>NC_142247.1:61318624-63718624 GCF_052056855.1 Sturnus vulgaris | reverse complement strand
CAACTAAACCCACTTCAGGCAGCCTCACGGCACAGCATGAAATGGGATCTGCCTCAGGTATTGAGTTATATTTGCTTTTAAAACACATCCGTAAAGAGCACTATAGAAGATCGTTTGTGCTAAAAAGGAAAAGCTGTCCAAAGTGAAGGCTCTGTGGGAGATCTTTCCTAGGGTGCACTCAGACTCAAAACTTCCATCTCACTGCTCAGTGACCCTGATGCTATCAGGTGCTGAGTGCCTTCAAGTTCCTTTGCTGTCAGTGGGAAAAGACCTACACACCTCGAGATCAGGCCCTTGGCCTTCAGTATTTGCACACTCATGCTGCACTGAGTGCAATGGGATGGATGTTCAATGCTGGCACCAAAGACTGGCACTGCAGATGTCCTGCAAATACTCGTGATAGAAGCTGAAGGAGCATTTGCTTTGCTTACAGGGTAAGAAGAGCTGTAAAGCTTCTCTGGTATTTCTTTTGAGATTTCATGCTAATATTTATGGCTTTCCGCTTCTTTTTGTTCTTAACATTTTCTAGCTTGCAGCGAGTTACAGCTGTACTAGTTACAGCTAGTCATCTCTTGGAGCCTGGAGACACTTCCCTGCATCTCTTCTTCTCTCAGAAGGATTTCACAGCTTCCATAACCTCCAGCACTGTGAGTCCCCAGCTCCCTGCAGTGCCCAGAGCCTGCAAGTCTCATGCAGGCTGCTCTGGCCATCAGACCCTCCATGGGCACAGCCTCCACAGCCTGCCCAGGCTACCAGTGCCCAAAAATGGGCTAGGGGAGTTATCACTGTATGTGGTCAATGCTCTTGGCACTGATCTGCTGGAGATTTCTCTGCTAATGTATTTTCTTCTTCTGGATGATCAGTAAGTGTGGCAATTCCTATTACTAATTCAGTGACTTTAAACAAATCCTAGGAAACTACTGAGGCTTTCCTCAAGGGAGAGTGTACTGAAAAAGATAAATGGCATTGTTTTTTTCCCCTTTGGTATTTTCTTTGCTGAATATACCTGTGCATTTGCCTAATTACAGAGCCTGCACTACATGTATTTTTGTTAAATTTGGAGTTCCCCCTTTATTTTTTTTTAACCCATCATAAATTGTGTTACAGGAAACAAGATGTACATCTAGACTGTAACTTCCATGATTGTAGTTTTATTGGCTAAGTTTTCATAAAATTTTTTTAATGAAAATTTTTTAAAAATGTTTTCATATGTCTTGAACTCAAACAAGAATGTTACTTGCATTGATGCATGTGTTTCATGGTCTTTCAGAATTAAATGGAAAAGACAGCCTTTCAGGAAGCCTTAATGCCTTTCCATATGGAGGCAGTGCCTTGTTGTGCACATAGTCTTTGATTATTTTCAGTTCTGAAATTTCTTACCTTATGGTCTGTGTTTCTCTATTCTTTTTCTTTTTTTTTTCCTTTTTTTTTTTAATTATTTTTCTTTTTTTTTTGCCTAGAGAAGTAAAATTTAGCTTTATGGAACTTGATGTATTTCTAATACTGGAACTTTTCTTGTTTAGTGGGAGAAGTTGCAAATATAATTATTCTATAACAGAACAGGTTGCTATATTAAATTGAAAAGATTTGATGTAAGGCCTGTATCTGTCCATAGAATAATAATATAGAATTATAGATTTGTATAGTATAAGAAATACAGTATATGAAACAAAATAATACTTTCAGAAACACTTTTTTTTGTATGCTGGCTGTGATTAGCTTTTCTTCTCTAGAAATTAAACTAGAATGCATAAACTTAAATGGAATTTAACTGTAAGGTTAAATTGAAAAACTCATCTCAGATTTACTGAATGTTAATTTGACTGAGGTTACCTTTCCTCTCTGTCAGGGAATTTGATTTCCTCAACCTTAAAGAACTGTCTAGTATTCAGATGCTAGGACTTAAAGTAAAATTCAGGGCACTAAAATCCTTGGAGGCTGAAAACCCACCAACCCAGACAGCAATCCAGCAAATTCATTTTCCAGGACTGCATAACCTAGTAAACATTTCCTTTCCTTACCTGAAAGCTTCCAGGATTCCTGTTATGAGGAGATAAGCACTTACCTCCTGCTTAGACTGTATTTGCAATTGGATTTAAGGAGGGAATAATTTATACCTCAGCTGGGTCTCTTGAGAAGCCCCAGAAAGTCCAGAATTTAAATTACTGTTTCAGGCTGAATTCCTGTCCGTCTTTCCATGCTCTCTAAACAGTACCCACAGTGCTCAGCTCCCGTGAAGTGTAAGGGTGAGGGCTGTATGAAGGCTGATGCCATGATAAATTAGCATTTCTTTTAGTACACCTCTAAAAATAGCTCTTGATGCAATGATATTAGCCATGAAGGGAATCCCTCACTCTCCAGGCTGCTGTTCATGGAGGAACTTTCACCAGATGTGAAATGAGGACAGGCAGTGTTGTCAGAGTCTGGGTGAACATTTCAGATGGGAGTCCTCATCCTTTGGGTTTGAATTGTCCTGTTGGGAGAGGGGTCAATGTGGAACAGAGATATTTTTTGTCTTTTTTCTGTTATTCAGCAGTATCCCTTAGAATCTCTGAAAAATCTGAGTGTGTGAACAGCTAGTGGACTCAAATTCTGTATTCCCTGTAGCTCCTAACCAATGCACCAAACCACTTGCACATAAGAGTGATCATGTGATAAAACTTCAAAAAGAGCACTATGCCAAGCTTCTTACCCTTTTTCTTGCTGCTAGTATTGTCATTGATTAATCCCTGTGTACAACATACCAGAATCCATTCATAATTCATCTGAATTTTGTATTTTCCTAGTATTTAATCTCCTTTGCTGTGAGTGTTCAATTGTTGGCCTGACTGTGAGCATTGATCCAAATCCTGAAGGGATGGAAATAGTCTATGGTGCCTTTGCAATTTGAGACCAGGAGTTCTCTACATCTGTAATGCCCACATTAATTCAATATATCCCATCTACAAATTGGCAACATAAAGCCTTTTATATTTGTATTTAACATAACCAGTGTTGTCAGATAATCTGTCCTACAAAAGATGGAGAAGAAGAGGTTTTTTTCATCAGTGTACTTCCAAATGTTCTTAATAAAACTGAGTAACTTCAGCCTTAAGTCTGGTGGCACACGTATGTAATGTTAACAAAACCAGCTGGGAACCAGACTCTTACTGTTACTTTAGTAGAAAATTAGAAAGGTTTGATCCAGCTGAGCAATGTTTTCAAAGTGCTGAGTACCCTTATCTTCCAGAAACTTTAATGAAGTTGAAAGCACTGAATTAACTAGATTGACCTGGCATGAATTAATCAAGACATCCCATCAGCTATTTAGCAGAGTAAAGCTGAGCAATGTTTGAGTGGTCAGATCTCATTGTATAAGATAGTGCTCCAGTTCTCAACAGCAAAGTTATGTATCTGGGCTAGTACATAGATAGATGAGTAACCTGCAGGATGATGAAATAACTGGTGAAAAAGGCTTCAATTCAACTTGCTTTTAGAAAACTTCAGGGGTTTTTTTATGAGCAACATGCATTATTTAGCTAATTGCTACTTTAGTCCTTTTTATGGACACTAATTATGGCAGTTTGAAAAGTGCATTGGAAAGAATTATATATCCTCTTTGTCATTGCCATGTGCATTCTAGCATAAGAAAATGGAGACAAATACACAATTTTAGCTCATACACCATGAGAAACTACTCCATGAATCCTGCAGCTGCTAAAGTTCTGAGTAAATGATGATCTGTACCCACCAAGTCAAGGAGAGCTGACTCATGCTTATGCAGCAAATAGCTGCTACACTTAAAGGGTACAATCAGCCCTATAATATAAATGTGAATTGCATATGCCCACACCTTCAGTCACATCAGTAAAAATTTGCCATTATATCCCAAATACACTTTTATCAGCGTTCTGCAGGTACTTGGAAGGAAAATGTATTATAGTGGGGTTGAAGCCAGATGATGCAAGAGGAGAGCCAGGACATCTTTTGCAGTAGATCTTGGGCCTTGGAACTGCATCCCAGAAGAGGTCCCAAAGCCCATACGAATTTAGGAACAGGATACACATATTTAATACAATTCTACTACTGTATGTGTCTTACAGTACATATGCATCTTAATGTACCAGAGCAGAGGAATAATAAAATATTTTTTTTCCTCTGGTTGAAGTCATATTGCCTTATAATTTTGTTTGTCATTTTTGTAGCTGTTTCATCACTGAAAATACAGGTTAGCATTTGGATGGCACAAGTTTTTCCTTTAGGAACAGAGGCATATGCAAAAGCCTGTGCCGACTCTGTGTGAGAGTGTCTCAGATTCACACCTGCTCCCTGCATATTCCTGCAGCCCTTGTGTTGCTTGGTTTAGGCAGCAGCTCTTGAAGCATTATTCGTGTCTCTGTGTCTAGCCAGCACCTCCCTCCAGCTGACCAACCTTCCAGGTACATACAGAGCACGTGATGTGTTTGGAACATAAAAAATTGCTCACGGTCCCAAGACATCCATGAGTTAACAGACAGGAGCTGCTCTTTGTGACTGCTTCTTTGCAGC
The DNA here is from genome assembly GCF_052056855.1 of Sturnus vulgaris. NCBI lineage: Eukaryota > Metazoa > Chordata > Aves > Passeriformes > Sturnidae > Sturnus > Sturnus vulgaris. Next base: position 63,714,097 of record NC_142247.1, on the reverse strand, counting down.
TGCACAGGCACAGCCAGGGACTCTGAGAGGAAATGCTTGGGGTTTGGATTGGTTCCCTGAATTTTCCATCAGCTCCTAAGGAGTTAGAACTGTACCTACAAAAGGTAAAGCTATTTGTCTCTTCAGGATATTTGCTGAACCACATAACAGAATAATCTCTGACATATTTCTGTTGAATTGTGGTTTTTATGGGCAAAGGCATTATAAATTCTTATTAAAAGAAGAATCATGTAAAAATGGAGATTACATTGGAGATAGTATGTCCAAAATTCTGCATACTTGACAGTGATAAATTAAACCATTTAACATACCCTAAGTTCACTGAAGCAATATTTCAAGAGAATCACTACAACCAGGAAGTTCTATAAATTAATGAAGGCACATAGAAACTGGAGTGCAAAACTCAATTTAAAAAATGTATTTTAAAAGAAAAGCAAGAAGATATAGCATGGTTTATATATTTAGTCCATGTATACTCATGTTCTCCCATGAGTAAAGTAAATTCCTGAGTGAGCAGGAAAAATTTCAGGTTATGGTTACTTCCATAATTTGTTTGAATTTATTCATCATAAAAGATGTCATGAGAAGATGCAAGGCACCCATTGCTTCTATTGTTGGCAAGAGTAGAAAGGGCGCTGCATGGTATGTACTGAGGAATGCCACTTCTGAGACTAATACTGAGTCTAATGCCTTTTCACACACTGGAAAAGAGAGAAGAAACTACTCTCTTTGCTCATGCTCACATGCTTTCTGGTTTTGTTGCTAGAGAGCCTCTGGCAAAAATCATGCTAGCTATAAAAGATTGGTGACAGGGACTTAGCTCTTTGCATCACAAGCAGCAGAAGTTCTTGACATTTCTTGTCATCTGCACCAGACATGCCTTCACCAGGTATTAAAAATTAACCTAATCCTGCAGCTGAGTGTTCTGGGATTTTGTGTGCCTTTGGGAGTTCTGTAGTGGCAGAGGAAAAAGAAAAAAAATCAGGGAAAAACAATAAGAATAAAAAAGCAATCAGCCTTGACTCAGAAAGAAGTTTCCCTTCTCTAAGACTATTGGAAACTTCTCAGTTTACTTTATAGAATCATAGAATTATTTAGGTTGGAAAGGACCTTTGAATCTAGCCATTAACTGCACCGCAAAGTCCACTGCGAAAACATGTCCCTTAGTGCCACATCTACATGAGTTTTAAACACCAGGATTGGAAGTAAAGTCTTTGCAATAGCAGCTCACAATTCAGGCTGTTGCTCTGAGTACTTTGCTCTAGCATCATCAAAGTTTACTCAGGGAACATGAAACTTCAGAATTCTGTTGCATCCTCAATATTCAGTGGGTCATGACTCCTTACTTTTTATACCCTTACCCAGAAGTCTTTGGACTGGCAGGGACTCTTTTCTAGTGTCTGGTGTGTATGATGATCATGACTCCAGCTTCTGGAACTTTGTTTACAAGACAGCATTTTACCATAAGCATTATGCAATTGTCAGTTCACAATGTCCTTTATAAGCCTGTTACTATAAGCTCACTAGGTACAAAAAATCCAGAAATAGTTTAATGGCATTTTTTCTGACCACTGATTCTGTCACCCACTGTCACCACAGTAGAGTCTGCAGTAGTCAGGGTGTCACTGCAGCAGCAGTGCTGAACAAAGGTACCACACAGACACAAAGATGCAATGGCTCTTCCCAGTGCAGTCATCTGTCCCTGATGGCTTATCTCCAAAACAGCACATGTGGTGCCTGAACAGCGTCTTATCCCATTCCCACCATCATTTGCAGAACTCAGCTGTGGTGTTACGTGTCCTGCCTCAGCTCTGATTCTTTATTCATCAGCCCTTCTTCCTAGGCTCAACAGAGAGATACAGACATAGCAGAAAATAGTAACAAAAAAGGCAGGGCTTAGTTGCATTTTTCTTTCCTCATGGGAAATTCATCTGAAAGATTCAAGAGGAGACAGCAGGACCCACAGCAAACACACGTACACAAAGTACATTCTGCATCCTCAGTATCCTTACAAATCTCAGCTGTTGCCAGTAAACACCTACCCTGCTTGTGAGATCTGAAAACATATCACAGATCTGAGAGGTGTTAAGATAGATGAGCTAAAACTCGTTACTAGTTATTAGATACAAATAAAGGAAGCTGTCTCAGAACTCTGCTCTTTTAACCATTTTCACCTATTTTTTTTTAAGGCATAATACATTCCCAAGGAAGTAATGGGTGAAAACAACCAGCCTGGATCAGGATAAGAAGAAGTCCCATAGAGTTAAATTCTCCCTTGAATCTGGACTTCAGTAGAGCCTTTCTGTCAATGCTAGAAGAAACTGAAGACATAAAAAAAATAGTTAAAATAAAAAATATGGTCAAATTCCTTAAGAAAGTGAGACTAGAAGAGTTTAACAGTGAAAATGATAGGAATCAGATCAAAAAAATGAGTTAATTTTTTCTCTTTTTTCCAACAGTTACAAATCACTAAACTCTGACAAAAGCCCTCCAGACATCAGGGCACTCTGTTCTTCACACATAGCCTTTAAGAATTGTTCCCTATGTTCTACCATGGAACAGTTCAACAATAACAGCACTTGAGTTACTTTGCCAGTGCCTACAAAGCTCCTCCTGTTTTGGGATTAGGAACTGATGGTGTAGAATGGCTTTATATCTTTCACACATCGGGTTCTGTGTCAAGCCTTGGCTTGTCTTTTTACTTGTATTTCATAAGGCTGAGAGGCTCTTTGGATTTTTAGATTTTTTTCAAAATTTTCAGAGTTGCTACTAGCAATATCTAATAATGTTTCAGCCTTGAGTTGTCAGGGTATGAAGTGTACATAGGCACGTTTCAATTGTCACACATCCTTATGGAACTTTTCTGCTTCTATGTAAATAAAGCACCTCAATTTTATATGATTAGTCTAAAAACCATTAATTTCAAATTAAGAGCATTATTTTCATGTAAGTTTTTAGGTACATTTGTGTCTTCCTTTCATGGTTTAACTCCAGCCAGCATCCAAGCCCCACTCAGCTGCTCACTCACTCCTCTACCAGTGGGACTAGAGAGAGTGTTGGAAGGATAAAAGCTGGCTTAAGATAAAGACAGTTTAATAGGAAAAGCAAAAGCTGTGCAGACAAGCAAAGCCAAAGAAGGAATTAGTTCACTGCTTCCCATGGGCAGGCAGGAGTTCAGCCGTGTCCAGGAGAGCAGGGCCCCATCAACATGTGATAGTGACTTGGGGGACAAACATCATCACCCCAAACGTCCCCCCTCCCTCCTTCTTCCTCCCACTTTATAGACCGAGAGTGGTGTGACATGGTCTGAAATATCCCTTTGGTCCTGGAGGTCACCTCCTCCCAGCTGAGTCTCCTCCCAGCCTCCTCGCCAGTGTGGCAGTACAAAAAGCAGAAAAGGCCTTAGTTCTGTGTGAGTCCTGTTCAGCAATAACAAAAACAATTATTATTATTAGATTATCAATCCTGTGTTTAGCATAAATCCAAAGTACAACCCCATATCAGCCACTATGAAAAAAATTAACTCAGCCAAAACCAGCACACTTGCCCACCTGTGTCATAGTTTTTCTCCTATCTTAATTTTCCTGTTAATTATTGATTAAATCTCATCCACAGTTCATAAGAACATAATGGTTCACAAGGTAGTTTGTAAGCCAGATCTGGACTCCAATTGATATCATAAATATCATCATCTTTTCTCTTCTAGCTTCAGTACACTCACAGATCCAAAGATGTTTGTCCTTCCTTGCAAATGCTCACCTTACCTAACAGAGAGGGAGTCTGCTGACCAATTGCTCTGTCCCTTAGTGAGTGGCCAAAGGTCAACATTTAGAGGTTGAACCCACTCAATGCATGGAAATTTTTCTTTTCTTATTATCATCGTCCTTGTTCTAAATACTCATTTGATGGGACAGTTCATGTTTATGTGAATGAAGGCAGAAAACAACACAAGAACAGTCTTTAAAAGAGTGGGAGACCTCTGCCTGGTGTACCATGCAGTTTTCTCTTTTATTTTCATTATTATAGCTCTAATAAAGTGGCAATTTTAATTAAAACTTTCTTGGAGTAGTTTAGGAATTCATAATGGCTACCTCCCAGATATTTTGGTTGTTGTCAGAGAAAGTAGTTGAGCAGCTTTACAAACTCAGCATTAATATGCATTATGTTTTCTATTGTAGCTATTTTTTCTGTCTCATGTAGTCAGTACTTTCAGAACTAGATCTCAAAGAACGTCCCCCTCTTTTAAATGTTATTTAAATTAACTGGGAGTCTTAAAGATATTTAAAAAGTGACAACGAACAAGTTGCTTAGGCTTCATTTCTTTAGTCAGGTGTGTAAGAGTATAGAGTTCATTCCTGCAGTGCTCAGTAGAATCTACTCTAAATTTGGAAAACATGCATTTTCAATTTTTAATGGAAATGTTGAGTAATATGAAGTTTCTTGGTCATCCTCTTTCCTTGGACAGAAGCATGTCAGGAAATGGAAACTGTTGGACCCAGTTTTACAAGGGATGAGGATGAACCAGCTCCATGGGATCATCCCATCCCTTCATGGAGTTTGATAATGGTGAAAGACTCAGGTCCATGGAGCTGTGGTTTTCATGCTATTGGGGCGTGGTGGAAAGGAAAGAGATCTTCCATTTACCTTTTCTCTTTTGTCAACAACACCAAAGCAGGAAAGAATGGGAAGAACTTACCTTATTAGCACTGTCTGTTTGCTGAAAGCCTGCACCCCTCTATGCTCTGCCTCTCCCAAATGCAGAGACCTGCATGGCCTCCCCAAAGGAGCTGTTCACTCCCAGGTGCATGGGGACAAATAAAGCAAGAGGAAGAGTAGAAGTTTTTTCAATACCCTTTTTAATTCAGTATTGCACACAGGCATCAGCTGATGCCTAACAAATGCAAAAAAAGAGTTATATTTCTATCATTACTGAAGTCAATTTGGCTGTCATTTTGGTGTTTTCATCTAGATAAAAGGAAGTGCTCTGAGAATGTCTGTCATTATAAGAATGATGGTTGCATTACTATAATACATTTCAGCTCAAACCACTTCACAAAACACAGAGCTTTACAAGCATAGATATATAAGCCTCTATAGATAGAGAAAAAATAATGGTCATATTAAAGCACAATCAACAGAAGTGGGAAGAATACACATGCATAGAAATTTCTTGTAATTTGAAAAACTATAGATAGGAGGGGTGCTTTGTGGTCTTTATGCCATTTAATATCCTGCATTCAATTTGCTACCATGTAAAAAAAAACCCCTCCACCCAAATTCCAAAAATGTGTCTTCCAAATTTACCTTCATTTACAGCAAAATTTATCACCTCACTGACTTCTTGTTTAATTTAGCTTTAACAGTTGTTTTCTTCAGCAGTCTATAGTTAACTGTTCTTGTTTTCAACTTATATGAGATTCTCAGTTGCTGAACTGGTAAGGGAGATCTAGTCCTGTGTACTTAAGGTATATAAAATCCTTGTCTGAATTATTTTTGACACTTTGATCTCTCAGACGGAAAGGCCCATGAAATGCAATTCCAGTTTTAACACTTTCCTTGTGTAACAGCAAAAAACTACAGGAGTGTTCTGAACTTCAGTTTTCACTGTTCATACTTTGCTTGTCATGCTTGATGTACCTGAGAAATGAAGTGGTAAACTCTTGCATTGATTTTTAGGAAATTGTACATAAAAATACAAACTTACTCTTAATTCTTACTGGGAAAGACTGTTTGGAATTCTTGGAAATTAGAGCATCTCCTGCTGAATATAATTGCAAACAGCCATAGGTGACATGATTATTTTTTTATTTGTTGATCCTTACCTTCCATTATTTGGTTTAGCTTGATCTGATTTAGCATCGTCACATACATGATGTGACATATACAATTAAAACCAGTTTCATTTTGCATCATGAATAACTGATAAAAGCAGCATAGCTTGTTTGTGAAAGAAAGTTTATCATCAAAAAACTTCAAATTGTGCTTGCTTTCATAATTTGTTTTATGAAATTCAAGAATTAAAACAATCTGCAGTGCTAACAATTATTTTTAAAGGTCTCAATAAGTACATTATTTTCTAATTTGATTATAGATATCTTGATTTCTAGTCTAAATGATCTTCACTGCCTTGAAGGAATCTTTATTGAACACCTTATGAAATCATTGCCATTATAAATTTTCCCCATCATTTAAATCTATCTGAAGAAATACAGAATTATTGGAATGTTGCAATGGAATCTGGCCAACTAGATTTTGTCTGTCTTATCTCTCACTCTATGTCTCAACCTTTCCAGCTTGGTGACCTCTATTCAAAGTAAAGAATTTTCACACTCTTTAGATTTAGTATTAAAGAACAAAAAAAAAAAGAAGAAATATTAACAGTGATAAATCTGTGTAAATTATAGGTGTGTCTATGTTTTGAAAAACTAATGCATAATCTTCAGCCTTGAAGGATAGAAGCTTTATGGAATAAGCTGTTCAGTTCTTTATATTGTACTTCAATATCTAGCACCTTGCAAATTTCTCCTAACTATCTTTTTGTAATCCATGGAAACTCCAGAAAGCCTCCAGAGTTCATGAATTGCAACTGTGAAATGTTTATAAAAATAATATACCATATATATGGAAAGAATTAAATGTTCAGGTGGCTGAGTTACATCTTCGTAACAGGGTCTGTGTAAAGGGATGCAGAAACTGCCAGAGACCTAGGCCAGTATCCAAAAAGAAGTCAATAAATTGTTCCCAAGAACTGCATCTTAGTAAGAATAACTCAATGGAAAGTAGAACTTTCTGTTTTATGAGCACATAGTGAAGACATTGTACTTTTTTATTCAGACTCAAAAATCTTTAACCTAAGAGTTTACCCAGTGACTGGGAGAAATTGTGACTGGAGTTTACAGTTTACCTGTTAAAATTGACTGGATTCTGTAAGCAGAACATGGACCTCAGCTTTGGTTTGATCTTCCCAAAGAGATTACCACCTTGTGTAACTGAGGAACATAATGCATAGGCGATAAACTGACAAAGAATAATGCTGTATAAAAAATGAATAATTAGCTGGGACAAAGCACCAGAAGGCATACTGCTGAGAATTTAAATAAAATAACAAAATCCTAGTGCAATGTAGCTACATTTGTGTGAATAAAGAGCAGTGGTGAGACAAGCAAGATGCAAAAGAATGGAAATGGTAGCGGAAAAAGGGAAGGCGAAATTATTGTCAGCTGATTTTCTTCCAGTTGTTCCGAAAAGGCTGGATTGTTTTTACTTCTGCAAATTGGAAAATTATCAAGATCCAGAAATGTCTGACCACATATCATGCATCCCAGATACTTGTGTCACATTAGGCTTCAGTTTATTTCCAAACTTAGGTCACTTAAAATACAGGAGCTCTGATTCCAAGACTGCAAAAAAAAAAAAATGCACATATAACTGCAGAATTTTGGGGGGGAATTTTAGAAACTCTTAGACAAGAAAAAAATCATCTTCAAGTCCATGTTTCCATTCTTTCTATTTTCTGTGAAGCTGGTGTTGTCTCTAGATATTGTGGGAAAGGAGCACCGAGCTGCAGAGACAAATGCCTTTTCTCTGTGCAGTGGCACTGTACCTGTAGAATCCTTTAAAGACAGATGGAAATTGTTCCTTCTCCCTTCTGAGCACACTTACATCAGCTATATAGGTTATAAAATATGCAGATCATTCATGAGCTCTCTAGTAAATTTCCAGCACCAGATTTGAACTTTTATTCTACAGTGGATAATCAGAACAGATAAACACTTCCTTACCTCACTGCAGTGCAGGACAAAGATAGCCATCATCACCCAAAATGAGGATAAAGAGAAGGAACTTTGCCTATTTATGTGGCTGCTCAAATTACTAAGAAGCAAAAAATCTTTACAAGAAAGTTATTTTTTCTAGGTTAGGATCAATAAATATAACCAAAAGAGCCAGTTTTCAAGTGATAAATCTCTAAAGCTTAGCATAAAATCTCAAAAAAGGCAATTTATCCTGTGGGCATCAACCATAATTTTCTTTCTATATGTGCAAATCAGTCTAAGAATTTTAATACATAATTCATGTGTGGAGTAAATGCATTTATTTTCATGGCATAAAATGATATTGTCTAAATAGAGAAGGATGGGAAAGCACAGCTATTCAGTAGGATCATAAGATAGGACTCATTATCTTCAAATGTATTCTGTGTGTGTTGCCGGTGGATGATTTAATATAATGCATCTCCATTGCCAGGATTCTTTATGCCACACAAGCTGTAAAAGGCATTATCTGGCTAAAAGGCAGAGATGGCCTTATTTAGAGCTCTACTTATTATCTGATCTCTGAAAGTGAAGGGAGGAAAAGTCCACAGACTTTAAAGGTTTTTCATGTTAAAGGGAGATATTGAAACCCATTAATTTAAAGCTGAGAAATCTTCCAGTGGTCATGGGATGTTGAGATATATAAAGGGACAGCTTTGTAATTTAAATTCCTACCTACTGTTATTATTTTGCCAACAACATTTCCAGCCTACTTTGCATAAATTCCTGTCTTCCTTACTTCACAGGATACTGTGCTTCAGGAATACCAGCAAGTCAAAGATAGGTAACTAGATAAAGGTAATGTTATAAATCCTGAGCAAAACTACTTTTTTAAAAAAAGCAGTCCAAAGTAACTCTTCATTGGATGCTGCAGTAACACAAAAGGATCAGAGATTCAGTCTTTATCCATTCCTAGGGCTGCAAAGCCAGAAGTCATCCTGCAGACCTTGAGAGCTCAAACCTCCCAGCCCTGGCTGGGCTCTGATGGAGAGGGTCTGAGTGGACATTTTGCAAAACGTCTTGTGTTTGATAGACAGGGTATCCTGTTTCTCAAAGTGTTCACAGCTTCTCATCACCCAAGAGATGCACTGATAGCCTTTCCTACATTGGACAGAACTCAGCTGCTTCATTTGTTTAAGAAAAATGTAGTCTGATGGATCAAGGGCAAGAAACTCTTTGGATAACAGGTAGGGAAAAGCAAAGTTGCAGGGCAATATTATTTACTGAAGCCTAGGACAGATGCAATTTTTTTATTTTAAGAGTCTTGTGGGAGGCAAATAGTCAGGCCAGCCATATCTTATAATAACACTTGGCAGGATTACATGAATTTTCATGCTTCCCTAAAATTGTTGCTAACTTTTCAGATTTGTTTGGTTGTCCTGTATGAAGCATCTTGTATGAGTTACATGCTTGGCTGTTTCACACATGGTAAGAATGGAGGACTGTTCATGTAAAAGGTTCAGATTTTTGTTACGGCCTTGTAGTTTTGATGCATTTCATGCAGAATTTAACTAGAGTGGGGTTATTTCAGATTTTTTATTGAAGAAGTTGTTTGCCCACAAAACAATGTGGTATCCTGTTACAGGCCTATTTCTTGCTCAGTGCCAATTCATTACATCCAGAAGCTGATGCCTAAGCTGAAAATACAGAAGTCAACATTATTTAAGGCTGTTTTGATCTCCGTGACATTGTTGGCTGTAACTTCTTATCCCAGTTGTATTGTCATTGAGGTTACAGGAATGACCTGCTGGAGAATTTCCAAATAGGCTTGTGCTTGTGATTCATTATTCATTAAAGGAGACAATCTATACATGTTTTTTAGGGTAGTCTAGTATGATGTGCTGCTTTCTTTTTCATCCCTTGTTCTCTTTTCTGCTGATTAGAAACAGAGTGTGAGTTTTGTGGGAGAGAAGGACAGCTTGATTAAAACAAAAGGCAAGAATATGTCTTTAAAAAATGAACGGCCTTGTTTCACAAGGAGAAGTTAGTGATGTGTAGAATGAGTTTAAGTGACAGAACTCAAACCAAGAGCCATGTTCTCAGCATGCAGATTCTTACTTGCTTGCTTATTCTACTTGTTCAGTCTCAGCACCAAGGCAGAGGTGGTCCTGGAATGGCTTTTCTCATTGCCCTTGGATGAAGGACAGAGCCCTACAAGGTGATATTTGATTTCGCAGGTGAAAAAAAAAAACAGGTGACTCTGAATTGACAAGGACAAAGAGCACCTCTGTTGGGGAAATCTCCTGATAAAATAACTGGATTATTTATAATGATGATGGTGAATATTGTGAAGTGAAAAGCATGATTAGTGGAAAAAATATTAATAAATAAATTATTAAAGGAAAATGAACTAGTGAAAGAGAAAATGATAAAGTGAAAGAAGTGAACTTTCTGCAATTATTAAAGTTATTCTGATGTCTCTGTTCTGTACTTGAATGTCCCTATAACAGCCATTTTGCAAAGAGCTAAAGAAGGACATTCCTTCTCTCATACTAAGCATCTCTCAGACAAACAAATGTAATAAATGATGTGAGTCAGCACTTAATTCACTGTCCAGAATTTAAGAATGCTAGCTACTCTGTTTTTGATTAATCATATACCTCAATTGAGAGTGGCAAATGCATAATTTTAATATAAATATTTAATGTTTGTGCTCTGTAAGTAGTGAATAGTCATACTGAACGTCAAATTTTGAATAGTACAGATCTCCTTTTCTGGAGGGTAGGGCATCTGTGACTTTTTACAAATGCTTTAATTTGTCCTACACAAAAACTGTAGTTCAGCAAATTACCTACACATGTGCATAGTTTAATGTGTGGATAGTCATTGATTTTAGCTTAGAATTTTGATCTTTAAAGCATTAATGTGTTTAATTGCATTACTGAATTAAGGCAAGAGTTGTTTAAAAATATCTTGAATTGAACTCTTTGGGATGCTATAACATTGAATTAAAATTTGTAAATCACTTCCTATAGCATCAGCCATTTCCTGTTAATTTGTACTTTATTTACTGACAAGCCCAGGATAAAAGTCTGAGTAGAAGTGGAACACTTTGCAATGATTCCACTGTGTACCACCCAAGGAGGAAATGAAGTTTTGAGGCATTTTCCTATGGCAGTGTTTTCCATCATCACTAGAACACAGGGCTGTGCCACAACTAGAATGTTCAAAGAGGGAAGTACAGGCTAAATAAGAGGAAAAAACATTCACAGACTGATGGGGGAGAAAAGACAGTTGTAGAAGTGGGATGTGACATGATTTTCCTAAGTTGGGTTTTTTTCATGTTTTTGTTTGTGTTTGTTGGTTTGTTTTGGGTTTTTTTGGGTTTTTTTTTTAGGTAAACAGCTCCCTTGACATCGTTTTATCTGTAATTGTAAATAAGCTGTGCATAGGAGTGAAGTAACTCTCTAGGGTCAAGTCTATAACTAGTCAGAACTTATTTAAGTCAGGGGAGTTACAACAGAGCTTTGGCACATGGAGGTTTAGTTAGTCAGAAATGTCTCCTCTGATGGAAAGCAAAAGAAAACCAGCTTGAAAGATACTGCGCCCTTTGAGGGTCAGTATAATCCTGTCAGTATTTGAAATGGATTTCAGTATTGGTAATGTGACTGAAGTTGGGTCTGCACCACGTTCCTGGTTCAGTGAACAAAACTTAAGAGTCTGTGTCACTTTGAAGATAAAATAATCTCTCTCAGGACATGCTGTCAAAAGTCTGATGAGATGAAGTGCTGCAGCTTTGACTGGTTCTTTAGTTCTGCTTTGACTTCAGAGTCCTTTGGGTTATTCTTTATTAATCTAAAGAAATCACACCTTCTGGCTATTTCACACTGTTTGAATTGCTAAACAAGTCTGGCTCCTTGATTTCTAATTCCAAAGGAGTCCTTTATTTCATATGAATGACCTCGGGCAATGTTGCTAGTACCTGAAAACAATTCTCTGGATTTAGTTACTAGCAGTGTCAATATTACACAGGCTTATTTCAGGAATTTCTTTGGATGCAGAAAAGTCATAGTAACAGTACTTGACTCTGGGACTCCAACTGCAGTTCTGGGCTTCTTCCACATTTCTGGGCTTAATATTCCATTCTCCATGCTCTTGATCCTATGCTAGCAACACATTGAAATTAATGACTGTTCCAAATTAACTATAGTCACTGGGTTTCTCTAAAACCCTATGTACAGTTGAAAAATCCTTCTTACAGAGAACAAGGGAGCCGGTGCCTTTTTTATTAGTTTCTTACTCTTATGTAGCACAGAGATCTTAAGTCACTTGCTATCCCAAAATACCAAACAAATAATAGTATTGGTAATTGCTAATGATTTATGAGGTCTGGAGAATCACCATGGGATTGTTAAGGGAGTTTTGAATTCATGTCATTGTGTTGACTGTAAGCTGCCATAGCCAAGTATGAAGACTTAGTCCTCATCCTAATGAATAGTTAGTTGGGCTTTTTCATTTATATTCTTTCACTTGTGCTTATTGAATGTTGAAGTTACTTAATGGCTTAGAAGGCAATGTATTTTGTCTACATCTATTCATCCCAGAAGGCAGAGGTTTCGATTTCCTTCTTTTTATGCTACTCAGTACAGAGTAAAAGCAGACTGAGGAAGAATTCAAGAGGCTGACAGTATATATTTCCTTGAGAGTAATTGTTTTTCAGGTTGGAGACATTTGCCTCAAGTTTCTTTATTTTAAAGTTCTTTTCTTTTCTGTTTTTTTTTCTTCTATTTTTTTCCTTTAACATTTAAATTTGTACCGAGTAATTGTACTCTGATAATAACTTCTCTGAAAAGAGATGTTATTTCTTCTGACTTTATTACCAGTGATTCCTGATGTAAAACATTGTGGAGAATGAGAGATTTGCAGCACAATAGATGATTCATTAGCTGTTCCAGTAGATAAGTTTGGTGCAAAACCATTTCAATCTACTGATTATATGTTTTGAGTAAAATGAATTTAACATTTTTTATAAAATCCTAGTTTCTGAATTCTAGATCTGAGTATTTTTTATCCTTCTATAAAGAATTCCTGTGGGACATATTTTTAAAGGTACTATTTGCAAGATGTGGAAAGAGCCTTCCATTCCCTCCATCCCTGCTTTATAGCTTTGTTTCCCTAAAGCCACCATCCCAGCCTTGGATCCCACAGGTCCTTGACGTCAGTTTGATGGACTCCCAATCCACTGAGTTGTCCTTTTGATGTCTTAATATCTGCAAATTCTCATAGCTCCAGCTTTTCCTTCTTCACTAGTGCCTGTTACCCAGTTGTCCTGCTGGTCCTGATGACTCAAGTCCTCCTGATGAAGCCTGTTAATTTTAGGGCAGCCAGCAGGATGCAGAGAAATGGGGCAGCATTTCAGGCTCTTAGAAATCTGGAGCAAATCACTCAAATCAAACTGAAAATGCAAATTTTAGTCACAGTGTAGAGACAGACCTGACCTGCACAAGTAAATCCTTAGTTGTTATGGATATTTCTGGCCATGCAGACCTTGGTGTGTGGAGCCATCGTGGCACACAGTGCTAAACCCAGGTCTGATAGTCTCCACTGAGTCCCACAGCCTTTACTGGTACCAAAGCTGACTGAAAGTGCATGTGTACATCTTTGTGGGAAAAGGTAAGCTGAATAGATGTATCCTGGGGCTGGCAAGAGTTTTCTGTAAGGATCATCAGAAAATGGTGGGAAAATGCTGTCTAAGGAAAGTTTCTGTTTTCTGTGACAGAGTCAATATTTTTCACTGAAAAATCTAATGAGAATGAAACCTTGTATTCTGGGAAAAGATCTGCAGGGCAAAAATAAATTCTAATAAACTTTCTGAGTTTCATTCAAACATTAATTTGCTTCTCTTGATTCTATTTCCACTCATTTCTTTCTCATTTTTCCTCATGCCAACTGCACCACTTACGACCCTCACATTCCCTTATCATGTTCTTTCAGTTCATTTGTTACCTCCTCTGGCAGCACCAAACACATTTTGTCTCACATATATTTTTACATGTTATCTCCTGCCACAAAATAAACTTCCATCTTTGTGAAAGATTTACACAATCTTGTATTTTCTTAGTTGTTTCTGAATTGTCACTTTATGTTTAAGCTCTTCAGTCTTAGACCTTTGGGAATAAACCCTATTTATTCCTTCATTTATTAGATTCTTATCATCCCCTGGGTGATCCTGTTCTTTGTCTTTCCTTTGCATTGTAAATTCCTTTTGTAATGGTTCCCCAAGAATTTATAGTGCATCTGTTGCTCTGAATCTGTGCCTGACTTTCTGTTAATGATATTGAGCTACTTTATTTAAATCTATGGCAGTGAAAAACTGCGATGACCTTCAGACATGCTTTGAAGTTGGGGAGTAAACATTCCGGATGATCAACAGTTTTCACTGGAATCATCAGAAGATTACATTATTTGTTGTGTAAGAGAAGAATGTGATTGTGGTATTGAACCACAAGTTCATGAATCTTGAACATGAATCTTGATCCAAAAAAGTTAATTCCACTTAAATGTCACATTTATGACCATCCCCCTGCTAAATCAAAGGCTGTTGGTATTGTTCTCAAGAGGAAATACTGCTTATGTAGATTCATTTTTTTCTGAGTATGAAAGGCCACAAATATTTCCAGAATGCTAATGACATTTAACACTGTTTAGTTGTTGTTTTTCCTCATACACTGTGCTGTTGTTTTTTGTCTGCTTTCGTTCTTCGTTCTTTCTTTTTTCAGAGAATAGAAAATAAAATTTAAAAAATTTAAAGTTTGATTATTTGTCTTGTCAGAGGGGAACCAGAGTCTAGATGGAAGAGAACTGTCTCCTGATGGAATAATATTCTGTAACTGAGGTGTTGGGAGTAATTCTTTAAAATTGTGGTTAAAACATACATGTGACTCCCCCCTAAATCTCTTTTATAGTAACATTGTTTCATGAAGCATAGAGCATGAGATGCAGAAGGAAAAAAAAGAAGACATGTCTGGGGCTTGTTTCATTTGTTTGATGTTCCCTAAAGACATGGGTTTGGGAGCTCACATTTCCGCTATGAAAAATTTACTGGAAGTCTACTACATATTAAAATCATATATTTTCATTTACTAATATCAGAATTTTATGCCTTCTGTTGCACACTCCTGCTTTTTCAGAAGTTGGTAGGAAATGAAAAAAGTATTGCACCAGATCTCAGAAATTATTATGATAAATGTGAAAATAGTATTTTGGGGCAAATTGTCTGTTCCCAGAAGTGTGAAGACTATCCCTATATATTTTCATTTAAAAATGCCAAATTTTTCATTTGAGCTTTGAATATCTCTGGATTTAATACTATTTGAGATGACAAGAATACTATAAACCTTAACCACCTCACTGAGGAGATTTCAATATTCTGTTGAGTGTTTACATGAAGCTATGGATGCAAATGAGAGAATGAAGTCCCTGTTCAACGTGTGTAAGCTCTGTTTATGTGCAGCTTAATAATCACCAGTGTGCTTCATCAGAGGACTACAATCGGTTTTGATCTTGCATTTGTACATCAGAGATACCATTGGAAACTTTTGTCCAAAAGGAGGGTTTTCCCCCTGACCTTGCTATTGTTTCTAAAATACAAAAAACAAGTAATGATTTATAAATCTATTATTCTAGACATGCCTGTCCACAAAGTCTTCTTTGAATCATTGTTCACCATTACTTGCTGTCCCTTAGTTGGCATTTCTGGTTTTCAGTGCTGGAATGGTAATGATGTCTCTCACAAAGGCATGGAGAGTATTAAGTGGTCTGTGCCACTCTTGAGCAGCTCTTGCAGCTCTTAATGGTTCCTTTGTAAACAGGATTGTTCTCAGTGATTTGTTTAACAATGTGTGATTCACTTCATCCACACAATTTTCTTGACTAAGAACTTCATACACTGGGAGCTATTTAGAGACCTTGGTTAAAATCCTGTCTTCAGCTAAGTCAGATGGAGTTCTCTAAACAGCATAGATGTCAGGACCTAATTGATTCCCTTGCAAGCCAGGTGCACAGCTAATTTCTGTCTATACCAATATATGGAAAAGAACTGCAGCAAGACTGTAGTGGCATGGATATAACTCTGTGTTGGGTAATGGAAAAGTACTGGTTAATGAGAAGGTATCTGAAAAACACTTAGATGGCTCAAGGAGGACAGAAGGGTTCAGGTGAAGAAATCCTCCTCCCTTGACATCCAGTGGAGACACACCCAGATTGAGTAAAGATTTGTATTCATTTTGGTGGAGGCAGCATGCCATGTGACAGTGCTCTTTTGACTCACAAGCAGTTGTAATGAAAATACACAGCAGTTTTAATTGCTCAACACTGCAAGTGATAATTTAAATATTGTGGTCTGCTATACAAGTTTTTAAGGCTGTGCTTCTCTCTGAGTGCTTTGGGTCTCAGGTGTGTACAGTGTAGTAGACTAATTCTTTCTCAAGGCAAAATAGATTATTGGACTTTGATACTTTTAAATATAGGCAACTCTCCAGTAACTGTAATTGAGATGTTTTATGTATGATTTATGTAACACCACAACCTTGTTTTGAGATTTTAATCATTTTTATTGAAGGCTTGATTTCAACCTAAAGTTGCAAATAAGAGTATCATCAGAAAGTACAGTGATTTCTTTGACATCACTGCTACTACAGAGTTTGCCATTTATCATATGGGAAATAACCTGCTAGTGATGGAGTTCTTCTTGCTTATATTGTTTTTACACCCAAGTAATTTGTAGTTTGCCAATGTAAGGTGTTCTCTGAGAGTATGCTGAGTGGCAGTGTGAGCATTTCTGTGTCTGCAAGGGCAAACTGTCTAGTTAAGTGATGCTTCTTAAAGAAGCACAAATTCCACTAAGACTGTGTTCATTTGGTGAGAGACTGGGAGTTTGTAGTGTCTTTTCATAGCCTCGAATTACTCTGAGTTTCTGTCAGTTTTACATAGGCTCCTTCTTCCCTGTTAGTCATTTCAGTTGTGTGATTTGTGAAAATAAGTCAATAGGCTGCTCTAGGAATGTGGTCCTCATGTCTCTCTCTTTTCAGGCTATTGGCCAAATAGTCCTGTGTGGCCATGCTGCTTTTTTGCTTCTGCACAACACATCTTTCATTGGTTTGAGAGGACATGCACCAATCCATCTGTGATGTTCTTTTGCACACTCCTGACTCCCTTGGGCCAGACCTGACTCTCCTGGGTCAGCTTATCTTACTCAGTCCTGATCCTTTCACCCTATCTTGTTGCACAGTCTAGTTGCCTGCCAACCCTGTTTATTTTTTTATTCCTTCTCCATAGACGTCATTAGGAGATTTAAGAGAGGATACGTTATCCAAATGTTTTTTTTAATCTTAGGGAAAACAAATTAGACAAGTCAGGAATATTTATGCTTATAGTGATAAGAGGTTTAAAGCTAATGTGGCCCATTTGATCATGTGTGACATTCTCTACCTCACAAACCAGTTGTATTTTTTAGAACTTTCACTTTCTTAATCCTAGTTAAAAAGTAGACTTCCAA
This sequence comes from Sturnus vulgaris, assembly GCF_052056855.1. Lineage (NCBI taxonomy): Eukaryota > Metazoa > Chordata > Aves > Passeriformes > Sturnidae > Sturnus > Sturnus vulgaris. The sequence continues at coordinate 63,696,790 of NC_142247.1, read as the reverse complement.
ATATTCCAAATATGATTTGACATCTCTTTTTACTGTCCACCTAGTCTTATTCCCAGTAACAGAAACTGAAAAGAATATTCTAAAAATTATTTTTCATATTTAATCTTTGTACACTTTTATGTTTTCTGGAGAGCTGAGATGATTTTTTTCAATGTTGCCGGGACATTTTTTCAAAAAAGATGCTTGGCATTGTGCACTGGGCAGAAGAAGAATCTCTCCAACTGTTCCATAGCCTGCTCTAGCTGTCCTTCTGATAGGTATTGATAATAACAGGAAGACTTTTAATGTGTACAAATTGAACCCAACTCTAGGGTGCTCATAATTATTTTGGTTTTTCCACCTTGATGGCTGGGCATCTGGTAGTGTTTGAAACCCAAATTCAAACAAGCTTGCTGTTGTTTTTAGCTGCATCTTCTGGAGGGGATTTTTTTAACACAAATTCCTACTGCATGTTATATCAATTCCCAAACCATATAAAAGTTTCTGTTATTTTCTTTTTGTTTTCATGCTTCGAAGTTTAATACTTATATTTTCCTGTCCGTTCAAAATACTGTTGTCATAAAACCTCATGATATCCTCTGTACCTGGTGATTACAGCATATTGCAAATATATTTACTATTTGCCTATTGCTTATTTATGAAACATATGCCCAGTGTTTGTCCAATACTCTGAAACACTTCACGGGAGGAAACATATGGCACCTGTTCTTACTTAAGGAAAATGCTGCTGAATCAGAAACTGATTAAGGATTCCTTTGCTTCACACCCAAAATTCCACTGCCTGAGGGCAGGAAAAGAAATAAACGGAATAACTTTGACTGAAAGCACCATTCTGTTTACAAATGTCTGCCTAGCTGCTGTGTTGTGCTCAATCAAATCCTTCCTCAGAATTTCCCACCATGCTGCTGCACATTCACAGAGTTCAGTAGCAGCCAGCAATCTGCTAGCTGCTTATCAAGCTAATCATAAATTTATCCTGCTATACTCCTTTCACAAGTATTTGTGGTTCCCATTAATTGTTTCCTCTCATACAGTTAATATGATTGTAAAATCATTGCTTTAAGCTTTAAGCTTTTTTCCTATCTGAGTCGATAGTACTTAGTATGTATGGGTGCATACATAATTAAAGTAAATAACATTTAATAAATTTCCAGCTTGCTGCAAGACAGTTTAATCTATGGAGAGCTGTTGGTTTCATTCGTAGGAAATATTTACCTATCCATCCCCTCAGGTGGTGCAGGAGATACATTTCAGGTAAGAGAGCAGGCTCTGTGCAAATAAACTTTAGATTATTCTCTACCTTGAGATGACAAACAAATCATTGTCTGCCTGAAGAATTCCCATGGACTTGTGGAAGTGGGACTTTCCATCTCTCTAGTTTTATTTTTTAGGATCTTCTGCTAGTTTTATAGCCTCATTATCCCTTCCGTCCCAGTGTGAAATAAAGCAGTCTGACCTTTGAGTTTTCAGTTAGCACTAATTTGGAATTATTTCTGTAAGTGTGTGTGAATTTTCCTAAGATTTTTCAAGGGAATGCAAACTATTCTTAATATTGGTGTTTTCACCACTAAATTTGTAGAGAAATGGAGCTTTATTTAGAAAGAGGATTTTTTCCATCCAAAAAAAAAAAATTTACCAGATAATTGTCTGTGAGACTATAATGGTATTATACATGGGGAACATTGAACTCAATGCAAGTTAGTGTAAATAAAGTAGTCTAAACTTATTGAAACTTGTGCTCCCTTCTCTACTGGGCTAACCATCACTTTTGAGAATGTAAGTAGGGATTTTAGAGGGTCTTTTAGTTGTTATTGTGCATTCTTTTTTATATTTTGAGCTATTTTTTAGCTTATAATTTCTTTCTTATCTAAATCCTTTCCAAGCAATATTTTCCATACCACAAGCCTAAATAATCTGTTGTCTGACTGATCCCACTCCATCTGAATTTTCCATATAGAGTAATTTTAAGATAAGGTGTTACGTATTAAATCTACAATAATACTTTTCATTATTGGCTTGAAGTGTTGCTGAATTAGATTCAATGGGGAAAGCTGAACAGGCAGCAGAAAAAACTGTTCACAAAGTCAAAGAGTATGATGTACAGAGATGAAGGACAAAGAATCTGTATTAATCAATCTGCCAGGAAGAGACCCTAAGTATAAATGAGTAACCAATTAAAGCAGGTTGTTCTCACATAAAGACTAAATGCCATATTATAACATCAATTCACACCTTAAACACTCATTGATTTTTGCAAGGTGTTCCATCCATAAAAGGATGGTAAAAGATAGAGATTTTAATAAAAATTCAGTTGAAAAGGATAAATGAATGTATAATCACACCATTTCAGGTCACTTAAGATCTTAATTTTGGGAACAAGTACATTATATTGGCACATGCTGTGTCCAGAGCTGGGCTGCCCAGTACATAGACTGACTTCAGAAAGTCCAAGGAAGGGACACAGAAACACAGAACTTGGAGAATCTCCTATTTAAGGAGATTCCTAGGGAGCTGGGAAGAGAGAAATGCCACGTGGATCTCAGCAATGCATGAAGGAAAGAGGTAGAGAAGACAGAGCCAGGTTCTTACCAATGAAAGGACAAGAGGCAAAGAAATTCCATTTAAGCATTGGAAAAAACAATTTTACTGTTAAGAGTGGACAAAACCCAGGACAGGTTGCCCAGGGAGGTTGTGGAGTATTCATCCCTGGAGAGAATGCAATGGACACAGCCCTGAGCAAACAGCTCTGACCCTTTTATGAGCAGCAGGCTCGATGAGATGGTGTCCAGAGATGTGTGCCAACCTCATCCGTGCTCTGATTGTGCAATTCTGTCACATTGGGCAGTTTTCTTATTGTTGGGAAAAGTTTTCTAGGAACTCAGATTTTCTCCAGCTTCTGCAAGCAAGATTAATTGTATAGATTTTTTTAAAGTATGTATAGGAGAAACAACTTTTTCATGGTCATATCCATGAATTTTTTTTGAAAGAATAATGTTTTTGTTATTTCCTAGACTAAAGGGATCTGAAGGACCATAAAATATTTGCAAAGAAGAAAATACTTTTCAGAGAGTGGAAAACACTCCGAACACTCTGAATAAGAGTTCACTTTGAGCAAAGAGAGGTATTTTTGGAAGACTGTGTAAATAATGTTGGTTCACGGTAAACATCTGCAGAATGATAGCCTGTATTAATCTATCTGGATGCTCAAAATTCTACATGAAATAATTCCTTTTTTACTATTTATTTTGCAAATGAGTAAATGGAGCAACAGAGAATATTAAGAAACCATGCAGTAACATGGTGTCATACACAGAAATAGAAACCTATCTAGAAGGATTAATTTCTAGACTCTGATTTAACATTCCATTGCATTAATTGAAAACTACCTTGCCTTATACAGTAAGTTTTGTAACAAGGAAATTCTGATTATTATATTAAATGTATCAGAAGTTAAAATTAATGACTTACTGTTTAAGTGACATTGTAGAGAACAAGTTTGTTCTTGTTCTGTCAAACAACTGTTTTTTGAGGGACCTATAAAGGTGAAATCACAGCTGCAATTGAAATTTGATAAAACCCAAGATCCCAAGTCCCACAGGTACTTTCAAAAAGTGTACTTTCTATGTCTAACAATGCACATTTCTATAAACTGGAAAAGTAGCTGGAAAATAGTGTGAAGAAGATGTTTGCATAAATATGAAGTTGGATACAGCTGTTCTAAGAAAGCATGAAGCTAAAATAGCATAGGAAATGGGAGCAAGGGATTCTTTTATGTTTAAAATATGAGCCTACATAAGAAGAGATTAATGAGAATAGTTGTGAAAATGAATTAATTTAAATATGAGCTATTTCCTTTTTTGGACCTGTTAACTTACGGTTTCATGAATATTTGTCAAAGTTAATGTTGTGAAGCTGAGCTGTTGCTTTTTCTTGGAGAGTAATTCTTGTTGTCTTCCTTTGTGTTACGTATTCTCTTTAAGAAAATGAAGAGAATGCAGTGATTAATATATATGATGCTAAATCCTTATGCATAGCTTGGTTCAGCTATGGAACAAGAACATTTTGCTTCTTGTAAAAAAGTAATGAACTGTATAAATATGGGAATCAAAGCTTTAAGTTGGCTGAAAATGATGAAGGGCTCTTCTCCTTGGAAACTTAATCTTTATTCTGTTTCTTGACATTCAGATAAGAAGAGCCATCAGGTTTTTCCAAACTTGCTCATGCAGGGTCACATCCATTATGGTGCTGATGGTCTCATGGGAATAGCAATGCTTTGTCCAGTTGTGAGGTGATGTAGTTGGAAATAATACAGCTGCTACTGCAGATGTAAAACCAACCATCCAAAAAAACAAACAAACCCCTTCCAGATTTACTAGTGAAACAATAAAGCAAAACTTTTGTTAAATGCAGTTTGCATATGTATAAAAAATATTGTTATTAGTTTCTAAATTATAATAGCACGAAGAGCCTCAGATAATATGCTTAATTTTGATTTTTAAGAAACCAGTATAATCATGCATGTGGGGTCAGTGAAGGTATTCTGCCTGTAGTGAGGGGTGGTACTCTAAAGCACAGTGCTTCCCTAAGCACTGCTGAATGGTCAGTCAGTCATGATGGTTAGCACTAATACCCTTCAACATGCAAATACAGGGAGCTGCATTCTGTTCAAAATGGTAGGACTCCAAAAGGATGTCTTCTGGGTAGACTTTGTTACATAAGACATAGAACTCAATATATTGTAAAAATCCCAATGTGTGCTTATAGCATGGGACTTTAAATACTTGGACAAAAAAGTCCTTAGCATTGTTTAAGTTAAATAAAACTTTGTCATTGCCTTAAATTGACTTTTTTTTCTGTACATTGTTTGAATGTTGAAAACTTGGTTAGAATGTTGTTTATTCCTACTATTTTCCTGAGGCGGGTAGGTTTTGCCCTATGGAGATAATCTTGAAAGTTAAAATTAAGGTGTCTGCAGTTTCTAGTCTTATTAAGGAGAAATTCTCCTCCATGTACTGAAGTTGTCTCTTGAGTAATCAAAAATTTGCTTACACATATATCTCTAGTGCCATTCCAGATGGCATAGTCTGTGGTGTGGAATACCTAGGAAAGAAGTATGGTAGAACATAGGATCATAGAACTCTTGCACTCTTGGGACTCTTAGGATATCTAAAAATGTCTCAACTACTGCTGGAAACCTTTCAGGCAGTTAAACTCTGGGCCCAGGTTTTGTGTAGATACCTAAATCTAGATTCTTATTCTGGATCTGAATGCCTTTACTCAGGTAAAGGAGCTTACTATACTGCCTTCTAACCAGACTCCCTACTTGAAATGTGTTCTTATATATATGTGTGTGTGTGTATACATATATGTGTGTGTGTATATATATATATATATTTAACAGTAAATGAATATTTATATGAATATATATATATTTGTTATTAATATATATATTATATATATTCAATTGTAAATGAATACTGACACATGGTGAATTGGTCTTGGTATACATATGAGATCTCTCATTCTTGGAGATACCCAAAAGCCATCTGGACACAGTCCTGTGAATTCTGCTGTAGTGACCCTGCTTTAGCAGAGGGGTTGGACCAGGTGGCCTCCAGAGGTCCCTTCCAACCTCAGCCCTTCTGTGGCTCTTTGTGATATTTACTGATAAGCAAATTTTGAGTTAATAGGAATATGCCAGTAGATGGTGCTCATGAATATATAGCTTTGTCCTCACATAATTAGCAATTTTTTGGTATTGAATGTTACCAGGATTCCAGCATATTGTTTATGTGGCTCTTTTAACAGCTGCATAATTAAAGTTCAGCACATACATAATTGTTTGCAAGGTAAGAGCCTAAATAATGTCAGAAGGTTGTAGATGAAACTGATCCTATAATAATTCCCTCAGCTGCCTTCATGCTAGTATGAATCCTTCAAAACCAAATTATTTCTAATCTGTATGAATTTCCCACTACTGAATGACATTGTTCCTTGGCTCTGGAGCTATCCAAAATCAAAGAATTTTGAGCATGTCAGGGAATGTTGAACATGAACTGCTGCCTCAGTGCTTTATCACAGATAAATTAGGATAATAACATCTTCTGTTTTCTCAGGCTGCAGGAACTGACCTGAGAACTCTATTGCACTTGACTCTGTTAAACAGATGTTGTAACACGATGACAAAAAAAAATCCAATTTGTTCCACAGAAGAAACGAAGAGGAAAGAGTTTTATTTACATGAAGGGCATAACCACTTTAAAACAGTTTGATGAACACATTATACATTTCAGAAAGTTGTTGCTGAATAGAGTTAGGACTAAGGCTTACAAAAGACACATATACAAGCCAGTATGTCAGTGGTTGCTGTAGACACAATGATCCCCTGGAAATGCTGCAGTGGGAACTGGGTGCCTAAGCCCCATAGAGCTGGAATGGGTAAAACTGGAAGCTCAAAGAGGCAGCTTGAAAACCTGAAGCTGAGTGAGAAGCCACTAGAAGTAAACTGCTAAGGTATGAGAATGGTATCTGAATTCCTACCCAATGTCGCGAATCTCCGACCTTGGATCCTGCAAAGGGGTACAGTTTGGAGTCTGGCCATTTCCAGATTTATTTTTATGGAGCAAGTGAACAGAACCTACTGCTGTCATTGTAAGGAAATAGCATGATAATTCCTGACTTTCATAGGCTAAGGTAAGTGGGTGGACACTTCCCAGGAAGCAGGAGAAAGATGCCTTCTGCAGCCTCCACTCACGTGTCTCCCAGGTGAGAACTTCAACCTCTCCATGAGGTGGGCACTCAGCCCAGCCCAACAAACATGGAGATGTGACTGGACTGAGGGGGTGAAACAGAGCCTGACTCTGCAGCTTGGTGCCCTGGCATGCACTGGTGAGCTGTACAGACACAGGCAGGTCACATTAGTCTCTGGTAAAAATGCAGAAGCTGTCCAGAGGCCAGGCACCATGGATTGAAACTCTCCATTCTAGGTGATTTTCCCATGTACTTAATTAGAGCCTGTTCCTCCATGCCTTGTCTTCCTGTCCCCACAGTGCTTGGTTTCCTGCCCACACAATGTCTCTGTTTCAATAGCACAAGAGTATTCCTCCACGTGGGCCAGCCTGCAGCCTGCTGGTTCACACATTATTGGCAATGTGGCCTTTGTTCACCTCAAGCTGAGGAGGAGTTTGGTCCAAAGTCATCTTCATCCCAGGAGAGGGTTCTCTTGTGTAGATCAGGGTTTTTTTTCTCAGCTGGTGAAATAATTTCCATGCATGTTTCCAGGCATGTGACCCATAATTTCTCATACTGACTGAATCCCACACTGAAGAGCTTTCTTGCTTAGGCCTTACAGAGAATTTGAGCATGCCCATACAGCTCAGGTCTCAGTGCAGTGCAGGGGGAAGAGCATCTTCCTGGCATCTTCTTGGCATGGACAGGGTGCAGCCCACCAGGAAATTGGTCAAGCTGTTTTTGGATCTGACGCATACCTGAATAAAATGCTAAAATTATTTAGTAAGTAAATGTAAGTAAATTCATGTTTTTAAATGATAGGAAAATGAGGGGTTATAAATTTTACACAGAAAAGCATACACTACCCTGATTTTAGTGCAGCATAAGGCAAAAGCTGAATGTTTTATGTTAATGGATTCACATATTATTTACATTTTATTTGTATTATTTCGTTGGTCTTTAGATACAAAAACATCATTATAAATATTTTAGATATTTTCAACTTGTAAGTTCTTTTGCCACAGCTGGTGGTCTATTTTGCCAATTTGGATTAAAGGAATGTCACCAGTTGGAAATCTAATCCATTTTACAAACAGAGTTAAAAGGGGAATAACTTACAACACCTGCTAATAAGCCTCCAGCCAATTTCCCTGTTTCTTTTTAATATTTTTTCCCCCCTACTTTTCCCTCGCTGTGCCAGGGTTTGATCATTGACTCACTGCTGTGAAAGGCTGCATTGCCACCAACTTTGGGTGCAGACTTTGAAGCTCTAGAGGCGGCTGCAAGGCTCAGTGTGCTGTGGAAAGCTGCAAAGCTGCAGCTGTGCTGCGTGATGGACTGCCTGGAGCTGCTGTGGGGCCACCCCTCACATCAGCACTCTCCTATCAGCACTGCAGAGCTGCTCTCAGTAGAGATTCTGGCATTATCTTTAAGTCAGCCAGCTCAGTCTGCATGTGGCAGAGCAAAGCTCGGGGCAGGCTGGTTTGATGTGCATGTGCCCTTGGAGAGACAGTGAGCTGCTGAAGGCACTGACTGCAGAGGGAACCAACGACTGTGCCCAAAGGACCAAAATATGCACAAAGCCATAAATTAAGGGGAGAGGAGGAACAGAAATGCTCATGAATAAATTGATAGCTTGTGTTGTGTGCTTGTAAAATTCATTCCATAGCACACAGACTCTCGAGTGCATCATCTTCCTGAGGTACCTAGAAAATTTGTGAATGTGAGAGCGCTACCAGCAGATGGAAAGCTACTACGATGAGTTTACACCAAGTTCCCTGTCAGTCTGACTCATCCACCCACCTGGTCTATGCTGCCAGTGAGGTCAGACTTCACAGGCACTTTGCTTTCTCTGCCTTGTGTGGATTCCCATTCCCATACCAGCACATGGGATGGCTGCCCAGCAGACCTGCAGGGACCCTGGGCCACCCTTCCTGGGATGCCTGAAGTAAATGAGGCTGTCAGGAATGGGAAAGCATCCAGACAATTGAACGTAGTAGAACGTGGGTATGTGATAAAATCATATCATTTCTTTATCAGTAGTATATTAGATTTCCCAGCAGTTACTTACCAGAACGTGTCCTCATCTGCCCCCTCTCTTTGCACACATGTACACACAACCTCTTGGCAGCCAGACCTCCCTCCCACTTATTGTTTGGGAGGCAGGAGAGTGGCTGAACTGCCTGACACTCATTCACAACTCCCAAGATCACCAACCACTGCCACAGTGCATCAGTTCAACCATTCATCTCCTACAACATCTTGCAACAATCACTTCCAAATACTGCTCAAAAATGTCTTACTCTCCCTCACTATGCAACTTACACAACTACAAGCCTTGGAGGAGAAAAATTTTTTAACCTCAGGCATCATAGCATCTAACTTTCCCTGTTGACATTTTTTTTTTGTAGGCCAGAAGAATGTTTTTCTTTGCCACATGCATACCTTCTCCAGCTTCATTAATATAAAAGTCTTGATAAAAATGACTTTCATTTTTTTTTCCAGATCATCTCAGCCAAGAAATGTTTTCTATGTCCTCTGACATTAATCAGTAAAACCCTGTTCCTGTGATGCATAAAAAAGCCACCTTCAGCACTAAAGTAATCTTTAATTTATGCAATATTTGAGTGATTTTCATCAGTTACTAGATACAATGATTTAATTTTCCTGTATAATCATTTCATCTTAGATACCTCACTTGCCAAAAAAGCGTGACAGATCTGATGTGAACACTATTTTTTATTACAGTAAATTACTTTGTATTCAGATTTTGATACTTGTCTGCCTTAAGAGATAATTCAAAATAATTATACTTTATTTTCATTTTGAAGTTTCATACTTTTAAATGAGTCACTGATAAACCTGTTAATTCCCTAATGCAATCTAGAATCCAGTCTGCTATTTTAAGTAACCAGTTACTTCACAAGGAGCACAGATACTCAATTCCATATTCATATGGTTCAGTCTGCCAACCATAATTTTGTTTTTTCTCCTTTGTATTCAACAGAGGAACTCCTGAAGATTAATGGATCCAGTCTGCCTCATTTAAATACTCACTGCTCTCCTTTGACTGCATGTGGTTTTTCAACACTTTGAGAGGCTTTTTCAGATTTATTGCCAAGCACCTTCACAGTAATGGAGAGAAACAGTAGAAATGTTAGAGAAATAGATTTGACACCCAGTCAGCCTAACCTTTTATTGGCAGTGTGTAGTAGCATGCCAGCAGCCACCCTATGCATTTTGATAAGGATGCTTTTCAAACCATGGGGATCTCTGGGCTTATAAGGAACCAGTGAGAAGGAATGAGGACAAGACAGATAATTCTGGTTATGTTAAAATCACTTTGCAGAACTCTGCCCTTCTGTATGAATGAAGGTTTTAGTCACTTTTCCACTGAACTTTTGTTTTTTACATTATATTACTGTTGTAAAAAACCTTATGCTGGTCTAAGAAGCAATGCTTAGAACTCCCCCTTTTCAATGACACCAGACTTTAGTGTGCTTTTCCTTAGGACTTCAGCACTCACCTCTCTGGGGTAGCTGCCCTGCTCATGGCATGCTCAGGATTCCAGGAGTGGATGCTCAGGCACTGTTTGGCAGCACACAATGCTGTACCTGTACCAATTTACAAATAGAAAAAATCTAATATCATTGAATCACCTTGTACTTGGTTGATTCAATTAAGGCAGGCAAGGAATTTTCAGACTAACTGGGGAAGTACCTAATTAAGCTTTCTGGAAAGCAGACAATGGACCAATATGAAGAAATTTGAGTGGGCTGTATAGGCCCACCTCTCTACTCAGGTAGAAACTTCTTATTGGTTTGTCCTTTAATAGAAATAGATTTGTGCAAAAGGCATTGCAAGGTTCAGGCTGGCCTTCTGACCTTGACACCAGGGAAGGTCAGGAGATTATCTGAAAGCTAACATTGATATAGTTTGCACCTTACCTACCATCATTAACACCTTAATTAGGGTGTAAAGCCCACACTCTGGCTGATGGTTGACCTTTCTGTTATGCTTCCTGGGCAGGAGGCAGGTAGGAATAAGAGGAATAGAAGCAGAAACACTCAGAACAGATTTTTGCCTAAGTGTACCATTTCTCAATGAGATCTAATTAAAATACATGTAACTTGTAAATCAAAGTTTTGATCCTTCAACAAAATCAGTCCTTTACTTACTTACTTCTGTGACTAGTCTCAATAAACCCAGCTTCCAGAATGAAATACTGAGCAGAGAATTTGATGCACTGCCTGTCTACACAGGGATCAGCTTTAGTTGAGCCTGTAATATTAATACACACATCTGTAGATCAAAATTTCCCATTACGTTTTCTTCTAGGGGAGAAAGATTTTTGCCTGTATCAAAGAAAAAACAGTAATTACTACAGCACTTACTCCTCAGTATGAATTTTGTATGTTTGTTTAAAACCAAAAGGTTTTGCACACTTGTGAGCATGTCCTTATAATAGTTAAACTTAGATGTAGTCATAACCTGACTAGGAATAATTTATTTATGAACTATTTGAGACTTAATTTCTTCTTAATGTTGTTTTGGAGACATATGCAATATACAAGTCTCTGGACTGCCATGGAAAAAAGAACAAAGCTTTCTCTTCAAAGAGAGTAAAATAGAAGAGGATATTCCTTTTTTTTTTTGGCTAAGTTTTAGCTGTTCCTGGTTTGTTTGGGTTTTTTGTTTCAATATTTATATTACATTTAACTCATCAGCAAAGGCAACTTTTATTACTTTACCCATTCCAATCAATACTTCCCTAAACAGTAATGCTGAGACACTCTTGGTAAATTTTTACATGCATTTCACCAAATATATATCTGGGTAACTACTTCAGCATTTGGTGCTACCCCAGGAGCAACAAGAACAAAATTTCCCTGCACTAAGTGCCCACAATCTCACAAAATCACAGAACAGTTGGGGTTGGAAGGAGCCTCTGGAAATCACCTTGTCCAAGCTCCTGCTGAAGCAGATCCACCTAGAGCAGGTTCTGCAGGATTGTGGTTTTAAGTTATCTCCAAAGGATGAGACTCCACAGCCTCTCTGGGCAGTTGTTCCACTGCTCTGTCTCCCTCACAGTGAAGTTTTTCCTCATATTCAGATGGAATTTCCTGTGTTCCAGTCTGTGCCCATTGACCCTTCTCCTGTCACTGGGCAGCACTGAAAAGAATCTGGCCCCATCCTTGTAACACCCACTCTTAAGGTACTTGTATGCATTGATCAGATTCCCTGTCAGTTTTATCTTCTTCAGACTAAACAGACCCGGCTCCCCAGTCCTTTCCTCCTATGAGAGCTGCTCCAGTCCCCTAAACATCTTTGTAGCCCTCCACTGGACCCTCTCCATCTGGCAGTAGACTTAATGAAAAAAAAACCCACCAAAACATTTTTCAATTGGCATGAAATGACATACTTTTGGAAAACATCGGGCCTTCTGACACAAATTATGCATGTCTTCTCTCCCTCCACCCAAAAAAACTAAAAAGATAATTGATTCCACATCCTCCAGCCCTAAGTTCTTCACAGAGCTGCACTGCTCACAAATTAACTCCACCAACAACATTCCCACAGAACCCCCTCTGCAGCCTCTGCTGTGTCACAGACACACGGGCAGCTCTTCCCCCATCTGCCCCAGGATGCTCCCTCATTACCCAGCAAGGTTCAGGAGTGCTTTTCCTCCTCCAGCTCCAACACACGGCCCAGGAGAGATGGAAGGTCAGAAGGACCAGGCAGTGGCCAAGGTGACAAAGGAATTAGCTGTTTAGCCAAACCCACTCACTCTGCCTATATCTTTGACTATGTGTACACATGAGAGAGGACACCAGTGTGAGCTGCTTTTTAATTATTTACCTGAGATCACAGTGCACATCCTACTGGCTTCTAACTGTTTGGACTTCTCTTCACCAGGTAACTCTGCAGGAGTGGTCCTGATTCCTCTGGTGAATCCCTTGATATCAGAACCAGGGAGATGTTGTCTCTTTTGTAGGACAGGAAAGAGAAACAGACAGGTCTCTGCCACTCTTCCTAGAAGTAAATTGAATTCTTAATCATACAGAGTGTGTACAGCTTGGAGATGCTCTTGGTGGCAGAAGAGCATTCAGAGATGACTTTGGTGCTTGATCTGGTCTGTGGTGGGGAAGCAGTTGGAAAGTTTGGGTACTATCCTCAGTTTGGATACAAGTGTGATTATGAATCCATAATGTTCAAACCCTGCACATAACTCAGGTTCCTAGAAAAGATTAGATATTTGCCATGAGTTCCAGATCCTGTCCCTGTGTTCAGCCTGGAAGAACTGGAAAACTATGAAAAACATTTCAAAGAACTAAGCATGGTGTCTTCTTACACTTTGTTTTTCCCCCGAGCCTGCCGCTACTCATTTTTGTAACAGCCTTGTCAGTGCGTAAAGATTTGATTGGTTAAAAAACTTCAAATCATTATTTTTGTGTTGGAAGGATGGGCTAGAAAACTACAGGGAGGTAAAACTCAAGTCACATTTGGGCCACTTGAGTTGAAATGTAGTCTGTGTTACATAATGCTCGTCATGAAGAGCCCATGAATTCTTAAATAGGTACTCTGATACTGCCTGACAGATTGATTTACTGTACACAGACTCCTTCGCAGGCGTGCACCCATCCCTGCGTACCACAGCTCTACGAGAATGCCAGGGGAATCTGTCTCCTGGAATGATTCTAGGTTGTAGTAATTCCATTTTTCTTCAGACCTAGTGTCAGTGGCTTACATTTTTCTTCCTTCCCCCCCACCCCTTTCCTTCTTTTTCATTATTTAAAGCATTGTACTTTTAATTAGATGCAATTTTTGCTTACAGATGGGAAAGACAGTTGTGTTACATAACAGACTTTGTGAAATCCATCTTCTTTTCATGGTAACATGTGCTAACAAATCTTTTGTGCTTAAGGAATGGAGAATTTTTTTCTTTATTCACTTTCCTTAAATGTTCTTACTCATCTTAGTTCAGTTGGACTACAAGTTTTTAAAGCAGGAACCAGTTCTTAACTTGTAAGAAAGTCTTGCAATGGAAGTCCTTGTACTTCTACTAAAGAAGTACAAGTTCTTGTACTAAAATCTTAACTTGTACTGGAAGTCACCTGATCTTCCTGTGACCTAAGGACATTACTATGGAACAACAACAACAACAACAACAACAAGACAATATCTTAAGTGTATTGGTCTTCCTGCAAAACCTGTTCAGTAAAGTACTTGTTCACTCTTAAATCTGTTGTTGTGTAATATTTCATAAAGAATTGAGTGTATTCTTGAGCACATCTCATAAATTATTTCTGCCCTTGTTGAATGTATAATACTCCTTGGCTGAGAAACCTAAGGTAAGAAATACTGTTCATTGTCTCCCCACAATATGTCAGTCCCTGAAGAGCAGCATAAACTTCAATATCTCTAAATATCATGTGGCAAATTCTAATGTTTAAAACTTTGTTTTGCCACAGTTAGAGATTTTAGCGTTTCTCAAGCCACAGTTGCATCTCTTGCTGCTGCTTTGCTGCTTCTCCATATGACATGCAGTGCTTTATAAGATTTTAAAATCATTAACAGAGTTGTAAGCCACTCCAACAGATATATAAAAATCATCAAAATTACCAAAGTTTTTGTAAGCTTCTTTTCTTTGCCTTTGACTCTCGATTGTTAATTAATTTTCAATAGAGAGGAAAACATATATTCAAAAGGATGCAAATATTAACTGGTTCCCAGTCTACTTCCTTGAACCTGTCTCCTTCCTGTGCTGTCTCTGCAGTCCTTGAATCAAATAAACTTGTAAGTCTTCTTTCTATGCCAGAACCATCCTCTCCCAGGAACTAAATCACTCCCAGGAATTGCTGCTGTATATAACATGAAGTGGTGTATACATCTGACATACAGAAATTGAATGTTTGATCACTGAGCATTCAGCTGGGATATTTCTATTGTGAATAGTTTATAAGCCAGCAAGTACCAATTTAAAATTTTCAAGAAAGTGTAAAACTTCCTTATGTCTCAGTGCTTATGTATGCATGTGTAAAATGGTCTAGCTGTTGACTCTGATATATTGATTTAAAATGAAGCTATTCTATTCTAGAAACATATTTTTCCCTAGAGACACAAGTAAATTGAAATAATCTCATGAACTTTGTTTCATTGTGTATTTTAGGGATAGCTGCAGATGCTTGTGGATCTGAATACTTTGGTTACCAGGTCAACTCACTATTTTTAATTTATTTTTACTTTTATGTAGAACATGCTGGTAAAGGGTTACAGTTTTTAAATTAATTTTCTCATATCTCATTGTAATTCATCTTACTGGTGTGTTTCAGGTTTTTTGTATTCACTGAGTATGCATATCATAAATTGTTGTAATTACGAAAAAGAAAATAATGGTGCTCCTTAGCAGCAGTAGAATTTCTTATTATTCGTTTTAAGTTGTGCCAAATGACAAACAACACTATTGTGTAGTGCTCAGAACACTACAGCAAATAAAACTTTAAGGATAAATAAAAGGCTTCTGTACAATATGTCAAATTGAATTTGCTCCAGTCCTTTCAGAGTAGCAAACTTGTCCATGATCATTTAAATAAAGAACTGGAAAAGAGAAATACAAACAATACATTAAATTTATGGCATGGAATTTATGCTATGGAAGTAATTAGGTTATTCTGCTTACAAACCAATTCAAATAAATTCTTTAAACTGTTTCCCCCCGCAATAAAAGGTTTATAAAAATCTTAAGGAAATAGACTGCATGTATGCAATAGAAAATGGCTGCCAGAGACTGCAATCTTTGCAGATCGTTTTACTAAAGCAATGGTCTAATAACTAGGAAAGATTGGGTCTTCTGCACAAACATTGCTACATATCTAAAAAATAATTCAGATTTTTAAGAAGTCTCATAAATATATTTTTGTCTTTCAGTACCATTAGACTGGAACACATCTTTTATATATAAAGGACCATGTACATCTGCAGCACTAAGACTTTTATTAGTAATTAGGTCAGTAAAATTCCCATGTAAAATCTCTTAATTATCTATGTAAGTGACAGATTAACCCTCAGAAGAAATCAGATTGACTCATCAGACCTGTAATGCACACTTAAAGGAAATCTCTAAAATTGATCAGTAGTAAACCTTAATACAGAAAGCATGCACAGATCATGTTATCCAATAAATCTCCCTTATCTTTACTCAAAATAAGCTAGAGAAGATTTATACGTGCTATCTTTAAATTGTCGTGTTTCTTGGATGGACTTGCTTTCATGTGTAGAGCTGCCCTACCCCGCATAAAGTGCTTCAGCTGTTCTCCCTAGATCTACTTTAATAATAGAAATTATATTTAGCCCCCAAGAATAACTTTTATTGAAAACCTTTCTTGTGTGAGTCACTTAAAAGCTCATTGAGAAGCCAGTCGGTTCTCCTATATATCCCAAAACTTTCCTTTATAGCTAAGGAAATATTCTTTGTGTAGCATGTCATTGTCTGCATCAGTGCTGTCATCAGTGCTCTAGGGTCTGCTGTACCCCATGTCAGTCTCTCTGATTAATATTTCTCTTGCAAAGCTGTCCTCTTAAATCAAGTGTTCTTCCACTTTTAATGCAGACTCCACCGTTACTGAAAGCAATTACCTTGTCAGACAAGGTGAGAATAGAAACACAGCTTTTCTTCTTCTCCTTAAGCTGGCCACAGATTTCCCTCTGAGGTCATAAGAGTCACAAGTGTATTGCCTTTTCTACAGAAGAAATTTGGGACTGTGTTCCCTTCTCAGCACTTTGATGAGGTCAGCTGGGATGCTGCTACTGCAAGGATTAGCGTGCTGTGTCCACTGAGAGACAATTAGGTTGTTGCTGGGTACACTTCTTGTTTTCTGAGCACACTTTGTATTACTTGGGGATTTTTTTTCCCTGAAACATGCATGTATAATAATGACTTTGCTCGTGAGAGATTAATATTCCTTTGATGGGTCTTATTATTTGGGTCTGGCAAAGGGTTCCCACCAAACTTTCACTTTATCATCTTTGGCAATCGGTAGAGAGCATTATCTGTTGTAGTTTTTATTATCTCTCTCTGTACTTATATTCTATCTTAATTTACTTTCCATGTTGCCTTTGTGTATTTGACAGATCTGCTTTTATTTGAGGGCTCTCAAGAATGTGTTCACTGAACTTCAATTATTTGATTTACCTGGGGGGAAATATACTAAAATGGCATTTGATTCTTCTGTGAAAACACAGTAGTCCTGCAACTTTAATTTGGATGTAAATATTTCAGAGATTGAGGTGATAAAGAGTGCATAAATTTATGTGCATGAATTAGCATAATAAAATATATTATTGCCACACACTTTGTGTATGGGTTTAAGGACTTACAGAATTTTCACTAATGTCACTTTATTTATGTCTTTCTCTTTCTACCCACTGGATTTTTCTCCCCCCTCCCTTTATAAATTTGTCTTTATTTTCCATTGGAAAATTAAAATATTATACGATAGTGGGAAATTTGTCTTTCTTTTCATCCTGGAAACAAGCACTTAACACTGCAACTGGATGATGTACCAGCTTTTACTTTGTGTTTCTAGAATGAGTATAATAAATCCTGATTAGAAAGCTTATCTAAATATATTATTATTTTAGGCTGACACGGGGTGGCAGGAAACCTCTTCAAGACGATGAAGGTAACATCCCCCAGGCTTGAGGCTGGGTCGTTGTGCTGCAGTTAAAGTCCTTGAGCAGTGCAAAGGCACTCGAGGCTTGAAGAACAAACTGGGAGCAGACTCAGGAGCTCAGACTGTGGCATTAATTGCTATTATGGCACTGTGATAAGAGAGCCTATGGACTTTGTGATTGTAGGTTTTACTGTCATAAAGCTTCATTTGGAACTACAGGGTGCCCTGGTCCTCTCCTAACTCCACATACTCACCACATATGTACCTTAAAGAAGGAACATGTTTTGAAACCATCACACTTGCCTGATTCAAAGTGGAATAACGCAACAGCTTGGACACTGTCACAGCTGATGCACATGTATTTGTTGAGTGGACACAATGAATTTTTGAGTTGTGTTCATTGTCATGGTGGTTAAATGAGTTCCTAACATCTTAAAAGCATCTTGTTGGGATGATGTGTGCATGCTGCAACAGCTTAATTCCTGCTACTCATCATGACTGTATGTCTGGTGATTTTTCTTAGCTTAGAGGTGGTACAGTTTAGGAATTAGAGGGAAAGAAATGCTCTTGACATGGAACAGAGAGCATGAAATGAAGCTCATTATGACTGAAACGTTCAAATAAGTTACTGTTCTGCCAGACAGACACGTAGACAACCGTCTTGTAGAGAAGCCTTTCTTTGAGGGCCACAAGGATGGTGAAGAGCTGAGTGAGGAACAGCTGAGGGCACTTGGTCTGTTCAGCCTGGAGGAGACTGAGGAGAGACCTCACTGCAGGTACAACTTCCTCATGGGGGAAGAGGAGGGGCAGGCACTGATCTCTGCTCTGTGGTGACAGTGACAGGACCTGAGGGCACGGCCTGGAATTGTGCTGGGGAAGGTTTATGTTCAATATTAAGAAAACGTTTTTCCCCCAGAGGGTGGTTGGGCACTGATCAGGCTCCCCAGGGCAGTGGTCACAGCACCAGCCTGGCAGAGTTCTGGAAGTGTTTGGACAATGCCCCCAGGCACATGGGGAGACTCTTGGGAATGGTGCTGTGCTTGTCCAGGAGTTGGACTTGGTGATACTTGTGGGTTCTTTCCAAGTTGTCAGATTCTGTGATCTGAGGGAAGCTTTCTTTATGCCTTTTTAAAGTAAAATAAAGTTATTTTCAGAAGATTGAGGCTTCAGAATGTATTGAATGTATTCCTGCCTCACTGCCTGACTTGACTACACCTTGAGACTTGCTAAAGTCTGTTTTCAAGTCTCTTACCCTTGCTTGCAATCTTTGCAGGAAGGCTGTTGTATTCTCTCTGGCAAGTCAAAATACAGTGCCAGCAATCTGCTTTGCAACCTGTCAGCTCTCCAAGGTTGTCTCTGCTCATGCTGGTTGAACAGATTTTTTTGAGCCAGTGTTTTTGGGGTGCTGGGTTTTGGGATTTTTTTTCCTTTCTTTTTGTTTTGGAGTTGTATTCCCTTTCACTTCTGCTGTTTCTTTAACTACTTGCTTTTTTAGCTACCCAATGGTAATGCACAAAATTAGAATTCTGTGAGTTGGAATTTGTTATTCGGAAATTCTGGAAAGACTGGGAGCAGACTACAGATTTGCAGTCAGACTGCTTTTCATGGAGGATTGGCATGTGTATGCTTTTCATCTTCCAAGTATCACAGTATTTTTTTGTTAAGAGAATTTTCATTATCCAAAGTGTGATTCTTCGGGAGACTGTGGAGAAGAAAGTCTGTTTCACCAAGACAAATGCTTCCAATGCACATGTAAAGGAGGCTTCTTAAAGTTGCCTTTGGACCAAGTCCCAAACTAACATGGTGGTAAAGCCGGGGCTGTCACTGAGCCTTCAAAAAGCTTGAAATGTAATTGTTATGATGGAAGTGAACAGGAGAATTTGGAAACACATTAATTGAAATTTGTCTTTTTAGATGAGCATTTGAATTGCTTTGTTCTTGTAAAGTTAATCTTCATAATATTCCAGAGACCTGATGTTTAGGGTCATATTCTTTTGGCATAAGTCAGCCATGGTTCAAGCCTTCTCAAGGGCTTGTGGCACACAATGCACCTCTGATATTTGTTAACTCAAAAAAATTAGCACTAACTAAACTCTGAATTTTGTTGGGTAGGAAATATTTCCTACTTGTGATTTTCAGCTACTGATGTGTCCAACAGTCCTTGGAGAGACTGCAAACCCAGCCTTCCCATTTTCACCCAAATGTTCCATGAAGATGGACACAGACTCAAGCCTAAGCTTGCTGCCTTCTTGTGCCAGCAGTTCACAAAGTGTGGCCCCTCTGCAAGAGCACTTGAAACTGAGGTAGTTCCTGGGCCAGACTTCTCTCTACCACAAGATGTAGTCAATGCCTAAATTAAAAGAGGAATGTAAAGGAGGAATTTGGGTCCCTTGAAATGAGGAACTTACCACATTATCTGTGGTATAAGGCTCTGAGAAACTGTTGTATAAAACTGGGGCAGCTAACCTCAAGTTAAAACAAAATTATGACCCCTGGCCTTCCTTGAAAGAAAACTGTTGAGTGTCTGGTGCTGATCTGTGAGAATAGAAAAGAATTCCTAAGACTTTTTGCTTCATACTAAAGGTGCATCTCTATGTTCTCCCTGTTTGTAGTAACTGAAATAAATGCCTTCCTGTTCAACCAGTATTGTCCTTCTGCCACCTCAGCCCCGGAAATGTTAATATGAGAAGTTAACACAAATCTGATTGCTAACCTTTCAGAAGTGCCTGATTCTCTCCCCACTGAATAGGTGAACTCAGGGTGACCAGCTTTGATTTAGATACCTGAATTTTAGCTTCCTAGAGTTGAAAAATATTAATCTCCTCTTTTTCTGCTAAATGGAAGACACGTTGCTTAAATGTCTCAGAATAAGTGAATAGCCCTTTCTTTTTTAAATGTCTCAGAGTAAGTGAATGGCCTTTTCTTTTTTACTTATCAACACAGTATATAGTATTTTTACTCTTTTCAAGATTTTGTGTAAACCTTACATGATGCTAGTTTAATTAAAATTAGTTATACTATTACATTAACTTTTGCTTCTCCAGGGCACAGTTGCCCAGAATTGTCAACTGTTATCTAATGATACTGTTAAATACCATGATTATGGATATACTTTAGGTCACACAATTTTTTATAGGTACATTTGTGCGTTTTCCTCTTTTTGAAAAATTCCTGTTTATTATTACCTGATCTGAATAGCTGTTGTACATCTTGCTCTAAGTAATTTAACTAGAGAACAGGGATAAGGAGTTGACCAAACAGTTCCTTTCTGATGGATGATCTTGCTAATAGTGACAAGTAGTTATCTTAGAATGGTTTGATCAATAAAATTCACCTGATTTTAAGATCTCTTTGTCTCCTTAAAAAGTAGTAATGCTGTTCTTGTAGGCTTGGTCAAGCATTCGATTTCTCAGGTGAAATATTGTGCTTTGCCCAGTTGAGACTATCACTAAAAGGTTTTGCAGTTTTCAAAATTATATTATTTCTTATTTAAGATCAGGCAAAGTATTTGCTCAAATGACAACTGAGAGAAATCTAACCTACAGAAAAAAGCCTGTAAAGGGAGGAAATGTGACTTTGTAGACAGATGGAGGTTAAGGTTATCTAACAGCAGGTCTGTAAGTAGAGGTAATCAAATATATCAAGTGACATCCCTGAGATGTTGGTACTGGCCCTGGTGCTGTTTAATATTTTTGTTGGTGCTTGCAGTCCTGAAAGCCAATTGTGTCCTGGGCTGTGTCACAAGCAGTGTGGCCAGAAGGTTTAGGGGGTGATTCTCATCTTCTACATCACTCTTGTGAAATGGCACCTGGAGTTCTGTGTCCAGTCCTGGGGTCACCAACATCAGAAGGATGTGAACCTGTTGGAGTGAGTTCAGAAGAGTCTGGGAAGAATGATCAGAGGGCTGGAACACCTCTCCTGTGAGGACAGAATGAGAGAATTGGGGTTGTTTAGCCTGGAGGAGAGGAGGCTCTGGAAAGACTTTGAGGCAGCCATACAGTTTCTGAAGCAGACTACAAGAAAGCTGGAGAGGAAGATTTGCAAGAGCATGTAGACGTAGGACATGGTGGCCTTGAGCTGAAAGAGAGTAGGTTTAGGTTAAATGTCAAGAAGAAATTCTTTACTGTGAGGGTGGTGAGGTGCTGGAACAGGCTGCCCAGAAAAGCTGTGGATGTCCCTGGAAGTGTTCAAGACCAGAGCTGATAAAACCCGGTGTAGTGGAAGATATCCTTTCCCATGGCAGAGGGATTGGAACTAGATGATTCTGTGATTCTACTACATGACAAAACAGTTAATACCAGAAAATATACTTGCTCATCACAGTAATCTTGTAGCTCTTGAACAAAGAAAGATGTGCCAAGAATTCTCTTTAAATGAAATTAACTGCTTGTGCTAGCTAGCAGAATGCTACTTAATCTTAGTTTTTCTAGACAGATATCAGAACTTTATAGAATAAAGCCTAATTTCTCATAAATGCTAGTCATAAACATATATAAACAATTCATGCAGTTATTTTGTGGGAGTTAGAGGAGTAGGGGAGTTAATATTTATTGGTACAATGTACTAGGAATGCAGCCAGATATCCTCTGATGCAGGCTGTGCTCAGTAGCAGTGAATATAAGATTAGCAGCACATGGAGTGAAAGACTGGCAAAGACAGGACTCTTAATTCATAAACAGAGAAGTTGGATTTGTGCATTAAAGTTGTTATTGTGCAACACTGTACAAAAGGCAGCTCTAGAGAGACCATTTGCCTTGACTTTCCCCCTACTTAACTAATTGCTCCCTCCTAGCTGCTGCTGTTATGGTTATAAACCTCAGCATAAATGCCTCCAGGTTTTGCTGTAATTGATCATAACAAATCTTTTGCTGTCAAAGCTTAACTGAACCTTTTCAGTTCAGTTTACTAAGTTATTCTCACTGGTGTCTCTCCTAAGATTGGCATATTTTAATTTAATGTTAGTCTGAAGAGGCCTGAGCTTGTCCAGATTATTTACATAAATCTTGCGTGTGTTTTTTTATTTTCTAGACGCATTTTTTAAGATCTATTGCTTTTACCTGGGCAGTACTGGATATCAGATAAATATATTCCATAAGCTTCAAATATCTTTTTTTTTTTTTTTAAGGAAAAAAGAAATTTCAGCCCACAGGGGCCTTTGGCTATAATGGCCAAGATTGAATTTATGCTCTTAATAGAAGAAAAAAAAAAATCAGCCAAATGCCCTGAGGGCTTGCCTAGCAGTTGTAGGAACTGCATGTATGGGAAATAGAATGATTTGGATTTTGGCTGTCCCTCATACAGGAAGGAGCAGCTTCAGTAAGGGGTAAGGCTAAGGAAAGATGCCTGTTGCTTGCTAAATTATAGTCTTGCTTTGCATCTGTGCAAACAGTTTTCTCACTAAAAATATCTTGAAAGTAATAGAAAAGGATAAATTATTGGGATTATCTAATTGGAAAACAAAACCAACACGATAATTAATCTTCACACAACAGGGCCGTTTTTTTACACAGTGTGTCTGCAATACTGTTCAAATGGCAGCTCCTGTTGGCATGGTTGGGCTTGTTCTTTTGGCCTGTGCTACACTGCACCCTTTATGCTGGGGAGAAGACTTCCTCTAAGGAGATGACCTTCACAAAGTAGGCCCTTTTTTATTAATGGGGCCACTAAGCAGCAACATTTTCATTGCTGCATCAACACATCTTGATGCTTTGAAGGATCCCACTCATTTTCTAGAGTCTGTTTCCACTTGAAATGATGACCTAAAGTGAGATTCATTAATAAGTAGCAATAGGTTTTACAACAAGGACAAGTTAGAGAAATATTATATTAGCATGGCAGTTGTCTGTGGGGTTTCCCAGCCAAGGAGGGTGCACAGCCTTTGTGTTTTGCCCAAAGGAGAGCTCAGAAGACTTGTAGAAAATCCATTTGTGCTCTCTCTGTAGGACTTAGTTAAAATATTTCTTCTGTCTTGCCTGTCTCATTGATTATCTGTGACTTTTTTCATTTTTCATTTCTTCTTCTTTAGTTTTTATTAGGTACTGTATATAATGTAGTAGTGAGCATCAACAGGTGAAAAAATCCCAGGTCTTTCTTAAGTGAGCTATATAATTTGCATGTTACCATATGGTGTGGTGGATCTGGTGAGGTGTCTGTTTGGAATTAAAGTATATTTTAATTTTACTTCTTCAGGGACATAAAAAAACCCAGTCATTTTCAGTTCCTCTAATAGAAAATTTTCAAGTTTATGGCTGAGGATTGCAAGTTTTTCATTCTGTGTGGTTGGGGATTATTTTTGTATTAGCACTTGAAACTCTTAGTTTACTGTTTGGATGGAAGTGCCAGGCTTCCAGTGAATATCTTGCAATATTAGGATTTTTTTGCTGACTTTAAATGTCTAGGTACATTTTCTTTCTGAGCATCTAGGTTTTTCTTTGTGTAGTAGAGGGATTTGAAGTTTATAGCCTGGATATGCTTTTTTACTACGCCTGTAAAAATCCACCCACGTTTGGCAAAGTTATGAACATTTGAAAAATTGCATTTCACACATTCTTGGTCAAGTTTTATTAGATTTTTTTAGCAGCTGCATTTCCAAAAGATTACATATGTATTGGATGTTTGCCTCCCTTAAGAAGGGACTTTCCTTGAAATTGCTGCTCTGAGTTGAACAGGTCAAACCAGTACAACCAAAGGAACTGAGACTGAGGAATTTGCCTGTCATGTTTTCTAGTGAGTATCCTGTTATGATCAGTTAGCACAGCAATATGAATTAAACATTGAGGATTAAACTTCAGAAGGGATAGGAACTGGGCAGGTGGATGGGAGGGATTATTAGTTAAGTGCTAAGTAAGAATGTATTTGCATGGCTAAACAGGAGTGGGGACAGGACTAAGATAAGATGAGGATCATGGCAAGGAGCTCTGGCTGACCAAGGGATGAACTGGTGGTTGGATTGCTGGACTGCATGAAGAGATTATGCTGCAGTTGGAGATAAACCACAGAGGGGAGAGAGGCTGGGTGGGATGGCCTTGATATTGTAAAGGAGAGAGCCTGGATGTGCTGAATTAAATCTCCTGTGTGACTTCAGTCTGCATTCCTCCAGGAGATAAATTACTTCAAGTGTGCAAGCTGTGTGCTTGAGAACAAACCATGTGACACCAAGGACAGGTGCAATGAAAAATTTTTATCACAAAATTAATGCATTAAAATGCTAATATAGATGAATACAGTGTCCCCCTACAGTACTTCCACGTGTTGATACAGAGCTTCTCAATCATTCACTTATGTTGCCTGCCCCTTATCACCAAGACTTTTGTGATCAGTCTCTCTCCCATTTTTTTGCTAGACCATATTTCCTTTTGCTTTGCATTGTGAAAAATCCTTCTGTTGATTGACAAAGATCCTGGAATTGTTTTTCTATAACTTCTGACTACATTTACCACCTGCAATCAGAGAAGAGCCAGCAGGTTGTCCTTGGTGTCAATAGAGAAGCTTTATGCAGCAGAATTTATGAGTTTCCAAGGTTTAAAAAATAATTTGTTTATCTATCGATTTAGTTCTCTTAGGTGGTCATGCATTCTGTCTACTGTAAGTGGAGGCTCCATGCCTGCCTTTGTTCTTCTGCCTGAAGTCCAGGGTATGGAAACTTTCTGTATCTTCAATTTTATTTGGAGCACTGCTGTAGTTGCTTAGTGTTTTCTTGACCTGTTGATATCCTCTATAAGACAAGAGTGACTTTCACATAAATTTAGCATTCCTTCTGTAGTCACCCAGCAAGAACAAATTCTCACCCCTTTATTTTCTTCTCTTTTTTGCTCTCTGTAAGTGTACAGGTTTTATAGGCCTTTTATTTCTTCCCATCTTTCAAATAGTCTTTGCATAAAGAAAAAAAACCCACAACTGTCTGGCAGAAGTGAAAATCAGATGGTGTGTCAGCAGAACCTGAAATCTCCTGAAATAAAATCTGTGCCCTGACCCACTGAGCTGAAGTTGATTGATACAGCTCAGCGTAATTGTTTCAGGCAAAAACACAGGGAAGCAAACTGAGCATTAAACAAATATCTGCTTTGTGACTCACTATGTAGCTTGAGAAAGAAAACCATTTCATGACTTAGGGAAGTACACTTTTTCCTCTGTGAATCAGCATCATTGTATTTTTGGCCCATGTGCAGTTGAGGAGGTCCCCAGTCAAAGGAAGTTTTCTAAAGACAGAAGTTCTATGCTCCTACATCTACACCTTGCATAGAAGTTCATGGTCTCAAGCAAGAATGTTTTATTGACTTAATATCTTCCTTCTGAATGTCAGTTGAATGATACCATATTCTGGAAGGTAGAATAGCCAAAGTAGAGCAAAGCCTGAATTCTGTATTAAGTGATGACTGTTCAACTATGACAGAAATTTTCTAAAAAAAAATAAAATAATAATAATTATAATAAAAATAGGATGATACTGCAGCACTTTACCAAAAAATATTGATATTGAATTGTGGGGTATCCCCTTTTCTAATAGCATTCAGTTTTTTCTTTGAAGGAAATGGAAAAGAACGAGCTGCTGAATTTATTAGATGTTTTGATTTACTTTATCCTGGCCAAGACAAGAAAATCATGTAAAGATTCAAAACTTTACAGCTTTCTGTAGTTGCTTACCTTTTCCTGATTATAATGTGTTCTTTATGTTTTAGAAGAAAAAATGGTTTATAACCATGCAGCAAAATTCTTTTGAGCTGTATATGGTGTAAAATCAATTAATGCCCAGCAGAAGGGAGACCCAGGGTAGAATTACTGGGATTCTCCCAGGGCACATCATGAAAGTTTGACCTCATGTTTAAAAAGAGTAATTTAGAAACAATTCAAATTGCATTGAATTGAGTGGAAAGTTGCTGTACTTTTAATGGAAAAAGAGTTGGGGCCTTTATTAGTAACTTTAATATAGTACTGTCTCAAGAGGTTGCATTCTACTGCATTTTATATTTGAATATGACTGCATTGCTGCAAATGAGATGGTTATTGCGATTTCAGCAGCAGCAGACAATTTCTTGAACAGATTACAATTACAAGTAATGGCACAGAGGGAGAAAAGTTTATTGCCTGCTTGAATTTATTTTGTGGATAAAGCACTAGAAACACCAAGGCTTAAAGAGGAGTTGCATTCCTTGGTTTTAGTGTACACTGCTGTGTTACAGAAAAAGGGGAGATAAGGGAAAATATGTGAGCATATGGAAATATGTCATGAAATAGCTGATTCACTGATAGTTGGAGTTGAGGTGCTACAAAAGGTCCCAAGAAAAGTTACAAAACCTTGACCAAGCAGTGCCTGGAGGAAATGGAGCAAAACTCCTTCCATTGTAGTAGGAGAAATGTGGACCTGTGTCCTTGCTTTACTTGTGAATGAAGTATGTAAATGCCACTGAGTGCTGCTGCACTGAGTAGCTCTGAGGCTGGAGAGGACATGGTGGTGCCAATGCTGGGCTGTGGCAGAGATATTTCCTGCTGGTGGCCCCATCCAAGTTCTGGGCAGGGAATCCACTGGATGCCCTGTTCAATGGGACAGCAAATATGTTGCTTAGAAACTTTTACAGGGGTTAGCTTCTTTTTCCCCTTCATCCATCCTAGGAAAGGAAGAGGATCTTAGTAGACTCTGCCCAGATTTCCTCTTGCTATGCTGGATTTGGAATAGTTCCCAACTCCAGATGTGTATTTCACATTCTACAGTATGTCTGCATGTGGGCTCTAGCTCTCACCTGAATGGCTTCTATCTTTTAAATTTACAGCTAGCTTGTTGGGAAGCAAATTACATGTATCTGGATGATTCTGTACTGCTAGTTCTAAGTAATGCCTTTCTGAAGCTTACTTCGATTTTGGCTCGTGGATGTTTGGTATATTTCTGGATTACTGATATTGTCCCTTAAAGGCAACATTTTTCATTTCTGTAAATCAGTAAACACAGTAAAAAGTTAGGTAAATCATACCCAGATGGTTTTCTGACAATTTCATTGTCATATACATAGAAATGAAAGTATAGCATTGATTAGAAAATCAGAAAATAATTTTTTTAACCAAAGAAATACAAGGTCTACTTAAAATTTACTTTTTATGTCACTTCCCTCATATTTTAGAATCTAAAAGCATAGCATTGCAAACTGCTAAAATAAGAAAAAGTAAAATTTGTATTTCTTTCCTGATTTCAATGCTGATGTGAGGTGGCCCTGAAATGAGATAGAAGAACATAAGTTCCTTAAACTTGTCTAAATGTCATCTTCTAAACATTTAGGAAAACATTTAGGTAATTTCACAAAGGCATTAGTTTTAAACATTGTCCCGTAAATCTATCAGGACCCTATGTTAATAATCACTGTGTGTATTGAATTTTCTTCAAAGAAGTTGACCCACCCTCCTTTTTGCAAGGCAAATTTCTGAAAGCAGGATAGTCTCTAAGTAAGGAGATGGAAGTGGGCTGTGTTAAACAACTTTCCTCTTACAGTCTTTCAGAAAGGTTTTTATTGTGACCACACCCAATTCTATTTCTACTCTTCTGCCTTTATCAAGGTCTTAGGGTGTTTGATTGCCTCAGTCCAGATCTCAGTTGATGCCACATAAGGATCTTATTTGACACCCCACAAAGGACTTGGATGTTGGACATGGAAGGATAAGAGATACAGATTGCAAAATTGCTAGGTTAGCATCAGTCCAAGCCCCTGGGGGATCTGCCAGTGCACTGGCCACAGGAGGAGGCAGCTGCTGCTTTTTAGTGTTGAGCATTTACTGCTGCATCCTTTGGCTGGGTGAAAGAGAGCATTGTTTGGCCCTGGCACCAAATGTTTTGTGTCCCTAATTTTCAGCAGTTTGCATGGGCTTAAATACTTACAGATACACATTTACTAATTAGTTGTGTGAGTGTTGTTTGACTGCAAGTTTTTCTTCAGAGATATGTAATTCCTGATTTCATTTACTCATCTAACCATGTGCATTAGCTAAAACTGCCCTTCATGCTTATGCAGAAGACGAGTTTCTTTCCAGAGCAGTGCCAATGAACCTCCTTATCATCAGCTATTCTAGTCTTCATTTCCAATCAGTTTATTATTTCAAGCCAAAATGTCCATTGCTCTAGTTTCCAGATAATCACAAACCAGAGTCTAGACTGAATTTCTGCCTTTGTTTCCCTTGCAAGGGTTTGTATCTATGGTTTTTAGAATGGAGAACTGATGTTCAGATGCAGTGATTTTTCTGCAGTATGTAGTATAAAAGGGGCTAAAATAGTTTAGCATTGATATTTCCATTAAGTAAAAAATATGAAAACTCTGTAGGAAGCAACATTAAATTAGTACAATTATATATCACTCTAATCTCAGCAAAGAGAATTATTATTAGTTGTATTTCTGCTTACCACTGTGGGCAAGAAGTAATAAAAAAAAATACAAAAGATAGAGAAAAAACAAAAAACAGGGACATGCATATGCCTATTTTTGTTTTTACTGAAATGAGCAAGTGGTGGGGGAGTGAGTAAGGGCAGGAGGCTTGTAAGAAAGAGATTTAGGGCTAAAAAAGCCCTGGGTAAAAATCCTTCAAATATCTGGAGACCTGTTTTCTTTGCCTTGGTGGTGTAGAAAGAACAGTATTTTTTGGGGATGGGGAATGAGGTTGCGGGGTGGGGATGGGTAGGGTTTTGTTTTGTTTTGTTTTGTTTTTAATATAATAATTGAATCAATATTCATTATAATAATCCTGCCACTTCTGTGAGAAAACAAGGCCACAGGAGTCTGGGGGGAGATCATCAGCCTTTTCTTTCATCATGTTATTGGCTTCTACCATCCAGGTTGGCATTTTTTTTTGTTACATGTGCCAAATATTCAGGATTATTTGTTTGGCCACACAGCAACACTGCATGGATTTTTAACACTTTGGTCAGTCACCTTTAATGGCCCTCCTTTGATTTTCTTTTCTAACACCATTTTGGTTTTTGCCTAATGATTCCTTATTTCTTTCAATTAAAAATAACCCTTTTCCAGTGCTGAAATATTTCACTTGTTATTCTGTTCTATGTAGAATTAAAAAAAAATCACTTTTTGAATATTATTTGATTTGAGACTGGATTTAAAGGCTGCATATGTCAGGTTTTTATTTGTTTCCTATTGTTTCATTTACAGTACCCTGAATTTAAAAAATAGGCATAAACAGAATTAATTATCCAGCATGTTTAAAGTGGAGAATAGCTACATAGTAAAGGTGTACATATCCTCCGAGATGGTATCCAAAAGCTTGTGTGAACTGAGAAATTAGAATTTGTGCTTGGGGAGAAATTCACTTAAATTTTCATCCCCTCAGAAATATGATCAGAGAGAGCTGTTCTTAAAAAATTCTTAATGTTCTTTAAAAAATAGTAAATTAAATAGTTTTATACTTTCCGAAACTGTTTGCATCCCTAGTTGCTCAAAAATAGTTATTATTATTTTACAGTTAATTCTAAATTTGGATTGTTGTTTTCATTTATAAACAAAACCAAAACACTATTTAAGTGAAAAATGTAAGTTGTTGAACAGAGACTCTTTAGTGAAGATTAAAGTTCTGGTATGTGCTGCACAATCTAGTACAGCTTGTGGTTGTAAAGGTATCTGTATTAAATTTTGCAGGCATTCCTGTAATGCTTTCTCAATTTACATTAACACTCAAGTGTGCAATTTTTTTTTCCAAATTCATCACCATTTTGCTTTTAGTTTCATATATAGGAGAATGATCAATAGTATTTTCATAAATCCCATTGAACCTTGAGAATACACACCTTTCAGTCTTTGCAGAATTAGGTCCAATAATAATAAAGAGAGAGTTAACAAATGTCAGTTTTGTAGTTCATATGACCCAAAGTTATTTATTCAGATGCTTAAGGTGGGCAGAAGTAAACACTGATTAGGCTGGTAGGAAACTGCAGAGGAAAATCTGAAGGATTTGGATATATCTATGTAACCGTAATTGTATCTTCTGCCTATTCTTCCATCAAGAGAAAAATTGTGACTTTTCCTTAGTGATGTGCTCGAACACCTTGTGGAATGGTTTTTTTCTTCTATTATTTTTTTCCTTGAAGCAATGCATTGGAGAATTTTATGATTCTGTGATTCAGTATTTATGGTTTCGTTTTGATCCTTCTCAGGATTCAAAATACACACATATTTATACTATGCACTACTGAGGAAATGCTTTTCTGCATTCCCTTTCAGAGGTATTAAATTGAGGAAAGGGACTTGATTTGATGCATAGCTCAATCACTTGACTCTTTCTTCACAATTTTGAACTATGAGTCTTAAATAGGCACATAGGCATCTTTCCATCATTGGGCCAGATGGAAGTAACTTTTTCACTTAGCAGAACCCAATTTGACTTGAGCCTATCTTTCTCTTATTTATTTTAATGTGTTCCATTTCATGTCTCCAAATGTTTTCATTCTTACCCAGCTCTATGGATTAATTCCAAAATTCACATGCTATAACCATTCCTCTCCCCACCTCTACCAGAATGAGCAATTGTATTTTATTCCTTATTCTCCCAAGTGAGCTACTTCTGCCAGACTTGTGTTTGTTTTGTTTGCCTGCCAAACACCACCAAATGTCTTGTTTTAAAGATGATGGGCCTGTCTCCACATGGATTCAGATTGTTCTGAAGATTTTTTGAATGTTTATTTTGGTGAGAGTTTTTTTTTTTCTTTTGTTTTGGGCCTCTTTATTTAATTTTTACTTGCAGATTTTTTAGTCTGTAATACATTGCAGCTAAAATGATCTTCAGCTGAGGAGTGAATTTTGTTCTCTTCTTCCAGAAGAATACATGTTAAATTATACTTTAAAGCAATCTGGTATTCAGAAATCTGCATTGCAAGATCTTTCACTCATTTATGAAGGAGCTATCACCTCTCTAGGAATATGTGGTTTAAACACAGTATTTACAGCTAGTGCACTTTAACAGCTCTTTGTTTACAGGACCTGTTAAGGGCAAAAACTTATGTTCACTCATATTCTTCTACAATCAGTGTAATCCTGAAAACTGCCATGAAAGTTCAATTTCAATAGTTCACTACTGACATTTTTACGAAACTCCTCTGGGATGTGAATTTTTATTTCACTGCTGTGGGTATTTGCCTATGTAAATCTGTCTGGGAAAATAAATCAAATTACATGCAAGGCTGATTTTTTTTTTCCCCTGAACTATTTATCAGTTGTATTCCACTCCAGAAAACGATAATGATGTGGCTATCCCGGCTGTCATCTGAATATTACAATGGGAGTGGGATATTTTCCACACAGTTGAGAGCTCAGCCAAAAGAAATAGCTATGTTTGAAATATTTTTGGTTTGCATTTTAACTTTTTATTTTTAATGTGAATTAAAACCCTTAAGTTCCGTGGTGCAGTAACATATCTGCCTGTATAGGAGAAATAGATCAATGTGTCATATTCCAGGGAGGCCATACAAGTCCCTGGGGATCAAAAGTTTTGGGTGATGGGGAAGGTTGTGAGGACTTTCTTCGAAGTTGCTGCTGCCACTTGCACTGTTTTAGGGAATGGCTCTGAGTAGGCTCTGAAGAATAACAGGGAATCCTAAGAATGTGTGCTGATGTCAGTGGTGGTTTTCCTCCTTAAAGCTCCTGTGCTATGCCTGAAGAGGTGAGCCAGGTAGGTGAAAAGGAACTCGGTGCAGGGAATGTGTTACAATCTCTGTCTTCTTCCTCTGGCAGAGGTGCCTGGGAAGGACTGAGAGAGGTGTCATGACCAGTGTTGAGCCCAATTAATATCTAAGAGAGTATATTTTTCCATAATTAAGGTATTACAATGAGTCCTGTCTTCTACTACTCCCTTTCATCTTAGATTTTTCCTGCTTCCTCGATGGTAAATTCAAGGAGAAAACCATTGCTGTTAATCCCAGGCAATAAACACATAGAGGCAATCAGAAAAATGACTAATTTCCACCAGTTTTCCTATTCCTGTCTTGTGCAATCTTACATCACAAACTACTTATCAAAAAAGGCAAGGGAGGGAGAAAACAAGACATATAAAATAATTTCCTTATCCAGTTTTGCAGCCTTATAACAGTGAAATGAAAAGAGGGATTTGACATTTGTGAATTGCCCATGGATTTAGCACTTTCAGGCTGCCTGTATTTTGGAGGCATTTATCCTGATTGAGTCTGCTGTCATTCGGGCAAAATAATCTAGGAGAGAAAAACTTTGTGGATCTTTTGATCCCAAAGTAAAAATAACTGGTGCTTCTGTCTGTCTTGAAATGAGTGCAGTCACTTACAGCCATGACATGACACCAGATCATTTTGGTGTTATTTTACTCTCACTCCAGAAAATGTGTAAAATATCTGTAAGACAGTAAGTAGTGGTCAGGGACTAATGTGCATGTCCTAATTTAAAGTTATCAATGTTAGAAATGGCTATTTAGCATATATTAAGTGAATATTCAGGTTGGAAAATATCATAAGGATAATTGAGTATCAACTGTAGATTTGAAATTGTCTGCTTCAAGGGATGGATGAAGAGCTCCCTGTGCCTTCCTGGGGCTCTGTGCTTGGTTGGTTGCATTTCCCACTTGTTTTTTTGTTTTTTTTTTCTTATAAAAGAAACAAAACATAATGAGACGAAAGGGATGTATCACAAACATAAATCTTGAAAGGGTCAGTGACATTTATATTTTCCTCTCAACAAATCTGAGGTAGCTAGAATTAGAAAATGCTGGCCAAATATTTTAAATTTTGAAAAAAATTGGATAAGACTTTCTGATAGACCTTTTTTTTGGCTCCTTTTTTTTCATAGAGTCATAGAAAATGCTGATTTGGAAAGGTCTCATCTTGGTCATTGAGTCCAGCTCCTGGGCTTGCACAGGTCACCCCAAGAATCATACCATGTCTAAAGAAACACACATTGTCCAAATGCTTTTTGTACTCTGACAAGTTTGGTGCCATGAACCACTTTCCTGAAGGGTTGAGTTTTGTTTCTTTGTTTTTAAAAAGCAGTTATTAATCATTGCCTCTGAAGTGTCCTTTCCAGAGAGTTAAATTTTGGACTTTGACAGTCAGTTTTGTTTATCTCTAGGTAGCAGTGTGTGGAGGATGCTTTGTGGAAATTTACTCTGTGGTGATTATTCTTTGAACATTTGCACCACAGAAAAAGCCAAAAATCTACAAATCTCCAGCATTTCTGACACAAGAATTTGAGAGTCCAGCATTTTAAAGCCACTTAAAGACTGCAAGAGAGATGCATCTGTGATGCATCTTGTTTCCACTAGTAGATCATTAAAGTTGAAGACAGGAAAACACAAGAGAGAAAACAAAGGAATACAAGAGAGAAATGAGATCCTACCTCTGCATGCAATAACTGGACTAGGAGGCACTGTAATATCAGTGAGGAGATGACAAGTCACGAAGTTTGAAGATGCAAAATATGTCTTCACTGCTATTTTCTCCATGATGCAGGAAATGGGAGACTCAAAGGTATTTTACCATCCTCTGTTACCAAAAAGTGGATTAAAACAGAAGTGCATCAAATAGATTGATCCTTCAGGGCTTTTCAGGGCTTTGTGTATGCTGATTTCCTGTGGCAATGTTTGTCTGCTTCCAGGGACTTGTTTGCAGAGACTTTAAACCAGGTGGAACATTAGACCAAGAGATCAAATAGCATCTTTCCCTTCCTTAGGTGCACTGGAATGTGATGAAGCTGAGGATTTGGAGCACTCTTATAATAGCAAATGATGATAAATTAGTTAAACGACAACTTTTGAACAGGACTAGAATTTCAGTGAACTACTGCAGAAACAGAAATAACTCATCTGCAATTTCATTTGGCTGCGCGATGCACAATGGAAAAGTTACAAATGGTGTTATTTACCACAGGGCTATTTTTAAGTACATGTACCGAGCCTGCAATGCAAAATTTATAGCTGGCTAGTGCTACTTAGTGACTGAAGCTTGCAGGCGCCCTATAGGAGGCTGTAGCATACCAAGGATTTTTAATCTAGAAGAAAAATTATTTTTAAAATGAGGAAAGGAAAAGTGTACCTCACATGCCCTCTCTTGCTATTTTTACTCTTGCTAAGATGGACTTTGCCAGCATGAAAATATTAAGACTTCTCCTCAGAATAAATTTTGAGCCAACCAGCAAATAAATCATTACTTGAGGAGAAGCTATTGTGTGTGTGTGTATGTGTGTTTTTCAAGAAAAAGCCAACATGCTTGTGCACAAAGATGTGAAACAATATTCCTTCAGGCAGCTTTCAGGACACAGAAAGAACAAACAGAAGTCACAGAATTACATGTTTGAGGCAGACTTTTGCAGACATGCACAGCATGGGGTCCACTCTCCCATCCTCACAGCAGAGGCTGCTGCAGAACCTGGGCTGTGGCTCTCAGGGCACATTGTCCTGCTGAAGTGTCTGGAACAGGGCCTTTTCCAGGCCATGTGGTGTCATATAGATAAAGCCTTATTTTGGCACACACACGTGCTCATATGTGCTGCACGGATGCACTTCTACTGTGTTTAGTTTAAAGATGTTTCATTTGTCAAAAGAACTGCATGGAACAGTAAGATGTTAAATGCATAGCAGGAGTGAAGGGAGAAAAAACCACAAACCCAACTATATGGTAATGAGTGCTTTCTGGGACTGATCACCTGAAGTCTCTGATTCTCAAAAGGGCAGCTTTGTTGTGTAATATCTGTCTGTCTTTTACCATTTTCTGAAAGGAAAAGCAAATCCTTAAATTTTTTACATCATGCTAGAGGACATTGGAATCCCTGGAACTTCTATCCATTGATGGTGGCTATAAGCTGACTACTCCAATAACAACGTGAAAATAGCAGACTTGTAGGAACTTGTCATTTCAGTGCATCCTTATCTGTAAAGGCTGGATTTATTACTAGGCCTATTTCTGTACCTTCTGTAACTGGGTTGGAATAGTTGTCACTGAAGCTTTAACAAACTCACACATCAGACAAGCAGAAAGAAGAGGAGAGTGGCAAAAGCTTTTTAATACTTCATCAAAATTTTATTACTTTGCTTTTAATAAAATCTAGTTAGGGAAATATATTTATAGGACTTCTAGTATATTTATGAATTCTGAAATATAAGGGGAAAAGTCCCCCACGCTTGCATGGCTCTAAACCAAAACATTGCTCTTCAGACACTTTTTTCGTTCTTCTGTTTTGGGTAACATCTTACTGAATGAATAACAAACTGTGCTAACTCCCACAGTCTGTCACTCTGTACTGCAGCCTCTTCTGTGCCACGCTGGATCAAACCTGTACCTTTGGCTTTTCCAGACTGCACTTTGCAGTGGAGTTGTTGATCCTTGTCTGGCATTTGCATTGGCTTTGTGGGGCAGCTCGCCCCAATCCGCTCTGCCAGTACACGCTGGGGCACAGGTATCACAGTTCCCACAGCACTGTTCTGTCAGGTCTGGGTTGTTCTGCTTTGCTCTCATCTCATCCCTTTTGGCTGCCAGGAACACAGGAGCACAGTGTGTTGGCAGAGGCCTCCATCTGACATTTCCAGGTGCCCTGTCAGGAATGGAGATCCTCTTTTCCCTCTGCTTGCCACACCTGCCTCTTGGTGCCTGCCAGCACGGGCCCCAGTCTGGTGGAGGGGTGCTCAGCTGCTCCCACTGAGACACACAAAAAAGGAGTTCACTGAGACACACATACAAGAAATTCCTCTGAAACACATGTAAAAGGCATTCACTGGAACACAGGAGTCCACTGAAACACAGGTACAAGGGGTTCCACTGAGACACATTTAAAAGGAGTTCACTGAAACACAGGTACGAGGAGCTGTGGGTGCATGTGAAGCAGCGAATCTCTCTGATGTTGTTGTTCCAGTCCTTAATTCCCAGCAGCATGAACGTTCTGCAGGCTCACTCCTCACCTCAGCCATCTCTGGTTAACCAAAGGCTGCAGTGGTGCTGCCCAGCTCTTCTCTTCCAAGAGTTAAGGTCTACTAATATATAACCCTGAGAGGTCTTGAAGAACTCAGCATGTAAATGTAGAATAAATTATAAATGTTCTTTTATAAATACTTCTTCATGGAAAATTTGGAAGTGCTCTGTTCTGGAGGAGGGATTGCTTGCCATGTCTAACAAGAAATCATGACGAATGAGGCACTTATGTAATGATGTTATTTATGATTAAACAGTCATGATGTTAATCAACATTTTGTATTTTGGTCACTTAAAAAAAACAAAAATAAGCAAGTTATAGATTGTTTTTTCATTACTTTTTGTTTACATTTTTTAAAGTTAGTGTAATAGCTCATTATTTAACTGCCCAGGATTTCACAAAATGGTTTTCTTTCAAAATATTCACTTTATTTTAAATTTTGATTTTGACTATGAAATAATTGCTTATAATAAGATTCAAAGGGCCTAAATTGCTTGCTAGAAATAAAATCTGAACATGAGGTTTGTATTAAATGAAGGTGTCAGTCTGAGAGTGTTACCAGGGTCTCTACAATTCTGATCTTGTCCTTTCTCAAGTAAGTTGAGGGAAAGGTTAATTATAAAATAAGGTAGGCTGAAGGAGAAAATTCAACATTTCATCACGAATATGTGTTCTGGTTTTAAGAGTGGCTTTTTGATTTTAATTTTTTTGAAATTATTTTTAAGTGCTTCATAATGAAATATTCATGCTTCATTTTATTTGACTTGTAATTTGGTCACATATTTCTGGAGGAGAAGATTGCCAGGCATGACTGAGCTGTTGGATCTTCCTCAGTGTTGGTCCATTTCTGTTTTACAGATTTAATTGACTCCAGATTCCCTCTGCACACTGAATACAAGCGTATTGTTTGCTTAAAATCCTGGAATGCAAATCAGACATAGGTCCCAGAGTGTCAATGGGATATCATTCCCAAGAATTGTAGGACTGAACTGGCTGAACCTGTTGTGCTTCAGGGAAGCAGAAGCAGTATTAATGTCTTTCATATCAGAATTGCATAGAAAAATATTACCAGTCTCTCAGTTAAGCAGCAGCAGCAGCTCTTCAGGGGTAAAGCTCTGTGAAGACTGAGATTGAGCGAGCTCTGTCAGGTTTTTCTCCATGTTTCCCAAATCCTTCACACAGATGTTTTCCTTTATCAGTTAGTTTTGGTTTGCCTCATCCCAAGGAACCTGCCACACCGTGGGAGCTGCTGAGCTGCCAGGCACAGGGCAGTCACAGTGGGTGACACTCCTGAATGCAAAGTCACAACTGAGGTGTCTCATGTTCATCTGGAAATTAAAAAGGATTTACAGATTTACATGTAAGCAGAAAGGTCATGTCCTGGCTTATTTCATTCTACAAGTCTGCAGAAACAAAATGAATTAACAAAATGAACTAGAATTCAATGGGAACAAGAACAATCGAATTAATATCTTTGCTGATGCCAAATACAGTTACAGATTCTCACAAGGTAAATTTCCCCCAATTTTGGCAAAAAATGACAGTAATTTAGGATAAAAATCTGGGTTGCATTAACTATATATACTCTGATAGCAAAAACACTAAAACCTCATTAAAATTCTTATTTAAAACTTCTCAAGTGTTCATAACACTTCCTTGAATGAGAGCACAAGCTTGTCATTTAGATGATTGCTGAAAGGAATTTCTTTTAAATATAGTATGCAGCAAGGACCTGAAATAGATTGCTCAGTCAGAGGAACTCAGCTCTGATGAGGTACAGTCTTATGTTGTGAGCAAACAAAATAGTAAATAAAATAATTTGAGAATCTTAATTTTGGTATTGTGGTAGTTGATAGGATGCACAATGCTTTTTTTAAGATCAATGATCTTTTTAAGATCTTTTCAAGTGCTTTAAGATCTTGCAATTTCCCTGAAGAATTAATTCAGTGTGAGGACCAATGCTGCAGTTATAACGTGTTGCAAGAGGATGAGAATAGCTGTTGCCTGTTGCCCTCAGTAGCAGAGGGTTTCTGTAGGTTGTTTGTGTAAAGCAGAGAGAGCTTCAGCCTGACTGTATTAAATCAATTGTGTCTGAGAGCAGGGAAGAGTTAGCTGGGATCAGGTAGTCACAGTAAAACCTTTGCTGGAAGAGCCAGGTGTTGGAGAACGATGCTTACAAGGTCTTGGGGAGGAGGAAGCTGGAAGCAGAAGTGCTTCTCCAGTTCTAGGGGAACTTGCTGCTACAGAGCTTCCGTGCCAAAGTCAGTTTTTCAGAACAGTGCACTTCACAGACCTACTGCCATGTGACATACCCAACAGAAACAACCCTGGCTCCTGAGGTAAAAGGGAAATTAAAGGATTAACTGCTGATGGGACTTCTTCCCTTCTCTGTTTTATTCTCGAATGGAATTCTGACTGCATCTCAGCAATTCTGATGATTGGCCAATCTACACCTGGTTTGGACAGTTGAATTTAAGCACATTTCTGTGAAATAAAATTTTAAAAAGTCTCCACATTCCTGTGAAATTTGGCTCAGCTGTGACTTGCTTTTCCCCTTTTGGAAGAGGGAAAGAAGCATAAAGATTTGAATGTTATCACGAATGTATGGTTTGGGAAATAAAGGGTGTAGTCTTTGCTCTAAAAAAAACCCAACTTCTTTAAATCAGTGAAATGAGAGCGGGGGAAAAAAAAGGAAAAAAGAAAAGGAATGTTGGGAAGAGTCCAAATCCACAAACCCCACAGACGTTCCACATCAGCAAATGCCTTTTGTTTTTGATGATGTTCTAAATGATATATTGGGGGTAGACATAGCAGATTTTCCACATAAATGCAGAATGATGATGTATGATAAAAAGTCAATGTGTAAGTAGTGCTGTTGTTGAGAGAGGTGATAAAGGTCTAATGCCAGGCAACCAAGAGAAATATTTTAAATGTGTAGATAATTGATAGGTGTCACTCCTTAGTTCTATATTTGTGCTGTAGATACGAGTAAGAAGCTGCTGACTGTCTCTCACAGATATTTCAGGATATTTCCACCAGGACTCGTGTGTGTGCCTAACTTACACAAACACAAGGGGTGTTTACCTAATAGGATTTTTCACATGCTTGATCTTACTGAGGCGCTGTAATGTTAAAAGCAGGCGCTCTATTTTCACTCACATGGGTGATGAGGTGAGCAGCACTGGGCAGAAACCAGCTATGTGTGTACCCCCTAAAATTCACTCTAAGGACAAGTCACAGTCTAAACCATGCAGTTGTATGAGTGCATGTGCACATGTATATGTTGTTTGGCAAAGAAATAGGAAAAACACACTCTCTGTTTTGACAGATATTAGATCATTCACACTATAAAGTTCCAGTCTGTTAGATAAAATGATCTGTAAAATGGGATCTCCTTCACTAGCTTCTTGCCATTAAGGAAAACTGTTAGATTAACATCAAAGATCAAATCAATCCCATTTTATTTATAATACACTTAATTTTGGCTTGTAGCTTAGTAGCTATATTCTGAAAATAGTATTTATGATTGAAATGTTAACTGATAAAAGTTATTGTAGAAAAATTGATTGTAAGAGTTTATTGGGGGTTTGACTTTTTTATTTTGAGGGACAGAAAAAGAAAATTTAGTGTGTTTTTGAGTTCGTCAGTAAGGGCATACCAGAAGTTTCTGCTAAAAATGTGAACATTAGTAATAGAGTTACTTTGTCATTTTGGTAATTACTAAAAATACAGAAATTGTATTTCTGTTACTTAGAATTAAAATAAGGAGAGGGTTTCCTGGGGACTTGAGAACTCATCCAGCTCTCATCCTCTCTCTCCTACAGGCTGGATCAACTATACCTGTGTACTTCCTGACAGATGTTTATCTGGCTCTTTCTTAAAGATCTGCAGTAATGGAAATTCCATAGTGTTTGTAGCCAGGCAGTCTGTTCTGGTGCCTCTCTTATACCAGGAATGTTTTTTTCCAGCTCTCTTACCTGAATGTGCCTTACTGCTGTTCAAGGTCATTCTGTAGAAGAGATTCTTTTATTTGTAGCAGCAACTTCCACTTCTTTATTTAAAGAGTTATTATTATCCTTCCAAGTCTTCTGTAAGTTAAACACAATTCATTCTTCACTTAACATTTATCCCAGGATTATACCAAGATCTAGAATGTGTAGTGTAGGGGGTATAACTGCACTTACTGAGAGACTGGAGTACTTTAATTACAGTTCTTAATTATGACTGCTTATTCCAGCAGATAGCTGGGATGCCACCAATGATTGTCATACCCAAATGGGAAGAACAGAAACTGTGTAGAATATCATGAGCTTTTTACCTTTTGTTTTGTGGTTGTGATTGTAGGATTTTGTTAACATGGTATTTCTGTCCTACTCTGTACCACTACTCTGGATATTGTATTGCTGTTACAAGTTTTTTGTATAATGTTGAAACAAAGCAGAGATTATAAATCCAAACATATATTAATTGTATCAATTATATTAATTTGGGAAATTTTGTTATAGAAACAATGTGAGATATGGGAATTTTCTTTTTGTTTAAATGTAAAATTATAAGGAACATGTTAGGAGGTTGAAGGGGAGTAAATTAAAAGATTGCAGTAAACATTAAGATTCATTTGTAATGAATTGCAAACACTAGGCAGGCTTTTCCAGCTCTTACTGGTCTTGATTTCATTTCTTTCAGTAATGCTGCAATTCCAAAAGCCGGAAACTTTCATTTTTCCTTTTCTTAAAATGCAGAGGAAATTGAAGCTTGAAGTTAGATGTTCTGAATTATTTTGAATGTCTCAAATTTGCATTTGTGTTTGGCGTTTGATTGGTTTTGGGTTTTTTTTTGTTTTCATCTGGGAATAGAAAGAGAATGATTCTAAAAAAAAAAAAAATATATATATATATATATATTATTGAAAATAGAGTGTAAGATGGAAGGAGAAAGATCTCCAACAATGCTGTTTTACAGAATATCCTGGGAAGCGTTTTGACAATGGAGACTTGATCAGCTTGAAAATTTGTTTATGTGGAAAAAAAAAACAAACCAAAAGAGTGGCAAAAAAATCCCTTGAGCTTGTTCCAAATGGGAAATGTGTGTGCAAACACTTTTTTTTTTTTTCTCCCAAATGCAGCGCTAGGGATAGTCATGACTGGAACAAAGGAGAGGGGGGAAGGGTGAAGGGGGCTGCCCATGCCCCCCCGGTGCTGAGCAGGACCCCCAGCCCGAGCATGGCTGTCAAATACAGCCACCCCTCCTGCCCAGACAGCACCTGGAACACCAGCTGGCTGTAGACCATACATTAATACCCCTGATCGTTTTTTAGATTATCTGTAAATCACTCAGTGCTTAAAGCAGTGTTTTTCTAGATGTGAGATGGATTTCAGTTAATTTAGTTCTAAGAGCAGTACAGCCACAAGCAACTTGCTCGTGTTCTCCTGCCTTTGAGGTCAGCCTGTTGGAGTGGGCTGATATACAATTCAGAGTTACTCATCAGTACGGGCTGATAGCTTATTACCCACCATCTCTGTATTATTTTTCTTAATGTTTTAAAAGAAAACTTTTTCTTTTCCCCTTCTGCCTTCTTTCCCTGAAGGCATAGGCCAATAGCAAACAGAAAACACCTACTTTAACTTCTAGTCTATGCGAGCTTTTGAAAACCTCATGAGCTTCACAGGTCTGGTATTCAGCTGCCTTTTATCTAATACACTGTCATTTTGTGGTATCTCAGTGACCATGACTGTTTGCAAACCTATTTTTCTCTTTTCTGTGGGGGTGGCAGGTTCTTCACATGAAGATCTGGATGCAAGTCATTGTCACACCAACAGGAGCTTGGGGATCATTGGTTTAGGGTGGGAGTGGGGCTGAACATCAGCTTTGTACAGGTATTGGATGTTGTGATCACAGAGGAAGGAAACCCATTGATCTGAACGCTGTTAAGTGCCTGCTTGGATGTGTTCTTGAGATGCAGGAAGCCCATTGATCTCTGGACTCAATAGGTCAGCGATCCATTATTGTAGGTCAGAGGGACAGCCTTCCTTTTACATTTGTGATGCTTTTACCCAATACACTGGAATGTTTTTTCACGGTGAATTTTTAAATGATGATTCCAAAGAATCATCTCTTTTCAGTTTTTCCTATTTGTGACCATTGTTCCTTGCTATTTATGTTGGCAGATACAGCTATAAATATAGATATATAGATATAGATAGATACAGATGATACAGATATGAACGTATGTAGTAATCCAAATTACAGTTTAATCTTTGGTAAGGTGAAGGTTGTTGCAAAAATTAATAAAAAATTTGCTAAATTAATAATAAATTTCTTCTGAAAAATGTGAAATTAAAGCTGGAATTCGTATGACCAAATGTATTCAGTTAAAATAGATTCTAAAAGAGTATATTCCTGCAGAAGATGAAAGGGTCTTGTTGTGAACTAAATATATGTATGCTCAATAGAGATTTTAGGGTTGGTTTGCTTTGGGGTGTTTGGGGGGGAATAGAATATTCTCTAGATCTTGCTGTAATTGATTTCTTCTGTAGAAGTGTGTGTTTTTATATGTATGTATTTTCATTTGCAAATATATATTTTGATATATATCTAAAAAAAGTTCTGATGAAACTATGTTTGTATAATTAAGCTTAGATCTGGATAGCACAAATAAGTATGAGCCTGTAGATAAAAATAAGGGTAAAAGAATGTTTGACTCAAAGACCAGCAGAGCTGCTGCCCAGTTTCTGCATTTTAAATGTATAGGCTAATAAACAAGCTAACATGATTGTGAAACATTTAAATTGAGTTATGTGGCAAAAATAATTTCTTCTTTGAAAACAAGAATATTGCTAGCAGAAATTCAAGTTGCCATTATTAAATTAATGCAATTTCAAGAATGTAATTAAAAATCCAAGTTTGAGTTTTTCAATTAATGCAATTTTAGTGAAGTAATTAAAGTTAAAGCAGAAAATTACTGTTTTGGCATTGTATCAAGCTATAGTTTTAGGTGGTATTATCCTAAACATGTGAATAACAAGCATATGAAGCCTATACCAATAAATTAAGAGACTTTCACAATTAGAATTTTTTATGGTACTAATTTAAAAAAAAACCCTAGAATACAGTCAAGAAAATATAACCATGGAAGTTAAACCAACAACAAAACCCCTTGGTATTGTAATGAATATAGAATTTACTGGTGCCATCTACTGTTGGCAAAATAGAGAAGCCAGAAAGACGTTAAAAGAGTGGTGAAAATGAGCATAAGAAAAGAGAGGTCAAATAATTCCACTCCTTAATAGCAAACTGAAGAAAAACATTATAGAAAGGTCAGATTAGTTTTTTATGTTTCTGAGTTCTTACCAAGGAAAAAAAAAAAAAAAGAAATAGAAATAAGTGAGACTGTATTTGAAAATGTCAGACTTTTTTA
This sequence comes from Sturnus vulgaris, assembly GCF_052056855.1. Classification (NCBI taxonomy): domain Eukaryota; kingdom Metazoa; phylum Chordata; class Aves; order Passeriformes; family Sturnidae; genus Sturnus; species Sturnus vulgaris. Next base: position 63,653,069 of record NC_142247.1, on the reverse strand, counting down.
ATCCTTAAAACTCCATTATTGTTCACCGAGGAAGGCCAGAACCGGATATGTGCAATTCGGCTCTTTTGGGATTGGGGTTTGTCTTGATAACTTTATCCTGTTTTTCTTTAGCTTTTAAATCTAATGGGCTCAGTTCTTCAGCTTGTACAAACAGGTGTTGTTTAATTAATGTTGGTGTTGAAATGCCATACTAAAACATGACTGTGAGGAATGCTCTTCCCCCCACCCCACCCCCTTTTCCCACTTGTCGGGAGCAAATTTCCTTCTTTGGCTTCTAAATAAGTAGATAAATGTTGGAGTAGTTTGAAAAGTTTCAGCAAAAATAGCACAGAGATCAAAAGGATAGCTGCAATAGAAATAATTTAAGTTTTTCATAATAAAAACAGCAGCAAAGGACAAGTCTCTGAACATAGGAAAACGCGTTAGGAATTTAAGAAATTCAACTGCTTGTGCTTTCAAAGTGATCTTGAAGCAGTGACAGAGGCAAGCACAAGATGTCTGCTTGTGTGCAGAGAACTTTGAGGACTCTTCTGCTGGAGATTTCATGTCTCTCATTATGGGCTGGGTGCTTTTTTTACCTTTCAAAACTAAACCCTGATTTAATTGAAATCAACATCAAACGTCTTGAATTCTTTAGCCAAGGTAGAGTTTCACCCACAAGTGACCCTGAAATAGGAAACATCCTTTCCTGGACAGAACCATGTGCTGGATTTTAAGCTTTTGTTTCCTTCCAGTGTACCTTTGGAACATGTGAGATGACTCTAAAGGTGACTAGGATTTCGTTTAAAGTTCAAGGTCAAGTAGGTGACCACTCTGTTAGTAGCCAGATTGAAATATTAGTTTAGAGGTCAAATATTTTTCCTTCATGTTGCTAGGAGCTTGCCTGTAAAACTTAACAGGACTTTAAACACCACTGATGAAACTGAAATGCCACACAGAAACACACAGGTAGTGCATTGGATCTGTTTTAGGAAAATCTTAAAGATTTTGTTTTATTTCAGGTGGAAAAAAAAAGAAGCAAAAAACCGAAATGTAGACTTGTGCTCTCCTAGTTCATATATGACAAATTCAGGACAGCTCCCCAGCAAAGCAGAATCCCAAGCGTGAACTGTTGCTTGAGCTCCTTTGGATATTGGGGGTGAGAATGAAGCTGTTCTGGTTGCTCATCTGGAAAGCTGAGTCTGGAGTGAAGAAACTCTGGGTGTTCCCTGGCTCCTGGGCCTGAGGGAGGATCTGAAATGCTCCAAAGTGACTCAAGGCTCATGCAGTGAACATGGTTAGAAATGGTACAGATGAGCTGTGGGTACCAGTGTCCTTCACTGGGTATAGAAAGTGAATGATAAAAACTTCCCACATAAAGGGATTCGAGGCAGTGTTTCAGACTCCAGAGCTGTAGCTCTTTGCCCTCTCAGGCTGAGGAGCATCCCTCTGCTGTTTCTCCAGCTGTCTGCTGAAGATGGCTGTGGTGCAGCCTGGGGAATGAGGTCAGGGAATTTGTGTCAGGGCAGAGACAAAGACTGCCACTCCCCTGGACAGGGAGCAAAGCCCCTGCAGTGCCACTGGCCACGTTCAGCTGGTCCTGTGTTGTCTCATTGCCAGTGTCAAGGTGTTGGTTGGTGACACAGCAAGCTGTGCTTGCCTGCCAGAAGGAGCTTGGGTATGTGTAGGTGTTGGTACACTTGCAATAACACCTTCACAGTCATCTTACTTTAATGTACACAGTGCAGAGTTGATCCTCTCCTACCTGAAATGCCAGACAGAGAGGTTTGCCCACTTCCTTATGATGGCACTGGATGCATCACTGGAGGAAAGGATGGAGGGGTTTAGGCAGAAGGGTTCCTGCACATAGGCAGAAAAGGAAATTGGAGGTTTGAGACCACTTGCAGACAAGGAAGTCCAAAATCGTCCTTTTTACACAGAAAACAGCAAGATTCATGGTTCCATTGATCCATGATCCATGATTCACCATGAATGATTTTTGCAACTTTGCTTCATTTCATGCATTTCATCTCATTTCATGAAACAAACTTCACACATTGAGTGACTACAACTGGAAGGTATGAAGAGAAGGAACAGCCTGTTTGAAAAGGTTCAGTGCTGCTGTGAAGGACTGGATTATAACAATGCCACTGAACTCCTATATTATTTTAAACAATTTGTTCTAATGTGACTTTTCATACAGTAGAAACTGGGATTGCAGTTACAGGCATGCTAAGCACTCAGAATTGACAGAGAAGTTGAATGCTTTGGATATGTAAAGCCCAAGTAATATCAAGAGTTCTAGAAAATAACAGATTGTATTCCTTGTTAACTGGGCACCAAATCACTAAATATGTGTTATTTTTTTCTGTCTTGAAGTTCTTAATCTGAAAATTTCAGATAGTATAACTCTCTTCCTAGAAGGAGTCTGATGAAAATGAACTAATATTTCTGATGTTTGAGGTCATATCAAGGAATACAAGAAAAATTCCACTAGCAAATTAATTGCTTCTGTTTGCAGAGCATGTTTGAGTGGGGCATGGTAAACTAAACATATGGTCACAGAGTGATCTCTGAAGAGAAAGCCAGATTTTAAGTGTGTGTTCATTGAATGAACTTTGCTATCCATCTTTTACATTCAAATGGGCAAAGGTCTTGCAGGAGAGTTTGAATAAGGTTATGCAGATAAGAATGTCATCATATTGCAGACACATGAAAGGCTATCCCTTAAGTATGGCTTTCTGTAAATTTTCTGAATGTTTATTTAGATAAAGCTGAAGTTGCTGTAAGCAACTGTGTTTTTTTAATATATCCTGACCTTTTGCTTTGACAGCCCCAACCCATTTAGTTTGTATATGTTCTATGTTGCAGCTCCTTTGCAAACACTGTTCTCTGTTAAACTGCTGATTCAAGAGTGAATCAATACATATCAATGCATATAGACTGAAACTGCATCTTAAAATTACTCAAGGCAAACCTAGGGAAAAAATTAAAAATCTTACACCAAATATGCTTTCTTTGTTCAGATAAGTGATGATCAGATATATTTTAAGTCTGTCCCAGAAGTACAAATCACTGCATAGATGTCTCTCTACTGTGAAATTGCTTAGCCCATCCAAGGTCTCCACTACTTAATATATAGAGTATTAAATATATTTTCACCTGCATGTAAAAATCTGAATAACAGCATTGTACCTTCTTGCTACTTTTCAAGGTTTTTCCAGAGATTGATTAACTCCCATCTAGTACTTTGGTAATGCAGATAAAACAACTGGATTAATCTTTTTGCTGTGCCTACTTTATTTTTAGTATATGTTGCAACAAAAGCTTTTGTGTACTGTATGTGTATGGTTTTTGTTGGAACATTGGTAGAATTAGCCATTGCTCAATTTTTGTTAGTGTTAGATTAATGCTGCAGCTCTGCTGTAAAGCTGTGGTGGTGCAAAGGCACAGCACTGATCTGTGTGTATGGGTAGGGACTGGCTTCCTCTTTGGTTTCTTTTTTGGTGTGTATGTGTTTATTTGCATTTTTGGGGAGTTTTATTTGATTATGATTTTTTTTTTCTCTTCTGGGGTGGATTTTGTTTTGTTTTATTTTGGTTTTGTGTGTTAATGCTTTAGGATTAGTCAATCTATTGTCTGCTGCAGAAGTACTTGTTTGCCCTTGGGGAGATGAGAGGTATTTTCAGAAGCTTATAGTACAGACTCTGAATAAGTGATTAGTGCCAGTGTCTTCCCTTCAAAGTAGATGGCTCACAGCCTTGATTGAAGTAAAAAGTGATTTCTACTGTATGACTCAATGATTTGATAGCATCTCTAAACCTGGATAGGTCGAGGGAGAAGTGTGTGTGAAGGGTAAAACTTGGCATGAATCCAGGTTAAAGTCTTCAGCAGGTACCCTTAAATGAGCAGGGTGACTGCAGGTGCACTGCTCTAATAGCACTGCTTTGTCCCTGTGCAAAGTTCAGTTTTACCCTTTTTTAGAAAACGTTTTAAATAGTTTAGTAGTTTAGAATTTAATCACTCCTTGTTGGTTATGAAAAATCTCAGATGTAATATATTACAGGCTTTCCTTCTGAGATGTTTCCATACAAACTTCATGATGATGTGTGAGCCAGATGGGTAGAATTGGAAACTTAAGTAATTTCTACCCTAATTATGTTACTTTGCCAACAGGTGCACTAACCAAGCACATTGCAATAATGTATGGGTTTGCATCAGTTTGTGAATCTAAATTATAGCTTTATTATATTATAACCCTGGTAGAAATCTATTATAGATCCAGCTCTTCTAAATATCAAAAATGTAAATTTATGTCCCTTCTCTTTCTGTCTGGGGAAGATTCCTTAGCTGTTCTGGTGACTGCATCTGGCTACACATTTAAATAGCAACCATTTTTCTCAAGTATGAGAACTCTGGAATCTGTCAATTTTAATTTATTATAGTAGATATGCATATTTAAAACTCTGGAATTGAGATAGCAGCAGCCAAAGTCAGTGCATGTGTTTTTTTCAATGTAGCTTTCTCAAATTATTTCTATTCTGGTCTAACTTGAATGAAATAATTTAAAATTGAAATATCTAGGTTTCATTTTAGTGTGTTCAATATGGTTTATTAAGGTTGTGCATTCGAGTTTCAGATCCCATCAAAACATAGACACTTCTGGCCTTCTGGTTCAGAGAGTCTTTGTTGCAGAATGCTTCCTTGCTTTTTGTTAAGCAATTTTTCTTTCTCAATCAATAGAAATTTGTTCTGGTGGTGTGGGGGAGGAAAATATCAATTTAAGCTTTACAGTATGTTGTTGTTGTTGTTGTTTTTTAGTTCAAAGCAAAGTGAATTTAGACAACCTGGTACCCAGACTGCTGGTGAATGAGCTGTTCCTTGCAGCGACCACTTTTGGTGACTTGGCTGTGAATTTATTTTCCAACAGCAAGGTGACACTACCATGATTGTTGGATTTGGAAATAGCTAGCATCACTGGAGGCTTAGCAGAAAGCTCAAGGTCAAACTGTTTCCTTGCACTATTTCTTTTTTCCTCTTCTAAGAATGTGATCCTTGCAGAGGGATTGAGGCATTCCTGGGGTTAAATGGGGAAGGATAGATTTTTGCACATTTCTAGATAATTAGAGGCCTTTAGTCTCTGAAGTTCTCATTCTGCAGCTTTCATGAGCATTGATTTTTCACTGGAAAAAAAATTGTGGAAGGGAGAGAGAGCTAGAAAGCAGAGGAGGCTGCAGGACACTTAATTTATGAGAACTTAAATTAACATCTCAAACATATGCAAAGAAAAAATGTGCTTAGTGGACTTGGTATTTTTTAAATGTTTGTTTTCTTCAGAAGACCAACCTGCCACTGGGTTATTTTAGCAGTGTCCAGTCAGCAGAGTCCCAGCCATGAAACAGCAGTGACCTTGCCAGTGCAGGGATATTTCTTTAGCAGGGTTTGAGCACTGTTCAGATCCTTCCCTCTCTGTGATCGTGCTCAGGTTAGTGATTTTATAATATTTTTTTCTTTTGAGAGCTTAATGGTGCATTTTTAGAAGGGAAAATTTAAATGAAGAAAGTAGATTGCAGAGATATATTTTGGACTCCTCAATTTAAAAATATTACTTTAAATGCAAAGACTGAAATTAAGCACGTTGATCTTTTCTTAGAATCAAAATTTCCTCACTCTTCACTGCCAGAATAATAGCAGAGCTGTTCCCACCATCACTGTCTGCATGGTAAAGGAAGCAGGTGATATTGCAAGTAATTATGTTGGTCTGGAAAATTATTTATTCAAATGTAATTTTAAAAGCTTTAGGATAAAGAACTAAGTAAGACCTATTATTCTATGATATTAACTACCCTTTTAAAAAACATCTGTTTCTGGAGTCATCTTGGTAAAGAATCTTGGCAGTTTCTGCCTTGCTCATGAGTTCACATGAGTGGTCTGTTTACTGCATACAAGGTTAATTTTTTTTAAAGTATTGATCAAAAATGATCAGCCACTGATTTTGTTTTTTTCCTTTTTTTCTAAGTAGAATACTGTAATAAAACAGACAACATGGTGGTTACTTATTGGTGAGATGACCAAAGGAAAGGTCAAATAATCAATTAGAGCATCTTATGACATATAACTTAAATTTAGCTCTTGGTTTGGAGCATTCTCACTTATTGGCAAACAGAAGCACGTGGAAGCAGATCAGGCCACTGGACCCTTGCTCTTTTTGAGTGTTAGGAAGCTGCTTCCAATTCTTTTTCCAAAGAAAAAAAAGATGGGCTCAGTTTTATATGTGGGCTGGTAGTTCTGGGCTCCCACATTCAAACACGATGTTCTCTAAGCATTGCTTACACACGCTCAAAATTTAGTGTATAGCAAAACTGCAGCCTTTACTGCCAGGGGGCTCCTGTGGTCAGGGAGCTGTGGGTGGGAACAGGATCAGACAGGGAGCAGGATCAGACCCAGAGAGAGGAGCAGCAATCAGACCCAGCCAAGAGAGGCTGGGCAAGGCTGTGGGGCCAGGGATGGGCCAGGACAGGGATGTCTGGTTTGGCAGGGTGGGATCTGCAAGCTGACATCTTAATTCCTGCCATTGATCTGTGAAATGTAACGTAATTAACTCTGGCAAACTCAGAGCCATTAGCTGACATGGTGCACCACAAAAGCTTAAGATGAGTTTTAGGAACTGAGGCCAACACCATTTTACCTGTTATGGAAATCATTGACAGTAAATGTGCCCACTGGCTCACAAATGTGCAGTCTCTTTTTTCTGAAGCACCCGAGGGATGTCACAGAGAAGGCTTTGGAGGACACCTGCATGAGAGAAACACGGCTGTGTCCTTGCAGTAGCTCTGGCAGTGACTGTGCTGAACATGGACTGGAGGTTTCCTTTTTGCTGCTCCAGTAACAAAGCTCACACTTGGGTTCCAGCTATGCTGAGTTGAAAAGAAGGGGCTTATGTGCTCTTGTTCTCTCAGAATAGCTGAGTGCTACTTCTATTCTGTTAAATTTATATTGAAATTTGAAGAATGTGTTACAGTGCCTTTTCAGGTTTGAATGTTTATTTCAGAAGGTTTATTACAGGCTTTTGATTATCTCTGCTAGCTCCTTAAACTGTGTATTTGTCTAAATAGCATCATTTTAGTCTCTACACATCATTGATTTCTAAATACAAAAACACTCAACTAAAACAACAGGTGGGAGAAAACCTCTTATTTAGTCATTTATAATTCTTACCTTCCTAATTTGAGCTCCACAGTGTCTTCTAAGGTGTGGAATTACTGTAAGTGTTCTGTATTGTCTTACTGAGCTCTGTGATTCATGTCAGACTCTCAGAGAGCTTGCTTTAAGAAAACCTAGGGTTAGTGTCTTCCTTAATATTGCTGTGCTTGAGTAGACTACCTTGTCCAGCAGCTCTTGCACAGAACAGGCCATTAGACACAGTCTGTGCTTCTTCCTGTGCAACAGGAAAGCAAACCAACAGTGTCTGAAAGTTGGCTGGACTACAAGGCAGACAGTGGCTGGAAGAATTTGATCTGAAATTAAAATCTGTGCTCTGAAGAGCAGTGGCACCTCAGTGTGCTAGATGGAATCTGCTTTATGTCTCTCAGGTTGACAACAGTCCATAAATTACATTATTGTGTGAAATGTAAAGTAAGAGTAGTAGTGAAAATAAATTGGATACATTAAAAAATTATCTAGTCTAATAGTTCTAATATAGTAACATTTATAGTTGCTTTAAAAATTTACAAAACTCTTTTTTCTAGTTCTAAGTGTATTACAAATGTACTTTGTCATTAGTTTGAGTTTCAAAGAGAATAATGTTGTTATACTGCTGTTGAAATCCTTCTCATCACTGGAGAGATCTTCATCTTCATGCAGTGTTCTCCAAATTATTCTAAATATAACACTGCATAGTCTCTTTATGTACTCCTTTATCTCATCTCAGTCCACTGGAATTTGTGGCCCCAGGCTGTGTAATGGTGAAGTTTGGCTATTGATTTATTGCTCAATGCCTCCTTGCTGGCATGCTGAACTCATGGGCATGATTCCCTTTTGAATCCCACTGGGAATAGAGTTCAAGAACTGCATTGTTTGCCTAAAATATCCTAATTACAGAGTGCTCATCAGTCACAGGTTTGGCTGTGTGCAGTCCCTCCCACTGGTACCTCTAACAGGGTCTCTCCTGCTGCCTGTGAATGGATTTGGTCTTGTGCTTGTTCAGAGGTCTTTCAGTTAATTTCCCTGTCCTCACTGGAAACCATATCAGTTTATAAAAACCCAAGTTTTCCCTCAGTTGTAACCTGTTTTGAAATACAGAGTATGCTAAACAGGTACACTTCTTTCACATCCTTGATTTTATATCCAGTTTTGGTGCCTGTTGGAAGCAGGGTTTCAGATGACGTGGATCTTTATAAGAAAGTCTGTACTGAGCCAGAGCCCCTTTTTTTGTTCTTATATTCTGGATGGAGGTATATGATAGGCAAAATCTCAACTGTGAATATGTTAACAAAGTTTTCTATAAAATCTCACAATGAAGCAGATATGCTGTCCTATGATATTTGAATTCATTAAAGATGAATAGTACAGCTTTTGTCGAACATTAGAGAATGTTCAAGTAATATAAAAGCAGGGGACCTTTTGGCCTCAGAGTCATTGGAGAGGTAATTACTGTAATTGTACTACACTGTTTCTTTTCATCACAGCTTGATGCATATGCTATATATTTTGCTTAATATTTGTATAAAACCTGTAATCTTAAATAACACATGCTGTTCTTTGGTGCAGTAAGGTCTACAGCCTGTTTAAAAGGAAAAATTGGATGTACTTCATGGTTGGAGAGATGCACTGTGAGCAGCAACAGCAGACAGAGAGATGGATCAAAACTACTAATCATTACCATTAGGGAAGTGTTGATGAAAGCTCTCTGTGCTTTGTAAAAACCCAGTGGGTCAGCTTTAAAAGTTCAAACACTTTGGCTAATAATTTAGATTAGTCATCCAAGTCTAGCTCTTCCTTTTCCCTGAGTCTTTCTGCCTGGATGCTGACAGCACTGTTTTCAAATGGAGGAGAGAGAGCCAGAAGGAGAAGCAGATAGCTAATTCAGTAGCTCTTCATAGCACACAGACTAGCTTTGGGGCAGGAGAGAAAGAACTCTATTTGGTAGCTGTTGGCCCAAGTGTGAAAGCTTCAGGTGTGAAAGGTTCCCTAATTCCTTTCCCTTAAGAGATTCACTCTGCCAGTGGGCAGTGAAGAGTCACCTGTGTCCTGGCAGGTGACCTGGGAGTCATTCACCTGCCTGAAGAGCTCAGCTTTCTATACTCAAACTTGAGCATGCAGTCATAGAGCTTAGTGCTGCCTTCCTTTTCCATGCCTGCCTTCTCAGGAGATCAGTCCTGGTATGTCAGTCCTTCAGGGGCAAAGCTGATCAGAGCGTTTGGGTCTTGATTTTATATGATTTCCTGACCTTCAAGTGCATCAAGAGTTGTTTGAAGAAAAATGAATTCCTAGAAATGTCTGAATTCAGTTTTGCTCATCTTTCCACAAGAGAATTGTAAGAACAGATTCCCCAAAGCGTATAAACAGGTGGTCTAAAAGATAATCTTTTGGCACTGTTTTATATTTTGTAATCCAGTAGAGAGGACTGATCTGACTCTTCCCCTTCTGCCCTCTCAATGAATGATGGAGAAGAAAGAATAAGGCACAGATCTAAGCTGATTTGCCAAGAGATTTTTGGATTTTTTGCTTGTTTTTCCCCTTCTACAGAGAAAAAAGCCACCTGTCTGAACTGGGAGATTAGATGGAAACATTTGTGTCTAAGTAGTGGAATTTCAAGGAGTGTGAACATCCTCTGAAAAGGACTGTGAGCAATAACCACTCCTTGGTTTAATGCTGCTTAGGAAGCTGGAATTTAAGGACGAAGACTTTGTTCCACTTATGGAAATCCAAACCAGTATCCACAAAGTACAGGTACCACTGAGTTTCTGTACCCTCATGTCTGCAGCTGCAGATTACAGTGTTTTATTCCTGCTTCTTTCTTCCCATGATTAAAGGGAAAAAAACTAATACAGAGAAAGAAATGCCCTCTTGCTGACAACACTAGCCTACTGTCCTGCCTGCTTCAAGCCCCAGAGACAAAATCTTGCCTATATTTTGTGAGGCTATGGAATTTATCATTCCTAGTAATGCTCTGATGTACATGACTGTCTGAAAAGGGTTTGTCTCTTGTTCTTAACTTTGAGATGTTTATCCTTTTTCTTGTTAACTCTTTCCAGACTGCAAATCAAAGGTGTAACTTCAACTTCCATGTCTGCACGTTAAAAAAAGCTTCAAAACCAAATTTTTGTTACTTAGTACCAAGGTAGATAAAATCGGAACGATCATGTAACACTTTGCCCTTGTTTTCACCAGTGATCTAACACTGTTGCTCAGTGTATGATTTCTGCTCATTTTAAATTAAATAAACCAAACCACTTTAATAGGAGTGAGATACAGCTGTGTCAGCATGTTTTGCACAGTCCTCTGCATCCCCTCTTCTAGAGGTTTATCTGTGAAAGTGATACATAGGCACTGAAATTAGATGCCTTGGAAAATCCCAGCTCTCAGTGCCAAAGCAGAAAATTGTGCTGAAAGCTTGAGACTAACCAGAATCCATCACAGGTTTTTTTGTGAGCTTTTTCATTTCTTTTTTTCTTTTCTGTCAGAATCCACAGAAAGGACTAAGTGTTGAGTGGCAAGTCTGAGGCAGTCCCCAAAGCAAAACAAGAGGGAATATCACTTTGCAAGCGGTTTCTGGAATAAATCCAGAGCTTAGAACGAGCTGTATGGCTCCTAACCCATCCTTCCTGGACTTGGTCCTTGCAATTAGCAAGGAACTTTCAGTCTGGGAAATGACAGCCAGCTATAGCTTCAGACAAAAGGAGAAGAATAGGCATTGTCCAGAGGGGGAAACTAGTGGAGCTGTACAAGAATCTTGCTGCAAAGTTGTCTGTAGAGTAGAAACCATGAAACATGGATGTTGGATCCTAATGATGTAGGATCTTGAGGCTTTGGATAAAACCATGAGACTCAATTTATAGATTCCCTCTATAAATACCTCCAAAGCAGGTGCTGTTGTTAGATCCCCACTCACTGTTCACATGTCCTGCAGTACACAGGTGATTTTATTAATTTAGGGCATTGGCTTGTCTTTGCTAAATATAAATGTAAATGTAAATATGTTCCATTTTATCTTAAAAATATTTCCAAATATTCAAAAGTCTCTTGAGTTAAAGAAGTATTAAAGTCAGTGTTTAGAAAAATAGAAAATCATTCCCTCCAGAGATAGAAGAAAAAACTATATGCTCTTTTATGCAGTATCATGATTTGTGATTAAAAAAAGACCTGGTGTAGTAAGTGCCATACTAGGAAGCCTAGATGGAATACACAGCCTCATTTAGTAGAAACTGATTTTGGAAGGATGTTAGCTGATCTTGCAAAGATAGTCATTAAAGACATGTCTGTGTCAGGAAAAAAACCCAAAACTATAGCTGCCAGGGAAATCATCTGGGAGCCATGATTTCATTTGCAGGTGTGCTTCAGCAACTTGGTGTTCATGTTAGTCCTCTCTGGTAATTTCTCCATATTGCATCATGTGACCCTACTGGCAGAAGTCAAGATCATAAATTTCATTAATTTATAAGGGATTCACCCGTTTAGCTGGTGAATGATCCTTAACCATGTACATCAGGAACAGTGAAGTGAAATAGTTTGGGGACTGCATAGCTAATAGAGGAGGTGTAATATCCCCTGAATCTCAAAGGACCATTGTCATCTCTCTTGAATAACTGCTTTATTCCTGCTAGGACAGCCAGTGTGCATGGCAGACTTTGTGCAAAGAAATTGGAAGGTATATAATAGTACCTTGCCACTGAAAAAAATCAGCATCTTTTGTGGACTAGGTAGCAGTACCAAGGAGAAAACTCACCCCAAGTTTACAGGGTCAGTAGCATGGAGAAAAACTTGTCCCTGGAATATCCTTGTCCATTGTGTATATATTTTTTCCCCTTCTTTTTCTCTTTTTTTTTTTTTTTCTTGATACCAGTTATGAAACACCTTGTAGTCTCTTAAACCATCAGAACTTGTCTGAGTGGGTGATTAATGATGTCTCACAGATTGGAAAGGTTGCTGCTATATATCTTCACAGAGCACTTCAGAGCCAGATAAAATACGTGAAGGAAGCAACAGAAGCAATATTTGTGTCTTTTTGTCAAGAAGGCTTGGCAATGCTGATTAGCATAAGAGGAGGATTTTAAACTTCTTTCTCCCTTAGGATGTTTCAAGTTATAAATTCAGCTCTCAGGTCGTAGCAACTCAGATAGATACCAGCATGAAAGGGCAGTCACTTTCCTGAACTTCATAGCAAAGCTAGAAAACCTGGCTAATTCTTCAGTTGAAGTCAAGGCATGACTGTGAATTTATTGTCTCTAGTATCTTAGTACTTGCATGTTTTGGTTCTGTTGCTGCCTTTGGTGCATTTTTCTTACATTAATTAAAATGATCATTTTAAGTAAGTCTATGTTTAGCCTATTAAGGGAAGAGAATCTGCCTAAAAGGTTAATACATCCCAGTGGAAACCATTCTGGCAGTGTTAGCTGTCTGGATATACAGATGAAGCATACATTCTCTTTGGTCCTAAGCATTGATTATTTTGGTCCTTTGTTGAGTTGGAAGCCTTCTTGGATGAGACCCAGATTGATACTTGTACTTTGGAAAAGTGCTCCTAATAGCCATAGCCAAAATTTTCTTCAGTAAATGTGATACTTATTTTACCTTTCAAGCATAAACAATAAGAACATTAGTACTGTTACTGTTACAATGAAGGTGAGGAAATTGTATGTCCTCTAATGAGATCTGCTTGTTAAAATGTGATGTACTGAAAACATTAATATGGGCTTTTGCCAAGTAATTTATGATGGTCACTTGGTGGCAGATTTGAGCAGATGTCTTTCAGTGGTTAGAATTAAATAAAAACATGTTGTTCTTATTCTGAGCTGTCCATATTTAAAGAGTAATTACATTTCATATGCTGGAGTTGATAATGCAGCAAAAATCCTCTTTTGATAATTCTCATAAAATTATTACAATAAAGAATAGGCAAATTTCCCTCTCCCTCTCCTTTTCCCTTTCCTTTTTCTTCACTGATCCAGCAAGATGTATTTGCTTGGTAATCACAAAGAATATTTTCCAGTTTTAAAAATGCAATTTTCTATCAGAAGTTTTCATTATATTGAATTGGAGACCAGGTGTGCTGATGATCTGTGGTAAGAGACACAAAGGAAAAACACCAGGTAGGCATAAATCCTCTGTAATTGAGGAAAACAGAGTGAAATAAATAATGGTTGTAAAAGATGTACCAGCAGATTAATTTCCAGGGGTGCTTATTATTATCAGAAGAACGTGACAGTCATTGTTATGATGGAAAGCTGCCATCCATTTTAATGGATCTGCACACATTATTAGAGGGCATAGGAAGAAAAAGGAAGTAGTTTATAGTTGGGGTGGGGTAGATGTGTTAGTCTGTTGTTTTGTGAAGCTTTGACTGCTGACAAAGACTTCCAAGCAGAAAGAATGTAGTACTGTGGATTTGCCAACACTATTTTCACAAGAAAAAGTAAGTGTTGTTTCCTCAGAGAAAAAAAACCTTCAGAGGTTTTCTGATAATTTGGCCCTTTTTTGGTGCTAAAATGTTAATATACATTAGTGGCTCATTTCCATTAATCCCCCCAGAGGAAGTGAGACTTTGGCAGACTTAGGATCTCTGAATGCAGGTAGTGGGATGCAGGTGATAGTTTCAAAATCAGTTGTCCAATTTAAGCCAGTTTTGACAGAAAAATAAAATCCCAGTGATTACAGTACTGAAGGCTTTGGTAAAAGGAGAGTCAGATGTAGTTCAGTTTGAGCACAGGAATATTAGAATTAAAGAATTCACATGGGAAAGAGCTGGTAGAAAGGGCCCATGCTAGATTGGTGCATTTACCAATAGTTTTCTCATTCTTTTTCTTGTACATAAAAGGTTGTCAAATGAAGATCAGAACAACCTGATCAGCTTCTGTTTTGTTCCTGCATGTGATCTAGTTCTAGGAGGAATCACATTGGCACAGGGAGCCAGTAAAAGAGCTGCGTGTAGCATCATGTTCTGCTTAGTTTCTTTCAGAACATAACTTTGTTTCTAACATTGCTTCTGATGTTTATAAATATCACTTATATAGTTTGTAGATTTTTTGAGGAAAAAAGTAGAGGCACATTTTTCAAAATGCTTACTTGACTTAAGGCTCATGCGATAAAGTCAAGCCAAGAAACACCTTATACCTTTATATTGTCCCTAAAAGTATTTTTAAAAGATGTGTCCTTTTAAAAGTGTCTTGAGAGTCTTGTTCCAGCCTGAGAGTAGTTTGATTCCATAGTATGCACTGCCTCATCTTCCATGCCTCTCAGTTTCTGAAGCAGGGAAGACAGGCAAATTCCAGGAAAATCCCACCTAAGGAACACTCAAGGATTTCACAGCTTTGACACTGTCAACGAGTGCTGTCCCTTGAGCTCACCTTCATCAGAAAAAGAAAGATGATCTCTATACCAGTATTTGTCTCAATTCAAATGTCTTTTATAGAGGTTTACAGATGTATGAAGCCATTTCTTTTTTTCTTTTTCTTCTTCCAACTACTCCCATGTTCACGTCTGTACCTCCCTTAATTGCATTGGATGCAGAAATCTCTCTTAATAGAATGAGCACCACATTTTTCAGTGTCACCACAGTCCCATCCATCAAGAACTTTATCCGTCATCTAATTGTATTAACCTTGAGTGATTTCACTAGGTCAGCAGAACACAGAAAGGAAAAAAGGCTTTACCAGTTCTGTCTCTACACTTTAAATGTAGAAACTGCTCTTATATATAGGCAAATAAGCACAGAGCATATCATATGGGAAATCAGTCATTACACTGTTACCCCATTAGAGTGGGCAACAAAAGATAAATTCAATCATATCCTTCTGGGACTCCTTTTGACCTCTTCCTAGAACACACTTTCAGAAGCCATCTCAATATTTGTGCTAATCATATTGAAGATACTAAATGAGGAAACTTACATATTTCCTTAATAAAATTCAAGGCTAGTTAAGTCCTTGTACTAAACAGCAGCGTCCCCACTAGCTTCTCTTTCACTATGAGCTCCAGCATCATCTAAGAAATTTAGAAGAAAAATTCATGAAAGTTTCTGGACATAAGATGATTCAGTGACTTTTCTTTGCATAAAAGACAGAAATGTGTTATTTGGGCACAGATTCAGAGGAAAAAAAATTATTAAGAATTTTTTTACGGGCAGAGATTGGTGGCATATTTCTTATCATCTCAGAAATATGTTGCTTTATGATATAGGTCATCTCAGTCTGCTTTTGACACAAAATAATCATTGAAAAGAATTCTATTCCTTTGTGAAAACATGTCCTAGATTTTGCTGAACATTTTGTATTTTTTGTAGAGTCTGTTTTAAAAACCCAGACAAACCATTAGCAGGACTTAGAGAGCTTTAGAATCTCTATTTAAAGACTTTAGTTCTTAATTTGACCCAGCTTTGATGTAATTATGTCTGGAGAGATGTTACATACTAAATCCCTAGCTTCATTGAACATGAGCAACAGTTTCCACTGTTCCAATTACAGCAAACAGGTCTAATTCAGTGCCAGTTTGCAAATCCATCAAGAGGGGTGCAAGATGTGGTTATCATGCAATACTGTAGCATACAGAAAGATGCAAATGAAAAATTCCCTTCACCTACACGTAGGTCACTGCTCAGGACCATTTAATCCTGGGGTGATAGCAGGAAAATGTTTTGCTGTCTGCCATGCTTCTTAAATAATAATAATTTCTGCTGCTTGTTAAATACAATGGACAAGGATAATGGTAAAAATTCAGATCTGTTTAAGTGCTTTTAAATAATCTGTAACAGTAGTTGTCTGTGCTTATTCTAGACATCATAAATTCTTATCATAAGGCATTTTGCAATATAACCCTCTGTATCTTCTACCTTAGTCTTTGCTGGAGAGAGTGAGCTTTACACGAAATGTATTTCTTATTTGCAGCTAGTTTTAAGAAAGTAGAAACTGGTATTTGCCTTTTGAATAAAGGCACTGAAATGAATAAATAGTTGAATTAAAAATGGAGAATTAGCTAGGCATAAAATTTGTTTAGAAATTTGTCTTCACAGGGCCACTGTGTATGTATTTCTTTTTTGCTTGATAGCTGATTAATCTGTTTCGACAGCAAGTTAATTTTACTAGCTAAGATATAGGGCTGAGCATCTATTAGCAAATACTTCTTGTGAGACACTTGCCTGGGGCTAGTTTCTTATTTAAATGGAGAACCTTCTAAAGCACATCAGCTAAGTAAATGTACCTGGGTGTGTTTGAAATACTATGCATGTCTCTGTTACTAATCAGAGAACTGCATAACAATGAGACTGAAAATTAGTGTGTGAAAACCATTTTTAAGATAGGGTTCATCTTCTCTTCTTTTGAAGAGAAACTAATTAGATTTGCTCCTTTCTCCTTTTACTTTTATTATATATATTCTTCTTCTAGGATGCTCTTATTTTAGCTCTCCCCATGTGCATTGAAAATTTTACTATTTGTAATGTACTGTGATTTTAAAAGTGACAAAATATGTGGACTCTGGCTGATCAGAGAGGGAGTGTGAAGACTCCTAGCATTTGAAAGAAAGAGAAACCAGCAACGTCTCCTGTCCACATCTTTGTCCTGAGCAGGGAAGTTAAATGTAAGGCTGAAGTAGTGCTCAAGGATGCAAATGTAACAGGAGTGAAGGGTGCAGCAGCCAAGGGACAGAAATATGTCACAGTCACTGCACTGTCACCAGCCAGGGGACAGCAGTGTGTCACACCCACTGCACCCCCAGCAGCCAAGGGACAGCACTGTGTCACACCCACTGCACCCCCAGCAGCCAAGGGACAGCAGTGTGTCACACTCACTGCACTGTCACCAGCCAAGGGACAGCAGTGTGTCACACTCACACCAGCCAGGGGACAGCACTGTGTCACACTCACTGCACTGTCACCAGCCAGGGGACAGCACTGTGTCACACTCACTGCACTCACACCAGCCAGGGGACAGCACTGTGTCACACTCACTGCACTGTCACCAGCCAAGGGACAGCAGTGTGTCACACTCACTGCACTCACACCAGCCAGGGGACAGCACTGTGTCACACTCACTGCACTGTCACCAGCCAGGGGACAGCAGTGTGTCACACTCACACCAGCCAGGGGACAGCACTGTGTCACACCCACTGCACTCAGAGCAGCCGGGGGACAGCACTGTGTCACACTCACTGCACTGTCACCAGCCAGGGGACAGCACTGTGTCACACTCACTGCACTGTCAGCTGCCTCTTGTACCCTGCCAGGTCCATCCAGGCTTTTCTCAGGAGCAATCTCTGCAGATACAACTACGGCTGCTTAAATAAGAAGAGTTGCTCCATGTGCCTAGGAGAGATTAAATGAATTTGTATACAGGTCATGTTCTAGTCTGCTGTTGTTGAAGGAATTTTTAATATTTTTTAGATGCTCAAATGAAGTCAGATATGCGTTGATCCCATTCGGGGAAAAAAACAAACAAACAAAAGAACGAAAAAACAAAAAAAGAGAAACCCAAACAAAACTCAGAAAAGGGACAATGTTTTTAAGGGACAATGTATTTTGTTTCTCTACTGTATTAAATTCTATGGTAGCTTTGATGACTGAGACAAGAAAATATCTAGTGGGTTAAGGAATAATGTTGGACATCTGAGTAATGAGAAAATGTGTGATGCTTCTGAATTCCCTTTTTATGAAGGATTAATCACCAATATATTTAGAGAAAAAAACAGTTATTTGAAGAAACATGAGCTGTATTTGGGTCTAGATTAAAAAAAAAAGTGTCTGGTGGAAAGATGAAATGGATGAGGGGTGATACCTTCTGATCATAACTTACCTGCTAGAATTAAAAAGAGAAGAATTTCTTAAAGAAAGAAGTCCTTGGAAGCTGACCCCTAAGCCTATTTCTGACATTTCTGTTTTATCTTTATTTTCTAACAAATAAGAGTTAAGGAGCCATCTTATTTCCTACTGAAATGTTTTATTTCCTTTCAATTTGCTTTCTGTCTTAAAACGACTATTTCTCATCCTGACCTTGTGGCATTTAAATAAATGGAACAAAATGTGTATATTATCTGAACAGAAGCCACAAAAAAGGACAGCCATAAGGAGAAGCACATTTGTGTAAAATTGAGCTGTGATTTTCTTTTGCACTGCATAAACAAATGCAAATATTGCGTTGAATGAAAAATGCTAAAGGGAGCCACAAAGGCTGGAGAATAACTGAAAAAAAAAAAAAAAAAGAAAGGGCACACGAGGTAAAAAACAAAAAAAAAGAAAAAGTGAATTCTGGCAGGGCATATGTAACACCAATGATGCAAAAATACAGAATGGAGCAGTATGTGCAGGAGACGACAAGAATAGTGAGAGTAATAGAGATTAAGGGGAACAGAAGAAGAAGTGGAATAAAAGAGCAACAGGAAGATGAAGAAAAAAACATTTTAAGGTTTGAAATAAGATTAAATTGAGTTTTAAGTGGCTAAATGGGGAATTAAAGCAATAGGAAATATAATCCAGAGTTGGGGTAAACTGCTGTCTTTAGCAGTTGATTCTTTAAAAACTTTGAATGTTGCATGTACATTTTCTCAAATACTATGTTAATCTGGTGGCACTAATATTATTTAATCTTGTGAAAACTGCTACTTTCAGGGAACACTTACCACAAAAGTAATTTACTGGACAACCCCAGCAATTTTGAGTTTTAATAAATAGAAAGCTACAAGCAATTAATGGAGCTGCTCTGTTAAGTACTTGCTAGTAAAAATCCTTCTAAAAAATACTGTTTCTAGGATTATGCCCCCTGTAGTTTTTTAAATATCCCAGAAGTGGTAGAGTTCCCACAACTCCCCTCAAGCAATTATTTCACAGTGTAAGAAAGCTGTGAAGATAACTTCTGAGCTCAGCTTCGGTCTTTGTCTTTTGCTGAGTTAATTGCACAGACATGGGCTAATGAGAAACAACTCATTCAGCATTAGCTTTTGTCCCTTAGAAAACTGTTTCCACGTCCCTTCACAAGCTGTTGTTTAGCTGAATTGAAGATGTATTTGAAACTACTTTCTTAGCTCTCTCTTTCGTTTCCCAGGTCATCCTGTAGCTCTCCTGTGGTTCTTTTCTGGACTCTCTGCAGTTTTTCCTTCCTTCCCCTTCACTCTGCAAAATTGAGTCTAGATTTTATGTGGGTGCCATGGGGTGTTACAATTACTGTTATATCTTTATCTGTATTGTCTCTAACATTTAATGTGGAGGTCAGAGTTAAGTACAAGTAATTAAAGTTTGATCAGATCTGGGAGGTTTTTGGGGTATTTTTTTAGTGAGGTGTTGGATAGTTTTGGGATTTTTCTTTTTTCTTTCTCAGTCTCTGGCACAATTGAAGCATTTCCCCCACCTCCACCCTGAAGAAAACCCAAATAAAGTTCTTTATGGCAACACTGCTGAAATTGAGGACACGGCCCCAGATTTGTTCCCAAGGAAAAGCTGGAGGGCTCTCGCAGCAAACCCTGTGCTGCTCCAGTGCTTCCTCCAGCGTGGATATGAGCAAAGGTTACACCCTGCCAATGGATTCTTTAGGCATCCACGTGTGGAATATGCTTGGAAGTGGTGTCAGCAAGCCCCGAGGCTGGATGTGCCCCAGGCCTGGCAGACTGTGGAGGGAGAGGGGATGTGTGGGTCCCAGAGCCCTGGGATCTGGCAGCTCCTCAGAGCTCTGCTTCCAGGCTGGAGCATATGGCCAGGGAGGGCCTAAGGAGGCAGGAGTGAGGCAGAAGACAAGCTTGATCTGTCAATCAAGAGCTTGAGTCTGTAAATTAGTATTTTAACTTTTGGTTTGTATAGACTGCAACCAATACAGTTTAAGGTCTGAGATCCCCTCCATGCCCTGAGCTGGATGTAGTTTGCTGTGCTGAACTGTTACCATTTAATTACAGGCATGTTCAGCATGTGTATCTAAGTAAGACGCTGCTTTCAGGAAAAAGTACTTGGCAGGTAGTTAAACATACCACAAATAAACAGGGATTGTTGGATGGCAAACCTTACTTGTGTATAGCCATTAAATATTCCAATAAGACAATGGTGCAGTAGTAGTAAGCCTGAGTTTCTGCAGACCGACAGGGTTTTTGAATTTTGTTGAGTCCTGCTCTGATTAGAGCATGGTTTACCATGGGGATTTTGAATTTGGTTTGTATGACCATGCAAGTTTCAAATTCCAATTCCACATCTCCAGTATTTCAGTTGCAGAAACACTTCTTGTTCTTTCAGTGCAAGTTCTGCTCTAATCTTGCTGTGTTCTAAACAAAGACTTAATTACCACATCCATTCAACAAGGACCACAAGTAGGTAATTTTTACCTGAGTAAGCTGATTTTGGTTGTACTAAATCCAGACCTGAGATGTGTCCACACCCTCAGCAATGCCTGCCACAGATATTTAAGAAGGCCTTTAAGACAGGATCGTCTGGTTGTGAGACTTCTCTAGAATACTCTGATGGCTTCCAGCACATCTTAATCACAGATTTCATAAAGTTTAGGGGAGGACTTGCTATTCAATAGTTGTCAGTGGATTTTTCTTCCATAAAGTTGTCCAGCCGTTTTGTGAACTGAGGTAAACATTGCAAATCCTTTGGGAAGTAATATCATAACATCTTTATAGTGAGATATATAGAGAAATATCTTTGTTCCAACCTGCTATATGATGCCATTTTTAGATGCCCCCTCATCCTTGTTTAAGAAGGCAGTGAATATTACCAATTACATCATTCCAGATTTCTTAGATTTATTTCCTGTCCCACTCCAATTGTATCTTTTCCAGGTTCAAAAGTCCCATTGTATACAGTCTGTGTTCTCTGTTGTAATATTTCCTATTTTGCTTTATTTCAGTTTGGGTTGCTGTGCCTAATGGACTTTGCATTCATTCCATCAGTACTTCATAACAGTCGATATGGTCAATGAGTTTCTTTCTCTGAAACCCCAACCTTGAGATCTCATTCCTTTGTGGTGATAACTATTTCAGACCCAACCACAGCATATAGTTTATTTCCTAACATGTATCACTTTGTTTTAATTTATATTTCATTTTGTCTTTCTTTCCGCTCAGTGCCTTGAAGCTCTTCTGCAGCATATCGAGTTGGCCTTTGTCTTTACTCCATGGAATAGTTTATATTATCCCTCACATTTGCTGCTGCACTGCACATTCCCTCATCCAGACAGAACTTGCCCTTTGCCTGTTTTTTTTTCCTTTCTTTTTTGCTGCTCTGGCTTTAAATATGCAAGAGAAAATAAAATTGAGGTCTCTCTCAGTCTTGAAGAGGTTTCCTAAAGCTTCATGCAAATTTGACTCAAGCCTGTGGGTAAACCTTAACAGCCCTAAAAATAACAGTTTCAACTTCTCCTATCGCTGACATGCTATTCCACCTGCCCAAATGTGATAAACTCTCTGCCTAAAGGAGGCACAGCAAGGACAAGAGCAGGTACTGCAGGGACATTTAGCAGAAGAAGTATTCACAACAGAAAGCCCAGAAGAGGCAGATACCACAAACTTAGGGGCAGAGGTGGAGAGGATGGGGCAATGACAGCCAGGATAACACAGAGCAGTCAGACCTGGCTTTTCCTCCACCTCTTGCTGAGCCACAGTGATCTCAGTTTTTGCAATGTGCCTTTGCAAGGTTTTGATAAACTCGGAGGCCCTGGCTTTTTGCTAAACTCTGGTGGTGGTATTACCCTGCAAGGAATAGAAAGGGTTTCTAACAAGTTACTTCGTATGAACTGATAGCTTATAGATCAGTGTCTGTAAATCCATTACCCAGTCCCTGATTCTTTTAGAGGAAATTATTAAGAGTGTGGAAAACAGTTTCAGTTTGACCATTTGAATCTACTTGAAAGATATGATTAATGCAGTCACTTAACATTTTATGTCATGAGGTTTGCTCTATCTTTTTTTCCCACTTCCAGACTCTAGGTACACATCATTAAGTATACCTGTGATTATACAACTATGAAATATTTTGTCATTCAAGATACATCCCTCTGGTATTAAACTAGTGCTCATGCCCTACAGGGTTTGTTTTCTCTGTTAAAAAAAATACCCACAAATGTGCTTTTTAAAGAAATATTACAAGAACCTCTGCTGTTTCCAGCTTGCTCACCAAATGGACATTGAGTACTGTGAGGAAGAGCAATCCAATTGACTGGAGTCAGAAATTTTCATATGCCTGTTTCCCATTCACAAAGAACAACTGCCTATTTCTTGTCCAGATATTATTTGTGTAATTTACTTTCCTAAAGGACCAGCAGAAATGGTATTTCTACTGAAGGTAAAATAACCATTTAAAGTAATTTTTGGCTTAACAGTGCATTTACTGATTAAGCATTTGACTGTTCACTTCCAGGGTCAATTCAAGAAACACCATAGAAACATCATGGAATGGTTTGGGTTGGAAGGGACCAAAAAAATTATCCAGTACCAAGACCCCTTCCAGGGGGAGTTCAAGTCCTTTTGCTTCTCAAAATAAACATGAATATGTAATTTGGTTTAATTACTGTTATTAATTATGTAGCCTGTGCTTATTCATACGGTTTTGAGTAACTTAGGCTGTATTTAGCTAAATTAAAAACGTTATTTTAGAAATAACAGGTAGGTAAAGACCCCTACTCCTTTATCCCAAAGGAAGCCAAACACTTGAAACTTGGAATATGTGCAGTGTAGTGGTTTGACTTGGCTGACAATTAAAAAAGGATCTGTCATCAAGTACAGCAGCTGTCCTTTACATATAATTGAAAGTATTGTTATAATGGGAAAACAACATAGAATTATTTACTTTTCTATTCAAGGTCTATTCTTTGTGGATTGGTTTGTGAGTTGGTTTCTTGCTTTCTTTGTTTTGTTTTTTGTTTGTCTGGTTTTCCCTAAGATACCCAAAGCAATTCAATCTGAAAAAGAATCCTTAGTAAGTTCAAGTAAAAGAAAATCACCAGGCTTTAATTTTGGTTGATGCATCACATACTTGTTTGTCACAAAGCCTTAGAGTCCAGCAGGTCATGATCTTTTGTTGCTCAAACTATTCTGGTAATCTTTGTCATACCCAAGAGGTTCAGTTTAAAATTGTTGCTTTCTTCTGTAAGAATCTGGACAGTCCAAATTCCCTAAATGCTAGAAGTGACTTTTTTGCTGTTACCAATAATCCTATAAATACGAAAAATCAGAATGTTATGACAAGTTTGATTACACAAGTTAATAATCTGCCAAAACTAGAGCAAAACTTGTATAATAAAGTCTGTTAAATAATCCTATGTGCCTGAACAGATGAAGGAGAATTTGAGATTCTTAACCAGGGCAGTAGTTTACCATCCACAGTGGGCTATTTAAGAACATTTGCTTGATGTTGTTGTAGATTTCCCAGTATTTATTCATTCTTCAAAATTATTTGTATTTGTCTTATTCAATAATGCCTTTGAAATTAGTAAATTCGACTGTATTAAATATATCTTCAGTTTTTAAGGATCAAAATCCTGCCCTGTTTGCACCTGTCTTCTGAAACCAGAAGAGAACAAATACCCAGTTTTTCTAACAAAGCCTCTTAACTTGTGTCTGGCAGGACTGCTGGCAGCAGCCCAAGGTATTCCTAGAACTCACTGTTGAGGCTTTGCACCAGGTGACAGGCAGAAAAGGTACCAAAGCCTACAGGTAGCATTTAGCTCCCAGCAGGCAATTCCCAGCTGTGCTGCTTTGTGTGTCAACCATAAAATGTGTGTTGTCTTTCTGAAGCCTGACTAAGCAGCTTTGGATATTACAAAGGCTCTGCTGCATGTTTTAATTTACATAGATTAGTCTTTCTCCTTTTTTATTACATTGACTAATCAGGAGAATATCTTAGCCCAGACATGTTTATAACCTTGTGTGGCTGTGTTTGGCTACATAGATAAAATACCCTCTCATTTGCATGATTATTGCATGAAAACAATACTCTTAGAAGGCCAGAACACTAATTTAATAGTCCTTCCCTGCCTCTCTTTTTACTTCCAGAACCCAGTTGTCCAAATCCTCAGCCTCTTCCACTTCTTCACTTTGGTGATACCTTTTCTACTTGGCTCAATTCTGGTTTGCTGTGGCTGGAAGTTTTTCTGCTCAGCATTTGCCCTTCCCCAAGTTGTGCTGGGCAAAGAGGACAATCCAGGTGCGAGGAAGGAGGTGGTGGAAGCTGAGAAAGGGAAATCTGGAGCAGTAGTTTACTGTAGAGAAATTCTTGGGAAAGCTGAGCACAATCTTTTGGGCGTTTGAAGGGCCACCATTGAGTGGCTTTTGGGTCTGGCTGCAGCTGCTTCACAGGGGCTGGCAGGCAGGAGGAAATAAATACATCAACACTGAGCTGCTGCTCCATAACATGCTCAAAACACAGACTGCTCCGAGTAGAAAAAGAAACAATTGTGTTTACATAAAATTCAGTAAAATAATAGTTTAATGTATTTTTATTTCAGGGAACAAAACTGTGTCAGAGTGTTACCAAATCTGCAAAAATACAGCTCTAGTGGTTGACTCGCTGAACTTTATGAATGTGGGATAAATTCACACAGAAACATCTGGCTTTTCAGTTTTTCTAACAGATGGATAAGAGAATGGCACAAATTCAGGCATGAATACTCCTTCCAAGTTTTCTTTGAGATCTGTATTAGCAGATTTAAGCTTTGGTATTTCATATCAAGTGTTCAAACCTCTGTAATGAAAACAGGAGACATTGGCTTAGATTCTGATAATAAGGAGTGAAGCTTAGAAATAATAAATCAGTCAAAAGAAAAACAAAGTTAAGGTTGTCACATCTAAGCCAGCCTGTCATCTTAGTTTTGTAAGATTTTTATAAAGCATATTGGGTAAACTTTTAGCAATGACTACTAGCACAATTCTGAGAGATGAAAATGCCATTTGAAAATGTAGGATTTTTTTAATATTGTTTGGAAAATGGGAATTTTTATTGTGGAAATAGAAATAATGTGTGAGTTTAACCTGAACTCAACAAATAATTATGGTAAAATACTTGAAAATGCTTTGGAAAACCTTTGGAAAAGTGATGACTTTTAAAGTGAAGAAATTCTATGGGAATATATACGAGAATTTTTCAAAACAGGGGTTAAATTTAAATGAATTTAACCTAAATGTTGCTTAGCTTACTTAATTTTTAACTTTCTTTTTTCTTATTTCACCAGAAAATGGAAGACACTCCTCTTCCTAACGAGTGATCTAGTTAGAGCAACTACCTGAGCAACTGGGAAGAGCAGCAGTGACTCTCTTTAAGTGTTTTGGGGAGACACATCTGTCACAGCCTCAGCTTAGAACATCTAACCCCATTACAAACCAGCACTGGCTGCTTGCTCCCAGCGCTGTCGTAAACAATTCACTTAGTTTTCTTATACAGACATCTAAACCTTGTCCCTTGCAAAGAAAACAGAGTAAACTGTCTGCACAGATGGATGACTCTGCACTGTGATTTATTCTGTCGATTCTGCACAAACAGCTGTCTGACTTGAGCCAGGGCCCGTGAAGCACAGCCCAAGTGGCCATCAGAGAGCAGGGCAGAACGGCTGATGATTTCAGAGACAAGTGGAGTTGTCCTTGTCCTTATGCTGTCACAATAAAAACAGTCAGGATGAGGTGGTTTTGTGCACTCATGTACATTCTTGCTTTCCACGTGGCTTTGACATTTATTTTGTAGCTCTGTCAATCTGTGAGTTACCAGTTCAGTGCTGCCACGTTCACGCTTTCCAAGCACAGGATCATGGAGCTCTCATTTGCTCCAAATCTACTTGTATTTGAAACAACTACAGGGCACTGTAGAAGGGTTAGCTGCAGAACTGTACCACCACTTGCTGCTTTCCTCTGCTTTTCTTTCTCTCTTGTCTTTTAATATGGGGAGCAAAATGCACATTTTGCCAGCCTAACCTCTTTCCCTTTGTATACCTATTACCTTTCACAGTGGGATCCCAATTCTAAGCTGAGCATCTGTGCACTGCCGAAGTACAAATGCTTCCAGACATGTCCTAGATGAGTGGGGAAGTGTATCACTGTACCATACCAGAGCACCCCTTAATAACACTCTTAATAATGGTTTCCTAAAAATGTTTCGTAATAGCTATAAAAATCCATTCTTTACCCTTGGCTTCACCTACATTCAGAGCCTTTTTGCTAGAGCTTGTGTGGTAAAATGTCTGATATTATTATTAATACTTACTCAAAAGATGGTTACGAGAAGCCAAATGTATAATTTTGTATTCATGGCTTTTAACAAATTTCTGATCTATTTTCCGATCTTACTTACTCTGTCTAGTATTGTACAAATCATCTGAGCTTGTCTGGAAAATTAATTTTGTGTTACTTCTTATTCAGAATAGTAAGTTCTAATTTTTTTTTAGTATGCATGCGAGTGCAGTTTCTTGTTACCACAATTTTAGGGAGAAAAATGAGAGAGCGGGGGTAATGACTTGTGTCTGGATTTCCTATGTCTCTTTTTTTTAAATTTCCTTAGAGTATGGTGAATTGTAGAGAACACAATGGTTGGGACGTGGTAGTTTTTTGCGGGTTTTTTTGTGTTTTTTGGTTGGTTGGTTGGTTGGTTGGTTGGTTGGTTGGTTTTTGTGGGGTTTTCTTTTGTTTTTTTTGGGGGGGAGGGTGGTTGGTTGTTTTGTTTTTTTTTTTTTTGGTTCATTATATTTGAATTATAGAATTAAGATTGCTTTTCAAGAGTCAGGAATGCTCAGTCCAGGCTGGGCAGTCAGTGCTACATTGAAATTCAGACCCATGTTACTATGACAGTAATAATTTAAAAGCGAATTTATTGAAACTTACTCATGTGACTGTCAGTTTCTGGTAAGAATTAAGTTCAATGAACATGGGAACAATTTTGCTATTGACCAATCTGCCTGTGCCATCATAAAATTGAGTATTACCAAGCAAGCTCACCTAGTCTTGGAAGTCTTTTCCACATTATGAGTCTTGCAGATTATTCCACTTTGAATCACATTAATATGTTGCATGATCAAACTCTCAGATTTCTGTTTTACTTATTGTTATAAACTGTATACTATTATGAGTAAATCAGAAAATTTAAGGCAACACCTCTTAGAGTTGTCTTAAGCTGCTTATATTTCAAATCAGTTGATTTGCATAAACCTGGCCTGCTTCCTTCTTACTCAGCAAAAAATGTTTATATTCTTAGAAAACTTAGATAGGACTGGGAGGTACTTCACAGTAGTTGAATAGTGAGTGGGTTTTCACAAACTCCTGGTTTTAAGGTGGAGTTATTTGAAATTTTGTTGTGCATGACCCCTTTAAGCACCAGTGACACACCTGTGCTCCTCTTAGCACATGCAGCATCATGCATTCTATGTGATAGCTTTTGTTACATTAATACTGAAAATTGATGTACCTTTGTCAAAATAAATGATACAATCATCCAAATAAATAACATAACTAATAAATTAGAGTTTGACAATATTCCCCTAGTCAGTGATTCAAAAAAGTAATTTGCTTATGATTAATTCATGTACTTCTCTGATGGCCTGTCAAACTACCTGACTCTAAAAATGACTCATTGAAATATAGAGATGTGTCGAATGCATCTCAGTGAATTGCATTCCTAATGTTTTCATTTTGGTCTCTCAGTTTCTGCAATGTGTAAGAGAGATGTTTGCTGCCTTCCATGTGGCTGGAAGCCAATGTCTTGTTTCTTCAGTATTGCCTTGAATACTGTCAGATCTAACTTTTAGCTCCTGCTTTTGACTGACTTTACACAGAGGATGATGATGATGATGATAAAGTGTTGATACTAATATCTGGGTTTAATCCCTTTATTGAGTATTTGCAAAATCTGTGTAGTGCAATTACTCTTTTTTCTATCAGCAACTTTAATAATGACGATGAGTAATTAGAGTCAGGATGTCAGACAAGATTTCCACTTAAAAGGTGTGCCCAGTAATCATGCTGATCTCAGATGATAAAAAAGATTAATTACTGTACTCATCCTGGCTACTGCTGGAGATTTTGCTAGAAGGAACAGTGAGAAAGTGCAAAGCAATTAATTAATTGCACTGTATGCATTTCACTGCTTGTTCTCTTGCTGCTTTTAATACTTTGGAGTGCTATTATCTTTTCTGAAGCTTTTATGAACTCTTGTGCGTATTTAAGCACTTTTGAAAAATTACCTAACAAATATAATCCGTGGCATTTAAATCCATTATAGTCTTCTCTCCCTCCAGATTGTGTGAGATTAGTAAAGCACATTGTAAAGAAAATAAAATGGCTATTAGCATTCTCCCTCCACATCAGATGTGATATCTTATACATGGCAGCAGTTGAGTGCAATTTTAACTGGAAATATAAATCCATAAGCAAACATTAATATAGAAAGCATTTACAGTGATTCATCTACCTTTTTATGAAGAGTAAAACAGGTGCCAAATATGCCCGGGATTTTGTACATGACTAATTTTATTTGAATAGCATTTCTCACTTTACATTAAACCCACAACCAACTGCACCACACACTGATTTTACACAGTGCCTGTAGACTACATGTATGAGAGATCAGTGCATTTCCTAGTCTTTAAGTGCACCTCTGAAGAGTGAAGGTATCAGTTTTAGTAGAAACTGCTCAGAGGTGGTGCAGGAAGTGCAGGAAACAGTTCAAGCCCATGCAGAAGGGACCACCTGAACTGCTGCTGCTGCCCCAGGGATGTCAGTGGGGTTTGGTGGGGTCAGGGGGATGGGTAACAGAGTGTGCATGAGTTCCTTCCTTGGGTATCCAAATCCTCCCTCCCAGCCAGCAGCAGCAGTGGGAAGGCACACAGATGTTTTAGTGACCTGACTGAAATTCTCAGCCATTGTGCTCAGTGGTTCTCAGCACTCTCCCCTCATTCTTGAGCTGCTACTCCTGCTTCTTGCATTTCTTCGTATTGGTATGGCATTCTTTTAACTCAGTTTCTTAAATAATGTGCAGTGGAACTGTTTGGTCTTCGTGGAGATATTTCTGCTCATGAAGGCATAGATTGCTATCATTTATTAATTGTTACAGTATGGCAGATAAGCCCTAACCAATTATGGCCC
Source organism: Sturnus vulgaris (assembly GCF_052056855.1). NCBI lineage: Eukaryota > Metazoa > Chordata > Aves > Passeriformes > Sturnidae > Sturnus > Sturnus vulgaris. The sequence continues at coordinate 63,623,846 of NC_142247.1, read as the reverse complement.
CACTATACAAGCCAGTGATTCAGCACAAAACCAGAATGTTGTTCTGTCTGATAGTTTTACAGCTCTTACTTTTCTGTTTTGTAGAGGGGAAACTAAAGGCAGAGCATGAAGATATATCTTTTTAATGTCACATAGCAAGACATTGACAGAATCTGGAATGTAAGACCTTATTAATCTTAGTCCACTGCTGTAACCAGAACAGCATTTTCTTGCCTTGCAGCAGCTGATATTATTTACTTAGTGTAGCTAAGCTTTCTCGCTTGGTTGGTAAGAAACACTATTAAACTGTGGTATAAGAATACCATAAATCTAAAACAATTAACATTATATTCACTTGGGCAAAGCCTTTTGTGGTTTTAATATTTAGAGGGTGTAAAGGCTATTTATTTTTTCTTTAAAGCAAAAATGTGTGTGCATGTTGTGTGCAAAAACTGTATTTGCTTGTGTTTTGCTTTTTCCCTCAAGGAATGAACCAATTACTTCTCTCAAACAGAGCATGACATACTGGAGTAAATGTTAAGAAAAAAAAATTAGTCAAAGTTGAAATAAATAGTTATGGTAAAAAAAAAAGCCCTCTTTGAATTCAAGAAATGTGAAGTGAGACTGTAACATGTCAAGAAGAAAATTACAATAGGAATTTTCTGTATTATAAATGATGCTGCTCTGCAAGCAAGGATTATGTAGATCTTTCTACTTCATTAGGATGCATTCACCTGTGAGATTATGGGATTCCCTGCAATCCAAATGAGGATATACCCTCCCCTAGGTGTCTGAAAAACAGCTCTGTGTCAGTGCAGGGGGAGAGGAAGAAATCAAAGCAAAGTAATACTGATTTTTATTACTTGCAGTTTATTTGTGGAGGAGGAGGAAGAGGCAATGAATGCTGTTTCTCAGACCTGGTATTTACTGTGCTCCTTGAATATTTTGCAGATTCCCTAGCAATGTAAGTGCCTTTGCTCTTAGCAATTCAAACCCAGCACTCAGCTCTGGGAGGTGTCAGAGTGTTCTCAGGTCCAGGAACACCCCCATGGCCCAGCTCACATCACAGGGCTTTGCTAAACCTCACAAAGTGTAACTGTGTTTTGTGAACAGTGTTTATAGAATCATAGAATGGTTTGAGTTGGAAGGGACCTGTAAAGGGCCATCTAGTCCAATCCCCCAGCCATGAACAGGGACATCTTCAACTAGATTGGGTTGCTCAGAGCCCTGACCAACCTGGCCTTGAACATTTTCAGGAGTTTAGAGTCTCTGAAGTTTATTCTACCCAAACATCATTACCTTTGTCAATCTTTTGTATCAAGAAGGTCTGGTACTTAAAGACTAGGACTGCCTGTGTCTGGGTGATCCATTAAAGTAAACAAATCTCTGTCAGGATTGTGACTGTAGACAAAGGTATCAGGAAAATCTGTTTTGGAACATTTATGATGTTCCTGCTAAAATTCTCCTGCGTTGTATATCCATATTGTTTTCCTACTTGTTTATTCTGCTCAAAGCAGCAGGAAGGGCTGTTTAGGTACAGAGGATCCCCCACAGGAACACCCCTCTAAGGAAACATGGAGCAAACGTCTCAAAGGCTCACTGTTTGCTGTTAGAAAAGAGGAGTTTGGGGACAAGTGGCATCAGGCTAGAGGAGCTGGAGGTGTGAGCAGCCACAGCTGGAGAGAGCCTATGGTGTGACAGGGGAATGCCAGTCACTGCCACAAAACCTCTGTGGCTCTGAACCTTGGGAGGGATTCCCCAGTTCAGGGGATTTGTGCTCATCTGGGAGCACTTGTGAATCAAGGGCAACCTACACACTTAGAGATAATAATGTTAATATATGTGCTTTTGGGCAAGTTTATTTCATAAAAGATATTACCTCTCCCTGTAAACTTGGCTCTGATAGTTGAGGTGGTCTCAAGATACTACATTTAATGAAACAGCACTTCTGTATCTACATCTGTTTGGTCCTCTATAAACTTCCCTCAAAAAAAGGTAATTTCATCTTTCTGATTTGGAGACAATACTGTACATCATAAATAAGAAGTTAATACCTCAATAATGTTTTCATGATTAATGAAATATTTAGCTAAACTAAATATATACTCTGATAAAACTAGAATTTTAAATGTAATTTCCCAACTGATAGGCTGACAAAATTTTTGACCATGCAGTGAAAGATTTTCTGGAAAAAAATCAAAGCAAACCAGTGAACAACAAAATCTGCAAAACTTTATTCTGCTGACTACCAGGGAAAGTTTTGATCTTTTAATTTTTTTTTTTTTTTAATTTTCCTCCCCAGCATATGAAGTCATCTCTAAATTCCAAAGCAATAAAGGGTAATATACTTGAAACTCTAGAGAATAGCTGTCTAGTTCAAATTTGATGCTATAACTGAATGTAATTATTCTAAGGACCTCTTTGAATTAATATAGGCAAGATTAAATGGCTGTGGTACTTACACTGTAAGCACAGAGAACCAGAAGTCCTGCTAATAAGCAAAGGATGTTTGGATATTTTCATGTACAGCTGAATTCTGTTGCCCATATTAAATTTAAAAATTAAAAGTTACGTACTCTAGTAACCCAACTTACAATTTTTGCTAAAACTACTAGTGAAATCAATCATTGAAGCTGCTGTAAGTTTTCATCTAGAAAAAGGCTACTGGTTTTAGTTCATAGTTACAAAGGTATTCTAAATGACTGTCATTACAGCTCCGTTATGGAAACATCAGACACTGTGGCTCTGATTCTGATCTTAAGGTGGGGTAAATGAGGCATGAGGTCAGTGAAGGTCCAGGTACATAAAATACGGGAGCAAAGCCTGTCCTGCCATCTCTGAGCTGGGGAGAATCAGCCTAGAAAGGATCCTTCTCACAACTCAGTTGTGGCTCTGTGTTTTATGCAAAATCGTAGGAAAACATTAATGGTCAAGGCCTAAAGTAAACTTTGATCTCAATTCATTGCCCCTGCCTGGTCTGGAGTTTGGCTGAGACCACAGACTGCAAAGCTGTTTTGTTGGTGTGCTGAATTCCTTAGAGATGAGAGCAATGCACATACAACCTTATGATGATCTTTCCAACTGTCTTTGCACACTGAAACTTAAAGAGAGAAATCTTTGAATTTCACAGAGTATGTGGACCAAAGATGAATGCAAGTTTTTCCATTAATTTCCTGGAACACTCTGGCATCATCAGCCATTATTTCTGTGGAAGCTGATATTCATTCAGGAGACCAGTGGCTCTAATACATGTAAGGATATCTGCTGAAACCTATAGGATTTCATTATTCTAATAAGTTACATATTAGCTTATTTACAGAGGAAAGGCTAAGAAAATTCATTGTTTTGAAGGAAGAAAGCTTTAAAATTTAAAATCTGTAAAAAGTACAAAATTCTAACAGTACCTCTTGGATCCTGGTTTTTGAATAAACATCTCCTGCTTTATTTCAGAAAGAATAGCAGGTGATGTGTGTGTAGTAAATTCAGTAAATTAGGAAGCAGGAAGCTTTCATTCTGCAGTTGCTTCACTGGGTAATCTTATCGGTCATCAAGTTAAAATATGTGCTAACTTGTACAGTCACATATCTAACTACCTCCTTGTTAAGATGAACAAGACTTGTTCTGTGATAGCAGGTGGCAAATTAGTTTCTAACAATCTTGCCTACCAAACAAGTAATTATTTCTGTGCCTGATTTAAAAGTTTTGTTTTTAACTGTTGCTTTTCCTACTGCCTTGGTTATTTTCCAAGCTTAATACTCCTTTTGTTAATTATGATTTTTGATTGCCAGGCTGAAGGCAGACATTTGTTTGGAGAAATAGAATGTAGTATTTTTCAAGTAGGTATCCATTATAAGGGGTTTGTCTCTCCCACTTTTGCTATTCATAGGATATAAATGAGCATTACAGTTAAATTAAAGCAGAATTATTGTTGTTCATAACAATCTCTGAATATTTTCAAACTTTATTTTTCCTCAAAATTACTTAAAAATTTTTTAAACTCTCGAAAAACCTTCATAGTGGGAGTTCAGGTGTGTATCCAAAAACCTTATCTGCAAGAAGCAGATATGCACGGTGAAAATCAAGATGAAGAATAAGGATTATTTTAATTTAAAAACACCTGTCGTATGACATAGTTAGAAAGATAGATAAGAAATACCAAATTTACCAAAGAAGGAAAAGCCAAATTTCTCTGGTTGAAAAACATTATTTTCTAAAGTAAAGGAAATGAAGTCTGAGCTGCCTGAGTTAGTAACTGTTTCTGTACCAGACTAAGCTCTCTTGCAATGAAATTTTCAGATATGTTAGTAAAAATTTAGCCTGTGTATAGCCAACATCCAAGGAATGGCACAGTATAAGAGCTTAGGAAAGGAGCATGAGTCAAGCTGTGAAATTCTGTGATGGGCATTGTGAGTAAGGAAATACTGACAGTTTCTAAAACAGGAAAATGCTTTTTGTTATGAAAAAAAGCTCCATTCTCTTCAGAAAAAAAAATCCACCAAATACACCAAATATCAATTAAGAATTTTTTATGACTGTGGGTAAGTCTAGTTGATGGGCTGCTCTTAAGAAGTTACTTCTGTTAGGTACTGCTGACCTCTATTGGCTTATTCCCACTATATGCTGATGTTGTGGCACTGCTATTTTCCTCCCCTGGGAGATGTGAGTTTATGTTTGATTTAATTTAGGAAGTTTTGTAGCAGAATGACAGAAATTTGACATATATATGTGTGTGTGTTTCTTGTCATGCACGAGTTACTTTTCAGTCTCAGGTAAGTCAATGGAAAAGCCATTATCTTGGAATAGTGATTTGGTCTGGGCCTCTTGTGTCATGAATTTACAAATATGCTTACATGGTTTTATTGAGGTGCAGCCCTAGACATACTACACCATAAAAATGAAAATAAATGCCATAATTGCAGTTTTTCTTTGCCTCTGTTACTCAAAAACTACTTTTGTTTTAGAAAGGATAATTGACAAACCATCAGACTGTAGCATAGTCTAATTTGTTTTGAAGCCACAACATAAAATTTAAATTGGGGAAGATATTTAACTGTGTCAAATATTCTGTTCATTCCCTCAGAGAAGTCAATGCCATAATGTCATTTTCTTTACATTTGCTCTTATCACTTTTTAAGTCTGTTTCTGGCTGGTGAGAAGCTCAGTATGACCTGGCAGTGTGCACTGGCAGCCCAGAAAGCCAGAGAGATCCTGGACTGCATCAAGTGTGGCCAGTATGTCAAGGTTTAGATTAGATATTAAGCAGAAATTCTTTCCTGTGATGGTGAAGTCACTGGCACGGGTTGTCCAGAGAAGCTGTGGCTGCCCCATCCCTGGGAGTGTTCAAGGCCAGGTTGGGTGGGGCTTGAAGCAACTTGGACTCATGGAAGGTGTCCCTGCCTGTGGCAGGAGGGTGGAAAAACATGATCTTTGAGATCCTTTCCAACTCAAACCATTCTACAGTTCTAGGATTCACATACTGTACATCATCTTTCTGATATTTGTACACAGAGGCACAATTTTATTTGCTTTTGTAATAACAGTAATGTGTTGGATCAATTCATAGCCTAAAGCCACCTGCACTGACAAATGCAAGTATTAAGACCTTGTAGCTCATTCTGAGCCTCCCTACCCCAGCCTCATCCCCAAGATGTGACTTTTATAAGGCCATTCTTTTGATCTTTGAGAAGTGCAGACAGTAATGGAAGTTTAATTTCCAAGTTTGCTTTTATCAGAGAGAGGGCTTGTGGTTTGCTCTGTGACAATGTACATAGCCCTGTGGAGTGCATGCAGTAGGTAAAGTGATGCTCAGTGTGTGCTTTTTAGAAGAAACCTTGGTTTGGAATTATTTTTAAAAGGAATATTTGCTTTAAAAATTAATTGTAAAAATTAATTTTTAATCATCTCTAGGATTTTGCTGCTTAGAGTATTGTACTGGAATTTCAGATCTTAATGACTTCCCTGTGTGGAGAAGACAATTCAAAGAAATAAATTTCTAAGAAACAGGTTTTTACATCATGGCAGAGTGTGCATGGGCTGTAAGTGTAGCCTGTAAGAGCATGATGATTCTCCATGTAAACATTCTGTAATCACTCAAACCAGTGGGAGCAGATGTAGGGAACAGGCTTCAATTGCTACATTTGGCTCAAAATTTCAGAGAATTAGGCCCAAAATTGTTTGGGCTTTTCTTATTTAATTCTCTCCAGGGAAACATAGGAAACAGAACCGAGAGGATGAATTATAAGGCTTAGGAAATTCCATGTCCCTTTGGGTAAATTATACAACACATGCCCAAATAGGAGAATCATTCGGTGATTCTGTGAAAATTTTTTATTGTCTCAGAGCTGCCAGAGAAAGACTGAGAAGTTTCTGAACCCTTGGGATTCCTTCAGATCTAAAACTATCCCATTGTCACGTAGTCCTAAAACATGCAGGACTTTCTTTTTGAAAAGGAAACTGCTGTTCTGGCTGTTCTCTACTGAAATTTTTATTGGGAAGAAGCATTCCAAAGGTCAGTTGCACTTCCAGAGAAATGTTTCATATTTCTTGGCTTTCCTAGGAATCAAACCTTTGCCAGGGCCTACTAAATGAAATGCATCTCATTTGTAGCAAGCTGAATTTAACTGTGTCAAAATTCTTTATAGACCATGATTATTAGTGCTCTTGGTATATCCTGGAGATTTTTTCAGCCAAGTAATCTAAGCTAGTGAAACTCTAATGGTGGGGCTACTCACAGTGAAGCCTTAGGTTTAGGCTGTGGGCATGTAGCCAGGATGATGAGTAGCAGAGATCAGAAAGATTTGCTGTGGGTGAGGTGCTGAGGCACAAGGTCTGGCACACAAAACATGCATGCAGCAAAGGGAGGCAGACAGGAGGAGTGGGGACAGGTTTGGACGAGGCAGAGAACAATGCTGAAGGAGACCCAGGACTTAGATCCAGACTGATGTGAGGATCAGAAGCAGATGTTGAGCAGCAGTGACTCCGTGCTGGGCTGGCTGCCTCTGCTTTGGAAAACCTGTTCTCCCAAAGATGGGTGGAACCTGCTGCCCATGTCCAGCAGTCCTGCAGGCACTGTGCAGTGTCTGCCTGTCTGGAGCTCTCTGGAAATAGGTTTGGGATAAGAATGACCCAGAGCAGGGGAGATTGCAGTGTAAGAGCCTCTGTGAGCACAGCCCAATGTGGCTGCATTACCATGAGAGGAGAAGAGCCACCAAAGCTGGAAATGTGGCATTCTTTTTTCATGGGCTGCATCCTTGACTAACTTCTGTATGATGACTGAAATATCCAGGCATTTCAAGAGTTCTTTTAAATTTTGCATTAATAGCTAATTATCTCTATTCACCAGATCACTATGGGTGCAACTGACCATATTTTATCATCATGATAAGGACTTTCAAAGTGTCTTGTTTAATCTTTCCTCATGAGGTATTCCATGACTGTGCTAGGCATGTGCTAATGACCTAAATACTGTCTTTTCTGATTTTGTTTCTTTTTTTTTTTTCCCCTAAGAAGCTTTGCATTAATATTATTTTCTGGAGAAAAAAGATATTAAATAATTGCAGGAGAAATTCACTATTTACCCCTGAAAAAAAAATTAAAGGGAGAAAAGTTATTCTCCCATTTCCTTTTTTATTTGAATAATCAGTTTTAAAAAGCTTCAGATAGTAGAATATGAAAATCCGAAAGTCTGCATTTTCAACTCAGACTGGTTTATCTGATTCTCACAAGAATTTTACAAATTAGATTTCTCAGTGACTATACAGTTTTGTAATGATAAGTACCCTAGCATTGGCTTCAGAATAAGATCAAACCCAGTACTGAATTTCATCTGATAGGCTGGTACAGCTCAGCTTGCAGGTGGGGAGAAGTCTGTTTGAAAAGGCACCACCCATTTTTTAGTGTTTTCTTGTGGAAAGGCAATGAGGCATCATACAACAGTATGGTGCTGTTAAGGTACAGTTTTAGAAAGTTCTAACTGTAGTTGCCCTTCAAGCTTACATTCTTGTTTAGTCATATTCCAGAAGTTTAGAAAAACTGTTGCACACTGAGTCTCTGTTAAGCCTTTGTCAGGAGTGTTTGATATTTTTATCTTATAGAGAGCAGTGAGTGAATTGTGTTAATTAGCACTATGGTTCCCCTGTCTCAGTGGCAGCAAGAATGTTTCTTAATAAAAATGTCTTTTATAAGGTATCTTTTATACAGCTAATGTGTAAATTCATCCTCTTAAAATATTTTTAATAGAGAGATTGGGTACCTACCCTGAGGTAGGTTTGTAAAGAGGACAGAGCCATGTGGTGTGTGCAGCAGGTAAATTGGCCACTGGTGGAAGGGGCAGAAAGCTCTCTGTGTTTCCCTGTAAAACTGCCAGAGCAATGTGGTTCACATTCACAGCAAAGGCAGTCTGAGGAAAAGTCTTCTGCATCCTCTAGGATTCAGTCTTGTGTATAAGATTAAGCTTCAAGAGTATGTATTGTAGCAATAGATTTGCATGAAGCTTAGAATTTAGAAATTCTGTCCCTCAGACACCAAAGAAAAATCCAAGTGTTAAATAATAAAAGTCATCCTTTCCTTTTCCAAGATCATCCCCATTGTTGGCACAGCACTAAACAAGCCTAACACTCGTGTGACAAGAGATGGGTAACTCTGTGTTTTCTTCTCCAGACTCTCACTCAAAGAAGTTTCTGCCAGTATTGCCCCTCACACCAAGGGCACAGGAGCCTTCTGAAAACTTCCAGGGCTCCGTGTGTTTGCTGCACTTTGTGGCTGTAGGGGCTGTTTTCCTCATGCTGTGCAGAAGGCTACAAGAGTCTGATGTTCTCTTGAAAAAGCCCTGTTGTTCCAGAAATAGATTTAATGGCCATTTGTTTTCACACCTTCACAGTGCACATACTCTACATTCAGTTCCTTCTTTCTACTTCATCTGGTCATGGGTTATTAAGTGTTGACTGGGCAACACTGAGTGACACATCCAGAAAGCAATTAATTAGCATTAAAAGTGCTGTTGTCAGAAGTACATCCATCTGTCTGGGTAAGAACATGTCCGGATTCAGTTTGTTTTATTTTTCAGTTCAATCAGGTTGTTTGTATCAAGTTTGAGTTGTAGGAAAGTGGCTATTTCCTTGGCAGTTTTTCACAAAGATGAGAACAGTTGCAATGAAAGACTGGCTATAAAGCGCTTATTCCTACAGGATTTCAGACTTTTGTCTTAAGTTTTAGGATAAGAAAAGCTTTGCATATTTGTTTTAACAGGCCTTTCATCTGTAATTATAATAACACTTAGCACTTTTCAGCTTCAAAATGCCTTACAAATGATAATTTCACAGCACCCCAATGATACACTAAGTATTTCATTTGCCCAAGGCACTCCCCACCACCACTAGGTTTAAAGTGAAAAGAAGAAGGATATATATGGAGAGAAATATTTTTAGGAAAACTCTACAACAATTGTTTTTTTCTTCTTTTCCAAAACATGTATTTTCATGGTGAAGTGCTGAGACCAGTAGAACAAAACCAAGGGAGATTTCAGGTTTGGGTTTGTTCATGGACTTCTCGCCTTCCACAGCTCATTGTACACAGAGATTTGACACTTTTCTGTATGATTTCAGTATCACTCTTGAACGACCAGACCAAGGTAAATGTGTCTTTTAGTGAAGCAAGAGGGAAATCCAGTGCTTGAGATTATTTAATGTACTGAAAACAATGTAATACTGCATATCCTTTAGTGAATAACCCAGGGTGTGAGAGTTACAAAGGAATTGCAATTCAATTTTCATTGTCCCAAATTTCCAGTTTTTGCTTGTATCTAGAGAGGGCAGCAAAGAGCTGCAGTTTGAAACTTCTGCAGCAGGTAACCTGCCCTGTCTGCTTTTTCTTTGAGTACAGCTGTAAAATAACTCATCGTGAAGATATTTTCAAAGTGTTTCTTGGTTTTCTGACTCCAAGGTTTTTGGGGGTAGCTCTGAGATGGAATGGTCAGAATTAACAACTTGACCACAGGCAAAGGATGTTGGCAAATCAAGGCAGTGTCTCATAATCACAACCTAAGTTCAGTTTATCAGTTTCAGTGCCTCCAGGTAATTTAGGATATTAGAAACAGAATTTTTATTAAACCTCTGGAAACCTATTCAGTGTCAAATGCATTGCCCTGAAAGAGCAGGCTGGATTTATATCTGAAACAGACTTAGCAGACATTGAAGTGAAATTTACTGGTTTCATTGGTTTTCAAAAGGAAAGCTCCCTCATGCAAAAACACTGCAGGAGCAGGTGAACTGCTGGCAGAGGGGACAAGTCTTTAAAAGTCAAGGAAGGGAGGTGAGCTCTGGGATATTTGGAGGGCAAATCCATGAAAGTCACATCATTAAAGAAAAAGGGGGTGGATTTCAGTGGGTTCAACAGAGATGACTCCTTTGGAGCAGAGATGTAAGAACAGACATTACTCTGAAGTCCAGACACTTAACACATTGAACTTTCCCTCCACTGTTCATTATTCCCAGCTGCCTGGCTTAGCTGCAAATTTTTGTCCTAAATGAGTTAGTGGGAATTTCGCCACTAATTTCAGGAAGACTGGCATCTGAGGTTAGCAGAAGTACCCTTACTGAATGTCCTGTGTTCCCCTGTGCTCATCTATAGCATGGCTGGAATATATCATGTTCACAGCCTCTGATTACCAGCTTGTACATTTTGTGGTCTGCAATTATCCCTGTCAGTCTGAACAAGCCATGGTTTTATACCAGTTGTATTTTTCTCATATTCTGGGACCTTAAAAAAGGGCTCTATTTTTACTGGATTATGCCACTCATGTACTTTGATTCTTTAGACAGGCAAAGTACTGGCCCTGACCTCATGTGCTGATTAGAATTGATTTCCATAACACCCCTCTTGAAAGAAGGGATTTATATCATCCTTAAGTGGGAATTACCTGAGGGAGGGGGATCAGTGGGATGTTATTTATTTATTTATGTGTACAAATATCAGGTGGGTTGTATAGAAGGCAAAGTTGGACTGTTTAGCAACAGAGCAAAAGGCACAACAGGCACAAAAAATACAGGAAAATCCATTTGTGCATAAAAAATGATATTTTGTTGTTATTGTTTAAACTGTTGGGATGGATGGAAAATTGGCATGAATAGCTCAGAGATCTTGTGGAATCACCTCTCATGGGGATATCCAAGAACAGTTCATGACCAAGAGCAAATGGCTGTAGGTGACCTTGCTTTGAGCAGAGGGGTTGGCTGGGAGAATATCTAGAGTTCCTGCCTATCTCAGTTATTGTGTGGTTCCCCAAATAGATCTTCTTATCTGCAGAAAACAGTCAGCAGTTGTGCAAATACAGTTAAAGCTGCATGAAATGTTTATTTAAATATAAAAATTATCAATCATTGTAAATTAGTTTGATTCTTTCCCCTAATAGTCTCAATAAACGAATGCATTCTTTTAAAAATGTGTAGTACAGTATCTGTTTAAAAGATGATCTCCTTATCCTGCTGTGTGATTTCCAGAAAAGATTTTTTTTCTAATGTCTGCAGTGCTGTATAAATTCCCTTTAAATATTCCATTTGATAATCTTCCTTCCATTATAAAGTTTTTGAACTTCAAATGTCATTTGAAAGTCCTGAGCAGAAATAAAATATAAATTATGATGGAAACATGTCAAAGATATAAAGAAAATGGGCATGCTTTTTCTTATTCTGTTTGTTTTTTAAGTGTTGTGACATTTTGACTAAGAAATAAAATAAAGCTTTCACAGAACTGTGGGAAAATAATGACTGAATTTTCGGTAGTCATAAGCAGACATTCCTGAAAGTCAATGCATGAATTTCTTACATCAGTCTTACAGTCTCAGTGTTGTAGAGTGAGAACTTTCCTAGTCATGGAACAATACTAAAAATAACCATTATTTTTAAAAAGCACCCTAACAGCTCCCCCTGATGCTGTGTGCAACATTCCAAGAGTATCTGGCAGAGAGAAACAAAACCAATTCAGAGGCAGCTACAGCATGCTGCCTGGCATCAGAGGAACTTTTCAAGTGAGCTCTTTAGGAATCTCATCTCATTTTAATCATTCTTAGATGTTGGTTCTGTCATTTACTAATAATCTCTACCAAACATTACTTTCTTACTCTTGGCAGCAGCCTTTTGAGTAATTGAAGACTGTTTTCGTGCTCTGTCTCTTCATTGGTCATCTTATTTTTAGACTAAACTGTCATGATGGTTTGTTGGTTTGGGGTTCCCCCATCCATCTGTTTATTCTCATTGCTGCCATGTGGGCTCTGCCCAGTGGTTCGTGTCTCTTGTGATGTGTGGGGACACACCAACCATCCTGTCCGCCAGCCAGCAGAGACTGCTACAATTTACAGTTGCAGCTTTGAGTATATGTAGGGTTTTTTCCAGAAAAGGGCGTTTCAAAAAGCTGTTCCCTATCTGACCCGTGTTAACTTGGATGCTTTTCAAGCCTTAAAGCTGGAAAGGAGCTCCTGGCCCCTGTGGTGCACGTTTATTTGTAGAGAGGAAAAGCTGCTCTTTTGTGTTCCTAAGGAGTTAATGGACTGCTTTAGACTGATTAATGCTGATCACAGCTGTCCAATTGAGACAGTTTACCTGGGCTGAATGGACTGAAAGGAGATATGGCTGACTATGTCCTCCTGGTAAGATGTTTGCCCTCTCTCCAATAGCCTGAGACAGTTGATGCATTTGACAAGTAGATGGTGGAACCATGGAAATACCTGTGCCCTTTTCTGCTATCAATTCAATTATTTCTTTTGCTTAAGAAAATACATAAGGAGCTCTATTCTTATTATAGATAATTTTCCTGCTTCAAATTCCTTCTTATGATCAACTTGAGTAAAAGCATTTTTTTTTAAAGTCTACTTCCAGTTTGTTAATATTTAATGATGCTCTTCAGGGTACTGGCAGTTCCTCCCAGCTTTCCTGAAAATCTACTTTGTGGTCTGTTACCAAGGTCTTTGCTGCTTCTGGTGATTGTTATTTTTAAGAAAATTTAGGAATTTTAGGAATCCCTATTTAGGAAAGGGAAAGGAGTAATGTTGACTGGAGAATATACACTCATCCATAAAAAATTTCTGTGTATGGAGAGAATGTGCAGATCATCTGCCACCTATGCAGCTGTCCTTTCTTCATCATCCATATTTCTATCCCAGGTACCCAAACAGTATGACTGAGAATATCTTATTTACATTAAAATCTATTACTGGATGTGGAAATTTCTATTTTGAAAGGTGGTGGATGGATCCACCATTATATGCTGTGAAAGTTTTTCCATGTGTCTGCTTGATCAGTAGAGCCACAGAAGTGCCTGTATTGTTGTAGCTTGCTTGGAGAACACAAATTGGAGAGAGTTGCAGGTCACTGACCTGCTGAGGTGCCTGAAATGGTGTAACATGTTTCTGCAGGGCAGGGGTGTAAGAGAAGGGAAAAATCTGCTGGCTCCCTGGGCAGCCAGGTCAGCCTGATCTCATCTGCTCCATTCCTGAGATAGAAGAGCAAAGAAATTGGGTAGTAGTGAGAGAGAAGTAGCTGAACCTTAAACGTGAACCTTATTTAAAGACCAGGCCTGGGAGCAAAATTCAAGCTATGTATTGTTATGTTCTTAATTGGCAAACAGAACACAAGTCAAGAAATGAGTGGGTTAAGTTTGCTAATATTAGTGAGCTTGTTTGTGTTGAAAGTGATTTTTAAATTTTAGCTATTCACAGTCCTGTTTGTTTTAGTTTGTTTGAAAACAGCTCAATTTTAATGAATTGGAGCACCTATGCCTAAAGGAAATCAGAGTGAAACACTGTTTTAAGAAAACCAACTTAAACCTTCCTGAGTATTTATTCTTGCCATGCAGAATAAAAATTAATTGAAGAGAAAGGATCCCAGAAGAAACTCAAGAGACCTTAGAGAATGATAACTTTTTGTTTTGAATGAGTGCTATTTTTCATGTGATGTCTAAACTCTCTCAAAAAATTTGTTTTGACCCTTTTTCTGATGAAGAAACAGCTAAGGAACCACAGGGGAACAGACATTATGAAATAAAGATTGCTTCAGTCTCAAATAATTTTTTTTTTAACTTCCTTGTTTAATGCTGCATAAAATACCAATAAATCTCCCTCCAGGCTTTATGAGTCCTACTTTGTAGGTGACAGATCTCAGGCAGTGATAGGCAGTCAAGGATTGGGGAAAATGAATGTCATAGAAAAGTTTGGAGCAGAGAATATGCCCTGATGACACAATAACAATAACAAAAAAAGCATTTGTCACTGTCCAAGTTTAATACCTACAGATTTGGAGCCAGCTATATTTTCCTGGCTTTCAAATACATCCCTAGTACCGTTAAGTTGCTAGTAATGTATTCTGGATGGTTCTGCAAGTAAGTATTTCCCACAACTATAATTATACCTTTTTTTTCCTTCTTGATGGGATTCCACAAAGCCACAAGCATGCATTTTAAGATGAACTATTATTAAGAGGAAAGAAAACAGTCACCAAAGCTTCCCCAGTGACTAATGTTGTGTAAATACTGTCATGGTACAGTTGGATTTATTTTTAATTATTAGGCCAGCCTGGGGAAGTGCTGTCAGAGAGCAGTGATAGCCTGTCCATTGCTCGTTTGAGCAGAACAAAGGGCTTGACTTGGAGCAAGTTGCAATGCAGATAGTGTTGTCTGAGTTTATTCTGCCTTTCTTGTTCTCAAGCAGCAGAAATGTAATCTAGAGCTGCAATGGAATTTAATGCTAGGGTAGATCCCTGTGGAGTTGTAACTCAGCTATATATTTCTTAAAATAACCATAGTTTTCAATTTTATTTTTTATATGATTTTGACAATAGTTAGGAAATCATAATTCCAGTCTATCAGAAATGTTAGTCTCATTGATCTGTTCCCTCCTTTACTTATTTTTTTTTAACTTTGACTTCTTTTTCTTCTGAGAAGTGTCTCATCTTATTCCAATCTGCATTAGACCAAATAGAATCTTAGGACCTTTTCCTGTACAGATTTGTCCACATTTTGTTGCTTAGGTTTTCAGGGGGGCTATGCGTATGGAAATAATGTTAAAACAGAATTGGAATGAGCTGAGTGGGAATAAATAACTTACACAATGCTTATCTCAATGTATTGTCTTGCCTACAGTGTGTTGTCTTTTCTTACGCTTTACTACAAATATTTTGTTTTATAAACCCACTGTTTAGTCCGACCCAGTGGTGCTGCTTTACAGTAGATTTGCACTAAAGATGATGGGGTTTTTTTTTCTGCTACAGAGTTGAGACACCTGCAATTTTAGGAGTTAATTCTATTTATTTGAAGGAAAAAATGACACACTGGAGTAGCTTATGTTGAGACAGATTGATGTTTAGGGGGAATAGTGGAAACAACCTGAATAATCCCACAAACTCAGAGGCCAGTAAATAACCAGGATGTTACATCTGGAGTAGGATTGCATTGCTTGCCTATGGACACCTAATGCAATTTTAGAAGTCCTGCAATCTGAGGTATTTGCAGAGCATATCCTGACATGGCACAGGAGCTAATGAAGACCTGTGCTGCTTGGTGGCCAAGTGTCCAAGAACCATGTAAAGTAGCCCCAGATGTCTTCTTTATTTTGGTAGGCAATGAAAAACTGACCCTGCTCTCTAAGATAGCACAACAGTCTTGCAGTGAGGAGCGTATCCCAGATGTTTTGCTGTCTTTATTTCATCTCTTTTTCCCTGCATATTGCCCCTTTATGGGTGGGTTTTGTTTGGTTGGGTGTTTTTTTCCCCACAGAGAAGTACTGACAGTCTGGAAGCCATTTGTAAGGGAATACTTTCAGACCATGTGAAACTAAAGCTAGTTTTATGTATACATTTATATATAGATTATATTAAGTTTTAGGAGCCTAGGTATGGAATCCTTAGCCTACATGTTGTATCTCATGCCCACACCCTTCCTACAGAGGTGATGTCAGGCTTTATGCAGGGCAGTTCAGCACTTTGAATGTGGCAGTGCACTTGTAGCATCTGTGGGTGCTGAGATACTGGGACAGCCAAACTCATCTCGAGCTCATTGAATTCAGAGGATTAACTGTGTCACATAAGCTGTATTTAGTGTCTAAAGGAGCTGTGCTGTATTGAAATCTCTGTCAGATGAAATCTTCCCCTACGGCAGGCTTAAGTACATATATTTGAAATGTTTAGGATCAACAGCAAACAAAAAATTATTCAGAACTTAATTCTTAGGGTCTTGATGAGGAATGAAGGCCATGAAACCACACTGCATGATGTCAGTTTTTGGCCTTTTGTACAAGAAAGAAGGCATGGAAATACTTGTGACCAGTCTGGTGCACACAAATATTGCCTAACATCTGGATAGCAGAGCAGTTTTGAGTGGATGAGGAAAGACTGTAAACCCAGCAGACACAGATAAGCAGAATTAAAATTATTTTAACCGTATCTTTTGAACCAGTTTGGAAGATCCTGGGGATTCAGGATGGGAACACAGCACATATTGGCAGTCACTCCTTGCAGAGCATCAGGGTGTTCTCACAGTGTATAGAAGATCTCTAAGCAGCTGTAAAAAAATATTAGAACTTAAAATTTTAATGTGTTTAATTGCAGGAAGTTCAAGGAAGGTTGAAAATGTTATGTACAACTTAGATTTCATTCTTCCTAGGCAGAATTATCCAACTCATCACTGCAACCATTTTAGTGAGTGTCAGCTCTAATCCCCTTGAGAGAAGTCAGTTCTCATTTTATAAAGAAACAGAATGGCAGAAAGGCGAAAATATTATTGTTCAGAGGAATGGGTGAGAAGAATTTGTTTTCTGAGGCTCTGTATATTTATGATAAAAGTAGGTTCATAAAAGGACAAATGATCAAGATAGCTTCTCCCTCATCTGAGAGCCCCTTATCTGAGAAATGGTTACTGCATGTACTCTCCTTGTCAGGTGGGAAAAAACTGATCTGCTGTCATGGGTGCAGGAAGATAGAGGGTGTTGGCTTAAACTTGAGTGAAATCTCCTGTTCACGTTTGTCTCTAAACACTCATGTGGTGACTGGAGCTGGCAGCCAGTATCGTGGGTAATCTCAGTAACTGGGTGGTGGGCTTTCAGCCCAGAGAGGTAAATAGAGCTGCCATCCCCTCGTCTGTCTGGGCAGCTGAGGAAGCCTCTGAGAGCCTCAAGTGCAACCCCTGACTCCCAGCCAGAGTCTCTATCCACCAAAGACCTTCTGTATTCTTCACAATCTGAAAAATCCTCAAAAGCTGTAATAACGATTTCAATTTTCAGCATTTGAGATGGAAATGCCAGGGTTTGTTGTTGATGAAGTCTTGAACTCAAAAGTCTTGAAGTTATCTCAGAGAAATGTAATGGAAATCAAAATACAGTCTCTAAAAAAATTGAAATTGCTGTCCTAGAGTCTATTTTTATTATCCCTTAAATTTCCTTCACTTTTAGTTGTGCATCTAAGGTGAATGAATCTATTTGCATTAACTGCTTGATGCTGCCCAAGTACTGAGAACTGGAAATTATATGAGGAAATATTTTCTTTTCTGTGAGCTAGATTAAATTAGGCCAAATTAGGCTGTATGTTCTGGAGCTTGTTCCTGTGATGCAATTGTATTTTCTGTGAAGACAATTTTCTGTGTCACAGTCTTTCTTCCCAGAAGGCATAACTATTGAAAACCATTTTTTTTACAAGACTTTTTTTGCATAACAGGTTAGAAATATAAAGGCAATGTCATGTGAAAAGCCTGTGTGCATTAATACTGACAGCTTTATCCTTTCTATTCCCATTTAGATTTCATTCACTGCTTTAGTCAAGCACATTTTAAAGAGTCTACTGCTTCATGATTTCTATTTGTATGAGAAAGTAGTATTAACCATTTACAGCAGATAGGGGTTTTTTGAGTTTTTTTTTATTCCTGACTGACATTGTAATGATAGAAAATTGGCAATGATCCACAAGATATCTACAGCCATCTACAAGTTTCCTTCTTTTCACAAAAGTTCTGAGAAAAATGTAAAGCAAATACTCACAGAAATTTGTTCAAAGGAAAGTAAAACATATAATTTGAACTCAGTCTTTCCTGTATTGTGATAATATTATATAAGTGTTCTAGTGCAAAAGTTAAACATAGAGTTCTGCTCTTAAAAATTATAATTCTCATTGAAAATTGCCTAGCCTGGACTTCCATTACTCATCCCATTACCTAACCTAATGCAGAAGATGGGGCCTCCCTAGTTAACCTGTGCTGAATTACGTGTCAAGAGCAGCCCATGATTCATCAAAATAGAATTATGTTCCCAATATGTGTGTTGAACAGGGACCTCTACACTTACTCTTGTTTGCATTTGAATTTTAAGGGAAACAGAGATCATAGACAAAATCACTATTTGGTATAGTTTGTATAGATACAACTAGATGAGTAATAGGTATATAAACAGGAATATTTCCTCTGGCTCCTATTGAAAAAATTGTGTTTACTCCTTAGGAGATTGAAAACATGTTAAGTGTGGCTGATTTGTTGTTGACATGGTTAATCTGGTATCTCTTTAAATACCAAATAATTCAGCTGATATATTTTGTAAATTTAAAACAAATCTTTGCTATTTTATAAAATATTTTTTAAAAGTGGTAGAAATGAATGGCATGTAAATATAATAAAAATAGTCATAATCACATAACAAAAAAGCCCCACACAACTATGCATAAAATACTCAGATATCAGTGCTCCTGGCTGTGGACAAGGACTGCAGAAAACAGCAAAATTTTTGCTTGCTTATCCTAAAATTCTGTTTTTATTACATGCAGAAATTAAATGCCCAAAGTCTAGACTTCTCACTTCCTTCCTATTTCCCTGTCATTATTTTTATCCTTATATTGCACCTCCCTTGGCTCTGCAATCCTCCGAAACATTTCACAGTCCCGATTTTCCCATTCCAGCTCTCCATTTTTTCCTGTGCCCAGTCAGCTTTGTGTCCTTCATAATCTTTCCTGCTTTCATGCCCATGTGTTTATCTCTCTGCATCCCCTTATCTATTCGCTCTCAAATCTCCTTATCCTCGATTCAGAGCATACCCTATCCTTGCTCATGCTGCAATCTCCCCCTTGCTTTGATGATCATATGGCTTTCAGCTGCCCAGCCCTATGTACATGTCCCATTGCTTTTCCTCTCTTACAACTCTTTCTGCCCCACTTGGGGATAGTGTGAGCAGGGCAGCTTGAATGACTTGTGAGTATCAATGTAAAAATCACTTTTTTGTCACTTCCTACCTGGTGACAAAACGAATACGGTGTGAATCATTGCAGGAAGCTGAAGAAAGATAATTTTTGCTGCAAGAAATGCATATCACCCCTCTTTCAAATCCCTAAAACCTCTGAAAAAATCCATTATTTTTATAGAAGGAGTATTGTTAATTCATTAGCTAGCTGTAGATTGTGGAAGTTCATCAGGACACTAACAGAGCATAGATCTTTTGGGTTTAATCAATTAAATAGCCTGAAAAAACCTCACTGTCAGTACTTAGGATTAACACTTTTTGTCATGTACAGCTGCTGTAGTTACAGGTTTACCTGGAGTGGCCCCAGCAAGAGCTCCAACCAAGGGTCTCGTAACCATCTTCCACTGCTTGGAAATGTGTCTTTACCAGATACTAAAGTAATTGTTGCCTCTTACAATCCCATTAGCTAATAGATATAAGTGACTTTTTAACACAATAATGTGTCCTAGGCTTCTTGCTGATTTCCTGAGTTATTATACTATGTTGAGTCTATTCTTCTCCACTTTTGAAGTAGAGTGATTTGGGGGTGAACGTGCTAAAACTATGTAAGTTATGTGAAAGAAAGCTGGCATTGTACTGGGATGATCAGTTGGTAGAGATTATATGCTGCTTTCATCAAATTCCAGTTTTTCTGAAATTAATATAGGAAAGCCACTGAGCTTTCAGGTGGGACTGGATTCTGTCCTGTGTTCTGGCAGTCAGGTGCAGATAAAAGGAGAGCTGAAATGTGCCTTTTTTTCCTGCCTTGTTCCTCCCCTCCGAGCCTCCTCTGCAGAGAAGTGACACTGACTGGGTGATACAGCATCAAGGAAGGGGAATTTGATTTCTTCTGATGTTTGAGAAAATGCTGCTGCTTCTTTCTTAATAGGAATCTCTGTTCTCTAAGAGATGAACAATTTAATGCACATGGGCACACTTTGCACTGATGGTTTATATAATGTGGTTTAGATGCTGGGTATCATTTCCATTGAATTCAGAGGCTCTGCTGATGTAGATGTACAAATATCCTGTGTCCTGGGATGCCTTTGTAAATGAATTTTTCTTCCTTTTTTTTCCTTTTTTTTTTTTTTTTTGTTCTGTCTTCAGTGGCTGATTTGTGCTATTCAACATCTGTTGCCTTTTATCACAGTGAATTTCAGCAATAGGCAGAGTGATTCCTGTCAGTTTATATATCATTTTTAGTGCAATTATGGAAGGAGCAGGAATGAAACGCTGTACAAATACTGTTAAGAGAAAAAGAACCACCAAAACCAGAAAAAACCTCACACCTCAAACAACCAAGCAAACCATTCTACTGCTGTTTGAAAAAATAAGGGAAATATGTTGAGTTTCTGTTTCTTCTTTTGATAGTTTTAATCTGATGAGTGGTTATTCAGATTTATATAATTCTACATGAAAAAAAATAAGTAATGTGATTTATAAGACTATTCACCATTTTTCACAAATGGTCAAGACTGAATTGCATTTAGTCAGCTTTTGAAAGACAATGAAAATTTTGTAGAGAAAAGACCAACTATGACATGAAGGTGCCATGTGTCAAGTGGATGGTTTAGACCTCCTTCACTGTTTTGTCAAAAGCTGAACAGTTGCTTTGAATTTTTTTGATCACTGAGATTCTTTAGGTGATAAGTGAGAACAACTCATGAAAAGTTATCAACAGGAATATGATCAGAGTTGGGTAAGCAAAAATTGAGTTACTGTACTAAAGGACTTTCTCTGGGCTTCTATAGAGAGAAAACTTCCTTTTTTTAACGTTCAAGAAAAATGAAATTTTTCATTAAGACTTGGAGGTCCCAAAAGGATCAAGTAGTTAATTATTTAGTACGAGTCAGGTTATTTCATTATCATCAAAAGGCTTGTGAAACACAGTACATATGTGGAAGCTGAGTAAGCAGGAAAGAGAAGCAAAGGTTCTGCTTGAGTCGTGCAGAGGTGTACAGTGTTTGGAATATGCTGTGAGACTGAACTTGGTCCTCAGGGAACATGCCAATGGGGAAGGGGTACAGGATACAGCCTTTGTGTTCTAGAGCCTTATTTTGTAGGAGTAAAGCAGTATGCAGGGTTGATAAGACTAATGAGGTAATTAAGTGATTTTTTTTTTGAATGACCTCCTTCACAGAGTCAGGGGATCTGATTCATGTTGAGGTGACAGTAGGAAATGTTACTGGAAAATAAGGAAATAATAAGATACAAGAGAACATGCTTGCACTGGCTAAAAATATTCAGGAAACAGGACAGGAATATGATTTTCATATTGGAGGGTATTCAGGGGTAGATTTTTTTTTTTTTTAATTATGGGTTTTTACCTGGTCATGAATCATCTGGAAAATTACAGTGAAACTTGCTGAGGATAGTGAATTATTCTGTATAGTGAAGACAAATGCCAACTTGAAAAGATGCACTGAATAATTGAGAAATGCAATGGCAGAGGACAGGATGTTCAGTATTGAACAAAAAATGATGCAAATGAGAGAGAAACATTTTCTACTTTTGCCTCAGCAGTGATTGAGCACTGGGATAGCCCCGTTCTGGTTTCTATGCCTATAAAACATCCGGGTTACTTCTCTTTTTTTTTCTTTTTTCTTTTTTTTTTTTTTTAATCTTTTTGGTAATTCGAGAGCTGAAGTTACCAGCTGGTGGTTTTCCCTAAAAATAATTTTAGTGTGAGCACTGTATGTGCATTTTCTTTCACTGATTTTGTAAAGGTACATTACTAGTGGTACAAAATAGCCATAATTTGCTTTGGATACTAGAACTACACAAAAAGATGAATGGGGCATATATCTACTGTATAGACAGCTTTCCTTTTGTTGCTTTGGGCAATCATATAGTTAAGTGATAATGTTCCTGGAGATTAAGTCCATGAAGCAATAAATGGCTTTTATAGTTTATTAAATGCTGAAGTGCAGCTGGAGCTACAAAAGCCATCTCAAGCAGTAAGTATGTTATTACCATTATGGAAGGATAAAAGGAGAATATCATGGGAATAGGAATTTTTAAAATTTTGAGGCAGGGATAAGAACAGAAAGGATAATGTTTTCATTAAGTCTATCTATACTCATAATGTCCCACCTTAAAAAATATACTTATAAAAATCCACCTTATTGAGAGGTAGATATGAACCAATGCTGTCTCTAACCTTTGCAATTTCAAACAAATCCAGATCCATAATATGTAACTGAACACTGATAGCATTATCTGCACAATTTCGAAGCAATAGAGTGAAATAAAGTTAAATTTCGATCTGAATTGAGCATTGAGAAGGAAGACCAGTGGGTTTTGCAGCAAGAGTAGTTTTGCACAATTTTCCTAAATCAATACAGGTATCAAATTATGCTGGTATTGGAAGCTACCTTGTTAATTTTTCTTTATAATCTTTGGCCTCTTAAGGCATGTCCCTGCCCCTGGCAAATGTCTGCTATTATTACAGAAGGTTTGAAAAGGAAGCAACTGTGGAAAGGACAGGACTAAGTTCTTTCTGACTCTGTCTCTAGTCAAGCAGAGAAAAGTCCTGCAGCAGCTGAACACATCTGTTCGTGGTTCAAGCCCAGAGCAGAAGTGAGGTTACAGGGCATGGGTACCAAACCTGCAGGCCAGGACTGAAGTGAACAGAGGCTTCTTGTGTGCCTGCTATAACAAGGACCCTGGTGACCAAGTGGATATTCAGGAAAAAGTCATGATGGATTTTGCCGAAAATTTTATATCACTAAGCAGTTGTGCTTTACCCTAAGTATCTGAACTGATTAATTTTCTCGCCTTCTCTGATCCAGTGAAAGATATAAGAATAGCTCTAAGATATTAATCAATCCATAATTGTGCTGAAAATTATCAAAAAATACGAAATAAATCTTCCCCAGTATTTACCTGATAATCTTCACTTTTGAACCAGCTCTGAGTCCAGCTCTTCAGGACTGGGGAAGCCAACACATCAGCACCTGAGTGTCTGAACAGCGTGGTGACACATTCTCTGTCCCAGTCCATTTCAGTCACTGTCATTATTTTATCCAGAAAAGCAGCTGAGTTTACACTGCAGTACTAGGAGTTTAAAAGTGCGGACATCGACTGCTGGCACCTGGAGGAGTGATTTTATGACACATTTAGCCAAGTATGTTGTGAGCTCAGACCTGGTAACCAGAGTCAAACCTCCAGCAGCAATGGCCCAGTGTATGTGTCCCTGAATTTAAGACCTAAATACGAGTCAACAAACAAATGGTGGGCTGAGCAGAACTGCTTCTTCACAGCATCTGCATTGCCTGAGATTCTTGATGATCTCCAGGACAACAGCTCTGGAGTCTTCCATTTTAGATTAACAGATGTGTCTCCTTTCCACATATTTTAAGATTCATGAAAAATGGTTCAGTAATGAGGGCTCAGTCTGTTCCCATAAAGTCAACTAAACTTTTCTCAGTGACTTACATGGAAGCAGACCTGAGTCCAATGCAAAGGCATCCTGTCACTATAAAAGCAAACTGAAAAAACTCAATTTAACAAAGCATACTTTGGGGATTTATTTTTAGATCAGTTGTCTACAAACATGTATTCCTGGTCTGTACCATAGTTTTAGCTTTAACTCTCCACTGAGTTTGAAATATGGTTATTATAAATAATAATGGAAAGCAGTTATTTTCACTAGATCTTGTATATAGATCTCAAATGCACTATGTGACAATTCCTGGCAACTGTATTTCTATAAAGTGATCCTGATCAAGAAAATCTCCCAGGGACTGAATGCCAACCTTTATCCTGAATTACAGTTGTTGCATGTCTCTGTTTTCAGCCATTTATCTAAATCTTTGCCTTGTTTCTTTAAGGAATTTTTAAAGCTGTGGGAGGAAAGCAGTCTTTATATCACATTACTCTTTTTATATAGACATTAATATACATGTTATCTTCTTTTCTCTTTGCTAAAGGCACAAGAGAAAATCTATACCTGCACTTTTCTGAAAAGTGTAAGTATATTCTTCTGGCCATTGAACAGATTGCGGTTCTTAGCTGAAAACTGTAACTTCATCAGGTAATTATAGCAACATATATTCACCCAGGTGGGAAAGGTCTCAAGAGTCCCTGTGCTCAAAGCAGAAGCAGCACTGAATTCAGAGCTAGTTGCTCAAGGCTTTGTCCAAATGGATCTTGGAAAGTCCAAGAATGGGAACCTGCAGCCTCTGGGAATCCAGTTCCAGTGCTTAATTATCCTCATAGTGATTTAATTTTTTTTCTTATACCCAGTAGGATCCCTCTGTTTCAAGTCATGCCCATCACGCCTCTTCTGCACTGCAGTAGAGAGCTCTCTTCCTGATCACACTTTTGATATTTTTTGGCAGGATGAAGTAGCTGTCCCTGCAGCCTTCTCTTCTCTGGACTTAAAAAACCCCTGATCCCTTAGACCATGCTTGTGGAATTATATATGTTCTGTAATACCTACAGTGTCTTCAGCTGCAAAGCACATCATTAATTGCTTATTCTGCTGTGTTTTTCCTGGGGTCAGATAATTTTTAGCATTATTCATTTAAAAATTCAATGTCTTTTCAAAGCAATAACTAGGCAAATGGTTTATAGCTATTAGTCATAGACAATGTCTGTCTGAACCTATGATTGCATTTTCAGTCAATAGAGTCCATTATGAGTGTGTGTTCATTTCAAAAAATTGAGATGCATACCTTTATACTTCATGTGTTTTAATCCTTAAAACAACTGTATAAGAAAGTGTCAGGTTCCTTCAGCCTGCTTTCAAATAGACATTTTAATGTAGGATGCATACAAACACATCATTTTTGGAGCAGGACAAGAATTAAACATCCACCTGCTGACACACACACCAGGGATCTTTTTTTGTGCCAGTCCTATGGTCATCTGCAGAGGCAGCAGATCTGCTGATCACAGGCAAAGGTAACCCATGCAAGCCTTGCCTTCATGCTTTGATTACTTCATAATTACTGGCTCTAACCAAATGAGGCACAAAAGTTCTTTCATTAATAAATTACTAACAGAAATCTGAAGTGAAAGCCATGAAAATTTTAATGTTCAAATTAACTGAGTGTGTATCACATCAGAGCTTCAACATGACAGCTCAGAGATTTCTCAGCAGGCCTTGTTCCTGTAGCATCTCTGAGCTATAGGGAGCTGGTGAAACAGTCAAGGTCATGCTGTGGGACCCATGTTTGAGACTAAATTATGTCCCTTTTTTCTCAGTTGCAAATGTGTGGATGGACACTCATAGCTGGTATATGATTTTGGTAGCTATCCACAAGATTTTCACGTTCAGTTAAAGGGAGTGTAAACACAGCTGCTTACTTGTTTCCTACACTTGTGACTGTAATTGAAGCAATGTAATATTTTCACTTTTCAGCAAGTGACATGGGCATCCATTGCTGACATTTCAGCTAATGACCTGAAATGATCCTGTTCTAACCCGTGTTCCACTAGAGTTATGATTTGTGGAATTTCAAAACCACAAAATTACAGTTTGTACTTTTTTTCCCCCCAAATAGCTCAGTTTAAAATAAAAATGGACAAACCCCCACCCCCACCAAATCTAATGATCATACTTATTTTTCACAAAGACTGACATCTGACTCCTAGCAAAATAAGACTTTATTTTTTTTGTGTGTGTTTCACCCATGGAAGCAACTGTTAGGTAATTGAGGCTGCTGTTGATGAAAGTGAAGGTGTGCAGGGTAACTGGGATTTCATAAACCACTGCATTTGAAGGCATAGGACCATTTGGGTTCCTGACTCATGGGAACTGTAGAGAATCAACAGGAATATGAACAAGAGTTGCATGAAATATTTATAGACTGCCTACTATGTCTGGAATATTTATATGATTTAAGTGATACGGATCCTGTACAGTTCTAACATGAAGGTTATATGTTTCTGGTAAAATATATAATTTACATTTCTTTAAGAAATTGTGAAGTGTAGATTTATAGCATTTGATGACCTTTGGCAATGCAGTGTATATACAACAAATAATTCTCTGACTCGGGATATGCATGAATCTTTTTTCTCCATTATTTAATCCAATGGTTACACAGTAGGTCATTCTGTCGTTAGATGGTGTATTTCTGTCTTTTCTGTCTGGTAAACAGGGATATGTTTAGTAGGGACATTACTGACTGTGATAAATGAGAAGTATTTCACCTGCTCCTGGCATTATTATTAATTATTTTTATTGCCCATAGAAGTATGCTAAGCACTTGAAAGAACCATTTAAGCAATTTAATGCATTTTGTAGTGGTCCAAAGACCAGGGATTTTTTTTGCACATATATTTCTCTTGATGTAGATAATTTTACAAGATGTGCTGAAAGCAATCACCTACCAGGTCCTTGTGTCTCCATCATGCATGATGTGATGTGATTTTTCCTGCTGTCTTATTCTTTCCATTTCACCAGGGACACTAGGACTCTGGCTTATATTGTCACAGTGCTTTATATCTTAGTGTGATAGTTGATTTGCATTTATTATAATGTAAATTTGCATTCTGCCCTTCCTTAGGCATGCCTGTATGTGTTAAACCTGTGAATGTGCCCAGAGAGAGAAGCTGAAGCCAACAGGTGTTCTTATGAGCCCACACTTGCTTGAGTTGTACCCTGAGGGAGAGCTTGTTTCAAAGGAGAATGAAGGTCTCTGGTTCTTTCTGTGCAAAGTTAGCTCTGGTTCCTGTGGGAGGGACCCCACACTGGAGCAGGGGAAGAGTGAGAGGAGTTCTCCACCTGGGAAGGAACTGTGGCAGAGACAGTGTGGGATGAACTGACCACAGCCCCATTCTCCATCCCACTGTGCTGCTGACAAGAGGAGGCAGAGAATTCTGAGTGGGGTTCAGCCCAGGAAGAATGTAAAGGTGGAGGGAAGGCATTTTTAAGATTGAGTTTTATTTCTCATTACCCTATTCGGATTTGACTGGTAACAACTTAAACTCATTTCCCTAAGTCAGATTTGTTTTGCTGAGGGTGATAACTGGTGACCTCTCTCTGACCACATCTCAGCCCGTGAACCTCTCATTTTATTTTCTTTCTGTCCAGCTGAGGAGAAGAGGGATAGAACAGCTTTAGTGGGCATCTGTTATCCAGAAAGGGTTAAACCACCACATCTACAATTTTGTGTTTGGACCAATCTCATTAACAGTTTTTCTACATAATTAGTGACAAGGGGTCATCATTATGTTGTTAAACCAAACGAGGATGCTTTTACATGTGATATCAAATCTTGCATGTGTAAGCAGCCATCCAGAATGTAAAAACCAGATGGACTGTCACTATCTCTTGTCATTCCTAAGCAAACCTAAATCACATCTTCTTAATTAAAATGTAACTTTCTTTCATTTGCGTTGACTTGGAATGAACTGTAATAAAGAGCAAATGCTGCTAGGTTTAATAAGAATGAAACTTAGATTGGTCACACAACTGGAGTGTTGGAAGCAGACCTTGTTAATCAGATTGGGAGCATTATATTCGACATTGTGAAGAGGTGCAGTAGCAAAAGACCATTAAGTGCTATTTGGAATAGAAGTGTGCCATTTCTATTTGTATATGAATTTTTGGAACTGCATATATACTAGGTCCAAACAAATTTAAATTGCAATGAATATGCTTCTGTATTTAAAAGGCAGTCAAAATTCATAAGATATGGAAACCAACCTCTTTATCTGAGACAGTTCCATTAAGTAAAGAAAAAAAGAAGAGGGAGAAAAAAGGAGCTCATTGAAGCATAACTGATTCCATTTATGTGCTGAAATAAAATCATAGTGATAAAGATTTATTCAAACAGCAGCTCAGGGCAGATTGGAAGTTATTTTAGAAACAAGTGTGTGTTTTTTAGTGCAGGTTTTTAATGGTAGAGCTACTATATTAATATTTTTCTTTTCAGTTAGAAAAAGACTGTATGTTTATGAGTGCATGCATCCTCATGGCATTTAACATCATTTCCCTGGAGGGGGGAATACAGCAGTTTGTTTAAAAGATCTGGAATACAGAGACAATATTTTGTGGCTATCCAGAGAGTAGAGTTTGATTGTATTTTTATAATAATAGAGATATCTTATAGTACTCTTCATCATAACACATCCTGGAGAGCTCTGCAAGGCTGTGAAACACAAATCTACCTACCTGGAGGTATTTATTGCAGCCTCTTGCCAACCTGCAGGTGAAATAGAAAATGCTTTTTAGTGCTTTGCAGCAGCACATGCCTGCATCAGAGAGGAACAGGGAGGGAAATTTCTTTTATCTGCCTAAGATATAATTTATTATTATTTTAATACCGAAGTTGTCCTCGAGTCTATCCAACTTGTGTAAAAATATATTAGGGGGCTGTTTTGATACCTAATGCTCCACATGGTGTCACTTGCTCTTCCATCCTCCTGCTTATGGTCGTTCTGTTTGGGCCACCTGCACACCCCTGCAGGTGCTGTCAGAGCTCCCACGTGCAGGCTCCTTCTTCTGAGCTTGGTTCCAGTGTTTGGAACTGGAAAATGAATCAATTGACTGAATGATTGTAGTAAATTCAAAAGCCTCTTCTGACAGCAGTTAATTAATTGATTTGTCCATTAAAAATCTTGCTGTGGAAATGGGGAGAGCTTTGACCCCAGTGTTGGGGAGCTGTGTAAAAGTGGCAAATGCCCATGGGCTCTGGTTGGCTCTGGTGCTCTGGTGATCCTGCTCAGTGCTGAGCCCCAGCCCCATGCCAGTGGCACAAGCATCACCATTGCCTTCACAGCTGGGCAGGGTAGCATCTTCTAGAATTTATAATGGCTGCAGGAAGGTTCTTCTGTCTCTGGAGAGCAAAGACCTTTCCATAATAGAGCATTATTAGCCATCAAATGCCCTTTTATTTTTTTCTTTATTTTGCTTCTGTCAGAAATAGACAAAAAAACCTTGTTGAAATCCACTAAATTAAAGCGTTGTATTTAAAAGGTCTTGAGATTAATTAATTACTGAAGCTTACAGAATATCATTATTCAGCATTTTTTATGCCCTACTGAAATTGCTGGGGCTTAGGAATTGTTTACACTTTCAAGTGTAAAGATTGCTCAGAGGGATTTGATGCTTCATAAATGAATTGCTCCATATTTATTGCCATAAAGATAATCTAAACGTGAATTGAAGCTGCTCTGACTTCCTGGGAATTTCTACTACAGAAAACCTTCCCAATCAACAAGAGAGGGAAGCTGCTGATTACTTTCTTACGATTTGCTCCCTGCAAGCCTGAAGGACAGAGATGGTGTGATGTGACCATAAGTATTTGTTTGTTTACAGAGAGCTAAAAAATCACATGGATACTTGGTGGCTAGGAAATGCTTCTGAGCAGTTAAAAAAATAGGTTTTTTAAATTATAAAACTATGCCAGACATCTTTTTCACTAAACCAGTTTCTGTATGACTTTAGTAGGTCTAATGCTTGTAATTCCTCAAATGAGATGTAAGCTGCACTCTTATATTTGGTCAAGTTGGCTTCCTGAAATGTAAAAAAAAAAGGATTGCTTAATAGAGAAAGAAATGTTACTCATGAATCTGCCACTCCATTTTCTTGCAATTTTCTTTTGCCCCTGTTGTCTTGGAGATCCTTTGCACATAGGGATGAAACAAATGGTGGAAAATAAGATAATCTCATAAAAATAATTCTTGCCTTCCTGTTGTTCCAGTCTCCAGGAGAGCAGCTTGGTTTGGGCACCTGTTATATGTAATATATATTTTATATTTTTCTTTAAACAACTATGGTGAAAAAGAGTTAAGAAATTATGAATTTTAGACACTCTAGGTGCTGAACAAACAAATTCAGAGATTGAATACAAGTCGAAAATGTCTGCAAGATGAATTGCTAAAGGAGCAGGATCAGGAGGCCTGGGTCAAGATTGATAGTTTGTTTCATCTTAACTTTTCTAGACCTGCAACATGGGTCTTGTGAAGGCAGAGACACATAAAAAGGGTATGTTTGGATGAAAATTTGAGGAAAAGTGGATGAAATCATTAAGCAGCAAACTTTAAAAAAAACAAAAAAGAGAAAAAAACCCACAGTTTTTTTTTACAAACTTATTTTCCATATAGGTGGGAAAATGTAGCAGTCTTAGACTAAACAAAAACCCCTTAATGTTTTTTATTGGATGAATACCTTATCTTTGAATGGGAAAATCGATATATTGTTATGTACTTGGCAAAGATTTGTGCTTCTCAAGATTGCTCCTGATGGATTAATTTTCAGGATTGAGGTGCCATTGTTTGGAGTAGTATGTGACATATTTTTGTAGTGCTTTCAAATTGCTGAAATCACTGCCTTAGGAAGCAGAGGAAAACCCAACATGTTTCCTCTGAATACAAATGTACAGCATGTTCCTTTGCCTTTTGGGAGCTAACCTTTGTGCATTACAGGTCTTTTTTATGGGTGTGCTGAACTGAGTGATCTGTGATATGACAGTCACATTTCTTACATGTGTGACAAAACCAAAGCTATATTAAAATTTGAATTATTTTGGGTTTTTTGAAGGCACGATTAAGTATTTTGAAATACAACATGCACATATTTCAGACCTGTAATTACATTATTTTCTAGTCAGTGTCTCTGTTAAACCTGAAAATACCTATTTCCATTCTTTTAAGGATATTATCCATTACTACTGAAGTGAAAAGTGAGAATTCATTAGATTTCATTGGTGTTGGGGTGCCACTGGCAGTGAGAAAGGATTTTCTAGAATTGATAGCCTTCTTGCTTCTTGGTCATTTCAATTTAAACTTCAGAATCAGAAAAGATTAACCACATAAAACCCTTTCATAATCAGAGAGTGTATTTCACTGCAGTTATTCGGCACAACAGAAGCACACACCACAATTTCATCTCTCTTGTTAAGATTAAAGCTATTCCAGTGCTGAATAACGTCTAGAGGTGAATAAGCCACCAGCTTCTCTTCTTTTGTGAATTCTGTAATCCACTCCAACCCATTTTAAATGTGGAAGTGATACTGGTGGGATGTAGGCTCCACAGAGATCTTGGGATCAGTTTTCTTTCATGTTGCTAGAAGGTACCTCATTATCTAATAAAATCAGAAATTTTACATTAACTGCTCATATCTTTTGTTAGAACAGATAGTGTCATTGGGTCTAAATGACTTTTTGATGTTCCTTTACCATTTCTTTGTATCTGTTGTGCACATTTTTTTTCTGTGCAAAGTCTTGATGAAAAAGCAGTTCAGTTTACTTCTAACTTGAGACTGTAGTAAAAGAATTACAAGCATCAGGTGATTTGGTTGCCCTGAGATAACATCCTTTAAATATTTGTACAGCTTTATAAAAAATTACCTGGTGTTGTCAAGATGAGAAGATCAAAGAAGGAAAATGCTAGTATTATATTTAATATGTGAAATTCACATACTCCCTAAATCAATAATAAAGTTTTGAGTTTGTGGGGCATATTTTGATGGTGTCCACAATAATAAAATATAGGGCTAAATCTGTAGAAACCTTCTCTACTATTAATCAAATTCTTTAGTAAAGCCACTTTCCAAATAGCCTTGGACCATGTTCTTCTGTGTAGAATAGAAGTAATTTCAATTGATTAATTGATTACGAATTGAAGAAGTCTTATGTGATGTTCAAGTTCAAAGACTTGCAGAGCATAGCATGAATTCAGTCTGTTCTCTGGCAGAGGCTGGCTCACATCCCTACTGCTGTTCTCTTTTCCAGTCAGAGAAGTGGCAGGAGCACTGCAGGAAACTTCATTATCTTATCCCTTATACTTTTTCCACAGGAAAATTTCTTCACTTCAGATATGTTTTTTACAAATTTAATCCTTATTTTGGGACTTGAGAAGATTTTCAAGTCAGTAATCTACACCTTCTTACGTATGTTTGCAGGCAGCTTTAAGAGCAGTTTATACAATTCCCTGTGAGAGTTTTCTGTCAAATTTTCATTCTGGTTTACTTTGTAATCCACTTTGTTCCCAAGATGCTAGCCTGCTATTTAAAGATTAGAGCCATGCATGTTTTTCTAAATGTCAACAGGAGCTGCATCTAATGCTTTTTTATAAATATCCTGGTCATCTGTGAGTGCTTCCTGCTACACAAAGGTCCCAAATAGTTAAACCAAATGAGCTTGGTACACGAACACCAAGTTGTTTGGCATGCTCTGCTTTTCTGCTTGAAAATCAGTGGTGTAAGAAGGCAACGTGGGGAACAAATACATGAGGAACTGTAGTGCTCTGTGAGGTCTTCAAGGGGAGAACAATCTGGAATTTCAGAAGATGATGGGATTTATGATGCTGGCTCCATTCCAACAGTGTACTTAAAGCCAAAGCATAGTTCCATTAGATAAATCTATTTATGGAGGTAGATATATTCCCTCCTTAATAAATGCAAGCAGTCCTTAATATTAATAAAGTGTGTGAGTAAACAGTAAGAAGAAAATGCAACAATTAGCTTGAACAACAATTCTTTTTGGGTATTGTTTTTTGGGGTTTTGTTTGTTTTTGTTTTTGTTTTTTTTAATAATAACATCTAGACTTTGTCCACAAAAAAAAAAAAATCTACACATTAGGTTCATTCACATTATATATCTGAGAATCAGGTTCTTTTGGCACATAGAGAGCATAGATTCAGTCACATTCATGATTTCAGCTGCAGCTTTTGATATACAGCTTTTATTAATAAAATCCAAACAAGCAGAATTGTAAATTTAATTATTGGAATTATAAGAAAATTTAAAGCAGCATCCACAAGTATGCTTATTTTGTAATAATGGAAACCCATTGATAGTCCCCCTTCCACAGTGTCTTTTAAGAAGCTATTCTCACGAATTGTAAGTCATTGATGCATCATTTATTACAGGATCCTGCAATTATTGATGAAAGTTCAGAAGATTAATGTCTAGAGGCTGAAATAAGCATGAAAAATTCTTATTCAATAGGCTCTGGAAAGAATAAAGGGATTACTTGATATAGAGGTAGAAAGGACTACAAGCTACTAAAGTTTTAACAACATATATATTGTTGAGTTACCTTAGAAAATAAGTAAGAAGCAGCAGAGTATTATCTGTGCCTTGGATTTGAGTTCAACAAAGTACTGCCTATTACAGAACTGCTTTTAGCTTGCTGAACCATAATAATAGTTTCAAACATGACCCACTTGGGAGTTCAGTCTGTGGGGAAGCAGTGCTTGGGGATTGGCAGAGAGCAGTGAAGGCAGGAGGAAATGCATCAGAAGACCCAATGGAAAAGGAAGGGAGTTCTTTGAGATACAATGAAAGGAATGGTTTAGCAGAGATGGAGAAGAAAAGCAGGAGCCAAAACAGAGTGAGAAGGGAATTTGGAGTAAGGCTGGAAGATTCAAAAACCTGGGGTAAGGGATGCAGAGGTCAAGGAAAAGCCAGGGGTAATCCGGCAGAGTTGTGTGCTGTAGATAGGCCAGGCTTACTGCAATCCCTAGGCTGGGATCTGTTACTTCTCAGCACTACTGGTAATGAAAAATGTTCATCATCAGAACCAGCTCAATGCTGCTCGTTGATTCTGACAAAACTGAGTATTTTGGCTCTTAAGTACAAGAGAAAAATCTCTCTCTGGCTGCTGCAGTGTGGGGCAAGAGGGGGAACACCTGCCTGTGTTCCTCTGCCCTGTCCCAGGCACACAGGCTGTTGCTGGTGGCAGTGATAACAGCAAGGTCCTCACCTTGGGACTGTGCCATTGAGGAGAGCTGACAGCCAGGACAGCTCTTACTAGGACAGTCTGCCAGTGTGGACATTACTTATTTTGCCTCTGCCTGAAGCTGGCCTTATGTTCCTCTCTGGGTGGTGAGTCCACATAGAAAGGATGTCCAGCCCCTGCTCTTTCTTCTTGAGCAAGCTATCTTAGCCTGGGCCATGTCCCTAAATAGCACCCTAAGATATTTTTTTGTTTGTTTGTTTTAAATACATGAAATTACTTACAGTTTCCTACCTCCTCCTTTTTTCCTCAGTGTCCCCGAACCCTTGTTTTCTCCACAAAATTATTGTCTCAGTCAGAGCAAGGGATAAGTGGTGATCACTGAATGAGTAACTACTCAATATTTCTTTTTAACATCAGCCATATGGTAAATCTGTGATCATTGCTGAACTCGGTCAGGGGCTTAGAGACACAAAGCTTCTTATGCCTTTGTTAGGCCAGCTGTTTCAATTGGAAGGCTGAATATCAAGCATCCGTGGTGCTGAATTTATCTTAAAAAGTCTTACTCCGTATGGAAGGATTGAACAAAAACTGACTCTAATGTGTGCTGAGGATTCTTACCTAAGAATTCTTACCAATTATCCGAGGCTAGCCAGAACGTGACATTCCTTCTTTCTTATCCTTGTTACTGGTTTTCTCCTGTTCTTAATCATAATATCAACCACCCATGTCTTTTATTTTAACTGATTTTTAGCAACATCAGAAGGGGAAACAAGAATACTTCGCATCCAGTTTTATTTTAAGCAGAGTTCAAAAGTTTCCATAACAGCTGGTGGTAATGCAAAAAGCATTTCCTGTCATACTTGTTTAAAATAAACTTTCCAGCAATATCACAAAAGCAATAGCAAATCAAATTAATTTTGATAAAATTAATTAATGACAGTGCAATTACATGACAGATGTCTAGTAACTTCTCACTTTGCTGCAGATTGTGTTTTAAATGCACCTTATCAAATAACACTGTCCTTAAAGCTCTTTAGAACATTAATGAACTTCCTGATGATGTCATTGCTGGGAGTGGAGAGGAAAAGGGTTACTACCTAAAAAAAAATAAGAAAAGAAAACTTGTATTTCTCCAATATACATAATGGTTTTACACTGGGCGTGGAGCTGGGTGCTGAGCTGGCCGTGGGTGTGTGCTGTGGTCCCAGCCAGAGCCTGCTCAGCTCTTGCTTTTGGCTTGCCCCAAAGCTGTCCCATCAGCTGATCCCATTCCCACAGGTGTCTCCTGCTACTGTAAATTGAAGCAGTTTTATAGTCTGAAATTATGCTCATCTTGTACTTGAAAGGGGAAGAGAAATCTGTTGAAAACAACTTACATCTGTCTCTCCTCCTCAGCTTAGGAATTGTGTTAGAGCCAGAAGGCTTCTCTGGGTATGTTAACCACAAAATAGTGGTCAATGAAGGTGTACACCTCTTCATCCTCACCCTGCCCCCAGTAAACAGTGCTGGTAAAGTGGTAATGGATGAGGAGGAGGTTGGGCTGTTCAACAACTTCTGTCCCTGTCTTCAGTGACAGTGGGGGTGCTGCTGGATGAGAGGCTGGACATGACCCAGCAATGTGCAAAGCCAGTCGT
Organism: Sturnus vulgaris; assembly: GCF_052056855.1. NCBI lineage: Eukaryota > Metazoa > Chordata > Aves > Passeriformes > Sturnidae > Sturnus > Sturnus vulgaris. The sequence goes on along the minus strand of NC_142247.1, from coordinate 63,588,358 downwards.
GTCCCAGTCTGCATCCAAGGCAGCGTGGGCAGCTGGGGAGGAAGGGGATTCTGCCCCTCTGCTCTGCTTTGACCCCACCTGAGTTGTATCCAGCTCTGGGATCCCAGGAAGGACATCGACCTGTGGGAACAACTCCAGAGGAAGGGCAATAAGATGATTAAAGGGATGGAGCCTCTCCTACAAGGAAAGGCTGAGAGAATTGGGATTGTTCAGCCTGGAGAAGAGAAGGCTCTCGGGTGATGAAATTGCAGCCTTCCAGTACCTGAAGGGAGCCAACAAGACAAATGGAGAGAAACATTTTACATGGGTCTATAGTAACAGGACAAGGAGGAATGGCTTCAAACTGAAGCAGTGTAGATTTAGATTAGTCACTAGGAAGAAATTTTTTGCCTTGAGGGTGGTGAGGCACTGAAACAGGTTGCCCAGAAAAGTTGTGGATGCTTCATCCCTGGAAGTTGACCAGATTGGATAGAACTCTGAGCAATCTGGTCTCATGGAAGGTGTCCCTGCCCATGGCAGAGGGGCTGGAATGGGTTGATCCTTATGGTCTCTTCCAACCCAAACGATTCTTTGATTCTTCTGTGAATATTTCAGTCAAAAAGTCCTGTTCTTGACTCTAAATCTCCAATTAGAAATAATGGAATGGATCGTTCAAGACCAAAATTACAGAGCCATTCCTGTTGCAGAGTGCACAGAGAGTGTTTTGCCCCCTGGAACAGAAGAATGAGGAGTTGCAATCCAATAAACAGAGCTGCAGTATCAGCTACTCCTTATTGTAACTTTCCACAGCATCTCACAACACATGCTTCAATAACTGCTGGCAAGTATTGACTTTGGGAGCACTAATCTCCCTGCCAGCTTGTTCATGGTACCGGAGTTGCTAGTAACTGTGTGTCAGCATTTGTAGCTACTGCCTCCAGGTTAAGAGGCATTTTCCCATGCTCTGTAATTACCAGCCAAACACCAAAGAATTAACTCTGCCCATCTGACAGATTCAGTGATACTGTGTGATTGCTCCCGCTGAAGCAATAACTATTCACTGACCAACTGGTTCCTGCAGGAGATTTGTTTTATAGCTCCATTCAAACACATTTAAGAAAACAAGAATCTGAGGAGTGACTCTATGGCCTGATGTAGCTTACATACTGACATTTTCAGAGCTTTGATTTCAGACACCAAATTGCACAGTCATCGAAGCAATCAATTTAGAAATGACAGAAAGCTTTCAGATAAACACAAAATCATCTGTTGTTTAAATAAAGGTACAGAGAAAAAAAGAGTTTGATAATGGAAAGAAACAAATAAAAAAGCCTATCTATAGAAGAATGCTCCAATAAAAATGGAGTGATGGAGAGGTTCTCTCCAAATATCTGTTTATAATGTGCAGTCATTTCAGCTTAGCACCCATGAGGAATGAAAAGTATAAGCCTGCATCCAGGGCTTCAGGCCAAACCTAGTGTTCTGGTTGTCAGCAAATGGTGAAAATGCTGTCAATTAGCAAAAATCGTTCTCTGTCCTCTCACATCAAAGCTGTGATAATGTGCCCTTTGATCTGGCAGCAGCAGGATGAGAGGAGGCAGCTGATGGGAAAGAGCCCACGCAGAGATGAGCTCCCTGTGTCAGGGTGAGGGGCTCCTGCATGGAGCTGCAGCCCTGGCGGGGTACCTGTGGAGAAGGGGATGGCTGATGGGCTCAGCGGGGAACAGCACGACCCAGGGGGATGGAAAACGAGAAAACCTCCATTTTCTGCTTTTTATGTCACTGGGTGATGCAGCCGAGTCTTCCCCTCTGCTGAAGGAGTGAGGAAAAGGAGACTAGTGGTACCCAGGCAGACATGAATGACTATTCATTAGGCGTTTAACATTTCAGGTTTATGCAATCTGTCTTGGTTCTGAGATGCAAAGGAGAGTGAGACATTAAGAAAAACAGATCCAGTGCCAAAATATCACCAAGAACTATTTAGAAATCATAGATACAGGAGTACAATTTTATATTGTTTAGGAAAATGGCTTCACGGGCACTGAAGTAAAATCTGATCTTGATTATATTGCTATAAACTGGTAGTAAACATAGCTGAGTGCAGAAATAGATCAATAAAAGTCAGTCATAAAACTGAAAATAGAGAGGGGTATTAGGAGTTTGTTAAGGTGGAAAAGAATATGAACATAGCATGTGAGAGCCAAACCCTTTAGCTGTAGATTCAAATTTGGTTCTACTAATCACAGAGTGATCCTGCAGAGTTCCATGCTGCACAGGAGCAAAGAAACTGAAGACTTGAACCCTTTGCTTCAAACTGTGGTAAATGGGAAGCAATTTTTCATGATCTCGTTCTTTGAAGTTCTCAGATCATTGAGTTCAACAATAAAAATGACATCAGCAGCATAAAGTTTAAAGTAGCGAATTGATTTTTAAGCTCAGACAGCCAAAGGCAAAAGTTCTCAGTAACATGAAAACGTTAAGCCATGGGGTTCTGGGTCTAAAAGTTGCTGTAGATCATTTCTACTTGTATTGCAATGTGTGTAGGACAAATCTCTACCTTGGTAAATGCCTTGCTTTGAATTTCTCCACCACAAGTACATTAAAATCATTCATAGGTACTTAGAGCATCAACATCTGAGTAAAAGATCTGAATGGAAAAGAATTTTCTGAGTCCTGTAAATCACTATAAGTGAAAATTCTAAGGAATTACTAATAGATATTCAGTAGTGAAATATGCTACTTAAAAATGTAAGAGAAGGCCTAGCTCATTAGGCAGAGCACAGCTTGTCTGTGTCAGAAGTACTGTCCTGTCATAACATCCTTTTCTGGATGCTTCTTATAATCCCAAAATTCTGTGATGCTGTCTTTCTGTTGTCCTTTTTGCAGTTTTTGTGAAGGTTTTCAGCCTTTCAGAGCTGAGCCTTTTTCTGCTACAGGCAGCCAGCACTGCATAGCACAGTGCTGTACTCTGCTCACTTGCCACTGGTACTGGTACTGCAGTAGTGGAGAATTGTAATGCAGGTTGCATGTGCCTGTTCAGTACACTTGGAACTTAATAGAAAAATCAAAGTATTATGTTATTCAGAAATTGAAAAGACAATACTCAAATTGGAGTTAACAGCAAATCCTGAAATCACTGCTGATATTTGGAACTGTATGGTATAAATTTGCTTGCATTTTGCCTCTGTGATTTCATTGATAATTTCAGGCTGCTGAGCAATGTTTAATTTGTTCTTAATATTTCTGGTTGCCAGCTTGTGTCTGTGTGTTTTGAAAACCAATACTTTTGCACATTTGGGAGCATTATTGTAACAGAAAAGATTTCAATAGAAAAAATGTCTCTTTAACCTTAGGACATGCTCTTCCTGCTGTTGCCAATGAACATTGGGAGAGCCGGGGTTTTCCTGAGAGCATTGACAATATTATTCCATGTTTTTACTGCATGAGGATGTTTTATACATTGCGTTTTCAAAACTTAGAAGCTGCTAACCCTTTCTGCCATCAACTTTTATTTTGAATCAATGTATAGGTCTTCCAATTGTGGGCTTTAGCAGTTTACAAGATGATGGTTGGTTTGTATCTAATGTTTCTTTGATATTGGAGAGTAAAGCAGTAAAGGACATGGTTTCATCTCTGTTGATGCTTTGGTGGCAAAAGTGATAGAATTATTTCCTTCTTACATCTGATAATTTGTGAAATTTCAGTGGGAGGTTTGGTCGGTGTTTCTTTCAGCAAATTGTCAGTTATGTAGTTAGTAACTTCCATAAAACTGCCTGAGCTAGAGATGGCAGCAGTGAACAGAAATTGTGCTCTTCCCTTGTGTCCATCCCAGGCTTGTTTTGATCTGAGCCTTGCAGATTCTTTTGCTGTGTGAACAAACCTGAAAGACCTCTCTAGAGATAAGGTGTGAGAATTCTCTTATAAAAATATGATAAAAACCAAGCTAAAGTAATGTTGAACAGTTGGAAAAAAAACCCAGCATTAAAATTAAAACTATTTCTAGCAGAGGAGCAATGAAATTAAGGACTTTTAAAATTTATCCATTGTTTTCCCCATTGAGCATGTTTAAAGTGTAGGTAAATAGTTACAAGGCACGATGTCATATGAACCTTTTCTCCTTATCCTTAATTCACACAATTTAAACTTAGCTCCTACACAGGAGCATAGATATCTCCAAAAGACAGTTATTCAGCTAGAGGAAGCATTAATCTTTAAATATAAGGTGGTTCACTTTATATTCTGTTACAGATTATTTAGTGCTTTTCATATACTATAGCTCAAAGTGTTTTACTGAGCTATGAACTATGGTAGAGATGTGCCCTGAATGCAGAACTCACTAGAAGTACAAATACAAATGCATTAGAGTTATTTTTTGTGTCTGAATGCTGTCACTTTGATCTATACAAATGATGCATTGGGGTGAGTCCTCTACAAAATAGATGTTTGCTTTTATGGACTAACCAGAAAATGTGAATCCAGGAGTAATACTTGCAAAGAGGGGAGGCATCTTAGAGATAAAGATTTTTTACCGCCCCAAGAAAACACAATTGAATATGCATGAAAAATGCAGGCAGAAAAAATATTAGTAAATATGAAGCATTATTCTACTTTTTGTTTTCCTTTTTTGGTTTCATCAGCAGCTAGAATTCCACAAAATAAGCAGACATCAGATTTTGCTATTCATTGCAGAAGTGTGTGAGAGAAGACAGTTTGACAGTGGAGGTATGACTGACATCATCATCAGTCCCTTATTATTTTAAAAACTTCTTACACCTTTTCTCCATACCCTTCCAACAGGCAGCTCCACACAGCATTGACTCTTTCTCTCTTCCTTCTGCATGACCACCTCACCCTGTCAGTCCCTTGCACAGCCAGGTGTCCCTCCCTCCTCACAACACAGCCAGCAGACTCCAGCTTCTGCAAACTCTAACCCCAACAAACTCCTCTGGGCCACCTGCCCCACTCTTTTATAACACCCATCCTCGCTGGACAGGCATGGCTGTTTCCACTCTTTGGTAATTAGTACAGCTGTAATTCATCAGGGGAGATTGCCTTCAGCACTGTCTTTACCAAGTGTCCTCCCACAGCAGCTCTTCCCAGAAAACCTTGTACTCTGGACAGACAGGAGAGGACAAGAGAAGGATGGTGGTGGTGGTGGCAACTGAAAGATGAGAGTTGATGTTTGAGAGCAGATTGGTTACAGTTGTATAATAAATGAATGCTGAGAAGCTGCTGAACAATGCACATATTTTTAACCCCTTCAGTCATGGGGTCATATCAATGTACTTCATCATCCTTCACTGGAAAGGCAGGTGAGTCCTGGCAACTGGTGACACTTCCTGAAGTGACTTTGTTCACTTCTGTGACTTGACATTGTTTGGTCATTTGCCTACATCCTCAGTCACACAGAGATTGGAATGGTTTGCACCTTCTTTGATATTTGAATCTTGCTATTTCTATTCCTCTTTCCAGTATCTTGAACCCTCTTATTTTTCATGGAAATCCCCTGCCTCTTGTAGCATTTATTGAAGCTTATGAGAAGATAAAGATTCAAGATAGAATTTAGAAAGTAAAGAGAATATTAGATTATATTTCTACTGTGCTTCCCCTAAGTCTCATCCTTCCATAGCCCAACAGTGTAAAGGCAGCACTCTAAGACTCTGGGAATAAGAAAGAAGAAAGGTATCTTGAAAATTAGGTATTACAATTAACATATCTCCAGTCATGTGGTATGTTACAGCATTTCTTAATGGATACCTTGGGCAAAGTGAGTATCTTCAATGCTTACTGCTCTTACTGGTTGTCACAGAAAGGGAGCAATCTGAAGGTCGTTTCAAATATGAGAAACAACATTACATTGAAGCAACTACAGATTTCCTTTTTTTCTCGCTTTTCCCATTCTTCCTGTTGTCTTTATTCAGGAGTTTGGAGGATCACTGAAGTCAAGTGATAATAATTTCGAGAACAGAAGTTTTTTCTTATTCTAGAACAGAACCCCCATTTTTCTGTGTATCTCATGCTTATGTAAATGGTATTGTACAAAAAGCACAATTCAATTAATATAATAATTGGCCTGAATGACATCAGCAGCAGAAAACCACAAGAACATTGCCTTTTGGAAGAAATGGATTATGGATTAAGTAGCTCACTTTTGGAGTATCAGTTCTTTGTGTCCTGTTGCAGGTAACAGTGCAGTGCCTTATCCTTTGGACTGGAATGCTCAAATTTGGGTTTTGAGAGGGATTTTATTTTGTTTTGTTGTATTTTTGTATCTGGGCAGAAAGATTGTGGGGTACATCTCCTTCAGGCCTTGGGCAAAGTTATTTTTTTTTATGGTTATTAGACTGTGTCTAGTTATTCAGTGTCTCTACTTATGACTCTGGAGTTACCTGATTAAAAAAGCATTAAACTATTTCTATTATTCTTTATATTCTAAGGAATGGATAATCTAGTTAGGTGAGCTTAGGAAACTTTGGTATAAATGCTCCAAGCAGCTTGAATAGACCCATTTCTTTCAAAATCTTTCCTGTTTTATTCTGTGCCACCAAGGGAGGTCAGCTCTGATGCCCTACATGATCTTCATGGCAGGTCATTAGAACAAACACAGTTTTCTCTGTGGTTATGTTCTTTTGCTCTGGGGGTTTAATATTCTCTCTGTTATTTGTTATGAATTGGTTGGTTCTTGTTACAAGCACACCAGTATGTGATTATATTTAAAAAAAAAAATTGCTGGCCTGTTTAGCCTGTTAACATAGGGTCTTGGTTCAATGTGAAGCCTTATTTTTTATGTAAGAAGACTGGCTATGGCTTAAGATACCAAGATCTGTTCTGACCCTCACTCTCTGACAGCTTCTTTACAGCCCCAGGCAAATCAATTTAACTTTCTTCTCTGAGAACTGTGGATGACAATGAATACTTCAATATCTCACAGGGCGCTGGAAAACAAAAATTCTGCTGGATAATCTGCAAGGAGAAGGTAGTGTGGCAAAAGAAAGATACATTATTAGCCATAAGTTAAAACCAAATGCTATTAAAATATCAATAAAATCATATGTGTTTCAGGGAAATGTACCTTCTGAGTAGCTAACAGAAAACAGCAGCTATTATGTGCTGTCAGGAGTGGAGAATTAAAATGTCAAATATGCTCTGCTTTGCCACAGTTCTTGATGCACTTGCTGTGTGCTCCAGCTCTCAGATTGCCTTCGTGTCTCTCTCTGGACTGGGGGTGTCTGGCTCATGCTGGAGAGCCCAAACCAGAGCATACTCCAGGGCTCCAGGTGTACCCTCACCTGTGCAAAGGGAGGTGGGAATCAGTTCCCATGAGAAAGTCATGTGTGCTGCAGAAATAGTTACTACCTCCCCAGTTTAAGCTTTTCCAGAGCTTAGCACAAGATTTCTCTCTTCAAAACCACTGAAGAGGTCTCAAGCACTGTAGGATTGGAGCTATAGCTATATTAATTCAACATTCGTTTGCCCTAAGGATCCTGCACTGTGGAGGAATCTCTAATATCTTAAGTGTAGAAAGCCCAGGGTAAGTTTCTTTGCTGTTAACTGCTAAGGACCAGTCTCTCTGTGGAACAATTTCATTCATGTTCTTGCAGTGCATCTGATATATTAGTTGCCAGAGAAATAAAATAATCTGGCTCTTCTCATGCATAACTTTTATCATTGTTAATATTAAAAGTTTGCTAGCAGAGACAAAACTGTTGTCAGGAGTGGCATGGGGGGAGGGATGATGCTTTCCAACTATGCCTGGCAGTTGTATAGGAAAACAACTGTGGGAGAAGTCACCTGTAAGACAAATGAAACTGCTGAGCATTGATAAATACCGTGGCAGTTATGTAAAACTTAGAAGTGGTAGTAAATGGGAAAATATGAAAGCTAATTTACTGAAATACATGAATATTGTAACCAAAACAGTAAGACCCTCTTTGTCACTACTGTTATGCATCAGTTCATGACACAAAATAGCAGGGCAATATTCCAATATCTGATGTGCTGATTACAGCACAGGCAAATAAAGTCTTTTGCTTTGCAACTCGTCAAACAATTGTGTAAAATGTGGAACTGATCTAATAGATTATTTTTCTAACTGATAATACACTACAATTGATGAAAAATATGTACATTTATATAAATAAGTCTTCAGTCACCTTGGAAGAATATCTGTACAGGTGAAATATTTATTTCTCTGGTTATGCTCTGGTTTGGTGAAAAACTGTTTTCATGTAAGGGGCAGCAATCAGATCTTAAAGTACATAAGCAATCTCTTGTACCTGACTAACATTTAAAGCTGTCTTATGGAATCTGTTTCTTGCTTTGCTCTTAGCCATTTGAACTTTCCTGTTGTCAGGAAAATCTATAAAAAATGACAAGGGGATTCAGGCTTATTCACAAGTGAACTTTGAGCTCTCTGAGACAGCGGTCACAAGCAAAACCTAAATTTTTCATAATTGTTATTATTATTATTATTATCATTATTATTATTATTAAGAAGGAACCAATGTCTGATGGTTTAGTGTACTTGATATAAATACCTGTTCCTACACTTCTGCAAAAATTATCCTCAAGTAACTGATTTCTGGAGTGGGAGATAGGGTGTTTCTTAAGTTCCATGTTTATTTACCCAGAAGTGTGTTTTGGACAGCAAACTGAGTAGATCAGTTTTAGCTGCTGTTTAGTAGTGGTCTATATGCAAACATGTCCAATTTTTCTGTGGTCTTCAGCTATTAAGACTGTCAAAGTATTTCTGCAGGAAAAAATCCTCGTAAGAAAGTCATGGCTTCATCTTTGAACCACAGCAAGATGTTTTTCCTTAGTCAATACAATACTATTGTCTGAGTAAAATATTGCTTTCTTTATGTTTATCTACATCTATTTCTAATACATTAGCTGTATGTCTGTGTAATTTAAATTTTATCACTTTTTGGAGAGGACTTAGAATGACTTTTTTTTTTAATATTTTCATTACATTTATTTCCTGGGGTAAGTATTGGTCAAGGTATGGTCTGGGGAACATGTATTCTGTGAATGCCTAAATGAGTATTGCATTGAGATTTTAGGAAAAATTCTAGCCTTTATTATATATTTGTAAGAAATTACTTTCAAATTGCATTTGACATATCCTTCAATTCTCAGTAGTTCGGGAGGTAACATCCAGTATGAAATATATTCAGAGACCTCAGGTACTAGACTTACAATAAAATTGCTTTCCTGATTCTATGGTGTGCTTTATAGAAGCTTTATGAAAAAGCAGATATGAGGTTTTCTTTTTCTTTCAGGACTCTCTTTTGATATTTGGAACTTCTTTTATCTAAATGTTGATCTGTTGCAGTATTAGTAAGTGACTTGCTGTTTAGAAACTCTATACAAGATTCACAAAAGTGCAAATAATTTATATTAAGAAGGCTGTACCTTTCACTGTAGTTGTCTGAAGGTGCTGTTCAAATGGATTAAAAAAACAATTTCTCAGGCATATTGTGTTTTATTTAATATTTTTCAATATGTCTAAGGCAACACTTCTATGTTTAAACCAAAATTTAAGACTAAAATCCCATTTTCACATATAGTAATTGTACAGTGCAGAATAAATCATATGTGATGTATGTGAAATGTTTGGGTCTGAAAAGTAAAGGCAACAGTTTTGCTGTTTGATTCCTGACATCTTTAAATATGAAAACAGATGTATAATTCTGCTAAGGAAAAAAGGCAGCAGGGGCTGGTTAGGTTGCTGCACACCTGTCAGGCTTTCAGCTGGAAGAGTTGGCAGGCTTCACTAAAGGTCAGGGAGGATACCTGGGGCATTCTGGATCCCCTTTGTGGGCAGATGTTACCTGATCACCCTTGTTACCAGCTCAAGAGGCTGTGCAGGTTTTTACCAGCCAATTTGCCAAAGCGCAAGAAAGGGCAAAATTCGTCTGCAATTATCCTGACAAAGCAGGTCCAGTCCAGAGTACCTCAGGCTAAAGCCAGTTATTCTCATGGATGAAAATTAAATCATGTGATATCCAGGGAGTTTGTTGTATAGTTACTCTTCTTAGATTTTTCACTATTCTTTAGTATCAGATATGACAGTTTTGCTTTTTCTCTTCTGTGTTTCTGAGTGAGTATAAAACCCCCAATATAAATTTATGTGGAAACAAAAATGTCAAAATAATGGAGCTGAACAGAGCTACAGGGATAGCCAAGGTACCCTGTTAAAAAGATATATTTTGAGTTGTCTTTATTTCTGTGTCACAAGGGTTCACATCCTCCAAAGTGTATTATTAAAAGTTTTTATGACCATGCTCAGGCAATTTATACCAAATAAGTCTGATGAAAAAAAATTATTGAGCAAGACAGAACACTATGCAGCTATGATAAGCAATACTTCATGTCCTTGTTAATTAAGAAATGGAGCAAGAAAATATTACACTCATTTTTCTATAGTAATGAGTTTCTAATTTTTATTGAAGAAATACTTAACTAAATTACAGAAAACCAGTCCACATTCTTTATCCCTCTGAAATATTTTATTAAAACCCTTTCATTTCTTTAAAAGTAAAAGAAATTGTAAAACAAATTGATAGTTACATTATCACAATCAAAGTATCAGAAATATGTTTTAGAATAGGTAATTTGATAATAAAATAATAATTGTGCCTCTTCCCAAAGGCAAAAATAATTGGTAATAATAAGCATATAAACAAGTATGCTTAGAAAAATACAAACTAAAGTAATACCATTTTTAAGGACCTTTTACCAGGTCCATTTGTGAAATACTTATATACTTAGTACAATTTACATAGTTTTAAGTTAGCTGCCCCAATATCCACCCCAAAATGAAATTGTTCATAGACAAGTGAAGACCTTTGCATCACCTGCAACTGCTAACACTAAACAGAATGAGATTACATAAGGAAGAGAATGATTAAGAGTCTGAAGAAAATTGTCTCAGTGCTGATAATCTCCCACCAAGAAGAAGTAGAGGGGTTTCACAGAAAAGCAAAGTAGATAATCAGGGACTTTTAGGAAGCAATTCTCATGGAAAAAAAAATTGTTAATAAGACTGAGATGCCTTCTTTTTTTGTTGTTGTTTTTTGGGGGTTGTTTTTTTTTTGTTTGTTTTGTTTTGTTGTTGTTGCTTTGGTTTTTTGGGGGGTTTTTGTTTTGTTTTTGGAAAGGCAAATAAGAGTAAATGTATTTTGGAGTTCACCTAATAATATGAAAAATAACATCTTGATCTTCTTAATTTTTGATCATAATTAATTTCAAAATTTTCTTAGAGGTTGTGAAGATGTCCACATCAAGGCTTGTCCTAATCTCTACTGTTAGAAACAGATATTGATCAAGTGTTACTGCACATAGATATGATATGGGCTTCTTGCACCTGTTTCTGAAACACCTGTTACTGTTAGGAACAAGATAAAGAGCCAACTAACAATTTGTGTAGTGACCGAATTGAATTTCCTTCTGATTATGATAAGCTCACATCAGTCAGTGGCTCACTGCTGTCTCCAAACCGAGACTGCCAATCTGTGAACACTTTCAGTATCTATAGTTTTGCATCCCCCGTTCATAAAAGTAAATCTGTTCTGTTGGATAATCTTAGTTTCAGTTTTTCTGATTCTCCAAGGAATTAATCTTGCTGTCCAAAGGATCCCTTTAGAAATAAGCTGAAGTTTTTTGTTGTTTAGTAGCTCAGTACAATGCACTTGAAATACAGCAATGGCCATGAGTATTTAGAAAACTTTATTACTCTGCATGTTAAGGTCTTCAGCAATGGGATCAGTGGATATTCTGGTTTTAACTTGCATTGTAAAATGCCTTATGGGCTTTGTATTATAGTAGGAAATAATATTAGTGCATTGCAATTCTCTATTAAAAAAATATAGGGAAACTAAATGATCAACTTTTTAAATTTTGAAGTTGCAGTTTTCCCCTTTCTCACATGCTGGTGTCTACCCTGGCAAAGGGGGTAAACACTGAAGGTCCATCTATTGCCTGCTCCACAGGTCTGCACAGAAAACTGAGTTCTGAGGTTCCTGCCCTTGGAGGCTCCTGGCTTGTTTGATCACACCTACACACAGTTGTTTCTGAAGTGCTTCAGTTCCCCACTATGTCAGTGGAAAGAGAGGAGGGGAATTCCAGATGGAAATTCGTCTCACTGATTTCCCTGAGGAAGTTGCCCATTTCTTTTGTTGTGTGTAGAGGCACTTTATGGTAATTATGGTGTAATTATGTTCACCTAATTTTAGATCTCTGCGGGCATTTGTAGAGACTGGTTGGTGTGGAATGTACTAAAGCAGCTGCTTTAGGGTGAGATGAATCCTGTCTAAAAATGCTCATTCCTCCCCATTTACTGTAAGGGAAGAGTGTGTAACTACCTCTTAAGTAAATGTCTCAGTTTTCTCTGTAGGAGAATAATTAGGCCATCAGCATTTTCTGTGATGAAGGATGTCGTCTAATTTCTTCTCATAAGGCTGCTTCACTTGGCCTAAATGATTAAGATCCATCAACTTAAAAAAAAATGAATGTCAATGTATGCTAACATAAAAAACCCCAAACAAACAAACAAAAAAAACCAAAAAAACCCAAAAAAACCAAAACAAAAAAAACAAAACAAAAAACAAATAAAAACCAAAACAAACAAACAAAAAAAAAAAAAAAAAAAACCCAAAGAAACAAAAAAAAACAGAAAGAAAATCTGATTGTCACAGTTAATTAGCCATACCACAGAGGAACACTGGGTCTTGTTTCTGAAGTGCTGAGCAGAAAGGTACAACAAGGATTGGAAGTCAGAACTAGCATCATAGATAAATGCCCTAAAACTAAGCCTTGCGCTGAAGCTGTCTCTTACCCAGCAAATATTTGTGCAAAATGGAAATGAAGAATGATTTAAAGCTGCCTGCAAGGCCCCTGGAATACCTTTGACTTGTATTTGGCAAGCTGTGTTAGTTGGGCTGAACCTGGATGGGTTTGAATCACCTTCTGCACAAGGATTTGAGTACAGGTGTCCTCACACATTTCTGAGCATATTCCTTAGAAGCTGAAAGGCAGGGAAGGACCACTGGGGCAACAACTTCCCTTCATTCTGTTGAGCAGGATTTTGAAGGACAGTACTCATTTCCCCCAACTTCTGAAGGACCAGGCTCATGCTCCTATTTGCAAATGTTGCCACTGTGCACGTTCTAGAGTACAGGTTGGTTTTGAGGTAGGGGTTTCCTATTTCTTACCTTGTAGAATTTCACAAGCAGCAGATCTATTGCAACCACCTTTTATTTTGTGCAATCCAACTCTCCTGAGCATTGCCATCAGCTCTCTCAGTACTGTGGATTCTCTCTGGGATACAGGAACAATTTGTGTGTTGTTTGGTTCCTTTAGTGCTGGACCTTTCCAGCCCTCTTCCTGTATGACCAGACCTCTTGAACCATAAAAGACATACCTTCTGTTGGCTCATGGAAGCATTTCAATCACAGCTGAAAGTCTGAAGGTTATTAAAATAAATGGAAATAGAGTATGCATATGTGCAAATTACTTTCCCACAGAGCAAAAGACAGCTCCAAATGTGTTCTTTCCTTATATTCTTTTCATTACTTAGTGTGCTCCCTGTGTGACATCTGTTTCATCTTTCAGGCATATAGTCTACCCTCAAAGTAAATGACAGAGGACATTATATTCTATGCAATAGTGCTGATGCTATAGCTAAAAAAACTTTAAAAATATAAATAAGTAAACTGAGTCACTTCCAATGCACCAATGCATTTGACAAAAAACCCAAATAGTATAATTTTACTCTGTTTAGTCTGGAATATGCTTGATAGTAAGATCTTAGAATTATATAGAACTTTCATTTTGAACAATCTATATGTGGTCTATGAAAAGACAATGAGTTCATGTGCCACCTTCAAAGAAGCAATGACACACAGAACAGTGAGAGAGTAGGAATCACCTGACCAAAACCAAACTTTTCCACACACTGCAATTAATTCCTTATTCCTTGATTTTTGACATTTGTTTAATCTGAATGAATGGACTAATAAAGTAGCACATCCGTTTTAAATGCTGCCACTTTGCTTTTTTGAATTTGCCATATGAATGAGTGTACTTTCATAAGCAGACATTATCATTGAATCTTCTTAATGCTAAAGTTTATCATAATAAAAATACGCATGCTATTGTCACACAGGTGTTAAATTAGATACTTTCATTTATTGGTGGAATGAACCAAATAGTGAGGAAACCCAGAAACAATCAAGGATAACACTGAAGATGAAGTTAAAAATTTCAGACACTATTTATTGAGTAATGTAAATTTTAAGTTCTATTTCTTTAAAATTTACAAGATTCTCTTTTTTAAGAATTCTCCTACTAAATTTTTATGTGTTTCCAAAAGGAATTGCAGTCTGTCATACTTCATGTGTGAAGTAAGCAGTTACAACTTAATAAGCACCTATGAAATTTAGGCACACATAAAATCAGGTAATATCTAATATTTATGCTGTCTTTATTTCACTTTCCTTTGAAACATCTAGATTAGCTAATCTAGAGCCAGGAGATCACTTGCACCAAGTGAACATGAGCTCCAAAAGCAACCCCATTTTTTGATGTCTGGAAAGAATTCTTTTATTTTTTTTAATTACTATTTTCCTATTAATAAGGTTTGATAATGCATGCACCATAAGAAAAAAAATCGTTCTTGTTGAAGCTTCCATATATTTTCTATATAGCCTGAACGAAATAAAAAAAAAGGAAAAATACATGAATTCTGTCTAGAAGCATTTGTAGTTTGTGATCATTTACTGGTTTTCTCAGAAATCATTGTAATTATGGTGTCACTTGGAACAGAATATGAAAAAATATCTCTTCATTAGCTGGCACTTATTTCAGGCTGCACAGACCCTTGTAAATGTAGTTTACAATGAACCACCCATGAATCATCATATTTTGCTAGCGAGTGTTATGAGGCTGTACAGAAAAAAACCCCAAACAAACAGGTTTTGGGACCTGTCAGGGTAAACATTTTGGTATTTAAAGCACAGACCATGTAATTTCCTGAGCCACACTGAAAGACATGATTGGCTGTCCAGTGGGTTAAAATGATATTAATTTTTATTACCTTTTGGAAAAGTGCCTTGCAAAGACTCATTCTTTGGCATTGAACAAAAGTAACTGGTTTTTACACTAAACATACTTTATTCAAATAGAAATTTAGAACATAAAATGCTGATAAAACTTAACTCTAAATAATATGTGTATAGTTAGGACCTGAACATTTGCTATGTGCAATTTTTTTTTCTCTCTCTAAAGAACAATGATAAAATGTTGGCCTGTGACTTGGTTTAGAGGATATATAAGTCACCAACGTGCCAGGAGAATATCCAGTTGTCAAATCAAATTTATCATGTGTGCTAACATAATTGTATAAGTAAAAATAATTATTTCACATCGGACTTTAGACAATTAGGTCAAAACTTTATTTTAAAATGGAGGAAAAAATAAATTGCCATTCTACACAGTGTCCACACTACTCGAGATCTTACCTGAAAATTCTGTCTTGGTGAGAGAAATCGCAGTTTTATAAAGAGTTTATGAGTAAAGAAGAAATTACCGAATTCTTAGGCAAACAAGTAGGCAAACAAGTAAATACACATATTCTTTATGTATAATGTTCAAAATATAAATATTAATATAATGAATCATTAGAGTTTATTCACTTGCATAAATGCATAGACACCTCAGTTTGGGTTAACCTATTGCAAGCAAAATTATAACCGGTGTTTGAACATTTTTAAGTGAGTATATTCTTTTTTTTTTTCCATGGAAAGTATGCTTCTCTGAACTGTTTCTTGCAATTTCTAAGTAGCTTAGATAAAATAACTTCTAGATTTTGCTGTTCTTATGATTCCTGAAACCAAGGCTATAAGTAAAAAGTAAAAAAAAACAAACCACAAAGATAACACCACACCAAAACAAAGGTGTAAAACCAAAACCTGAAAGCAAACAGAAAAACAGTAGAATAGACTAAACACACCTTTTGCAATGGAACAACTACAACTGGTATGTGGAATAACTGTTTCTTCACCATTTTAATGTGGCTGTTCCCAATGTAGACCCCAGTAGAGTTTCTAGGAAGACAGCAAAGACCTGTTCCTCCAGGTCAGACCTTTTCTTGCCAAATTTTCCTTTTCTGTGTTGACTTCATGCCCACATAGGGCACCTGGGGCAGCCAGTTCCCTGCAGGAAGAGCTGTGGACCTGGCAGTGGCTGGGGAAGAAGGGCAGCAATGAGTTTGTCTTTGATTCCGTTTATTAACCCTAATAAAGAGCCTTTAGCATCCACCCTTACAGCCCCCTTGGAAGCCTTTTGACTCAGATTCAGAGATAAAACTGAAACCATCTCCTTAGCAGAGCTGAAGGACTGCCATCCAGAGCCATGAATAAACTGCTTAGCCAACACCAGCTTTTAGCTTCTCTGAGCAGCTGCTGAGATCTTAAGTAATTACATAGCTCGACAAAAGACTGCAGTTTCAATGTGCTGTGTGGGGGAGTCTGTATTCAGTTCATTTACCCTGAACAGCTCTTCCACAGCTGAGATAGGAAGCTATCCCTTGTCTTTTTGTCTCTGTTTAACATATAATTATGGTTTCTTAATTGCATTTTATTACCATCTGATTTTTAATTCTACATGCACCCTCTAGGTACACTTTAATTCATGCACAAGATTAATGTATTTTTTTATTTTAACGTTTTTGCAAATAGGTAATTTAGTTTGATTTTTAGCTACAAAATATATTTTAAA
This sequence comes from Sturnus vulgaris, assembly GCF_052056855.1. Lineage (NCBI taxonomy): Eukaryota > Metazoa > Chordata > Aves > Passeriformes > Sturnidae > Sturnus > Sturnus vulgaris. The sequence goes on along the minus strand of NC_142247.1, from coordinate 63,571,600 downwards.
TTATTTAAAAATGCCTAGATCAAATTTTCTTATATGTTTCAGCATTGTAATTAAAACTCTCTAATTCAGAAGAAAAAATTAAAAAGTCTTATGACCACATGGCAGGTCACTGAGTGGTAAAAATCACTATTAAAAATCTCATCTTGGAAGTTATCTGCTTCTGCACAAGGTACTGCTACCAAAACAATTCACAGAAAGTTTCTTATATTTGAAAAAAAAATTGTAAGAGCTAATCCTCACTTAATTTCTTGTGAAAATATGTGGGGAAAACCTCTTCTTGCAAGCTTCATGCTGTACTGCCCACTTATGTTACCAATTTGAGAATAGCCCATGGTACGTATACTGAGTTTTTCTTTTTGAAATGTGCATTACCCATATTTCCCAATTCCTGTTACCTACTTATGCAGCATCTGAGCAGTTTGGTTGGCTTTAGAGGAATTATTTTTGATAAAGAGTGGACTGTCCCAGGTGCAAACTGTGTGAGTTCATGGCTTTGTGCTAAATAAAATGACACTTTTACAGCTCTGCACAAACCTTAGAAAATATAATATTGTCAGGAGAATATCTTCTGTGGGGAGTGAGGAATCCTATCAAGAGGACCTTCCAGGAAAACATCTGGGTGGAAATCCAAGTAGAAATCTGGGCAAGCAGAAAGCTTGATGCTTCTTGTTAATGACAGGATGATTGTGAGGAATGTCTGTTGCTTTGTATTGGAAGGCAATTAATTGTTCAAATGCAACCCTGGAATAAAATTAAGCTGTTGCTAATTTCAACCCAGGTGGTTGAAATAGAAGGTCTTACAGATACAACATAAGAAGTTGCTGAAAAATCTCTATAGGTCTGTCTTCCTTTGGCAAGACCAAGCTTCATTAGATTTTTTTATTTTCATATTCATTAAAGGCTTTTGCAGGTTGAGAACAGTAATGTTCATAATTTAGGCCCCTGATCCCCAGAGGGCATCTGAGGACAAAGTTGAGCCAAATTGTGTAAGAAGGAAGTATGAAAAGGAAGACTACTTCAAATAATCATTATTTTAATCTCTAAAAGGTGAAAGGTGAAGGCGTGGATTAGGCACACCTGAGTAAGTGGTTTTTGTTCTCATTTAATTTCTAGATTTAGATGTAGTTTGGTCAGAATCTTGGGGTCATCTGCTCAGCCATAGCCACGCTGGTCATTAAATAAATGTATGTGCCTGAGGAATTTTCAAACCATGAAGCCAGAAATCTCATTTGGTTTTTTTTTTTGGACCTAAAGTGCAACAGCCTGAAGTATGTGACATCTTTTTCTTGCATTGGGCTCAAAGCACATCAGGTGCAGTTGCTAAGAGAACAAGGACCTGTATGTGAGATGTACATGTTCTCCTGGTGGCACCTGCTAGAAAAAGGGACACCAGGAGAAGGGTCAAGTGATGATAGCATGAATCAGTCAGAAGTGGAATTGATATGTTTCAGCTCCATTCAAAGCACTCTGTCTTTTATGCATTAATACATAGTCTCACATATTTCTGTCTGACTTGGAAATTCTTTGCAAGTAGTCACTCATTTTTTTGACAGTTTAAGGAAGTTACCAGTGTTTTGTGCTTAAAAATTAAGATTTTTTTTTTTTGTACGGCATTCAGTTAAAATTCTTCCTGTGTTAAGTACTTGCTGAAAGAAAGGATTAGAATGTAGTTAAGCACTGTGTACTGTGTAGTTAAGCACTGTGTACTTACAGGTCATGCTGTGCACCCATAAAATATAGAGGATATAAATAAAAATGCTAATATAAAGGATATAGCTATTGTGGGTGTTTGACTGTTCAGAAAGTAGAAAGCAGCAAATCAGGCAAGGATTTTAGTAAATCTTCAACAGGTCTTCTGTGTGCTGAAATGTACAGTAATCTGAATAAGTCTTCCTAGTGCAGCAGACCATGAACTGAAGTTGTTGCTATTAACTTAAACTGGGTCACCTAACTCATCTCTATACTCCTGCAGAAGCACACTGCAATAATCAGAGATCCATAGAATGGTGTGGGTTGGAAGGGAAATTAAAAATCATCTCGTTCCAATCCCCCACCATGGGTAGGAACACTTTTCACTAGAGCAGTTTGCTCAAAGCCCCATCCAGCCTGGCCTTGGACACTCCCCAGGGAAGGGGAGTCCACAATTTCCCTGTTCCCAGTTCCTCAGCACCCTCACACGAGAGATTTCTTCCTTATCTCTAATCTACATCCACCCTCTCCCCTGAGCCCTCTCTCCTCCAGGCTGAGCAGCCCCAGCTCTCTGAGCCTGTGTGGAAAGCAGAGATGCTCCAGCCCTTGGACCATCCATGGCCCTCCCTGGCTCCTTTCAGCAGGTCCCTGTGCTGGAGGCTCCCGAGCCTCATGCAGCTCTGAAAACAGTTTTGCAATACAGGAATTGCATTTGAGTCATACATGGGCCACTACAGAAACACTTTTTTAAAAATCTTACCAGCTAATGGTAGCAATGCAGAACACCTTGATTTAAAAGTAACTCTTTCTGCCAAAGACCTCTGTAGGAAAAGAAAAAATCTGGGTTTAAGATTTGAGGAAGAGGTTAGAAGTTAAGGAATTGGAGAGATGACTTACTAGAACTCATATATATTTTACTTCTTTTAATACCTCACTTTTCACCCCACCAAAACAGCTTCTAATGGATTCTCAAGTCTCTAGAGATGATTTTATCATTATTTTTTGATAGAATAAAGTGCATCCATATGTCTGCTTTATTGAATGTTCGTAGTGCTCTCTGAAAAATAGCACTTCTGTTGACAGCAATACTTTTTTGCCATATATATATTTTTTTCAGTTAAACATTTTGGAAGACCAGTCCATACAGATTTAGCCTTAAATTCTGATTCTGGTTGCACTGCTATATAATGTGTGGATTTGACATTTCAATAAATGCCTGAAAAGAATGAATGAAAAGATGCTATTTTCTGTGTCACTTAATCAATGTTGTATCCTTAGTCAGATAAGGAATCAAAGTGATATTCTTGGTACAATACAAGAAAACTTTATAAGCTTATTCACTTCCCATATGGTACTGTAAAACAAAGTTTAAAATGAAGCTTGATGGATACTTTAACAAATTTAGGTTGATAGTTTGGCTAGGAACAATCTAATTAAAAGTTATGCCAAAATGTTTGGGGTGGAGGGAAATTCATGAGAAGGAGTGGCAAGGCTGTTGGTGGAAAGTTTGCAGGTGGCCTGCAGGCAGTCTTTTGAGACACTGTGCTCTAAATGTTAGTGTCATGGTTTTATGAAAAAGATTTAGGATAATTCTTTTTCCTCTTTCTCCTTAATAATTCTACTTCTCTTTTGCCCTCTCTAAAGTCATGTCTACATTGTTAGTCACTGTATTAACTGCTGAGGGAGACCAAATGACTAGTTCAGACTGGATATCTGATTCTTAGATAGCTAAAGATGAATCATATTTGTTCTATGGTATCATTTAATTAATCCCCAGTAAGTGAGGAATGGAAAATGAGTGGAGTGGTGAGAGTCATGAATCTTTCAGCTTCAGTGGTTTGGGTGCTTCCAACTTTAATTTTCATGTTCCAGTATCTGTAGCATTAATTCCCTGATAATTCAAAACGGCATCAGGGAGGCCTTTAAGAAATTAAAATCTGAAAGCAAATGAAAGCAAGCAGTGTATGATGGTGAAAATGGATGAGGAGTAAGGACCTCTGTAAGGATTGTGAGTAGCCCAGGTGGTGCCCCAGGGTACCTGAGGGCAGCCAGGCATGGCCAGCTCTCTCCCTCTGTGGCCTGTTTGGAGTCTGCAAGTTCAGAAGATCAGACACAGGTATTTTCTTTTGCACAAAAAAAATTGCCTTCAGTTTTACAACTGATCTAAAGGGATTTTGAGGTGAGTCTGGAATTTATACCCTTGCAGATACTAGACACGTAGAGTTCTGCTTCACAGTATTAATAGAGAAGTGAAAGACAAGAAATATAGCAAGTGGGGACAAAAGCAAATGGATAAGTTAAATATAAAGAATTTGACTCAGTGGCATTCATTTCCTCTGTCACTGCAACTCCCTTGTTTTATAAGTGCAGTATTTTTATTCAGGATTATGCAGTTTAAGAGCTACACTACTGCTTTGTGTTGGGAGAAAAGAGAATGGGGAGAAGAAAATCAATTGATGAGAATAACTGCTAGCAGCATAATACCTCTACTTTCATGCAGTTGAATCTATGAGTTTGTTAAGCGTTTTTTTCCTTTAAAACCAAGGACTATTTTTCTGTAATTATTGTAAAAATCCTATTGGAAGCAATCACAAGCATTTTTCAAGACTTATCAACACATTTTTTCAAGTCCTCTAACAGTGCAACAATTTGATTTTTGTTAAAGTGTAGCATGCTGTGGCTAAAACCTACTGATGTGTAAACACCGCTGAGGTATTTTTCTGCAAAGACGTTTATGTTCAAATTGCAAGTAGTGAAGCACAGCAGCAGATTAGCTGTGAAATTCGATCTTGCTCATTTTCTGTAGGTATGTAGAATTAGAATTTCCAAACACAGAAAACTTGGCAGTTGCCTGATCCAGAATGCAACTTCACAGATAGGCTGGTTTTACAAATGGGTTTCAAATGGTGGTTACAAAGGCAGAGGCTGCTGAATGATCTTTTAGGACAGCACCCCAGCAGGAATTTATTAGCCTGGGAAGTGTGTACTTAAACTGATCCCAGTCTATGAACAAGAGGACAGCATTATTCTGACTGACTTTTGGCACATAAAATCCAAGTAGGTTTTTTGATCACCTAATAAACAATGGAAAGAGAGCAAGGCTTTAATTTAAATGTCTATATACTTTACCAGATACTTCAGCTTTCTGGTGCAGCTAACATTTTTAAGGTAGCCTAAATATTGAATAAAGAGCTCTGTTGGGCTTTTTATAGACTTTTATCACCTGATAGATGTTCATTCTTCAAGGGAAAAGTCAATCATATTGCTGTCAGGTAAGAGAAGTTCCACCATTTCTCAGCTCCTCTCTTCCACCTCTAATGCACTTGACATGCCCTACAGCAGCAGATCTGGTGTCTGTAATGAGTCTGTTCCAGCAAGCCATGGTTAAATAATTGTTTTCAAAGTCTAATGCCAGCTGCAGCATCACAATATGTGAAATCCTACTCTTCAGAAGAAGCCTGTTACACATGTCACTGATACTCTGTATCTTCTAATGAAAATATCCCGTAAAGGAATGATTTCTTCCAAGAAAAGCATTTTCCAAAATAACTTTTGAATGAATATATGACATTGGGATAAATCGCCGATTGTTAACAAATAAAAATACCCTTTATACACATACTTAAATTTATTTTAAAATAATAATTTTTAATTAAAAAAATTATTAAAGCAAGGAAGCCATATTTACTCTTTCCTTCTTGAGGCTTTAAATACAACAGCTAGAAATTAAATTTGGTGCTTCCTCTGTTAGGAATACCAGTGCTGGAAACAAACAAAAATTCCTTCTTGAGACACAGGCTCCGAAAGTCCTGAAACATCTGTCTCTCTTATAAGCTTTTTCTAATGGAATGACAGTTCATATTTCTTGGAGAAAGGACCTGTCAAAATGCTTGACTTTAAAATGCAGACAATTATTTGCAGCTAAGAGTATTTTGTGTTGTATCTAGTTTGGAATGTAGAAATTAACATACCAGTCGCAAAGGATTCAACCTGTTTATGAAGGTCGGGCCAAAAATTGATTCATTTTGCACTGAAACCTCTGGAGGATGGAGGGAGGCATCTTGAGGCCTTGAGTGATGAAAAATTGTAACCACGGTGTTTACAAGCACAGCTATACAAAAAAGGCTAGAGTACAATGAATTTTACATGCCCTGTTTTGCCATAGGAATCAGCTGGGAGAAGTGACACTTTAGTTGGGCAGGTCAGCAGCCTTCCAGATGCAGGAAGACATCAGAGCACCTGTTTATCCTAGAAGAGCTTGGTTATGAAAAAGATCTTAGTTACAGAGAAGGCGTGAGTGATGTGACATACCCATCATTATAGAAATGAGCCACAAGTTAGGGCATGATCTAGGGAAAGAATAGAAAGGTTATTGTTACTGTAAACTGAGAGAATTTGAGAGAAAACGAAAAAATATCACATTGGATAATCAAAGGTCTGTGGACACTGTCTGCTGTATCTTCCATTTTTGAGGGACTTATATCTTATAAATGTGAAAATGAAATTATACAGTGTTAAGTACAAGGACTAATATAGTCCTGTCCAGGAAAATGGTGTCCTGTCTTCTGTGGTGCGCCAAAAGGGGTTTGGAAATTTCAACATACATCTTGTGTTCATCAGAATAATTTTCACATTATTTTGTCCTGCTCATCAGCAATGCATATTTTCCTTTGTAAGTGCAGCAGCTATTTAGCCATCAACAGAGTGCTTTGGAGAGGGAGGAGCAAGGAACCTAGCTGCAATAACATTTGCCTTAGCTAAAGGAGTGGTGTAAAAAACATCCCTCGAGTGCAAGAAGAATGTTAATGTCAGACAATTAAGCCTTCAGAAGCAGGGAAATGCCACTTAATATGCCATATTAACTGTTGAATAGTGTTAACTGTCCCTTGTGCACAGGTATCTCCTGGTACTCGTTAAGGGTATAATTGTTTAGTTTATCACTCAATATTGCATAATGTCACATACTTTTCATCTGTGGCATCAGACCTGTCTCTGTTATTAAATGTGGGCAATAATAGAAGAATTGTTAATAATAAAAAGGAGATAATTTTCTATTGGCCTTCCCCTATGTGTACAACTGAAAGTAAGACTTTAAATATTTTTATTCTCATTTTGAATTTGTTCAGATATCTACTAGAGAAAAAAAAACGTAAAAACAAACAAATTAGGGATGGGGAATATCAGTGATCAGCACAGCAGAAAATGTATTTTTTCTCATCAAATTGCAGTTTCTTATTTTCCTAAATTTCAAAGATTTAAGAAAATGTTTTTTCAGTAATAACAATAAATGTGTATCTACCATAGTATCTTTGTGCTGTAAAATTCGAAGTTTCTTTTGCATCATAAGCCTCTTCACCATTTAGGGATATCAGTACCTATAAAATTTAGGCAAGTAGATGAAAATTATGAAACTGTATGAGTAAATGCAAATTAAAAATTTTAGATATATTTGTGTGAAAAGTGCAAGTTCAGTTTTCATACAGGAAATAATGTTTAAGACTTTATTATTATTTCTTGCAAGCATTTTTCTGTTTGTTTTAAAATACTCCAGGTTTTCTCCTGCAGTTTATCTTGCAATGCCAGAGTTATCTAGGCCCAAATCACAAATAAATATATAAATATCCACCTCCTATTTTAGTGACTGACTTTGAAATCGTAGTAAATACCTTTGTCTTTTCAAATAACCCTTAGAGCACATTTCTTCCTGGTCACCTGTGCCATTGAATGCCATGATGGATGGTTTTAATAAAATAGTTCCTATTCTTGTATTGTAATTTTCCTTTTTCTCCTAAATATTTGTTTTGAATCCTCTCCTTTTCTGTGTCCTGTGACAGCCTATTTCATTACCATTAAAAGCTTTCTTGTTCTGATACTGAAATACTCTTAAATACACAGTGTTCTATAGGCACTCTGAAGAAATGAGAGACTTTTCAGAAGAGCCATGAGTTCATTTCTGTTGGTTCCTCTAAAGAAACATCAAATTTCCTTCAGTTCCAGTGGTGGTGCAGTCATGGGTCCTCTGTGGCTCTTGGTGAGGCAGTGAGGGCTCTGTGTCTAGCTCTGCTCTTATCTTTATATGTGATGCTGACAAATTAGAAATCAGCTGCAGAGGAAAACATCCAAAAGATATAAAAACAGAGAAATTTGTTCCCTCAGTTTGTTCAGCTCAACATTAACAGGAAAAAAAACCAGGAAAAGAAAGAGGATGAAGGAGAAATAAAGTGGTTTAATTTGCAACATAAACTTTTTTTCATGGAGTAGTTATGGGTATTTCATTATTGAAGGGAGAGTGGGGTACTGTAAGCCAAGAACTAGAAACAGAAGTCAGAGACATTCAAATTAAAATTAAGGCATACATTTTTAAGAGTAAGGACAATGAAATTACCACAGAAAGAGGGAAAGGTCTCCATTTTTTCTCATCTTGAAGCCTGTAGAAGTTTCTAGAAACAGCTGTAGCACCATGAATTAGTAGGGCTTGGTACAGGGGTCCCTGTACTGGTTGATACAGCATATCCTGCAACGTGTCAGAGCTCAGACTAAAGGACCTAAAAGTTTTTTTCTGGCCTTGAACATCAAGCATTAGTATCTGTAATCTTAAAATATAGCTGCATACCTTTGCTCATGTTTGTGGTGGTTTTTGGTCTTTCCAAATTGGCAGCCACCAAATGACAAATATGACTTCTCTGTGTTATGCTTTTAAATTCCCCACATTTTTGATGTAGAAATCCACAAAATGTAATTTGCCTTAAAACAGAAAAGAAGTCATCTTAAGTCTGTCTCATGCTCAGTTCCATGTTTAGAGACACAAATATGGCTCAGTGACATTTTTCTAACCCAATCATTGCTTCAGTAGCCTTTGGCAGCCTGGCTAGTTTGAATCTGAAACTCTGAATAAATTATTTCTAACACCCAGCACTTTTCAGTAACATTTTGTTCTTGTTTGTGGTGTTGGCTGCTATCCCAAAATGTATCCATTTTCCCTTTGTGGTGTTCTATTCTTAGCACAGATTAATACAGGGATTATTATTTATATTAATAATAATGATGATGATGATGAAAGTAGCAGTGGTATTGAGTACTGAAAGTAGCAATAGTAATGACTATCTTTTTGGCTGCTTGTTAGGGCAACAGATAACCATTATGCTTGCATGACAGAAGCAAAACCAAAACACATAGCATAAGTTAGTATTGCATGAAAAGAAAGAGTTTATAGCATGAGAAACATCTTTGCAGTGAGAAATTAATTTTATACTTGAGTTCATCCTCCAGATCAATACCAGAAGATGTAGGCTGGATTCATTTTGGTTGAAGATAAACCAGAAAGTGGCCAGCTCTGAGAGGGCCACCATGAGTCCATGGGCTTAGATTAGTTGATGTTTTTCAGGAGATGCTATAGTGCTGGGAGCATCCTCAGAAGTTAGCTTTCCTCTTGGTTTTCCTTATGTATGGCATTCCTTTGTTGTTGAAATACCTCCAACCAAAAGAAGTTATCTTCATACACTGACTATTCCCTTTCTGAATAAGGGCATCTGCCAGCTCTTCTTTGACAACTGGTGAGTTAGTACATCTTTTATATGTTCCTTAAGAACAAAACTCAGATCCCCTTTTCATGGTGTTTTTAGTCTATTGCTGATTAAAAGACATCTCCAGACTGCAATATAGGACAGACTGCTCTACTCAATTTTCTTTGAAATGTCTCTCCTCCATTTGTTTAATTAAAGCACCGAAAATCAGATGCCTTTGTGGAATACCTCTGAATTCACCTCAGGAATAAGATCATAGCTTCAACTGAAGTCAGCCAGCCATGGATGCTCTGCTCCAAGCTTCAGCCAACATCACACATTCATAACGTTTTGAAATGTTTTGGTTTCTTTCTTTTTGCTGGGATGAACACTTCCCTCACTGTCTCAGTTAAAACAAGAGAGTTCCCCTGCTCTAAATGTTCCCCCTCAGGAGTTCACTATTTTGATGTAGAAACTAGTTCTGAATCTGAGTTAAACTGGCATTCTGACACCACTGCAACTTGTCATTTGTGCAAAAGAAATCAGATCATTAGCAGGGGATCTGAAATATTTTTGTTTATAATGTTCTTTACCTGCAAGCAAAAATATTTCTTCCCCTCAGTATTATAGAGTCTGAAGGTCCTTAGGGCTTGTGCTATACTGATATAGACCTGTACAGGTATTTCCATTTTTATGAGCATTTCTTTAGATCTGGTATCTATTGCAAGAAAGAGTTATAAAGGTACAGATGTGTTAGGTTCAGGCCGATTTATACAGACCCAATGCTGGCTTGTTTGGGACATCAAGAGTCTTGGTCCTGTGGGGTTCACTTCCTCTGAGGACTCAGGGTGGCTGGCACGGCCAGTCTCTATTAACACTCTGTTAATACTGATCCCCAATAATTAATACTGATGTCTACTGCTCTCTATCAATACTGATCCCTAAGCTGCATTATTTTTTCAGTTATTCATACAGTTTTTGAGAACTTCACATTGAGCAAGTCCAATGGAATCTTTAAGTTCTTCTGTCATGTAAACCAGTTTACAGTTTTAGGGCATCACTTGGCAGCTCAAGCAGCCTTCAGAAGCAACCTCAACATTCAAATTGAACCCTTAGCACATTTTAGTCTGAAGAGACTCCTGAAAAAAAAATCCTCCTTCCAAATGTGCAGTGGATGATATGGTTTATTTATTGCATGAAATATGCATTTTAAAGTCATTATTTCATCCTGTGCCAACATCCTTTGCCTGTCTTCCTAAAACAAATGAGACATTTGCAGAGTCCCTAAATGTAACCATCTGTTTTTTTCTGCTCTGATACCTTATACCCCAAAATTGAATTCAGACCTACTCTGGCATTAGCATTTGAACTTCTTAGTATAGGATGAGTAAAGAATCTAACTTGCACACTAGCATTGCTCTGCATGTGAGGCCCAAGTTCACCAGTATTTGTCCAAGAGACCTCAGTAGTATTTCAAACTTAATAAAAGTAAAATACTTCAAGCCAAGTACTGAAGTTATTCTGTTTCCTTTCAGTCTTCAAGTATGTAGAAGACAATACAGGAGATGAACAGAAATTTTCTCTACTATAGCTGCACAAGTGTCCAAGAATACAGCCTTTTATTGTTTTAATTTCCTTTTTTATTGCAGTCTTAAAGAAACAGAAAATTTTTACTAGCTTCCTGACTTAAAACCATAAATCTCTCCATTATCTCTGCATGCCAGTTTGATACTGTCAAGCATGTTAAAAAATAGAAAATGGTAAATTGACTACTGGCATTTCTTATATGTAAAGAAAGGTATAAAATTTACTTACAGTATATTGGGCCTGTAGCATTAAATGAAGGAAATGGCATTGGGAAAGTACGGATCTAATATTTTATGGGGTATGCATCAAAATCTCAACAAAGAAAGGCAGGTGAAATTACAGGCACATCCTGCTTGATAATGTTCATGTTTGAGGCTCTTTTAATGGCTTTGTGCCATATGCAGACTGATATTGACCTTAACATGCATAGATAAAACTGGAAATGTGTAACTATTAATCCACACCTCAGTGGCTTGCCAAATTCTTTATTGTCCCATGATTTTAGCCCTCTAGTCTTCTCTTTTAATTAAGTAACAACTGTGAAAATGTAACATGTTCTGTGCAAAACAACTAAGCATATTCCTGAACTACAGGCTGTATTGATTTCAGTCCAGTAGATCATAGCCATGGGGACAATGTGCCTGAAGGGTAACAAAGTGAACCTACAGCTCTGTCATCTCACTTTTTTCCCCTGATGTGACACCTTTCCGCTTCTGGGGATGCAGAGTGAGCAATTTTAGTCCAGTAATTGTGTGTTTTGTTCTGTGGCTCAGCAAACTGGGGTATCAGAGAAATGCAGCAGCAGTCTCTTCCCCAGAGGTGGAGGGCATCGTGTCTCTGCAGGCAGAGTGCATGATCTTGCTGGAGTACCCACCATCTGCCTGCCTACAGCTCCTGGGAACAGGAGCATTTTATTTCTCTGTTGAAACATATTATGTAAGCACACATATTTTTCACAATCTAATTTTCCACAATATACAGTGTCTCTTTTGGTCATTTGCATTTTTCCAGCAGTGCTAATTAAATCAGCACGAGGGGACTCAGCTAACCAACTGAGACTGTCCCAGAATATTACAGCCTCTTCATGCACTGAGCAGCTGGTTCAGTGCTCCAAGACCAAGTGCTGTCTTTCATGCTAAAGTACCATTCTATACAAAAGGTAATTTTGATGGCATAAAGACATTGCTCTCTTGGCTACACATACAGTAATTTTGAAGTGTTTATTGAGCGGCATTAAAAAGAGTTCAGTTTTTTTGTTTTAAAAGATCAGTCCCGTTTCTGTAGGTTTTTGAGAACAGGCTAATTTGAAGCTATATTGTGTTATGTGCTGGGGATCTGCTATTTCTGTCTGACCCAGAGACATGGACTCATGCAGTCTGGCTGTGCCCAGAAGTGAAGGACGGTGTTGCATTGCTTAGAAAACATTGTCAGCAGTAAGTACATGGGAATCGTTTGCTTTGTCATCTACAAATCTCTGTGTTGTATTTTGTGGTTATTTATTTGCTTTCATTTCATCCTGCCAGCTTATCTCTGAGACAAGTAGGAAGATTTTCCTTCCCATGTGTAAAAAAGAGCGACTGTAAGAATTGTATCCTCAGTGGGAGTGATTCAGAGGCAGAATTAGAGAGGGTGTCTGCCCTGCCGCGTTTCAGCAGCCAGAACACCAAGACTGGTGGCTCCTTTTTTTGCCTTGACTAAATGTTTGTCAGAGACCACCAAACATACTGACCCAGAGTGTGATCCAGAGCAACAGTCCTCTGATGTGAAATGTTCTGGTACCTGGAGCTGAGTGCTTTTATGACAAATATTGTTATATTTAATTAACACCTAAGTAGGGAGTTAGTTCCCTGTCTGTGGAATTAACAATATGTTTGTCTTGTAAATCTCTAAATATTACATCTACTGCTAGTCTAGTTATGTCTTGTTTGATTTGTTTTCAGGATTAATAATGACCTGTTCCACTAGTAGAGCAGAATTTGTTCCAGGTGACCTCAAGCACTCCACTGTCTTCACTCCTGTCTTGACTGAAATGCAGGTTTCTAAGTGTGAAGGACATATCACCCTTTCAGTGTTATCCTACAAGGACTAAACAGTGCATCCACTGGTCCAGTGGCCTCTCACCATGTGGGAATAGGTTGTAAGGACAGTGCAGAAGGCAATCTTTCCCAATGAATTACAGCTGTAATCAGTGCAGGACTGGAAACATCCGTGCCTGCCCAATGAGGATGGGTGTCATAAAAGAGGGGCTAGCTAGTCACGAGTAAGTTGCAGTTGGAGTTGGAGCTTGAGACTGAGAGTCTGCTGCAGTTTGGGATGGAGTCTGCTGGCTGTGCTGTGAGGAGGAAGGGTCATGTAAAGGACAGACAAGGTAAGGAGATGCTGTGAGAAGGACAGATAGGGATAGGTGGCCAGGTAAGGGACAGGTTGTGGTTTAGCCAGTCATGAAGAAGGAAACTTGCAGAGAGGAGAGGAGGAGTCAGTGCTGTGTGGAGCTGCCTATGAGGAAAGGAATCAGAGTTGCTTGAGAGAAGTTCACTGAAAGAAGGCATGTAAAGTTTTTAATAAAGGACAGGTGATGATGCCAGTCCAGTCCATCTTGACATAATTGCAATATCAACATGCTGAGGCACTCACCTGCACTTGCTTGGGGACAGAAGTACTGCTTGCTCAATTTCCAGCATGACTCATTTTGGTTTTGTGTGCTGAGGAATTTTCTGACTGTCCTGGTTAACTTGTGTGCTACCTGCGAGGTGGTGCCACTGTGGGCTGCAGGCTGAGAGGAACATCCCAGACATTAAATACAGAGGGCTGTGACACATAACTGGTGCTGAGTGTGGTATTGTTTATAAAACTGGAGGATACCTTCTCAGCCTCAGGCTTATTTGCTTGTTTTGTGTTGCCTTAACTTCCCATTGCTGAAAAATAGCTGCAAAGCATCCCCCCAGAAAAATGCTTTTTCTCAGCATTTTATCCTTGTTTTGACTTGGTATGAATGCCATGACACTTGATTCAGGAAAACCAAGGGAAAATCAAAATTCAGGAAAGGAAACACATTTGATAACATATATGCAATTCAGTCTCAGAGACTATCAATAATTTTGTGACCTCTGAAAAATTCAATTCTCTATTGCAAAATTAAGTTTGCAATTGACAAGTTTCTTGAGTACAAAGTCTGCAAAATGCTATTGTGCTGTTTATGACTATCAGAATGCAAGGAAGTAGTGCATTATGGTAGTGATTTTTCATGGTACATTATGAGTTCAGGCTGAGATGCTATGAAGACTTTAAAAAAAATGGTCTGCCATAATTCAGATACCAACCTAAATCATGTTTTTAAACTATTATTAGAACTCATACAATGGTAACCTCTGTGAGCTTACTTCCTTCATAAATTGTGTATTACTGGGATTCTTTTACCCAGAATAATTTTTCTTTTTACAAAGTGTCAGCACATAATTCACAGCCTATTAATATGGCAATATTATTTCCAGAAGTAAGGAAAATAAGTCTCTATCTCAAGCAATTAAAATTGTGCAGCTATGATTTAAGTAAAATACCTTTCAAATAATTCAAGTCTGGTAAAATTATGCCACTATTCCAATTCAGTCTTTCATATTTTATTTAAATACATGTCAGACCTCAAAGTTCCATCACAGTTGTCTTCCACAAAGATAAAATGAAAAGAGTATTAGAGAAAAAGAATATTTGTGTCCCTAGTAGATGAACAGTTATAATGATGTATTAATAGAAAAAGAGTATTAAACAGAACAGTAACTTTTCCATTAAAGAGGAGTAATTTCTGTCTACTTTTGCAAGGAGCTGGCTTTACCCATTGCAAAGCAAGGACAGGAGAATGTTTGTGCACAGAAAGAGACATTTGAACGTGTAAGTTCTGCTTTTGCTTGAATAATAAAGCTTGTAATAATAAATCTTCACGAAGATTCTGGCAGTGCACCCATGTGGCTCCCAGCACAGGGCTTTAGGGGCAGGTGGCCCAGAATGGAGCTCAGAGGGGACTGCAGAGGCTCTGATGTGGACAGCAGAGGTGGCTTTTGGTACAAGTGAGCTGTGTGTGGCTGCTTCCTGAGGAATATTGTCTGAGCAGGCTCTTCTTCCAGGTGTTGTGGGCATCCACCAGCTGACCCCAAGAGAACTTGCTGGGTGAGTCACCCCTAAAGCACAGAGAATTACACTGATGCAGTGAGGCATCATTTGTATCCAGCCAGAACAAATGAGGCCCCCATTATCACCATTATTGTGTATTACAGATTAATGCTGCGTTTTTCAGAGAAGTCAATTTGTCTCTTTTTTTCTAATGAACTTGTCAGTAAGCAGCATGTGGGCGTTTTGTTTTTTTTCTTCCAAGTATACGCATAAAAAAACATTTTGCTATACTTTGATTAAAAATAAAGTTCTTACATCTTTGTCCTTTTTTTCCCCTCATTAATTAAATTTGTCTGTTGGACATTTCTGACTAATATAGATTTTCCCAGAATATATAACGTCTTCCTGGAAATATATCCAACTCAATTAACAATATAAATGTTTTTCTGAAGCTAAAACCAGCCTTACTAGTCTGTTCAAATGCTTTTAGTATGATACAATCTCTAGTTAGACCTATCCTGTCCGTTTTCATCTTTATGTGCCATTGGTTTTCAAAGAGGCTTTGTCTTCAGAAGAATACCAATAATCTGTATTATTTCCCTTTCCCAACGGACTTCTTGAAGTCAGTTTCTGGAACTTTCTTTGGGAGCTGTATCTCAGAGCTCGGTTACATAACAAACATTGGTGTTAGCAAATTTCATACCCTGTTGTGATGCCCTTTGACCAAATAGGAGATTTCTCCGAGTGGGAACATCTGAATGCCAGGTACTATTCGACTGCTAGCAAAGTCTTCTGTAAATATGTACAAATTTCAAGAGAAACCTATCTGTGCAAACATTGCTGGCTTCTATATGACTGCACAGGATGAATGTGGGTTTTGACATTCTCATTTTGTAAGTAAATGTATAATCTCTTACAATTTTATGTTTGTCAAAAACATCTGTAAAGATAATTATTTGCCTTGTAGCAAGTCTTGTAGGAACAATATGACTCTTTTAAATATGTCAGTAACAGTCATTAAAGTTTTTGTGTAAGTTAAAAAACAAATCATTGATAAACTGGAGGCATTTACAAACAGCTGGTTCATAATTAGCTTTAGCAAATTTGCAAAACTGGAGTACAAGGCAGTTCATTTCCAGACAGGCTTTGTAGAGAGCAGCAGCATTATTTGAATGTTGCTTTATTTATGCACCTATTAACTGGAATACCCAATAAAAGATGAGTATTCTGCAAGCAAAGTGCCCCAAACTGTCTTCTCTGGTACAGGAATGACAGCTGGCCTTTTTTTTACCAACAATTTAAATCATGGCATTTCCCAGCAGCTTCAATCTAGAACTGTGCTGAGCAGTAAATTAACTGAAGAAAACAAAACAAAGTACCTCTAAATAGCAAAGGTACAAAATTATTTTACTGGGTAAATGTCCATTTTTGGGGGTTGACGTGGGGTGACTTTTAGATTGGAAAGTCCATGTTGCATGCTGCTAGCAGCCTTTGGAAGGTGCTGCAGCTGGCCTTGCAATGGAAAACTGTCTCTGCAGCCATGAGGAGTGGAGGTCTGTATTGTAATAAGAGCTGAAGTTCAGCAATCTGAGCTAAAGTACAAAATGCACGTGTGTTTGGCTCAGTTGATTCTCCTGCTGACACAGCCTCTCTGTATCATTACAAACCACATTTTTGCTTCCAGGACAGTGCACACTTGTTTCTTCACATTTCAAACAGAGGCTTGAGGCTAGCCACAAAAACTATGAAAATAAATCCAGGGAATGATATGCTTTTACAATGTACCTAGAATTAGTCTTCCCCTGTGCTGCTGGTCTCATTTGTGGCTGCTCCAGGGTATCCTGTTTATCTGGTCCTCAGACTACCCCAGAAGGTACAACAAAGGCAGGTGTAACACAGAGATGGATTGAACCAGGGTGTCCTTAGGCAGTGAGGCCTCCTCTGTTCCCAGAAACAAAATGCAAACTTTCTCCCATGTGAAGATCAAAGAGTGTGCAAACCTCAGTCTGTCACTTGGTCTGAGGAGAGCAGGTAGAATATATCATCTGTAGAGATTAGGGAATTACATGTTTGTACAGCCCTATATCCAAATATGAATTTTCATAATGGAGAAAGTAATAGAATTTATTGCAGGGTTTTTAATACAGTCTGTATGTAGTGCCATCCCCATGCAGTTTAACCTGTAAGTTCTACAATTCTGTATTTTAAAATTTTGATTTTAAAATTCCAGGAGGAAGAAATCAAAGGATAAAGCTAAGGATGCAAGTGTTATAAATATGATACATGTGTACAATGTATAATATAAAAGATCCATAAGCAAAAACGTTAATAATATATTCCATACCCAAAGAGAAAAAACTACAAAATAGAAGGCTATGAAAGAGAAGGTCATTTCCCATCAAAAATTAGATCTTTATGTTTTTCATTATATAAAGCACATAGAAGAATATCAAGATCTAATTTTTTCCAAAGCCTTGAAATTTGTTTAGATCTCCATTAAATGATCATGGAATACAATTTATTGGAATAGCCCCAAATATGAAAGAAATTGATTTTCTCCTTGAGGATTTCTTGCATAATTCCCTCTTGGTTCTCTGTTGTATACATTTCACAGAGCTCATAGCTCATCCCAAAGGTTTGATGCTTTGCAGATAAGTCAGATGGCAAATTTGGGTGTAGGCAGTGGTGAAAGGCAGGTAGAAGTGCAAAGATGATGCACAGTTTAATCTAGGGATAGAAAGGCTTTAAAATAAAATACGTGGTCTTCAGCTGATGACTGGCAGTGTAGAAAATGCTTCTTATAATTTACTAAATTTGGGGGTTTTTTTGCTGTTATGGTGTTTACATGTTTTATATGGAGACCTGAAGGAACTTCTCTTGTTGAATATGCCCATTATACCATGACTAGTGAAATGCCAACACTCATCATTATACTAATCTGAGCACTAGATAGGTTTGTTGAGAATAATTTCCCTTGAATAATAGGCTTAACTACAGGCTGTATTTTAATAATGAATCCTTATAAAATCCAACCAAGAGTTTTCATACTACTTGGAGTTTTCATATTCTCTTTTAAAAGAGATTTTTCTGGTTAACTGTTGCCAGTTAAAGAAACTATTAAAGTAAATCATCTTATACTGACACATAAGTTTTAAGTGCCTGAGATCTTTATTAATCAAGTACTAAAATAAGACATATTTCATTTGTTTAAAATGTACCATTTGTACTACAAATAGAAGGAATTCATATGAATAGTTGTAATCATAGTTTTTTTCTTCAATGAAGGCTTTCTTAAGGATTTTTTTTATAAGTTTATTACAATGTCACTGAACTTGTGGGAGGGAAAAAAGAATTGTGGTGCTTTTCTTCTGAGAGGATCATCTGGGGAAAAAGCCTGAGGATACAGCAGGAAATTTTGGTTTATGCTTAAAATCTTTCATGGTGTGAGACAGAGGGAGTTTTTGGGAGCTATGGCTGACATGGGCTTTCTCACAGCTATGTGAAACCCATCCCTCAGTGCTGCTCACTGCATCAACCTGGGGGTGTGTGGGTCTGGAGAACAGGACAGGAAGAGGGGAGTTATAGGTCACCTCACATTAGGTTGTATATGACAGAATGAAAAAAATGATAGAGATGTTTAAAAATAAGTGATTGTGGTGTCACTAAAATTGTTGGAATTACTAAGATGGGTTCTATAGGGTAATTTCAGTTATTCTGGATTCTTACCAGGCCATTTTAAAAGACATTCAGAAATGAGCAATTAGACCATGCACACAGATTTTTACCTGTGATGACTATGATTTTTTTGATATATCCCAAAGAGTCACAAGAAAAATATTCTTGCACTTACCTTCCTAGGTAAAGTATCTTTTTATCTCATTGGCAGAGAAAAGAACTAATAAATCAGATATTCCTGATATAGCTGATTTAAAGAATTTAGGTCATCATTTAGGCTACCTATGAAAAGGTCAATTAGATTACCTGTGACTAGTGAAGGATAAATTAATCTAGCAGGCACCAAATTGCATGTATTCTACTGAAGAGGTACAGAAGAAACTTGAGCTGTTGTCAGGTGGCCATGGACCCACCCCATGGTATAGGATATAAAGCTCCAGGTACCACCTGGATAAATAATTTGGATGAGACTCTCCAGTAGAATAGTCCTGCTGAAGCTGATGAAAGCCAGGTCATTCAAGGCATTTGTTTTTTCCAGATATATGGCTTATGTTTACAGTCAGAAGCAGTAGCTTGTTAAAAACAAAGGGAGAGCCAATATGATTAAAGTAGGGCAGTAGAAGAGAGGGGGTAGTTTATACTGAAAGTTTGAGCTTGTCTGCTTTCACAGAATAACGATACTAAGATATTTCCTTTAGTTTTCACAGACACAGATCATGTACAGATGCAAATATAGATCTAAAAGTCTTTCTTGCACATAGATATTTCTAACGAGGAGTATTTATAGAAGCCAGGGAAACTTAAATCTTTTAAATGTTAATCCCAGCAAATAAAATATCTTAGGCAAATTATTCTCAGATAAGATGCAATTGATTTTACTGTTTAAAAAAATCCAAATAATTTACCACACCACATTTTGGGAAGTCAATTCAATGAAGGATTATGATATAAGATGAGCAAATAGTAATGGGTGAATACTCAGAAGTGTTTGAAAATTTACACCAATAAAAATGTGTTAAGGGTAAAACAAATTATTTAGAGCTACCATTGCAGGAACAAGAGGGATGTTTGTGTTTATATGTTCTTCATGGAAAATATAATGCAAGTGTAGACTCTACCTGGAGCATCAGTCAGTTATCACACAAGAAGTTACAAAAAAACTGTTACAATATTTAGAATTAGAGAAAATTATAAACCTTTATCCCTGCCAGTTTCTTGGAAACAGCAGTTATCTTCAGGTTTGAATTTTCTAATGAGCTAGAAAACTATTCACTACCCTTTCATCTGTGTGTTCTTTATTGTATTTCTTTTCTGATTGGACTTTCCTACTAGATTTTATAAAGACAAGCAAGCATGAGAGAAATGCATCAGAGCACTGAAAAGTTATATTTTGCTCATTAAATTCCTAAGTATAACATGCAAACAGAGCAGTTTTTTAGCTGAGCCAAGTGTGTCTGATTTTACACTGTCTGGAATCAACTCATGGTTATGAGTTTGCCATTGTGATTGGTAGCTGTACCTAAAACCACACATACATTATGCAAGAGGTCATTACTGGAAGTATTTAATTTACATCCTAAGTTTCTCAGCTTGAAAAGCAAAGGGATTTATTGGAGTGAAATGAAACTGAAACAGAGCACAGGCCTCAAGCCAGCAAAAAGAAAAAAAAAAAATGGAACATAAAAGCATTGCATGGCTGCAAGCCAGTGGATGCTCCATCGTGCAGCTGTCAGCCTCCTCCTGTGGCAGGGGCCAGAGAACCCTTTAAGTGATGGTCTGTGGGTTGGCTTCCTAAAGCCTGAGCTGTAGAATACCTCTGACACTGCTGCTGTCACATGCAGCGAGCTGGATGTGGCCTGGGGAGCTCCTTCCCTCTGAGCCCCAGCCTGAGAGTCCATTGTGGAATGTTGGGATGGGCACCAGTGGTCCCTGGGCACCATCCCGAGCTCCTCCACTGTGGGCAGCCTGGGAATGAGAGAAAAGAAGGGGGGTAGGTTCATGTCAGGAATTTTTCAACATCTCAGTAATTTTCAGTGTACTACAAAAAGAGAAAATAAATGGAAGTTGAATTCTACAGAAATCAAGTCAGTCACTTGTCTAACTGGGCTGGATAGGACCATTAAGTAGTAGTTACTGACTGTAAAAATGCTTTTTCCTTGTTTCTTTTTCTGTGAACTTACTGTCAATTGCACTGTCCTTCTTCCCCTCCAAAGCAAACCAAATGATTTTATTTTCTGTGTCTTATTTTCAGGACATAGACCTATTATTATTACTCACATTATTCTTCATTTTTATAGTCTGTAACACAAAATTTAATTCACTGCTGCTGAATCAAGGCTGGTTTACATGTTTACAATTCACTATAGTTGTGCAAAAAGTCTTATGGACCCATAACTGCACACACAAGATGTTGTTCTGATTGTATTTCAAAAGGATCAGGCTGCTCCAAAGCTCAGGTACTATAAATACCACAAAAGCATGTCTGGAGTCAATATGCTTTTAAAAAGCATCAGGTAAAACTACAGAACTTTTTAGGGGAGAAAAGCAGAAGAATGACAATTGAAAGGATGAACTAAAAATGTACTGCATCTATTTTACAGGGCTTTAGAACTTTTACTTTTTACAATTTCCAGGAGGAAAAATTATTATACCATATTAAAAAAAAAAAAAAAGCAAAGGTAGCTTATGCCCAAAGAATTAAAAAACATTAATTATGTCAGAAAACAGAATGACTTTTGAAGAAAATTTGCAATTGTACACGTATTGACTGCAGTTAATCTGACTGCATATACTCAGATATTAAGAAAAAATTAAATGGTTTCCATTGTGCTTGGAAGCTGCTAAGTTTTATTTCCTCTGCACTATGATTTTATTTCTGTTTATTTCTGTTAGAAACTTGCTTTTGAATTGCATATAACAAATGCAAGGCTGTAGGCATCTCTTCCTGTAAGTACACGTTTTTATATCTAGTTTGGAATATGCAATTTGCAAACAGTATCAGGTGACTCTTTTTATGAGATGCTTAGGAGGTTTTAATGCATTCATTACACATGTTGAACTAAATTAACTAAATGGCTGTGTTTGAAACAAGAGCCTGTAAATAAAAAATGTAGTTTGAGCATCAGAAACCTGTGTAGGTTCCTAAACTTACTAATGTTATAAGTGGAATGATTTGAGTTTGTGTCAGTGGGCAGGCTACAGCTGTTGTTCTTGAGCTGGCATTTTCTCAGGCTGCCAAAAAGCATCTGCATCATTGGGCATGTTCTGTATATGAGTGAGAAGAGCAAGAGCTGCAGGACCTTTATTCTCTGCAGCTGATCATGGACAGCAGACTCACAGAATTTCTCTACAGCTTCCTCAGAAATCTCACGAGAAATTAGAAGTAAGGATGATCTTGTCTGCAAACTGAACCTATTGCAAAAAACAGAGTTAGTGGCACAAAGTGTTAGATTAGAGCTTGGGCATCCTGGAAGAACAGAGATCCATATGGAAGTTCTCAGCCTCAGGGAACCAGGCATACAGGTATTCTGTGTCTTATGAGCTGGCATGCCTTTCCCCCCCTTCTTTTGATTATGAAAGTTTGCTGGGATTTTTGCCATTAGCAAAAGAAGAGAGAAATTATTTATAAGGTTTTTATAAACCTGGAACTAAAAGTTTTGAAGTTACTGAGAATGAGCAGCAGTAATAACATTATGGACTTTTAATAGGCAGATAAATAGGAATAGCTGTAAGAAGAAATATATTTTAATTTATAACCATTTATGCTCCAAAGTGACTTTCAACAAAATTGGGTAGGGATATTATGTGTTCCTATTTACAGGAAAATCATTATATAATCTAAGTGAATAAGACTTGTGGCAGAGGATTCAATAGCAAATGGCACTTGAAAAAATGTTTTAAGGTTACTTTTGTGAAGCAACAAGTTAGGGATCTATCTACATGAAATTTTGCATCTTTGGAATACATGTCAGAACTCAATGTAGCAATGATTTTCTATATTTTTCCTATGTCAGAATTTCAGAGAGAGAAGAAATTGAGTTATTTATAGACTTCTCCATAATTATAAATCTGATCCCTATTTAGAGTTAAAAGAAATGGAGAGGAACTATATTGGGAAATGATTATTAATCATGTTGGATTAGATTTATAGATATGCCTTTCATAGTAGAACATGGTACACCAGTCAGTGGTTAAAGAGTAGTTTATATTGTTTTGTTCTAAAGTTACAGTAAAAGTGGCTAATACAAGGTATTTTACTCTTTTTTTTTTCACATTTGCACTGCTTTGCTGAAATGTTATAATGACATTTTTGTGGTGGAAATAAAATATGAATCCTTGTTTTTGATAGTGTCTCTTTCAGTTGTGAGTTCTGTCAGAAATAAATAAAACATGTAACATTTATGATTGCTAAGTACAGCCACATTTTATTCTGGTTACACATGGACTGAAAACACTGAACACTGCAGAGAGATTTTGAACCAAGATTTTTGGTTTAATAAGAAATGGAAAATTGGTGCAATGTCATTGGAAACATAATACCTAATACTTTATTATTTAGATAGATGCGTAGGTACTTGTATAATAACGATATGTTCAAGTTTTGTGCAAAAAGAAAATTGACAGCTCTGTCTATAAACCTGTATCTCTTTTCTGAACTGTTTAGATGTAGTCATTTATTTGTCATTAACTATTTTTAACCTTTCAATTATCAATAGTAACAAATACTGTACCAACCACATGCTTTAACCAGAAAGCTCTGTGTGCTTTTGCTCTCCATCATGACAGAAACGTGAAGGAAAATGAGCCACGTAGACTACACAAGTGATTCATAGCTTCCATCAAAGCAATATAATTTTAAATTGTACCTTCATTTGTCTTTTCCCTGACAGGAGGCATTGTTGATAAGGACCTTCGTCACTACCTCAATCTGCGGTTCCAGAAGGGTTCGGTGGACCATGAGCTCCAGCAGATCATAAGAGACAATCTCTACCTCCGCACAGTGCCATGTAAGTAGGGTGGAGATGGACAAACCTGGCTGTTTAGTGGCAATAGACTGTCTGGGTGAGTGCTGCTGAGGCCTTTACACTGCATGAAGTGGTGGTCTGTGAATGAAACAGCCTTTCTGTAAATAGATTTGTGGCTTGGTTCCAGTCTTCCGCATTACCGCTGAGAAATTCAGCGGTGCAATGCTGATGTTTTCATGGTGTTTTCAAAGTTGTAATTTTATAAAGTCTGTCTCTAGAATAATAATAATCTTATTTCTTCTGTAGTTTCAGAAGGCAGAAATTTAAAGAGAAAAAAGTTTTCTGGGCTGGTTCAGTAGATGTATAGCACAGAGAGATTGATCTGCCTCATGTTTCACATATCCATTATGTAATAATCCCATTGGATTTAGAAAGCAATGGGGAAACAGAAGTGTATAAACTATAATTTGTTTGAATGCAACAGGCATGACATTGAAAGTTTATACTGTCTTTCATATGTATATGTTGCCATATAAGTCAATATTCAAAATATTCTGAGACCTCTAAAATAATTTTTATTGTATTGACAATATTCAGCTATTTCGACAGTAGACGTGAAATTAAGCAGAGTCAGGCAAGCCTTGTCCAACTGTCAGGGCCATGCCTTTCAGAACAGATCTGCTTGGCTGACAGACAATATATCATTTAAAATGGACTGAAGTTCCATTATTCTTCCCTCATAAAATAATTGCTTAGCAGACATAAAATGGGTCTTCTGGTTTTGGCAAAAAAGGGGTGCACTTTTGAACTTACAGGCTTGACACTGGAATGCCAGGCAGAGGAAGCATACATATGCTGAGTAAGTGGCTGTGCTATTTATATGGTAATGAGTGGATGCTCTTTGAAAGTTGAGTTGTTGTGAATGCTACTGTATGGTTTTTTTTCCCCAATATTAAAGAATGGAGCTTGAAAAGCTCCTCCTAAAAAAATAAATATAAATTTCTAATGTTCCATTTGCAACTGATCAGAAAGGAAGGTGGAGAAAAGCATTTAAAAATTATTACCTGTATGCAGGAAGCAAAAAACGTTATATTTATGTGAGATTTGTGATAAATTAGGTTTGTCTGAAAATGCTGAAACATTCCAGCTGAAGTGGAAATGCAAGTACAAAAAGGTTTTGAGACTAAATCCCATTTCCAAGGATGTCTGGGAGCATCATTTGCCTAA
Organism: Sturnus vulgaris; assembly: GCF_052056855.1. Lineage (NCBI taxonomy): Eukaryota > Metazoa > Chordata > Aves > Passeriformes > Sturnidae > Sturnus > Sturnus vulgaris. The sequence goes on along the minus strand of NC_142247.1, from coordinate 63,546,852 downwards.
GTGTATTCTTCTTTAACCCCAGTCTGTGCTCATTAGTGCGACAGGTCCAGGTTAAAGAAGAAGGAAAATAAAACAATATTGCAACTGCTGCACACGTGTCGTGTATGACAGACACTATCTGTCAGAAATATGAGCATAATAAGTGTTTTTGAGGTGGTTCTGTTTTCATTCAAGGCAATAATAAAGTGTTCTCATGTGTCAAGTAAAATACAGTACTTACAGAAGCAAATTCGTCATTCAAAATGTAACACTGCATCCACAAAGATTGCAATTTGAAATCTATAAACAATGCCATCTTTTCCTTCTGCTACGGCTTCTCCATCTTCTGTGTCACTTTAGCTGGCTAAATTCTTAGGTCATTATTATGTAGTGAGTGTATTTGACTAAGTAAAAACTACATTTTGAAATATAATATAGTATTACAGATGGCAGGTGTTGATTTGCTAGGTAAGCTGGCAAATATTCTTGGAGAGCGGAGGACTCTTTTCAGTAGTAGTGGTAGGAAAAAAACACAACAGAAAAAACGAACAACTCCTTAGTGTCTAATTGGTATATTTTCTTCAAAATGTTCTTGAAAAATTCTATGAAAGTAATCCTTCTTTAAAGTAGGTATTTAAAAAAGAGAAGAAATTATGAATGGCAGACAGGATGATTTGTGGTTAGCTAAAGGATTTTTCATAACCAGTCAAATAAAAAGGACACCATCTTATAGTTTGCAAGCCAAATTTCCCCTAAATCATAATGTTGAATCTTTCAATGTAACTTTACTCTGTCCCCCACAATCATGCCTAGGAGGGAAAATGTTCTCAATGGTTTTCTTATTTTCATATAACTTAATTTTTGAATCACAAACTTACCTTTCAAGGGCACTGGTATTCAAAATCTTCTGCTCTGGGCAGTATTTTGTTTTTAAACTCTGTACATAGTCTAAGAGTACTGGTTGTTTGTCCTAACTCTGTCCTTAGCATACAGTGGTAATGTTTAACTGACTGTACCACTGCCCACAAGTTCACTTAATGAGTGCACCTAACCATGAACTTATTGCAGATCTTGCAACAGATGCCAAAGCAAAAGCAGGACTTAGTTTTGTCAAATTCTTGTGCAGAAAAATAGATATGGAAACCCAACTTCAGGCAGCATAGACTCAATTTCCAATGACAAGGTTGTAACACAAAGAGAAAAAAAAACCTGAAAAACACATGGCAACATTTTCTTTTTAAAAATATGTCTGCAATCTCTGCTGTTACAGAGACAGAATTGCCAGTAAAACCATGAGAAGGATTATAGAGAGTCTTTGACCTTGAGTTTTTCTGTCCTTTGCTTTCTGTTCACACTGGCAGCACTGGCCCCAGCAGTGCAGTGGGCATGACCATGGGTTTCTCAGCCTTCTAGGTCAGACTGAAATACCTTTCACTTGCATTGAATGAGTGAGTGTGCTCTGTGAAGCCAGGAAGCAGAGAATTAATCCATACCTCTTTTAAATCAGGATAAGCCAACTCAAGTTAGACAACTGAACTAGTATTTTCTAGAAACTAGATGGGGTTGGGCCTTGGACTCAACCCTGGTAGTGTCTAAAACCAGGCTGGAAAAGGCCTTAAAAAACCAGCTCCAGTGGGAGGTCCCAGCCCATGGTGTGGAGTGTTGGGACAAGATGATCTATAAGGACCCTTCCAATCCCTTAACATTTGATGACTCTATGATTCTAGATAAGTCTTTGAATTGTCAATTATACAAGTATACATCCCAGTGTACACCAAAAAGTAGATGGGCCAGAATCACATGACATGAGGATAATGGGTCAATTCTGCCCTCAGAAATTGTAGCCCCTGGGAATGGGATGAATTGGTTGGGTTTGTGATCCTTACATTTCTCTATTTTTGCAAATGCAGTGCCCCTTTGTACTAAATTAGAAAAGACCATGTAACCCAGAGAGTCAAATGCTGCCTTCCATAAGTGTAGCAGTTCTCAGTGCCACATGAAATTGCTTTTCCCTGCATTGCCAACAGGAATGATATGGGTATATCCCTGGGCAGAATGTGCAGTAGTACTTGCAGCAGTCAAGATGCAGCTGTTAACAAGGCAGTTTTGGGGGAAAGAGAAGTTCCTTATTATCTAGTTTCAGAAGACCTAGCTGAAGTTTGTGTCATGCATTTTCTTCCCCTTTTTCTTTGTGTTGAATTTTATCACATTTCATGTCCTAAACTTACGAAGATATTTAGAAGCACTATTGTGGTTGTCCTGCAATAAAGAAAAGTAGGTGTGGTGAAACGTGGTAGCTGTCATCACTGTCTGACACTATTCATCCAAATCTAGGGATCCAGAGAAGGGCCACCAAACACATGTAGGGCTCTGAGTGCTATAGGTAGACAACACCTTAATCATGCTGCATCTTGTGCTTGGTAGTGCTCTCAGCAAGCTGCAGTTGCCATGTGGGCAAGCAGCTTTCCAGTCTTCAGTAATGTGAGAAAAGGTAGCTCTAACTTTGTGTCATCACAGGGATAAAGCTTTGAGGAAAGTACATCACAGGAAAGCAGTTTTGGTAGTGACAGTCATGGTCTGACCTGTCTCCTTTCATCTGTCCTTCCCAGCAATTGCAAATTCCATTTCTTGAAGAGCTGGCAAAATAGGGTAGCTGTGGTTGAAAATAGAATCTCTGTATGCTTCCTTTCCAGACAGGGAATGTGAAATGATAGTGCAAAACATTGTGAATAAACAGCACTGTAAAAAGTCAAGGACAAGCTGATTCATGAAAGTAAAAAGTCATCCATTAATTGGAAGAGAAGCTCATTGATATCCTCTGGGATATAACCTCACATTGACAGTAGCTCGGATGAATTGGTCTATCCTGCTGCACCCTAGGAGGATGCAGCCCATGAATGCTTTCTTCACAGTGAAAATGGGGAAAAATAGCTTTAAAAAGATTATGGGGATGAGGGAGCTTCCTTTCTAGTCTTTGAGTTTAGAAAAAAAGGAATGAAGTAAGAATACAGAGGACTGGGCATGTGGACCAGCCTTACAACACCGGATACTACACTATTACCATTAGCACAGGGATTGGAGGAAGGATGTTTTATTTAAGGCATTTATCAGCAGCATAGGAAAAAAATTCGGTTTGTAACTGAGCCATATGCTGTGTGTGAGTGACCAGGGGCAAGAAATGGAATCATTATGAGCAGCAGTTTCCCACATACCAAATCCTGATAACAAACCCTCCTTTTTCTCAGCTTGCCTGTTGATGCTACGGGTGCTCTGTGTTAAATGAATATAATTAACCCTGCACTGCAAATATGACACCTATGAACTCTTAATAAGTAACTTAAGTCACTTCTGCTGTGACTTTTTTTTTCCATCTTCTGTGAATATCTAGATTTAGGTAATTTTGAGTCAATATAAATAAGAGCCTCATTTTCAAATATGTTTTAGTTCTATTGTATTTTAGTATAGTCTGGTCTATATATAAATTTAACCCACTTGCTGTAATATTGTCTGTGTACTGTTGAAATGTTGTATCTTGCAGCATGCTTATGCTTGTTGTCTAGTCCTCTTCCCAGAAAAAGTAGTACATGCAGTGATACACTTTTTTTCTGGGTGTTGGTTTTATTTATCGTATACAGTAAAAGTAGAACCATTAGCTTATATTTTGGTGATACTAAAGTCAATAAAATATGTTTATATGTGAAGCTGCAGGGGAATTCACACTTTCAGACCTGAAGAAATCTTCATCTGCAAAACATTGCAAAACAAACAAGGTCTTTCCCTTTGTCAGAGAAGTGCAATATATTTGCAAACCTTAGTCATTCATAACTTACTTCATGGGTACCAATCAGAAATAAAGAACTTCTGTGAGTGTGTAAAACTTTCCTCTCCCAATGATAGGTGTTATCATAGTTTGTATTTCTTCTAAAACCTTTTATTTTGGTCACAATAATTAGTAAATACTGAATTAAATCCACATTACATACTTAGGTTTTGATATGAGGTTTCTAATTTCCAAGCCAAAGAGTTACTCTGTATTGGTTGAGGGTAGCCCAAACTCAGAAGCTCCCTGTGCATAGTTCTGCTGCTCTGGATACTTTATATATTAGTGAGATATACCTGAGTAATCCATATTTGGACAAATATGAAGCCTTTAAAAAGTTTTTTGAAAAATACTTTTCTTCTAAAAATATATAGCCAAGAAAATTCAGAGGGAAATGTGTGAAACAGACTTGCCAATGGTATAATGCATGTTCTTACAAGTTTGTTCATGTCAAAAGTATCTTACAAGAGGTACTGTCAGTGAAAGAGCTGCCAGTTTGACGTCATATAGAGCTATTTTAGGATAAAATAACCTGTGCTTAGCATACCATACTGCCAAGAAGTGTCTGCATCACTGGAAATAACAGTACCTAACTTCAATGACTGCTTCATTGTTCCAGTGTTAGCTATTGCTTAGACTTTGATGATTCAGAATAGAGCAGGGCAGAGCTCTTAAGAAATGTTCTTGTTGTGTATCTCATGGAGCAGACCTCCAAAGTGTACTTAAAATGAAATGACTGGCGTCTCAAGTAAAATCAGGTAATTATGTGAGATGAGGGCCCCATTATGTTGCTTGCCCCAGAAGATGAAAAAGATGTCATTGCTTCCAAAAACTGACAGCCTAAAAAGAAGAGAAAAAGAACAGCTGACGAAAAAACAGGGCACCAACATTGCCTAAGTTGTCCTGCATGGGGTGGAGTGATGGTTAAACTGTTGCCTGTGGACTTTGCTTCCTTCTTCACTGCTGCATTCACTATTGCTAATTACCCACTGAAAATGCACACGGGACAATGACCTGTTTTTCTGAGGACGCCATCAAAAGAGTTTGGCTTATACATCCTTGTATTGACTTTTCCTGATATTTTATGAGACCTTTTGTCTGTTTCAGAGCAGGGTAGTAAAGATTGGAATCTGCACTTGTGCTTCTTCCCCATCAGTTTGTACAGAGCTTTGCCTGTGCCCTGAGCATCTTCAGGCTGCAGGGACTGCATTGCTTACAGGAGGAAGTGGATAAAAATAAAACTAGGGGAAAAAACAATTTTTAAATTTTTTTATCAAAGTGAACCTCAATTTTAATTAAGGTCTAGGGTAAACAGATGTCCAAACTATATCTACAAATAATAACACCAATGGAAAATACTGTACTGTCTGTTAGTCATGAGAGAGACAATGTAAATAATTTCTTTTTTCCTCAGAAATTTCTCAGTTCTACATATTGGGGACATCAGCTTCCAGGTGTTCAGTGATTAAGTAACCACCTTAAAATAACATGTATGCAAAGAAAATAAATACAACTCAAGAAGAAGGGGGAAGGAATGTGTCTGATGTGGAATAACTGTAGTATGAAGTGAGTTGTAACAAAATGAAGACAGTAATTGTGTACCCCTTCTGATACTGCAACTTGAATGTTCCATAAAGGTTGTATGAAGACATTACAATGCTTTCATTGGCTGTACAGTTACAGCAATTCTGTTTCTCAGAAGTCTTTGCACCCAAATCACATCTGCAAGACTCTAAGGCTGAACATTCTGTCCTTTATTCCCTCCTTTCTCCTCTTTTAAATACCGTACTTTTCTTCCATTTTAAAAACCAAATCATCCAAAATCAGTATTTTTTTTATTCATAAAATAATTCCAATATAAATTATTTCTGATAATAATCTGATGCCCTGCGATCTGGAAAGTTGATACAGTCTCACTTAGGTCACTAAAAGTTTTAGCAGTGAAAAAAAAGGATAAGAAAACATTCTGAAATTGCAAACCCAATCTTTCTAAAGCCATTTTCCTACAAAAGTGTATCACATATCTTCCTTAACTGATGTTAGCTGGCATGTGATTTAAAGACTAATGTCAAGCGTCTTGGGTTTCTCATCACATCTGTCTGGAATTATTTATATGTGATATAGTACATGCATAATTCCAGATGAGAGTTTAGTAGCAATATTTGTGCTGATTGTTCCCAGGAATCAATATGTGTTTATTTAAACTTTGGGGAGGCTCTCTAGTGTTGCAAAATGGGTTCCCTAATTCATGGGGATCCTGAAAGGATAAAGGATAGTGGCAGTTTCAAATGAATTTTGATGATAGCCCTAATTTTTACTGATTACTAGCAGCAAACTCGAAGGGTAGTAGCATGAATCTGATTAAATACCTTTCCTCAGCAGAAAGAGAATAGCATGCAATAGAAGAGGCCACAAATAACTTACTTCACAAGTACAAGTCATAGTTCTTGAGTAGCCTAAAGCAGCTTGAAGTTTGTGCAGAGGCTGTATCTCCCTATGACAGCAGGCTTTTCAAGCCTGAAGGTCTTAGATATACTACTGACCTTTCTCCTTAAATAACCAAAGTATTCTAGAAATATAAGATTTACAAATATGATGAACAAAACTTGCAGCTTTGGATGTAAGCATTCCTGTGATTTCTAAAGCATTTTTTATTTCTTGCATGATCTTTCCAAATTGACTTTTGATTATAAAAGAGTTTTAAATATATCCTCTAGATAAATTTAGCCTCCCTCTGCAGTCAAATAGGTCAAAATTTCATTATTTTCTTAATGTAAACTGAGATACTCTAAATATCTGTGATTTCTCTTAGTCTAGAAAAGATAAACTGTCAGAGACAGTGGATAATTTTTACCTGGTGATTTTTAACTGAAGAAAGAAGAACTGAATAGTGAACATGGAACACCAACAGCTGTCCCTAAAAACTCAGAACAGTATTAAAAAAAAAAAAACAAACAAAAAGGAGTTATGTAAAAATAATCAATATTCTGAATTGAATGACCAGTTAAATTACTAAATCTATATTTGCATAATTGCATATTTTCTGTGTCTTACAAGAAAAAAAGAAAGAATTTCAGCCTTCTGTGCATGATAAGCTCAGCTCAATGGACAAGTGTCTCTTATGGCACCATGTTTTAGATTCAAAAGTATCCTGGCTAGAATAAATCCCTTTGAGAAGAAAAAACATTAGAGAATGAAGATTACAGAGGTGCTGTAACACCTGAAGAGGTACTTAAGACCTGAAGAGTGAATAAAACTTTGGTTTCATCAATAGGAGTGAGATTAATTTTTAATTTACTGGCTGAAAAACTGTTATGAGGAAACTCCTTTTCTACAAATCCTTTTCTTTTTATTTTTCTATATCCTGAGGATAGTGCTGTCCTGGTTTTGACCCATGACAGTTTGTCAAAACTTTTTATTTCTCCTTTATCTCCAGGTTTTGATTCTACCTAATGCATTTTTCTTTTTCTAATGTATTACTGTTATTAACACATCAACCTCTTGACTAGCTATCAATCTATTATGGATTATTCAAATAATTCTGTCAAATTTATTTCACTGAGTCTGAATAGAGAAACTTTCTTACTGTGGAGATTGCAGAAATGTATTTTGGTTAGAAAAAAATAATTAGAATAATGCAGAGGCTCCAGACCTCTATATTTCAGATGAAAGCAGGGATCTGGATTTATATGCAGAACAGTGATGTAATTTTAGCTTTTAAATTCTTGTCTTTGAATTTTCAAAATTTGTATCGACATATATTACAGGGTCTAGACAACACTAAGAGACCAGATTTTTTAGTACAAAATTTCACAATAAATTATATTTGCTATTATTTTATCAATGTGTACGTCGAAACTAATCAGTAATACCTGTTATACATTGCTAAGATATTTTCACACTGCTCACAAAAATAGTGGATCATTTTATATGTAGGAAAGGATCAAATCCACTCTAGGCTGCTGAAAGTGCAGTCTCCACCTGTGTTTTAGTGGCCTTTAGCTAGTGACAAAATGCACACCAGCACTCAGTTTAACTCATCTGTAATTTCTGATTCCCGTTTTTGATTTTGCCTGGTTATTGAGCTTTCTTTTTCAATTTGGTACTGCAATGATTTCTTCAACTCATATTGATACTGACTTGAATAGATGCTTGACCAGTTATTTCATTTGGCATTTGCTAATACCGAGAAACCCAAAAATGTGTTGGTTTTTTGAAAAAGTTTAAATCAAAACCATTATACCCCTTCTTGCAATTTTTTTTTTTTTTTCTGGGGAAGAATCTCTGGAGCCCTTCCTGATTGCAGGTGTGTCAGAAATCTTGGAGTAAAGCTCTGCCCTGTTTTGAGTCATTCATTTCACAGAAAACTTCACTGAATTGGGAAATGCACATTGCATTGTACTCCGTCTTGAAGAGCTCTTAGAATCCAGAGAACAGACTGTTGTTTAATTACCTTTAAATAACTGGGAATTCTATGCTATGGGGGCACTCAAAATTGGCAAGATTTCCTTTCTAACATAAAAGTAGAAGTCGCTTTTATATGCAATATCCTCATAGTAGCAGAATCTATAAAAAAATTCTCTTGTTCCCTTAGAGATGTCCTGCTTTGACTTTCACTAAAATGCTGAGCAGTTCTGAGCCTCTGCACATTGTTGGCTCCATATTTCTAAGCCCTGGCTGACTCCCTGCTCAGAAAGCTCCTGGTTTGGTGTCTGACTCCAAGCCTTCCATAGCTGCTCAGGGAAAGGGAGCTTATGACCTCAGGTTTTACACAGGTTGCAGAAGGTGGCTTTAACCAAAGCTGGTCTGGGCATGGACTTTTGTAACTTCAGCTCATACAATAAGCAAGGCCCATTCCCAAATATACTTCAAGTTTTATGTCCTCTAGATAACCTAGTGCAGCTACCTTCTCAAGAATAGGATAAAAACCAGGCTGGTTTCATATTGCTCTCTTTCTCTCTTCTGAGTCCTGTGAGGACATGGTGAAAGCTGCAGCTGACTAGTGAGTCATTCTACTATTTGGGGTTTTGTTCAACAAATATGGGAAATGTAAAGTTCCCCATCAATTACCAAAGATTATTCCCCCTTGTGTGTATCATGTAGAATGAGGCTAGCTGTAATATATATCTAATCTTTAGTTTATCTTTGTGTGCTTCAAAAATAATTATTATTTCCTATAAAGCTTCAAAACTTGCCATGAGATCACCAGTCACTTTTATCTGCAATGAAAATGCATCTGTACTTGTATTAAGAGTTGGGCACCAACAAACTGTTATTTAAATACACAGTTAAAATTGCACTGACTCAGAAACATGGCACTTGGAGCCAGAAACAATTTAGTAATCTGGACTGTAAACTGTCAGAGAATAGTTGTTATTCTGCTTTTGTACTTTATAATGCAATGTCTTGGAAGAAAGTGATGTATTTTTTTAGAAAATCCTTTCTTTCATCATCTTCACAAAAGGAGAGCAAATAATTGCTCCTTTCCTGTCATTATCCTTGATTTGCATCCCCCAGCTCTGCCATGTCTGGTAAGTTTTTGCAGGGAGGTTTAATTTTCAGAATCTTCTGAGTAAGATATGGGGTTATTTCTGTCCTGAATCAGAACTGTTCAGTCTGAACTGGAGAAATCAAGTGGAAAAAACCCCAGGATATTTGAGGGAATTAGTGGTGACCTTGCTTCCACTAGCTTATGCGTTTAAAAAAAAAAATTAGAAGTCCATGTGGCACTGTGTTTCTAAGACCATTTTTCCCGATACAGTTGAGGAAAGTAACCAAGCTCTAAGTTTTGGAAAATTTATTTCTGTTAAGTAATTCCTACTCTATTTAAATTATTTTAAAATTCGGAAAAAGCAGCAAAGTCTAAAAGAAAAGGTTTCTGCAAGATGCAATTATATTGTCTTTCTTTGTCCCTCTTTATTAAATGTAAAAGATTTGAGCAAAAATAATAAACATGAGAAAATGTTAGTTCTTGTATAATCCTCCATTATCATCATAAAAGAGAATTCTGAATAAAAATTAAAGGTTTATTTTTTAAAAAGACAAAGGCTTCCAATTTAAGTTCTCTCTTCTACAAAAAGAGGGAGCTTGAAAGATGAACATAAAGGAAAATTGAAAAGCAAAGCAGAAGGGGTTTTTCAACAAGGGAAAGTGATGGAATCTGAACGAGGGATGGGGCAACCTTGGATGTACAGACAGACTGATGGAAAGCAGTGTGATGATGGAAAGCAGTGCCACAGAAAGGGACCTAGGGTCCTGGTCAATGCAAAGTTAAACCTGAGTCAGCTCATTAGTCACTGCACCCTTCTGAAGACTAGGCAGAAGTTTTAAGAATTTTAAAAGGACAGTGATGGATTTGGAGACAGTAAGCTCTGACCACAAAATGCACCTCCTGTTCTCCCATGGAGTGACACCTCACAGGTCTCAGGGTACATGACACAGTGTCAGATAATGAGGCTGTTATTTCTGAAGCCATTTGTTGTGGTGGAGGGAATACCACCAGCAATTTTAGAAGGTAAATTTATAAACATTTGTGTGATAAATTGAGAACTTTCTACAGTTTCCTGACTTTTGTTAATACTCAGTCTGAAACCAGATCATTGTTTAAGACAGAAGATTATCTTAAGTCCAGTCAAAAATATACATGCAGTTCAAAAAAAAGGCTTTGTATTTCATTTCTTGAAGTAATTTCTTATGTGATTACTATTTATTTACCCATTTCTTCTCTGACCAGTCTTAGAAAACTACTACCTTATCTTGATGTAGCAGTGAAAATAAACTGTAAGTCACTTGAGGGATGATTTTAACCCACTGGGCAAGAACATAAGGAAAATGACGTAGGAAGTGTACAGAGGAACAGTCATAACTTGGAGCACAATTTTTACTGTTCAAGTGAAATATCGTCATGAAGTTTCATTGAGTTGAAGTGAGAATTAATTCTCTATGTTTCCTGTAGAATTTTGTTAAATTATTGCAGGCCTTAGCTTTCTGCAGGTTAGAAAATAATGCACCTCTTCCCCAGATAATACAGTGAGGTTTATAGCAGCTTAATTTTCTTTCGTTATATGATTCCATGTAGGACCTATAAAGATGTGATCTGCACAACACTAGCAATCCCTCAAAGCTAAAGCTTGAACAAATCAATGTCTTCAGGTCCATTAAACTCAAGTACAAAGCACATCACGTTCCTGGACAGAGGATTAATAAAGGTGTAAGAGTACACAGAAATAAGGAAATGGTGAATAATTATGGAAACTAGATTCAACCTGATTATTCCAGAAGTCATTCACAGGAGGCTCTGTAGTGCTCTGGCTCTGTGTTCTTCCACTCCACTTTTATTCTGGTGCAGATCATGGCACAAGATAGAAAATATTTTTTTCTTCCCATTATGTGGTCCAGCAGAGGTGTTTTAAATGGTTTCACAGAAACTGCTTCTAATTTAGTGCCGTATCAGTGCAGAAAGAGAAGGGGGGATTTAAATCCCCCTTGGTGAGAAATGAACATTTGAAATGTATTGGTCTGGCTTTTTGGTTCAAGCCATGCATGTACCTCCCTGTGCAGAGCTGCCCAGTTCCCCATGGCTGTGTACTGTCCCTGTTCAGACAGTCCTGTGCAGTACTGCAGCATGTGACAGACAGAGAAATCCGTCCCCATGCAGTACTCCATATGGTGCTGTAGTCTCCCTTCATATCCCAGTTCTCTTTTCATACCCCAAAGAGACATCAGAGAAAATGTGGGAGCACGATTTCCTTGGCCAGTATGGAGTGTCCTCATTAAAAATGCACAGTTCTGAGCATTTCAAGGTAATGGCTGTGTCTGTGCCAGAAAAAACAGACAGAGATTAATGGAAAACAGTGAACCTCTAGGCCAGTGAGAAGGGATTTCTTTCCCTTCACCTCCACTTACAAAAACATATGATGTAGTTAAATATTCCATTTGTTCCACTACACCATCAATCTCCTACATCCAAGCTTATTTACCAATGTGCTTCCAAGTTTAAGATAGGAAAACTGATTCTGAATGATACAGACCAATTTTCACTTCTGAAAGTTGAAGAATACTGCAGCAACTTGGAAAATATTATTCTGCAGTATTGTATCAGGGCAATGTTTAATATATGTCCCTTAGCACAAACAGATTTTTGAAGTGGTTTTGGGGGTTTGGGTGTTGTTTGGGGTTTTTTTTTAATGTGTTTTGTTTTGGTTTCATTTGGGGGGTTTTTGTTTGTTGTTTTTTCTTTGGTTTTGTTTGGGTTTGTTTGTTTGGGTTTTTTGGTTGTTTTTTGTTGGGTTTTTTGGTTGGTTTTTTTGGGGTTTTTGTTTGTTTCTGTTTTGTTTTTTTGTTTTGTTTATTTGTTTGCTTAGTTGTTTAAGGGTTTGTTGTGGTTGTCTGTTTTGGAATGGTTTGGGGTTCTTGGTTTTTTGTTTGTTTGTTTTTGGGGTTTGGGGGTTTTTTTTGTTCTTGGGGGTTTCTTTTTTCATGTTCTACGTAGCATTATGTATAATATTAGGAGTCAGAGTTTTGGTTTTGTTCTCATTGTCCTTGTTAGGTTTGGGATTCTGACCCACTGCCCTCACTTTCCCCTCACCCTCCAGCTCCTCAATGAGTTCTGCAGTAGCACAGGGGAGAGATGAGTATTGATGATCAGGCTGCTCTCTCTTCATGGGTTCCCTCCTCAAGGCCAGGAGTATGAGCACGACTTGCCTGTTCATTCTCTGCAGGCACCAGTGCCACTCTGCTAAGAATCTGAGCTTGTTTGCTGTCACTGTACCCAGCAATGCTGCAATAATGCTGCTGACTGGGTGGAACCCTGCTATCATATATTGTTCATGGCTAACACTTGAATGATGCATCAGTGTCAGTCGCTAGACATTTTTTTTTTCTTTTACTTAGAATTGAAACTCAAGAGATGGATTTTTTTTTTTTGTTTGGACTTGGTTGTTGATTACATTTTATCTATAATGTAGAGAGTTCTTTAGCACTTCTAGCTAAAAGCAAGAAAATTGAAGTAGATTTAGCTAGTCACAAGGTTTTTTAAAGGCTAGCTATTCAAATAAAAGCTAACATCTATATTACTTATATTTGACCCAATAACTGAAACTCCTGTGACTCGCACTGCAGTACCATCCAATCCAAAAACTACTACTTAAAACTAAGAAGAAGGAACAAGAAAGAAGAGATAATACCCAAGAACTTCCATCTTGTCCCATACCTATTACTATATTCTAAAACCCCAAATTCCAAACCCTTCACCATGTGATATTACTTCTATTCTAAGTACACACCCATGACTTTAACTCCATCACTCAAATTTGGAAGCCTTTTCCAAGGCCTCAAGTCAAAAGCAGTATTCTTTTGAGGGTCAGTGTCAGAAAGCACAGAAAGTTCAAAACTCCCAGGCTTCTGGGTTCAAACAGGTCAGGATCCTGTGAGATGTTTCAGATGAGCAATGCCAGGAAAGTAAAAACAGTTGTAATTAGAGCAGTTTGGTGATTTGAGGAAGCAGCCTATTTTACATTAATGCAAATCAAGGGTTTGGCTATCAGATAAAACCCTTCTTAACTTCTTAATATTCTTTTCTGTTTCATCTGTTTTATTTTTTTCTCCTAAATTGTATTATTCAAATGAAAATTCAGTACATAGCAACGAAAGCATGTGTAACAAATGTATTTCTTTTTAAAAAGGCTGAATTTTCTATTTATCCCCTGGTGCCTCAATCTATGAAAATGTTATATTAATTATGATAGATGCTGTTCCTGTTGATACTGCCTGGAGTTATGCAGTTGTTGTATTCATGCATGATGAGACAATGAAGTGCCTGCATGGATTGCAGCTGTGGTGACCAGACACAGCACCTTGTAAGATCAAGGTCTAAAGTGTAGTGCTCACAAGGTCTTTGGTGGGACAGGGGACTTGGGAGGATCTAAAGCTTTGCCCCACTGATGTAACAGCTGAATTAGATCTGCAGGTATAACTCTTCTCATCCTCTTCTGCACCTTACTCTCTGCAATGAAATTTAAGTTATTACTCTTAAGAGCTTCCAGTAGTCTGAATACACACCAGCAGCAATTTCTCTGCTGATGTCAGTCAGCATAACTTCATTACTGTTGGGGATTTTCAGAAATTAGCACAGTTTCAGGTTTTAACCTTGTTATGATAGCCAGGAAACATCAAGTTCCTTTTCGAAATTATTACTGAATGCTAACAGCTCTCTGGATGTTACTGATGTAGTTTGGCACAACTAGCTTTGTTCAATGCTGAGCTAAATATGTTCCTGAAATATCAAAATCATTAAAATTTTGTAGCATTTGTCTGTAGAGACTTGTAAATGGTTTGTTCTCCTGAATTACAAAAGAAATTAGCTAAAAGTTTGATCACAGAACTGTAAAAGGTTGCAAATCTAAAAATCAGGAGCAGCTTTATTGTTTTCTTTAACTAATATACTGTTATTGCCATTTGCATAGTTTAAAAACAAATAAAAAATTCCCAAAACCCAGTGCAGGTTTAAATTAAGAGAACTGTTTTCATTCATTTTTATGTTTCTGAAATAATTCACTTTGCAGGCTAATTTTGCAGCACGGTGAACATTGTCATAATTGCTGCCTAGGAAGGGACACCTTTGCCAAGGTTGTTTCTGTCACTTCTCCTTATTTATTTCTTTGACCTTTACCTCTGAGAATAAATGTCATGTTGTGGCTTAAGCACTGTTATAAGCAATAGCATGCCTGAGTGCAGCTGTAATTGAGGACCTACCTATTTTTCCCTTTGCAAAATGGGTGCAGGCTTCACAGCTAAACCCAGGTGCTCTGATCACAATTAGGGGCAATTTGGAAAACAGAAATTCTGTGTGGTCTCATTTTCATAAAAGTTCTTTTGATGGGGCTGTTTTAGCCCACGTGTGCTTCTGAAAAGAGAAGCAGAGCAGTAAGGCCCTGGGTCAGCACTGTTCACACAGGCAAGAGGTGTCTATTTTGACAAGAGGTGTCTATTTCCTTGAAAGGAAGAACAGTAGATACTGGAGTGAGACACTGTTTTTTGTGCTGGTTTTTGCTGTTTTGTTTTGTTGGGTTTTTTTTAATGGTCGTTCATGCTGGTTTCCTACATAAGGAATAAGAGCTAGGAATGTGCACAGTGATCCTGGGCTCAGACAGCAGCAGGGAAGATGGACAAGGGGAGCATGGGATTCTCGATGGTAAATGAAAATAAGAGGCTATATTTCTCACAAGAGTGATTGAAGTGGCAAAGCTATGGGGAAAGTAATGTTTGACAGGATTATTAAAGATTTCATTATAATAGAAATAAGAAAGAACATGAATTAAAACTGCTAAACTATGACATTTTCTAATTTTTAGTGCTGTGGTTTACAAGTATAGTAATTTTCTTCTGTTATAAGTTGCAGTGTAGAGATAGTCATAAAACATTTTTTAATTTTTTTTCCTTGCAGGAAATAATAACATTTTAGGGGGGCTTAAAAAAAATTTAGACTTTTATCTTACCTTTTTTCTGTTTATTTTTCTCTTATTGTTTCTGCTAAACAGTACTCTGGGAAAAAAAGAAGTTTTCAAGCTCGCTTTAATATAAAATAACTACAGCTTAGTAAATGTGAAGACTGAAACAATTTCTTAATGGAAAATCCAGTATTGCTTTAAATATTAAAAGAAAATATTTAGTTTGCATTCTTAGAGAGACTTTCTTCCCATAAATTTGCACTTTTTCAAATTTTTAATTGTTTAATGCAATCATTCTGATGTTTTTGGAGGAAAGAAAAATAATAAAATACGTGTTGGCAGTTGCAGCTAGAAACCTTGAATGATACAGAAAACAAAGATAAATAAAGATTCTGAAACAGTGAAAACTTGTTAAGAGCATGTCTAGCCCAGTGTTCATAAAATTGAGATTATGTTATTTATTTACAGCAGTTCTGTGAAGCTTATGTGAGTCATTAAATAGTTAATAGCATATGAGAGAGCCAGTTCCTGATCTTTGTGCCAAGCAGGCATTTAGGTACCAGCTGGAAAAGTTAGTAGCATTCTTTTAAAAAATGTAGTGAAGATATGTCAAAGGAGAAGGAAAAAAAAATAATTTTTTGCTCTCAGTTGATGTGGATTATATTCTTTTGTTCCTAAACATTTCTCCAGGGTTTCTCTTAAACCCAGAAGCATTTGAGATGCACTGTGAATGCTGGGGTAGCTCAGAAATACATTGCAGTGATATCCTTTTTAAAATGAGAGATGTTTTTGTCTAAATGGTAGTGTGAACTGAGCTTTCAGGGAGTTTTCTCCAAGCAGCAGCATTAATTACACAGTGCTCCTGACCAAGAAATGTCCATGAACTTTCAGTCAGAGGTGCTCAGACATGTCCTAGCTCTGTATGGCTCTTGTGAAGAACCAGGAATGACTCCAAACTCTGCAGTAGGGAAAGAAGTGGGATACAGGAGATGTTCCTTATGAGAAATGAGATGGTTTTCACCAAATTAATTCAATAGAGAAGACCGGTGCTACAAAAAAAAAAAAAAAAAAAAAAAAAAAAAAAAAAAAAAAAAAAGGTTCTATATTTATTATATCTTAGAGGTTTAAAACTTTCTAGATTGGTTAAATATTTACAACAAAATCAATCTTGAGTCTTATTCATTACTTGGCATTTGCCTTTGGTTGTAATGTATGTGTCTACTTTTTCTTGACTCAATATATTAGCATTTGAGCAAAATAAGAATGCACATGTGAATAATCCCTTGGGTTTGTTTTATTGTTTTTCTCAGTAAGTATTTTTAGTCTCACCTTGACAAGTTATAGCCAGGAGCTGGAACAGCTTCCTGTTAATGACATGTCAGAAGACCCAATGGAAGAATGTTCTTGAAAAGGTGTTTTGTGCTAATTTTAGTCACAGAATGACTGATGTACCAAGGGTGTGCAAATTAATGAATACGGAAATGATTTAAACATGTTTAATTTAATTTAATTTGAACACAAATAAGTGATCCTGAAAGTGGTGGTTTCTATTATTGGCAAAATGCAAGCATCAGTTTAGTGCAAGAAATATAGATAAAGTAGGAGCAAATTGAAATATGTTGATTTCAAATGCCAAAAATGAAACACTAATTTGACCAGGAATTTTATGCTGAATCTAGAGATATGTGCTGTAGAAAATTAGGGTCATTCTGTAGTTATCAGGGAAAGTTATTTAAGGGTTAAAAACATTTGCTTTTGTTTTAGCATGCCTCTTTCTTCCTGTGCAAACTTAATAAAGTCACTAAACTTTTGCTGCAAAATCATTTTGTTCGTGTAGAAACCAAGAGAAATAACAGCCTTTGTAAGTTTCTTGTGAAGGCAGAATAATGAAGACTCATTAAATTATTTTGTTCCACCAAGTGTAGTGTGAAATGGAACATACTATCAAGTAAAATGTATTTAGTTAGTATTGCCAAAATCAAAGTCTGAAAAACTACTCAGATCTGAAAAAAACGAAAAACATATCCAGGTAGATTTCAGATAATGACATATTACAGCACCCAGTTGCTTTAGGCTTTGTTTCTGCCCTCTTTCTGTAATAACTCCTTGCTCTGTGTTTTAGAATAAGTCACAATTCATATGCACTACAATGCTTTTGTTTTGTTTTGTTTTGTTAAACCTTAAATTTGTAAGACTTCATAATATTGTGGAGGACTGGCATTTTCTTCATTATTTTTGAATTAAAAACATGATTTTTACTTTAATGGTTATAGCTAATAAACATATGATTTTATATCTTTTAAGAGGGAGAACATTTATTGAGAAAAATGCTAAAACTTTCTTTATATGAGTAATCTCCTCAGCTTCATAGTACTCTAATGCCATGAAGAGAGCTTTGGGGGAGGAGGTATTTCAGGCCTATATTAGGTGGTTGATTTTGATTATTTTTCATAGAAGTATGCTTAAGAAAAAAAAAAGATAAAAAGAAAACTATATAAAAAATTACAGACTTGCTATCAATACAGATCTAGGTCCATGAATAATCCATAGCTCAATATTATATGTATATATATATTATAATATATTATATATTAATGTAAGTTTTGGCTTATAGAAGTTCACTTAAATGGAAGTCCTGCAGTATATTTGACCAAGGTCTAGTTCCTGTCTCTTACTCAGTTCTGAGTTAAAGATTTGAAATTAAATTTGGTGATTGTAAGTTTATTACAGGCCTTAGCGGATTTCTGCCTCATCTGAGAGTATCTCTGATTATTATTAATTTATTTTCTTGTTTCTAATTCTAGATATGTAATCAATGGTTGACGGAACTTTAAGGAGTGTTATGGATTCATTGTGTGTTCATTGCCCTGAGAAATGTTTCATAAAGCATCCAGTTATTGTCACTTGCACTTGCAAGCACAATTTATATGAACAAAAAGCATTCCTGTTTCATTATGGTAATTTGTGTTGAAAAATAATGCTTAATCTGTAGATAAAACATCTTCAGTCGGGCTATGGCACAAAAAGCATTATTGCTAACTCAGTGATTTAGTCAAGGCCCTCAACTGCACTTTTACACTCTAGGAGAAAGTAACAGCTAAGGAAAATATGAAGAATCATTTCAACAGTGTGCAACATATATGTGAATTAAGCTCAAAGCATCCATTTTTGGATAATGTCTCATAGCTTTCCATTCAGCAAGCACTGAGATAATAGTGTTTTGATCAATGGGCTAAGAAAAGTGCCAGTCAATTCCACAAAGAAAGTTTGCCTTTCATATTTTTCCAGTTTTAGTTTCTCCTTTGATAAGAGGAGTGCATGACTCAACAAGACAAATAAAGCTTAAACAGGTTGATGCAAACAAGAAACTAGAAAGCAAAACCAGGCTGAAGGATGCTTTAACAAATAAGCACAGAAACAAATCATATATGTTCACACATTAAAGTCTATACTTTTATTATTTACAGATTTTATCGAAATATGTTCTTTCTGGAGAGAGTGAGGAGCTGTACTGAGTCAATTAACTTAGGAAATTTCATAGCTAGGGGTAAAGGTTCTGTAAGATGAGTATGTAAATCCATCCAGAATTTTCTTCCAGGCAAAGCGAAAAGAAAAGTCAGAAAGAGATTCAATGTTTAGCTACAAAAAAAAAAAAAAAATTAAAAAAAAAAAAAAAATTAGTAGTAAGTGAAGAATATACGAGGATCAGCAAAGATATTTATTGGACAAGAAAGTAAGCTCTGTTCTAGTGGCTGAAAAGTAAGTCTGAGAAAAATAAAGATGAATTAGATCTTCAGAGAACAAAACAAAAAAATTATTTGACCACCTAAATAGAAATTTAATAAGGGAAGAGTAGAGGCCATTCTTTAAGAGGAGGTGACTAGGGCTTGCTATACTTCACATAAATAAAAATGAGTAGGGATCATTTAGAACCTAGACAATAGAGGAAAAATGACTAATGAGGAAATGTGTAAATTTGAAAGGGAGTTTATTTTTAGGGCTTTTTGTTTGGTTGGTTGGGTTTTGTGAGTGGTTTTGGTTTTGATTTTTAATTAAAAATCCTTATTGCATCTGACATATGGGCAAAACCAAGAACTTGACTTGGGGTGTAGGGGAGCAGATTACCTCCATAACAGAATATCTATAGAATTTAAATATTAAATTGCAACTTTGACATGCAGAATATTTAGTTCATTTATAACATCACAAGTAACATTAATAATAGCAAATATAGCTCATTTTAGGAGAAAAACACCTTTCAGAAAACTATTTCTTTATTTGCTCACCTCTTTAGAAAGCAAAATTTAAAATAATTTTGAAGTGTTGACAAAGGAAAGTCGTAGAGATAAATAGAAAATGAGACAAAATGCAGCAAAAAAGGTTTAAAAGGTCAAGCTAATCTGATAGTTCTTCAAAGGAATTATTGATTTTATCAGCTGGAGAAGTGCACCACAGATTTAAGCAGCCTATAATTCATTGTGATGTTTAGTACAGAGAGATTAGAAAGAGGAAAGCTTCTGTATAGTAGATTGGAAATTTTCTCACCTGAAATTTTTTGTATTATATTGCATGTCCAAGAAGAATGTAAAATTGGAAGAAGCACTTAGAAAACATAAAAAGCTGCTCAACAGAGTAAAATTCTTGTCTTACTGGAATAGTTTTGCCTAATTACTTTAGCAAAGTAAAGATCAATATATAAGAGAAGTTTTATTCACCTTCTATAGAAAGTCTCAGGAATTAATATCAGAGTGATAAGATAAAAGAAGTGAAGAAAGGGATAAAACCTGAATATGAATCTATTAAGACTGGAAATTAATGGCACTTTTGAAAATCTGATGGGTTTTGGTTTTAAGGAAACAAATTGAAACTAATTTTAAATATGTGAAAGAAGCTAGCTTGTATTTTTGCTGTGATTGTAAACTGACCTTGATGATAAAAGGAATATCTTTTTAGCTAATCATTCCTATCCTGTATGTGATACAGCCATTCACCTTCAGTGATGGGTTTGTGTGCTGGGATTCTTCATATGAGATTATGTTTTAGACCAGATTAGCAAAGCATGTCAATATATGCTTCAGTGCCAGTGAAGTCATGAGTTATTGAATTTTATTACTAAAACATACATCTCTATAAGAATAATCAAAGTAAGAAACTGCCCTTTTTTTTTTGTTCTGTTTAAACTTGGATATAGGTAATTCCGTTGACATTTTAACACTATAAAGGTAGAATTTTAACTATGCTAGCTCTGAGAAAACAATTAAAGATTTCTTAGCTCTTCTTAAAAATATCTTTTCCTCTGACCTGATTCACAGTTTTGTGATTGTCATCAGTTCATGTCAGCCAACAAAACAGTGCTGATGTTAATCCATGATATAAAGCCAATTTTATAGTATCAGTGGTGTAAGCATCTCTGTGAGCTGAGTGTTTATATGCTGATATGATATGTATAGAGAATTATGGTCGATTATTCTCAGTGTAGTCACTACTGTAATTTTGTATGTGTCTAATATAAGTGAGAAATAGAGGAAGCAATCCACAGATGTGTCTACTTTTTTGTTTTACACTTCTTATTAAAAACAGGGACCTCTTCAGATTTGGGTAATCAGTGGGATACTCAGTGGGAAATAAAAGGATAAATGTGCCTCTTCTCTGAATCTTTCATTTCAGAAAATGGTGACTGTTTAAAGTTGCTATCTATTAGATTTTTAGAAGTTCATTGCTCTATAAAGGAAATTCATGTACAAAGTGCAAGCTGTTATTTAAAGGCTGTTCTTGATTTAAAAGCATTATAAGTAGAGTAAAAATAAAAGAAATCTAGAGCATGTCGTGAAAGGCATGTTCCAGAATGAGGGAGTATTCATAAACACAAACACCTGTTCTTTCCCATATCAGCTGTTTCTGGTGAAGAAGGGCCTTTGCAGAAGAAGGCAAAAATTTGTCAATCCAAAAGTGAGGGGTAGTTCGTGCAGAGTTAGATTAAAAAACCAAAACTGGTATGTTAAACCTTTTCCTGACACCAGAGGAAAAATTATGTTTATCCTATTCCACTCCCACTTCATTGTATGTGTGTGTGTGTGTGTGTGTGTGTGTGTGTGTGTAAATTAATTTAGAACACAACTGTGCAAGTTAATTATTAATAACTTCCTTTTTATTTATAAGAAATGAGCTCTACAATGCAGATCAAACACAACACTTCTGCTGTTTAATGTCATCTCATCAGTGCAGAAGTGCAGAAGGTCACCCACCTTATCCACTGAGTATCCTTGAGGAAAGAGACATTTTGCAATACAGAAATAGCTTCAAACACATATTCTGTGTAAAACAAATCAGACACAATAAAAGTCATGTGACTGCAGTCCTCAAATACACTGCACAAATATTCTCACTTCTCCAAAAGATTGCTTGCACAGAGACTGTCATTACCAAAAAAGGAAACAAAATTTACCAATGTAATGATGCAAGAGAGAAGTACCTTGGTAATTTAATAGCCTGAAGCTTTTTTTGTTTTGAATAGACGCCTTTTTACCCAGAACTCAAGAGCAATAAGGAATATTTGATTGACAATATTGAATTAGGTGTCTACTCCTAGAGTTTCAGATGCAGCAGTCTCAAGAGAGAATTCAAAGGAGTGGTTCTCTTTAGGAGTGACTGATGGAGGTGTTATCCAGTGTTTTTAGGCTGTTTAGGTCATCAACATCATCCACAGGGTGGACGTCACCCAACATAATTACTTTCCTTATCTTTCCTAATCTGTATGGAATGATGAGTAGTAAAACTTGTTTATTTCAAACTCCATAACTCTGTTTCTGGTTATTGAAAATTAAAAGCCTTCAGATTTTATATTAATTTTCAAAAAGAATTTATATGTTGGTTATACTGTTACCTGCCATTAAAAACATTAATTTCTCAATAGCCCTTTTGGGATGACTTTGCATTGGCACCAAGTGGATGCCAACCTCTTCTCTTAAGTGCAAAAGAACACCAGATACATCAAGAAATGGACTTGACTGCAGAATCTACTCACAGGAAATTTTACATTCCGTCTTATAACAAAGTGGCAGCACTGTTTCTGAATTACAACTGTGCACATTTAACCATTGTGTTAAATTTCTGTATCTTTGAATAGTACGTTTTGGACATATTGTGGCACCATAGAGTTTTACTAAGAAAAGATTTTACTAGAAAATCGGTAATGTCACACCTGATTAATCTAATTTTAACTTTTATATTGACAATGCTTTAGGTATTTTTCTGATTTGAGATTTTAGAATTTCTCAATTATTACCAAAAATTCTCAAAAATGCCTCTATTTATGAAAGTCTTTCAAAGGAAAACATTTAAAATACTTTTTAAAGCTATCCAGGGCGTCTTCTAATGGTCTTTAAACCATGTGTGTCTTTCAAATAGGTTCAGAAAGATACTCAATGAGTTAGGCAGGAATTTCCAGACTATCTGTCTCTGTTATCACCCACCAATGGGAGTGACAGCTGCTATCATTGCAGGTCTACATTTATGCACAGAAAGAGAAATGTAATCTCCCTTTTCACTTTCTAAACTGGAACCTATATATTAATGTCTTCTCATTTCCTTTATGCTCTTCTCACTCTCTCTCCGATTTTTCCTCATTCCTGAAGGAGCCCCAAATCATCCCTTCATAGCTCTAAGGGACATCCAGTCTAAGTCACAGTACAATCATCTCGATAAAAGCAGGGCTAAAAGCTGTTACATTTTTCACTTGTTTTTCAGCTCTTATATTTTTCACTAGGGCTGTATCCTGCTTTCACATAAGCACGTCACAGTGACCTGTTTCTACACCTCACCCGAGGAACTAGCCTTTTTAGGTAATAAAAACTTTGTTCCAAGTCACACAACTCAGATGATGCAGACATCTAATGAGCAGGTTTCCTTACAAGCACTTCTCATCTATGTAAATGTTAATATATGTAGAATTATTTATTACCAGCTTTGAACTGGTCATGTATACCATGTTCACAGCCTGCCTTCTGAGTGTCATTGGCTTTGTATATCAGACACTACTAGGACTTTTCTTTCTTTATATTTTACCACTCACCACTACCATGATAATCCTTTCCCCTAAAACATCATTTTGGGATTCCAGATCTCAGTGAGCACTGCTTCCACCAGTACCAAAATATTTCTTTGGTCACGTCCCATTAAATAATGATGGGAACCCTGACATTGCTTTGGTCTCAGTTGTAGCCAACAAGGCTGCACCACTGTAGAGCTGTGGTTTTGCTTTGATCTATTTCTGAGAGTATTCCAAGCCATGCATTTGATCTATTCCAACATCTACCCTGGGAAAAAAAGTTCTTTTCTTTTCAACATTTATACACAGGCCGAATAAGCATTTTAAACACAGATGTCTAGGTACATAAAGTCTGGAGTTCCCTTCCAGAATCACTATTCTGTTTATTCACCTCTTGCATTCATTATGCTAATTTCACTTTTCATTTGTAAATTTTCATCCTTTCCTTCAGCTGGTATTTTAAAACTTCATTACAAAACTTCATTACAATTGATTCTTCTTTAGGACATTTTTCTCTAAGGTGAGGCTGGACACACAAAAGAAACCCTGCAGCCAAGGAGTCCCAGCAGTACCTTGTAGTACTTGTAGTGATTTTTGCATTCAATGTGTTATATGGAACCTTTTGTATATATTACTTGAGGAATGTTCAACTGTTTCTAAGTTAATTCCAAAGGAGGCTGAAGGAAACCTATGGAAAAGGAATAGAGCCAATTTTAAAAATCAGGCAAGGACTGAACTGCCTGCAGCTCTACCAAATGCAGATGAGAGCAGGCAGAACTATTTTGTGGCTAATTCCTCAGGTGAACAACTCACCACTGCTTCCCTGCCCCAGATAAGGTGGAAAAAAATGGGGAAAATGGAAAAAAACCTCACTAGTGCTGTTTTCCATTGACTTTTGTTCAATGGAAACTGCCTGTAGTAGAAATCAATGGAGTTTTTCTGCTCCTATGCCCAAACTCCATGGCCCATACTTAACTCATTTTACACTTCTTCATAGCTCCCCACATGTGAGAAAGCTACAAAGCTATAAAACCCAAGCCAAACTCCCTTTAAGTCTGTTTTATCTGAGATATGCTCTTTGCAGAGACATGCAGTTTGGATGTCAGAAAACACCCTATAGCTAAAGAGACGTTGACAAAATCTATTTGTCATATTCAAGTAAAAAGAAATTGTCATGCTTTTACCGTGAGGTAGAAATGAACAGGGGAAAAAGCTGAGTTAAGTATCTTATTGTATGCTAATGATAGCCTGAGATTGCAAATGTTTCAGTTACGACTCTGAGACAATTCTTTCTTTCCTAGTGAAGACGTGAAGAGCACATCAAGCTGCTTCTGTCCAACCAAATCCCTTTTGTGTTCATACAGAACCCATAACAAGACATTGACATTTATTACATCTTCCAAAGTCCACTGTATACAGCTGATCATAAAGATTACATTGCCAAAATTATAATTAATACAATCCTGATTTCTTCTGTGCATACCCTGGTTTACTGCTGCCATTTTCTTTGAGTCAAATGAAAATAGAATGCTTGAAATAATTTAAATAATCTAAAGTTGTGTACAGCTGTTTTCTGTTAAGTGTTTGCCAGCCTGAATAATGACATGCTTTCTTGGCATGTCATAATAAGGCTGTGGTAAAATATATACATTATGATTACATGAGTTAGTAACCAAGGAAACTAAATTGGTATTGTACCAGTGTCCTCCAGGACATATATAATTAAGTGCCTGTCAGGTTTTCTGTGCAAGTTCTCCACTGTCTCAGCTCTTAACAACATCCTTGTGAAATTCTGATTCACAGACTGAAATGTATAAGGTGAGAGACCAGGTGCTGCATCAAGTGTAACACACTTGGCTTTCTCTGTAAAGGTGTTTATCAGCAGAATATTTATACAGTTTTTATATTTTTCAATGGCATTTTTGAAGTCTTCTCAGTTGCTCATTGAAAGCAAATGCCTCAAAAATAAAGCCTTCCCTTAAATTGAAGCCAGCAGTTTCACTGAAATCAGAAACTGTTGAAAACATTGGGCAACTTCCCACTAGATTGTAGCATTGGAATTATTTTAGAAATTCTCTACATTAAGACCTTCATTCATTTCAGATGAAAAGCCAGTCGAGTTTTACATGTACCCTGCATGAATCTCAGTCCTTTGGGCACCTTTTGTCAAGACAGAAAACAAAAGTATCTCAGGGAAGGTTAAATTGGATGTCTGAGAGAAAAACCATATCCACTTGAATACCTGAACCTCAATTAAACATGGAGTGCTTTTCCCACTTTTGTTTTACACTTCTTTTAAAGCTGATACCTTTTTTGTTTTGAAAATCCCTTTAACTCCCCATTTCAGTTTATTCCAGCTACTGGTCATCTTCCTCTTTAAGATCATTTTGAGAAAACACCTGATTAGATATTCCTAACAGCCCTTGTTACCCAGCCAGTTTTGCTAAGGGGTGTCCTTGAAAATCCCCCACAGATATCCCCTTGTTAAGGTCCTATATTAACTGCTGACAGCTATGTAACAGTGAGTGCTTCTATTTCTACCCATGGAGTTCTCAAATTTTATTGTCTTAGTTTTATGAACTTTTTCAATCTGATTTTTTTTTTTGCTACTTTTTTTTTGGTCATGTGCTAGGGCTGTATCCTGACAGTACAGTTAAAACAGTGACTTAACACTTCCCTCAAAGCAAGCAGTTGAAGCCTGACCGTCTCATAGTACTTCTTATAATTTTAAAAGAGCACATACTGCAGCTCAGAATTAGTTTGATGTGAGCCACAAATAAAATTTTGATGAAATATGCTCATAATAAAATCCGAGAGCATCACTTTTCTGACTGGAAAGCATGGTGATTTCCCATTAATCCATGTGACTTGGTACATTTGAGTAGCATGGAAACTCCTCTTGAACTAAGGAGCAAATTATCTGACATGGCATCTATTTATCAAACATATGGGTGCAGAAGAAGGCTTCAGAGCACAGAAAAAGAAAACACAGCTTGTTGTTTAAACAACAGCAAACTCTGCTTTGTTTTCCTAATATTTTCAATGATCAAAAATGGTATTGTGATATGAAATGGATCATGCAATTACTGAACAGACAAAATGCCCAAAGTCATTGGATTGTAGCTCCTAAACTGATGTGTGTGGAATAACCCCTTCTCTTACATGAGTGTGAGGCAGGATGCCCAGAGTTTACTGCCAGTAAGTTTAAGTGATTTTTCCAGTAAGTTCCTAAAGAGGTAGAAGCATAGCATAAATATGTGTCATGTTTTAATTTGAAATATCAAAAATAAATACAATGGTCCAATAGCTTCTATATTGTCACATATGGAAATCGTCCATACTTTTCACAGGTAAGAAATTCCATCATTTTGGGACTTTTTTGGCAACTTGCATTTACATACAGTGTTGTTTTTTATAAAGAATTCATTTGGTTTTGAGGTATTTCGAAAATTGGGTCTGTTATGGACTTTCTGCTCCTTGTTAACTGGCCATAGTGGGAGTTGCACATCTGAAATCAAACAGAGCAGAATGAAGGTCACTTCTGGCATGCAGCAGAGACCAGCGCAAAAAAGAAAGGTGATTGTTATTTTCACACACTGTATCATAAAGATCCAGGCACTTTAATATTTTTCTGTCTGCATGCTCCACAGTTGCATGAAAATAATACAGCACAGCACAAAAATTGTATCATAGAATTGTTCTGAAACCTCTTCCAAGCTGTTGTCATGGCAAAGGAATCTAATGAAAATGCTTTTAATTCAACGAGGTTTCAGTGGGCCTTAAAAAATGTGAGTTAGAGCCATATAGAAAATGTTCATGAGTGAATGACAACCTGGCATTGTCTCTGAGTATTTTAGATACTGTTTTTCATTGAACCCCAGTACTAGGAATATTGGAGGGTGAGATCCTTCTGCCTTATACATTGTCAAAGGTAATTGCTGGACAAATTGCAGTGTAATAATGGTGAGGAAGGAATCACTCCATTGATACCCCCAGTCCTTATATAGAGTGTGGAAAATGTCACCATGCTGGGAAGCTTATTCTTTATATCTCTGAACCTGAAAGATGTAAAATTATCCTTATTTGGACCCTTTTATGGCACAACTGGAGAAATTTCAAATTACTTCTGCTTATGATTTCAATTTAGGAATAATTTCAAAATAATCTCCTTGGAAAAAAATGTTAAGAGCATTAATTTTCTCTGTAATTTTCACTGTTTCTAAGGAAGAAAATAAAGCGATGATTGGTCATTCATCTGTTCAGTGTGGCGGCTGGCATCTCTGTGCCAGCAAACACAATTAGGGAACAGATTTATTATATGAGCATTTCAGAATCAGTAATAACACTAATTAGTTTTCTCTTTTCCTGGAGAGAAACCCAAGTAACCCATCTTTGTGTCTGTGCAAAAAGAAATAGTTTAAGATCCAACTGCTGGAAATAGAAATCTGAAATATTCAGATTGGAAATAAAATTCTGCTTCCTAACAATGAGGGCAATATACCACTGTCAATTTCTTAGAATAACAGCTCAGAGAAAATGAGAAATTCATCTTTACTCGTAATCAGTAGTAGCAGAATCACAAAATGGCTGAGGTTGGAAGTGCCTCCATGGAGGCCATCTCCTCCAAACCCTCTGCTCAGGCAAGGCTGTCTGGATCCAGTTGCCCAGGACTCTGTCCAGACTCCACCACCTGGAGTCCTTCAGGTCCCTTCCTGCCCAGCTGCTCTCTACATGGGTGTGCCCCAGCATTGGTGCACGGGGTTGTTCCTCTGCACTTCTTGTTGAATTAGCCACCTACAAAAACTAGAAAGGATTTTAATTTCTTTCAGTACAAGATGGTATTTAATTTCAGTATTTAAAATAATTATTTTTTCCCTGTAAATAAAATCATTTGCTGAGGGTGCACTGTATAGATTTCTCAATACAAGATTAGTTGTTCTGGCCTAACAAATGTCAACATGAATCAGCAAGAGTGGTTTGAGTTTTAGAAATATAACTGCATTTTAGTACTGTTCTGATTTATTTTTCATTCATGTTCAAAAAATAGATCAAGTAGATATTACCATCTAAATCATTAAATTAGTTTATCATTTCATGTCATAAAGTTCAGAACAATAATGACCAGATGGTTAGGTATTGCCATGCTTTAAATGGCTGTTAAGCATTAAATGGCTTATCATTATAAACAAACTGTTTATAGAAAAATATATATTTTTAAAAAAAATAAAGTTTGTTTCAATTTTTTATTATGTTAATTATATCTCACAGAATAAGTAAATACTCCTATTACAGTTGACTCGTGGTCTTATTTTTTTAATTTAAATTTAAATTTATTCATCAGGTAGAAATTAAAAGTATGCTACCGTGTCTTTTTCCTTCCAGGAGACTGGAAGAGTTGAAGACAATACATAGAACCTCTCATTCTAAAAGGAGAAATTTGTGATTTACACTTAGTTTAGAAGTAGTGTGAGTCTTAGTCTCCTGATTTTAAGTATATAAGAACATGTAATCCACCCTGAAACAGAAGGATGTCAGGTTTAGCTATTTTAATAAAAACAGAAATGATCAGAAGCTTTCTAAGTCTTAATTACTGATGACCCCATTACTGACCTGGACAGTAATTGCACGAAAAATAGTATTCTACTTTCTAATCTGAACCCTAGTTGAAATGCAACAGAGTGCCTGGCAGAAGGAACTGGCAATTTTTTGAGGAACTGGATTTTGACAACAGCTATGGCTCATCCAGCTCAGTGAAAGATGTCTACTCGACATGTATAAAGATAATCCTGTCACCAGGAAAGTGAAAAATAAATATGAACTGAATGGGCAGCAGGACAGTTTGAAATTGAATGCATGTAAGAGCAGTGAGAGCAGTGAGAGGATAGGTAAGTAATGAAGAAAAAAGATAAACTTGTAAAACTTAGTTATTCTACTTGAGAGAGAAAACAATCTAGAAGTGTGGTAAGGGTATTATCTGAGATAACTGCATGTCAAACATTTCTCCCAGTCCTTGTGATAGAACAGTACATCTTTTCTTGACTTTCCATTTTCATGTCCAACCTGGCCTTGGACCAAAGAAGTTGAGTTAAATGGATTCCCTGGAAGATCATGATGAAATGAGCAATCCTGCAATGGGTTTAATGATCAACCTGTGTCTGTGATGCAACCTTTGATTATGAGGTGATCTGCAGAAACACATCAAATTGTATTAAAGTAGTACTAAGATAAGAGTCTCTTCGTTGTAAAGAAATAAAATTTCTTGCTGTGGTGTATCTGTGCTTATGTGTATAAAAATCCCAAATCAGAAGAGTATGTGCTCCTAAGTACTTCAGTTGCACACTAATAGGAGCAAGAAACAGCATAGTGCAGGATAGTAAAGAGATTATTGAGTTTATAAAAATGCAGTTCTGTCATGCCTTAAGTGACTTAGAATACCTGATTTCTACAATACATCAGAAGAAAAATTAGTATTGACTTAATCCTAATAAAAATGCAGGCCTTGAAAAATAATTGAGTGTGAGGAGTAGTATCCATAAAATAATTAACTTCTCTTTATGATGAATCACAAGTTAAAACTTCCTATCTGTTGCCTCATTTTTAAAAATAGGGATGTCAAGGAAATGGGGGAAGAGTTAAAAATTATACTAGAAATGAGAACTCAGTGTTCAGTTAATCATAGTCATAGTAATGTCACAAGTGAGAAAACTTTTAAATGGTCACGAAGGTAAGAACAGAAACATACCCATGTGGAAAGGGCAACATTTTTTTGAGAATTAAGAGAACTTAATAAACTCTAAATAAAGTCATCTTCACTGAGTCATTTATTATTTTAAGTTGCTTCCTTAGGAAAATGAACAAAATGTTTCACAGTTTTGAGATGTTAAAATGTCTTTTCTGACATGTCTGACATAGTTTTTTGTTCTTGCATTTCTGCAAAGTTACAGCTACTTGGACAAAAACGTGTGTTGAAGTCTTTTATTTATAATTTCCCATATTTCCAGTGGTGGGGCATGGCATTAAGAATATTTTTAAGGCTTCCTGGTCCTTTTTTGTCCTTCTCAACTCACATTACCAAGATGTATACTAATTAGTAAAGTGACTCTTCCCCTTCTTCAGAAGTAGCATGAAGCTTCATTTAAGGGACATGGGGTCACACAAGGAGTGATATTATCAGGGGAGATGATAATCAGGAGCAGTGGATATGGGCATTCCATGGTGTTCTGGGTAGGGATCCCTTCCAAAAATACACAGACCCACTCTAAGGTGTGCTGACAATGGTGCCTTGACAGGAGGCTGCAGTTTCTCTGTCCTCTCCAGATGTGCTCATGCAATTTTACATGCTTTTTTCCTCACAGAAACACGCACTTCCCCTCAGAGAGCACTTTGCCTTTTTTCTTTTCTTGTGTGCCTATGACATT
Source organism: Sturnus vulgaris (assembly GCF_052056855.1). Lineage (NCBI taxonomy): Eukaryota > Metazoa > Chordata > Aves > Passeriformes > Sturnidae > Sturnus > Sturnus vulgaris. Next base: position 63,516,141 of record NC_142247.1, on the reverse strand, counting down.
TCTAAGGAGCTTTTAACAGCTTGAATTCTGCTTTCAGCTATCTCTGAGAAAGCCCTATTCAAAGGGGCAATTACATGTGTGGCAACTGTCTTCTTTCAGTAATTCCTAAAGAGCCCACCAACAAAACCTAAAAGCAATGCATGGAAACAGCATTATTCCAACGTTATTTGTATGAAAATTGTGTTAAAAGCTACTGTTTTCTAGAAATGTCTGGGGTACAGAATTGTAGAATATAATACTTTTTATGTTTTGCTATTTAAAATGTCTCTTAAGGTAAAGTGTTTCGATTGTGAAAGTGCTCCCTTGGTTATCTTGGCCAGTCTTTGCTAGAGAAAAGTGAGATAAAGGGCACCTCCACAGTTAAAGGGAATAGCAGTGCCTTCTGGATGAAATATCACAGAATATTGATGCCATCAGACAGTTTGCAGATCTCTTGCTTTTTGTACCCAAATAGTGAAAAAAAGTTGTGCAAACTGGTGCCTACCATCCTCATAAGACCCAGTACTATCATAATCACTATGCATAAAATAGTGCAGAAAAAATAAGCAGTAAAGAGAATTATAAAACTTATAAGCAATAGGAAAAACAAACAGGTTTGTACCAAAAATACTTTCATTAAAGCCAATGGAATAACTACAGAACTTTTTGGAAAGAAGAATTAATGAAAAATCTTAATTCCTAACATAAAGCCTTTAATAATGTCACTTTTATTTGGTTTTAAACTGAACATGTTTTTAATAGGCTCCACTAGAAGATTAAATGAAATATTCCATTAAAAATGGTCTTTTAATAAATGTTTATTTTGGGGTTAGATTACAATCTGTTAAAAAGAGCAACTCTTCCAAAACTGTCAGAGTAGATCATGCAGGAATGTGAAAGATGCAGAATATTTACTTAAGAGAAAATGGCCTAAGGAACTACTGCTAATTTTAATTAAGTTTTTTGCATACCCAATTGGTCTGCTATATCTGGACATCCTTAGAACAACTCATTTCCTGCAGAACACATTGCTTCATGGCTGCAGCAGTACCTTCTGGTAATTCATTCACAAGGGTTGCTTGTCATTTGATCTTTATTAATGCGAAAGTGGAAGGAACAATTTATTTATTGTATGGTTACGAAAAAGTATTTGGTGAAAAACTAATTATGTGTGATACTGTGTCTTCACTGAACTTATTACATTCATAATTTCTTTGTTCTTTGCTGCTTGTGTATCAAATGAAATATCCTTACAATTTCTCAGCAATATCTACAAGTTTTTATTTTCCTGTAGAAAGTAGTTGGCTGTTTGAGAGGCCAGCATAGCCCAAGCTGCACTCAAGGACAGTTTGCTAACTGACCCGTGAAGTTTATGAAGGACGTGAACTTGCTTCACATGCCCTCTAATAACCACTAATGGTCTATTCAGGGTAGCTAAAGCATTCTCCTCTTGTCCATCTCTTCTCTTGCATCACTGACCCTTTTTAGAAAATTGCTAAAATCAGTTTAGTATTCCTGTAAAAAAGAAAGTGAAAAAAAAGGCCCAATTCTTACAAAAAAAAAAAAAAAAAAAAAGGCCAAAACCATAAAGCAAGTAAAAAAAACCCCCACAACCTCCTCCCCAAAAAACCCTCACCAAAACAACCCAAAACTTCTCTACCCCTTTGCTAAAACTGTATTTTAGTCAGGGCAATGATACAAAAGATCAACAGTGTAAGCTGGGCTGCTCTGTTGAGTTTTTTCTGTACATGTGTATAGTCTGTGCAGTAAAAATCCATAATCCAAAAAGCAACAAAACCACAGGTGCAGGGAGATTATGAGAAGTCTCTGGGTAATTACCCAAAGCATTGGGTTTTGGGTTTTCCTGTTGTCTTCATTCAATGGCTATAATTAGACTGTGTATTTTATGAAAAGCTTTTTAATGAGCTTCCCATTGCAGTTTACCTGGCAGGTACCCAGTTTATCCCAACAGATTCTGATTACCTCCAGTGAGCTGAAGGGAAGCAACTTGCAGAAACTACCCCCGTTCTTTGACCAGGGAACCATTTTAACTCAATGAAGATAAGTTATTTAGAGATCAAGTTTCTTAAAAGAGCTTAAAATTCAGCAGCTACAAATGATTCCTCCTGCTGGTGAGGAGCCCTGCCTGGAAGGCAGGAAATTGCTCAACAACTTATAGTTCCCCATAGGTTGATTGTTAAGGAATTTACTGCCATGGCAATCATCAATTCTTTTTTCCAAGTGTAATGCTGTTTTCTTATAATCTGGTACCAGCAGCCAGTGAAGGTCACTTCAGAGAACCAAATGGGGAATAAAGTGCACAGTTCTTTGGATTTAATACCTTTGATATAATGTTTTTACTCTGATCATTTCCTTCTTTCTCACAAGCTTAGGTGGGAAAATCACTTCTTTCAAATAAATGGTTTTAACTTAGTGTTCAGAACTTGAACTGGTTTATTTTTATTTGGAAAGAATGTCTGATTGATAAGAGATAGCAGTGCCCAGTAGGAGGACTTTAGATCAGAAGAAGACCAATCAACACCAGATTTTTTAGGGTAGAAAGTGTTGATTCCCTGTCTGTTGTGCAGTGAGTTCTCTGTGTCCATGACAATGCTGCTTTTTGGTTTTCTGTGTTTATAGGGATCTGCCTGAAAGATTTTGAAAAACTCTACATCCACTTGATTGAGTAAGTGGACCTGCAAATTCCAGTCTTACACAGGAGGTTTTACTTCGGGTAAAACAGCTGCAGATTTTGGAAAACTCAGGCATGAGTCTACTCTAAATGAATCACTATAACCAGAGACATCAGCTTCATCGAAGGCAATACACCAGCATTTCACCTCAGAAAAATTAAAATCCTATAATTATTACAATTTAAAATGCCATTAAAAATGCCCTTCCATGGAAGGATTTTGGCCATAGCTGCTCTGAACACTGCAGCACTGTTGTCATGGGCACTTATTTGTGATCAAACTCAGCACCATGAGCAAGAGTTTGTCTGTTGGTGAGCAGAAAATGCCTTTGTGGATAGAGCAGCGTTTTCATCAGCCTCTGTGCTCTCAAGGAAACTAGACACAGCCAGATATCTCTATAGGGGAGGGTATTTTCATTTGAAGAAACAGCAATTTCCATAGTGAACATTTTTTATCCTGATGCAAAGCTAAGTGATATTGATAGTGACCTGATAACATTGAAATATAACATGCTCTTTAAATCACAACTAAATTTAGAACCAATACAAAGAGAAAATGAGTCTATTGTTAGGAATTTTTTTTTCCCTATCTGTCCCATCAATAGCATATTTCTTTAAAATATGCTAATGTATATAGTGCTTGCACAGTTCTGTGAAGGGTGTGTGTCTTTAATGACTCCTTAACTTTAGATATACTTTACAGTTTCAAAGAGTTGAAATGTCTGGAAGCAAGTAGTTTAAAGAAACAACCCTCTCCCCACTTCTCATGCAGCTCTTTCCCCGCTGCTATCCTATCTAACACATGCTGTGCATCCCAGAATAATTTCTGTTGGCATGATATGCAAAACTCATTAAAAAATGAATAGGGCAGTGTCCACATATCTTCTTTTCACTTAAAGTACTTGTTAGATATTTTCCCTAAGGATGACATGATCCATTTTAAGGTAAAGTGATTCAACTGTGAGAGTGCTCCCTGGGCAATAAGGAATGGTTAGCAAGTAATCATAAAACCAGTTAGGACATTATACAAACAATGTATGTTAAAGCTGGGGACTAACTCTTCATGCCACCGAAGTGACAGACAAAGTGAATGTCTATGAGAAGAGCACTTTGGATAATTCCTTTTGTCTGCTCTTCCTGGCTGCACACAAACACACACACTCTCACACTCATTCCAGCATCCTGCCCAGCACTGCTAGGAAGATAAAGAATATTCCCTTTAGAAAATAGAAATAGAATTATGGGTAGCACTCAGATTTTGTCTGGACCAGTGAACCAATGTCTATTTTGGCATTCCTAAATCCAGGTGGGAACTTAATCTTGTCAAAATACTCCAGTAGGGCAAGGCCTAGGCAGGCAGACATTCCTCCCCTAACTAATTTTTGGTATGAAGGATGCTCAAGAGCATAACCTAGAAGGGAATTGTTGATCTCTGGTTGGGATGGACAAGACACCAGAGCTGACCATGGTGTGCATCTGTATTTCAGCCTGTGTGTAGGCAACCTGTGCTAGCCAGGGTGTCTTTTCCTCCAAAGGATGTGTTGGATGGCAAGCCTGCCTCCAGTGTACCCTTGCTTCTCTGAGGGCTTCTTTCATCTTTTTGTTCTAAGTAATGAAGGATTAAAAATCTTTGAGATTAAAATAAGGTCAACTGAAAGAGCCTTTTTATGACTGTACATCTCAGTTATACTAAACATTAAATAAAGCATCTGACTTGGCATGAGAGCTCAGTGCCACGAAATTTAATACCTGAAAAATGTATTCGTGTTTCCTGAGAAGTTAAGGGTGCAGTTGCAATTTTTTTCCTTTTAGATCTAGGTCAAAAATGTCACTACCTCAAAGAGCTGAAGCCTGTAAAAGAAAAAAAGAAAAAAAAGAAAAAGGAAAAAAAATCACTACTGAGTGTGAATACTTCCAGGGATGCCATCACTGCCAGTCTTAAACAGGAGAGGGGTTCTGTCATACACCAAAAAGGGTATGAGCATGTGTTATGGAAAAGTGTTTTTTTTAAATGAAAACCAGTAGAGGGAAAATGCAGAGGTAAATTTCACTATCCAACCAGAGTTTGAATGTAATTTAATATTTCATTCTTTTTTATTTCCTGAGAGGAAACAGTTCAAGTTCTTCATTCAAGACAATGGAATAAAAACAGCTTTTAGCCTAAGGTAATTACTCATTATCATAATCTTCACAAGAGCTTCCTCAGACGGACATGAGCATACCTGGGGATCTTTAATCAAATTGAATGGATATTTTCCTCTTTCTAATTAAAGCTAGGAAGTTTGGTGTGAAATAAATCAGCAAAATCTGGTTGTTCTATGAAATGTTAATACAGTACTAGCACATCTTGGTCTAACTGAAACCCAGTATATCTTACATCATAATGATTCTCTAGAAATGCACATGGAAAAGTGCATTTTGGGGACTATAAAGTATTATGTTTCATTTAGGAGGTGGAAACTCATGCTGATACTGCAGAAGGCCATATATCATCACTTGTTTTGAATAAATGTCAAAAATACCCACATTTCATAAAATACTACCAAAAAAAATCCATGACATTACATTTACACATTGTGGTTGTATACAACATAGATTTCCCAGGAGCGAGAGAGATTTCAATGCAGTTGTAGCTCCTTCTCCCACAGCCACTGGACTCAAAAAGAATGCATGTGCTGGATGCCAAATGTTCTAGGACTGCCTCCACTGCAGGTCAGCAGCAAATTGAGTGAAGGTGGGTGTCTGGTTCAGCCATTCAATTTCCTCTTTTTTTCCAAATTTTCCACGATTTAAATGTGTAGACTAATATGTCTGAATCCATGTATATGGCAACTCAGTTTAGATGTGCCTCTGCATTTTCTACAGTGCTTTTTTTGCCATTTATCCCATACAGCAAATTTAGCTTTAGACAATAGTTTCATTTCAGAAATCTAAGCATCAAGATTAATTAGGCATAAAGCATTTTTGTTTTAGTGTTAAAATGATTGCCTCCACAGAGGACTGTGTGAATTTAAATCCACCTGAAAGGACAGACATATCTAAGTAAAATCAATTCAACAGATAAGATTAACATTGGGTTGTTTAATTTATGCTGTACTAATCTTAAGGTGAACCAAACCCTGAGAAAATATGTCAATCCTTAAAAAAACTAGTTAAGATCTTAATGTAGGAGAAGCAGTTTTCAATGGAGATGCAGATTAAATCTGTGAGTTGTCCTAGTGATATTAGTGAAACCATGGACAAGTACATGGAGAATATTCTTAAATAGCTTTCATGGATAAAATCTGTAAAACAATATATAGTTATGTGTAAGGTATACAACCACCATGCTATCAACAAGGTTAAAACTGCAAAATCCTACAAAATATCTTCATTAATTATGCTTAAGATATGAGCTCTCGAATGTGACATAACTAGTCAGGAGAGATAGACTCAGTTGCAGGTATGAGCATAATGTGTTACTTTGGCAGTATTTGAGCATGCAGCTCAAATGGATTTGAAAATCTGCTGCAGCATGTTTATTTTAAAAGCACACCCAGTCTGAGGAAAAATCTTTAAATGTGCAGCTCTAGCAACCTATCCTTTCTTCATTAAGGCCACAGGAATGACACAGCCTCATTGATGCTCTGCATCTGTTCCTTTGCTGGTGTGTAATTCCTGTGCAGTTCCTTCTCACCTCTGCTCCTCCACATAGATACTTGACATTCAAACTGTGTGAATGTCCTCCTATAGAGGAGTTGGGCATGGAAATACATAAAGCTCTAAAATTAGGCCATGACGTTCAAACTCCCAAAAATAAGGCAGTAGATTTCAACTAGTATATGAAATAGAAATTGAGCCTGGTTTCAATTTCATTGTCTAATTTCAGAGCTGAATGAAAAATCAGCAGCAGAATGAGATTTAAAAGGGCCTTATGACTGCCTGGTATTTTACAGTTTTCCAGTAGTTAATATTCAAAGTAGGATGTTACTTTTGTCACTGTTTAATAAGGGGATTTTTCCTGCTAATGTGGCAGTGGTTCTCATATGCCTTTGAAAATTATAAGCACGCTCATGTATTTCTGTGTTGTCAACATTCAGGTACCAGATAAAGTTCCATCAAGTCTAGTAATTCATCCACCATCATAAGGCACAATGAACTGTGATTGGGGAAGTGATGAATACTGCAAAGCTTGTGAGTGTCATCTGGCTCACTCTTTATTTTGAGTTCTAGTTAAGTAATTGTCACAATATGTTCTGAAAGTGGTGAATTGCTACTAAAGATCAAAGAGATGAGTAATAGCAGAGGATCTGAAACCTTAAACTGTAAAAGCAAAATATCATGGCCAAGAAATTACTCTTGATATTATAATGCATCTAGACTAGGCCTAATTAAACTTGCAGATTTCTTCAAGGAAATCAAATTTTAAATCTTCCTTTACCTCAATGAATTCTTGTGCAACAACTAAAACCACAACATAATTTTCTACATTGCTGCATTGTTGACCAAACAATTATCTGTGCATGGACACTCTATATATCACTGACATTAAGGATACTGCTTCCATTTCAAATCTTGACACTTTCCTGAGGCTTTCAGATTATGGAATTTCCTTAAGCTTCTATTGTGAATTACATTCACTGGACAATTCTTTTTTATTGAACTGTGAACACTTACTGAACTGAACAATACATTCCTTCTAAGACAACTGGTCAGGGAAATCTATCATTGTTTCTATGTGGTTTGATCTTCTAGTTCAATAAGTGACCAAGAGAAGACTTCAGTTTTTCAGCATAAGAACTTCAGGTCAGAACACAAACTGAGTAAAAGTAAATTGAAGGTTTGCTTTGCAAATTCTTAAGGAGCAGCTTCAGTCACTCATCCAGTAGAGGGAACTCTAATACAGTACATGGCAGGTGACCTGGGACTGCAGGAGAGTAGGATCACAAATACAAGGCAAAGTGTAAAATGTATTTATGCTATATATCATGTATAAAGCAAAGTACCTACCTCATATGTGCCATTAATTTTTTTAGTGAGCTTATTCCAATTTGTTTATTTCCTTTCCTTCTTTTCCTTACATTCTGTGGTAACAGTTGATATATGTCTGCCAAATTTAAGGGATGAATTGCCAATGACAGTAAATTCATAAAAATTACAGATCATGTACCATTGACAATTTAGTTGAAATTTGGCCAGGAAAAAAATTTAAAAAGTTAGTTTTTTAAGATCCCACAATTATGTCAAAGTGGCAGATGGTAGTCTCTCTTGGAATGACTGGCACACATCCTTTGGAGGAGAGAGGAGCAGTTTACAACTCTAAGACACAGTAGTCACCAAAAAACCCCGATGTTGTATTAAGATGCCTTTCTGTAGAAAGCACCAAAAGGGAATTCACTCACTTCCTTTTTTTTCCCCTTTATTTTTGACCTTTATCACCCGATCATGCTTTCAGCTGATGTGTCACTGTTTCATTGTTTTTAAGGCTTGGTGTCTTCACTCAGTCATCATTCTGTCATTTACTGCTTTCTTGTTGTTGTTGTTGTTGTTGTCCTTAGAGACAAAATGTCACCACATTGGTTGATCACTAAATAGGCTTCTTAGGGAAAATTGTTTCCTATTTCTTCCAAACTGCTAAAAGTCAGAAATAGATGTAACATTTCTCTGTTGCAATTTGAACTTAAGATCCTTTCCATGTCTGTCTTCTCCAAAGAGCCTTAGTTCTTCTCCTACACTACATTGAGACATTCTATTATTTCTACACATTGAGGTATTCCATGATCTTCTATAAAAGATAAAGAAAATTTTAAAAATGCAAAACCTGCTGACATCACTGAACATTTTTCAAAGCTTTTTCAAAATATATGCACCTAGAGTAGGGTATTCAATATTAAGATCTCACATGGAAAGGGATTGAATCCTATGGTTTTAACAGGTATTTATTCTTATAGAAAGGAAAAATATCCCTGCATATATGACATGGTAGCATTTCCAGTGGCAGCATTTCAGATTCTGTGCACAGCTGTGTAACAGAGCAAAAGTCTACCCCAGCATCTGCTGTGGACTTGACAAGTGCCTCGGCTGTGGCTACTGAAGCACAGAACAGTGGCCTCTGCTCTGCTTGCGGGCATTTCCAGAATTAAAGTTGCAGAAGGACAGGCTCATTAGCTAACTAATCTGCCTTTTCCATGAAGTGCCCTGGCTATTGTTCTTTTCAGATGAAACTCAACTTTCCACTATATTTAAGTAGTAGCTTTTTTTGAAAGGGAATCATTATGGGTCATCTAGAAATTATTGTTAATGAAGGAAGTTTCAAGAAACACAATTTATTTCGCTTACGTACTTAGAAAAAGTGATTAGCTCAGTTGGTTAAATCATCATGTCAATAATGCCAAGTTTGTGGCTTCTGTCTCTCTTTGGGAGACTCAAGAGTTGAACCCAATTACCTTTGTAGGTCCCTTCCAACTCAGAATATTCTGTGATTCTGTGAAAAGCCTGATCTTTAATACTGTTAAAGTCAATGCAAAGCTATTTTCTAGCTTCTGCAGAACCAAGAGGCAAAAATTTGCAGGAATGGTTACAGTTTTTACCAGTAATATTTTGTAGTTTCAGGGGAGTATAAATTTTCAAGAAAAGTGGAACAAATAAAATATAGATATGATATCTAGTCTTTCTCATTACTCAAATCTTTTGCTGCATCCCTTGGAGTAAGTCTAAAATGCTAATTCTAAGTTGTAGCACAAAACCTAGGAGAAACTGAAGCCATGCATTGCACAGATCAATTCAGAATATCCTGAGGATGTCAAAAATAAGGAGGAATTAACTTCGTTTTTACCTTTTAATTCATGGTCACTCTTGAATATGTATTGATACCCAGATACAGAAAAAAAATATCTCTGAAGCTCTAGGCTGTGTGCCTGCATAAATTCCCTGTTTAGTGTTTCGTGTTAGCTTCCTGTAGAGTATCCTCCTATGCAATGTATCCTGCGTTAAATATGCTAAATGCATCAAATCTTCCTTGAAATGTGTCTAAACACAAGGGGGAGAAATAGGTGCCTCAGTTCATCAGAATTCTGCAGTGGTGTCAGACTCGAGAACATCACTTGGGCTCCCTGAATAATTACAGTAATGCCAGCAATTTCATTATATAAATTACATGTCTAAATGAGGCATGAAGTGGACAGTCAGGATATGGCCCTTATTCAGGATACTTGGGCCATATGTTACTTTCAGGTTGGGTTTTTTGTTCTCTGGTCATTCAGGATGGCAGAGAAGGATAGATTGCTTTGTTTAGGAAAACAGTTTCAAAACCAGAAAACTGTAAATGCATATTTATCCACCTAAGCAATCTGAAAGCATGAGTCTTGACAGATATCTCTAGCTGCTGAAGTACAAATGCAAGATAATATTTGTAGAACCTTGACAGACCATGTCTTGTGTGTGTTTACTTTTGGGGTTGGTTCAGAATAATTTCACTGATTTTTTTGCCCTTTATTTTCTGATCTATATCTAGAGGCAATGAACAAGCACCAAACATCTCCATAGGATCTTTTTTTTTTATCAAATAAACAGGTTTTTTCTGCAGGAAAAGAACAACCTTGAATTCAGTCCCTTCGCCAAGATTCTTTGCAATGTAAATGTTAATTGGTATTGACAGAGTAAAAGGTATGATGACTTATTTTCATTAATTGTTAAAAAATTGATTCTTCTTTGTAAGAGTAGTGCTGTAAGGATGCAAGATTGCCTGTGGGGCTCTTGCATTTTCAGAATATTTCCCTTTTCTTCGGGTTTATACCGATTGCATAGAAAGCTTTAGCACCTTTTTTTTTCTTTTTTGAGATAAATACTTCTCTGTATACACAGTTCAAGGCAGGTCTGTGCAAATAGATTGCCAGTTAATGTTCTAGTTTTCATGTTACTGCTGGAATCTAAAATATTTCTCATTTAGCATGTTAGAAATTGATCTGGGTTGTTAATACATTAAGTGATGGGATGGATAATAATTTCCTAAAGTAAATGCAGAACATATCATACAATATTAAATAAAATATGTAGAGGGACACATGTATAAGACAGGAAGTTAATTTGGTCTCTCTTAAATTATTTAGAACACATTTCCATTTAAGTAAGGAGCTAATGATAAGCAACCAGGTGAAGATTGGCACATTTACTTATGGATTTGGATGAAAGATTTCACATGGATGATTACATTTCAGCAAGTTTGCGGGATTTCTCTTGTAAACAGACCATTTTATATTCTGTATATTAAAATGAGAGTTGGTGTTTAGGTCTCCATTGCAAACATGTGTAAAAGGGCAAAAAGACAGTTACTAAAATCATAGGTTTTTTTATTGATAGTACTTCTGTCATATACAGTGCTAGCATAAGCTCGGGAATGATAGATTTCTTTAATTAATGTTTTCAAGACATCAGTATGCTATATTTGAAGAAAACATTGATATGTTTTAAAAATTTTTACTATCTTGAGCTGTTTAGAATGTTATTAATTAGTAGATCATACTACACCTAATATGCAATGGTTGTCTTATGATACAGGCAGCAGGATGGATGGACCTGATTTATTGGAAAATATTCAATAAGCTTTTTTAAAGCTGGTATGCTTAACAGACTCAATTTGTCACTGAAGCCGAAATTAAATCCAGTGTATTAATCCACATTATCATCTTTTATTAAATGTATCATAACTAGATTGAAGGGGTTTATTTTCTATTTTATATTTGTAACATAATATGCATTGAATGTTCTGCATCAAAAGACAGCTGATGCTGACCAAAGAACAAGTCCACAGTTTTCTTCTTGAAGTGCAAGATAAGAGATAAACCAAGTGCTTGTCTGGCCTCGCACCTTGGTGACTGCAGTACCTCAACTTGACTGAGTGAATTTGCTGATTAAGAAACAATTTTGCCTGTGGTTTGCTGACCTCACTTGGAGAGTGTGGACTAAGTGTTCCAAGCAGCAGCTCAAAAGCAGTTTTTGGTGCTTGGTATCCATTTGCAGCCGTTGTTAATCTTCACTTTGAATTCTCCCCTACACGTCATGAGCCAGAAAGATGCACTAAAACTGCAAGGTAAAATTTTAGAGCTTGTGATGCCTTGAGCAATGCACCTGCTCAAATAGAAAATCTAAAGGACATATCTGCTCCCTTCAACCCTTAAAGAAAGGCACCATAGCCCCAGGATCAGTGGGTCTAGAACTCTGCAAGTACAGCTGATGGGGAATGCATTAGCATGATGTTGCAGGATCTCTAGCTGAGTTCAAGTCTATGTCTTTAACCATTAGTGTAAAATTATTTTCTTCCATGTGCAATGGGATTACTCTTTTGAATAGCAGATGAGAGAGAATTCAGTAATCTTTAATCTATGCCAGCTGGTTCAACCAAGCAGCCTAAAGAAGTGTGCAAATTTCCTATATAAAAAATAGGAAGAAGAAAATCAGCATTTGATCAATGAATTGTGAAAGTCAAAAGGGCATTTGTAAAAATAGCAGATTACATTCACTTTATCTGCTTGCCAGTCTGCTTGTTCTCAAATATTTGCTTCATGGAAGATGATAAATAGACAGTGAATTTTCTACACATGTATCTGCAGACTTGTACCTTAGCAGAAAGCAAAAATATACATGTAAAAGATTTAAATTTTTCATTTTTTCCATATCTGACCTTAAATCTTTACTATGTTCAGCTTCAGCATAATGATATAGTAGAGGAGATTTGTTTAATTCCATTTTTCACCTTTAAGATCATATACATGTAGTGATGTATACATGTCTCCCAGTACTTATATGATTCCATTATTGTGTTATTGTAATTGTAAAAAATGTACTTCACAATTTTTATTCTGTAAATTTATGGCATCTTTGCAAGCAAGAAAATATAATTGGACCCATTATTCAATTAGGAACTTAGGCACACCATTAGGGAAAGGTAAAGGAAATAATAGTGGGTCTAGCATGCTTCAAAGTGGTTTTCTCCCTTTTCTAGCAGTTTTTGAAGTGACTTTTAAATTCAGATAAAATGGAAACTCTTTTATATCTAGTCTGTCTAGTCTAGCCAGATCTCTAATGCAGAACAAGATTAATCTCACCTACGTTTGTACTTTTCTAATGCAAATTTTGCATTTGAACTAGTTGCTAAACTCATGTTGAAGGCCCTCAGTGGGAACTGGGTGTTGAGGGCATGAGTCATCTTGTCTTATTAACCACACAGGGAGTCTGGATAACTAGCTGAGATATCTACAGAGAAGACAACTAATTAAGCTAAATCTAACTTAAAGCAGCTAACATAACTTGGTCAAGACCACATAAGCAGACCAGGAAGCTGAGTTAGTATTTCACCATTCCTAGGTCTGTGTCCCAACCTCTGACACAATCCGTCTTTCCATGACCTCAACTGCATTCTTATCTCCTGCTCTTAGTACTTGTCACTGTACAGCCATGAATTATACAGTGAAAGTCATCCCACTGAACTTCCAAAGCCTATGATGTGGCCACCATACTACAAGTACTACTCCTTTTAGGCTCTGCTTATTAAAAATGTATTGTTGAGGTACTTATTCCATTGACTATCATGGGAGATTAGAGGATTATCTCAAAAGTGGATGTTGACATGGTCTCATTGTCAAAGAGTGTGAGCTTTTCTAGCCATAAAGTGTTCATTTCAGACAGAACAGATGAAGGCAACTGAGAAACCAGACATTTGGAAGAGAAAAAACAACACTGATTTCCAATATTCAGAAAAAATTGAGCAGGAGTCTCATGGCATGATTTTTTTCAGCTTTCTATTTATGCCACTATTTGGGATTTGATCCCATTCTTTCTTCCTGAGAATAGTAGTTGCTGTGAAAAAGCATTTGTGTGTGGATTTTATACATATCATACTTTCAGATGACATTCTTGTTATTATCAATGTCTTAGATGTCACAAGTTCTGTTCTTTATGTGTAATTGAAACACTGGGATGAAGTGACAACAGGACTGATATTCCTGGTGTAACTTGAAAGAAGTAGAACTTCATGTACTTTTGACAAGATTATCCTAATTTATCCAATAAGATTATAATCTATAGAATGCAGAATGTTCTCTACTTTCTGGACCCGAATTTTTTACTTCATGCTCTGTTCTTTGACAGTAAGTTCTATGTAAACCTGATAGGCAGGTAGGTTTTATAGTTTTTGTGTTCCTGTCTAGAGAATCTGCTCAAGGTGATGCCAAATTTTTTTTTCTTTATTTGTAGTTCTAGAAATGATATTTGAAGTCTTGAGACAAGAGATTTTGTTGTATTTCAAGAAGGACCTTAAGTCAACCAAAGTGATGAATCATATGGTCAGGAATATCTCTGGGAAGCCTCTGGTTTGCTGAGATTTACAGCTTAGTGAAGGCCAGTCTTGTACACTTTTATGTGACTCAGAGAACGTATAAATCAATGAAGAGATTTTGGGTTGAGTATCCTTTTAATTCATTCAAGCCCTAAAAAGAGCAGAATTCTTTCTCTGCTTCCCATTTCTATCTCTGAGTCTCACTGCAAATTCTGAGGCTTAGAAATGTTGAGATATGACCTGCTTTTTTATTTGAGACTGTCTTTTTTTTTACCCTCTGTAAAGAGCATAACAAAGACAGCTCATAAAGGTTCTGGAAATATTTTTGAAGTTTGAAATGGGACAAGGCAGAAAGCAGTGATAAGTGGAGTGATTTTCTGCACCTGGGGTTTCTGTTGAGTACTTATTAATCACCCCTACTCTCTTTGCCCTCTAAAGTCAGTGAAACCACTCAGCTGAGTAATAGTCTAAACTTTCAGAAAAACAGATGTCAACAGGACAGACATTACAGTGAACTCAGATAAGTTATAATACTAGTGAGTAGAAATGAAAGAGCAATAATTGCAAGGAAAACAAAAAAAAAACTAAAGAGAGAATGATATTAAAAACAACAGAAGAGTTAACAAGGAAAGGAATGGGATTGGGAATGATGATACTTTTGCTCATTTTAAGAATAAGCCTACTGCTATTATCAAAATAGCTATTTTATAAAGAAAATCAAGGAAAAATATGAAATTTGCAAGCTGTACTCTAATACTTATATTCACAGCTTTAAGGATTTCCCTTTTCTTTGTATTTTTTCTTGTCACTTGCTGATGAAGACAGAGTATCTGTGTTTCTAATGAATACAACAGTCAGCTGTACAAACAATTAGGTCTGTGTTATGAAACAAGGTGCATACATGTTGACTTCATATAGAAAAGTGCAGGAAAGAATTCAGGATGCTGATCATAGGTAGAAGTAATAAGGAGTTGACAGTGTAAATATATGGTCATTAAAAAATAAAAAAGTTTTACTAGCCACTAAACATGAACTTATCAGAAACTCGAATGAAGAACTTGAGTCTTATAGTCCTCAGAAAATCCCAGTGTGAAACAAATGCTGACTGTTGAGTTGAGGACTCAAAGGAGTTAAAGTGTTCAGTATTTGCTGTACTGCAATACTAGTGAAGCTGCAGCAAACAGAAATTGGTATTTCATATGTGGAGTATGGGGAGAGAAAAGCAAAAAAAAAGTGAAAAGCAAACAGTTGTATAAAAATTACTGTTCCTTCTATTTAGGTCAGCTTCTATAGTACATGGAAACCTCATGATTCTGACCTTGTTTTGTGCCAGATTTTGGTAAAATTGAATACTTTTATTATTTGGCTAAGGAAATAATGTAAAAAGGTCCAGCTCTGAATGGCATGCAATGATATTAAAATGTTAGCTGGAATCAAAAGATATATTGTGGTGATGGGGTAATAACAGTGTAGTTAGGAAATACCACATTTGTGGCTTACATCTCAATAAACAGAAGAGTAGCAAGGTCAGTTGATGTTTCAGATTTGAGAGAATAAGACTTTATCTGGACAAGTGCTGGTCTTGTATCCCCTTTACAGAGGGGCATGATGTGGGATCCTTATGCTTTTCCTAAGGAATAAAACCAGGGCCTCACACTTGTGGAAACAGAAACAGCTCCAGGTTTTTTGTTGTTTCTATGGAAACAAACTCCCACTTTGTTTACGAGGCGGAGGAAATGCTTTTTAATGCATGAATTAAGGGGATGAAGCACTGTGCAAAAGAGGTGAGCCTCCAAAAATCCTAAGAGTCAAGATCAGCAAAGCCAGTTGGGTGAAAAGCAGGGTTTAACAAGAGCTCATCTTTGCTAGTTAAACAGGGAGAAAACTAAAGCATCAGCTGCTGCTTCAGGGAGGATGGATCGCTGCTATTATACCAACGAGTGTTTCTGAGGTTCCTAAATTGTCTTCTGTCTCACACTCAAAACTGCCACATTTGAACATTGAAAAATATTGTTTCACTTCCAGCTAAATGCACTTTAATGGTTTCTAGACAGCCATAAAGCTGAGCAGCAGGCATAATTCTTCCAACAGGATATAACATCCAGTGTGTTTCTTGATTATCCAACTCAGTCTGATGCTCTACAGATTTCCAGTGTTTCACACTTTTGTACAAGATTTATTTCCAATAGAATGGATTCATTTACCAGTTTGGATATCTTTCTTTATGTTTTACTGTGAGGATTTATCAGTCCCCATCAATCTGTATTTTATCAACCTACCCTCTAAATTTCCATAACAAGAAATTATTTTATTTCATGATCCCTGTTAGCTTGAAGGTCATATTTGGCTTTCTGAAACATTTTTTTCAACTCAGCAACTTCAGGAAGTTTGGCTGCAGGTCAATAATTTAGTTTTAGTTAGGCCCAAGTAAAAGGGAACATGAGAAAAATGATGAAGTCAGAATGCTTTGTAGAAAGTATTTTCTTTCTTGGAGTCTTTAGGAAAAAACTCAGTAGTCAAACCTGTAATCCTCCAGTCACAAAAGCTTTACTGTTATCCTGTGAATACCTACTTTCACCTCCAATGGTCTGCAAAAATTCAATGCTATAGAGTAGAATGTAATAGAATGTCTCAAATTGGGAGGAACCCATAAGGATCGTTGTTGCTCTGTGTACTGGGTATTTTACTTTACTAATTACATCTCTGTAGTAAATTAATATTTTAGCGTAAGAGTGAGATAAATGCTCTTGAACATTACCTTCCACAAACTCACTGCACAAAATCATTTGCATAGATGTGCTTCTGCTCACTAGCATTAGAATTAGCAATTTTGAGACTGCTGTGCTATCTGCTGCCTTGTCTGCAAGGTTCAGTCATTAAGACAGGTTGTTTGGCTTTCACTCGTGCTGTTTATTCCTGCATTTTAAGTGAATTGATTAACTTCAGTGATTTTAGAGGCTTTCCTGAATGAGGTGGGATGGGTCCTTTTTCTGCAGTTACTCAGAAGAATGCATGGTTGTAATGTCTCAAGCATGTGACAACAGATTTAAAAGGCAGGAGATGGATAAGTATCCAAAAGAATGAGGTTAGGATTAACACTGTGGCTTTTTGTTTGATTCATTCAATCAATGATGTTTGTAAGAATCTCTCATGACAGTTGTTTTTCAAAGCTCCCCAGTAATCCCAAAGGCAGTGGCATTTTTGTTAGGTTCAAATACAGTTATATTGTTCTCCATTCTAGCTCTCTGACATTTTGATAATCAAATTTAAAAAAAAAAAAAAAACAAAAAACAAAAAAACTATAATCTTAGTCATCATCCTAGGGTCATGCAATTTTTAGAAAATAAGATTGGATGAAACATTAGGTATTCACTTCTACACAGTTTTGTTTCTCTCAGCCTTCCAGTTCAGCTGGTGGGTCGTCCTGATGCATGGCGAATACCCACTCAAAAACAAAATGAGGATTCATTTACTGTGGTGACAGAGAAATGTATTATTACTGACTGTGATATAATAAAACATGAAAAAGGATAAAAAAGACCTGGACAACCTGTACTATTGTCTGATTGCCGTGAAATTTCATCATGTTGTTTGGTCCTGCGTGCTATTCAGTGGCAAATAAACCTTACTAGTTTGCTTTTCTCCTTATTTTTTTTAAACCCCATTTAATGCCAGGAAAGCTGTCGACCATTCCACTTTAGAAAAATCTCTTGGCTACATTTTGGTCTCACATATTGCTAGAAGTCTACTAGTTTCATGGGGATCTTATAAGTCAAAGTAAAAACAGTTTATACATTGAGTTACTTTGTTAAATTACATGCACAAGTACCCCTGGAGTTTTCCTTCCTGATGATGCTGTCTTCATTTTGAACTGCTGTTTTGACATTTGCAGAGTTTTAGCAAATGCTTCAGGAAAAGGTCAGTTTATAGCGACATTTTCCCTTTTCAAAAACCTGTGGAGAGGACAGTGAGTACAGGTTTACTGGATAAGCCATTACATAAGAATTAAAAACAAGCTTTTTTTTACTGTGTTTCTGTATACTCGTTTTTCACAATCTTTTTGTGTTTTTGAACTATGCTCCAACCATTTACTGTAAAGTTCTTTTCACAGATCTCAGTTCTGAATGTTTTCCTTGCACACTGTTAAATTTAAAAATATTTCACAGCTTGGGGGTTTTTGATACAAGAATGAAGTGTTTAGAAAACATAGGGTCAGAATTTTAATGTTACTGACTTAAGTCCAAATACACTGGAAGAGCTCCTGCAAAACCCTCCCTGCATGTCTGTTTGACTGTGCACTGTTTGCTCCTGGTCAGCTGTGCTGCAGCTCTGTGTGCAAAGTGGGTTTGGTTTTTTCCCCCATTCAACTGGGTCATTTCCATCTGTCAGTCGGTCCTGTAATGGTTTGAAATCCACCAAATTAATTAGATACTGTCTAGTAACATGAATCAATACTTTCCAACATAGCCAGAGCTTCTGTCAATGATGTCATTGAGTAATTTACTGTTTAGGGAATAAGGGTCCATTTATTAATGAGAATATTCATCAACCTTTTTTTTTCATATTTTCAAAACCAGTATATTCCAGTAATTTCTCTCTGACATATTTTACAACAAAAAATATGGTTCTTCAAAAAAGTTCTCCAAATATTAAAGAAGAAATAGTGCACTTTTTCTAAAATATATTTACAGCATGAGAAAATATATTGAGAAATTTATTTATGTCTGGACATAAGTATGTTCCCTGCCCCTGAGAATTCTGTGCTTTTAGCTATCCAGGAATTATATCGGTGCCATAGTGAACACAAAATTTGTTTCTATTAAAGCAAGGCCTCTTAACTTCAAATAATAAACACTTAGTGACAACTTTTAAGAAGCTATTCAGTGCTTTTATTGGTGAGGTGGCTGTTAGGAAATAAATACAATAGAAAAATGTCCATAAATATATTTTTTAAACTATGGTATTAACACCATGAATGCTGTATTTTTAATGATTGAGAGAATTGGCCTTTAGTTAGTATGTACTATACACTTTTTTTACAGCAATGAGACAGAATATGCAAACTGACCTTTTCTTTGAATGAATTATAATAGAAATTCTACTGAATTCTCAGGACTCTGTACAGAACTCATTAGAGCTGTCAAATTACCTGTGCTCACAGAGCTGATAGGACACTATGATAGCAATATTTTATGTGGCCACATGATAGAAGAACCACGAGCAAAATGACTCAGTTCAACTCGGATGAAAAGACTAGTCAGGATATGTCAATGACGGATATTTAATCAAACATTCTGTATCCACTCTACTACCAGAGATCTGATTAGAAATACTTGGTGAATTTGATGGATGAGGAGGATGAAAATACCCATACCAACATTATCCCCTTTTGGAGAGTTATTAGACATTCATATGAATTTTCAGTCTTTTTGTTTTCTATTTTTCAACTTCTCTCATTTTATAGGGGATTATTTTTCAGCATATATGTAGCATGCCCTTACTGATACACTCAGGGATATTTTTGATTCCATCAAGTCAGAGGAAATTTCTTTTCCAACTGTTTATTTCTCTTTTGACTGACCTAAATTATAGGTCTTGTTATATGTATATCAAGAGCATCTTCAAATAAAATCTGTGTTTCTATGTAGTAAATGAGAAGCATATGATTATTAAACAGTTGTAAGTGTTATAACTAGGTCCATGAGAATTTCATAACATATACTCCTCTGAGCTGCTGATGCACATTGTTTTTGATAGATTCACTTACAAAATGATGATATTCAAGGCAGAACACTTCGCCATATCTTAAGTAGAAATAGCATAGAAGTTTCATTAATTGATTCTTTACTTCAAAGGAAATACATGTATTTACAAGTTATTAATAGCTTTTACCTTTTAGCTTTCAGTTGCATAGTCTTGGACTGAAATTTGCAGGAAGATGGAAGTGCAGGTGGTATGCAATACAACATTCAAGCATTAATGTTATGTGCAATATTGAATTTTTCATATCTTTACAAAAAAAATCATCAACTGGTCCATAAGAACTTTAAAAGAGCTTTCCTTGTGATATTAGTCGTATTTTTTAAAAGCATGCTTTATAGGATTTGTTCTATTTTCACCCAACTTGACCCAACATTATTTCATGGGTTTCTGTTGGTAAACTCTTCAACTATAATAATTTATTATCTTTCATTTTTTGTGTTAAAGCCAAATGAACAGATTGCATGAATTATTTCTTTTCCATACTAACTAAATTATTCCATCAGACATTTTTTTAAGAGAGTATTTTTTTTTACATTCTTCAGCTCAAAGTAGTGAAACTTTCAAAAATTTTCAGTTTAAGCTCTCTCCATGAAAATCTCTTTCCTCTTTCCCTTTTCTGTCTTGTTTCTCCATGAAAATTGAGTAGTGGAGAGAAACCTGCCAGCAAAGCAATTGCCCATCTGACCTAGTTCACTCAGTCTGAGTCATAGTCCATCCTGTTCATAATTGACTAGTGATGATTTGGGGAATTTAAATCTTCTGTCTTTTATGAAAGGGCCTAACTGAATTTTTTTAGCCTAAATATCCACTGCCAGAAGGTTTCAGGTTAGACTCTGCTCCTAAACATTAAAGTATGAATTAAATACTAAATACTGACAATACAATTTCATTTTGTTTTGATTTTCAGGTGATGATTCAAGAGTATGTCTTTACCATAGGTCTGTGTACCTGCTGGGTTTAGGGCATGAGTGGCCCTGCTGAAATTGTTGAAATTAACTATACATAGAATTAAACATATTACTCTTTGTTTTCCCAGTCTGTGCCTTTAATACAAAAATGAAAAAGAGTTTAATTAGGCTTTCAAGCTACCTGAAACAAAATAGAAGAGTTAACCATGCTTCTTTATGCCACTACATTTTCCAAAGCCTGTAATAGTTGTCATCTGGAGTTACTTGGAAAGCATAATTTTCAGTAATGCAAGAGAATAGAAGTTTCATGGCAGAAGTAAGAGATATATCCTCTTCGATAAAATCTGCATATTTGGAAAGTGTTCAGAAAATAACAGTAAGACTGAGTCTAATTCTAGAAAAGCTGAGAGAATCCAAATAATCTGAACATATATAGTAAAAAGAAAAAAAGAAATGAAGATCTGACTTGATCGTGCAAGAAAGTACTTAAGACGTAGTTATGGAAAAAAAGTAGGTTTTGAGAGCAGAAGCATTTTACTTTAGAAGACAAAGATTAATAAAAGCTATACCTGGGGACTGTATGTAGAGAGATCTGAAAAGAAATGCAGGAGAGCAGGTGGTGCTGCAGCTCACTCTGGAGATCAGTGGATTGTTCACTTGGTTGTTCACACTTCTACACTTTTACAGTGTTGAATTGATTTCTGTTGAACATGATGGTAGTTAAAGCACTGGGTTTAAGTGGAGACACCTGTGTTCAGGTTTCTTAAAAGCAAGTCATTCCCTTCATGTTTTTCTTGGAAGAGTCTCTAGGTCAATGAGACACAATTGATACAGGATTCACCGTATGAAATCCTGTGTGGGCCATGCCTTTGAAAAGGTCAGATTAATCTATCACATCACCATCTGAAAGGCATTTTCTTACAGCCTGGAGCTTTCCTTAATTGCTTGCTGTGCCTACATCAGTAGTAGAAATAATAAAGAATTTTCTAGATGCTTTGTCCAATATATCAACTGAGCTTTCAGGTTATTCTCTGTATTTCTGGATGGTTTTGGTAATGATCATGTATTTCTGCACTTAGGTTAAAGAAAGGAAATTCATGGTTTATCCTGTAGCTAAATCCTGAACCTTGCACTTGATTCAGTCTCCTGTTGAGGAGGGAGGGAGGGGAATTTGTGTGTATCCCACAGGGACTGCACACCCATGAGGATGCCCAGGGTAGTTTTAAGGACCTGCTGGAGCTCCTGAGTGCTGATGCATCGTGTGAGATTGTGTAGGAGTCATGCTGCTCTGATTTCCACCTGCAGTCCTGGATGATGCTGGGCAACTCAAACACAATGACAAGAGTTTGTAAGACAATTAGAGGTTCTGCATTAGAGCTTAGCATCTAAAATGAAGCTGAATAAAGACAAGTGATGAGTTTGGAAGAAAGTTAGGTATAAAATATATATCCCATGATTCACATCTGCTCTTTTAACTTGAATAAAGAAATCCTTGTTTTAAAAGGTTAGAAAAGTAATAAAATAAAAAATAGTAAAAAAGCCATTGCATTTATATTTTTGCACTATACAAATGCTGATTTCAATATGCCAAGTAATCAGAGGATTACATATCTAAATATTTCTAATTACTTTAAAAGTAGCAGTGCATATTCTTTCATATTAATGCATTGCTATGCCATTTTCACTATCTGTGGATAATATTATTTTCTTCTAGCTGATTTGCAGTAAACTTTAAGATTTGTCACTCTAGTTCGTCATGCCAGAGTGCACTTGCATTCTTTGTGGTATCAAAATTTTTTTTTCTATTCAATCACTGAAAACTTAGAGTGTTCTGTAAAAAATATTGGGTATTATAAAAAAACAATTTAGGGTTAAATATATATTGAATGTGTTTTCTGCAAGGCTATAAAATATTTCAGATTGTAAATGGGTGCTAAATTCTACATTTTGTTATAAAGTTCATCACCTTTTAAAGTTACATATCATCTCTCTCTGAGATATGTAATCACTTCCACTGGAGCACTGAAGGTCTGTAGTCCGCCAGAGCAGTGGTGGATATTTTCTGGAAACTGCCTGGTCAGTTGTTTTTTTAATGGGCAAAGTGCTTTGAAATGTATTAAGTATTAAAGAAATGTTTTTTAAAAGTTATATTCTGTTATGTGTTATTTTATGCACACATTTCCTTAGCTGTTGCAAAAGATTATCGAGGAGGTCAGACTGGCTAATCACAATGGTTCCCTTGGGCCATAAAAAAAAATAAAAATCTAAGACTAAATAACTAGCAGTTTTCTGTGAATAAGTTAAAAGATAAACTCTAGTTTAGTACTTGAAAAATATTGCATGGGGTGGTTTTTTGGTTTGTTTTTTTCTAATAAACTTAGAGAGAAATTGCAGTTCTCTTTTCACTTATGACATCTCGTATGTATTAATCTCTTTCAATTTTACTTATTCTGTTTTAGGAGGGTAAGTGAATAATTTCATCAATTTTGTGTTACTTCAATATGTTTTTCCTCAGTTCAAAGAAAACCACTGTAGTGCTCACTAATCATTTATATAACATGTTTTTACAGCAGGAAGAAAACATCCTCAAGCTATAACCTCAGTTGTCTACTATGAAATTACTAGTATTTATTCGGAATCTGAAGTCTGAAAAATATAGTCAAAAATTTTATCACAAGAGATTATTAGATGATCAAAATTTATCTGGATTAAAAATTTAGAAGCAGCTACCCTATTATTTAACTGAAGTGTTGAACCCTTCTCTCAGATGAGATGTGAATGCTCTAAAATCTAGGCTACAAGCTTAACTTTACAGGAAAGATGGGTATGTATATTTTAAATGCTACTTCCCAGTGTAGGGTTTTTTCATTCATTCATTTTTTTTTTATCAGGGATCTTCTAGGTGTGTTGGTTTAAAATAGATACCTTGATTAAAATTAAAGAATCTAACACTTTCCTCCATTACAGCAATATTAAATCTAGCTACATTTTAAAAAGATTAAGGTATGCAAACTTTCTCAGCCATCTAAAATGCAAAGAGAACCTGTTGTTTCCTTCACATTCTTTGTGTTTTATGAAGGCAACATGTGAAGCTGAACTGAAAGCTAAGAGCTTATTGTGATATTGGCAGTACTACTATTGCCCTTCTGAGGAAAGGTAAAAGATATCAAGGAGCTGTAAATCATTTTAGTGAATAAGAGTGGTGTATAAGGTACTCTGTTGAGATTTCTTTACATTTTTCTTACCCAACAGTCCTCCAATAAAGGCTCTTGCAAGCTTGGGACAAATACATCTTCCCTTCGAGACATCTCAGTCTAACCTGACTCTCAGAATGAGTTTCTCCTGGTTAAAGAAACTTCAGCAGAGCTGGAAGACCAAGACAACAAGTGATCAACTTTGATGCTCACAGCAGCTCTTCCCAGTTCTGTTTTTTTGCACAGCAATGAAGTCAGGGAACTTTCCCCACAACTTGGGCAGAAGGACTGTGCCAGGAAGATTAACTAAACAGATTAAGTGCAGTAACTTTTATGACTTGTCTAACAAAACCATGCAGTGACATTCACAAAGCAGTATGACTGCTGTGTTACATCTTTGAATCCACAGCCAGGAATCACTTCATGCACTCTCTCAGCATGGCATAAGGCAGTTTAATAGGGCATAGCAATAATATAAAGCCATTTAGAGCAGGAATAAAGACTGCCCTAATTACATGAAATTCTAACCAGAATTTTGCTCTAGAGTAGGAACTTAGGCAAAAAGACCACCACTACATGATAGGCAGAAAAAATATCCGTAGAAGTTGAAAATCCAGATTATAATAATTATTTAATAATTCTAAGAATCAGGCAAAGTCATGTTTATCAGGCTTAGGAGTCTGTGTTTCCTGCTTTCTCGTAACATAATGACAAGATAAGGAAAAAAAGATAACAGAAACATTGTCAGTTTTGCTTAGTTAATAAACCTATCTTTTACTGACAGAATTTTATGTCACAAAAGTGAGATCTGTCCCTTTAATGCTAAGAATCCATGAATTAAAGAATCCTCTTTTTGAGTTTTGTGTATATAAAAAACCAGTTCCAACAAAAGTGTCTCTTGTGCATCTAGCTGCTCAATTCATGAAAGATAGGTTTGTGATCTCTGACTCCTAAACTGCAGATGTGTGCAGAGAGGATCAGACCTAAGCATAATATTTGAAAATAATTGTAAACTACCATATGCCAGATTTCATCAGTATTATGGATCAGTTAGAAGACCCAATCATGTCTACTGCATGTTTGGAGTCTTGTTCCAAATACAACCACTTAGATAGCAACAGGACCTAGCAAACCATGGTCAAAGCCCATCTACAATGTGTGGTTTTTCTTGTAGTCCTGGTGGTTCCTCAGGGTGGCTTTGAAGACTCATAAACCCATCCTCCCTTAGCCAAACATGAGGCAGCTTGATTTGAAAACAACTATCTTTCATGCTATTTACCTTTCTTATGCTGCACCCAGAGTATCTTGCAGGCTGGTTTTTAGACTAATAAAACCCAGTGGAAGGCATGATTGGGGACCATTAACCTTTAGAACACAAAAAGCTTAAGCTCAGGGAATATTTCTGAGCTGCCTCATAGGGCTTTGAAGCCACTGCTTCCATCCTTCATCTAAATTGCCTGAATTCATTTTCAGGGCTGATAAACTGTCAAGTGAATTATGAGACATGGGCCTTGGGTTAATTTATAGAAATGCTCCTGCACCAATGCTGAGTAAATCCACCTTTCTTTGTTGACTATACCTGCTTCAGATTTCAGAACTTATTTTGCCCCTTTACAATCTCTGCATTTCAAACTCTCCTTTCTTCATTTTTAAAAAAACTAATTTACTAAACAGATTATTAGGGAGGGGCATTTTTCTATCTCATCTTTCACACTCCTTCAGATACAGTAGTGGCAATACAGTATGTGAACAGATGGTCAAGTTGGCTTATTAATTTTTTTTTTAATAAGATGAGAAAGTCTGTCTCACTATACTGCCAGCACTTCACCTGTGAAAAATTAGTTCAAAGGAATAATTCACCTTTTATCTTTCTATATTCAATGGGTAGACAGACTGCAATTTATGCTCATCTGGCTAGCTGAGTTCAGAGGGAATTACAAGGAAATCCTGTACTTGCCAGTTACTTTTCAGTATTGGGTTCTGGCTCTTTATTTCCATATATATTCAATATAGGTAATATGGAAACGGAAATAGCTTGGCTGTCCCTTTTTAATTAACTATTTTGCATATTTTATATGAGACAAGTACCTCAAGCTGAGATATTTAGAGTGTATTCCCATGAAAATTGCTAACAAAAAACAATTAATCACTGCTATGTTCTGCTTACCTTTGGGTAGCTCTCAAATTGACATTAATGTTCATATTTAAATATTTGTATGAATGGACATTCAAATATGTCACAATAACTAGAGTATAAATTGTCTTATTGAGGGAAAAGTTCTGAACATATAACTTTGGAAAAAGAAACTAAAGTAAACTATTCACACTAGTTTGGATATATTTTTGCATATATCATTGTAGTCTCTCAGTTTGGGTGCAATGTATTTATATTTCAATCTTTATAGTATATGCATGATTAGTTCTCAAATCCTGTGTCAACAAGATCCTTTTCATGGTAATGGTTGTAAAGACCTTGCATGTATAGCAATTATGCATAATATGCCCCTAGAGAACGCTTAGATTTCTTAGTAAGCATCTTGTCATGGTTTAACCCCAGCTGGCAACTGAGCTGCATACAGCTGCTCACTCACTGCCCCTGGAGGGGATGGGGAGAGCATCAGAAGAGCAAGAGTGAGAAAACTCATGGGCTGGGACAGACACGGTTTGGTAGGGAAGGCAAAATCCCTGTGTGTGCAAGCAAAGCAAAGCAAGGAATTCACTCACCGTTTCCCATGGGCAGGCAGGTGTTCAGCAACCTCCTTGAAAGCAGGGCTCCATCGTGCACAGTGGTGGCTTGGGAAGAGAAATTCCACCACACTGAAAGCCTCCTGCTTTCTCCTTCTTCCCCCTGCTTTGTTCTGAGCATGAGGCCATGGTGTCTGTTGGGGACAGCTGTCCCAGCTGTGTTCTCTCCCAACTTTGTGCATTCCCTGCCCAATTGCTGATGGTGTGGGGGTAGGAACAGAGAAGTCCTTGACTGTGTGTGACCTCTGCAATAACTAAAATATCCCTCAATCATCAACACTCTTTCCCATACAAATCCAAAAGATAACCCATAACAGGTACTATGAGGAAAACTGTATCCCAAGCAAAAGCAGCACACATCTGGAAACCTGAAAGTCCTGTGAATGAACAGTTTACCAGGCAGTCATGAACCGTAAATGGGGCTAATAGAAAGTATTTCTTGTTCAGAGAAGAGGTACTATACCTATTACCACATATCTATTAGTTATCAGCTCCATTTTGGTCACTTCTCTACCAAGAAATCTCCATCATACCTGCACCCATTATAATTGTTTTTAGTAATGAAATAAGGATTAGTAAATATGCATCCAGTTTCCTGCAGCATCTCTTACTAAAAAAAGCACTACATTGCTATGATGTACTCAAGCATTTCATATTTGAAAGCAAAATGTATAGAATGGTAACATAAACCCAACAGACTTTTTAGCTTCAGAGGTCTTTAAATTTTGTTATATTTGGCACAAAGAGCTGTGAAGATCTGCAAGGAGAATGATTTGATTTTTTTTCTTTTTTTTTAATTAGAATACTTTGAAGCAAGTTACTTTTTTTGCTCTGAGTTTTTTCCTGACCTGAATAATTGGAATGGTAATGTGTTCATAGATCAGAAGTGTATTCTGAAACTTAATTCCCTTGGCACCATCGACAATCAGTATTGAAATGGTAAGCATTATTTTCTGAGGTCCTGATCTTACAAAGAGCACCACGTAAAAACTTTTAAAGAGCAAAGTCACTGTGTGTGGGGAAGGGGTGTGAGAGGAGATGAAGCAGATGAGAGAGGTTGTGGTTGATTGGCACCACTTTGATCCCTACTATGGAAATGGCTGTACTGGCAGGCATTTCCCACTCCTCGCCTTCTACACATACACAGGGGTTGTCAGCTGTCCAGAATTTCTTCACTTTTCTTCCTGTACCTCATCAGACAGACATTCTGTCCAAACACAGAAGCCTTCAGACTTTATTGTAGAGCCTTGATAGCCCCATGTAGAGACGTTCTCCCCAGTCATAACACGAAGTTCTTTACCCACAGAATTACCCAGGTAAGACACACAGCTGCACATCCATGCAGCATTTCCATCCAGGGCAAACCACTGTAGCTTTGCAGAGGTCACAGCCTCAGAGGAAGCACTGCTCTCTAGATTTTATGTTGCTCTCACTGTAGTGTCCAAGCTTAATAAACAGAATGTAATAAGAAAAATTACCAAATAAATGAGAGCTAGGCTGATAAGACATGCTTATTGTAGCAATGCATTTTTTTCTATTATTTACTTTTGGAAGGTATATTTGGGTTATAAAGACTAAATTGATTGTGTTTTCTAATTAAGAAGAAAATGAGGAAAGGGGCTGAATATTTATTTCAGAATTGCAGTCTACAGTATTTAAAATGCATGACAAGCTACAGTCTTGCTTCCTAATTACTTAGTCCCTGTCACTTCTCATTAACATGTAAATCATGTTATAAACATAGTAAAGGTGGAGTAAAATATGTCCTGAGGGGAGGGGGCATACTGGAAAATTGCTTTGGGCAGTGTGGTGGTGAGAGTGTTTCATTTGCAGCTCATCTGTATTCTACTCCTATGGGAAGATGCATATGTGAGATTTAAGCAATCATATTTTCTTTGTCCTAGGCTAAAGTGGTTGTTGCACTTAAACAAATTAATCTCAAGGTTTTAAATTATCTACAAGGAAATTAGCATTCAAAATCTAAGACTATCAAAAATATTGAGAATATGTTTAAGGAGTAATCATATTTTTCTTTAAAAAGAAATAAAATTTGCTTATGATTTTAGGTGATAGTCCTGAAAATAAGAACATTGTTAATAAGATGTTTTGATTCATAGCAATCCACCAGCAAAACCACTTGGCACCTTACTATATAAAGATGGATTATATGTAAATAAGACAACATTTAGAATATGCAGAATTACTCACTCTCCTTTTAGTATCTAATATTTAATATTGGTAAGAATAATTTTTTCAAAACAAATTCATTCAATATCATTAACACTTTTTACTTACTCAGAGGAGCCTGCTTCTGAAAAGATACCAAGGCCTATAATTTTAATGAGAAAATCCGTTTATACATATGATTTTGCTCTTAATTTACTTATCTATCACTGACTGGATGAAGAATAAGGCAGAAGTAGAAAGTCTCCTTCTCAAACACTACAGTCAAACATGAGGGAAAAATACACACTTCTAAAAATAGATATAAATTTGGTTCTTTTTTCTCTGTGGACAACTACTTTGGAGTCCTTCATCTGAATGAGAAAACTGAATTTGAAAATTTCCCCTCTCCATGTAGTCAAATCTTACAATGGCTCATGAAGAAAAACATTTGGACTAAATATTATAAAGGAGTGGCTTATATGTATTTAGCATAGTTAGTAATCTAATTTCAGTGAGCTGGTGAAACAGAAATAAAGGTTCTAGAAAGACAAAAAAAAAGAAATGAGCATGTTATTGTTTCATTAAAATTAGCCTACAGCATATAATTATATATATAAAATGTATATATCATGTTATACTGTACGTTTTAGCACTTTCCATATGAATATGGCAGCATATTTTAAAAAGAGATATTGGCAAGTGATTAGTGGACAGCTGGGACTTTTGGCATGAAGGATGTGTATTTCACACATCTAGAGCTTACTGAAACATTTAATATTGAGGAAAAGATGAATTTTCTGTTACACCTTGAGAAAGGGGAAGCAATTTTCTTTATTCTGGGAAGAAGGATTAGCTCATTCCCCAGGTTCTGCAGATTTTCATGACAGCTGGTTTCCCTAGACCATGCCCTGTTATCTGCCATTACATCCACTTACAAAGCATCAGTTCAATCACTAAACTAAAATGATGTGAGTGTTATGGTTAGCAATAGTGTAAGTGAAAGTAGCAGCTTTGATTAGAACAATTTGCTTGCCTCTGAGTCTTCTTATTTCAGGAAGCCAGTACTCTCAGGAAGACATTGTACTCAGGTTTAGTGTTTTCTTCACAGACAAAAGAGCTGGAGATATATATTTTAGAGAATTAATTGAAATTTTAGACACTTCTTTGCGGTGTATCTTTTTTTAATTAGATGGCAGTGACACTACAATAATGTTCCCTCATCTTGCCTTGTGGTTTACTGGACAGACAAGGCTCTCAAGCAAAAAGGAGATAATGGTTTCAGCGAACAGTAAGTGAACTTTAAACTTCCTGAGTTAAGAAAATTGAAGAGATTTGAGAAGATGAAAATGAGATGAGAGTTTTGATGTGGGGAGAAAGAAAAGGGATGTTTCTCAGAATGGCTATATGCAGGGATATGGGCTGAAATAAAACTGTCATCACATTTTTTGTTAGAAGTCAGTGTTTAAAAAAATCTATTGATTATTATAAGAGGAAGTTAAAAGTAAGAAAGGTAATGAATGTATCTTCAGCTAAAAGAACCTGCACAAAGACTTGCCTCAGCATACCAAGAGACAAATTTAAGTGGGGTTAATCCTTGCATTGAGATGTTTTTCCCTAAAGAGAGGGAATTTACAGAATCACAGAATCACCGAGTTGGAAGACACCTTCAAGATCATCGAGTCCAACCCATGCTCTAACACCTCAACTAGACCATGGCACTGAGTGCCACATCCAGGTTTTTTTTAGACACATCCAGGGATGGTGACTCCACCACCTCCCCAGGCAGACAATTCCAGTAGGCAGACAATTCCAGTAGTTCATCACTCTTTCTGTAAATAACTTTTTCCTAATATCCAACCTATACTTCCCTTGGCACAGCTTAAGACTTGTGTCCTCTTGTTCTGCAGTTGCTGCTTGGAGAGAGAGACCAACCCCAGCTGACTACAGCCACCTTTCAGGGAGCTGTAGAGAGTGATAAGGTCACACCTGAGTCTCCTTTTCTCCAGGCTAAACAACCCCAGCAACCTGGAGCTCCTAGTTCATACCTGAAGCAGGATTCTGGCTAAAGGGTCGGAGTCTGTAATTTCACAGCCAACTGATAATGAAATGGATTTACAGACCCTGGTAGACTTGAGTCACACAGGAGGAAATGTCTTTGCTCAGAGCAGTAGGAGAGAGAGGAGATGGGAAGTGACAAGTTTGGGTGTCTCAGAGGTTACGTGAGGCAGTGCCAGGCAGGAGGAGCTGAGGCTGCCAGGGCTCAGTGGCTGCCAGGCAGCTCAGCAGCACTCAGCCTCCACGGGCCAGCAAAGCCTCTGGGGGGCTAGCAGGAAAGGTAGCCCTGGCTCTTCCCATCTCCAAGGGCAGAAGGGTCACAAATGCTGAAGAAGTTGCAAGTCAGCTCCTTTCTGAGTTCCTGGGGGCTCTGGGTCATGAGGGACAGTTCCTTATATAGAAAGAGATGCTATGTAGCAAGGGTGGAAAAAAGGAATTCCCAAAAGCCCATGGTTTAGGCTCTGTCACTGCTATCCTTTAGTAACCCAATGGCACTCCAGCCCAAAGACAGTTCCCAGATAGGTCAAGCTGAGCACCCTGTTGATCACCCATTTCCTTAAGCCAATAATTAGTTACCTGCCAGCACAGCAGCATTTCACCCTGCCTGCTGCATTGGCTTGTGGAAGAGTGAGACTCTAGGAACAGGCACTTAACCTTCCCTTTGACCCATCCCCAGCCAAGTTTCCTGAGGGCACTTTTGCTCCTAGAGTATTATTCCCCAGCCACCAGCCTTGCAGGACTAGAAGTTTGCAAACTCACTCAAAGATTTTGCACAGTTTCATGCATAGCACAAGCAGGAATCTGTGACCTGCTGGAAAACAGGAAAGCACTGAAAAGTTTTTCTCCAAAATAGAAAGGAGGATCTGGAGGAGTTAGCATAGAAGTATAAGGTCCTAAAATGCCTCATGTACTGAGGGCAAAATGTAGAGGGGAAAAAAAGATTAGCACCAAAAGCAACCTTTGGAGGACTGCAATAAAGAAAGGGTGGGAAAAGGAATGATCACAGGGTGTGGGTGGGCATTACAGTGAATAGATTCCAAGTGATGTTCTACAGAAAAAAATATTTTTTTCTTCTGTACTTGTCTTTTGCTGTTTGTGTGGTTTCCTAGTGGTTATTTGAAAAAAAAAAAATCAAAAGACAAAGTTGTGCAAGCAATGTCAACAAAACCTGTTAGTTTCACTTAACAATAACTAGAGAGGAAGAGTTAAGTAAACCAGAAGATGGACAGTTAAGAATACTTTCCTGGTAACAAAAAAATTTTGTGAAGCATAAAGCAGAAAATGAAAATTGAAACAGAAGTCGGGGAGAAGCTATGCACTTCGGTTAAATTTTTCCATTTGAATTCTGACCTGTTATTAAAATTTTCTGAGCCAGACAAAAAATTGAAGGCAGCCTGGGAACAGTGCTCAATGACAGTGACATTTCCTGACAGAGCAATTCTTTGCATATCACTTGTACTAATTGTATTCAATCTGACAGCAACAGTTTAACCCATTCACCAGGGGAATTGTCTTGCTGCGAGACCAGTGATCTATGTTTTCATTTAGATGTCAATCTAGCTTTGTGCTGTATATTTTAAAGGTAGAATTAGCCTTAAATGATTGTACTAATATGATAAACATCATCTCCCCTTGAATTGTTGCACAACAGAATCTTAAAAAAGCAACTTGTTTTTCCTGCAGAAAAACTTAGAAAACTAAGGGGTTTTGCCTTTTTCAAAGCCAGGCTGAATGAAATCACTTATTTCCTAAGGCAGTTTTCTTTATTTGACCATAAAGAAAAGTAATTTAGGGCATCAGAAAGCGTTTTGCCAACAAATATCTCCAGAGTGCTTCATACAGTTGCAACAACTAAAATCCAAGTGCCTGTGCCATTTTCTTCCATATGAGTGTGTTCTTATTTTTTGCATGAGAGGCAGGAGACCCTATCAGGCTGGAAGACAGAAACATCAGATGAAAATCAGTTAAATACATCCATTCATTGTAGAAATTATGCTGCCCATAGAAAACTTAATCGTGGGTGGAAATGGAGAGAGATGAAAATCCTGTATGACTGGCCAAGCTCAGAGGGTTAGAAGCTGCTTTAGATGCACATTCAGTTGTCCTTAGAAAACTGTCAGGCCTTATAAATGCTTCCCAGGCCTGTTTCTCTGCTTCTACAACACTGCTAGCTGCTGCAGAAAATATCACCAGAATAAATCTTCAGAAATTACACCCTGCCACTGGGTTGTATTGAAGATGATGGGTGCCTGAATAGACTTTTGAAATACAGCTGAAGTAGTCACTAAATACAGTTATGGTGTGAAAAACTCACCAATACAGGATAGTCTATTAATAAAAGGCATGAGCTTAATTGCAGAAGGAAAGAGAAGAGGAGAGGTAGGGAGAGCATTGTAGCTAACCTTCAAAACCTGAAGACCTGTAGCTTTTAATATATGGCTATTTTCTGTGTGGTGCTATTGGCTTGGGTGGTGAATTGTTTACGTACCATATTAAGAATTTATGGGGATGGCCCACTCTACTAAAAGACTGGGTAAAGAGAACAAGCAGAAAGTTTGAAGATGGTTGCAGAACAAAATGAAACCAAAATCAAAACAAAATCAAAACAAAAAAAATTAAATGCAAGAGAAAGAAGGAAAGTTTTATAGAGAAAATACAGAAAGATGGAAAAAAGAGATGGGGAAAAGTAATAAAGATACTTTGTGTTTTGCAGAAAGTCTATATGTTAGCTTAAAAAAAATCTAATAAATGACATAACACAGAAAGCTACAGTACATCTATTAATGGACAACTTTTGCAGGGCCATGCTATGAAGACAACATTTACCTGGTACCTGGTAGCCCAGGCTCAATTGGTGTGGTGACATTTTTTCTTAAGATGAAGTCTGATCTCTCTTGCCAGGGACCCTTGAGAAATAAAGGCTGTAGAGCACTCCTTGAGCTTTTAGTGGAGATAGTTCAGAATTTTCCTTGCAGAGAAATGAGGAAAAACTTAAACTAAGTAAATAACCAAAGTGATGGTGAATGAACTGAAAGTAATGGACATGTGTCCAATGCAAAGTTCCTTTAATAGACCTTGTTTGCTGGCTCAACATTTATTTAATCTATGTATTTACACCCAAGTAAGGGATCTGTATATTACTGTATAGAACACAATGAGACATCATTTAAACATTAACTACTGTCTAAAAATCCTTGCAGATATAAAAATAAATACAGTTTTATATGCACATATCCCCATGCCAATCCTTAAATAAAGGACAGATGATTTGAACAAGTTTAATTTTATGTAACTTCAGTCCTGTTAAAGTGAGTTGTCTAATTTCATGCTAGTCACAAAGGGTTCCTTTCCAGTAAATGGAATAAATAGGCATAGCTGAAAGATAAATAATCTGGCCTACTTTAGAAGCTATTTTAGGATCAAACATATTATCTTTTGGAAGTGCTTGTTTCTCTTTGACAACAATGAAGAGAACTGACTGTGACTGACCTAGAGTAATAGGTTTAACTTTTAGATCTCTCAAACATGGCAAATCAGTTGTATTCTTTATCAAAGGAAGGAGGGTCAAAGTAAACTTGGTCTGCCAATAAGAGGAGTTTCAATATTTTTTTCACAAAACAAGAGTTGTTGTCTGTTAGTAATTGAGATATGGAGTAATTCAGGAATCTCCTTTGTTCTGCCTTTGTTTTCTCGCTGTTACCCACAGCTCTTGCTGGTCTATGCTTCAAAAGCTATTTCATATAAGTTTATGAGGGGTCTGAATATGATGTATTATTAAAAAAAAAAAAAGACTGTTTTGTGGAGGATTTATATTTCCATATTTTGTATGTTCTGCTGAATAGCATAGTAATGTTAAAAATATCTTCCAGTATGAATTTTTTAACAAACAAAGTGTCTTTAGGTGTTTTTGAAAATTGTATAAAAATAGAACAGAAAAAAAATGAAATATAGAACACCACATAGAAATGCAGCTTATTCTGACAGATGACTACAGATTGCTCGTTGTTTGCTTTCACAATGACTAGTTTTTGCAGCAGTTTCCCAGAAGCTGTCCTGAACATTTGTACCTGTATTCAAGTAGTGTGCTTCTCACAGTACCACACTAAAGAGGATGTTGTGCTCATCTTCTGGACATTTTCCCAGTGTTATGAGGAAGTGTTCCTGTACATGGATCAAAATATGGTATTTCCATAAAATATACACAGTCATCTATTTTCCTTTGAATGTTTGGAGCTTGCTGTGGTGAAATACTGATTGTAACAAGCCCTGTTGTTTTAAGTAAATATTTGAGGTTCCATCTGAGCAGATCTCTTGTTAGTGGCAAATGGCCTTGTTGCATACTGCCAACAAGATGCAGTGCAGAGCAGGCACAGTTGTGGTCCAAATACATACAGCTGCATGTAAATCTCTGCAGAAGCTGAAAACTTGATAATGTCATTTGCATGACATCATTTTTCTCATGATATTCATCTCTTTTTTACCGTTTTGAAGTTACAGATTCCTGCTAAGTAAACTGTTGGCTGTTTCGTTCTTTTTTTTTTTTTAAGGATTTTATTTTACTCTTTATTGAAAGGTCTTTAAAAACAGGAGCCACTCTTAGCAGAACTACTCTAGTTTACCATTGTGGTGTTAAAGCTGCCAAGGACACGAAATAGCATCATAACATTTTGACTGAGTACAACTGACTGTGCTGTAGTTTTGAGATTGTGGTTTGCAAGTCGAGTGTCAGTAGAGGTAACTCATTAGCTACAAGGCTTCCAGTAAAAGACCATGTAGTGGATGGGTAGTCATATAATGTTCCACTGTGGGGTGGGGTTTTTTTGCAGAACACAGCTTCTCAAAAGGTTTGTTTCTAGATAAGCAAGTGTATTTTGGGTCCCTAGACTTCAATTTCTTCCTTAATAAAACACCACCACCAAAGGAAGACCGTTATATTTTCCAAAGTAAGTTAAACTTCTTCAGAGTAGGCTAAGCCATGAGATGAGCCGTCATCTTGGATATGGGGTCAAAATGTACAACTATCCTGGGACTTGCTGCTCTCTTTTTCCAGATCCAGTGTAAGCAGAGCAATGGGTTTTAATGAGGTATGTTGAGGACAAGATGGATGGATAAAAATGCTGTGCCATATGCACTGGAATGTCCAAAGGCAGCTGAGGAATCATGAGAGGCTATTGTGGAGGCAGGGAGTTCCAGTATGTGTATGGCACAACTCATACAAGTTGGTGCAGTGAAGGCAATGAACATCAAAGACAAACTCTTCAAAAAGGCTGCTATATGCCTGGGAGTTGATCTAAGTCAGATTCACCATTTCTTTAGTCAGATTCACTGTTTCAGATAAGTCTAGAAGATGAGGAGGGACTATGTATCTGCCGTGACATCA
The DNA here is from genome assembly GCF_052056855.1 of Sturnus vulgaris. Taxonomy (NCBI): domain Eukaryota; kingdom Metazoa; phylum Chordata; class Aves; order Passeriformes; family Sturnidae; genus Sturnus; species Sturnus vulgaris. The sequence continues at coordinate 63,479,948 of NC_142247.1, read as the reverse complement.
AAGGAATAAAAAAAGTAAAAAAAAGAAAAAGGGCAACAAACATGCATGTCCAAACATCACCCCCAACCCCACCCCAATAATAAGATTTCACAGTTGCTGATCAGAGAACAGTACAACCATATACTGACTGCTTTTCTCTGGACAGTCATCATTTGTGTAGAACACAATGTTTTTCACTTTTTTGTTTTAAACATGATTCAGATAACATTTTCTTCTGATTTTGAACCTCGCCTGTATTTTATATAGAAGAGGAAATAGAGCATCTCACATAAGAGAAGTCTTAACAAAGAACACATGAGCAACTTCAGTTTTCTGCAGTCATTAAGGGTGCTGATTTAGACTGCATTTTCTCACCCTCTCTTTGGACTTATATGTCAGTCATCTGGAGAAAAGTCAATGTCAGAAAGGTGACAGAAAGTTTCTTGAGAAGTTTTGATGTCTAAAAAGCAGATCTTTTTCTGTAAACTGTCATCAATTATATGTAACATGTCTTCTAGGTTCTATATTCAACAGAGAAAAAAATGCAATTTCTCTCTTTCCAAGCTGTAAGTTTATAGCAGATCTTTTCAATGGTATTTTAGTGAAGGGAAATTTAAAAATTATATTTTTTTCATGAAGTGAAAGAATCTTGTTTGTATCACCAAAAACTTACTCTAGACGTAATGGGAGTTTGAATAATCTCAGAGACAGTTTTAAGTGAGAGTGAAAAGAACTGTCAATAAAAAAACCTCCAACTAAGGATAAAGTATTTTAGGTATGTGGTATGATATAAATGTCTAAATAGTATGAGAGCTGTTGGAAGATGTAGGAGCTACAATAATCTTATCTCAGTCATATAAGGAGGTGAAGAGGGCTGAGGATTCTTTTTCAGAAATATATTGGTCTATTTGAGAGGAAGATTCCAACAAGACCATGAAAAATTTCCCATTTAGACCAGTTCAAATCAAATAACAATGTGAGACAGGATAATAACTCTGGGATTTGGGGATTTTTTATATTCTTAAGAAATAAATAACGTCTTTAAAAATAAGATACCAAAAGGATAATAATATTTCTCCCTGTATTTTCAGACTATGATGTCTTAAAGACATCTAGAAAAAGTGTCTTCTGATTTCTAACTTATTTCGTTATTGAATAGACACCACTGAAGTTTTTATGCCCATGCTTTTTATGCAAATTAAATCTGACTCTGGTACTCAGAGATTACAATGACAAAATTATGACTCTTGGAACACCAAGAGCTACACCACAGGAGTCTTAGTAAATCCTGGCATGGGCATCATGTGTGTAAAATCTTAAATAATGAAATAAGTGAGCAATGGAACACACCAAATATGAAGAGATGAGTCTCTGTGAGACACTCATTATATTGGTCCACTCAGGGCATGAGACTATGGGAGGCAGAACTCTTTCTAGCAATTCTTTTTTTATCCATCACCCAGAACAATAGTTTTGAACAGGGATGTTAAAGAAACACTGCTTACTTGTGTGAGAGAATTTGTCATTCATAGTCAGGAAGAATCTAGTCATCTTTTTGTGAGTGCACCCTCAGCAGTTTTGCCAACAATACGAAGCTGTGCGAAGCTGTCACACGTTGGAGGGAAGGAATGTCATCCAGTGGGACCTGGACAGGCTTGGGAGGTGGGAGCCTCCTGAGGCTCAACACGGCCAATTGCAAGGTCCTGCATGTGAGTTGAAGCAATCACAAGCATAAATATAGACTGGGTGGAGAGCACATTGAGAGCAGCTCCCAGGAGAAGAACTTAAGGGTGTTGGTTGGCAAGATTGGCGTGAACCAGCAATGTGCACTTGCAGCCGTGAAAACCAACTGCATCCTGGATTGCATCAAAAACAGCGTGGCCAACAGGTCTGGGAGGTAACTGTCTCCCTCTTGTCTGCTCTTGTGAAATCCTCCCTGGAGTTCTGCACCCAGTTCTGGTCATCAACAGAAGAAAGGCATGAACCTGTTGGAGTGAGTCCAGAGGAGAAAGCAAAGATGATCAGACGTCTGGAGAACCTCTCCTATGAAGAGAGGCTGAGAATGATGGATCTGTCTAGTCTGGGGAATAGAAGGTTCTGGACACCTACCAATACTTAAAGAGGCTTCAAGAAAGGTGAAGAGGAACATTTTACAAGGGCATGCAGTGATAGGACAAGGAACAATTGCTTTAAACTGAAAGGGGGCAGGTTTAGATTAGATATTAGAAAGAAATTCTTCACTATGAGGGTAAAAAAAGACTGGGGCTACTGGGATGAGTTGCCCAGAGAAGTTGCAGTTGCTCCATCCCTGGCAGTGTTCAAGGCCAGGCTGGATGGAGCTCTGAGCAGCCTGGACCAGTGGGAGGTGTCCTTGCCCATGGCAGGGGGGTTGAACGAGGTGATCACTAAGGTCCCTTCAAATCCAATCAGTTCTATGATTCTATGATCTTTAAAGCATAGATTTTCAGTTTAGTTGGTGTGGAAGTGGTTTAAATCCTTAGTATCATACTTAAAAAAATATCAATATATTTCTCTTATCTGACTTTACACTGAGAAATTATTTTTTGAGAATTTGACTCATTTATAGGGCTTGGTATCAAAGTAGGAAACCACTGCCAAAAGTGCCAAAGGCGAGAGAGTTTAAGATGATGGCAATATACTCTTTTATCAGTACCTCTGAATAGGAATTAAAATATAATGCAAATTACAATGTACAAATACCAAATGACCCAATATAAGTTTTGGGTAATGTTTCTTATAGATGAAACATCAATGACTGTATATTGTCAAAGTATTACATTACTTCTTACAAGGAACTAGCAATAATATATCAACAGTGTATCAAAAATAATCACAACTCCAGCAAACTGTTTTTTGACGTGGGTTCATTTTCTTTTGTTTTATCTTGTTTTGAATAGAAGCACTAGAAACATCTACTGCAAACCATTAGGTTTGCTGGAAAAAGAGGAAAAAATATTTCCAAGATGCTTTAAAGTAAAGTATAGCCAAGTCAAATGAAATATTAATGGTCTAGGTATCTACTGGTACACCACAGTCACACAAACAGACTTCAAAGGATTTCCTAGGTTATAAAAGAGCTATCCTTGTGATTGTGGAAACTGAGATTACATCTGGAAGAAAGTCATTCTGAACAGATTCAAAAAAAAAGATTAAATTCCCTGAGAATGCACTAATAGGAGAGCTCTACACAAGTAACTGTGAAATCAACAAGGATGTGAAATAAATTCTGTATTTAAAATAATTCACAAAATTACTCTGTGAGCTAATTAAAGAAGACTAGAGGGAGTTTTATTGCTTGGAGTGTTAAAAATTAGAGTGGATGAGACACTAGGGGGCCTGTTCAAAAACCTTTGAAACCTTTTGAAGTTAACATAAGCTTATCCCTTGAATTTCGGCAGTTTTTGAGTCAACTACACATAGTTGTGCTAAAAGAATTGTTCTCCATTGTTAAGCTATGCAATACATCACTGCAAAGTGTTTTCATTTTTTAACTTAGACATATGTAAGTGTGGGAGAATATAAACACTTATATTTTTATCTCTCGGAATAAAATTAGTTGCAATATGAATAGAAAAGAAGATAGATTTCACATTTACATGACATAAAGCTATATATTTCCACATTTCTCAGCATTGGTAAGGGATACAAACTCTATCCTTTGCTAAAACTCAAAATCTTTTGCTAACCAAGATACAAAGATAAGAGAAAATTTTCCAGGCAGAAAATTACTGCTGAAGAAAATTTAGTAACTGAATTGGGAGTCAATAAAAAATGTAATTTTTCATTATCATAACTAATTAATTTGATTGCAAAAAAGTGCAGACTATAATATGGAACTAACAGGAAGGAGCCATCTATTTCCTATAAGTTTTTCATTAGGTATTCCAACATTCTAGAATAAAATTTTTAAAATACTTTAAAATGGATGAGTACATTCCATTAGACTTGCATATTCATAACTCAGGTTTTTTTCTTCATAAAGATGAGGAAAGTCCATGTGAAATTCAACTTCTCCTGTAAATCTTGCAAAACTGTATTATATGTAAGAATAAGCGTCAAAATTCTCAGTTTGTGCAGGTATTTACATATATTTATATTTGCATGTGCAGGTGTGTTCATGTGCTCCCTGAAAAGCCAGGTGGGTGGAAATGACTCTTCCAGTCACTGATGTAACATCTGAAGTGGATGCAAGTGTTAGACATGGGTTTTTTTGGAAATGTCTCTGTGATCAGTGTAAATGCTGACCCTTAGCTGTGACAGATTGAGAACAAACTGGAGGAGGGAAAACCACTGGGCAAACACCAGCTGCTGTTCCTGTGCCAGTGTCCAAGGGGATCTGCCTGTAGGAGCCCCCTCTCTGGAGCCAAGCCCACGTGAAATAAGAAGCAAAACAGAAGTGGCTGATACCTGTTCACTCAAAATCCCTTCTGCACTAGAACTGCTACAGAATTCCTAACTATTCCACTTCTGTCTAAAGCGTCATTAATTTATATTTCTAAATAACCAAATTTCATACCTTCTAGCAATCTAAGAAATGCATCTAGCATTTTTAAGGTCATTAAAAGATGGCAGTTTGGGTTGCCTTTTATATAACTCAGAGATCAGATCTAAATATGATTTTGTTTTTGTTTTAGTTTTTGTTTTTTTCTGGTCATAATTTTCTACTCTGTAGAGTTGGAGCCTCATCCAACTAGTTTTTGATTAGCTGTGAATTCCACTGATTAAGCACCATTCTCCTGTATCTTCTTTACTCAGTGTTATAAGGAAAAAGATTTTTATTTACCAAAACTTGAGTACCCATTAAAACACCTGAAAAGTTCCTGTTTAAAAGAATTCCAAGTTGATCCATTGAAATTTACAGTTTCTGTTGATCCCTGTATGATGAATTTGAGTCTAGGTATTGAATAATCCACTCAGTAGTTTCCACTCAAGCAAAATCAGGTAAACAAAGAAGTGGAGCTTAAATCCGAGATAATGATGTTTTAAAAATATCTATATATATAATTTAACTATAAGAGAGAGATTTTACTGATCACATTTTATTAAATCTGTATTTCTCAGGAGTAAGCAATAGCTTTTTTCCCCCCAAAGATTAATTACATTTTGCCCAGCAGTGTGATTGGTTTAATCAGTGGGTTCCACAGACAAGGTATGCAGATAGAAAATACCCCAGCACCAAAAGCATCTCTTATAATTTTCTATAAAGTCTTACTTGGATAAGAGGCTATTAAAAATTAACAAGAATTTATGTAATTGATGCAACTACAGTACTATAGAGTTAAAGTTAGTCAGAAAAAAACTCTTAATTTTCTGTCTTTTTATTGTAACTAAAAACAGAATTTAAAATATTTGCAAGTATCATTTGAAATCAAATGAAATATGGAACAACATAAATTCAGGTTTAGTGATCCCATATTAAAGTATCTGTTTATGTTTGTGGTAGAAAGAATAAAATTAAAATTCCAATGCTGTTCATATTTTTTGGAAAGAATTCTTTTAGAATTGTAACAACAGAAAAAAGTGATATGAACCTAGGATAACTCTCTAAGGGAGGCCAGACATTGAGTCCTGACAAAATGGGTTGAAAGTCATTCTGATCTTTTGGCTATATACAGTCCCCAGTGAATAGGATTTGACATCAGATTTTGTCAGTGGCTTGGTTTATATAACAAAACCATTACAGACTAGACAGAAATGGCGTGCTCCACTCAGGGAAAGCTTAGGGGGAAAAAAGAACTGTAGACACTATGAAACTACGCAGTCATAGTTTCTCTTCAGATAAGTTACATGAAGGATGGGCTTCATACAGTCTTGCAAAATCCCCAGGACTAACAGTCCCTGGATTGGCAGCACCCAGGCAGAGCTTGGACAAGGCAAAATTGAGTATTGACACCAAAGAGAGCATGGGAAATATCACCCTTTCTCTGACCATCCTAGGAAAGACACCACGATGAACAAACTGGGTTTGGTAAGACATTAACATGTCAAAACAAACCAGTACCAACAATTTTTGCTAAAGTTCAAAGCATCACTGCAATGTTTTCCAATAATGGGAAATCACAGAATACTGTTCCATGTTGTCCTGAATACTGTTAATTAATTTTTATTTTACTATCTATCCATAAGTAGGTAGAATGAATCTTCATATTCAGTATATATTGATATATATTTCTGAGGCCCTATTTTCTTCCAGTATATTGTTACCTAAAACCTACTGTTCTACTGAAAAAATACCCCAAACAACAAACAAAGGAACAAACAAAAGCAAACCAGTAAACACCCCCAAAACCTCTATGAGAACAAAATAGCAAAAAAAATTATAGTCATTCATAGTATTAGAAAGTTTTTACTTTTAACCGGAGTTTTTTCATCTCCAAAGATAGGGCTTAAATAATATTTTTCAAGTATTCATAGAATATTTTCTGTTTAAGCAATCAAAATACCATGAAAAGATTTAAATCAGGATTTCTTTGTGAAGATGTGAACCTGAAAATGTAACATCACGTAAATTTCCTCAGGTTACATGAAAAGCTAGTCGAAGACTTAGGAATAGAGCAGGCATTTTGTTCATAAACTAATGGCAACCAGAAATTGATTTTAAACTCATTAGGTATAGGATTTTCCCCAGTTTTTGTGAAAGAAAAGATTTTCTGTGTAGATAGGAAAATAATTTTAGTGCAATTTATGACTTTCCAGACGTTTCTTCTTTTCTTTTATGAGACATGAAGATTTATGCAGCATCATAGAAATTCTTGGATCCTAGAAAGTTAAAATAGTTTGCATGTCACTACCAGCAATTTAAAGGAATCTAAATACTAGAAAAGGCTTTCTATGGTTTGTGGGCTGACAGATTTGGGTTTTATTTTTGTTAGTTCAGTTAGTGGAGGCAGAGGTATTAATAACCAGATATTTGAAGAGAAATAAAGTTCCAGTAGGATTTAAAAATCTATTTTGTTGTTTGCTATCAAAGCATAGAAAACCTTTGACCCAAAAAACTAATTTCTAGTAAGGCATATAAGAAAATGAGAGTAGTGGCTTAGAATATGACATCCAAACAAATAAACACAGAGATGAATTGTGTATCAGATTTCCTCCAGGGCTCAAATCTATGACCACGGAAACTTGCTAATGCAACCTGAATGATTAGGTTCTGTAACTCCCTAAGTTATTTCAAAATTTATTTTCTGTGAGGAAATGCTATTTGTATATGAAACGAATTGGATGGAAAAATCCTTGTGAAGAAAGGTGGAAGCTTATTGACAAAATGAAACTTATATTTAATTACGTTAGTCTTCATCCATTCTAAAATCTAAAAAACTGCAAACATAAACATTTATTTATTGCATCAAAAGTTTTAAATCTATTTTCTCAAGGAAGGTAAAGTTAAATTCCAATTTAACTCTGTAAAATGTCCACGTGATGTAGGGGGAAAAAAAGGAAATTGAAAATAGTGGAAAATGCATTATGTCTCGGTCATCTAACATTGCTTGATGATACTATTAGTAGTTTTATAAATTCTTTTCATATTAGATTTATGGATTGGTTACTAATAATTTTAGATCATATTATGCATTTATTTCTGCAGTCCTCATTTACAGTGGGCTGTTGCCATTCACACTTCCATATATAATTGCCTCAAAAAAATTCTGTATTAACTGAAAGGTTACTGAATATTTTGTGAGATTGGAAAAATCATTGTTAGTTTCTGTTGATTATAATAATAAAAAGTCTTGATGATAAGGTGAGGAAAATTTAGAAAATTACATCCATCAGATAAGACTGTCTTAATGCACATGTAATTGGTCAGACACTTCTAACATTCTTCCTCAGCAATGTAATGTTATTTGCACAAAGATATTCTTCTAGCCTTAGACATTATCTCTCTGAAAATTAGTGGCTGATAAATTAGGTGCTGATGGGGAGCCAACAGAGTGCAGTCAACTGTGAGTGTGAAGATAGCACTATTTGCATTCCTTATTATTCATAAAGTATTACAGGACGCCCACACATCTGACATGATTAGAACACATGAACAGTAGATGAAAATCATTCTATATTAAATATAGGACATGAAATGGAAATACATTTTGGCCATTATAACAAAGTAATGTTTGTTCAGTATTTCCTAACTGATCTCTCTGTTTTTGTGTCAGCTGTCTTTTCAAGCAGTAGAAAGCTTTACCTTTTGCTGGAAATTCTTTGCTTTGGATTTCAGTACAACTTATTTCCTGGGAATTGCATTAGAGGCTATATTGTAAACCCTAAGTCACACTGGAACTGAAAACTCAGAAGAGCTATTTCTCCTTGGCTTGTTTCTCAGGGTTTGTTGGGTTTTTTTTAATTGTGGTATTAAGTATTTTAATGTGAATTTCTAATAGGAAATGTCATTATTGAAGTTAATGCATCAGTCTTAAAAGGTGCCTGAATCCCTATATTCTGCTAAGCAAATGTAAATGTACCTGTCCTTAAATAACTACAGAAAGAAATGTTCAATGTTGCAAAAAATAGGACAAGAGAAACCTAATATGCCTGGAAAGATACTTGTCTGGAAGTTGGTGTGAAAACTCACAGGAGTCAAACAAGAATGTATTTTGGATCAGCCCCGTGTTCCTGTAATCACAATATATATCCAGACGTGTGTTGCTGCTTTCATTTAATTTGCAATTTTCACAAGTCTTGAGTTCCTGTGAGAGCTTTCAAGTCAGAAGTTCATTGGCATTTTGTGACAGAAGTCTGATTGACACAAGCATATATACTATCTTTGTAATCAAGACATCCAGTCTCTACAATCAGGTGCTAAAATTCCACTAGACACTTCCTCTGATACTTACATTGGTATACTGTAAATCAGTAATAATTGCACTAAAATTCCACGGATTCGGGTATCTTTTAATGAGTAGACACAATCAATCATCTGTTCACTCTGCCTGAGATCCTGGTCCACTGCTCAGCTGTGGTCCAGGTGCCAAGGAGCTGTGTTAGAGTGCTGGGCCTGAGGTTAAATATCTATTTCAAAACCACACAGCTTCTGGATCAGGAGGCTGTAGAAACTGATTTTGTTTGATTTGACAATGTCTGTCATACTGCTTGAGCAAAATTTTTCGAACACTCTTCAGGAAAGATCAAGAGCAGCAGAGGGAATTGGAAATTACATCACAATAGTTAAGGGTTAGGCATACTTAGCTTCTGAGAGACTTAATGAACCTTTATTACATAGTTGGCGTGGTAGCAGAACAAATTTGGAGATGGCAGATACAAAGTAAAGAATACTAAAATATATATTTGAATTATCTATATACCTCACTGGGCCTAAAGATAGGGAAATTGCTCCTGCTGAGGAAAAAGGTACCATTTCAGGGAGTTTTTCTCATAATTGTGTTTAGAGAACAGGAACTTCAAATAGACAATGATGTTTAAGAGATCAAAGACTAAGTGGAAAATAAAATGCAGAGTATTCAGTATCATCTTATCAGTTTAAATTTCCCATGCTAAATTTTAATCTCCTCGTTTAAGAAAAATTGAAAGAATTTTGAAGAGCGAAATAAATAGGAGCAGAAGACTTGGAAAGTAATGAAGAGAGCTTGAGAAATCTAATGCTAACTTGTGTACACAAGCAAGATGTAGTAGTAAGATGTAATAAATTGGAAGTACTGAGAATGTAACCCCTTTTACCTTTACACCAAACAAGAGTACTCATTAAAATTGAAGATAGCCACTTATATTAAATGATAAAATGATTTATTATTTTCTACTGCCTTTTCCTTTGTATGACATTGAATTTGTCTTTGAATAAATTGAGTTTCAGAGTTGAAAGTATTAAAAAACACAACAAGAGGTACACATGACTAAAGAATACCCATAGTCATATCAGATAAAGCATGTCCTTTTGAGAAGGGATACAGGCTCACAGATTTCTGAGTATAGGACAAAACATCAACTAATGGCATTTTTTCCTATGGGCTGATTGTTTCATAATTGTCAACTGTGGAGTTCCCTTCACCTTCATTTGAAGCATGAGGTGATGGCCCCTGTCAAAGATGGGATAGTGGATTAGATGGATAATTGGTCTGATGACAGGTCAAATGATTCTATGTAAAGTCAAAGTAAAGAAGAAAATCAAGCTCATACTTTTGTCTGAAGATGAAAGCTAATGTCTAGCATGGTGGGGTTTTGTGGGGAGGCTAATCTTTGCAAGCATTTCTGCTACACCTGAATAACACTGGAGTGAGAATTTCTGGAGACTGCTCCAAGATGCAATTCGTTGTAGAAGTAGATTGTGCTAATTTAAGTTCTGGAAAAGGTTTAAAGCTCTATGAGCATGGCCTTCTGCCTGTAGTAATATACTTTGCTGTGCTGCAAGCCTCATTCACCCAGGCAAAATGCACTAGTAGGTGTGGTAATATTACTGCTGGCATCTGAGCCAGCTTGCCTTTGACCACTGAAATATATGTGTGGGACCCCATGTTCTGCTGTGTGTACTTATCCTTGTGGAACAAACATCACAAGCCACTTAGAACAGTTATAGGCATTTTAAGCCTTTTGGGTGCATTAGATTGACAAGATAAAAATAGATGTAGCTACCTTTCAACATCTACATGATTTCCAGATCTGTATAATGAAGTCATCTCTTCATTAGAGAAATAGCAGGAGCAGTTCTTTTATGTTGAAGGGTGCTTGAAAGAAAGAAGAGTCCTTTCCTTCCTTCTTGGCTAGCTTTTGGCTTTCAAGGAGAGTATGCACAAACAACCCTGAGTTATATTTAATGAATGCAACAACAAACTTTTCCTCCATGCAATCTCTATTGCTAAACAAGTACATCAGGACACAGAGAACATCTTGTTTTGCTTCCATTTTCTGTTGCTTTTTTTGTCTGTTTTCGCAGTGTTTGGAGCATCTGTGGTCACTGGAAGGACAAAAAGCTGATCACAAGATGAAGGGAAGCTTAGAAACAGAAAAGGAGATAGTGTTTCTGAAAGGAAACAGAATGTATGGGTTAAAAAAGAAAATTTTAAGACTCATTCTCAAAACAATGTATCTCATCTTTTCAGTAATGACTAATATTGTGAGTTCTGCACTCCTCTAATGTTACCTTTTGATAGAGGTTGATTAGCTACTTTAGACCACTTCTAAAAATTCCAGTATGATTTGGTTAGTAAAAGACTGCTCTGGAAAAAGAACAGAAAAACAACATTTTCTGGAGAGATTGCTTGTCAAACAGCAAAAGAAGAGGAGTGAGACCGTAGAAATATGAGGTCAAATGGTCTTGAATTTACCACCATGAATTTACAGCAGTAGCTTTCAGAGCAGCACTTAGCTCCTAATCACTAATGCCAGACACGTAGTGAGATCTTGAGCAAGTCATGAATTTCTTGTGTGCATTTCTATAGAGAGCTGTGTGATGGCCCTTTCAACCCTGTGCTTCTTGGGGCCGTGGGGCACCTGGGGCATCTTTAAACCACATCCAAGTTATACAAGTTATCCAGGCTGTCAAACAGGGTCCACTGAATCAGCTCTTTGGTCAGCTGGCCAGCAGCAGTCCTGCTGGGGCACCAGTGAACTCAGAAACACATTAGATGGATTTTCTTGTACTCAATGAAGTCTGAGAATACTGTGTGGCATGCAAGAGTGACAGAGTAAATTTTATGTATTGGGTTTCCCATCTTCTTTATGTAAAGTCTACTGGTTTTTGTTTTTCTAGCACTTTGGTTAGTTGTTTGTTATGTCGTCTTTAGCTAGATAGTGAACTTGCAGAGGTGAAAATGATAAAGAGACCTCTAAGCAAGAAGATGATAGTGTTTTTGCTTTGCCTTGCTCAAGATGTAGCTTCTCTGGAATAATTTTCCAATACCCAAAATACAGGCAGTTCCAAGGAGAAATGTAAGTACAAAATATGCCAATAGCTCCCTACACAGAGGTGTCTTGGACTCATTGGACTCATTTAATGCACTCATTTATCAGTGCCTTTATTTTTAGAGTTTTCTGACTTTATAGCGCTAGTGATTGAAACAAATCTTCATTGTTGATTTGCCCATATTCTTCTATGTAGTGCATGGGTTTTTCTGGGACACTTTGACCAGGAATTGCAGTGATATGGAAGGCTGCTTAGCTCATGCAGTTGAAAGTGGCAATTCCAATGTCAAGCACTGAGTGGAAAACTGATTTCCACAGTTTCATAATTAAGTCCTTTCTTGTGCAGCCTTGCTCATTTTGTGGTCCCAGGTGCGAGAGGCAGCTGGTTGGCTGAGCTTGCGTGGGTGGCCAGCTGTGCCTGGCACAGATCCACACTAGAGGAAATTGCAATGGAAAGGTGCATTACCTAAGAGAACAGACTGTGTCCATGGGTTGGTGTCACACCCTGCCCCACAGAGCAACCAGATGAGCCTTGGCTTTTTGGACAAATGAATATATCAAATGTAACAGTTCCACTGACTCCTCTACATGTCCTAGTACAGGGATGGTGCAAACAGCAGATAAGGCCAACTAGTGAACCCAAAATGGCATTTCATACATAAACTGAATTATATATCTACTTTACATAAAGGTGTATACATACATTTTGTGTCTGAGTCATCAAGCTTTTAATTAAGAGTTGTTCAACTTGTACCATGATGCTGCCCCAGGATTCGCTGAGATAATAAAGCCTTCATGTGACAAGATTTAGATTTATCCCAAATGAATGAACTGTGTTTAATCGTGCAAATGTTAATATGGCTAGAAAAAAGAAAAAGTTGTTTATGTCAATGTAGCTAAATGCCCATTTTTCAAAGGATGATAACACGTTTTTCTTGCATTTTTAGGAAAAGACACAATTATGATAAATGACAGAATCTGTATTTTTCATTATCCTTGGTAGCAAATGATGGTATTAAGGTTGACTGATGCACATTGCACAAATATGATGCTTTAAACTATGGACCAAAACACAAAGTAAACAGTTTCATGTGGCAGACAGTAATGAGTAAACCTGGACAAGCACTGGCTTACCAATAATACAACCTTTAGGCTATACAGTTTTGTTTTATTGCTTTCTTAGACATTCTCGAAAAGAAAAAAATTCTTCTCAATTATTAAATGCCCCAGTCAGACAACTAATCCACAGACTGGATAAGGAGGCTGGAAAATATATTTATTTCCATGATATCTCCCCATAATCTGAGTTTTGAGACTTACCTACAGTTTATGCATTCAAAGCATTCAAATATCATTTTTCTATCACTTGTAACAAGGAATAGCTTAAAATATTATTTGGCATTTTTTGTTTGTGATCTTGTTTCACAAGTATACAAGATTTTCAACAATGTTCTAATTTTAGAAAGGTAAGAGATGTCATTTGAATGTTGGAAGAAGAGGAATAATAGAGAATAATGGAGTAAAGATTGTTTTGTGATAGGTAGACAAATAAACCTGAGCTGCCAAAGCAGAAGATGGGCAAAAATGAAGTTGGAAATAGTAAATAAGTACTGGACATTGATGGATCATGGGTTTACAGAGAGAGATGGGGAGAAGAGATGATTCTGCAGGAGGTCATATCCATCCATCGAGACATGGAAGGAGAAACAAAGCAGAGGATGACAAGGTTGAGCAAGTGGTAAATGGACGAGTTGATCCATGACTGAAACTCAGTCTGGGAGGCTGTGCTAAGGAGTTGAAGGGATGTCATTGCAGCTGTAGTACCAACCACCCAGAATGAAAAAAAGGCTTGAGTAGAGGAAGAGTCCAGTCAGCATTGGTTTTCTCTTTATTTTCCTCAGTCTGTGTAAGCTTTGAAATGTTACATGTATCCTATCTATAGGCTGTGAATTTTGGCCGTGTCCATAGTGCAATAGGTATAGTTTGATTAATAACTCTTTTTCTTTATTTGAGTAGTCACTTAAATGGATTTAGATTTATATGTCCAGATATATATTTAAGGAGATTGAAGCCGGTAAGATCAGTTGGTAAACTGCAGTTTTCTCTTCTTATATGAAACATGAAAACACTGAATGCTAAAGCTGTCATCATCACACAGTCAAGGCTGAGGCATCATTGTGGAGCTGTAGGCTCAGAAGCTAATCTTTTTGAGGGCTTAAAGAAATTGGATGAATAAATCTGATCATGGAAGAAAGTTTGTACGTGGATGGATGGGATTTATTTATTATAGGCAGACTCATTTGGCTTCTGATTTTAAAGAAAATGTCCTTATCTGAAACATGAAAATCATGTTAACAAGGTTTGTCCACAAGTGTCATTTGGCTGTAGGAAGAGATAAACTGAGTCAAAAGGCTCTCTTCTCTTGGGACTCTACTTCAGGGACTCCTCAGAGGCTTTAGAGAAAGCTGCAAAGATGAACTGACATTTTTGCAGTGTATGCATAGTCATTACTACTCTCCCTTTCTCTTTTTTTTTCTTTTTTCTATATTCCTGGATTATAGAGGGTGGATATAATTTTAACAATTTGATTTTCAGTGTGTAATTAGGATACCAGAAAAGTGGACTGATGCTTTTCCCTCAGGGAGAGACAGAAAGGAGCACTTAAAATGTTTCTTTGCAAGTTCAAGAGTTAATATCCTAAATATGGGCCTGGAAAATATCTTCCTAAAACCCACCACTCTGACACTGTTTATGTCCCATGACCTCTTGGACCACTGCTGTCATTGACCTCTACAAAGTCTCACCATGTATTTGTATGAGCTCTAAATACCTTTAATTTTGTTAAAAAGAAAGAGATTCAGTGGGGTAAGTTACTAAAGCCAAAATTTTAAAATATACAGCAGTTTATCCTGCAATGAAAGCTTGTGCCTGACAAATAAAATTACAGCGGCTATAAAAGAAAAGTGTCCCAGTCTACAAAGTTAATGATATCTTTGGTAATTAAGTTACAAAACTAATGTAAACACTGCAATTCCTTAGTTATAGCAAAGCTCGTAAAGTGCTTTTGTCTGTTCTATTTTCTTTCTGAGTGAACACGTAATAGGTTTATTGTTTAAGTTGAGAATAAACTGAATTACAACATTAAGCCCTTAATTATTTGACCATTTGGAGTAAAATTAAATATCTCTAAAAATTGGTTAGTAGTTTAGTTAGCATTCCCAATTTTCAAATGAAAAACTGAATGATATTTTAAATCTAATTTGCTTAAACAGCCAAATCAAATCTTGCTGTGAGCACTTATCAAAGCTAATCTCCACTTGTGCTCTTTATACATTGGGAAAACCAGCTGTTTTCAACCTGTTCTTTAAACTTGGGTTTCTTTCAGTGGTAGTGAACAGACATCTGGTTGAATAGGTATTGTCTTGAAATGGAGTAATTTTTATTTAAAGGCATGCTTGCTGCCATATGATTTAAAAAAAAAAAAAAAAAGGTTTAAAAACTTGCTAAAACTTTGAAAGAACAGAGGATATGGTAGTAATCTTGTATTTAGATTGTCTTTCCTGCAAGTAACTATGCAGACTTTTCAGCTGGGTATTTGAATGATCAGTGGCACCTTCATTTAATTGACTCTCATGATTAAACAGTGAGACCATCTTTTTACATCCAGTTTCCATTTATTTTGCATTGTCCATCTGGATTCATAGAGGGAAGAAAAACAAAATGTTCTGAAATATGTTCATGGGCATGTATTTGTGATTTAGTATATTTTTGGCATAACAGCCCATTTTGATGTTACCTGATTACAGGAGAGATATACATTAGCATCCTGGTGTAGTTTGATTTTATCCTGTCCCCATTTCCTACATGGTTCTATTTTCAAACTGCATTTCAAACTGTCTATGCAGCAAAATTGGCAATAAAATTCATGGAGCCAAGTAGATATTTGCTACCAGATAATTTAATCCTTTACCTTCTACACCATTTTGAACTGATCTTACTTTGTTATCATTTACACCCCACATGCCAATGTGGAAGTCACCCATAGTTCCATGAACATAAGTTGAATAACAGAACTTGTCTGATGATTGAGGGAGTTATAGAAATAATTACCACATTTTATTTTTAAAGAGCATTACATTGAATAACCTCTGAAACATGAGGGGCTGTATTTTTTTATCTGTATAATGCTGGCCAGTTTCTTAGCTGATAGTTGAATTTATTTCAATTTGTTTGAATACAGAAAAAGAAAGCCAAATATATTTATAATTATAGTATAATATAAAATATATATAATTATAATATTTATTTAGACCACATTGACCATTTGGCATGGCCATATTTGTAAGGTAACTCTACCCAGGACAATAGAAATATTTCAGTATACCAATGTGCTAAGACTTTGACCCTACTCAATCTGAATTTCAACATTTCTGTAGTTTCTGTGTTTAAGTACAGAGATCTTAGACAATTTAGTCCCATGCCAAAGCTATGTAGGATGAAAGGGAAAAAAGTTAAAATTAAAATCAAAATGCAAAAGCAAAATAAATTATGCCAAATATATATATATATCTTTTTAAGACTGAAAATATTGGTTAGAGTTGCTATTTTAGACATGCACATGTAGAAGTCTGAATAGAATAATCCTATCTCTGATTTTTGAGTGGGCAAGTGTGAATAATGGCTATTTTTCCAATTTTGTCAAAGCTACTCAAGTAGTAAGAGCAGAATATCTTCTCAGTGTAAATGGCTATGACAGCCACAAAGAGGCACCCTAATGTGGTACCCACAGTTGTAGTCACAACTACTGCAATCTGTCCTCTACAACACCTCTTTTTATTTTCGATTATTTCACAGTTTAAGGCACCACCAGGCAAGTTGTTTCCTTCCCAGCAGGAGCTGCTGCAGCCTGTTGTGCCAGTGCTGTGAAGTGTGGTGAGCCTCAGGGTCACTCAAACTGAGAGATGGGCAGAGAGGAAAAAAACATAGGTAGTCAGGAGGACGAGAAGGGAAAATGGAGCAAAATCCCATTTGTGTTGGATAGGGTTGTGCTGGTAACCTGGTAGAAATCAGAAATTCCTGGATGCTCATGGCTTGATGTCCAAGTGATCAGGGCTCTCTAAAAAGGGAAACAATTTCTAGACCACAACTGAGACTATTGATCTTTAGATCTTTACAAATAATTACTCCAAGAATTCTTACATCTTTCTTTTTAAATTATAAATAAGTGTGGGGGGGTGGGGGAGGTGAAAAAAGAAGAGACAAGAATTTATATTATTTAGCCACGTTTCTGAGATCCTTCTTTCAGTGCACAGTTTATTACGTTCTTTATTCTGATTAGTTGGTGAAGTTCCTAGCAGACCTTGGATTTCATTGTCTGTTCTTTGTGTCTGTGTTTAGTTGGAGATTTGCCTTCTTGTGCCCTTGCTATTAGAATCCCATCTTACCCATTAACATATCACTTTATCAACTTGCTACAGCTGAGATGGTAATTGAGATAGATCTGTAGGACCCAGAAACAACGATAAGACAAAGACACAGTGGATACTGAGAAGCATTCCCATACAGCTTGGCTACTGTCCATCATTTTCACATCAGCTTCTCTCTCACAATTCTAGTTAGGAGATTTCTGTGGCCAGATATTACCTGTTATGCCTGTTTGAAAAAGGCACAGAATGATACCCCATGGATCACCAGTGATTGGTTTTAGTGCTTGACCTGAAAAGCACTGAGAAAAAAATTGTTTTTCTAAGACCTGCTGATGGAAGATTTAGTGTTATTTTAACTGAGCAGAGGAATAGGCTGCAGGGTTACCATGCTGTGTGCCTCAGAGACAGCTTTAGTACCTGGAAAGGTTCAGGGAAGCTGGGTGAGGAGACTTCTGATGTTCTTAGTACCCATATACTACTATGAAGAGTCTTTAGAGATACTCCCAGAGTACTTCTGACAGAGGATTTAGACATCCCTTATATTAGCCACTTCTAAATTCATTAGAACTTGACATCACCTTTCTTCAGTTTATATGGCCAAGTGCATCAATTCTTCAGCTGTAAGAGGTCACATCAGAAATTTGTCACTTAAACAGTTTTTATTGTTGGAACAGTCTTTTTTGTTTTGGTTGGGTTGGGTTTGGGGATTTTGGTTGTTTGTTTTTTGGGGTTTTGGGGTTTTTTTTGTTTTTTTTTAATTTTACTTTATATGTGAAAAAACGTGGGAAATATTTTCCCCAATAGGACAAATATATATATTTTTTGAGCCATGTGTTTACATTTCTTTGCCTTCTGGTGAATTTCTTATTTTGTTATTGGTTAAGTTGATATAACTGCTACAGACAGAGTAAATAATGCCATTGTTTGTAGGAGCCTCACAGAAGGCCACTCTACAGCTGTGATTTTATCTACAGCTGTGATTTTATTTTTTTTTAAGTGTAAAAGCACTCTAATGCTTTTGCATTTCCACTGGTATCCCCTCAGACCTGCCCGAAGCTCCACACTTTTCAGTTATAACCTTTACCTGGAGAGTACCTAAAGAAAGGTGAAAAGTCCTATTTTAGATATATTTATTGTATGTTCGCTGTTTTGTGGTCATGAAATCACATCTGGAGATCACCCAGTCCAATCCCTTGCCAAGGCAGGGTCCCCCAGAGCAGGTGACACAGGAATTTGTCCAAGTGGGTTTGGAAGGTCTCCAAAGAGGGAGACTCTACCACCACTGTGGTCCAGTGCTTTTCCAGTGCTCTGCCACCCTCAGGATAAAGAGGTTCTTCCTCATGCTGAGGTGGAATTTCTTGTGTTTAAGATTACAGCCATTGTTCCTTGCCCTGTTGCTGGGCACCACTGAAAAGAGTCTGGGACAAAGCCTTGGCACTTTGAGATATTTATATTCATGAATGTCTTCTGTTCTCCAGGTGACACAGGCCCAGCTCCCACAGTGTCTCCTTATAAGAGAGATGTTCCAGATTCCTCATTGGCTTTGTGGCCCTCCACTGGACCCCCTCCAGGAGCTCCTTGTCTTCCTTGAGCTGTGGAGACCAGAACTGAGCACAATACTTCACTAGGGCAGAGTGGAGGGTCAGGATCACCACCCCTCTACCTGCTGGCCACAGTTTTCCCTGGTGCTCGGGGTTATTCCTCCCCAGGTGCCAGACCCATCACTTGCCCTTGTTGAACCTCATTATTCTCTCCACCCAACTCTCCAGCCTATCCAGGTCTGGTGAAATGTCTGTGCAGCCGTCAGGTCTATCAGTGACTCACCCCAGTTTCATGTCACCAACAAACTTCCTCAGGTGCATTCTATCCCTTCATCCAGGTCATTGAAGTTCAACAAGTTGAACAAGACTGGAAACAAGCTGAATAAGAAAGAAACAAATTGAATTAGATCAATTAGAGCTTTAGGTTGAATGGCTCAAAGTTTCTGCCAGTATAGAAGAAATTTTTCTTTGTAGCATTATTCGTTCAGAAGGCAAGGATCACAGATCCCCCCTGCCTGCATGTGTCTGTGTCTTTGGGTTCCCTTCAAAAACTTTTGAACTTGGTGCCTTTTAACAGAATGTGACAGAAGTAGAGGAGTCTAATTAATTAAATAATTAGATTGCCACGGATTTATAAATGTTTCAGTTGGACATCAAGGTCAATCAGTCACAAGACACTTCTATAACAAATTATGTTTTATTAGTTCCAGTGATGTCAGCTCTTTCTGTTGTCTTTCATTAATAATTCAATTGCTTTGGTACTAGAGGATGTGTAAACACACATGATAGATGTAGATGGCTGTGCAATCCATGACTTTTGAGCAGTCCAGATTTTCAAACATGTTTATAAGCAATTGTGATGGTATTTGAGCATCCTGTAAAATGTCAAACACCTAACAGGGTTTAATGTATGGAAACCTTGGTGTTAAGTAACAAAGCATTTTTAAAAGTCTCCATGTATCTTTGCAAACATATGAGAGCACATCTGTTGTACTTTTTTAAGTATGAGCAACAAAGGTTCCTTTTCAGTCCACTGATGTGCTCATTTTTAGGAAACACTGATGCTCTGAGTTCCAAATTCCTCTCTGGTTCCCTAAATTATCCACATGGACAAGGAAATTTCAAAAAAACCCAAACAAACAAACACAAATATGGACAAAGAATTAAAAAAAAAAAATTGGATTTTTCAGTCAATTATCTGCAGACATCTTTCTTTCCTGAGGTGCATTAAAAATGTTCACAAGTAAGGTGCAATAATCTACTAAGCACATAAATCTGAGATAGTTGCCTAGGATTTCCTAACAGTTAGCAAAAATAGATAGGTGATGCTGGAGGCTAATTCCCCCTAAGATAAGTACTAAAGCTAAGCAGAAAACATTGCCCTGTGGACATTCCTGTATCTTTTTGTAAGGCAGACTAAATGATTAGGTTATATTTGAAATCTATCATTTCTGTTGCTAAAATTAGCCAAAATTATAGCCCCATCTAGTCTGCAAATTGACATATCAATTTCTGTGAAGTAAAAGTGTTGCTGAATGTGAAACAGGTAAGATCTACCCCTTAATATTCCTTTAAATTGTCTGTTCTATTTAATGAGATTCATCAATATAGTTTTGTCATCGTATTTAAAAATGAGGGCCAGTATTCAAAAATGAGTATAAGTGCTGAACTCCTTCCTTTTCAGAAACTAAAGCAACTTCAAAATTTCCTTAATGTGGTTCAGAGCCCAGAGACTGGTCCTGGTCATGTAAGCTTTTTAACTACTGATTCCCATTGTTTGCAGCTAAAGTCTTGTTAATTGAGAACTACTTGCCTTAACCAGTCTAAAATCATATTCATGCTGTCACAGAGTCTCTGAAATACTTATCTTTGTCATTAATAGATAAACTGTGGATAATCAAATCAACATTCTGGGTGAAAGTTGGGCTCAAAAGTTTCTGCAAGTTATTAAGAAATACTAAAGATGCCAATTTATCTATGTTCTCTGTAAATATGTTCTGAAATTCCACTAGGAAGAATTCAGTCCTAGAATCACTTAGATTGTTTGTAAGGAGTTTGTATTATTCTCTTAATCCACAAAAACACAACATGCCCTCTTCTGGGACGTATGCAATTCATTGTCTCCACTCATAAAGTAATCTCAGGCTTGAGAATGTGGACAAACTTTATTTTTTTAAAAATGTATTAAATTTCCTTTTAAAATCTCAGTACAAGAGATCCCAGTAGCAATGAGCCTGCAAGCAGCATAAGTGCTGCTTCTAAATAAAGCTTTTATGCCAGGCTCCCTTTTTTTCTCACCTTACACACACAGGCACACAAGGGACTCACTCTTGGCAGTTTCTGCCACTTTGTCTCCTAAAAACAGACAATAGTGTGTCATCCTAGTTGTAAGCTCTTGATGTCCTATTACACCAGTGACAATTCAGGCAAAGAGAGCTTCCAAGCTTGGCAAAGAGTAAAGTCTCCTCTCCTGCTTCCTATTCATTCACAGGAGTCTGTTGTAAGCATGAGAAAAGAGGGATGCACAGAAACATGAATATCATTTATAGCCACCACCATGCCATGTAGCAGCAGATCTGGCAATGCCACACTGGCCACACTTTAAGGGACAGAGCTATAAACCTGTCTAATGTTCCTTTTTCTCCCCTATACCATTAATCTTATGCTCATTATCAAGGCATTTTCAAGGACTAACACAATGTTTCCTTCCACGACTGATATTTCTGGATGACAGGACAGGAAGGGCCATCTTCAGATTCTGCTAAACAGAAGGTGGGGTTGCCTTGGTCTTAGAGGTCACTGCAGATATCTTGCAAAGCAGCAAAAATAGAAATGGGTCCCATATGTTGCTGGAAATCTACTTTTACGGAAAAAATAAGGAAAAAATTGTTGTTTACCCAATATTTTATACTATAATATGTGAGAATAGAAATAACTGCCTTCTCTTTTTGAAATGTAAATCTATTGTGAAAGTATTTTTCTACTGCAATTCACATTGCCTGAATATAGTAAGGAAAACAGTATTCATTTTGGAGGATTGTCTTGGCTTTTATAAAAACTATTCCAAGACCTACAGAAATGTTGCAGGTAAGAGAAATGGAACAGGATCCTATTCCCTTTTTATGCAACAACTAGACCATAAGCCAGCATCCCTTGGTCAGTACAGCATAGGATTGCACAAACATGGGGGGGAAAGTGTGGATGCAGAGAGTTTCTACTGAAGCCAGTGGAAATGCTGAGCACATTTGCTGTGGAAGCCATGGACAGTCACAGCAGAAGCTGGTACCAAAGCAATGCACCAGACAGAGCAGAGGTGCACTGCTCCCTGCAGAGTTACATGTCTCCTGCTGACACATGCTGTGACTGTTCACCCGTCCCCAGCAATTTAATTTCTCCAAACAGTGTACACCACATTTTAAAAGGCACTTAAAGAGGAGTATCAATGGTATCTAGAAATATAGCAAGCTTTAAAGTTTAAGACAGTTAAATTGCAAACACCAGTGCATACTCAGTCTACCAACTGTGCTTTCAGAAGTGTCTTTTCTTTTTCCTTTATGTGATGTAGTATTGTTGGGAAATCAGATGCAAATAAACATTACTTTGGAAAAGATGGAGAAGGAAGACATTATCACATTAATTTAAATAAAACGAAGTGAGCACAACTGACTTTTTTTTTCCTTCACTGCTCGATGTGGTATAATAAATCATCCTTGATGTTTCCCCATTTTATTATCATTATCTGTGAACAAGTTAGAAGTAAGTTGATTCTTTATCAGCTATGACATTCATCTGAAAAACAAGACTAAAAATTCAGTCTCCAGAGGAAAAAATTAAAACCATTAGGGAAATATGGAACAGAATGCCTAATCAAATTATTATATTGGATGAAGGAAAACCATGATTTGGCAATGAGGCATTTTGCTTTGTAGTCCGAATTAACTTGGTAATTATAATGAGTTATGAATTTTGCAATTGTTATTTTTTTAGAAACATATAGCTCTCCAAGAGAGTGGATTTCAAAACAACAGTGTTTTCAACAAAAACTATACTAAAGTACTAAATAGAATTAAAGTTTATATATACACAGAACATAACTGAAACTCTGCAAGTAACCTTAGTTTGCACCAAAACCAGTACTTACTGATGAAAGCAGGGACATGGGATCTTGGAAAAATACAGAAATGCTGTACAAGTATGCAGGAACAGGAAATGTCAAAGCCCTTCCAGATCTGAATCCAGCAGGGGACATGATGGGCAATAAGAAGGCTTCTTCAGGATATCTGTAGAAAAAAACAAAACTAGGCAAATGTATTCCTGCTGCTGAACTGTGCAGAGTATCTGGTGATGAAGGATGTGGAAAAGGATGAGGTGCCCAGTGTCTTCTATGATTTGGCCTTTACTGGTGAGACTGGCTTTCAGCAATTCCAGGTCCCTGAGGCCTGGAGGAAAAGTCTGGAGGGAGGAAGGATTACCCTTAGGGAAGAAGGACCAGGTAAGGCAACACTCAAACAGTTAGGGCAGGGTAGGACAAACAGAAGTATGAGTGCATCCCTGAAGGCTTTTTCCCCACTAGCACTGAGGATGCTGGCCAGACACCACAAGGCCACTGCTGGTTGTATTTGAAAGATCACAGCTCTCTGGAAAGGTTTCTAAGGACTGGAAGAAAGCAAATATTACTCCTATATCTAAGAAGAGAAAGGAGAAGAATCCAGGGAACTACAGGCTTGCCTGCCTCACTTTAGTCCTTGAGAAAGGGTTGGAGCGAAAACTCTTGGCAGCCATTACTAGATGCACTAAGGACAAGAAGGTGATTGGAAATAATCAGCGTGAATTTATGAAGCAGAAATCACCCTGATCATCCCTTGGTGCAGTAAAATAACTAGCTTAGTGAATGAGAGGAGAGCAGGAGATGATGTCCATTTTGACTTTAGCAAGGCTTTCAGCACTGTCTCCCATATTATCTCATAGACTGATAAAGTATGGATCAGGGAAATGGACTGCAAGGTGGATTGAAGACTTCTTGAACTGCTGGTGCAAAGAGTTGTGATAAGCCACCCAAACTCCATCCTTTGAGGTAAATCTGTAATGTGCAGCGTAATAATGATTCAACAAAAGCATCCTGCTTAGCAGGTGTCTGTGAAATTCAAAGCACACTTTATGGATGAGTTGCTGCAATACAGAATTGACTTTTCTGAGGGTAGATGAGCCAGTTCCACTTAAGTTCAGAGTAGTCAGATCTTAAAGAGCACCTACTCTTTTGTGCTGGCAGGGGGATAGTGTAGCTTGTAAACAACCTTGGGAACTGGTTGTGGGACAGGATTTTTCCTGTAAAAGTACCTTGGTCAGCTTTGGGACAAATCAGCATCTTGAACTAGCACAATGAATGGAGGGAGAGAGAGAGGATGCAGCCGTGGCAAATTTGCCCTGCACTGACATAAAGTGCTGTCCCTTTCTCAATGTGAAACAATAGAATAAATCAAAGACCAAAATTTCAGGAACTAGACCAATATGTGGGCACAGTTGCAAAGAAGATTTTTTTCCTACTGCAAAGACATCCTAAATTGTCTTTCATGTATTTATAGAGTGATTATCTTTCACTGTATAAATCACTTGACACTATAGAATGATGTTGAAAGGAGCAGCAGTTTAGGCAAAGTCACACTTCTCACATGGAAACAGAACTGCTTTGAAATGTTCCCATTAGCTTGACTTTTTGCATATCTGTTTTAAATTTTACTGAGCAGATAAATATTCCCTTTGAAGTAGTGTATATAGATCTATATTTTGTTACAAACATGGTTAGAAATATTTCATTATTGATTGTGTGATTAATTAGAATGGTAGCTAGAAGGAAACCTATATTAATGTTCAAGAGAATTTGGTTTGTTTTTCTTTTGTTGGATAAATTACTAACTATATAAAAGGAAATTGCTTTGGAATGGATCAGCTGACTTAAAAGGGTTAACTGCATTTCTGGAAGGGCAAACCTATTTATTTCCTTATCTGTCTTGTTCCAGAGAAAAGCAGCTGGCATGGAAAGTATTTTCTAACTGTGGCTAAGCTGTTAATTAGAACACTTCTCAGAAACAATGGATTTTGTGAACAAAATGAAACAAATCTTTGATTGAAGAGAGCAATTCAGAGCAGTTAGGTATTACTTTCGCTTACAGTTTCCTGCATACTATAATTTAGGAGTTTCTGGTTTTTAAAATGAATATTTTTAAAATTTGTAGGTGTGCATTAAAATACGTATTTTTAAAAATTATGACGTAGAAAAATACACAAATCTCCAAGTATAGGCATAAAACTGTAAGAGCACAAAATCTTTTTGTTTTCTTCTTTTTCACTTAAATGTGCACATCCATAACACAAGGCAATGTTAAGGCAGTGATAGTAATAGGCTTAGCTATTGGTGATTTTTTTCTGAATAATAGTGTTTCCTGAAAAATGCAGTTCAGGGATTAAACTCCATGTGATCTTTGCTATAAGCTCTTAGATGAATTAACAGAGAGGGAAAGGAAATATCTCCTTTCAACTTTTTTGACACTAAATATTGCAGCTTTTTATTCCAAAGTATAACATTTAGAAAACTATGTATAAAAGTGAGATTGTTTTGTTTTGTTTTGTTTTGTTTTGGTTGGTTGGCTGGGGTTTTTTTGTTGTTGTTAAATACACTGGAGAAAAAATACTTTGTTTTTGAGGAGACCTCAGACTTGGTGGTGATGTTACATGAATGAGAAGGAACATATAACTCGATTAATTATCACAAAAAGTAAGAACTGTTCATGCTAGGAGTGAAGCAGATGTCCAGAATTTACTTGACTTTGCCACTGTCATGTAGTACATTCTGTATGAAAGCTAAGATTGTAATGCAAGTGTTTCTACCTGAAATATTCCTCAGAATTTTAAGTAGCAGGATATTGGGTTTAGGCATTCATTTGCATTGTGAGAATTAGTTTTTTTGGTGGTAGGTAAAGGAAAATAAATGAATAGAGGTCAGGTCCCCTAAAAAATTGGAAGACTAATGTGGATAGAGTCGTCATATTGTAATGTACTATTATTACTGTAATGCTTTTTCTTTAAAGAATGTCAGTGTCTTTGTAAACTTCATCCATTTATTTTTCTAGAAAAATTTGCTTAAAGGGGACACTTCTACATTTGTTAACAAAGATATCAGAGCAAAAATTAAATCTCAATTCTTTATTCTCAGTTATCACTCTTACATTAAAATCATGCTAGATAATCTGTCATTGTCACTCATGTGGACCAGCAAATGTGAAGAGATTGTGAAATTTATAGACTTGGCGTGGAAGCTGAGCTGCTTTTCCACTTTTTTTCAAGCAGGTCTCTGACCAGATAGGAGCCAGTCTGGGGCAATATTGTGAGGAGCCATGGAACTCTTCTGGGCTTTATTCATTATGTGATGGTATGAATTACTAGGTACATTTGCAGAAAGAAACAAAACAAAAATCCCAAAACAAACGAAGAAACAAAAAGGCATTGAATCCTTAATTTTGTTTTTGTAAACCAAAACTGAGCACCCAAAGTGTCAGCTAAGGTCGGTGGAAGCATTGTTGC
This sequence comes from Sturnus vulgaris, assembly GCF_052056855.1. Classification (NCBI taxonomy): domain Eukaryota; kingdom Metazoa; phylum Chordata; class Aves; order Passeriformes; family Sturnidae; genus Sturnus; species Sturnus vulgaris. The sequence goes on along the minus strand of NC_142247.1, from coordinate 63,453,553 downwards.
TGAGCTCCTCATATAAGAGCTGAAGAGACCTTGATCAGGTAGTAGGTGAGGGAGCCTCATTCATAGACTTATTAGCTTTAAAAAAAAGAAACAAATGTAACACCAAAACAACTGCTTCCTTCCTCCAATGAGCCACAAATCCAAGGAGACCTATGAAGACTGGTAATTAAATATAAACAAGTAGGTTTTAAAGAACTTTATAAAAAATATTGGAAATTTTGTGTAAATTCCTAAAAATAATTAATGCAAAAACCCAAAATGAAACTACAAAAAGGAGAAATAATTTTGTGGTGTGAAATATAGTAAACAAGAGCTTTCGAAATCAGTCCTTTAGTTATCTCACAAATACTTATATTTTTGCATTTGAATATACAATCATTTTAAACATTTTCCACTTGCTAGAATCTAAAGACATTTTTTATTTTTTCGTATCACAAAACAGGGACTTATTGCAAATATGAACATAAATAAAACACCTGCTCCTGATGAGTTTAACCAGCAAAACCACTGCAATTTACTGGCTGGCTACTTGCCACGAAAACTACAGACTGACAAAAGAAATAAAAAACCATTTCTTTAGTGAACAAAAAAGGTTTTACAAATATTGAGATTAAATTCATGCCGTATTGTCTGTATACCACATGCATGCATCTGAGAATTCTGATCTCTCTTTTGATGCAGACACTGCAAATAACAACCTCTCTTATACAGAGTGAGAAAGAAAGCAAATACTGAATTTTATTCAGACTGAATAAAATAGCTGAAGAAAATGATGCAGAAAGATAATAATGGGACATGAATTTTAATTTTATTAGGTATATGACTTGATTCAAGTTTATCTAGAGAAATAAGCTGCTTCTGGAGGTGCTTGGAGAGTAAGAAAACCAAGCATTATTCCTTATTCAGAAATAACACTATATTATATGTTATACTATTTTTGAAACCCCTAAACTCTCAATGGAATTGATTCTATTAAAAAAAAACCTGCATGTCCTCAATATACACACCTGTTTTTACACCACTCTTGATGGCAGTATCATCAATTAAAATAGATGCTGAGTTTTTATTTGTGTATCCATCAAATTATGACTATAGGCTGTGGCAATCTGAAAGGAATTTGCTTTAAACAGAATTATCTCAAAATCTGCAAACCATCTTACATATGAGAACTGCCCCTGGAACCAGCATTATGCTGCATCCCAAGTGTTTTTCCTATTAAATGTGAATCAGGCTTTTATTCCTGTGTACCTACTGTCCTGCCAGCACAGTGATGGAAGGTGAGGAACATCTTGAGATGCACACCACCACTAAAAGTGTGATTTTGGTACTCACAGTTGGTGACTGAAATGCAGTGTTGGTTTGGGTTTGTTTTTTTTTTCCTTAACTTTAGCATTGTCTCAAATATAAGCTGCTACATTCAATTTTCCATCATCTGTTCCTACTGATCTTAATGGATCCTGAAGGTACCTGATTTTAAATGGTATCTCAAGTACTTAAATAGGTAATTTTTCACTTTTTGTTGCAGTGCATAGGTGACAGAGCACTTCAAAGATTGGTTTCCTGTGGCATTTGCCTTCCTAGTTATGGAAGGAATTAGAAAATCCTATTCCCAAGTCATCTACTGCAAGTCCTCTAGTGATAAATTTGGAAATGTGACACACTATATTATTTGACAATCTTCCTTTCTACCAGATAAACTATTAAATGAATAAATTTACTTTGTAATAACTTTAGCAACTTATTCAATCACTGAATCCTCATCAATCAGTGATATACTGATATCATACCTGAACTGCTAGTTCACCTAACATCCCAAACTACAATCAGTTGTCATTCTTATCCATACTTGTGTTTGTTCACTTACTTTTCATCACCTATCCACCTCTGTCTTTACAGAAAGAAACACAGAGATTTCTGTTTGTCCTTTAGTCTCTTGCCCTGGAATGAAAATTAAATGTACTCCTTTTCTTTCTTACCTTTTCTCAGATTTGGCATGTTCACTTTTGAGCAAATTTTTTCCATATAGCCAGTTTCTTCCTTCAAATCTAAATGTTTTGTTTTGCTCTTCAGAAAACTGATGTGCTTGCATGAAACTTAACACAGTAGTTTTTCAGCACTTGAAGTAAGAAATACTGTACAACAAATTGTCCATACTAGAGTAGTGCAGTTACAGTATAATTAATGCAGCTTTCAGGGCTCTCCTGCCTTCATTAGTGTGTAAGAATATTTTCCATTCATAATTCTCTCCATGACAACTCATAAAATGAACAGTTTGTGCTCATTTTGTGCTAGTACTTATTTTGTTTCTCAGTCATCCAAGACCATCTGCACACTCCTTTTACTCTAAAGATATATATTTCCATTTCAAATCATCTCCCAGTTTGCTGAATATAGCAACCCAAATACTGTGATTGAAGACCTCTTTAGATAAACTCAAATACTTTAATTTCTTCTTCTAAAATTCCTGTGGACTAGGTACTTCTTCCAATAGTATGCTCTCATGAGTATGTATAGACATCTAATTCCGTCTTTAATTCAGAAGGCTCATAATGATTTGCTGTTTTCCATCTTGAGTTGAATGGGTTTTAAAGCCCAGATCCCATATTTCAATTCGCATGATGTTATTTATTCCAAATAATCTTATCCCTAAATCCAGCAGAAGCTGGGAGTGAACTCAGAGCTGACTTTCTAAAAGACAAAAGCTTAACTGGTTGTTATTATGGTAAAAACAGTTTTCTTAGAAAAACTGTCTCCTCCTGAATCTACCCCATTTTTTCATGTCAGCAGAAACTGATGATAGTGAGAACACATCTGTCCCCCCCAATACATTTTTCTGTAGTTTTTATCTCTTCTTTCAGGAATACACTACTTCTGCACTATCTGTCTTTATGTAAAAAACTAATAGGATGAAGCATTTTGAGATTGCTCTCATAAAATATTGGAATTTTTTGCTACTAAAATGCTATACATTTTGCCCATTTATTTTAATTCTTTTACAGAAATTTCTTTTCCAACCTCTGTCTATATTATGTCTGATGATCTTTTTTTTTAGCTGCAGTTTAAAAGGTAAGTTCAATGATTTGGGGATGGCCAGGGGCAGGCATATAAAATCATGTGAAAAGAAATTAAGCATTTCAGTCACGAACACAAGGGGTGGGGGGAAATCAAGTAACATTTATATTTTTCACTGCTCCGTAACATCCAGCTCAGGTTCTAAGTTAACAATAAGCAGTTCATTTTTCCATGTTCAGGGATGAGGTACATTCTTTCACAAAGAATCAGCAACCCAGCACACTCCTTCACCATCCAGGCTTCACGCTGGTCATTAAGAGCCCCCTGTAAGGAGCCTGAGGTCAGGAAATTTTGGCCCTGCACATATTATTTGAAAACTAGAGATCTGTAAAACATCTGCCTTCTTTTTTTGTGCTTAGAAGCAGTGTAACATACAGAGATTGATGCTATTTAGGTTTGAGAAAAACTAGCAATCCATCTCTCTTAGTATCTTAGTAACTCCAGCATCCAGTGATGGGAATTATAGGAATAATGGGAACGATGATTACTCTTCTGCTGTAGTAATGTAGTCAGGAGTGGGGAAAAAACCAACTTCCTCTTGCCTAATTGCAACAGTAACTCAGCTTTCAACTTCTGCAATAGCTATAGCCACCTAAATCAGCTTCAAATCTTGTATAAAAATGGGTTTGCTTTTATATTTTAGCATCCACAGATCTTCAGAAAAACAAAACTAATGTTTATGGAAAGTAGTCTGATGTATTAATTGAAATATATGAGTTACCTACACATTTATAAATTTCCCTGGATAGCCTGATTCACAATCTCACCACCACTGCTTTGACCTGTCAAATTTAAACTGTGGGAAATGAGGAAATATAAAATTAACCTTAGCTCTGCCCTTGGTAATCTATGACCTGCCATATATATTTTGCATTCTGTTTTCACAGATAATATAAAAGAATCACGGAAAAAGCACTTGGCTTACTTCACAGAAACACTGGTTTTTTCCCCTTTAACTCACTCTATATTTTACCACTCTGCCCTGTCATGCACTGCTTTTGGAGATGGGCTGTCACAGATATTCCCAGTGGCTTTTGCAGAGGTAAAATTGGACTGAGTTAGACTGAGCTGTCATGTACTGTAACTCTTTATTTTATGCTTTTCAGAAGGTTTAATTTTTCTGAAGTGATGCTCTGTAAGAGATACTAGGGAGAGTCTTAAATGTGTGTTAACAAAATTTTTTTCCTTTTTTTAAATAGAGAATGTAATTTCCTAATGTAGGAGGATACAGATTTATATCTGATTTCTGCCATACAGGAATATTGTCTTAAGATTTAAAGCCTAACTAAAACATAGAATCCTCCTACAGCAACAGCAACAAAACAAAGAAAAACTCAACCAAAAAATCCCCACAAAATAAACGCCACAAAGTAACTCAAACTAAAAGACAAAAAAACAAAAAACAAAGATACTAGAAATGAATTGGGACTGTTGGTAAATCAAAGGCACCACACATGCAAATTTCTCACTATCTGAGGAGGCAAGGACATTTAGAAAGGTGCTGAGGATGCAGCTGCCTCTTCAGCCTGTCAGTATCCAGAAAAGGACATATCTAACAATGTTTTGAAGTTTTTATGGTAAATAGTGAAATAGTTTGCTAAACTGTTTTGTCTTGATGGTAATATAAATGTCATAATTAAAGTTATCATTTGGCATAGGAACAAGGATCCAGTCAGGTTTTGTCTGTGGCACTATTATGAACTATAGACTTTTAGATTTTGATGCATGACCTTGACTATCTTCCAGACAAATACTAGAAAAATGTCCTAAAAGTTTATAGATTTTTACATGTGAGATGATGAGTGTTGGATTCTCAGTACAATTATAAAGTTGTCCCATTTTATCTTAGTTTTGTTTTTTCTAATTATGTGTAATTTACTGTAGAATAATGGGAAAAAGCACCATATTTATACCTCCAATCCTGCAGATTACATGTCTTTGATTATTCTTTATAAAGAACTGTTGATACAGAGGTTATGCTCATAAAAAATTCAAATGCATATGTCTCCTACAATGATCCCCTATACCTTATGAGCACAATTAGACCCTGCAGCACAGTTAAATGCCATTCTGGTTTCATAAACAGGTAAACTGAGGCATTGCAGTCATGACTTGCTTAAAATTACACCATTTTAATGATAACATTATTGATGCAAGGCAGGAACTCTGACTAGCAATTGTTTGATCCAAATTGTAAGAACATACAGCATCCATTAACTCAGACATCTTCAACTACAGCCACACTTCTTCAGAACTTTGTACTACAAATATTTCACTTGCATTAAGCTTTAATGGTCGCTGACATTTATATTTCATCATCTACCTCAGTTCCAAGTATCTCTTTCAGAAGGTTCAGCTTTCTAAAGCCATGTCATGAATCCCTTGTTATATACTCAAATTTTTCTTTTATTTCTTCCCATTGAGTTTCCACCCTGCTCTGCAAAACCACGTCACTCTGACCCTGCAGTGTGCTAAGCACACTTTAAAATTCTCTTTCCTTTCCTGATGATTTGTTTCATTAGTGACATTCTTCAAATCAAATGTACCTAATCCATGGTTCAGTCTACTAACAGGAAATCGGTTCAGTGAACAGGGTTTTATATAACAAAAGAAGTGCTCACTTAGAGAGTACTTTTAATACTTTGTTCATTGAAAAAAAAGCTGACCTTCGGATTTTTCTGGCTTTAATGCTCTGGTGTTTCAGTTTGGATTTAACTGTAAATGAAAGCCTTCGAAAGCCATATAATCCATCGATCTCATACTTGCTGAAGCATAAATTCCAAAGTACATGAGTGTTTTTTATTTCTTCAATGTTTTTCTGTTGTAATTATGTCAGCTGTGTTATTTCCAGGCATGCTGTGATGGGTTGACATATCTAATACTGTTGTCTGTTCTGCTGTATATTTCCTAACCAAGGTCCAAATGTCTACTTCATTTTGTAATGTTTAATTTTCGAATTAGTAATTGTAATCCCAATATCTGAATTCATTTGATGGGAAGAGGGGCTGTCCTCTTTTTTATACTATCAGTACTTCAGTTATTGGACTGTTGGGGCTTAGGTGTTCTGCTTTGGGATTTGAGTATTTAAAGATACAGTCATTTTACTTGATAGATTTTTGTTGTTGTTGTTGTTTACACAGACTTTTAACTATTTCCTGAGACATTTCCTGACATTATTTTGTGTATTCTGACAGGAGTATGTCCGTTTTTTTCCTTTGCTTTTAGAGAGGGTATGGATATCAGAAACTACAATAGACTACAGACTATTACATTATTTTATCATCTCTCAAATCAGTTTGACTATGCACAATGCAATGTTCCAAGGAAATACCAAAACCTACTGTTACCACCACCACTGCTAGCTTGGCTGGCTTTCAAAATTATTAATCTATTGGTAATACTCCAGAAAGGAATAAAGATGGACATTAAGGTCAGGGAATGAAAACAAGAAAGACCAATTATGCCAAGAAACTCTGTCTTGAAATTGTAACAGTCTAAGGAATTATTACGCCAATTAAATAAATTTATTTATTAATTTGTTTCTTTCCTCAGGGAACAATGATTCCACAGTGTTATTGATTAGAATATTTAGGCCCTAAAGTAAAAAAGCCTTTTTACTGAGTCATGTCATGCTTCTTTTATTCCTTCATTTTTAAATCTAGTAAAATAACCTCTAGCTCACAGAACACAAATGACCTTGTGCGGCTCAGCTATCATTAAATTATTAATATAAATACATTTTATAGTAGAAGCATGCATGATGATCAGATTTCAAGGAAAGCAAGTTTCTAAAGAAAGGAAGTGAGAAGAACTCATCCAGAATGTGAGCAAGAATTCTATAGGATGATTTTTTGCTCTTAGTATATACTTGAAGAGCTTTATTCTTATGATTTGTCTCATGGATTTTCCATTGCTCCTCAGTGGAATACAGGTATTCTTTGAAAATCCTAGCCACAGAACCATGAGACATGCATATTTTCTATGTACAGATCCATAGTTTTCAAAAAGGCCTTTTTGTGATACTTTCTGTCACTACTCCTACAAGTGATGGTCCAGCTCATCACTCATCTCTGACTGTTCTCTTCCTTCCCTCTGGAATAGGTATCTCATGAAATGAGATGCATAGATGGCAGTTTTAACTATGCCCTAAGTAGGAAGGAATTTCCTCCTGATACATCCTGCACTATCTTCTAAAAGAGAAGACAGAAGCAATCCAGCCATTCATTATCTAGTTTTCAATTTAGAATGCACTTTATCTGACGGCAGCCTGGTTTAAAAGAAGTGAGTTCTCCCCATTTCAGTAATCTGTTTTTGCTGTTGTGATGAAATGCCAATAGCACTCAATAGTCTGTGCTACTGGCAATAAGATCATTGCATTGATTAAGGAACTCTTCCTTATCTAGGACTACCTGTAAAATAGAATATTTTGCTATGATGTGAAAAAGCTGAATAGCAGAAGAAGAATTCCAAAAGCTCAATGTAGCATCTGCAGTACATTCCAGTACTGGTGAATAACTGTTCTTCTTTATTCACAGTTAAAAGTACCCTGAATATTCTACAAATGAAAATTGTTGCCTGTACCATCACTGGAATCAGATGCAGGCAAAAATCAACAAGTCCTCTTATGACTCCTCTAGGGAACATGAGACCAGCAGTAAAGATCTATAATCTAGTCAAAGTTTCAGCTCTCATTTTGGAATTGCCATATATAAGTTGCTCCTGTTCCGCTATTTCGATGAAATTAAAAATCTTTTTGTATCATATTTTGATGGAGTAGCAAGTTAGAGATATTTGCAATAGAGTATTCTGTTTGTATGTTTTGCTTGCTAGCCTACAAGATTTTGACAATACTCAAAAGTTAGTTCTTACTTTATTGAATTCTATATAAGAAACTGGAAGGGTTGAATGAATATGCACTGAATTTTGGTATGTGTAATCTTTGTTCACAAAAATTTTTTTGTCAGTGGAGAACAGTGAGGCAAACTGTGATATCAGAAATCTTGACATGTATGTCAAAAATGGGTTTCTCCTCATGTGTGAACGTGTTCCACAGATTACAGAAAAATACAGTGGAAGAAGAAGTAAGATTAGACTCTTGGTGTTGATTCTGACAACTGGATACAGGCCTGTCTGGAAGATGAGTAGTTGCAGTTACCTACCTGCTAAGGAGACTGTAAGCTGTGTGCTTGGGATGCCAACTCATTACTGTAAATCATAACATTTCCTCTATTTATTAGGAACATACTGTACCAGTTTTAGCTTCCATTTGACATTCACTCAGTGCCTACTGAGTGAGTGGCATTATTTGCTCTGCTTTAGAATTTGAAGGCAAGGGATCTCAGTAATAATAACAGCTCCTGTCTTGCAATGAGGATGTTTTGCCTTCCTCTTTCACTGGATATGGAAGTAGGACCTGTGATTTTGTGGTGAAGAAAGAGCTTCTTCAGTGCAATGAGATTTGTAGTGTCTAAAATTCACCTGAGACCTGTGCAGTTTGTCTGCCAGACACACTTCTTTATCCTCAGTTGCCAGGTTATGTAATGACATGTATGTTAGCCAAACTGAGTTCTGAGTGATCCAGAGTGGGGTCATAATTCATTAATGGTGTTTGAATGTGACTGCATTTGTAGGCACCTTCAACTTATTCTTCTCTAAAGGATACATATCCTTATTTTTGCAAATATGTGACATTTACCCTTCAGACCTCCAACTTTATATCGCCTGATTTTTCTACTGTCTATTGATAAGTGCTTTGACTGAAAGTGGATCTTTGGTAAATGGTGCCTTGGAGCCATGATAAACAGTCCATCAGGGCATGTCAGCAGTTTGACTGTTTTGTTTTGAGGATTTTTTTCGTGTGTCTGAATCTTCCGAAGCACAGTGCATGAGTGTTTTTGTTTATTGTGAAGAAAGAGAGGCTATTTCTTATTCTGATGGAGGGGCCAGTGCTGAGGATGCACTCTGAATTCCATATAGCAGAGTAAACCTACAAAGCCACATATTGAGAGACATGAAATATATTTTCTGAACTCTCATGACTTTTAGAAAGAAAGAATGCTTCCATAATTCCAAATCCAAAAAGATCTCTTTAAAGGGTCTCTTATGAATCTTGTGGTTGATCTCCAGAACATGCTCATTATTCAGGCCTTCCTGATTCCCCCTTTGTATCTTCACAAAAATTCTAAAAGCTTGATAGGTTGAAGATGAGTATTGCATTACAAAAATCATTTGAAATTGGCCATTGTGCTCCAGCATACTCAGGGAGACTGAAGGACACACAGACAAAGGCATGTATATTTGTGTATATGCCACACCCACATCCTCTCCTTCCTTCTCACCTTGCTCTCATAATGCCATTACAGAAATCTGATTCTCCTTAGGGAACCAAAATAAAAAAAATTCACTGACTTACACCAGTCAGTCTGTACTGACTTTTGGGAATCACTTTTGATTTACATCTCTCTGAGAGTTAATTAAACTCTGAGGCTTAATGACATCATTTAGGAATGGATCTGCAAGGACATAACATGTGGCTTTGTGCAGGTGAAGAGGGCCAATGAATGGACTGGGATTATTCACCCTTGCAAGCTTTTGCAGAATCCAGTCCTTAGTTACAATTTTAAATTTTAGGTTTTCTTTCAAGTTTTGAAGAGTATCTGAAATATTAAATGTGTTTTATACATGCAAGAAGATTAGTAACTATAACTGTATTGTTATGGTTGTACTAAACTACTTTATATGACTACAAACAGTAATTTCTGATTCAGGATATCTATAAAATAAGTTTTCTAACAATAAAAGAATGCATAAAAGAATGCAGTGAATCCAGCCAGGTACATATTAAAACAACAAAACTGTAATGCTTGATACAATAATTATATCAAATTTCCCAAAATACTAAGTCCAAACAAACTAAGAAAAACCCCAAAAAAACAAAACCAAAAACCCCCACTTAGAAGAATGAAAGGGAGAACATTTTGTTTCTGAAAAAAAGTTACTGCAACAGTAAATGTCACCATAAGAGAAAAAGACAATTTGAGGAAGAAGAAGGGAAATCTGGAGCAGTCACAAGGGACATGGAATGAGGAGAAAGGATAATAATGGCTGGAACACGAGGGGCAGGGCTGTGCCGGTTCGGGAGAGCCGCTGCCAGCGGGGCTCGGGCGCTGCTGCTCTCCAGGGTCCTGAACGCTCAGAGCCGCCGGCCTGGTCCGGAGGAGCAAGGAAAGTAGTGGTTTAAATAGAAAATTTGGAGTGAACGGGGCCAAAATCACTGAAGAAATGTAAATGTTGGATTAAATTGTTTGTGTAAGTGAGAACATTCAGCAATTATATTTATTTATTTATCCACTTATTTATCAATTTACTTATTGCAGTAGGGATCGTGTTTTGTACATGCTGTGCATTTCACTGTGGTTCTTATGGGGAATGTGCATGTTTTTGCATACTCATGCACAATATTTAGAAAAGAGTTTGATGTGTTCTGCTGACACAAGCTTCCCATTGTTGCATTCCTTGTGCATTAGATCTAATCAGAGATATGCTTCCATTCTGCTTTTCATACTGAGTTAATTCCCTCTTCCAGTGGGCAAGCACACCACAGAGTGTTTCATTTACTTGTCATGGTGAGATCAGGAAATCTACTGTTAATTATTATGGTTTCAATTCCCAACTCAGCTGCCTATGTCAGATGTGCCACTGTGTGAGTGTTTGACTATTAATGACTAGATGGAATATTACTACGTACACTATGAATATGAGCAAAATCTAGAAAGAGAAAAATCAAAATGGTACCAGAAAAGTCTTTTGCACTCTTGTCCAATAATTGATTTAAATACAAAACTATCAGTTTTATGTGTGCATATAGGAATTAAGTGATACAATTCTCTGGACTTTTAAAATGCACATAACGTGCAAGCATAACATTTAAAACACTGCATGAATACAGAGATGGATACTACTATGAATAATAATAGCAGATTCTTATTAATGAGAAAATATTATCACACCTAGCAAAAATACTGAAAGTATAATAAACATTAAATAAAATAATTAATATTGTAGCTATCATACCTCATACTTATATATATAGATACAACTCCTTTATATGTATTCTGAGTAATTTAGTTATTATCTTTTGTTAAAATCCAGAATTTTCGTTTAAACTCCTAGCCTACAGAAGCCCCAGTGAGTTCCCCACATTTGATATTCCAGAGTGGAAGAGCAATTGTATGAAAAATACATACCTCCTCTTCCCATACAGCACAGCAGGAGGGGGGGAAAGGAAAAATATGTCATAATTTCCAGATGTTGAGTTTCCTCAGACCAATTATATATGAAATTTAAAATCAGCCACTTCCCAGCAAAATGTTGTTGCCTTCAGAGGAGTATTATAGTCTTTGGTCAGTAATCATTAGGAGTTACAATAGTGAATGTGTTCCCTTTCTGGAAATACCAAGCTGTGGAGTTGGACTATTTGTGCAAAAAGCATAGACCTTCCATTTTCTTTTGCAAAGGTATTTTAGCAACCCCATAAAAACATTACTTATTTTAAACAAGGTATCTTAATATAGTACATACAAGCAGAATGCTAAAATGTATTTTGCTTTCTTTTGTGAGTTCTTTTAATATGACATTAAATAAATAACATTTTTATAGTTAAAATTAATAGGAATATATTAAATTAGTAGACTTAATGCTTTAAAAATGTTTTTTTAAATTTGTTATTAGCATTATCTTAACCCAAAATCTGCAATAGGAATTTTTAGAACTGGTTTAGAAGGGGATTGTATCATATACAGGGACTAGGAAGGACTGAGCAAACATGCAGTTGAGCAAATAATCTCTAGAAGGTAATAACTTGGAAGCACACTGCAATAACACTAGTTTGAGAAAGCTCAGTCAAGAGTCTCGTTATTTTGTAATATTAGATCCATTCCTCCTACAAATTTAAATTTTCTTATTCTTTCTGTTTCATTCCTACTAGTAGCAGCACACAGGATTAAATAATGTTTGCTAAAATGTAATTTAGCTCTTCTTAAATCATGGTGAAATAAAATCTGAGTAAAAACACCGTCATGTCATATTAATGTTGATACAATCACAATGATTTTTCAAATGTACACTTTAATTGACATATACAGATCAGGAAATTATTTCTCTCTGTGAAAAAAGTTTTACAAAACTTATTATGCTTGGCTGTTTAACAAAAGAAAAAACAAACTTGCAAAAATACTATTTTTATTTAAAATTGTGTTTGATCAAGATATCATTTACATAAAAGGACAATTGGCAAAATCTTTGACCAGTTTTCATGGATTTAGGTAATTGTCTTTGCAACATACTAAGTACTTTTAGCAAAAACATTTGATGTCTTCATGGTTTAAGGTCTTGAACTGGATGACAGAGCACTAGGAAGCAGTCAGAAAGATAGGTTAAGGATTTATTTTTATTTAATTCTTTAACATTACTTAAACCTTTAAAATCTAGAAAGATTCTTTCCAAACTATTCTATTTTCTCAAAAGAACAAACAATTTTTTTTTATATTGGACAAAAGATAGTTTTTCATAATTCAAAAAATGGTACCTTCCCAGTTCCAGAGAGGGAAGCTACCAACACATAGGCCAAGTCATAGGTACAGGAAGACATCACAACTCTAGCTTCAAATAAAGTAGGGCACATGCTATAAACTCAGACCAGATAGGGCTTTAATTTGTGTAGTCAGTACCACAAGAATTGTGTGATTATGGTGCTGTTTAATAAAGAATGTGGCATCTTGGTACAACACTTATTCTCTGGGAAGAGGGGAAGACGTCCTCTAATAAGAGAAGTGTGCTGAGTGAGTCAATCAAGTGCCATTGGAAGAAGAGTGAACACTGTGAATAAACCAGTAATTGACATCTTGTGGTTACCCCTATTGTAATTCAATTAAACTGTATTGAATTCCAACAGGCAAAAGCAGTAGGGGCACAGATCCTCACTGCCATGCTACCATAGACCATCCTATTGGCAGGCACTGGAAACCAATTAAAAAACTTACTTATCCAAAATAACACACTTAATGAACACACTGTCTGAAGAGGACTATAATTATCTTCTCCTTCTCATCATGAGCCTGAGCAGGCAATATTACAGGCTCAAGGAGAAACAGTTGAACTATCCCAAGAAAGTTAAATTAATATCCTCAAAAAAAATAACCAGACATTTTTATGGGACTTTTTTTTCCCCATTGCTATCCACTGGCTTCTGCCAAAGTTATTAGGGCTACTGTGTTTATCAGTTAGATGAAGACACTCAGTCTTCTCTGAAACACAAGTCTCAGAACTGCTTGGCAAAGTAGTTTTGTTAAAGTTTTGCTGGAAGCTGTACATACAAATACTCCACAATACTCCCAAATACTCCACAAGTTGAATTTTAGGGAATTTAATTGAACCCTGTACAAATTTTGTACAAGGGAATGTTTCCTCTCTACTGAGCCCTAGTGAGGCTGCATCTGGTGTGCTGTGTCAGTATAAGAGAGACCTGGTGCTCCTGGAGAGGGTCCAGTGCAGTTCTGTGAGGATTATTGGGGGACTGGAGCATCTCTTTTATAAGGAAAGTAAAAGCTAAGGGAGCTGGGCCTGTTCAGTCTTGAGAAGAGAGGACTGAGAAGGGACCTTAAGAATTTCTGTATCTGAAGGGAAAGTGTCAACAGGATGGATCAGGCTCTTTTCAGAGGTGTCAAGCAACTGGAAAAGAGCAATGGGCAGAAACTGATTCACAGGAAGTTCTACCTGAACATAAGGAAGAACTTCTTCACTCTATAGGTGACCAAACACTGGAACAGATTGCCCAGAGAGGCTGTGGAGTCTCCCTCACTGGAAATACGAAAAAAAAAACTGGATGCAATCCTGTGCAATGTGCAACATACCCATAAGGGAAAAAAAGCATGGACATTCCAGCAGACTTGATAGTGAATTTCCTCCTCACTGTCAAAGGAATTTCGTTACTTCTATTTTTCTTATTCACCTGCTTTTTAAAGAAGGGAAAGTTTACATAATTTCTTCTTGTGGCTTCCCATAATTTGACAAGGAAAGTTCATGAATTCCAAAGGATATTTGTATTAATGTAGCTAATCACCTCTCAGTTCTTTCTGTCTGTTTTAATGTCAAAGATAATGACTAATCCATTTCATGGAGAGGCCTTCTGTAGAGGCTTTCTCCAGCACAAGTCACAGACCACACATCAAATGGCTTATTTATAATGTGACTGGATTCAGACCACATCTCTGTCTCAGCCTTCTTTCACTTTCTTCTCTGCAGTCTTAACCTGTGATAAGAAAGGAGTGTAGGTAAAGCCAAAACCCAAATCAAATCTACCTCAAAATTGTTAAATTTCCTGATTATAATTTACATTATTTTTAAGGGGGGAAGATACTTAAAATACTGCAAATGCCATTTGTGTTTTGGTTTGCCCCATTGTATGAATTACATGCATAACTTACATGCACTTATTTTCATTCATCAATAATATTGATGTAAAGGATCTGAAGTCAATAGATGTTTTATTCTTTAGCACTATTTTGAAACATAAACTTGCAAATTCTACATCTGAAGAGTAATGGAAAAAGAAGCTACTTGTGCCTGTTTGCTGCACAAATTCAAAAAGACTTCATAAATACATGAAATACCTGTTTTCTTACTGATTGAATATATACCTTTTTGACTTGCATATAAATGAACTGTAAAAAAAGATGCGGCCTATTTCTATGGCTTCTTTTAGGAATAAATCCAGCCTTAAGCTGATATTATTATAACTAAAATAGGGATTTTTGTTGTTATTTTATGTAGATATATGCATTTTTTTACTCTTTTGAAATTAACATTGCAAATATTGAGCCGGTTTCTATCACAAAGTAGACCATTAATTTATTTTTGTCATGCCTCAATAATTTGATTACGTCTGTGTTGTTGTTTGAATTAAAGCTCTAATTTTTAAGAGTGTGATTTAAAACTAGTGATTCTTCTGGGAAACTCTCAAACTCCTCTCTAAAGATTAGAGGAGATAAACTTAATTATTAAAAAACCTGTATTTATTTCTTGAGTAAAGTATCAGTTTGTACTGATTTTTATTTTGATAAATATTACTGCACACAGTTTCCAAAATATAATTGTTATCTGCATGGTTGAGACAGATTTTCATCCATATTTATTACACGGTTTTATTAATTATGTATACATGTCTGTACACATTATTTACATACCTACTAGCATGTATACATACAGCCTTTAGATGGAAGATTAGGCTCCAGTTTCTTCCAGTGGATTAGACCTGCACTTTTTACAGCATCAACATGTAAAATCTGAATGTCTTGTTCCTGTCAATGTGCATGGCAGCCCAGACATTATAAAAGGGGTTTTTTTTGGAAGCCTAAAATCATTGCTCTATTTCTTAGAAACGAAATTACTTTCTTTTGAGAGTTGTAAACCATACTTTGCAATAGATGGGTGACCGTAGCATTTCATAGTTGAAAAGCTCTCCTGTACTCAGCTTTGCTGAAGTGAACATTTTGATGACTGTAATAAGTGTGCATAAGATGTGATCCTCTTGCTTATCATCACATTCAGTGGGAGTCCTGTGCAGAATGCCACAACTGCATTCTAGCAGTTCACTACATCAGAAATTTTGTTGAGCAGTCCCATGATTTACACACTATTGTAACTGCTCTGAAGTACCAGGCAGGGTAATTTGTGTCTATTTGCCTTTTCAGCAATGATAGTTTAGGCCTATATTTAATAAAAACAAGTTTTATGTTCACTTTATAACAATAATAAAAAGGTTGACAGTATCCAAGTTAGGGAGCACCAATATAAATGCAATTCTGAGTTCTGAAGACGAAGCTTGGCTGGCCCTGCTAGCCTCTCCAGGTGACTTACTCAGCTTGTTCTCTTTTATTTGACCCATTGCAGCCAGTAAACGTCACTACTCTGCTTGCAATATTGTGGCTTCAGAAGGGTGAAAGGAAAAAGTATTAATAGAGTCACTATATGTGACTACACAGAGTGCCCAAAAGAACTGCAGAATTCCACCTGTAACCAGAAACTTAGACAGCTGAGATGAAGTTGCTTTGTTCCTGTCTTGTGTTGGTTCCTATGGCCTTCATTGTTGGCATCCTCTTAGACATGTTCTAGTGTTAAGTGTGTAATAGTTGTTAGATATCTTTCTACAAGGATATGCTTACCTGGGCATGACAAGTCCCACTTCTTGACATTTTCTTTCAATATATAATTAAATGAAATGTAGCAAAATAAAAGTCCAGTTTTTTTCCCCATGAAGAGAGGTTTGAAATAATGTCTCACATATATGTGTGTGTGTGTGTGTGTGTATAATAGCTATGGGAATTTTGGCAGCCCCTTGGAATTAGTCTTGGCTTCTGCCAAAGGGTCATGGACTGTGACAAAAATTCTGGCTATGATAGGCGTGATATGAAGCACTCTTACTAGAGCATTACTGGAAAGAATATGTCAGAGTTAACAACCTTAAGTCTCTGAAAGTCAGAGCAGCAAAGAGATGTTATCATCAATCTAGTAGATATAATAGCCTAATGATATGGTGAAGTTAATCCATGATCTCTCATATAACTCTTTTTCTTCAGTATCCTAAAAGAAATCCAGGATGCCACTTTGTGTACTTATCAAAAGAATTACCTTACATCATAAGAGTGGTAGTATGGAAAGTAAAAGGTGGAAATCTGCATTCTCTGTCTAGTGCCAGAGGAACTGAGGTGTCTGTGGACAGATCTGCAGTTAATACAACACAAGTAAATGGGCATTTGTTATATTATTGGAAGCATTGGGAAGTATTAGAAGTGTTGGATGGTGGATGGATGAGTAGGCTTTCTGGCTTTAACCTGAGTCTTTAAGAATATGATCATAGGAAAATGGTTTTAGATTTCTTCTGGAATAGATGATACATTACATCTACACATTTAGTTTCTCAGAAAGACTGATTAAATGTGGATGCCTGCTTTACCCTTTGTGCCTAGTTTTGCAGATGTTTCCTGTTTGTTACCATTTTATAATGAATGCATAGGAATATTTTGGGTGAAATTGTGGTCTCATCAAACATGATAGAAAATTTTTAACAGAAACTGGGTTTTAAAATGCAGTATTTTGTCAAGACTCACAGTCTTGTTTCCTTTAAGATATTCTTGTAACCTATTGTTTGCAAGTAATTCTGACTTTTGCAACAATATTTGGGTATTTCATATTACTTGGCAATAACTAGGATTCTCACAGAATCTGAATTCTTTCAGCCTTTTAGAGCCTAAATTCCAAAGCCCTGCACCGTATGGTAGCTTTAATCAGGGTAATTCCAGGGAGCAGGGCCATTGGATAGCCTACAATTCAGAGAGTCAGTTTTAAATATAATGGCCCTTATACCAAAGATACTTTGAATTGCAATATAATGAATAAAGAAGTAATAATTGTTTTTAGTTGAGTACGGTCCATTTGCTGATGAGAAATTAAATATGGCTTCAGCATAAATATTTAAAGATTGTATTGTAAAAAATGTACAATTGGGAAGAATCTGTAAAGGGATACAGAACCAGCATAGCATCTAAAAAAAAATATTGTGTTTATTTAGGAATAAGCCCCTAATTTTAAATATTTAGGAGCGTCACGGTATCCAAACTATGCGTGATTATTGCCACTGAAAAGTTTAATAGCACATCTCTGCGCTGTGCCTTCTTGCGTGGCTTGCCAGCGCAGAGCTGGAGAGCAGAAGGACGCCTGACGATCTCCTCCGAGCCCTATTTCCCTGCCTGCTTTGTAATGTAAATGGCCAGTTTGAATCCCCCCACGGCTCCGTGCGCTCGATCGCCGAGCATGGTGCCGGTTTTTAGGCGGGAGATCACCTGACCGCCCCCCGGAGCTGCCCTTGCCGGAGGGCTCTGGGGCGGCTCGGGCAGGGCTGGCGGCGCTGCGGGGGCCGGCGGGGCCGAGCGCTCCGGGGGGCGGAGGGAGCGCCGGCAACGGGAGCGCCGCTGCCTCAGCCTGGAGACAGAGGGGGAAAACAAAAGAGCTCAGCTGCAGTTTTGTGTCGCCGTGTTCTGGCTTCAGCAGAAGATTCTAGACATTCGTGCCGAAAAATCAAAGCGCAGCTGAGACTACATCTACCGGGAAGATAATTTCCGTCCCCAGAATGGGCTGGATCCAGTACAGGTGGTTTGCAGATCATGCGAAGACAGACGGGCTGAGAGCCATGGAAAGGTGGGATAAGGCGCTGCCTTCTCTTTCTTGCCTTTTTTTTCCTTCTCTCTCTCTCTGGATTTGTAAAGCAGTATAGCTGGAACCTGAGTCAGGGTCACTTAAAGAGATTAGATGGGGTTTAATCCCACAGAACAAAACCAAAATGGGAGGCACTGCTGTGTTCAGACAGATGTTGAGCCCAAACTTGGGCTGAGTTCGACTCGCTGTGAGCGATCCCTGTGTAGCTTTTGATGTTGTCTTTGTTTAGAATAGTTCCTTCGCGAAATACGAGGTTTTAGGACGAGCTGCATGCTTCTGTAATAAATTGTCAGATGACTGTTCCAATGCGAGGAGATTTTTGCCAGAGAAGCTGCAAATGAAGGCTTTGGAGGTGAGTTTATGGAAATAGGAAGAGCTGTTGACTTTGAATTCCGTGTGATGCGGGCATGGTTAGAAGTTGAGCTGTGCTTGTTGTTGTACATTGTCTGAATTGTAACAATGGGCAGTTCGAGTAGAGCAAGTTTGAATGGTGTTTCTTTAGCAATACCAAATGCATTTCACTCGTATGATCTTTGGCTTTTCACAGAAGGCAAGGAATTTCTTCTTTTTTCTGAGGAAAAAGCCAACAGATTTTTTTTTTAATATCAAAGAACAGGAACAAATTAGCATTTTTATTTGAATGGTTCTAGTTAACACCAGCATGCCTTAACATCTAAAACATATCCCAGCAATTTCTCATTTCTTTTGTTGGGCAGATGCATTTCTTTTGTTCCTGAATTTTTTTCCCTGCCTCTTTAGAACAAAAGGCATTTCCTTTTATTCTTTTTTTTTTTTTTTTAATGGCAGCAAGAGAGTTATATACAAATTAGCAATTTTATACAGGTTAATGCTCTGCTTCATTCTGAAGTAAACTGCCTTAAGGTATTAGGAGGAGAGGGGGTGGGCAAACCGGGGGAGGCTTGACCGATGCCCAAGAAATACTGAATTCAGATGGATTTAGATCATACAGAGAAGCAGACATTTATCTGTAACTGGATTTCAGCTCCATGTCATGCAAAATCTGCAGACTATAGCAGGAAGACTCTTAGCAACCAATAAATCAGATTTGTAATGGGCCTTTAAAAATGTCTGTGAGGGGTGACTGCCTGGGTCCCCTTTGGCCAAATTAAGATGCAATCTGACAGTACAGTAGCATCTGTGTGCTGACATTTGCTCGTGAACCTAGTGAAAAATGGCTCCAGATCTCTTCTTCAGTCCCCAAAAGACAGTTTCTGAATAGGCATGCATTTTTCCCTTGTATTGTTGTTAGTTATAATCACCATTCTCTCTGGTAATGTCTGACTGGCTTGTTTTGCTTTGCTTTCTTTGACTGTGACTGGCTGAGGGGCTATGCTTGTTTTACCTGAAATCAGAGCCTCATGCCAATACTACTGCTTACAAAAAAAAAGAATAATCTTAAAAGGTGTGTATTGCAGATGTGTTGTTTAAATACTGTTAATAAAGCAGCTTCTGCCAGTTCTGCCGGAATTAGGTAAGTGGGTTGAAAAACATGTGTCTTTAATAATGTGCCGCCCACGATACAGGTGAAAAAGAAATGCCAGCTGGTGGTGAGTGCAACTGTCAGGTAAAACTGAAAATCCTAACAAAAGGCAGTGGAATGAAGTCCTTAAAGGCCAGAAGTATATGTATGGGTACAAGTGTTTGTTTATCCAAGGGAGAAGTTCACGTTCAGATACTACAAGAGTGGGGGGGAGGAGGAGCAGGGGAGGCACTCCTTTAATTGTACTACAAGTGTGCTGGGTGGAAAGAGCCCTGCATGGAATGGCCATTCAGTCTGATTCACAGCTCTGCTCCAGCGTTCCTGAGCAGCAGCTGCAGCCCGGAGCTGGGAGCAGCCTCTGTCTGTCCCCATGTGGGGTGATTGCAGGGGACTGGGCAAGGGGACCGTGTTTCTCCAGAGGGGTCTGTGCCAGGGATTCATGGGGCGACTGGGAATTTCGCTCCAGTGAAAACTGCTTCTTTAATGTTCCCTCGATAAGGTGGCTCCGTAGCACAAATGTGCAGCAAGTAGGAGGCAGGAGGGCAGCTGTGAGTAGTTGGCAGTAGTATGGATGCCCTCCAGAAAACGTGGCCAGTTTTTTGTGACTTTAATAGCGTCTACTATTTTTGTTGGTACTTAGAAAGTGTGTTGTGTGCAGTGCTTATAAAACCCCCAAATGTTACTTGCTAGACTTGTTACAGTCTTTAGAGATTAATTTTCATTGACCTAAATGCTTCCATTACCGCCAGAAAGGAGCAAAAAAGAACTTTAACAGTGCGTGCAGATCCCATTGCTGCTTCTGTACAGGTAGATAATTTGACGGTAGTAAACACTTGCTTCGTGGAAAGTGATACAATTGCACAGTGGGGTTGTGAAAAAGAAAACAAATATCTTGCAAACCATCAGACAAGCAGAAGTGTCAATGAGAGGTATTCAAATAAACAGAGTTAAAAAGCTTTGAGTGACAGAAATATTCCAGATACCTTATTCATACTGACCATAGTTACAAGGCACTGGAATGCAGCTGCATTTGGAAGGTAAATCAACCGGGTTGATTTTTAGGTGTGTATGTAGATAATAAGAATAAAACGGGAGTCTAATACTGAACAGGAACAAATTAGATTTCAGAACTTTACACGTTAAGAAAAACTCATTTGAAGATCACTACAGGCAGAAAAGTTTCCAGAAGAAATTAAATGAGCAAATTTAACCCTAAAGAAACACACACATCCACCTAGGAGCATTGTCTATTGATTATGTCATTATTAACTTCAACAATATTTAAAGTGGGATTAACAATGAAAATCTGATTTAAGAAATTAAGCATGGCTTTTGACTTTTATTGTCAAAATGAAATTTCCCAGGGACTTTGCTTGGAAATGCACATTTCCTTGTGGTGCAGCACTGACACACTGGACCCCTGTAAAGGGGGAGGGGAAACAAATGAAATGGTGGCACTAGGAAAATTTCACACCACCACTTTCAGAAAGCTGTGTAATACATCCTGTGGATAAATATAAAAGTCAGGATTGTCTTCTGGCTGTGGTGGAAATGAATAATCACAAGAATTAGATAGATTAGTATATACTAACAGGAAAAAAGACTCAGACCCAGAGTATTGAAGCCTGAGAAAATCATATTTACATTGAAGCAGTCCAAGTAGAATTGCCAGCGTTCCAGCTGACAGACTCATCAAACAGCCCACCTATTTCCCATTTCTGTAGCAAGTGCCTATACAGAAACCATCATACTCTCACTGCAAAATAAGCTTAAGAACATTAAAGGCCATATAGTATTCCCGGTTGCCCTAATGCAACCAGTTTAAATCAAGTTTGTTGTAAATGATGTCACTATAACAGAGTTGATTGTAGCCCATAGGGCCAAGAAAAGAGTATGGTCAGCATAATGTTTTTTTTCCCCCATAAGAATATCCCAGCTATTCCTATTCCTCTGTCATTGCTTCCTCGTGTGTATAGCATATCCCAGACCCACATGTCTGATAAAAGCACCAGACAAAAATTTCAGAGAGATCTCTCTGATCACTGTAGCAACTCCTTTCTGACTACATTGTGCTGTGGGATTAAGAGGAGGATGGTTCTTATAGTGACCTTTGGTGTTTGTGTACAAAGAATACCTATGTTTAGACTGCCCACTATTTCGTAGAAAACAAAACATGAGTAGTAGAGTTACCTGAAAAGTGTAAGCTGAAAGTTGGCTGGGTTTGTTATTTCTCTAACCAAAGAAGGTTAGGTTGACTTTTTCAACTAAATAAAGAAAACCACTCTCACCTGGAAACATGCCAGATTCTTCTAATCTGACATTATAATCTTTTCCCTGTAACCCTTCTAATTTCTTTGTATTTTTCTTCTCATATTTTTTTTCTGACATTCCACAAACTTCTTTATTTATGTAAACTTTCTTTGATTTAACCATCTATGACTTTTACCTGTTCTGGGCCAGTGAGAAGCAATTACTGTCACCAGGCCTTTCTTTAGTGAAGTCAGAATTTGGTGCTGGGGAGCTGGGTTATAGAGAGGTGCATACCCAGATGTCTACAGAATACAATACTCTTAATCTCATCAGTCTTCCTACAACAAAAAGGAAATTATTTTTCATCCCAATATCAGCCAAGTATACCGTAAAGAATTTAGCCAGTATTCCCATGGTTCAAACTGCTGAAGGGAGCAGTGAAAGCTGGTGGCTTTCTTGGGGCAATTTTATAATCTGAATCTGTATCCTGAATACCTGCATGATCCTATGAATGGTACTAAAGGAGAGTGTGGTTTATGGTTCAGTTCTGCCTCTGCTGAAATTGGTGCCAGGTTTTACTCTAGAGATGAGACAAGAGAACATTTAGTAGAGAAAATCTGATCTTGCAGAGGGGCTCAGGTTAAATACATTTTATCACCTTCCTGGCAAAAAAAACCAAGGAAATAGGATTGACAGTGGGTGATCACTGAAGCTCTAAACCCCCTAACTGTTAGACATTATGAAATTATGAACAACAAAAAAAGTGCCTGGGAAAAATTCTTTAATCTGAAGGTATTAGGAGTTAAGTCTTTACAGCCATGACAATCCCCATTGACAGAATTGCTCATAACCTAGAGGTGATGGAATACAAATGGGCATGGATGTGGGAAGCATTGCAATAGAGAGCACATCTCAATAAAAGCTCTTTCTCAGTTATCCTTTCTTTCCAGTCAAATAAATAAATTGTAGTGAAGTACAGTGTGAAGAATTATTGCCACTAGAGTGCTTTTCTGATGAAAGAGATGATGTAAACTATAAAAGCGTGTCCTAGAAAACAGAAATTAAAGATTTCTGGAAGTTTGTAAAGATTTAGGAACTCTTGGATTGATTCAAGCAGACTAAGTGGATGTGGATTGTGTAACTCCAGCATTGGTCATGTGCTGAGAAACCTGATCTGATGGGAGCACAAAGCCTTGGCACTCCTATGCTGCTCCTGCTCTCCATCTGTCTCCTCTCCCAAGGTCCTGGCTTAAATCTTCAGGATTTCTCATGACATTGGCCAAAGTTATTGCAGTGATTATACTCATCTCTGTGACGGCAGAAGCCATGATGAGTCCAGGAGATGATAACACTGCTAATGAAACATTGGTGAGCAGAGCCTCTGCAGGGTCAGGACCTTCAGGGCAAAGTTCCCTTTCATTAAAGGATTTTTCACCTTCTGAATCAGCTTCTTGGAAGAAATTCTGAAAGGTAACTTGGCATCACCCTGTAACGCTGTGCAGTCAGATACAATCCAGCATTTTGTATTTTAACAGTGCACATAACCCAAAAAGGTGTGAGGAACAGTGTCTTTTTTACTAAATTAAGGTTTTCTATCACATGGTTGAGATCAAGAACATCTAAAAGCAAAGCCTGATTATGACACCAGCCACTGGAATATTCCATAAATCTAGAACATCTAGGGAGAATTGCAGATGGCTGAATAAAGAGCTTGATCAGATCATAATCATTCACTGTTTGATCACATAATTGACTGGGGTGACTGGAAGCATGTGTGCTTCTGTCTTCAGAGCTCTGCAGCTCCTGACTGACAGAAGGAGACTGCAGTTTTGGTGTTTCTTGTTCAGATGATATAATAGAAAGAGGTTCTGGAAAACACAAATGAACAGTTTGTGGAAATGTGAGTACCATTGCACCCTAGAAATCCTTATGGGATGAGTGGTAGCTATCCCTCGGACAGGAGGATTTTGCTGCACAAAAGGAAAGGGTAACTCCAAACTTTCCTAGCTTTTTTGCATGGCTGGATTTTAAAACCTGGAATAACTGAGGGGATAGTCTGCTCCCATTCTGTCATCGCAGCCGTCAAATGCTGTTGTCGAACGAACTGCGGTGACATAACCATCAAAAAACACCTGCCTGTGTGCCTATTGGAAAGTCCTTCTGCAAAAGGAGGAGTGTGCCAGTAGGGAGCTCTTTATCGTGTTAGGTTTTTTCCCTTCTGCAGATTCAGCAGGTGCTATATATTATCCTTTACAACCTTCAGCCATTTGGAGCTAGGACACTGTAATTATGTTCCCTGTCCATGGAAGTTACTGACTATTACTGTGTGAAATACGAGGTCTGCTCAGAATTCAAAACTAAACTGAGGACGCATGTTTGCTGCTGTTTTCATACCAACAGAATAATGGCAGTGTTCATTTACAGTACTGTTCATTTACACTAGTAAATGCTCTCTGCCCCTTAAATGGTGGAACCTGTATAGAAATACCTTATTGCTGATAAGTAAAGAAGTCAAATTCCCAGTGTTTACAAGTACTACTCCTACAAGTAGTAGTTTAAACTTGTATAGTTTATTTTGTAAAAAAATTCATAGAGGTTCACCCCTTTGTACATGTGAAAATAAATTGGGAGGCTGAGACAGAGAAAGTACACAAGCATTTTTAAACAGAAATAACTTTCAGTCATTGCAGAGATAGTCAGGCTCTCAGGGCCCTTCCCAATGAGTTATCTTAACTACACATTGCTCTGGGACTTGTATGTGGGTCGGTCTGTAAGTACCTGCACCTAGCTCTCCCAATGACTCAGTAGCACAGAAGACAAAGTTGGGTTTTCTATCTCCTGCTGCTCCTACTTTTGCAACCTCATCCACATAAGAATTGCCTTCTGTGAGGTTTCATCACTTTCTGACTAAAAAAATGTAGCCTGTTTTTATCTTGCTCTGTTCTCTGCTCAAGTTATTCAGAGGAAGTAAGATATGGGGGGGAGTGCCTTGCACACTATTCCATTAGGATAAATAATGTATGCTGTCTATTGTGTTTCGAAGAATGCTTCAAAGAAAACTCTCCATGGCATAGTTATGATAACAAGCAGGAAAGAAATAAAAGGAGAGAGAGCACAAGCAAATATAGGTGCTTTGGTATTATCTTCTAGTTCAGTATTACTAGTGTGCTTCTTTTGCCACAGCTCTTGTGCTTTTGCCACAGCAGTCCATGGAAAAAGATTGTAGCCTACAGCTGCCCTAAGAACAAGGAGAAAGTTTTTGTTGCTCTTTACCTCCATATCCTGTTCATTTCTTCTTCCCACTTTCATTTTAATGGGAGAGCCCCACATGCCCCCACATCTCTCAGGGGAATGACCATGGCTTTTAAGAAGCACTGATGCTCTCACTTTGAGGTTCTTGGCCCACATCAGGTGAATGAGTCTGCAATAATTGCTACAAATGTTGGTGCATCAGACCCACCCACTTAGGTGTGGTAACTTTTGAAAGTAGAGAGGACACTCTTACCTCCTACCAAGCATTATTTTTATTGCACTCTGTATTTTTCAATTACTTCTGTGTATAAAGCTTAGCATATATGAATTATCCACTATAATAAGAATATGTGATCAGACAGTCCAGATTCCACCTCAACAGCAAATACAAAAATTATTGGAAAAATATCTTAAACGTTTGATACGGAATTTGCTTCCCCAGCAGGAGTAACAGCAGGTTATTTGGTCCAGCATCCTACTTTTGAGACTGGGAAAGAGTAGCAGCACTAGGCCATGTGGGGTAATACTTTCCTTTTATGCCTCCCAGTTTCCAGTATAACTTGCCAAGATACTAGGATATTTTCCAAGTGATATGACATTCTTGTTCTAAAGCACAAATTGATATTTATGTGGCCACACAATGCAGAAGAAATGTCATTTCCAGCGTTGATCCCGTGGATACACGCTCAGTGGTGTGTATGTAACCAGACCTTTACACCTCAGTACAGGGTGACCCAGTCATGGAGGAAAATTGGTTTGTTATGCCTTCACTGAGCTTACTGCTGCCTTGGTGATGAGCCTTATATCTTCAAGCACATCAGACTTTCCTGCCATCATTAGAAATACTTTAAAACTTTAAAAGTGAAATTGAGTTTTGGCTAAGTCAGCATGTAAATCTGAAAATGTGTTTCATTTGTGATAAAAACATTTCTGTGCATATGAGTCATGCCTGGCAAAGGCAGAGTACAGTAATCCAAAAAGAAAAAAAGAAAAGAAATCAGAATAAACTCTTTTTTAGGAAATTACTATCAAAAAATTCTAGGAAGGTGTTTGACATAGGATCTGCCTCTTCTGGGATCATAGTATTCTCCATCAAATCACCTCTTCTCTGTTACTGGAATATTTTCCCCCCTTTTTTTACAGGCATGCCTTTGAAATCCCAGTTCATCTTATGACTTTGCATATGGATTTGGTTTGCCTATTTGTTCCTCCTTTTTAGGGTTCTTCCACCCTTCCCCAAAGGTGTGAAGGGAGACTGGATTGAAATAGGTAGATGTTGATGAACAAATGCATTTTTGTCTTTGAGTGCAGTACAGTTGTCTGTGAGAGACAGCCTCTGTTTGCCCTTAAAATTTCTGACCCTCTGTCTGAAAATGGCCATCCTTGAGCCTTGGTGTGAACATCTTACACTGACAGAGAGAATTGGCCATTGTCAAAGTTTTTGGCCATTGTTACAAAGGTACCAAGAAGCCAGTGGGAGGGAGAGTGTTTAACAAGCTGAGTGAGTGGCACAGAGGAAGACAGGACATGGAGAGGAGCTGAGAGCAGAGGGCTTGGAATAAAGCTCCTAAAAGAAAAGAAATCAAACAATTCATAGAGAAACAAAGAAAGCAACCAAAACCAAAATTAAGATAAATGAGAAAGAAAAAAATAAAATGAATGATGGCAGAAACAGGAATTCTTATGCACATCCTCAAGCTGTCATGGCAAAGAATATGAGCCCAACAACTTTTCCTTCACTTCTCCATGGAAATAAACCAATTATCAGAAAACTATTGTATTTTATTCTTCAAAGAAGTTATTTAAAAGCAGTTCCCCATTGTGGAAAGACTTGACATAAGAGCAGATATTGTCTCTCATAAGTGTTCTTTATGGTTACTGTTTAACTCAAATGCCAGAAATCTGACACACCATGCTACTTAACAGAAATTGATGGTTTTGCCTTTTGGAACCTGGGGAGCAAGGAGAAAAATGACTTTGAAAAGAAAAATAATTGTGATCTGGATTGTGTCCAAGGAGAGTTAAACCAGTGATAAAGTTTCCTTCCCCAGGTGGTAAGGTTTTCAGGGCAGTGGGGAGCTTCACTTTCACTGCAGGCTCTTCTTGCTCCTGATGCTCATGCTATTCCTCTCTTGCTCTAAAACATCCATATCCCACCATCACAGTTTCCTCCCTCCAGAGGGATCCAGTCTCTTGTGTGTTTTACTGGGCTCCTCTCCACCACTGCAGTTCAGGAAAGGGTTGATGTCAGGGCTTCCAGTGGGGCAAAAAGCCTTATGCAGGTTTTCAGCATCCTGGTGAACCATAGGCTGTTGAAGAAGAAGAGGGTGGAAGGGTGAAGATGGAGAAACCCAGTCATTGTGGCCTCTGTGCAGCATCCCTACTCATGAGAAAACGCAGAGAGGAAGCAGTGTGAGAGAAACAGTCCAAAATCCTGGGTGCTTTATGATATATTACATGAGAGCAAGAGAAAACTGTGCTTTTTGACAGAAAGTCACCTTTTAGCACTTTGACACGCAGGTTCCTTGAAGCTCAGCCTGAATGAAACCTGGTTAAATAAAACTCTAAAACATGTTCTTTATCTTAAAGTCTTTGAAGAAGTGTCTTCACTTCTGAAACATATTGAAGCTTTATTACAAACCATACTCTGATCTGAGGCCCTGTGGTATAAATCTGCAATTACTTGCTCAATATCAGTGGTATTTTCCTAGCAGAGGAAGAGAGGAAGTTCACCCCTTCCTCCCAAGCAGGTGGATGAATTCTTCTAAATCATTGGCACTGTAAACTTCTGATATAGTGCTGGCACTTACTTTCATCTGGAAGATTAGAATTAAGTACCACCTTCATTTTACAATTATACTAAATTAAGTTAAATCATTATGCTTTAAATCTTCTGTTGCACTGTAGAATACTTACTTCAGCTAAAACTCATTATTTTACTTTAAATTCTGTGCTCAGGAGTGTTTCCCAAAACATGAGAATGCATAATAAGAACATGGAGAGCTAGTTGTCTCTGAATTGTTGCTACCAGTATTTCACAGTTCAAGATGCATTAAATGTCACGGTGGTCCAAGGTTTGTCAGTTTGTGAGTTTATCAGAGAAGAGGTGTAGATGGTGGTTAATGAAGAGTCAATGTTGCAATTTATATTCAAGTGGCAAGAGGCAAAGACGGAATATGCGCAAGAGAGGTGAATAATTTAATTTGCTTGGACGCTGTATTCTGCGTTCCAGGTGGTAGTGTCAAACTGAGAGGATATTCCAGGAAATAATCAAAAGAGTTCTTTTCTAGAACCATTAGTCCTAATCCTCTCATCATCTTTTTTTTTAAACACTAATATCATGCACTATTTTAGTCCTCTCTACTAGCCCTTCACAAATAATTCCTTTTTCTCCACATTAAGATTACTATTAATTTATTAGTGATTGCCTCTGATGCAATAGGTACTACAGATCTTGATCTGTATAATTTCTACACATTTATAAACAGAAATTCAGTGTCTGCCTTAAAGGGGGTGTGAACATCCACTTCTATATTTGACGTGTTCTGTAGCTGTACAAATGTATTCTACCGTTCAAGGATTTCAGAATTTTTAACATTAAAGCACATATTACAAAGGTTATTTTTAGAAGTGTAAACCATGCAGTATTAAAGCATTTCAAAGAACTTATTCATCCATCCATAATAGAGAGACACTAAGAGGTTCATATACAAGATTATAGTTTTGCACTGATTTTTTACATAGGAAGTACCAAACATGAAGCCTTTCTGTGTACAAATTATATTATTTTACAGTTTCCTGCTAATGACAAGCAAAATAGTGGCCACCTATTGAAATAGTAGAGTTATAACACTGTATCAGTGATTGCATATTTTCTTTCAATTAAAATACGTTTACCATTTATTCAGAAGTGTAGAACTGGAAGAGTCCTCTCAGCCTTTCGTCTAAATCCCCCTGTAATCACGGGCAACTGTATCATAAAATCTCCTGGATAAACAAATCCGTTTTTCTGTACTCAATGTGTGGGGCACCAACTACGTTCTCATCAGTTATCAGTATTTTTCATTGATTTCAGTGCTGTGCTCTATTCACCAATTAACTAGGCATATCGCCTTCACTGACCCAAGTACAGACATTTTGCAGGATAATCTCTCATCCAGCAGCCAGATTTGCTGCTTTATGCTCTTCCACCTGTCTAGCTGCATTGTGATCATACCTTTTTCTACTGAATTATTTTCCTTTTTATTTGTCATTTTAAAGTCATAGTCATAATATTAAGTAATGGGTGATTTTTAGATGTGTCAGTCAATTCAGGGGAGAATAATTTCTAATTTATGCTTTAAAATAAATTTATTTAAAAATTTTGTTTAGATATTGGTTTAACTTTTGTTGCCACAGTGCAGATCCAGTTTGTGTCAAACAAATCTAATAACACAAATCTAATAACACCAACAAGTGTTGTCCGTAGTGCACGAATCAAAGCATGTACTGCACAAAAGAGGAGATCATTAAGTTGTTAAAAATGCTTGATGGTGAGACTTCCATTATGCCAAATGTTCTTCTGAACTCCTGTTGTATCTGTGGTAATGATGGATCAGTGAAACAACCTTCATGTATAAACATGATTGCTGTATTTGCTGCATTCTCCGTTCTGGATGTCTGACATTTCACTAGGTATAGCCCCTTTAACTATGATTTTTGCTGTGTCCTTATGAAATCTTACATGACTTTAAAGGAGAAATGTCACACCCCTTTAATCACATCACGCTTACTTATTTTATTTTTTTGTGTTTCCGTATTTCAGTATTATCTTAAATCATTCTTCCTGTGACCTTGCTTGGTCCAGATTTTCAATAAAGGACTTTCGTAGAGAATTAATACAGGCCATTTCTTCTACACTGTTGTGTTGTAAGGATATCATATAATCTGTAGTTGATAATTAAAATTCATATTCCATGAGACTGCTAGAAAAAATTCTTGAGTATTGGTAAACAGCAATGAAGAAACATTTTTTTTGTCTATAGAGCATCCAACAGTATATTAATAGTCATCCTTTGATCTCCTCCTGGAGCTGACAAGATAGGAAGCAAATTGGTAATTTTCAGGGTTTATTTTTACTAAAAAAAAAAAAAAAGAGAGATAATCGCAATAGATGTTTTACATCAGTATGGGACTTGCCTAGCTAAAGATCCAGACAGGCAGAAAACAAAATCTAGATTTCTAAACAGCAGTTAAGGTAGTGTGCTAACACAATCCTGTCGTTAAAAAATAGTATTTCCTGCTCTTAATATAGGAATTTGTGACATGGATCCTCTTACATAAACTATATCGTGTAGGTGAGGAGCTTTTGTTTCTTAAAGATTTATCTAGCTCTTTAGTGTTACTTTGGCCACGATAAGCTGCTGTGACCCTGGGCTATTACATTTCCAGACCCTTCTGTCAAGGAGGATTCAAACCACTTGTCTCTTTACAGGCAGCATCACCTGCAGAGAAATTAGAGACTGAACTCAGTAGTGAAGTGGTAACTTTTAGCTCTATTCACAAGTGTCTCTCAACCCTGAGATGTCACTTGAGAAAAAGCCACATTCCAGAATGCTTTGAGATTCTGCTCTTGAAGTGACAAGAGGAGAGTGACAGATGGGAGAGCAGGCTGAAGTCAGGTACAACAGAAGTAAGAAATGGCCACATATGGACAACTGGGTGCTCTAGCCTTCAATCACAGAGATGAGTGACTTAGAATTTATGCATAAAAGGAGATGACAAAGTTTTATTGGTCACAGTACTTAAGACAATCAAAGTGAAAATTCATTTATTTCCCATTTGGTTAGTGAAGACATTTAACTTCCTGGAACACTTTCTTGTTGTTTTTGTTTTTGTTTTTCTTTTTTGTTTGTTTTTGGGGGTTTTGTGTTGTTTTTTGTTTTGGGGGTTTTTTTGTTTGTTTTTTTTTTTGTTTGGTTTGGTTTTTTTTTTACTTTTCTGTGAGAAATGTTTTATGGCCTACAAAGAGATGACTGAGGAATAGAAGTACCACTGTGACCAGTGAATTCTTCATGAGAAATACATTTTCGCATAAGAATTTCAAAACAGAGAATAGCTTGATAAGCCCTGGAAAGCTGCTATTTTGGTAACACACACAAAACATTACTGTGAGGTTTCTGTAGCTGACATTAGAAATGGAAATCAAAAAGAACTTTAAAAAATTCTTCATACATGTAACATGAAGTAGGAGGAGTGTGCCTTGCCAAGAAACCAAAACATCATAATCCAAGGATTGTACACCCACATTTATAAGGGCTGATTCAAAACTAAAGGAAATCAAAGAGGTATAAATTCACTCCAAGAAAAGTGTTAGGATTTGTGAAACAGCTTGTGGTAAATGGAGAAATAATGAAGAAAAATGCTGTGCATTTGTTTAGAAAATAACAAAGGGATTGACATAGTAGGAAGCTGTGTAATTGCCAAAAGAAGGATATTATTATTTTTTCACATTAACCTGATGATGGGTTAGTACGGAAACCAAATCTGAAAAGGAAATATTATTGTGAAAACAAAATCTGTAAAGGTTGTTAAGCAACTGGAGGAATGAGTAGAAATTGCTCCTCCTGTTGACCTGCATTTCTCAACAGGCTGAAATCAGGAAAAAACCCTAAAGATTAACTCAGTATTTTGGAAATGACAAGGAAAGGATTCACTGGCCAGCGCTATAGACTGTGCTATCTTTATGTGATTGCCAAGCCCCTATTGGGACAGTATATTTGGATATATGACCGTGTCAGCTGGAACAGAGCTCAGTCCAAAACGAGAGTGGGAAGAAACAGGGGGCACTGGGATGGCTCAGCTCATTGTTACTGCTGTTTTACACAGGGATTCTGATCTCATTAAGTTTCATCTAGTTAATGAAAAAACAAAAAGGCATGCTTGGGAGTTTGAGAAAGACACTTTTACTTTAAGCATAATCTGCATTATATAAAGCTTTCTGTGTTTACACTGTGAAAGTGCTGACACAAGCTGAGAGTCACTCATAAAGGAAGTTTATTTTTCAAATACATCAAGTACAGAATGCACAAAAAAGCTTACAAAAGATGGAAGCATATCTCAGAAAGACAGAAAAAGATTCAAAATACATTAGCCTAGAAAAAATGCTGGTTTTCATATAAACCTTTTATTTGTTTTCCTTTAAGATTTAACCACAGTCTGTGACAGAAATGTTATAACTCCAGAGATACATTGTTTTCAGATTCATTGTGAAGCATCCAATATTCCTTCTTGAACCTTTCATATAACCTTAGCTAGGGGTTTTACTTAAGGCTAAAGCCTCTCATGAAGAATTAAGGCTGTCCCAGCTTTTCCCATTTCATTTCTTCAACCATGCAGCTGAAGAAATGAAAGTACTAATCCTTCTCATCATAGCTTTTAGTTCCAGGCAGAACAGGAGTTCACAGAGCAGTTGGGCTATCAGATTGCGTCATCCTGGAAGCCACATCCACATTGCCATGGCAATGACATGCAACAGTTTGTCCCAGCTGAACCTCCTCCACTGAATAGCAGCTCTCAAAAGGTGGCAAACACGGGTTGAGCACTGTATCCGATTTTGGAGTTTTTATAAACTGCTTTTGGTAGAGATGGGTTGTAGAATCTGTGTGTCTTGTGTAGTTATATCAGTTAAAAACTGGCTTAGCATGTGCTCACGTAGGCTCTGGATAGCAGTAGAACTCACCAGCTTTCCATACAAATAGGTTGTGCTATTGCTATGTGTATTCTCAATCTGGGAATTATTACTGATCTCAAATGCACCAATACGAACACAAGTATTAATGTTTGTGGCAAAGTTGGGTGCTTGAGACAAGTCCTTTCACTGTGTCCTTGACAGATGTGACATGGGTGAGCTCTGCTGGGCAGAATAAGCTGTGTCTTGGCTTCCTAGGAGCAAAGACAACACTGGAGATTGGGCTGGATTCCAATGAGTTCTATATTTCTTTTTAATAGTGGTCTGGTCTATATTCATACCCAATGTTTTTTATCTCTTGACAGTGAAATACAGAGCATGATAACCATGCCAACGTGCTTACAATTAGAGATGTGATTATGCAGTGTGCATTTTTCCAAAGTGACCTGGTTTTCATTATCAATAGTAATAATTACATCTTCTTATAGGTAAGATTTGATGTCTACCTTAAATAAATACTGATAAACTCATTTTTAAGAGCTTCTTGCTGAATACTTTTGATACCTTATTTTTGTCTATATCTTTCCTGAGAATGTTGGCACTTCTGTCAGGTGCATAACAAGTTCCATTTATATCCACCTCTGGATGTGCAAGAGTAGAGAGAAGACAGCTTACTTATAACAAAATTACACTCAGATTTCACATATATTAGCTTCTTCTGCATTGGAAGGTATTGGGAAACGTGTAAGATGGAAGAAGAGGATTACACTTCTCAAATACACTCATCTTATGAGACTTGCTCTCCATTGATTTTTCCTCAGGATCTCTTTGACTCATGCTAACTTGATGACAGAAATCCTTGCTCTATAGGGAAGAAAACACTTCAACTGTGTAGCTTTAAAACTGATAAAAGGTTTGTTTAAACACTGAGGGAATAATCAAGTCACCTTAAAATCATCTCTGTATTTGAGATGAGCACAGTGTTGTCTCAGTTTGGGAAAATGAATGGTGCTGATGTGTCTAGTACTTTTTTATAACTGCAGATACTGCATATTTAAAAAGCAACACATCAAAGTGATTTAATGCATTAATTGGATAAAAGGAAAAACAAGTAAGTCTCTAAATGAAGGAAACCTAATAAAGCTGGCAGATCTTTTGCAAATAGAGAAGTATTTCCTTTGTATAATGCAGAATTCTTCTGAAAGCGAATTTTTTCTTTGATTTAGCCTTGATTAAGTGTTTCAGGGGTAAAAAATCCAATTATGCCTAAACTCAATGTGTTGAAAATACTCAGAAGAGAACTTAGAGCTAATTGATGTATCTGAATTCATATTCAAAGTGAGGAATTACCTAACATATGTCTGAAAAGCATTGTACCAAGGTGTTCATTTCCTTGCAGTGTCTTTCTTCTTTCAAGATACTGCCCTCAAAACTTTAAATCAAAACAAGCAAATCCAGTATCACAAATGCACTGATTGCTTTTCAAACTGTCTGAAGAGTTCAAACCACATGCTGAATTAGTGGATCAGAATTCTCTAGAACACTTTCCTTGACTCTAATTAACTTGTGTTCTGACTTAGGGAAAGTCATTGGACAATCTTTTTTTTTCTGTATATCAGTAATATAAGGATAATGATGTTTGTGAAGTGATGTTTACAGGGTTTTTTTTTTAATCAATTTATGAAAGACAAAAATGTGAAGTCCTACTGTTCATCGCTTTCAGATCTCTTTAAACTCAAACATCTCCAATTTGATGTTACTTTTTAATGTTTCTGACTTCACGCTCCATTACTGTGTGATTATTGGGGTGGCGGTAATGTTGCTACACCTTATCCAGGGCAAAGGTATAATGTTACATTTCAGTGGCCTGAGAGTACAGACACCAACTAAAGAAATCAGTGAGATAGTAGTGAGTCTTCAATTTCTCACTCTAAGAAAAGAGTATACTATGGGCCTCTTATATGAGAAGAGTCTTGGTTTTCCTTTATGAACTGAAAGATGAAGTTTTCTCAAAACTGAGAAGGATTTAGGACTACACCAGATAAGCTGGAATATTTTATTGGCAGCAGTCATTTGCTTTCTTCATGCTGTGCAAGCTGACGTGAATAAGTTGTTAAAAGAGGCAATAATACAATGAGAGATAATTACAAAGAAAATTGGGGGAAATGTAACCAGTTCATTTTCCTCTAAAATGTAATTTAGTTTATCCAAAGAGCAGTAAAACATAGGTATTTAGGATAGTAAGTGGAAGTAGGTATATGTCCTAGATGGACTTTTAACTGGAGTAACATCATAATGATATTGGTATCTGCTAAAAAAAATCAGCAATGATCATTTATATGTCACATTAAAATAGTTGAAAAATCGTATTTCCTGCCGGTTTTTAAATTTGTACATATGGTCAAATTTCAACAGCAAGTGAGACACTGAGGTACTTCTTTATAGAGCCAAATTGTGCCCAGCAAGATTTGCCATAGCTGCAGTGTGGAATGAGTCCAGAAAAGCCTTTTTGGGGCTGGACCAGAGAACTTACCACTGGCTGATAACTGCTGATAGCTGGGTACATCTGCACCACTTTGGCACAACTTGCAGGGACCCCTGGGACTGGGAGCAGGATCCAGAGCGGGATCCAGAGTGGGATCCTAGAGCAGGATCCAGAACAGGATCCAATGCAGTACCCAGAGCGAGATCCAATGCAGGATCCAGAGTGGGATCTGGTGCAGGATCCAGAGTGGGATCCCGCAGGGCTCGTTTCCGCAGTGCTCGGGAAGGGACGAGTGGTGCTGCCCATTCCCAGCCAGGTCAGGCACAGTGCTGCACTGGGGGATGCCTGGTGTGTGCCTGAGCTGGTAAAGGAAAGCTGTTGTGAAAGCCACTGTGGATGGTTTTGCATCTCCCTCCCAGCCTCAGGGACAACATATATCCAGCAGACACAAATGGCGTGGTTATTCCTCAGCCCTGGCTGATGCCACCAGTGCACATACATATTGACAGTGGTCATGTAAACATAGGTACTTCAAAGGCATGATATGAATGATATAGCAAAGGCTCTGGGCATCTTTCCTTTGATGTTTGGAGTTGTGGATGCAGCCTGCTATGGTAAAAGAATTTTTCTGTGTAAGGTCTTTTTAGCTCTCAGTTTAGCCCCAAAAACCTGAAAGTATGCTATTTTTTTGACTTGCTGCTGTTACCAGTTTTTACACAAAGCCATAAAGTGTCTAAGTTTAAGAATAATTTGAACAGTTATTTCTAGTGTGCTTAATTAGAACTGAGTTAAGTGAGGACAAACCCAGACTTGGGAGTGACTGTTCCACTTAACCACAGATCACTGGTCTATGAATCTTTTTTCTACTAATATAATTGCTTCTCTCCATTTTCAGGTCATATTGCATGGATATGTGATATGAAAGATGTTCTCTAATGCTTGCTCTGCTTATCTTTGAGTGTATCAATGCATTTAAAAGTGCCTAAGAGGATACATGTGTCTAGGCAATACATAGCAACTGCCTATTTAACTCACTGCTTTTCATTCTCATGCATCCTCAATGTCTCAGATAAGGGTCAAATAAACACATAATAATAAAATATTTTTTGTAGAATTAGCTTTATTTCCACTGTTATTAACTTCATCCATTCAGCTTTTGTTCTTGGATGATGTGAGTGAACTTTTCATCTGTTAGAGGCCCTTTTGTCAGCTTTGCCAGTGACATGCATGTGCTTCTCAAAGGAAATGCACTTTTATCCGTAGCTTGCTTCAGAGAATAAAAGGGAGGTTTAGAAACTGTGAAATGTATTATACAGAATGACTGTTAATTCCCTATCTGATAAAGCTGGACTTTAGTCAACAGAAATGCTGTGTGGCGGATAGAGGTTTTTGAACTATGGGCGACTGTGATTAAAAGTAATTAAATATTGAAATTTTTAAAAGATAGCTATGAACTCTGACTCAATAGAAGTATATTTAAATATTGTTCTTAGATGAGGTACATATTTTCTTATGTATGATTTTACTGATTTCAAGTCTTGTACCAGTATTAAAATGGCATCAGGTAGTTCAGTTATAGAGCAGGTTATTTCATCTTTATATGTAGCAATCCGCCTGTGTAAACTTATGAAAATATGTTTCAGGTGCATTTAAAGGAACAGCACTTCATGAGTTAGAGCATCCCTCCCAGAAGGTCTTTGCCAATGCATTGTGCAAGGGTGAACCAGCAAACTGTTGATGTATTTTCACTTTCCCTGTAATCTCTGGTAGTTGTTGCTTCAACTTAGCAGGCAAATGAGTTCATTGTGTATTTTGGAAAACAGTTCACTACTGAGAAAATATAATTCTGTCCCCAGGAAATCAGTAGTAAAACTTCAGATGATTTTTACAGAGTTGGGAGTGACATACTCCTGCACCTATGAAACAGGACCAGCAGAAGCTGCAACATCAGTTAATTTTAGGAATATCCAGAAGTTATACTTTGCCCACACCTAACACTGGTTATCCAGCAGGAATTACACTGGCTTTTCCCATTAGAAAACAGGCATGGTTTAGCCTTTGTCTGTTATCCATGTGTTTGTGTTCAGCTTTATTGTGTGGGGATAAACTGATCCATGCAAGTATCCAGAAATGCCAAGCAGGCAGGTCAGGGACACTGCTCACTGCTGCCCTGCAGTCAAAGGTGTCTCTCCTCACCAGTAAACATACACTCCTTTTTTTTTTAGTTTCTCTACAGCTCAAGAACTTCAACAGAAACCAGAAGGGATACTGTCTGCTCCCACTGATTTTCAGACTGCTGCTAATTGAGACATAGCACTAACTCTGTGATGCTGGTGTATGTGACAACTCACACCCTTTTACTGTCTATTAGTGTTATTGTTCTGGCTTTAGAAATTAAATCTGGCATCCCACTTTACAGCTTGGGAAAAGATCCTATGAGGAACAAAGTACTAAGATGCAGTCAGAAGTGTCTAGTCACTAATACCAGTCACCATCTCAGCTCACAAAAGTGCCTGGATTAGTGTTTGACAGAAGCCTATTTGTTAAAAGAAAGAAAAGGTTTATTTTAAAAGAGAATGTCTTGGTAGGATGCCTATTAAAAGTAACAATTACAGCCTATAGAAATGGCAGTCTTAGAGGAGCCCTGGGAATGTTCTGCTTCTCTTCTACCCCTCCAGTGCAAATACTTGTGTAGATGTGATGGCTTGAGTTCATTAAAGGGACTTTTGCCAGCCTGACAGACCAGGAATCTGAACTCCTAAAAGCACACAGGCCAGCCTTACAGTTTTTCCCCATATACAAATATTGCAGTCATAGCAAACATTTCAAAGACTAGGCATTTTGAAATTGCAGTAAGCAGGGATCAGTAGAAGCATTGTTCATGGACCAGTGTCCCTTCTTTTCTAGAGATGCTGCTTCAAATTAGGTAGTAATTTAGAAAACATCTATACTGCAAAGATAAATCATTGCATCTCTTCAGTGTTGCCACAAACAAAACATGCACAAAAATGCCTTCTTTGAGTGCACTGGTATGTGAAAGCTGCCCTTGCTACCTCCTTGCTGCCCTGAGATGAGCTCTTTCTGCACTACACAGTGTTGCAATGGAGATAAGCAGGTGTTCAGCCTTCCCTTTCTTGATGCTTCCCAAACCTCCCAGACTCACTTTGGAGTCTCTAGTTGTATAGTCCTGTGTTCTGGTATGGAAATGTCCTTCAGCTTAACCCAACTCTGTCCTTGCAGCATTTATATACAACTTCTATAAAACATTTCCATCCTTCAGCCAGCTGTGATCCACTGTGCTGGTCTGGTCTCGGTGATTAGGGAACTTCTTCCCTCTCTGTAAAGTCTGTTAAGTCAGATAGTCCCACGCTCAGGGATCCACATGAGACCCTGCCACAGTTTTCTGCTATCTGAAATTAATATTTAAGCCTGACAACATATTCAAGGACCTGTGGTGTAGGATTAGGAAGATTCAGGCTTCAGAGCCAAACACAAAACTTCCACAGCATTTTCTCTCCGAAGTTAGCTGGAAAAAACCCACAAAATTTCTGTATTAACCATCAACTTTGGAAAAGAGAAAATCCACAATTCCTAATGCAGCACTTATCTTAGAATATACTTGCTTTATTAGGAGGCTGAACCTTTGCCTGAAGCTCCTGTGCCTGAAACAGAGAAGCTGCATCTGGAGCAGACAGTAGCACTCACTACCTCAGTGTACCTGTAAAAAGCTGCTTAGGGAGAAAGAAACAGAAAGATTAGGAAAAAGAAAGAGTACAGAGAAAGGGGGAGAGTCATATTTCTTAAAGGCAGGACAGTATGAGAGCATTGAAAGGTCAACACTGTCTGTTTAGGGCCAGGCTCTTAATTTAGTGCATTGAAGGATGCTTCATGCTAGAGGGGAGACTTTTCAAGCAGTGTCGGTTTACATTTGGCCAGAGGAAGAAGGATTATCATCTCCTTCTCAGCAATGTGGAAAGGAGGCCACCATCCCACTCATCTTCAGGCATGTGGAAACAGAGGGGGAAATTAAACTCACAGCAGCTCACAGAGTTTCCTGTGTGTGAGTAGGAGATGGAGATACCCAAAGCAAACACTGCTTCCCATACACTGGCTGCAGGGACTGACAGACTGCAGTGAGACTCAAATCAGTGCTGACTGACAGCATCTTTACAGGCATTCAAACATTAAAGAGGGACAAATGGCTGAGGAAATAGGTCTGTTGCCCTTGCAAAATCTTCCAACCATTTGTTTTAGTATCTTTGGGAGTTTAGTTTCTGCAGGCTGGCCAGGTACAGCTGCAAAAGCACACAGGGCCATCAGCACGCTTCCTAGCCTACCTGTCTAGATACTCCAAACATGCTTATGAACACAGCAAGCTTTACAAAGCCCACCTATGCTGCTTTCTGGCACAGTGTGTCCACAGGACTGTACAATGGGCCCCACACCACTTCCAGCCCATGACCCAGTCTTCACACTCTGCTTCATGGCTTCACACAGAGCACTCCCACAGCTGATACAGATACCCTGTGGCTGCACAAAGGGCTTCACTCTCAAGATTGTCTATTGATCATCATTTGCTAGCCCTGCAATTCCCACTATTGCTCTCCTGTGAATCATTCCAAGCTACTCTGAGAAATTTGCTGCCCTTTCTGCTCTTCCAATAAGTCACCGCCTTCTTCTCATGAGCTGGCAGCTGATTGAAACGGATATGAGATTTCCAAAGCATTGAAATAATATTTAGCATTCTAATGATATTTTTGTAGGTGCTAGTAATAATAATGTATTGATTCATCGCATCTCAGGCTGGAAAACTCAGCAAGTCAGCAAGATTGGAAAATGCAAAATTATTTTTAAAGGCACTCTGTAATAAAATACTGACTGAAAAATTGTAATTGTGAAAAAATAGGAATATTTCTGCACACTCTTCCCTATGTGAAAACTTTAAATTACAAGATACAGATTTTTATATGACAAAATTATACTAGAGCAAGAGAAAAACAAGGAGTTAAACAATTCATACTAGGCTAGGATGAAAGGTGAGCTGAAAGAAATCCCACTGAATCATAGAATAAGCTGAGTTGGAAGGGACCCATCAGGATCATAGAGTCCAGCTCCTTGCCCTGCACAGCACCATTCTCAAGAGTAACACCCTGTGCCTGAGAGCATTGTCCAAACACTTCCAGAACTCTGCCAGGCTGGTGCTGTGACCACTGCCCTGGGGAGCCTGATCAGTGCCCAGCCACCCTCTGGGTGAAGAACCTTTTTCTAATACCCAGCATAAACCTCCTCCAGCACAACTCCAGGCCGTGCCCTCAGGTCCTGTCACTGTCACCACAGAGCAGAGATCAGTGCCTGCCCCTCCTCTTCCCCCATGAGGAAGTTGTACCTGCAGTGAGGTCTCTCCTCAGTCTCCTCCAGGCTGAACAGACCAAGTGCCCTCAGCCACTCCTCACACGGCTTCTCCTCAAGGCCCTTCACCACCTCCATTGCCCTCCTTTGCACAGTCTCTCACAGCTCAGTGTCTTTTTTTCAGATTGTAGCACCCAAAACTGCCCCCAGCACTGGAGGTGAGGCTGCCCCAGCTCAGAGCAGAGCAGGACAATCCCTCCCTTGCCTGGCTGGTGATGCTGTGCCTGAATCCCCCAGGACAGGGTTTGGCCCTCTTGGCTGCCAGGCCACTGCTGGTGGGATGGTGGGGTAAACTCAAGAGTGAGCATGCAGTGCTGGAAAACAGAAGACTGAGGTATGAATTTCTGCCTTGTTGACTGTATTTCTTTCTTTGGAATCCTTGCTAGTGTTAAAATTAATTTATCTTCCTGTGGCTGCTCCTGTGAAATACATTAGCTATTCATAGGCATGGAGAAGTATCAGGAAGGAAGGGCACTGGGCAAGAGGAAATTTGCATTAGCCAGTGTGATTGAGGGTTCATGTAAGCTCTGAAGCTGAGACTATTACTCTTATTTAGTAAGCAAAACATTCCCGAGGCTGCAAAACCTCAGAAATTGGTTGGTATTCCATCCATTGTGCACGCATCTACCCCTCTCTGCTGGCAGTACTGAGGCAGTTCTTCCTCCGAACAGCAGCTGCCAGCGTAAGACATGCTTTGGAAATCCCAAGGAGAGCTTAGCTTTAGGTTTAAGACATAATCAAGGAGAAGAGGACCCGTGGAACAAGAATGCCAAAAGGTCACAGAGAGAAGGGCCATATCATCCCTGTTTTAACAGTCGCCAGCTGCATGGGCATGATGAGGAGATGCTCGATGTCTGGAGATCCGTGTGAAGCTGCGTGCAGGGCACAGGGAGCTCAGTTAAATGAGTGCTCCTCACCTAAGGCAGCTCTGTAATTGCCACTGCCAGTCTTTGGCTGAACAGGTCTGGCTGCCTGAGGACTTAATATTCCCCAGGCTTCCACAGATCTCTTCCTTAATGTTCTCTAATGGATAAATGCCAGCACTATGCAGTAGATAAATATGTGCTCCTAGTACTATTGACACTACAGATCAGGCATTCCTGCTTAACGCATATTTTCCACATTTGTTACTTAGCTAAATGGAGAAAGAAAAGGGAAAAGGTGCAAGAGGCAAAGGGCTTTTTTTTTGAAGGAATAGCAGCAGTAATAACAAATTAGTCTAGTTATTGAACTGCTCAGAGCTGTCAGAAGGTAAGAACTTCCTGTTAATTTTTGATGGCAAATGGGGAAGGCAATCTATTCCCCCTTCTAGCCTCATGTTCTTGAGAGAGCTAGTCCTTTCGGCAGAGAATTTGAGTGATAGAATTCATATAGACTTCAAAAAGATCAGATGCTGATGTCAACAGCGTTATAGAGATGACATCCTCGTGCTGGAGTGGTCATTGTGTCTATTTAATGGAAAATCATACAGCCATCAGACAAGCTCTAAGCAGTTGCCACAATTGCCTTTTCCTAAAAGAGGGGCCAAAGCACATTACATCAGAAAACAGCTCAGAGGGCTCATCAGGGATCTTACAAGCAGTTTGCAGAAATAGCATGAGCTCTCTTTTAGATAGATTTATGGTTTGTTTGTTTTTTTTCAAGTTCTAGTTACTGCAGAAAACTGCTTGACTCTTTTAATGACAGTAAGTGCATGCACATAAGTAGTTTTGCTCCCTTGCTGCCCTGTACTTTTGTTACTGCAGGCAGACAGCTAAGTGGGATATGCAAAAATCCTACAGTCATGTTCTGTGAAGTTCTCACAAAGACAGAATGTTTAAACATTTCACCTCATCACCATAATAAGAAAACAGAGCAGACAAATATGGATGTGAAGAGCATGATTGCTGAAAATTTTTATTGGGCCAAGTGGCCAAGTCAAAAAGAATTGCTGTGTCCCTGTTCCTTCCATGGGTTGCAGCAGCTAAAGCTCTGGGTCAGTTGGGCCACTTAGAGTGCTGGGTAGTCAAACAGGCAAATTTAACATCTACCACCATCAGCTCTCTCCTAGAAGACGAAATTACCAGGCAGGCCACACTCCAAAATCGTGCTGCTATAGACTTCCTCTTGCTGCTGCATGGACATGAGTTCCAGGAATTTGGAAGACTTTGCTGCATGAACCTGACCTCGAGAGCTCCTAACATCCATGCTGCCCTCTGAAATACAAACAGCTTGATCGGACAGGTGAAGCAAGAATCTGCAGATTGGTTCAATGAACTGTTCAAAGGCTGGGGACTCACAGGGTGGTGGACTTCCATAGTTAAAACAATTTTATCATTTTTTGTTGTTCTTTTCCTTGTGATAATGGCATTCAGGATCTTACGTTGCTTGATTTTCAAAGCTATTGAGGGTCTCCTCCCCTCTACCTCAGTAGTCAATTGTATACAATTGAAAAACCTAAAACAGTCTAACTTTCCCACAAACTGTAAGTGGTGGGCAAGTTCATCAAAATGAACCCAATTTCTTTCAATTTTGTTAAACGAAAAACAGGGAGATATTGTAATTCAGTGCTTTAAGTTGTATGCTTGTGGTTTTTCCCTAAATCCCCCCCTCTTTTTATGGTTGGCCTTTGGTGTATCCCTTTTCCCTCTGACCTCTCCTGGTTGGCCAGAACCACCACAACGCCCAGCCAAGCTTTGGATACTTGCACGTTTCCTGTATTCCTGCTCTTTTCTTTCCTGGATTCCCTCCAGAATAAACCTTTGGAACATATCCCGAGAAGAAGAGCCTCTTCTGATCTATTACCACGTTCATGCAGAGATCCAAGGACCTTCTCCTGAAACTGAGTTAAACCCGGGAGCAGGAGGAGGACCAGGATTTACTGCACATGATGTGTACATAAATCCCAGTCTAAAACATAACTGCTTGGTCAGATATTCTGAGAGCAATGACTTCAGCTCAGTATCTCTGGTAACAGCATTCTGGTAACTCTGCACACTGCTCCTAGCCTGTAGATGAGAGTGGGTTTGAATGATTAAATGTTTCTTGATTTCACACCAGATTCACCAGAACAAGTTTGAATTGAAAAATTACAGAGCAAACTCTGTGGGCCAATAGAATGACATGAAATAACGTCCTTCAGAAAATCTACATATTCTTAGCAAAAATTTCACAATTTGTCTTCTCTAATTAGGTAAAATGTCAACAAAAGTTTGGAGACCTTCAGCTTTGGCGTTCTATTATGGTTTTTACTGAACTAAGAAACTTGCTGATGTTGTGATCTGAGTTTAAAAGGGGGAAGGGACACAGATGGCTCCTGTAAAGTTGGTTTTTCTCCAAAAGTTTTGTTTCTACACTAACTTTACAAATGTAGCTAGGATTTTATAAATAGGTATCATATGAAATGCAACATGGCCTGTGAAATTGAAGCAGCTCTTGGCCTAACCTCCAAAAGACTGATTTGGTTTAGCTAAACTCTGCCAAGTCAGGACTGGATTTGAAGGCAATTACCAAGCCATATGTTGTCCTTATCTAAACACAAATAAACCCTTTTATTATAGCACAGCTCCTGCACTGTCACACGTTCCTTCACAGGACACAGCCCAGTCTCACATCAGTGGTTGTTTCCCTCTCGACTGTGCCCACCTGTGCCTGCAGACCCCCGTGTGCTGGCTGCTCCACTGCCCTCCTCTCAAACATGTTGTGGGGCTTGGCAGGCACAGCAGCCTCCACACTCATCCAGCTCCCTGGGCAAGATGCCATGTGAGCCATTGCTGGTAGCACAGGAGAGGGGAAGCAGGAAGGTGTGATCATTAAAATCAGCAACCACTGCATGTGTCCATACACGATGAGGTCCCAGGGTGCACTTCATAAAAACTTCTTAAAAATCACAATGATGGTTAAGGGGGAGATGCAAACTGGCCTATAGCCTGGAATAACCCAACATGGGAACATGGCTTTAATTCTGCTGTGTGCTGAGCTTTAGGGACCATGTACTGTTAACATTGGTTAATAAGAGAGATGTCATG
Organism: Sturnus vulgaris; assembly: GCF_052056855.1. Taxonomy (NCBI): domain Eukaryota; kingdom Metazoa; phylum Chordata; class Aves; order Passeriformes; family Sturnidae; genus Sturnus; species Sturnus vulgaris. The sequence continues at coordinate 63,408,638 of NC_142247.1, read as the reverse complement.
ATAATTTTGTTAATATTTTATGTGCGGGGAGTTCAATAAACGCTGTACAAATTTTGGGAAACAGGCAGGGAGTGTTTTGTGGGAAGAAAGGAAGGAAGGAAAGGGAAGGAAGGAGGGAAGGAGGGAGGGAGGAAGGAAGGAAGGAAGGAAGGAAGGAAGGAAGGAAGGAAGGAAGGAAGGAAGGAAGGAAGGAAGGAAGGAAGGAAGGAAGGAAGGAAGGAAGGAAGGAAGGAAGGAAGGAAGGAAGGAAGGAAGGAAGGAAGGAAGGAAGGAAGGAAGGAAGGAAGGAAGGAAGGAAGGAAGGAAGGAAGGAAGGAAGGAAGGAAGGGAGGAAGGGAGGAAGGAAGGAAGGAAGGAAGGAAGGAAGGAAGGAAGGAAGGAAGGAAGGAAGGAAGGAAGGAAGGAAGGAAGGAAGGACCTTTTCCCAAGGGAATAAATGCAGTATTGTTCTTCTACAGCACTTTGTAAAACTTTCACGGTTTCATTCATTTGCAAACAGACACCTGTACTTTCCCATGAGACCAGAAAGAATCCATAAAGTCCTTCATTAAGTACACCTTACGAAAAAGCCCATACTACCATGATACTGCAAGACCTCAGCAGAAATGCTGTGATTTCTGAAGTCTCATGCAAAATTCAGAATTGTATTTAGCACAGGAGATTGTTCTGCTACTATATATTTCTAGAAATCAACCTGCTGAGAATAGGGACACTGGTGCAGAACTTGGAGGACTAGGCTCAGCCTTCAGTATTGCCTGAATTTTCTGTCTGACCAGGAATAAATTCCAATCTTAAGGTTTTACATTTTTAAATTGAGATTGGGGTTCTGGTAGTGCTGGATGTCCTGCATGTTCACAGCATCAAATGACAGAAATGGGCACAAATTGGTAGCATTTCTAATCAATTCCATTTCTGTCCTAACCTATCCATCTAATCCAGCCTTAACCCTATTTTCAAGACCATTCTTCTTTTTCAGATGACTGCATGGATCAATGCACAGTTTGATATCAGTAAACATTGCATCTTCTTTAGTACTGCAGAAGATACTACAGAATGGATGTTAACATGAAAATAACTTAAAATGCCAGATAAATGATTAATTCCAAACATTATGTTATATTCTTTGGGGTTTTGTTTAAATATCTTCTCTACTTTGAGGACTTCAAGCACCAATCATACAGTGTTCTATTGATTTTAAACTGGGATGCTTTCTAATATCTGTATATTTTTCAAAGACTCTAAATAATCTCTATTTTAAAAGTTTTATCAATTAATCTTAATTAGGAAAATGCATTATTTGGTCTTTATGCTCTAGATGGATCATGAGAGATAGTTGCATAGATATTTATAGCTAGGAAGGACCATTCTGGTCTCATCCAACTTTACGCATTCCTTTAAACACAGAATTTCAGCTGAGAATCCCTAAAGCAGAGGGAATTATTTTTCCTTACTATATTATCAAACCTTATCAGTCCTAAGAACCTCTGGCAGTATTTGAGCATATCTTTATGAAAGGCTTTGTATCTTGATTTAAAGATGATTTAAAGATGAGGACGCATTCGTGGTGCCAGCCCATCCCAGACAGCAGAATAGTGGACACGTAGGATAACTAGCAGAGAATACAATGGTCCTTTCTCTTCTGTGTCACATCTTTAAATAGAGGAACCTCTTCTAGAAGCTCAAAAGCAGGCAGAAATATGCCCTTTTCTTTGTCTCTCTTGCCTGTTTCTTTTTTTCCTTAAAATGTCATTAATATGAAAATGCAATTTTTCCTTGTTCACTGCACTTGAAATGCCAGTTGTGTCATTGCCCTCTTGCCACTCCATGCTCTTCACTAAAATCCCTGCATTGTTCCTTCTTCCCGCAGCCCCTGTACAACAGAGCCCAGCACAACAGAGGAATACATCAGGTGTAGGGACATCCAGGACATGACAGGGTCCTCTGCCACTCCCTGCAGGGGACAGGGCACAGAAGCATTTTGGTGCTCTGCTGATGCTGTGTTAGGTCACATCTGGAGTGCCAGGGGGAGCGTGTGGCCCCGGGGCAGGCGAGGGGCACCTCGCAGGCAGAGGTTTGCTCAGTGCCAAATGATGAGCTAATGAGGCTTCAGTGATGCTAAATCAGACTTTGGGGGATTTAAAGCAAGGAAGTAAGGTGTCGTGCAGTCACACTTAGGGGAGGGGAGAAAAAAAAATCTTTAAATGATTCCCAGATTAGTAAAAGGAATTGCTGAATTAAAAGTGTGGCTTTAAAATGCCACTTTGTGTGTTGCAGGCAGGAAGCTGTGTTCTGCTCTCCCATCCATTTTATAGTACAATAATCCCATTGACTTTGCAGTAGTTTTTCTTGATTTATACTCATCTGATATAAACACAAAGCCTAATGCCTTTCCAAGCCGTCCATCTTTGTGGGGAAGTACCAGTGAGAGAAGCAGCTCAGCCATGCATAAGGGGCAGTCATAATCTGACTGTATGATCTGCAGTAGCACATTGCATTATTAGCTCCTGAGCACTCTGTTTTATAGCACAAATGGATTGAAACATGCCTTTTTTCCCCTCAGCTTCAGAGAAACTATTTTTAATGCAGATCCATCCACATCAATAATCTACATACTAGTTTTTCTATTTTGTTCATATTTTCACTGTATGAAAACTTGTGCTGGCCTGGTGTATTTTCTGCAGTGAATTTGAGCTTGTTAAAATTGGAAAATACATTCCAAAGATGTGAAACTCTCCTTGCAGAGACCTTGATTTTTATTCCTTTCCCAAGATCCTGGGGTAGATTATAGCCTTCACTGCCTGCAAGACCTACTGTGTAAATTGTGAGCTCTTTAAGACCAGCATCTGGTTTTAGTGAATCACATTTTCTTCTTTGGTGTGTTTCTCTTGCTTCCATTTGCAAACACGGGAGGAATGTAAAATTATACATCCTATGAATGTACAGTTCTAAATTGATGCTGGTTTAGGACACACTCCAAAATAATGCTTTTTCTTCTTTACACAGTGAATGTGCAGAGCTGCACACACACAAAAAATGAGATTAAAATCATGTAGATTTCTTCTTTGTTATTCTAGTGCAATTTAGGTGGTGATTGCATAATGAGATGAAATAGATATTACATATTATTTTATTTTAATTCAAACTATTTTCTGTACATTCACCCTCAGAAAAGGTAGGAAAATAGGAATATTCCAACGTCCTTTGAAAAGCCTTAGATTATGTTTTTCTTTGCATGGACATCTCCGGTTAAAGGGGATGATCTGCACTGTAATTGCACGGCCTCCCCTAATTCCTGAAATCAGGATTTTTTCCAATTGCTCCACATTTGCTGCAGAGAGCAAACTGGAAGCGGTGTTGACCATGTATTTTCTGATAGAACTCTGAGCTGTGTGATGTATCCTCCCACTGTGTTCCTGTTGTCCTTTTCCTCACTCTGTAGTCATGCTGGTTTCATAACTGGGAGAGTGCTCCAAGGCAGTGACTTCTTGTCTTTGTCTCCGTGCTTTGGTACAGTCCTTCTGTGTTATCATCATCATATCCATAGTGAAATATATGTTGATATGTATAGAAAGTAAATGACAGACTAACTTTACTTTAGACAGTTAATTTTTCGTTATACACTCTGCATTTCCCTCTCTGAAGGAAATTGCCACTGCTTGCAGAAGTTTTGTTGGAAAGCTGCATTAATAGCAGTACTATCTATCAAGAACCTTTGGGAATAACTATAACTTTGGGGATTTGCTTTGTCATTATTTTGTGTTACAAAATAAAAGTCAAGCTATATACCTGAGAAACTGAGTAAAATATGTAGGTAACACTGCAGTGAAATACAACGTACAGTTCACCTGCCATGGTATTACTGGAGATGTTAATTTATTTTTATTTTTATTTTCAGAAATTTCCTTTCTTTTTAAAAAAAATCTGAAGTAAAAGATACTAAAACGTTCCATCGATTCAGTCACAGATATTTTGAATTGAGTATCAGTAGTCCTTCCTGAATGAACCTCTCATTTTCATTTATACTAAATTTCTTCAGATTCAGTAGTTGGAAAAAATGCTCAGAATTCTAGAAAAATGTGAATACAGACTAAGATGCCTGCCTTTAGGTGCTTGCTGTTGAAAAATATGGCCACCGTGTGTAAATATTGGTCATTGATATGGTACAGAAATTGTATCAGCACTGTTATACTTCCTTTACTGGCTTTAGCTCATGCTCTACATATCTCTTTATGTGCCAGTGCTGCTGTGTTGTAATGGTAAGGCTAATTATAATAATAGATGCAGTAGTGACTTTTCAGCACTGGATGGATTTTTCAGTAACTTATTGAGGTCACTAATTCCTTTCATGCAGGCTATGAATAGAAGTGATTTTCCAGCACTACCCTAGAAGAAAAATACTCTGTGATCTGTTATCAATTCATAAATCTATGTCTCCTAATTCTCAAAAGTGACAGATAGGCTATTAAAAAAAATAATGTAAAAAGTGATGTACTGCATACAGTATCAAAGGTGTAGGTTATATTTATACTTCATAATAGAACATTCTGTACACTAAAAGTAGTGCTAATGATTCCCCTGTTAAAATTTCCAGCTGCAGAAACTGTAAAGATGTGTGTTTTATTTAAAACATATTATGCACAGAAGAAGACTCTAATCAGAGTGCATTCGCCTTTGAAAAACCAAAATTAGTGGTAGTACAGACTTCTGAAAGCTTCTCTGATGGTTCAGTGCCAGCCTGTAGCTCATTTTGGTGCAGCTGGAGCTGTCTGTGTCTATTTGAGTAGGTGCTGCTGTGGGTGTGCTAGAGGACAGGAGTACATGCCCATGACTGTGGTATGTGTGTGACAGCAGTATTTATTTTCCTAAAGGACCAGAAGCCATTTGACATGAGGATTTCACAAAAAAAAAAAAAAAAAAAAAAAAAAAAAAAAAAAAAAAAAAAAAAAAAAAAAGCAACTGGCACGGTGCCAGTTTGACACCTGCACTTTTTCTACATTTTCTGTCCTCTTCACTTTTCAATGGGAAATCTTAAGACACCTGAGAGAAGATGTATTTCATGTGTTATGGTAGTGATAACTGACTAGGCAGAGCATTCCAAACCAAAGACATTATGGCCAAGAAAAGTTTTTTCTTGTAAATCTAGGCAAGTGTGATCATATGTATTTGATTTCAGAGATTTCACTGAAAACTACCTTAGACAGAAGAGAAAAAAGTGAGAGAAAAAAAAGCTTCAGGAAGTGTATCTGTAATCTTTCTTCACAGGAATCTCTAGACTCTGTTAAAGGTAAGATTTTATCTATGGGAAAGGACATTCTCCCTCCTCCCTGTTCTGTCTGGTGACCATTGTTCTTCAGTCACCAGTGGCTGTGACTAAAGGGAAGAATAAAGAGCATTTTAGTAATAGTAATACTTTTAATATTAGTAAGGACTATATAAACAGGGAATATGGGCTATTAACATGTGCCTGAATTGCCTTTTGGAGATCATATTAAAGCTATGGTTAAAACTGTCCATCTACATGGCCTGGTAGATCCTTGATACAGATACAGGTTGTCCTCAGAAGAAAATGTTCTTAGTCATCACCAGGAAAATATGGAAGCAGAACACTATTTAGGTTGCTTAGTGTGTTTATGCAGGTGGAGCAGTAAATGACATTGCAATCCTCTTGTCTTTCTCTTAATCTGAATTCTTGAAAGTTCAAGTAATAAAGGTGCAATATATTTACTAAATGATGCTTTAAATGTTAGATTTAACAAGCAACTTGTGTTTTTTTAATATAAAGAAAATAAGGGCAATTCGTTTTCAATAATAAATAAATCCAAAATTCACGTTTAATGTTTGCAGTGCACATATTCTTGTACTACTTGTCTTCTGAACAAAGTCATAATTCCTTTTTACTGAGACACTAAAAATAGCTGTGGCTGTAATATATGTCATGAGTCATAAATCAATAAGAATGTTCTGCAAGACAGTATATTGATTTAGTGCAATTTAAGTAAAACATCTATTTTGGACTTCTTGGGTACATGAAAACTGTAGTGCTTTTGTCAATGGATTGTCTTTTGCATAAAAGGTTTGTTCAGTTCTAGCCTGCTATTATTAAAGAAGGATATTTGTTATTTTTGCCTATCTTAGGAAATAAGGAGATTTGGTTAAGAGGAAGGCACTAAAGAAAAGTGTGGTAGGCACTAAAGGGAAGTGTTTAGTCAAACACATAATAAAATTCTTAATTTAGAGTGCAAATATAACAATTTTTAAGGTGCATGGCATCAGTGATAAAGTATTACCTGAGCAGTTTTTACACAATCAATATACAATTGAAAATGTGACACCATAGATGAGTTTGGAAATATGTTAATCTAACTTCTTCCTTTCAAAAAAAGTGAGAGGAGCCACTGACACCATGTGGAAAACTTGGAAAATGCCTGTGACAAAATAATTTCCAACTTGGTAGCCTGTTCTGTCTTTCTTTCTGACTCATCCCCTGTTAACAAGACAGGGTGAAGAAGGAATGGTTTTCCATCAGTCTGCAGTCTTTTAAAGGTGAAAATGCTGTTCCTGGTGCTTAAGGCCACGTCCATCACAAGAACCCATGGCGTAGGGTTGGATTAAAAGAATTCATGTCAACAGAATCATACTGTGTGGTTCTCAGACCTGAGAGCCAGGGGAGGCTGTTAACAGCAGAATGCTCAGTGCTGTGAGGAGGAAGGTGGGCAGGGTGCCTGCATGCATCCCGTGTCTGATCATCATGCCTAATGTGTTCTTTGTGGGGCAGGTCCCCACTGCAGCACCAAAACCCTGTAAATAGACACAAAAATATTCCTTTCCTTTTGGGGAGTAGGGAGAAAGCCCAGTAATACTGTCTTCTTTCTCAATATATATTTTTCTGTCTAATGGTAATGTTTCTGAGAATAAATCTTCCTCCTCACCAAATTTTGCAGCAATATTTAGATCATCACATTATGTAAAACAGAATTTAGTATTAAATTCTTCAGAAAGAGAATCTTATCATGTGGGAAATGAACCACAGGCAAGCTAGAGGAGAGAGACACTCCTTCAGAATTAAACCTTTTTATTCAGTATTCCTAGAGATAAAAATGTCCCAAATAATGTACTAGGAGAGGCAGGAAGCATAGATAGACAGGAAGAATGACTCAAACGTTGTTTTGTCTAAATAGAATGGTTTTGAAAGCACAGAAATACTAACAGCTTTCTAATGGTACAGGTCCTCAAGAAAGATATTCACTATAGCCATCCTAAATGAAACTTTTGTTCCTTCTCTTTCTGAAGGATATGTTTAACAGAATTATGATGTACCATTCCTATTTGTGACAAAAACATTTGAATGAGTATTTGAAAGATTTGTTAAGACATTCAGTTCAGCTGCAAAAGTACAAGCTGTATTAAAAATTCTTTGACTTCATTCAACTTTTTCTTCAGTGAAGTGCTTCTGTTTTGCTCCAGTGTGCATGATGTGTGCTTTAAAATTAGGATTTCATTCATTTTCTATGTAATTATTTAAATTGTCTCCTTTCATTATTGAACTCATTCATAATTAAGTGAGACCCATTGAGGTGTTCTACAGTGCTGTCATTAGCAGATCTGGATAGTTGGATCCCTTTTCTGCAGTTAACTGCTTATAATATGTTTTGGAGTCCTATATTTTTTTGTTTTATTTAGAATTATTTTTTTTCCTTGAGAAAAGTGTTTAGTTAATAAAATATATTATAAAGTACCAAAAAATTCCTGCAGGTATACCGATTTTCATAATTTCCAGTTTATTTTTCAATAAATTTTTGTTCTTATAGGAAATCTATTTATTACATCACAGCATTATTTAAATAAAAATGCTAATTGATGAGGGAACCTGATGACTTATATGAAGAAAGACTGAGAAATAAATTTGATGTTTAGGTCAACATTTCACAAGTAGATCAGCAGAAACTAATCATGAAAAGTGCTTATACACTTAAAATATGCAATCACACATTGAATAATGGCACACAGATATTCAATATCTTATGTGAGATGATTCAACATCTCTGTGTAGACTTAAGGTCTAATCAGTCTCAATGTCTTTTGTGTTTATTGCAATTCCATGTATCTATTGCTTATTTAAAATATGTTCTCTCAGTCTGTTTTGCTCAGGTGCATGTAGCATAAAATCATAGTAGTCTCAATAAGCCTGTGATTGCAGGAGCTGTGTAATAAAATAGTATCTTGGATTTTAGAGTGTATTTTGTGTAGCAGCAATAAAAGTACTGTTGGAATAATCTTACAGCATTGTGACATTCACAATATTTTCAGTGGTTGTGTTTTGTTCCCGTTTGGGCTCCAGTCTTCCAAGTGTTGGTTATTTGGAAGGACACGCACACCTAATTATTCCCTTTTTAAAGACTTAAGGAGTCCTCACAGGTCCAGAAGCCTGTCCAGTTGTGGGCAAATGCAGAACCCCGGCCTTGTTGAATAAACTCAGGACTTAAATGAACTCCAATAATTTTTATTGTATTTACTTTAACAATTTGAGGATTTTTTAACAGAATATGTTTGTGGCATTTGGAGTTGAGAACACTAACAAGGAGATTGTCTTCATTTTGCTGCACACAATTGTTATTTATAATTATTTTTGTTTATTATCTGCTTTCTCTGTCTTTAGTAAGTTGTTTTTTTCAAAAATATTACCTATTGCTCACCTGATCTTTAAAACATCACCTACTTTTCATTTTTCCTATAGTTTTAACTTACATGTGCTTACAGTGCTGTTAAAATAAAACTTCATAGTAAATTGGAAAATGATACTGCAGTTGTTATTGAGTCCTTGTGGCATTAGAAACATTTCCTCTATAACCTGTAAGATATGAAAATTCTAAGGACCTAGATAAGCACTTCTGTAATACCACCCTTAAAGGACTCTAAAAATCTGAAGGCCTATTTGGAGACCTGCCATTTATGTCTCCTTATTATTGCTACATAAGAAGTTACTCCTTGCTCTTCATTAGTTACTTAGGGAACTTGGGCTTTTATTATAGAAACAACTAAAATGTGAGCAGGCAACCAAATGCTATGATTACACAGAAAATTCCATGTATTGGTATGAAAAATTTATACTGAATTACTCAGGATCATAACTCCTATACCACAACATAATATTTAAAATGTTATCATTTGTATATGAGAAAGTAATATAGTCTCAACTATTAAAAAAACCCAAAACCAGAGCTTTTTCCTCTTCCCACATCAGTTGAAGCAGCACGTTTTGACACATTAAGTGACTTCAAGAAAAAGACATGCAAAGAGTATGAAAGAGGTTCCACTTACCACTAATCTTATTTCCAGCTAAAAATACTTGATTAAATGTTAGGCACATAGTGTTTGGAAAAGTTTGACAATTTGTGCGTCTGTTGCATGAGTTAGAGTTAGAAGATTCATGTAGCTTTGTGCAGGAGACAGGGCACTACAAACCAAACTATGACATCAGGTTTCTCTGTGCCTTTTGACCATTTACCTCTCAGCTTTCCAGCTAAACCATTTCCTCCATGCCCATGGCAAGCTCCAGACTCCACTGTCCTGTTCTTTGGATGCCTGAAACACAAAACCTTGGTATTTTCTTCCTTGTATTATCTGCCTGTGTTGGACAGAAAAGGAAAAGTAACTACTTTGTTCTGATTTAGCCCACAGTTCTCTTTCTTCAGCAGCTGTGCTGGGTTTACCTTGCCTGGATGCCAGATGCCAAACTTTGATACTTGGAGTGGCTCTGGCTCTTGTGTCTTGGTGGCTGCTGGGCTTGAGTTACACAGATCTCAAACATTCTCCCAAAGCTTTCTGCATCTGTGTTGATGCACGGAATTATATCCTTGTCCTGGATTTAGACACACCCTGGCTTTAGGCGGGTCTGGGTTTTAATTCACTGTTCTGTATGTCAGCCCCCATAGACCATTTCCAAAGAAGAACAGATAGCTTCTGCAGCCCAAATGAGTTCTTGGAAGATTGCTAAGGAATGTGAAAAACATCTGAGGAAGCAGATAACTTCTTGTCATGCTATTATTTGACCTGGACATTGGTGTCAAGTCACTGTTCTTCATACTGAATCTAAAAAAGGCGTTTACAAATAAAACCAAGAAAATTGCATTAGAGAAATATGCTGGAAAGGTTTCTGCACATCTGCTTTTACTAGTGACTGATTTCAATAATTAGCAGCTAACATACAGTTCCATATTTGTGCCTTCAGATCCCCATGTTTAACCAAGTATTAATTAATTAAAAATGAACATAATTTATCGTGTTGATTTTCAGCAATATTCTCCTAATAACATTGGTATGAAATTAGTAAAATCTGAAATGGGAATGGAAACTCCAAGACTTTTTTGTTCTAATGAACTTTATTTTACTATTTTAAAATTGCTAGTACCAAAATTTTGAGACATTGGAAGAACTGAGTCTGAGTTAATAATAAACACACTGAAATCAAGGCTCAATTTAGTATTCCTGCATACAGGTTCAGATATCTGAAAAGCTATGTTTATATTTCAGTATGACCAAGTCTGCTATAATCTGATAAAGTTTCCAAATCCCAAATGTTTTGCTAATTATGCAGAATTGATGAAATTTTTTTGAAAATGATGGCTTAAATTATTGAAATCTACTTTTTCTTTATGAGATCCTATTAAGGCTGGCCATTGTTTATGCAGTGAGACCTCAGCCTGCTGGTACTTGGTGTCAGTAAGTCAGTGGAGATGATTGGGATGGCTCAATCAAAAGGGCTTTCAAGGAAGAGTCACTTGCTACCTGCTGTCAGATTTGTGGTTTCTCAGGTCATTTGACAACTCATATTTGATCCAGAGGAGCTACACAACTGCATTTGTGCTTATTTAGTAATAGCCATCACTACTGAGTTTATGCTGCTTTTAAAACAAGTTGTGCTTGCAGAAAAATACCCAGACTGCCAATGCCTAAGCTGGGGGGGGAAAGCACTCCCCCTTATAATTAAGCTATCAAAAATATTTTGACATGTTTGACATCAAAATGTGTTAGAAAGTGTTAGAACAGAATCAATACTCTGTGGCATATGGTTATGGTATCTTTGATCTGGGAGTAGGAACCCAAAAGCTGGATTTACTTTATCACTGAACCTCATCTGGGAGTCAGCAGAATCATCCACATGGGAGTTTTCTGTTTGAAAACCCAGACAAAGACGCTGACATATGTGGCTTTTTTCCGACTTGTAATGCCAACAACCTTTATTTTCTAATAGCTGATTTTAACACATTTACGCAGTAAGTAAAGAAATTTATAGAACCTATATTTATCATATATTAAACTGAACTGAACTGAGATCCAGCAGGCTAGAATTGCTGCAACTCATGCCAGTACATTGAATAAGTAAATAATTACTTATATTATTTAAGAGACAGAGATAAACACATAGTAGAGGTATCAGTGAGGAAGGTCTTTAGCTGCTGTAAATGGTTACAAATTTCTATGGAGAACATTTATAGTAGCTTAAGTTTTAATCAATATTATGCATGTATTTATGGTCTAGACTGTTGTACTACTTATGTTAAATGAATAATAATGCCATTAAGGCAAATACTAAAGAGGAAATTATCTTTAATTTTATTGTGTGAAGAGTAGATCTTTACCTGTGCTTAATGCTATTGATTTTAGTGAGAATATATATGAATTCAGTGATTCTTTTCCTTAAATGTTTGTCAGAACTGCTTTTATTAGATGCAACCTAAAGGGGAGACTGTGCAAGCTGTATGAAAGCCAATTTTTTTTGTCAAGTTTTGTTGCAATTCTGGCTGTTTTGAGTTTCTGCACTTAGAATCAGCATTCTTTACTGCTGGTGCATATTTATTATACAAAAATAATGGGATTCAGCTAATCCTATTCATTCTCAATAGCGTTAAGAGGACTTAGTGAGTCAAGTTACTCGTTCTTTAATATGATGTTCATTAAACATGAAATCCAACAAAGTTAAAATAGACATCACTGACCATGGGTGCAATATACCCGTAAGCCATAGTCTTGCAAATTCTTTTTCTCCTTCTGGATTCTTTTTCTGATATCTTGAGGCAGCTTGTGTTACCTACCATGACATGCAGTTGCTAGAATCTGAAATGAGATGAGTTAATGGCATTGCATTATCTCCTGATGACAAATCCATTAGAATATGTCACTGCTCTCACTTATAATTCTAGTCTCTGCTTGTTTGGTGCTCATTGCAAAGGAAAATATGCAAGTTTTTATACTTCCATTTCATTAAAAATGTTTTGCATAGCTTTATAAGGCTGAGCAATACATTTAAATGAAGGGCTAATTTGTGTGTTCTAATGGCTATACATAGATTTGTTGTCTTAAATTATTTAAAATCGTCTTTGTCAACTGGAATGACCTACAGTATATAATTCATAATTGTATTAATTATGAATTGCATGGGTTATTTTACTCTACTAAAATGAAATATCTAGATAACTATTCTATACTCTTCTGAATAATTTGCTTTGCAGTAACTGTATGCAGCATACGGAGGCAAGTTTTTATTGTGCTTTGCTCTGGGTTAAAAGATTTGGGATGGCAGAAAGAAGCCTTCTTGGTCCCCATCTTTACTGACCCTCCCAGGACAGGGGTCAAGGCAGAGCAGCACTGCCGAGCCTGGGAGCAGCTGTGCATTCCTGCATTCCCTAGGATGAGATGAGTTAGATTAAGTTGGCCCTTCGGGGTGGTGTCACTTATGGAAATCACTGTTCAAACACAGGGCAGTACTGAGCTGGGAAGTAGCACAGTGGTTGGCAGACACCATAACCTGTCTAGCTGTTGGGTTTTAATTCTGTTCTTTGCCTCCTGAATTCAGTGCAATAGGGATGAAAGATTTGTACTGAGAATTAGAAAAGAGATTTTTCTGACTTTAGTGAGACAAGGGCCAGCAGTGAGGGAGGGCAGGAAATGTGTTCAATATATAATAGTTGGAAAAAAGCAAAGGGAAGAAAAAGTGGGAGAAGTGAGGTCAGAAATTGAGAGAATTTTCCTGGGTGGAGGTAATAATGAAACACTGATCTTTTGAAGAGAAGATCAGGAATCTGTAAGAAGCCATAGGTGGGGAAGAAGTTATTATGGTCAAAGAGTCAGTTAAAGTAGGGGACATAACTGCATCAACTTAAGAACAGGGTATAATTGCCTTGTCAGAATACCAGTCAGTGAAAATAACTATATAATATTGCATTAAATTTATAAAATAAATTGAATAACAGACTTAAAGTAGTATCTTTAAACTGACTACATCAGCGGACAAGGGAAAAGCTGTCAGTTCTATCTGGACTTCTGTAAGGCCTTTGACACAATCCTCCACATCCTTCTCTCTAAAGCATAGGAACATGGACTTGATAAGTGGAGTGGAAATGGTTGCATGGTTGTATCCAGTGGGTAGTGGTCAGTGGCTCCATGTCCTAATGGACATTGGTGACAAGTGGTGTCCCTCAGGAGTCCATACTGAGACCAGTACATTTAATATCTTCATCAATGAAATGGACATTTGCAAATGACACCAAGCTGAGTGGTGCAGTTGACCAGCCTGAAGGAAGGGATGCCACTCAGAGGCACCTGGACAAGCTTGAGGAATGGCCCATGGAACTTGGTGGTGTTGAACAAGGCTGAGTGCTGGTGCTGCACCTGAGTCAGGGCAACCCCTGGTACCAATACTGGGTGGGGGGTGAAGGCATTCAGAGCAGCCCTATAGAGAAGGGCTTGGGGTGCTGGGGGATTGAAAGGTGGACCTGGGGCAGGGATGTGAACTCACAGCCCGGAAAGCCAACCCTGTCTTGGGCTGCATCAAAAGCAGCGTGGGCAGCAGGTCAAGAGAGGGAATTCTGCCTCTGCTCCTCTACCTGGACTGCTGCACCTAGCTCTGGAGTACTCAGCACAGAAAAGACATGGACCTTTTGGAATGGGTCCAAGTTCACTCCTGTCTTTCTGTGTTCCAGAGAAGGGCCACGAAAGGGATCAGGGGTCTGGATCACCTCTCCTATGAGGACAGGCTGACACTGTTGTGGCTGACTCCCCTGGAGAAGAGAAGGCTCTGGGGAGACCTTACTGTGCCACTTCAACACTGGAGTCTTCGTTTTGGGTGGAATAGTTAATTTTCTGCCTAGTAGCTGTTACAGTGCTGTGTTTTACATTTTATTTGAAAATAATTTTGATTACACACTGATGATTTAGCTGTTGCTCAGTACTGTTTGTTCTAAGTCAAGGACTTCAATTTCCCAGACTGTGCCAATGTGCAGGTGCACAGGAAGTCCAGAGAGAGCATGGCCAGTACAGCTGACCCCAACTGGCCAAAGGGATACCAAGATACAAAGAACTACACCATGCCATAGCATGCCCAGTATATAAACGGTGTGGCGTTGGCTGGAAAGGGATGATCACATCTGTGTGTCACTTGTTTCTCTTACTATTGACACTTTTATTACTATATTTTAACTTATTTCAGATATTAAACTGTTCTTGTCTCAATCCATGAGTGTTACCTTTTTCTGATTCTCATCTCTATCCCACTGTGGAGGCTGGTGGAGAGTGAATGAATAGCTATGTGGTACTTAGTTGCCATCTGGGGTGAAACCACGACAAGGAAGCCTATTGGAAGGATAGGGATAGACGTTTTAGCAGAGCCTGTTGTGATAGGACAAGGATTAATAATTTTAAACTGAAATAAGATAGATTCAGATTTGAGAAAAGGAAGAACAGTTTTACAATGAGGGTGGTGAAATGCTGGCTCCTTTTGCCCTGAGAGGTGGTAGACATCCCACTGCTGGAAACATTCCAGGCCAAGATGAACATCTGGGGCTCTGAGCAACCTGATCTAGTTGAAGATGTCCCTGGTTATTGTGCAGAGGACCAAATGACCTTTAAATGTTCCTACTGACCCAAACTAGATGATTCTATGAAGATCAGTGGGTTTTCTTATAACAAAATACTTGTTATTTATTTTTAACTTAACACATTTTGAAACCTGATTATGGCCTATATTCACCTATCTAGCTTTAATCATTTAATTGATGCATTAAGTTTGGTCACATACCAAAGTTAAATAATGAATTGGTATTTAGTAAAGCAATCATATTCCAAGAAGTGCCTAAACTCCTTAAAAGTATCCAGTAAATGAATGTCTTAGCAGGAAGAATTTTCCCTCCTGGCATATGTACTTCATTTTTATTGTCTTCCTAGGTATTCATATTCTACAAATTTGTCTTTTCATTATACGAATTCTTACTGAGTGTTTCCTGTTTTATAAGATTCATTGCTAAAGTTATGGCCCCATATATGTTAAATACCTACTAGCACAGAAGTTCGGCTCATTTAGCCAGCTTTAGCTGTCAAATTCTAATTGACACAGCTTCAAAATTTAGCACACACATTTCAAGTTCTTTCCCTCCCTAGTAAAGGCCTTCAGGCAGAGAGAATACAGCAGTGGGGACATTTTATTCATTATTATTCACCCATTGTTCCTTGCATTATTCTTTTATGCTTTTTTTTCCACTCTAGTTCTCTTTCTCTTATTTTACAATGGGAACCCATGAGGATTCTCCATTTTAGGGAATCATACCATGTTTTTTCAAGGCTGACCATGCAGTGTTTAAATTAATTGGCAATGGTTTATGATCTACCTTTTCTCAGTTGGGTCAAAGCAATCAGCACTGCTCAGTGTTATTATATAGGGCAAACACAGCACCATAAAAAGTACAAAAATGCAAAGTGGCTTTAGACTGCAGACATAAAGAAGGGTAGGTTTCTATTTGTCTACCTCAATAACTTCAGACATTTAAATCTCTCATTGTTTTATTTTGACCTTTGAGCCACAGGTTCGGTATTTTTAATTTGTTCTTTTAAGTTAAGTTTGCATTAAATTTATTATTACAGTTTTATTCTTATGAGTTCGAGATGTTAGCTGCTTAGGAAATAAACTGTTGTTAAATATTCTACAGATATGGAATGAGTAATTAGGCTTCCCTGGAAGTACTTAACAAAGAAAGAAAGCCTTCACTGCCACCATTTTATGTAGAGAAGGCAGAAAGGTAAGTAAGTTACCTGCTACCTCCATATTTCCAGGCTGGGGCCTTTTACATAGAACATGATTTCAGTAGTAACATTTCAGCAGTAACATTTTACTGCCTCAAATTTTGAAAATGTTCTGAAGAAATCTGGGAATCTTCTAATTCCATATAAAACAGGTTTATGTACCCTCAGTCTTGCATGGTGGTGAGCAAACTCTTCATTCACTGACTTTGGTAGCTGAGAGCACTCAACATTTATTAGATGAAATCCTTTCTAATTATAAATGGGGAATGAGTCAGGCTGTTCCAGTCATGATAAATGAACCTGATTAAACATTTTGTGTCAAATATAGCACAGTGGAAAGGAAAGTGAGGATTGAAGGGCTGCATAATTACGAGGAGCAGAGCTCATTCATTTCAGGGTGGCAGCGCAGTGCAGCAGCATCAGTGCTGTGAGGTTTGGGGGGAATTACAGGAAATACAGGTTCCCCACTGGAAACCAGCCTGCAGGATGTGCATTTAGCTTTCTGGCCTCCAGACACCCTCGAGCTTTGTGTGGGCTTTACATGCCTCAGACTTCAAAGGTGAACTGAATGGCTGCCAGTGACTGGCTCAAGCCTTGACTGGATGGTTCATGAAACTTCTGGAACTGCCAGTGAGGTGCTTATGCAGGCTTCTGAGCAAAAGCCAGCTGAAGCAGATAAATAAGAAAAGGGAATTATTAATAATGGAATAAATTTAAGTCTGTTCTATATTATGCCATATTTACGCTATATTTTAATTGATTCTGAATCTTAAATGTCTGATTTTAGAATTATTAAGAAGATTAAAAATCTAAATAATTTGTACTTGTATTTCTGCCTGTGCAGGGCTATTTTTATAGTGTTTCTCTTGATTAAGAAAATGAAGTTGTTTGCTCTTAAGTTTTGCAGAGAGTTCTGATATATACTGTTGAATAAGTGGAAGAGTAAAACAACAGAAAAGTTTAGTGTTTGTTGAGACTTAATAAGTAGAGGATTTTTGTTATCTATTTATAGAGCTGCTGGACAATTTTTGCTGCACAGGACTGAAATTTTAATTCATTGCTGGGATTGTTTGCTGTA
The DNA here is from genome assembly GCF_052056855.1 of Sturnus vulgaris. Taxonomy (NCBI): domain Eukaryota; kingdom Metazoa; phylum Chordata; class Aves; order Passeriformes; family Sturnidae; genus Sturnus; species Sturnus vulgaris. Next base: position 63,391,489 of record NC_142247.1, on the reverse strand, counting down.
AGGTTTTTTGCCATAGCTACATTGCAAGTTCAATTATGCAAACTAATATTAGTATGGCCACCCTGGGAACACTGCAAAGCTGGCAGTTAGCATCTCCCATGTTTCAGATGAAATATCAATAGCGCAAAAATATGCAATTCCACAAGGATCCATCCGTGAGCTTGACTCTATATACACCACTAAAGTATTTGGGCTGTTCAAGGGCTGCAGAATTAAGCATTTGAGTCAGGATCAAACATGGAAGAATGCATGAAAGCCTCTGGCATATTGCCAGTCATGGACACTGCAGGAATCAGTGGCAGACTTCTATTTCAAACAACAGCTGCATTTCTCAGAACAAGTGCAGACGTCTCATCAAATGTGTATTGTGAGAATGAGGATACTGCAAATCTCACCCTGGTTTTCATTTTAATTTTTAAAATGTCTTGTTCTGTAATCATTTTGTTTTGCATGTGGAGTTCTTGGGGTGTACAGTAGAAATGTCTCTCTTGTGGTTTATCAAAATCTCACAAATTCATTAAGTTGAGAACAAATAGTACTGAAAACATCAGGTATAGTTTCTACTGCAGAAATAATTCAGTCTTAATTTTTATGAGAAGAAATGTCATACAAAGATATAGAGCCTTTGATTAGTTTTTAAAATTATCCATTCCTGATCACGTTTCAAGGACACATTTTTTTAATGATACTCATTCCACTAAATTTGAAAGACTTTGTGTACTCTTACAGACTCTATATACTTTCAGAAGGATACTATAAGTACAAGATAAATTAAAGAGGGATCTGTTTGCTATAGAATAAAATGCAAACACAAAACAACAATTTGCTTTTTCTCTTAGAGAATAAATTCAAGAATGATACCTTTGGAGAAATTAAATACTCCAATTCCATATCTCTCTGGACATGCATGAATATTTTTATTTCAGAAATACAAACAATAATGAAAAAAATAAATGTTATATTCTGCCTTCTTCAGAGCTCTGTGATTTAGTAATGAACTCTTTTTTAAGTTCTATTCATAAAATAACTTGTATGACCAGAATCTGTGTGCTGATACTTTTGCATACGAGGTGTTGTCATTACATCCTATTTAACTGCTGAATGTGTTATTAAAAACTAATTACTTCTTCTTTATCATTAGTGATTTTTTGTTTGATTTACTGTGGATAAAGTCACCCAGAGGATGAAGATTTAAAGATTACATTTTTTGTAGTAGTAACTAAGTTAAGATCTTTCAGTTCCTGTTGCTATCTAATCATTGTCTAAAACAATGAGAATTATCTTCTGTGTGTTGCAGTTCTCCATAACTCAAGTCTGATCACGTTTGCCATAAGTCCCCCACCCTTCCTGGGTTTTGTCTCTTAATGTCTTCCTGGATTTAGTGCCTAAATCCTCAAAAAATGAGAGCTCATTAATGAAAAGTGTGCAAAACATAATCCTTAGAATGTTCTGGACCACGATGGTAAACTATGGTGCCATCTGAAACAAAGAAGAAAAGAACAGTACATATTGTCATTAATGTCAAGTAATCATTGTTCAAAGACAAGTCAACCTTCCAGTTTATTGACAGGAGTACATTAATATAATTGTGCTTATAAAATTAACAGGCTGTAACAGAGAAGACTGAGTGAATTAGGGAAGACAGGTCTTATAAGTAGCAGAAAATGAACAGGGAGTTAAATGCACGGTATAAAAGAGGATTTGGTGAACATCTATGGCATAGATTATCCCCCACGAACTAGTATGTCCTTAAAGCAAAGGAAATACTCCAGCTTTGCTCTCATCAAGATTTTTTTTCCAGGTAATTGTGTTGCAAGCATCATGCTCCTTGAATTCTTGGCTCATCTAAGCACTGATCAGGAGTTGCTGCTGACACTTAGGAAGAATGGAATTTAGTCAGAGGATTAAAAGGATTACAAGGTGGTTTTAATTATTCAAAGAATGAGGATCTGAAATGAGCTTCCAATATAAGGGTCAGGAACTTGCTAGCTTTCATCTGAAGGCTTGATCACTGGGTGTTCAGGGTCATTTGACAGGAGGACCTGGATTTGAGGACATAAGCAATTTCTCTTTTGGTAGGAGTTGATCTGACTGAAGGCCCTCTTGATGAAACTCTGGAGTCCTTGCATTAGGAAAGATAGAGTAGAAAAATGCTCTCATGATCCTTTCCCTGTGGCTGCCTGAGAGAACCTCCCTGGATGTAGCCACACTGGCAACAATAATGACTCAGGATATAGGCACATTTTGGTATAAAATTCCTGGGGTTAAAGTTCTGCCACCAAATCAAGAAAAGGCACCACTAATTACTGAGGCTTATGTCTCTTTCTCATACATGTACCATGACTGGTTTTATATACTTCCAAATCTTTCCTGGTTCTTTGTAAAGATCTTTTGCGGTAGCAAGATTTACAGTCTTGTATAGTGGAGGAAATCAGGCAAAGGGATTTTTCAGTAGGATTTAATGCTCTGTCTTTTGTCCTGGTAAGAAAGGATTTTTGCACTGACAAACGAACCCTGTCTTCAAGAACGTTGTGGCAGAACTCTCTGCTCTGTGGTAGCTATTATCTGTGGTAGCTACACCACAGTAGCTGATGTCAGAGGTAGCTTTGCAGAGTAGTGCATTTTTCAGTGGGCATACCTGACTTTCTTTCCCAGTTGTCATTAGCTTTTCTGATTCCCCGAGCTGCTGCCTCATTTCAGATTTGTACCTGTGCTTTGACTGTACTGAGACATTTTGCAAACATATGCCCTGAAAGCAGTGGAGAAACTGCCAGTGATTACATGGCTTCCTTAGTTAATGAAAAAATGGTGAAAAGTAACTGAGACTCCAATCAGCTGTGATTGTCAACACCTCCTTCAATTTTGGCAACCTACTGGCAATGCTAAAACAGTCTAGAATCTGGCCATGGCTCAAGAAAATATCACTCTAAACTAGTAGTCTTGCCAACTGTTATCTTAGTTCTAATCTTTTCTATTTCAGTAAGGTACCTGTCTTGCTTTTACCTCAAAAAATCAAGAACCTTTTGAATATATTTGAATTAGACTAATGCATATTCTTTTAACAATTAAGGACAAATATACATACTTCTAGGTTTATGGTAGATTTCACCCTGGTTCCTCAAGAGATATTATTATGCTAAGACGAGCTAGGAAACGAAGCTAAATTCAGCTGATTCTGTTGTCTCTTCTTATTGAGATAGGGTGAGATAGGTGGTTGTTTCCTCTTGCCAGGCATTCTCATGTCAGTGTCCCTTTGCCAGGTCCTATTTTTCTGAAGAAGTATTCATCTGTTGTAACAGAATCCTACCCTGAAATAGAAACCCAGGCAGTATTTCTGGAAAAAAAAAGTTCATTCTTCTTAAGCAGTATTCACCTGAGAATTTGGAACCATGGTTGTTTACCATTTTTTTGTATAAATATCTGCTTGAGTGTATAAGTGTGTCTGAATAATGTCTGTCTGATTCTCTGTATCAGATGTGTGGACATAACTTCTGATTGTTTTCCTATTTTCTCCTTAGTTGGCGTCCCTCACTGCCCTTGGATCCGAATACTTAAATAATTACAACCTCATAAAATCCAGTTCTGTCATCATAATTAAAATAACTCATCACTAAATGCCTTGGTTTTGTCTTCATCGATTGAAATATGATTATATCTGCCAGGTACATTCAAAATCTCTAACTTTCCTTCCCTCCTGGAATCCCTCAATGGGAAAGCATGTGGAAGGATGACTTCATCAACTCTTTTTTATCTGCTGTGCCCAGTCCTCCTATTCTAATGTAAGTGTGAAGACACTATGAAGAATCTCTACACATTCTTGACCAAAGATAATTCAGGAACAATTTGGTTTATGCATATCCAAATGTGGTGGAATTTTGTGGGAAATGTCAGCAAAGTCAGGAAACCTGCTATTTGCTGAAAAATTCTGTGAAAGTGAGGAAACTGAGCTCTGGGAGATGGGGGGTTTAAATTTAGGAGACATAAACCAAGACGTTTCTATCTTTGCCTTCTGCCCACAACTTGTTAAAGGTTATAGTTCCAGCAGCAGCTGAAGCAGGAGCAGTATTCTTGTGCTGATTCCTCAGTCACTGCTATTCACAGTCCTATACTTTGTCTTAAAGCCCCTTAAGCTTAGATTTATGTTAATACCACCCTGTGAATGGCCTGGGAAACCGGTATGTATTTCTTCTGACATTAAAATTTTGAGACTAGTAATTGCTCTCAGAGCACAAAGGGGACTGAAAGTACTGGCATCACCTTCCCCTGTCTCCGCTGTACCTAAGACAGAGTGTCAGTGTCCAGCTGCAGTCTTTAAAGTCAAAAACAGAATTAATGGGAAATTAGGAAGTCTGTCATTTGGCTTGAATAGTTTTAAACTAGCTTTATGAGTCCCAACAGTGATAATGTGTTGTTCTCCATGAATCAGCTTTTATTAGTTGTGGCCATGCTGCTTCCATATCATCAGAAAGATGATGTAACATCTCCACACTGCACAGCACAAAAGTCACCCAGATCGGTTCTGATGCTTTCAGTATTGCCATGATCACTAAGAACCCTCATACATGGAAAAAGTCTTTTACATGATGTGATTTTTGTTTTGTTCCTACTCAAATTGCACCAATTTGTTTTACCAGCCAGGGGTGTCACTGTGGTGTTCCCCTTAATTACCTTGCCTGGAGAAGTTGAATCACGTGCTGAAGGTCTGGTGCCTTATTGTTATATATGTGTGAACAGCTTGAATTGAATACAAATACTAAAGGATTTCACGTAGCTCCTGTTTCCAAAGAAACCAGTTTTCTGTTGTCTGGGCATGTTCAAAGAGGGTAGGTCAATTGTAAGACCAGCATAAACCTTGCTGTGGTTTCGTGCTGAGAAAACAAACAAGTAAAAAACCCAAATTATGATAGAAAAGCTGATTGTAAATAGCAAAGCATTAAAGAAAATTCTTTTAACACTTGGATGGATGAATGGTTGAGAAGGTGTCTCCAGGGATAAAAGCAGAAGCTTATGGGAATGTCCTCACTTTTCTGAGTTTCTTTGATTAATTCTCTCCCTTCTTTTTTCCTTTTTCTTTCCTCTACAGAGCTATTTAAATTGGACCAAGGGAAGGGGAGCTGGGATAGGGTGAGATACATCTTGGGAAGTTTAGTGTTTACATATAGCTCCTTTTTCCTTACTTTCATTATGTGAGAGACAGCATTTTAAAAATCTTTTCTGGCATGTGTCTTTTTCTCTGAGATTTAGATTTACATTTTTCAGCATTATCTTGCTTTACCCACATACGAAAAGACCTTAACCACCTAAAATCGTTCTAACAGGGGCAGCAGTGACCAAGGCCACGTTTGAGTTGCACATTAGAAGAGGAGGACTGCTAAATGGCAGGATGTAAGCAAGAGCAAGCAAGTGTTAAAGAAATGACTGATCTCTAAAGTTTTTCCTTTCCTTCAGTGGGTTCAATACAGCAGTCTGTACTGCAGTATTGACTTACAGGTACTGTCATTAAGGGCTATTCTTCATTGCAAGGCACGGCCATCAGGAAATATTAGCTCTTATGGGGAACTAGCATGGATCAGTACATGTCTCTGCTGCCTAGGAGAAAAGAAATAAGTTGTTCAACTGGGAGACAGAGAATAAAAATCTTATTTGATCTTAATGTTGATCCTGCTTTCCCACTCAGTCTACCCTGTCTCCCTTAGTTCACATTCACTCTTTCAGTACCATTAGTTCTTCCAGCCTTCTGGATTGGGTGTCACACCCCAGTGTGATCTCCAGTGCACTCTTTCCTTTCCTGGTGATGGGAAACCAATATGAGCCTTTCCCTTTGAAGCATTTCCATTCGGGCTGAGTAGTGAAATCACTTTAAATCTGTCTATAAAGACAGGATAGCACTGACAGAGCAGAAAATCCATGAGATGACTTTACAGAATCAGAATTTGGAAGGTACCTCTAGATTTCATCTGATCCAACCCCTCTTCTCGAGCAGGACCAGCCAAGTAATCCAGGACCATGGCCAGATGCCTCTGACTCTATCCAAGCATGGAGACTCCACAGCCTCCCTGGGCCCCCCGTGCTAACATTGTCTGCAGGGAGAACTGCAGTAGCTGCTCATCCCAGTCCAAACCAGAATTTTAAAGGTCTCATTCTGATCACTGTTAACTGTAAATCTGCCCAAGTCAAGAAAGTGACACTTCATTTACACTGGTGTTACTAAGATCAACATCTGCCCTGAGGCTCTTATACAGATGTCTTGCAGGGAATGATGTGTTCTTTAAACAGCCAAAATATTGTTTGGGTTTTTTTCTGGTTGTGTTTTGGTGAGGGGATAAGGGGTTCAGAAATGTAGAAAAAGTTATTTAGAAAGAAATACAGCAGTAATGTACCTGGAGTACATTTCTGAGGTTTCTTTATAACAAATATTTCTTTTCCTGATATAAAAAAATAATTTTAGCAACAAGTTCCCAACCTATTTTTCTTCTATTGAGAAACATGAACTAATGGAAAAACTTAAATTAACTTATCTAAATAAGAGTTCAAAGGTTGTTTTCAAGTCGCCATTTATTATTCTTAGTGATGCAGGAGGGAAAAAAAAAAGCAAATCCCAAACCAACAAAAAACAGAATATCCAAAGTTGCTGTAATAGTTGAGTGGAAACTTTTTTATTGAAAAATAAAATAACTCTATTTGGGGAGGTTTCTTTATTGTTTGCTGATCTGTTTTGTTAGGCTAAATAAATGGCCTAGTGATTATGAAATTGTTGTACTGCTAATCAGTTCCTTATCAGCACAGACTTTCCTTTTGAGAACAATCTCATGTCCTTGGTGACATTTGCAAAGTACAAAGGAGTACACTGAAGATGAGTAACATTCAATACTAGTATGAAGATTATAATATGCCAAGTAATAAGAGTTGTATATTTTACTTGGTGTAAGTGGTATCTCAGACCTTGATGTTTCAGGCTTTCATTAAATTCTCAGAATTTTTTTTATGAGGCATTTGCTTTGTATCTGAATACTTTATCAACACTAATTTGCACTTTCCAGAATTAATTATCTTAAATAAAATAGAGCATTATGGTAGATGAATGAAAGTTTTTCTCACCCTTACCATATTTCATACTGCATGCTTCTGCAATCCTGCACTCTGTTACTTAGGTTGCTGTTTTTCATATGGTTTTCTCCCTATTTTAGCATTCAGCTCTTTACCAAGATTTGCTTTTATCAATATTCCAAAAAATTTGCCCAAGACAAAGATGTATTGGCATCTATTGTAAGAGAGCATCTTCTGAAAAAAACTATATGGGCACTTCTGTGTGCCAGTAATTCTATCTAGAATTAAATTATTAATATCTATCTAGAATTAAATTATTCCCTGTTTTTAAGGTATATTGCATATTTATTCTCTGTTTTTGTTTTTAACAATAGCAAGATGCTTTTCGAAGATATTTTAATAGATCATGCTAAGCATTTCCTATCAACTTAGTAACATAATTAAATCAGTGATCCTAATGCAGCACATTTCAGCTATTTTTGAATTTGTCTTTTGAATGTTATCCCCTAAGGATTTCTAAAATCTGTTTAAAGTAGATTTTATACCTATTTTAGAAGATTTTATTCCATTTTAGAAACTTGAATCCTTGCCAAGTTCACACAGTAATTGGTCTTGTGCCTAGTAACAAATAATTTACTATTTGCAGTTCACATTGCAAGGCTGAGTGATGTGAACTCATAGACTCATTTTTATCCCCCTGCATTTGTGCTGTCTGAAACAATGGAAGCCATTCTGAATATATTTGCTGTATGACAATCCCCCAAAATAAACCTTAGCTGCTTCAAGAAATGTTCCTGAAAATCTACCATTGCTCACATTTCCTTATCATCCTTAAAATTCAGATTCTGTACTTAGCTTATTTAGATTTAATATTTAAACCACTGTGTGGTGGACTGGGAAACCCAAGTTTCTCTGGAAAAGCCAAAGTACTAAATACAGCAAGAGGCACCAGTAAAGCCTGCAAGTCTTTTTTTTGTTTTGTTTTTTCTTTTCCTTTTTTTTTTTTTTTCCTTTTCAGAAAAATGGGAACAGGAAGTTTTCTCTCTGAAGATCTTTGTAAGAGGTTGAGGACTGGAGTGAAAGGCATGTATGGAAGTGTCATTTCTTCCTAGAAAATTTATAAGTGTCAGAATATACATTGTCAGGTGCGTTTTCCAGGACCCTTCCCTTTCTTCCTCCCTTCCATTTGTTATATTGTGAATCAATAAGGCCATAGGATTTCCAAGTAGATTTTTCTCATAGAAATAGAGTATTGTCCTTGGTTCTGGAGTGGTGGGCAGGAGGACAGGTCCTTGGGGGTCTCAGCATGGAGGGCACTGCACCCCTGTCAGATTCCCCAGCAGAAAAGCCTGACTTAACTTCTTCCTGAGTGGACCTCAGAGGAGACCAGCTGGAGGGACGAGGTGCACAGGCACATTTCTCTCTTCCATAAACTCACTTCTCAGCTGATTTACCTGACAAAGATTCCATAGAGTTTTAACGTTCTGTTTAATTGCAAGGTTCAGCAGCACAATCTTATGTTTATATTTCACTAACTCCATAATAAGCCCTGTCCAATTCAGGAAAGTCTTTCTTAAGAAGCAGCTTCTAAAGAGTCCTTGAAGAACATCTGCAGAGAGTCAGGACAGCTTTTTGTTGAAACAAAGACATTTTGGAGTTATTTTGGCTAGATGGTTCTCTTTCATGGTGATGTGCTGTAGGATGCAGTGTGGCAGATGACAATTTAGGGCACAGGCTTTCTGAGCAGAACAAAAGTAGCTTATTTGCAGTTACTGTCTATTTTTTTCAGAAATATGCTCATTGAAAGCAAAATTATTTGAGACTGTGGTTCAAAACAGTAATTTAGTATGTCCAGTTGTAATAGTCCACATTTTAATACATTTTGTATAAGAATTTAGTGAAATGACACTACGGTATCAGTAAAAAAAGGATCTAAGTCCAAGTGTAGCATGCTTATTTGTTCAGTTAAATGAAGTTATCAGCAAAGACAAATTATCCTATCTAACAGCAAACTTCCTTCACTGACTTCAATGAGAGTTTAATAAGAAATCTTTCTTTTTGAGAAAAGAGAGAAAAAGTCATGTTTCCTGTGAAGCTCATGATACTTTGTAGTCTGTACTATTTACTTTATATTGATTTCTTTATAGCATTCTTTGAAAAAGATGTCTCTCTGTTCAGGAGTTGCTTATTCTCTCCTATACCAGTATTGTTTAGAGAGGCCCACACACATCAGAATAGTATTATACTTACAGTAGTTGTTCTGAAATATACATATATTTGGAGAGGAAATTCCTATTTTTTTTTAGGAAACAAAATGAGCACAAATAGATAGGGGTGGGGACACAGAGCAGAAGTTCTGCCATGCAATATAGGGGTGAAAACTGCAGCAGTATTGGTCACAATGGAATATGGTAAATGTCCAGCTATAACATGTCATTACTAACAGCAATAAATTCCAGTTTATACCCCTTTTGTCACCAAATAGTCGACAACCCATGAAGAAGTTATTGTCTTTTATCTTACTTAAAGCAAAATATTACAGAAGTTCCTATTGGAAACAGACTGAATGTTCATGAGTTTATTCATTTTAACTTGAATGGAAGGATAAACAAAGTAGGTCTGCAGTTAAATACTCTAATTTTGAACAGGGAAGACTGAGAGATTAAGAAAACTAATTAGTGAAGTCAACTGGAATGAAGAGCTAAGAATTTTAATACAGACAAGACCTGGAATGTAGAGGAAGCTGACCTGGAGTGCATGCAAAAACTCTGAACAAATTTTGAAAAGAAAGAATAATTAGGGATCTAGTGGTTAAGTGAGAAATGCATCATGGATTTACTCAGGCTGCTCATGCCAAGGTTGTCTTTTTCTAAGATAACTGATGTTTCTGAAAAATAAAAGAAAGTAACTTACTACAAAAAATTTAATCTGTCAGAATCTCAGAAAAGCATTTAATATGATGTCACATAGGAAATTATTAGGTAAATTAGAAAATTACAATTAATAAAAGGATTATGGGGTAGTGGACCATAAAGGAATCTGGCTAATAGCAGGCTTTGCTAAAAGGCCATTATTGGTCAGAAATGGATTTTATAAATAAAACTAACAAGGATCATTATTAGAACAAATTGTATGTAATGATTCCTTCAGTGGTATTAGTGTGAAATACAGAATACAGATGAATTTTTAGTACAAAGGATGAATGAAATATCATAGAAGAGTACATGTAAAATGAAACCTAAGAATATTTTATTAAGAAATCACATAGCTTTGCATTAAATATTTCTGCTATAATTTGGACACTCATAACATGAAGTGTTGATGGAGATAAAACAGCACAGACTAATTAAACTGATGTGACCATGTCTAGAATTTTATGCATAGTTGTGGAAATTAATATTTGAGAAGACAAATTGGAATTGTGTTAGGAACAGAAAAGAATATTGTTCTACCAATTGTAATGAGAGATTGTTGTAATGTTTCATGACAGGAAACAGAAAGAGCTTGATACAAAGAAAAAAAAAATGTGTTGATAAATGGTCGCTTTGTTCCAAGGTGCAAACACAAAGGTGGTAAAAGGTACTTTACTGTAAGTGCAATCATGGCACAAGGAAAAATGGGAATAAATTGGCCATGAACAGATGTTGGCTGAAAATTGGAAGATAGGCCCTATTACTCAAAGGTGCCTGACCAGTTTTTCTGAGGGAAGTGTAAGGGTAGAACCTTAGTTTGAAATGAAACTGGTAGAATTATGGAAGTGAAAATAGGACCTGTCTTCCAGGAAGAGTTGTGTGGATTTGGTAACACTTTCAGTCATTTTTCTTGTTTTGCATATGCAACCATAAATGCAGATGGATATTGTCTGCCTTGATTGTGTGCCTTGCCAGTGTTTTTATTCCAAATTGCTTTGAACTTGGCAAAGCAGAAGCATTAAATTATTCCTAAAATTATTTATGTGTAGTAGCTATATAATGCTTAGGTTTTCAAAGTATTCTGTTGACATGTCTGACATGCCAACAGTTTCCCAAACACATAAGCTTGCTCAAGGTTATCCTAAAAGCCAGGGGCAAAGACCACATTGGAGGTCCATTATACAGAAGTGGCAGTTTTTAGTTGTGAACCCTAAGGTACAGTGTCATTACTTTCCAGAACAGGGTATGAATGGTTAAGGAAGAGGTTGGCATGAACTCTTTTTTTTCCTAATTAGGGGTTCTTCAAAACAAGATTATTTCACTTATAGTCCTTTCGTTCATTCTGTCTGTACCAGCATTACCCAAGCATTGCTCATTGTTATGCTTAGAAAGTAAGACTAAAGAGTCTATGGATAGGTAAGCAGGCAACACTAATTCCAAATAGTAATAAAATTATAGGTATGTAAACCCAAGATGATCTCATTAAAGTAATAAACTCAGAAGGATATTGAAGACCAGATGGAACTCCAAATAGGAAAATCTATAATGGGACATAAGGATGCAAATTACCCAGAGCAGAGTTTTTCCACATTTGAATGTAGTTCCTTATGTCATAAAAAGATATATACATAAAATACAATCTGTTAAAGTATTTGTATTGAAATCACAATTTCTAAATAGATATACTTCAAAGGCTTCTGAATTAATGAATATGTATGGAAATGTTTTCTTTCATGCGAAGATTCAGTGGAAAATGTCAAACTTTGTTTGATGTGTGGAATCAAAATTTCACATTTAACACGTCTGCAGCTTCTCAGAGGCTCTGTACCTATTTACGTGTATGCACTTGAAACTATTTTACTGAGCAGTTCATCTATAGAATATTAAAGAACTTATGAATAACTACAGATCAATTGGAGATTTCTTGTTTAGTCAGTGTCCATATTCTCCCTTTATCTGTCTCTATCAAGCTTTGGTAGTAGGAACCAAGCCAAAAGGATATGATCTGGCCAGAATCTGGGCAGTGAAAGAGCCATCACACTGGTTTTAGAAATCCATCTGTTCTTCTTATGCAAATAATATTGCAGTACTGGAAAAACTGGCTACTTTGAACATCTCTTTATGACTATCATAGATCTTGCTTAATTAGTATTTTAGGATGACTATCAGAATATTTCAGTGCTGGAAAATGTCCTGTATATCTCTCTCCAAAGGCTGGTAGTGTCTTTATGTCAAATTTGAGGCTTGTGTCCTACAGCCATATTGACAGTCCCTCTCCAGCAGTCCATTCTGGCTTGGTGGGGTTTTATTTGTCTTTTCTGTGGAAAACACATTTGGCATGGAAACTTACAAAGCATACTGGAAAATTGAATAAGTGGATTCGGATGTCTGTGTAGGGACATTTACTGTCTCTGAATAAGTTTCTGTTACATACAGACAGTCTGTAAGAATAAGACACAAGCAGGTGTTTGCTAGGCTTCAACCCTTTGTATCCCAAGAATTAATGAAAGGGCAAGTGCAGCTCCACTCTTAACTGCAGTAAGTCAAAGGAAGTAGGGAACAAGCACTGGGTACTGTGTGTGGTATCATTCTGTGCAGGGCACCAGGGGGAAAACAGGCATTGTTTATATTGTTTGTATTTTCATTAAAATATTGTTGACTTCTAACAGTGCAGAGACAGTGTTTAGCACATGTTTCAGTTGTTAGTATGACTGAAAAATGGAGCATTTAAAAATGGCCCAAGTTCTTGCATATGGTAACACTTGCTCTGACTTTGTTTCCCAGACATGCTGGCTATCCCTGGCCTGGAGATCACCCTCAATAACACTTTTGCAGCAAAAAGGGAATAAATGATGTAGAATGAAAATGTCAGGTGCAAATCTTTTTATCTTTTCCTTCCCTTCCACTACTGCTTTCCCTTCGTTACTTGTTTTAAGGAAGACTTCTGTGGCAGTATGGCACAAGGCAAAATAGAGCAGCTGGTAAACCCTAAACAACAGAACAGTGCTTGTAGTCCTTTCACATTAATTGATCTTAAGTCATTCTTTAAACTACATTGCTTCACATCTAGGTCAGTTTGGTTTTCAGTCAATTTGTAAATCATGGTTCTGAAATCAGCTTGGTCTGTTGCTGTAATCTGATCTTCTAGTGATATGCAGGTGGAGGTGGGGAGCTGCTTCACAATAAAAAAATAGTGTGACCACATGAAAAGGCAACATATTTCTTAATTGCTCGGGGACTGGAGAGCATAATGGCAATTGAAATGAGTATTTTGGGATTATTATTCTGGGTGGCAAATGTTCAAAAGCACCTTTTAGGCCGACTTCAAATCTTGAGTTTGAAGTTACAAACCAGCTCCATCATAAAGCTTACAGTAGACAGGCAGTGTGTATTTTGTACTAGACACTGATGACCATACTACAGTAGGGTTACTTTTAGAAAACAGTCAGCATGTGACATGGATTGCATTCAGTAGGGAACTGCCAGATTCTGACCTCACCCTGGTTTCATTCCAGCAGGAAACTCCAGTGGAGTTAGAATAAGACAGTGGGCCTGTTTGAAATTTACTCCAGAGGATATTAATTCGGAATCTTGCCCATGCCTGTGTAGCATCTTCTGAGGCAATGTTTCTATTCTAGCAGCTCTCTGAAGTTCGTATTCTTCTGGTTGTGGGGATTAGAAGATTACCTTAACTTATTTAGACAAAAAATTGTTATCCAGTAAAAATGGAATATTGAGTAGTAATAACACTTCATCCACTTTCAGATTTCACATAATGGACTCTTCTTTTAAGCCACAAGTGATTTTGAATCCTGTTTCACATTCTAAACGTAGGAAAGACTAGTGGAGAATGATGTGCAGTCAGCAGGAAAACAATTAAAAGCAATATAGTCTAGTTTTTGTGAAAGTATGGACTAGACAAAAACACCGATATATACAAGATGTTAATTCTAAAAATGCTGTAGCACTATTTTCCTGAACTGAATTGAATATGGAATTTTAGTCTGTTATTTCACGTGACTTTTTCCAGACTAAACAGATGGTCAAATGCATATTTCCTCGAATTTTAAATTCAGGGAATATGCTAAAAACCACTTCTTTCCCCCAGAATCCCAGGTTCTGTGATTTAGGCAAATATGACTTTATCCTATTTATCATTACTATTCATAAATGAAGATTATGAGGAAAGATTGATAATTCTCCTCATGTAACAAAAATGAAGATTTTTAAATTTCAAAGTCTAAAAGGCAAGCAAAAGTACTGTGGATTTATCTTTTAAATATCATTTTAAAAAAATTCTCTTCGCAGTTTGTGAACTTGAATTATTTTGTTAGTTGGGACTGGTGAAGCCTGAGAAGAGGCAGGGTTGTGTGATGGTGTGAGGTCCCCGAATAAACAAAGCTCTTCTCTGTACAAACACCTTGTGTTACAGACTCACCAGGCTATTGATTCTCCTGGGAGAGAGAACCATGCCTGAGAGTACGTTGTGAGAGTTAGTCACTTTTCAGAACTCATAAAGGATGTTAAACACTTAAAGAGTGAAAAGCTTTTCTTCATACATTTGTGAGTCTTTCAGTGCGGAGTCATAGGAGTATAAATTCATACTTCTCACCAAGGATGTAAGTGGTTATTTTAGACCACATGTCATTTATTTGCAGAGTTAAAATTCCCCAAGAGTCACTGGTGAGGACTCCAGAACAGATTAGCATAAAAATGAAGTTATAATTCTGCTTTAAACCAGTTTCTTTGTTCTCTATTTCTTTCTCCATTTACCTTCAGAATCCATTTACAGCACATGTAGACAAAACTGTTATTTTCTGTCTTTAAAAAGTAAATAGAGCTGGGATAATTGAACCAATTGTTTGTGTTGTTTGTAATAGTTCTTGAGACAGAAGGCATTCATCTGAATATTGTACTAGGATTTCATACTTCTTGCTGAGCCACATAGTCCACTGGATACATGGAAAGAAACTTCTAAACAAAGTCAAGATACAGAAATATATATCTAATTTCGCTCTTATGTATCTAGTCTGTCAATTTCATGTGGCTGTTCTGACATGTAAAATGACCGACTCAATTGAAGTGTATAGAATATATGTCTTCTAGTTTCTACACACCCCAGTGTGATGATCTTCTGTTTCCCCTGGCTGAGTAGTAACAAAATGCTCAGGGTTTTCTCTGGCACATGCCAGGTGTGATGTCAAACTTAGTGTGTGACTGGATGTAGCAGAGGTGTAAGGTCCTACTTTCCCAAAGTTTAAATTGAATTATTTTTTTCTGAAAATGGGGGATTTGTGGGTTGAGGACAGGCTATCCTGAAGTAGTTCAGAAAACCTGTATCTTCCTATAATAATACTGTTGATATTTCTTCCCTGTGTAAGATCTTTTTTTAATATCTGAGGTCAGACTGAAGGTGGGAATAAGAATGAGGGTTCTTAGAAAATATTGATTCACTTTCACTTTCTCAAGTGATGTCACATCAGGATCAGTTATTCTGTTCCTTTCTCCCTTCTTCAAACCATGGTAAAGTCTAATAATTGCAGATTTTAGACTGCTTAGAATGGTTGACCTTTAAGCAAAAAATTATTTTCAGTCCTAGTTAGAGAGAAGATTTTACTTTGCTGTGGTAATTAAGGGAATTGGGATATTAAAGTAAGTTTAAAGTATATTCATGGGAATGAATTATTAGAATTTAATCATGATGCAAGAGTGTGATTGAGAAATTTCATGTGTGGGAGGAAATAAATGTCACTTATCAGTGCTGAGCACACCAATGGCTTAAGTTAACCCCTCTTCTTTGCACTGCAACAGGCTGGGAATACCCAGATGTTCAGCTATTGCATGTCATCCAAGCACTGGCAGTTTTCATTCAAAAGCTGTAATTTCTTAAGATGAGCTAACTCTGCTCCTTGAAACCATGAAAGCAGAACCTGTTGGATAAATTGCACATAATGGCATGTTTTAGCCTTGTTAATCAGAAGCAATGGCATTTTGGAAATAAGAAACAGAAGTGAGCATGTAACATCAACTCAGAGTTAAAATTAAGTAACTCAGTCCCTGAAACTTTGAATTGATATATCTCCTGTATTTCTCTCAACACTGGCAGAAATAACTCAAGTGCTTAACAATGCTATTGAATAAGAAAAAGATACTTTGCCATTACAGAAAAATGGTGAGGGTGGGTTTGGTTTGGTTTGGTTTGGTTTGAATAGTCTGAAATATTTGACATATCTGATACCTAAGATATTTCAGACAGGCAGTGGCAGTCCTTGACATGCATGCTTGTTTAGATCCTCTGTTACATCTTTTGCTGTGATTAAGTCAATTTGCTACAAATTTTCATATACCCACTCTTCACTGATCTGCAAACTAGAAGTGGTCATTTTAATCATCATGTAGTCAGTCATGTCTGACTACATGACACAAAACCTAGACTTCTACAAATGTTTCTTGCCTGAACCTCTCATTTTCTCATAGGTATCACATCCTAATTTCATTTTAAAGGCTTTATATCAGAGAAAGCCTCCAACATGAAACTTGGCCTTTCTGCTCTGGATTTTTTATTTTTTACCCTTGAAAGTACATTTAAACTAATGCTGCACATTTGATTTTGGCCATTTCAGTTATAACATAAATACTAAGCTAATTTGTCATAAAAAATTCTATTAGTGGAGCAATATTGAAGTGAGTTGTTTCTTGAAGAAAAAGTCTTTTAGAGCCTACTGAAGACAGAAATTAGTTATGTGATGCCATCTGACACTTTTCCTGTAATACCAGGCTATTTAAATTTTCATTCAAGTCTACTGAAATTGATGTAAAGGTGATAAATCATTGAATGAAGCACTCAGTTATTAGTTGAAGCCCTAAAGCAAGACCTCAGAAGCCTGCGGATTGTAAGGTACATAAAACCTGGTTCTGTGCAGGCTGAATTGGTCCTATGTGTATGCAGTTACATTTTATTAGCCCCTGGCTGAGCTTTCAAGCTTTGCTTTTGGGTTTTTTTTCTCCAGAATATCTGTAACCTCACCTGGTTGACTGTCCCCAGAGTTGCTCAATGACCACAGAAGAGATTGCTGGAGTGACACTGTTTCAGATGGCAGTAACACCCAACCACAAATGTGCTCAGGTCTGCAGGCTGAGCCAGAGATTTTTCCCCAGATTTGGCTACTCCCCTCCTTCAGTCCTTCTCTCCTCCAATCTCACTAAGAGTGAACTAATGAAAGAACCAGCGACCCACAAAATAAAAACCAGACTGTAAGAAGGGAACAGGTCCAGCAGAAGTTCTCCAAGACTTCTATAATTTTCCTTTTGCAAACAGTTTTGCTGTTTTCAGTCTGTGATTTCTATAGTCTGAAGATATTGGTCAATAATCCTTGTGGTTTTCAGCCTGGCAGAGTCAGACTAAGATAGTGCTACAGCTATGACAGATATCTCAGCTAACCCAATTACTCTCAGAAATACTAGATGATTTATGCAGTTTTGTAGATTCTGAAATTATTAATACCTGCGGTGCACATAGGAGGTGTATAACTTTTGATCAGCTTGTGTTCAAATCTTCTTTCACATGGGACTTTATAAACTATAAAATCGCTTTTAACATTTCTGCTTAGAAAAAAATACTGGAAAAAAAGGAAAAAATTAAATGTGCTAAGAAAATTATACAACTTTTAAAAAAAAACAGAATGCTGTCTTTGGAAATGCTGTTAACACATTTGAGAAATTTAGAAAGCCACACAATAATAATAAATCATACAATAATTTAAAATCTGTAGCTCTTCATAAAATTTGCTCAGACAATTCTCCATAGAAAGGAAATCAAAACACATTCTTTAGTAGTGCTTCTGAAACTGCCTTGGACACTGCAGGTCTCACTTTGGCAGTTCTCACACGTGCTAGACAGCACAGAGAAAAATGGTGCAGCAAACTCTGAAAACGAGGTTGGAATGGATTTTTCTTTTTCCCCTTTCTTATATTTCTCCTTCCAGACTTTCTTTGCTCTCTTTTCTCCTTTTTCTTCTTTTTCTTTCGTCCCTTCTTTTTCTTTCCATCTCTCTTAATTTCACTATCTCTTTTGCTTTCTCTATGTTGGTTGTTTGGTTGGTTTTGGCTGTCCTATGGCTTAGTTCTTCTAAGCCATAGTTCTTAGTTCATAAAAAGATTCCCCTTACTTTGAAACTAGTCATTTATGAAATGACACAGAAAGCTTTTAGCCTAAAAGAGAAAAATCAACAATTTTAACTGAAATATTTGAAGGATTCTATTCCAAAATTATGCTTATGCTGAAAGAAAAACAAAAGTTAATCACAGTGATATTTTTAAAACTATTATAAGCTTAGAAGGCAAAATTACGTATTTAATTTTGATTAACAATAAGTACTCGGTCCACACAATGTTAAAATGATTATTTTACATTTATTTTTCAAATTCACGCATGAAAAGTCAATTTATTTTCATAGCTCTAATAGAATTCTAACTATCTGTGCTTCCTTTCTCAACTTCCCCTCCTTCCTTTCCTTCCTCCCAGAGAACTGTGCTACAGTTTTGTTACACATCAATTGATTTTTAAACATTTTTTGTTGCTGGCTCTGTGTGCTCTGTTATGGTTCCAGTTACAAAAAAAATATCACTTTTAATCCAAAATCTGAAGGTCACTAATTAGCTCATTTCTGTTCCATAACAAGAGGAACAATGTTAACTTCCTTAGCATCTAGGCTGAATGTAAATGCTTCATTAATCTTAGACATATGAAAGCGAGTATCCAAGGACGGATGTCAGTGTAGAAAAATAACCCTGGAGAGGAAGACACAGAAAGATCAGACAGTGTTTATTACCATAAAGACATCCTTATGTGCTCCATAGACTCAGTAATATGCGGGCACCATGCAAGGTTCTGAAGAAGTAAAGATGTCCTGTTGAGAAAAACATCATTTGTAAATAGTGAAGTTGATTTCAGGTTCAAGAATTCCTGCCTAAGCCATGCCAGAAGCTCTCCCCGAGCAATACTCAGCAATACTCAGCACCTTAGCAGTTTTTAAAGAGAGTGGTGGTAGTTAATATCAATATCCTCAGTCAACAGAAAGCTTCCTTCAGGGACAGGGCACTCCCACTTTGTTGCCATATATTTTATTGCTCTCTTCCCACAGGATTTTTGGGAATGCATTAGGAAGCCTGTTCAAAGTCCTGCTGGACTCAAAGCAGGGCCCTGAATCAGAATTTGTGCAAACACCAAGCTGCCTCCCATCTGGTGGGAGCAATCTGCAGGTGGCACGGTGTTCATTTAAATGAATTAAACTAATCAATGAATCATTTGGATTTTACATAATCACGTATAAGTTGGAGATGAAAACATATTCATTAAAATTGAGAGCTAATTATTTGTTACTGCTAGCGCACAGCAAGTCAAAGAAGTTTTCATATGTAAAACTAAAGATAGTTATACTTTAATTCATTCCAGTTGGACTGAATAGTCAAAGTTGATGGGTTTGTGGGTTGTATTTGGGAATATTTCAATAGCAAATATACACTATTAAGTACATAATATTATAAGGCATAAGCAAAAATGAATAAGGATGAAATAGTAAAATCCTAATGCCTCATTTCTACATATTTGTTACAATTTCTTAAATTGACATGTTCTGACAGTGTACTTTGATTATAATGAAGCTGTCTTTCCAGTTGAAGAATCTTCCACTGAAGTAATTAAGATTCTCTTAGTTTTCCAGTTAAAGTACTCTAGAGAATTGTTTCTTCTTTCAAAGTGTTTCTTATCAAAGAAATGCAAAAGAAAACAAAAAAAAATTAACAAACAAAAATCAACAAAAAGCCCACTAATAGGTCTTTTAAAAAAAGGTTTGTCTCTGTTAAATCTAACTTGGGATAAGTAATTCTTTGATGAAATCAGGATGAATTCCTAATAGCTCTTAGTAAAAAACAAAACAAAGCAAACAAAATTCCAAACAAATCACCAGAAACCCAAATAAATAAATCCAAAACATAACAAACTATTCTTACTTTAACAACATCCTTCCAGAAATGTTATGGGAGCATGTGAGAAACTTGAGACTGGAGAGATCTGTGATTGAGGTATTTTAAAGACAGAATCTTAAGACCTTTATATACTTTATTCAATCATCTAACTGTAAAACAATTTGCCATTCACACATAAGCTGCTTTAGTGGTGAAAGTTTGCAAACTATGATATTCTGACTTACACTTACTCATGTTTCTTTTCTAATAAGGTATTTTTTCATAACAGAGAAATAGAAATATTAAAAATAGATGGAACTGAGTACCACCACTTAAACTGAAGGAACCAAATCTTATTTCTTCACTGCTTTAACTAATTTTTCACTCTGTTCCATGAATGGAACTTCAAGAGACAATAGTAATATTTTCTTTTCCCATATTAGTATTCCTGGGAAAATCTCACAAAGGAGATTAAAATATGATTTCTACAGTGGTAACAGGCAGTGCTCTGTCCCAGTGCTAGCTTTGTCATTTGTTGGAAAGTTTAATTTGAAGAACAATCATTTGGATTTAAGATGACTTATTTGTTTATAGGAGATTATACTAGAAAGATGCACAATATAGCTTACAAATTAAAAGATTCTTTTATTCCAGTTATATTTTTGCTTCCACAAAAAGAAATATAGTGTGTGAGAATAGAGAGCCGTCTCAGATTTTGTTTTATTAACAAGGCTGTAAAATGACGGTTGCCTAAATGAAATTGAAGAAGTGTAAAAAAGAAAAGAAAGAAAAAAAGGAGAGAGCTTCTGGCCTTCTATATAAACAATAGCCTTTGTCTGTTACATCATCATATTGTAATTAGATTTATTATGGCTGTATGCTCATGGTTTGAGTAAGTGGAATATGTGATGTGAGTTTAATTGGCTTTTTTGTCAGCTGAGTTCACTAGTGCATTAGAGTCTGCCTTGTCCTGCTGCTAATAGAAACATCTCTTTTTAAAAAATCAGCCATTCCACCATAATCTTTCAGAAATATTCTACTGCAACAAATGCTAACATTTTTTAAATTAGACTTAACCCATCAACAAAGTTGCTGTTACCTCCTGTTCTTCCCCTCCTTCTCATCATATTTGAGAAATCTCTGTCCTTCCAGTTCCGGTGCAAAACCTGCTCATCAAAAGCAAAATTCTCTTTTTATTTCTGCCACAGGCTTCAGACTATTTCTAGCTGCTCAGAGAATGAATAACACTGGGCAGCTCGTTTCATCTGTCTGTGTCTTTATATAGCAGTTCTGTGAATAGAAGGAATAGATCTTAACCCATCTCAGAGGCTGCTGAACGAGGTATAGAGTAAGATCATCGTTTGTAATGAATGTTATGGATACTCAGAAATAATCATATGGAGTATTGGAATAACAGAATTGCCTCTATTTTAGGTCTTCCATCCTGTACATTATTCCAGCCATATCAAGGTGAATTATTTCTAGGGAATTAGAATCTACAACTGAATGGACTGAATTTGTTTCTCTTTTCCATTTACTTATAAAACACAATTGCGAGGTCTACTTTAATGTCACTAACAGTATGGATCAAACCAAAATGGGATTTAAATGAAAACAAGTAAAAATAGGGAGAAACTAATTTAAACTCAATCCAAAGAAAATATTCATATCCAGTGCAAGATCTTAGGGAGACTGAAACCAACTGAAACCATCTGATAAATGATAGGATTTTCTATGAGGGATCTGTTACTATTAATACAAGGTATTCACTGCATTTCTGTGCAGACTTTTTACAAAGTTTAAAATTTATATTACATCATCTGTGCAATTTTTTTTCACAAATAGATAGGGAAGAGTACATCATAAATGTCAAAGTGTATATTCATATATTTAATCACTAAATTATTAGCGAGAAACAATTTTTCCATAAACACAGGCTCGCTTTTTAGAGAGAGAATTGATGGCAATTTTCTAGTTGCACATTCAAGTGGTATTGTATATGGATTTTATTGTCATGTTATCTTAGCATAGAGGGTGACCCTGCATTTCAATCATCCAACAATAATTAACAAATGAATAAATGACATTCGAATATTTGACAGAATCTGTGAGTAATCTAGACTGAGCCATGGTCTGACATCCTGTCTGGTCAGATGAGATCATTTGAGTTGTCTTTGTGCATCCTGAGTTCAAATTTCCCTTTTGTTTGGAATCAGTAGGCTTGCATGGATAGTAAAATCCTGTCTGCTTCCTTAGGACATCCATTATATTGAGGACTTTAAAAAACAAAGAGAAAAAAGTCTTTAGTTTTGCCAGGTTACTCTATGATTGTGCAACAGTTCTCTTTGTTTCTTCCTTTTTTTAGGAAGAGAACTCAGTTGCTGTGTCAATGAGCTCTAGATATAG
The DNA here is from genome assembly GCF_052056855.1 of Sturnus vulgaris. Classification (NCBI taxonomy): domain Eukaryota; kingdom Metazoa; phylum Chordata; class Aves; order Passeriformes; family Sturnidae; genus Sturnus; species Sturnus vulgaris. The sequence goes on along the minus strand of NC_142247.1, from coordinate 63,369,158 downwards.
TTTTAGCTGAGCTTTTTGTTGCAGGACTTATAAAAACATATACATGCGTGTAGATCAGATATTTTTTTAAAATGCCATCATAATCAATTACTAAATAAGCCCACAAAATAACATGCAGAGGTCTTTATTTTACAGGCTATATAAAATATACATCATTCAAGCCCTGAAATAAAATTCAGTAATGAGTATAGCCTGTTTAAAATACTATCCTCTGAATATAACTGGTTTTATAACTATTTTGACTAAGAGCATTTGTTGGATTTTTTCAAAAATATACTTCAAATATTTTTAAATATACTTTAAATATACTTCAAAAATATAGCTCGAATCAAAGTCTTTAGTGCGTGATGGTTTGTAGTTTTCCCTTTCTGCTTTGTGGGTGGTATGATATGATATTGTTCCAAAAATACAAAGTTTAGTAATAGAAATATCCTACTCTTTGCTTTAGAAGGAGAGTCAATTATGTATGAGACTTGCATTGCTATTACGTGGTTTTGGGCAAAAGGTGAATTATGCTTTAAATTAAAGAGAAATGTGTGTACAAACTATTCACATTTGTTTTGCTGAGCTCTGTGATTTTAAGGACATATTAGAAATTGGGTATTAAAAACAAGTTATCTATGGTGCAAGCAGCAACTGCAAATTTTGTTTGAAATTAATCTGCAAAATGTTGCAAACCATGCCTTGATCCTGAACTGCTGAAATTGTAGGAACTTTATCATTGTCTTCAGTCCTTATGGGATAAAGGAAAAAGAAGAGGGTGGAAGAGTGTAAATTAGAAAAGCATTACATAAAAGAATGGATTTGAAAAGTAAAAACTAACAAGGATGGTTATATATTTGGCTGTATTCACTGGAAAAAAAATGCAGAAAAGCATAAAAATTATCTACCAATATATAAAAATACCATAAAAAGTGGGTTATTATTTTTCTTAATTAATAAACACTTAACTAGGAGTAATGGGCTTAGTCTTTTAAGCTTAAATGGTAGAAATAAGCTTTACAGAACACAATTATCCAGTGAAATATTCTGCCAATGGAAATGGTATAATTATTGGTACAGAAGGTATCTAAAGCTTAGCTTTGTAATACATGTGTAGAAGAAGCTTCATCATGACAAGATATATCCAGCTTTGAAAATTCCAGGTATAGGAACACAAATCTAGCCATAGGTAAGAGCTGTAAGAGTCCTGTAAACTCCAGCAGTGGCTCATTGACCATGCAGTCTCACTGAGCTGCTGGGTGACAGGAGGGATGATGGTATTTTCTTCCAGCTGTTAGACCTAGACATTGTAAGGTGTCTTAAGAGTGTAGGATAAAGAGAAAAAAACACAGGAGGACAGAGAAGAAAGGTGTGTCTGTATGCAGGGTGTGTGTTTGCACCTCCATTCATTTCCTGAATTGCTGTACTCATAACTTTCCCTTCATGGAAGCAAATGCAAGCAAGTCCCAGCATTTAGGGCATAACAACATTTGCTGAGGTCCAAGAGGGGAATTTTTTTGTTCTGGAAGGAAGTCATCCTTCCTTCTTTCTGTTTCCTGTGCTCTCTGCTCTGCACTGCAGGGGTCTGACCCACAGTGACCAATATCAACATACATGTCTCATTAAGAGAAGGTCAAAGTATCCAGTTAAGAAATTCACAGTTCTGCCGACCTTGACTGTCACCCCACAGCTCAAACTGAAGTGCTTACTCCTTCAGAAACCTTTTCAGAGATACTTTCCCAATCCTACAAAGCCACAAGTTGCCCAGACAAGTGCTAGTGGACATAAGTGCTCCAGAGCTTTTCAGACCATATGATCACAGACCCCAGACTGGGTCACCACAGTGACTGGGATGGGACTCTGTATGGGAGATGCAGAAGTCAGGCCTGACCCAAATGATTTTTGCCTTTCTTTTATACCCTTTAATGCCTTTCTTTGCACCTGCACAAGGATCTGTGATACTGGTATCTTCTCTTCTGCAGTGGTTTATAAACAATAAACCAGTTTTCTTAGCAGAAGAATACTGAGCTTCCTTGAGAATAAAACCTAAAGATACACATGCACCTGTTTGGGAAAAAGTGGTTTTGAAGGTTTTTGTTGTCATGTCTCCTGGTGAGGTCTGCAGATGCAGTCTGTAATTAATGTAAAAAGTTGTCAGGTGTTTGCAGCTATACATTGCCTTCTGTGACAATCTGGCCTGCTTGAATCTCAGTGAATGGCAAATGATTTTGAAAGCACTGAGATGAACCCACAGGAGGACTTGCTGAAAGTTGTTTGAAATGTGAAATATAATTTATATTTAAGGAAAGCAGGATTCATGGACTAAATACTTTTTGTTGTTTTGAACCTAGTGGATTTACATAGGAGTGGATTTAGCCTTTATACATTATCATTTAGAAGCTGTCACAGCTCTTAGATTCTCCTTACAGAGCAATAGGTTCCCACAAACCATGTAATCTCTTCCATAGCAGACTGTGAGTTTGATTTCCTGCCTCTCCAGGAGATAAAAAAGCCTGATGTGTGCTATATAGGATAAGGCCAATATATGAAAGCATGAATCAGCATTTCAGTATATCTAGGAAAATGTCTTTGGTTCTCCAGGGGGAATGGCATTATTGTTACTTCCTTCTTTTTAGCAAGTAGATTAAATAGATGTGTAAATTCCTCAGTCAGTAGTAAATAAATGGAAATAGCATCACATGATAGGAAACCAGCTAAAGAGCTGAGCTTCTGCAAGTCTCTAAAATGGTGCTGAGACTGCCAATGTAAAGGATGCTTACCAAGAAATCTGAGCCACTGTGAGTGATATTTGTATGTCTCAGAGACTCTATAAAGGGATAAGAGACAGCAATAGAAATGATGCAACTGAATATGTACCTGCTCAGTTAATTTTGATGTAAATGTTCTAGGTACTGCTCTCAGCAGTATCATATTAGCCTTTACTGAGTTGTTGTTCTACAGTAATCCATCAATGTTTCGTAATTATTCATCCCCTGAAGATTGTTTATTAAATGTTTGTGTGCTTTTAGAATTACATAATGGGTGTTTCAAAATGAATGTGCAAATTTGGTAAGAACTCATGTAGGTGTAAAACAGAAAAAAGTAGTTGATGGTCTTTATTGCACACTATTACCCCAGATGTTTTACAAATTAAAATGTTAAGGCCATAAGAATTACGTGAGAAAGGAGAGGGAGGAGGGGGGGATTGTGAAGAAATGGAGTAAGTAGTGGTGTAGGGTATTTTCAGTTTGGATTGTTATAAGTGGAAGAGAGTTGCTGAAACAGAGACTCAACAGGAGTCTAACCCAGACAATATGATCTGCAGAGACTTAATTGTCTATCACTACTTAGAGAGGAACTTTGTGTATTGCCGTTTCTTTAGTGCTGATTGCCCAAGTCTATTAGAACAGGTAGCACAAGTATTTAGGACCAAAGCAGTTGTAATAGTCTGTGGATACATGAAGACATCTCAAACTCTAAAATGGTACTTTATGCAAACAAGCAGGATGAAAGTAGTCAGGGTTTTGCCCGAGCTGCACCTTTGGAGCAGTTTCCTGGCTAGGCTGTCAATGAACTGAGTGATAATAGAGGATGAGAACCCTGTAAATGCACACAGTCTGGCTTACTATTGTTATTTTTACTGTCCCACGCTTGTCTGCTATTTCTAGCTTGAAATGTTTCTGATTTTGACCCCAGCACATTTTCTGCAGAAGAAGATAATGCCGGTGTTTTAAATTTCTCATTTCTATGAGATGTACAAGCACGTGGATACTTAATTCCTTCAGAAGAAAGAGGTCACAGACAGGAGGTGAAGCAGCACTGCCTTAAAAATTACAGCAATGACAGTAAATGTCAGCAGAACTGCAGTACAGGAGAGAGCACTCCTCCCTCCTTACAGCATGTTCAAGACCCCCCTCCTCAGGAGTCTGAGCTATTTGTGCCTATAAACTGGTGTATTTATTGCTGCTCTAGCTGACCATAGACGTGGAATCTGAAATTAGTCCTCCTTCTCTTCCTGAGTAGGTGGAATTATTTTCAGAACAGTCAAAGTCTTTTAAAGTCTCAGGAGAAATATTTTTACATGGCCGATGAAGAGTCCCTAAATGGAATTGCCTTCGGGGCGATTCATGTATGTTTCAATTGATTAAATATTTAAAATCCAACCTGATGAAAGCAGACAATCATGTACACAGTGGAAAAAGTGCAGGAAAGAGCAGCAGAATTCATGTTTTAAACCAAATCAAGAATAAGGAAAGGTTGTTGTTACATGTTGCAGGCATATTTTTATAACACGCATACTTAGTGCATATGAGCATTGCATAAAAATCTGTCCAGTAAAATCAGCAATAATATGCAAAATGCAAACATAGCTATTTCACCAGACCCTGCAATATTCAGCTTGATAATAATTAATGAAAAAAATCTATGTACGTCTGCAAATGGTGATAGAAGGAGCAGTGTTCTTCCAAACTGTCTCTCTAAATTATCCTTAATGAATTAATATGCTACTGTTGAGTGAACAGACAATACTGAGGTGTCTTGGGGATGATATGTATAGTCCAACTGTTGAGTTTTACTAAAAATGACTTGAACCTTTTTTCTGGTTGTTCTGCAAAAGTGCCCAAAAAGAATTGTTACACCCTTTCCACCTCTTGGCACTTTATTTAGAAAATTGTTAGCCTGTCTTGTGAATATTGCATTTGTCTTCAATATACATCTTTTACTCTGCTGTCAGACCTCATGGTTATTCTGAGCTCATTTTTTTTCTCCCATATTCTTGGGGAAAGTAATCTGAACAAAAGTTAGCCAGCACCAAATTGTTTGCACAGTTAGACATCAGGGGGTAATTTCTGTCACTTTAACATGAGCAGAGTCTCTACAGACAATTTAAAAAATGCATTTCTTAAATGGTGGATGCAGACTGGACAGCACAATGCATATAATCATATGAGAAAGCTTCTAGAGCTGAAAGAGTGGTTTTTGTGATTTTATTCGTGATCAAACTCCAGCTCCTGTATTTGCTACCTCTCGCCCATTATTTCTCTATCACTGCATGATAGCATGAAGATATCAAGAATGCATTATTGTTAATTTTTAGCTTGAATAATTTTTCCATCTATCCAAGCACTTTCATGCTGTGGGAATAAGTACTGAATTAGTAATTTTGCCACTGTTACTGACATAGTATAATGATGAATAAAACTAGAGTAGAATATAATAGAACAGAAGAGAGTTTCAAAATATTTTTCAGATGTGAGGGTCCTAAATCCTAAAGATTACCTGAAATCTCAGTAAAGTTTGAAGTTTTGCTGTATTTATGTATTAGGTCCCTGAATCAGTGACTGCTATGGACTGCTATGGATTGTGGTGGAGTATTACATATACATATATATATAGCTTTAAAATACAAAAAGCAGGATTTCTGAGTCCTTTGTTTCAGACTTTATCCTGTTTCTCAGACCCAGCTGAAATCTGCAGTGGTGGCTCTAGGTGGCACATTCTAACTGTTTCACTAATTCAAAATGAGGATGTCACCTCTGGATCAGCACTTCACTAATGAGAGAGAGACACAGTGAATGTACATTGGATTGACATGGGTGAGCTCATTCCAGTACCTGTTGGATGGACACAGCATCACATTTGGAGCAACAAATCAATACATGAATGAGAGGAGACTGAATTCTCTTCTTATGTGAAGAGCTGGTTCTTTCAAGGACATGTGAGCAGAAAGCCACAAGACATTTCTTCTTCTGCAGGTTTAGTTTTCTTGTTTTCTTATGTGTAGAAGAGCATTGCATTTGTAGTTTTCAGGGCAGGTATTAAATTAGGAGAGATTTTTATAAGAAAACAGAGTGAAAATAGACAGTAATTTGATAACAGGTGCACTATGTGCATCATTTCCTACCTTGCATTTATTTCAGGTCAAGGTTTGGATGTCAAACTGCACGGTACACTTCTGAACTCTTAATTGAAGGCATTTGTACACAGTATTTTTATATTGCAGGAAAGTGTTGCAAAAACAATAACAATAAAAAAATTGAAGTATCAGAAGTGAAATTTCATTTTTCATTTTACCATAAATTTTCTTAAAATAAACTAGATTAAAAGCTGGAGTTAATTTTACGACTTTTTGTATATTGCTAAGCAATCTGAAGTCTGCAATATTCTTGATTCCATGACATAAATTAGTGTAATGATACACTTTATAGCATGAAGGTGCAATGATTTCCCTTCATGCTGTGAACCAAATATAAGAGATCATATTGCAACTGGCCTAGGAAATTTATACAATGAGTAATCATTATGTTTCTGAAGGAATGGATATTAAGGGGAAAAAAATACTCATTATCTGAGAAAGCCCAGTGTATCAAGGAAGAACACTGGGTACCTCTAAACACAGTAGAGGAAGGTTTTTAGTTCAGGCATAAAGTGGTATTTCATTGTTCACCTTTCAAGGCTGAAAAACTTCTGCTACTTTAACTACACTCCTCTGGACTTTAAATATTTTAGGTGTTACATTTAAAATAACTTACTTCTTACATTCAATATTGCATTGCTAAGAACGCAGTTACATTAGTTGTACTGTCCATATTTTATATGAGCTATCACCTGCACTGGGACTTCTGTTGTCAACTTCGTGCCGTTTTCTGCTTTCTCATTTAGCTGGTAGTTTTATGCTGTGTACTTCACATGGCTTCTGTTCTGTCCTTATTGCTTTTATTTAACTTTAAAAGTTACAAATAGGCCTATATAAAATAATTAAGGATCTTAATCTCAGATGTGGTGAAACATCAAGTTATGGTTATTAATTGCATTTTTGGCTGCTGTTCATGTGACAGAACAATGTGAAGCAAAATCATTCTATAGCACTTCATGTCATGCAGCTAAAATGTCTGGAATGTGAAATAGAAAAAAAAAGATGAAATTAAAAAGATCTCCTTTCTCCTAAGTAGAATGTAATTCCCAATCAGAAGATAAATAGTACACTCACTAGTTGCCAATCTGTAAAAATCATTCAATAAATAAATATGATGTTAAGTTTATAGGATTAGCAATACTATATTTATTTTTCTTCAGTACAAAATATCAGCAAAAATATTAACACTTGCAAAGATAAAATAGCCATGTATTAGCATTAAAAAAAAAGAAAAGTACAAGGTGGTGCACTTGAAAAGTACCTCTTCACGTATGGGATTTTTTTTATGCAAAAGTAGCTCTTCAGAAGTTTTTTACAAGTAACATTAATAATGAGTATCTCATTCAAAACCTTTTAACAGAAATATAGATTTCTCAGTAATGAACTTTTACAAACCTTCTTTAGTTCTTCATCAAAGTATCTTGTTAAATAAAGAATCAAAAAGTCCATGGAGAATGGAAAAGTTAATTTCCAATCTGTTAATTAAAGCAAAGTAAAAAAGTGTGTTGCTGATGGGAAAATCAATGTCTCCTTCACATCTGTACCATCATGCAGGTTAAGGAAAACAAAGAAATTACAAATTTCCTCTAAGGTCTTTTCATGTCAGTGTGCTGTACTGTCATATAAGGTAAACACGAATCCAGTCATTAGTTTTCTTTCACAGCATAAAATAATTTTGCTAAAAGGAAAAAAAAATCATAGTACTCCAGTAAAGGTGCTTGTATTTGTTTTGTTTTCCCTGATCAAGAAAACCAAATCATTATGGCACAGCACAAGGGAGATGGCTTTACAGGGTGAGATTGCAGGTTCATGTGAGTCCTGTTCCTTGTTATGAGTATCATGTAACTTCACCATTCCTCAGAAAACACAGAGCTAACAATTGTGTACAGCCTGTTGTGTTGGTAACATCCCTTCTGTTGGTTCCAATTAACAAGGATGAGTTCCTTCAGGGCTCCTGTGGGGCTTTAGAGAAGCGAACTGCTGAATATCTTATGTTTCTTTGTTCAATAAACATTACTACCATTACTTTTATGTAACATTTAGCTTTTTATTATAGCACTGCATCTGTTAGCAGAAGGAAAGTAGACATTGTTTTTCATAAAGAACCAGATAATTCTTCAAAATATAAAAAACTGAATTTCCCATTTTTAATTCCAAGTGACTGGCTTACTGTAACCAAAATATATTCTATTCTTTGGCTCCCTTTTTACATACAGTAACATTTTCTTCAATATTCCTGTCTTCAGGCCAGCTGAGGTATAATTGGACATTCAGGATGGAATTTAGGGCACAGGCATAATTAGTAGTGACAACTGCTACATGTTTTGGGAGTTGTGTTAGACACTCTTAAGTTTTGAACTGAAGGGAATAGGAGTGTTCCTTTCTAATGCAGGTTTTATTCTAGATTCAAAAGCACAAAACAAATCTCAAGCCAAGCCTGGTGCCACTGGTGCATTTGAATTTCTCTTTCAGAAAGGCAGCACTCTCCTGGGCATTTCTTGTTGAGTAGCAGTGGCCACTTCTTTTATTGATAAACTCCATTATCACAAGATCATCTCATATTTAGCCTGGAAATTCTCTCTGAAGATCATTTGGTCCAACATTTCACTCACAGCTGGAACAACTGCAAAGTTATAACCATCTTGGATGGTAGATCATGTTGCTCAAGACTTTGTTAAGCTAACTTTGAACATCTGCAATGATATGCAGTCTTTCTGGGATACCTATTCCAGGGCTTGATTACTTTCGATGTATTTTTTCCTATCTTAATATTGTAATTGATAGTGTTTGCTACGTTTTTTCTTTCTGTGTATTTGGAATAATTAGGGGAGAATTAATTCCCCACTTTTTCTTGGATGTCTCTTCATAAAACCACTGTATTAGTAGATCCAGTTTCAGCTGGAAGCAGTGGAATTTTTTTTAAGTGAAGGAAGAGTGACTGGAGAGTGACAGAAGTCTGCTTCTGTAAAATATTTGAGATTGGTCACCAATTCTTGATCAGCACTAAGAAGGTTTTAAACTCTGGGACTGGAAATCCCTGGGATCTAAGTATGCGAGATAAGTGTCATATCTCTTCTAGAGACTATAATTTATCCCTGGATGGATGGAGGTGTGCTTTCCATATTACTGGAAGCTGGTGCCTCTGTGTCTGTCTCATCCAGTTACCTGCCTTTGATGAGAGGTAGCTTGAGGAAGAGTAGGAGTACACCACCTAAAAATGAATGTGCTAATACTTCTTTAGCTAAAACCATCACTAACTTCATGCTGAATTCATGGAGTCATAAGTTCTATACCCAGAAGGGGTCATTATGTTCACCTTGTCTGACCTCCTGTGTTACATAAAGGATAGAGTTCTTCAAAAATTGTCATTTTTAACAATTAAGACAATTCCTATGAAAATAACTTGAAATATACACAGAATCTACTACATGATAATAATTCAAATTGTTAATTAGCCTCGATATTAAAAACATACACCTTTTTCTAGTCTCTGTGAAGGAACGCTCACCTTCTTAGCTACTGGATAGATCATGGTACTAAACATTTTATGAAGCACATAATTATTCACTAAACCAAATTCCTGCTTTAAAAATATTGTATAATTGGAGACATCGACAACTCTTTCATAGTGTAAAATTTGAAATATTAATTAAATCCTTCCATTATGAGATCATAGAACATACATGCTTTAGACCTGCATCCGATTTCACTCATATTCCTGTTGTCTCTTTGTACCCTAGTTACTGTCAAGTCAAGAGTCAACATATTATGAGTTCATTTGTTTTATGTGTGTTTAAATGTGTTCCTATAATAGCACAGAATCTTCAGGGACTCTGGGATCATTTGGATAAAGAATGTGTATGCAATTCTTGTATTTTTCTTTCTGTTCCCTAATGGTTAGTACATTTATTTTTAGTATATAATTATTCATTGAGTTTTCCTGTACCTGTATTGTTATTACCAAAATGCAGTTAGCAAATTTAAGTATAACTGGCATATATTTCAGCTTTTGCAACATTGTGACTCTCAGCTTTTTCAAGAAAGAAAAACAATGAGAGAACATTTATTTCACTCAGTTCTACTTTGTTAGAAGGACAGTCATAATGACTATTAAAATGTCCAACAGTATAAACTCAAGACTGTCATCAAAAACAACACATCTGTATAGCAACACCCAAGGTTAGAGAACCAAAGAATGAAGATACATCCACATTGCTATAAAACGAGGTTTTCTGGGATATTGAAGCATGGGGTGGCAGTAGAGAACTTGCTGTTGTACATTTGTCTTCCATTTTTGTGTCTTCCTCTAGGGGTACTTTTGAAAGGGCTTAGGATCCATTACATTTCACCTTAGGAGATTTTCTTTCAGCTTTTTCTTCATTGGGAGAAATGAGTTTGCACTCAGCAAAACACATTTTCTATTGAGATGGCCAATTTCTTCTGCAATATTTTTTGTTTTATCTTCCTACCATTTTCCCTGTGAAGCCTCCTGCTTCTTCCAGACTTTGCAATATGTCAAGACTTTGTCTTGTCTACATTTTAGTTAGAGGGCACATTTATGGATCTCACACAGTTTACCTGTTCTTTTTAAAATTACAAGAGCCCACAAAAAACTCGTCACAAGGATTCTTGAAGGTTTAACAAGTGATACAGTGGTGCTCTGTGATATTAGAGAACTAATTCACCTGCAGTGAATTTCTTGACTTTATTGGATTCTAAGATAGAAAAAGCAGCAGTAAGAGATTGTTATTTATTGCAAAATTTTAGATTTAAATTAATATTAAAGTATGAGGAAATTGTAATGTGTGATTTATAAGCTTGGTTTCAATTACATGAAATTTTTTAAAGCCACAGATCAACTTCTTGGCTGGTATAAATCAATGAAATTGCTGTTATTTATACTAGTTGCAGGTATGATTATATATTGTTAGTTCCTTCATGACTGTTCTTTCCTTCAGGTATTTCACAAGAAAAGCCCCACAACCATACTTCAGAATGTCAGGAATTGTAGAATTGATTCTTATGGGAGATTTGCATCAGCCGAGCCCACTTAACTTGATTGTTCTTTGTTTGTAGCTGATCAAAAATTCAACAGCCTGTATTGTCCCATTACCTTCTTATCTAGTGGCAGTTTGGGACTGCTCTGAAAAGACAAGAGATGGGTGTGTATTTATTTAAATCTTGGCTTACATTACAGGAAAAAATCGTGGAAGAAATGCAGACTTTAGGTAGCTAATAGATTATTTCAGATATAAATATAACATGCTCCCTCTAGTGATTAATAGATCATTTCCAAAATCCTCCTAAGTTCATGATTTATTCAAAATGTTGTTGACTACTAAAACTTGTAAGCAATCTTTTATGTTCTGGTGATACATGGTATGAATGTGCTTTACTGCATACATATTTTGAATATTATCTCAACAAGTTGAAATGTTTCATTAGATGTACTTGAATGCAAGATTTCTGGACATATATCATCATCATTAGTTCAATTTTCTTTTTTAAGCTCCTGTGAATCACAGAAACTATCAGTGGTGAATTAATCTTCTCTGTGAAGATAAAAATAAAGAACAACTGTGAGTTAAATAATAAATAGGCCAATGTGCACTCATAATTCTTACATCTTAAATCTTCATAAAGTGTCATTAAAATTCAATGTTCCTTATACAGATTGATATGCAAGCAATACATATCACAAAAACTAGATTCAGTGGATATGCAAGGGGGTGGGTTCATGCAGTAATTATAGCATTACTTCATTTATAATTATTATCTTTATTAGATGTATTTTAGCCAACCAGTACAATTTAGATACACACATGGATCTACTACTTTAATAAAAATACACTTGGTGCCCTTGACAGCTTCATGCCATAAGCAAACACAGTGTATTTTAAACCCTCTTTTTCTTTTAAGTTTTCTTCCTGTGGAGTTCAGCAAACATTAAACTCTGCTATTGCTGCCATTGTTTTTTTCTAGTTTCAAAAGCTGTTTACTATAGCTAAAAGAAAAGACGCCTTGGTTCTCGTAATTTTTCTTCCTCAAGGTCAACTGATGTAGACACTTTTTCTTGACTAGGTTTTCCAAACCTTAATAAAGTGATATTAGATTTATTATTTTTTCATTCAGGGAGCCTTTTATACTGGAATTCAAATTAAATTTTTGAAACACGTTCTTTTAAAACAAAAATAGAACCAAGCAAACATATTAAAAACAAGCAAAATAGTTAATAAATCAATGAACGTAGTGTTAAACTATGGGGATTAGACTTGACAGTCACAGCTTTATGTGAGTTGTATTTAATTGATCACTGAAGATACTACACTATTTTTGTGGTTGACAAAGATGCTCCACCAGTGGTACATCTTTGTTTCCCATGGGCGAATAGCTTTTTCTGCATAATTTCTTGAGTTCCATGACTGTTTGTGGTAAACTAGTCCTATAGAGTGGGAGTTGAAGTTCAGTGTGGTAACCCATCAGAGAAAGTTCATGATTTGAGTGTTACTCCCTGTGAGCTGGTTCAACAGCTGTATTGAAGAAGTCCTGCTGAGTGGCAAACCTGAGGCTTGTTGGTAAATGAGGAGAAAAGTCACTTCCCATGGTGTAAATGACTACTTCCTTCTGCTGAGCAGGGTGGCACAGGAGTTGATGTTGGTAGTATTGATGTTTATGTGTTGCTGTTCCCATAAAAACTGCAGCAATGGCTTGTACTTCCAGAGCTCACTGTTTTTCTCCCCTGGAGAAATAATTGTAGCAGCAGAATTAGCTGAGGCTTGGCAAGTCTGAATACAGCAGTATATCCTGACTAGTACCAAATGAGCACAGCAGCAGTCATGTTTGAACAGCTTAGTGACAAATGTCATGTGCTGCAAAAACACAAGGAAGGAGCCTGAGCCAAAATAAACTCCCTGTCTTGGTGTTCACCACAACACCCATGGCAGCAAGGCAGTGTAAGTGTGGGGACATCACCGTTTCCTAGAAAGGGTCACAATGCTGAAAGGTGTCCCAAGGAGAAAACTCCCCTCCACACGTTATTTGAGATGGAAACCTTCCCAGCTAGAGAGACTGACCACTGCTCAAATAATGAGGAGCTTGGCTGGCATGATGATTCCTGGAACTGAAGTGCATGAACTTGAGCCATACTTCATGGCAAGCATATATTCGTGGATTTGACAAGCACAGAGCAAGCTAAGGAGCAGGCAATGTATGTATGCCATGTATACTACTTGAAGTAAATTGACAAGGTATAAATTCATCTCAAATTTCCCAGCTATCAAATGCAGGGACATTTTTACATACTGGGATGAAGGGATCACTGTATGAATGGCACGTGGTGCCAGAAACAAAACCCCATCCAAGTAAATAAAAACCAACCCACAACAGGTCAGGATTTGGATCAGAGAGATGGTTAATGTGAAAAAGCAATATTGGTACTCTACATAGGTATACAGAGCTTTTGAAGAAGCAGAAATCCTAAGATGCTTGAAAGGAAAGAGAGCATCACTAAAAATACAGAATATTCATGTTCTTTGATATCTGGGGGGCTAGATTCATTGACCCACACTTTTCAGGGAATTTGGTTTTATAATACTATTAGAACACAAATTCCTAAATAATAATTAATTGCCTATATAAAAATAAGAAGAGGATAATTAGATCTGCCTCAGTTTGAGACAGGTACTTTTTATTTGCTCAGTTACCATCAGAGGGAACAGATGCTAGTTTTTGCTAAGTTTGGAGCTAAAATAACTGCTTTCTTGTGACTACTGAATGGAATGTTGCAAGGTTGATTATTAGACCTCATCAAAAAAGGAAGCCTCACTGTATATGAAAAGCATCAATTTTTGTTATCCAACCAGAATAACACTTGCTACTCACCAACAACTTCTTTAAGCTTTGTCAAAAACGAGACAAACATCAAGGTGACACCTGGGACTGAAATCCTTCAGATTGTTCCTAGCCCTTCTATGTCCAGACATTACTTTTATGTTTTTCTGGAATAAGGATTTTATCCATTAGCTAGAGCACGTATTCCTCGTGAAACAGCCTTCACCAGTGCTATAGTTACACCTCAGAAATGATTCCTGTTGGAGATAAGAATAGCAATGGGCATCCTGCATTCAGAATTACATGGCATTTATTTCCTCAATTTCACTGCATTTGACTCCTTTGAAATTAAATCTAAGTTGTTTTTGGGGTTTTTTGTCTATGTCGAAAAGAAGAATGAACAAGGTTTTTAAATTTATTTTAAAAAATTTAAGGTAGTCGTAATATCTGAGTTTACATCATGCACTTTTAATTTTGAGAGTATGCTATGCCATAAAATAATGACTTCTGTATAAATAATTTATTCAGCTTGTTATCAAGGATTGTTGGTTTTTTTAATTAATGTGAGTTAAACTGAAAATAGTTTTTTCCTAAAAGCAGATGGGAAAAAAATCTGTTTCAAATACTTGTGTTTTATGGGAAGTAATATTTTTAGGGAAAATAATATTAAAAACTGAGATGGTTTCAAAATAGTAGATTTCTTTTCTGAATACCATGGTAGAAATGTTCCATGATGCATTCATTGATGTGAAAGAAGAATGGATTTTCTGTGCTACTATTTTAAACTGGACTTGGTAGAACAGAAAAAAAAGACTGCGTTTCCTTGGAATTGACTACATAAGGGTCAATGAAAGACCATAAAGAAAACTTTATTCTCTATGAGGAACAGTGGAAGAAAAAGAGAAAGAAAAATGGGATTTTTAGGGGTTGTTACCCAGATGACATGAGTAAACCATGTTCTTCTTAATAGATCCCTTGGGGTGGATTAGAGTGAAATGACACAAATGACACAGAATGATTTGTGTTTGTAAATATATATATATATATATATATATATATATACATATATACATATATATACATATATACATATATATATGTATAGGATTTATTTTAGAACAATTTGGTTGTGTTTGTTTGCAAAGAAGAGCACGTATGTAGCCATTTTGGCTACTATTATTGTCTATAGCAATAAAGCAGTACGAAAGCATAAAAATATCACTTATGAAAACGTATAAGGGAAGAGAGAGAAAGAGAATGATAACCACCCACAGAGCTCACGATGAGACTTGTTTGTTGCAGTGTAGTTTACCATTGGTCAAAGTGATGATCTTGATCCATGGGGTGGGGGAAGAAACCCCTGAAACACAAAGTCCCATGGGCTACAACAGGCCCAGGCTGGGTGGGGACACCCAGGTACCTTTCCCTTGTGGAGGAGAAGTTTTACTCTGTCTCTTGCAACACACCCTGGACCTGTTGCAGCACTTTTAGGTCCTGTGCAGTCTTCTGGTGGAAACCTCAGGAATGGGTCTGGGGTCACTTTGGGGTCTCTGATGGTTTGTGGCACCGTGTAAGACATGGCAGCTGCCTCTCGTCGTGATCGAGCCAGTAATGGCCCATCAGACCTTCCCCGGGAGCAGGGGCAGTTTTACCCTTGAGCAGAGCACAATGGGCATTATAAAGAGAACCTGAGCAGAGCACAGTGAGCATTATAAAGAGAACCATGCCAGACTGCAGGGTTTGAGCCTCCCCCTCAGGGGTGCAAACCTGGCTGCAGCAAATGAGTCCCTGGGCTTTGGCCTCTCCCCACTGAACCCAGCCCAGAGGTGTTTTTCAACATAGCTACTGAGAAAGGCTTCCTTTGTGGGTACATTCTTCTCCCTCCAGGCTTGTTTGCTTCTCCTTAGACTTGAGATAACTGGAGAGTAGTACCAGATTTATCTTGTTTCAAGTTCTCATCAGCTGGCTTAACTCGCATCCCCTTTCCAGTCAGGAGACCTGTTCTGGGAGGGATTTGGCTTCGGTGGTCACAGATGAGCAGTTTGCTAAACTCAGGCGATTTTAACAATGTTTAAGCTAATAATCATAACATTTCAGTCTGTCAAAGGGGTTCACACCATTATTGTGTATATCCTAGTTTTGCTCTTTGTACTGGAAAGCAAGAGGAGGAAAGAGGGAACAAGATGTTTTGTCTTACTCTAGAAGTAGACAAGAAAACAAGTGCTTGCTCTGCCAGCGTGCCTGAGCGGCGCAGCCCTCACCAGCCTGTAACTTGAGATGAGAAGTGTGCTTGCACAGGGCCAGAGCAGTGCTGCCATGGCAGGCAGTCCCACAGCCTGACTTCTCCTTCTGCTCAGAGCCCTCCCCGGCATGTGGTGGCATCCCACAGTAGGAAATCCTGTCTAGCACTGCTGGGATCCCTACTGAGGGACATTCCCTGTGTCTCAGCAGAGCATTTGCTCTGCTGTCTGCGTAGCAGTTGGCCACCAGGGATTTCAGCTGGGAATCTCCTGGAGGTGTCGCACAGTACTGCACAGCCACTCATTCTCTTCTTCAAACTTGCTCAGTAAAAATGATTGCAACAGTATCTGCAGTTACATCTGAGCATCTTGTCACCAAACCAAGGTCTAGTCCGGTGTCTGGTGAAGGGTACAGAGTATTGGCTGTGTATTATCAACTTTGGGGCTGAAAGCCAAGGAATACAACCATAGGAACCAGCTATGAACAGGAAGATATGAAGCCCAAGTAACATGTAACTCTTTTCTACCGTTCAGTTTTTGAAAGTGCTTTTTGATTCAGAAGAAGTGCTCTGGATTGGGTCTTGCTGGCATGCCTTGTGGACAGATACTTTTAGAGGTGCAATAGAAGATAAATCTCAAGACTACAGAGAGAGAATAGACATATCTGAAGGCTGCCACATTTTAAATACAGATTTTTTTTTCATTCACACATACTAAGTAGTTGCCTATTTTTAGCATAAACTCCCCTCATTTTTCTGTTAGTCATCTGCCCTGATACTCTTAAAATCCTATTATTGCTTCATACTATTTATTCATTATTAATTGATGTGTATTACTGATACAAATTTAAACAGCTGAGTGAGTTTGGTTAAGAATACATGTGTGGATGGTTTCTATGGTAGCCTATTTCACAGTCCCTCTTTTAATACCTCTCAAAGTAAGACTGTAGATTTAGAAAATCCATTTTTAAATATTTCCAGAGATTTAGAAGCAACAGCTAACAACTTCACAAATCCTTTTAAAATGTTCTATTAAATAGACATTATACAGAGTGGCCGGTTTCCTATGGTTGAATAAAATATAAAAAGCAAATAAGAATAGTTGTGGTTTTTTATTTGAAAATTATTATTGCAGGCATTGCAGAATCTTTGAGGTTACACTATGGTGTGTATACAACTTAAGATTCTTCAGCTCTGTGTGGTAATAAGTACAAGCTGCATAACAGAAGTCATCCATAATTTTTTATTTATAATGTTAATAAAATCAAGTGGTCAAAAAGCAACTTCTGTAGTTTATAACAGAAATGTCGTCCTTTAAACTAGAAGTGGTGTGTTTCCAGGGTTTCTGGAGGTAGGTTTGAATGATGTGCAGTTTAAATAGATGTTTTGGCATCACAGCTAAACAAATCATCCCAAATCTCACTTAATAATATTTCCACTGATGATCCAATCCATTGAACCATCAGCAGGAATAAAAAATTTGCTTATACTGGACAAAAATTCATCTGTAATATCTCACTGTTTAGCAGAGATACTCATGTCACCTGATTATTATGCAAATAGTTCTCTATCTATGTCATCTATCCTCATGAAAAGCTGCAAAAATCAGATATTTTCCAGAAAAGATTAGAGGTTATTATTGATATATAAGACATATTAGTAACATCAAAAGTTTCTGTCTGGATCTCATTAGCAGATGATTTTTATAAATCTGTGTGGAAACATAAATGTTCATGCATACATGAGTCTCATCATGATGCCCTAATGTATGTCTTTATTATTCAGATAGTTCTCTTGTGCACATATATTAATTTTCATGTAAAACCTATTCTTTATAGTTGTAATAAAGATTGATGAGGATATAAACAGCTATGTGCCATAGGAATCAAAGTCTGTATGTACAAAATAGGTAAAAGTTCGTTATCATGTTTTCGTTTATATCTTTACTTGAAGGAGTGAAAATCCATGAAAGAAGAAGAGTGACTGTCTAAAGCATGTACCAAAGAAATATCTTGGACTCTATTAATTACTTATTTGCTCAACAAGTTCCTAGTTAACCAAAATAAAACCCCAGACTTTGTACACCACCCATTAATCATCAGATTTTCTAAGTTTTGTTCTCAAATGTTTCTTTATGGCAGTTTACTGCTTTCTTTTATATCTGTTTGGAAAGCTGATACATAATTTTCACTTTCTAATAAGCATGAAAGATACTGGGCTATACTGCTGGGGTATGTGCTAAGACATTAATGTGTTCTATGAATAAAATCCTAGTGTCTTCTGGAGCTTCCTGGCTGGTACTAATTTTTGCCTTAAAAAAAAACAACCTACCAAACAATCAAACAAAACACAAAAACCTCTTGAGGCAATAATGTGGAATCCACAATTATTCATAGCTGATTTCCTTCTTTTCATACTTTCCACTTTTTGAGCATTGAAAATTAGATTCCTTTAAGGACTTAGCTAACCCCCGTAAGGTCTGTACTTCGAAATGCCAGAACAGCCAATTTCACAATTTGGCATTTTACAGGAATTATGAGGAGTATAATTTAATTGTTTAAGGTACCTGCCTTAGCAACAGCTTTTGTGGTTTTTTTTTAAGAAGTATTTTCTTCAGTCGTTCTTGCCCAACTTTACACAAAGCATTCACACTTCTCTGTTCTTAAGATATTATGTTTGAAGTTTATTGTTAACATTTTGAAAACTACTATTGGCAAAGATAATGAAAAAGAAGTTATTTTATTTGCTCAAATTCTATATTGGCAATGAAACTTGGATATCTGGCTTAATACTGGGTCAGAGTTCTTCTCAAAAGAAAGTACCCTGTACTTAATGAGAATTTACCAGCTTCAGGGAAGAACTGATGCCACAAGAACCAGCAATGTCACATCCCCTTGAAGAGGGAGCGCACAGTGAATCAGTGCTAACGCAGCACAACAGCAAAGGACAAGTGCAATATTAAAATCCTTGCACTGTGTAAGGGTGACTCTGGATATGCCACATTTTAAAGGAAAGTTTCCAAGTATTTGTCTCAGTGCACAGCTGTTGTGCTGCATTTCTTCTCCGGGTTCTTCTTGCTGGTTCCAGTGATCATCTCAGAATTAACCAAATAAATAAACAAATATATAATGTTCCTACCCGCAGTCCTTAGCTAGAACTACTGTCATTTGCATATCTCAGTTTTACTTTTCTCTTCAGCTCCAATATGACTTTATTTTACAGTGCATAAATTATCTTAGGGCTGTTCACTGTCTGTCACATTGCACAAAACCAAGAGAACAAATAGAAAACCCAGGCTGTGTTTTATCAGCTCCTGACTGCATATTGAATCTAAAAATAATTTTTAAAAAGGTGTTTGAAAGGATGTATGCATCTGGAATCTAATAATCCTACTAACTACCAGGCAGGAGCTTATCTAGCTTACCTAATGCATATGTCTCAATTTTGGAAATAGGGAAGATCTAAAGAACCATTCAAAAAATGCATATTCTATAAAAGGCATGCTTATCTGCTCCTATGTGCTTTATAAATCTCAAATTCAGGATTTTGTTTCTGTTTTACACTATAAAATATAAAATATTTGTCCTAAGAATTATGTGGTGTTGTAGAATGTGTGCACTGCAACCCAGTGCACAGTCCCTTAAGATTGCTTTTCAATCTTATGTTTTGCTTCTTCAGCAAAAGTCAAAATATATCCAACAATGTCATGAATCCTAAATTGCAATACAAACTGTGAAAACCGTTGGTGAGGTTTTTGTTTTCTTTTTAAAGGTTTCTTTTGATATGAATCAAATTCTTCACCTAATTTCAGTGGACAGGAGATTGAGCCATGTAGTTCATCTGTTATTTCTGCTGCTCTCAGTGGATGCTAATTATGCACGGAGATTGCAAAACTTCCTTTTTAGTTCACATGAATTAAGCACCTAGACATGAAGCTTTTAGTTCTATGATGAGGTATGTCTAAGTGTTTTTCACTTTCTACTAAAACTTGATCAGATAATTCAGGAGATAGTAAAAACATACTGCTTCTTCAAAATAACATCTGATTTTTCCCTCTGTGTACAGGTAATTTTGTAAATAATGCTGCAGTCTCAGAGCTCAGCAGCTGGTAAATGCCTGCTTGCACAGAATGGCTGAGGTTGGGAGGGATCTCTGGAAATCATCTTGTCCAACCTCCTGCTAAAGCAGATTCAACTACACCAGGTTGCACATACTTGTGTCCAGGCAGGTTTTGAGTATCTTCAGAGGAGACTCCACAGCCTCTCTGGGCAGCTGTTCCACTGCTCTATCTCCTTCACAGTAAAGAAAATTTTCCTCATATTCAGGTGGAATTTCCTGGGTTTCAGTCTGTGCCCATTGACCCTTCTCCTGTCACTGGGCAGCACTGAAAAGAATCTGGCCCTGTCCTCTGAAGATATTGGTATGCATTGATGAGATTCCCCTCTCAGCTGTGTTCTTGCCTCACTGTAAAGCATTCAGCATCTTTGCTAAATTTGAATTGGTTAACATGCAGATCTTCTTCAGGATCACATTTGCCTGCTCACTGTTAGTGGAGTTTGAAACTATTACCCCGAAAAACATTTTCAGGAATCTGGAATTCATTCCTTTGCTTCTGCTTTTTTTTTGTTTGTTTGTTTTTTTGTTTTTTTGTTTGTTTGTTTGTTTTTTTAATAAGAATGCATCAGAGAAATTGCATGTATTGCACACTTGGAAAGGGGAAACACTTTTTTTCTTCATGACCATTGGCAAAAAGGCACTTATTCCATCATGGTTTATGTTGTTATGAGAATTGTCATAAACACTTGAAGCTTCTGGCTTTGTAGTACATCTGAAATCACTTTACTTGAAAATTATGTTTATTATTCTCTTCAGCTGGAAATTCAGTAGATCAAGACAAATGTGGTACTTCTCTGCTTAATGCAGTTAGTAATTTGACAAGATAGGTATAATTTCCCATACATTTCAGTTCCTCACAGTAATAGTGTTCCAGAGTAATTTGGCAACAAACAAAAGACCTAATTAAGTATTGTTGAATTTTCTAAGAGAAAGTGTATACAAGGTCATACCAAGGGTTCAGCTGAAGTTTATTAAAGATTATCAGCCTGTTTCTGCAGGAGGGATCCCTCCAGCTACTGTAATGTATGACAGCCTGGCAGCCCATGTTCCACAACAAGCTGTTGTACACAGCAGTTACAGAACAAGTTCTCAGTAGAATGTCTAATAAAGGGGCTTCATATATTAAAGACATCTTTCTCTTTGTATTTTGTTGCATTTGGAACAGATAAGCAAAACAAGACATTATTTGCTTCCATACATTTGGAAAATTACTCTAGAAGAAGGTTATTATGCAAAAAGGACAAGGTTATTCTCGTGCTCTTCACTTACACTGTAAATCCTTGTGGCAAAGACACACCTTTGCTTTTGAAATTACCTCTTCAGTAGGAACCAATCTGTGAATCCAACATAAATCAGCTAAGTATGTGTGAAGATGTTTGAATAGTGGTGTGCCAGGTTTCCCCTTAACTTACAAAAAAAAAAAAAAGTAATCATTTAACTATTTATAAAATGCCTGTAACCTGGGAGCATTGAAACCTTTGAGCCCAGTCTACAAGTTGGTATTGGACCATGCAGGCCTTTCCTTCTCCTTTCCTGACCATCATACAGACTCTGCAAGGACACAATTAGTACAGTATTAACCTTGTGATGCTGCTAAAGACTGTAAAATACGCCTCATTTACTGCAAGGATGAAGTGTTCTTTAAAATATGTTTCAAGTACTGAGTGTTTCCTGTTATAGTTCTGGGAGTTTTAACTAATATTCATATTCCTTTGCTGACAAATAAATAAATAAATTTGCCTCTTTTTCTTTTCTGTGACTAAGTGGAATTAGCAGAAAAAAAAATTAAAAAAAATCGGAGGGACCATTTTTCCTGCTTTTGAAAGTAGTAGAGCTGGATAGAGACTGTGAAGATACAGTGCCTCTAAGTAGTAGAAATATGTTCAAAGTGAAACAAGGCTGTGTACTTTGTTCCCAAATAAGCACTAAAATGTTACAATTATGTAATTGAATTCTGAGATTAAAAAGAGACGAATTCCTAGTTGTTCTCCTACCTCTACAAACTGGTGTGGAGTTTTCCAACCCTGGAACTCTTGCAGAATCAATTAAGTCTATACTTTTGTACTAATAAAGGTAATCTGGACTGAACACTACATGGACTGGCCATTTTTCCAATCTGCACTAGAAGTCAACATGAAAGTGTCATTTATTTATTGTTCCTCAAGCTCAAAAAAGCAGTATTTCAAAAATAGTTTATTGCTATTAAATTAACTCACTTTTTTTTTTTTTTAATATAAGTAAAGATTTCTTAGATACTTAAGCTCCTGCCCTCAGGTGCCTTAATCTCATTTAAAAGAAAAAATACTCTTTCAGAGGCTATTTAATTCCTCTCCTGGAATATAGCACCATCCTACAACACACATGAGCATGGAAAGCCTGGACTCAAGTATGACAAATCACCATAATTCCACTGTAGAAAAGAAACCAGTTGCAAAGACAAAGAGTGTTTTAAAAACAAAATAATAATAAAAAGATACAGCAGATACCTTATATATCTCTAAACTGTACCAACTATCCATCTTGAAGCTATAAATCCAGACAAAATAGTTGCTCACTGAATGACCTTAATATTGGTTTTGAGAGCAGATTGTTTGTTAAGTGATATAAGTGGTCATGGAAGGTCAACACCAGTCCAGATTTTGTAGACCAAGGTCCTGCAACTTCTGAGGTACCTCCAAGTTGTGTGACAGCACTTGCATGACTGGACTGGTCATGTTTACTTGAGAGCTTCTCATTTTGTGTCTTCAACAGCACCAATAAATTGCATTTGCCAGAAATATGCATAGTGCAAATACCCCTTGTTGGGTTTGGTCCCAAAAGATCTAAAAGTATAATATTCTTTCATTATGGAATTCAAAGATAATTTTTTCATATGTTACCTTGGTAACAAAATTGTAACTGAGTTCTTATTCCATTTTGCATTAGTAAAGGGCTAAATATGACAAGTAGTAACAACTGCATCCTTTTAAAACTTGATGCTGCATAACAAAAGATGCGTTTCTGTAGAATTATGAGGCTTGGAATTAGTCTTTTGTTTTAAGTCTTGAATCACCATAAGCTTTAGGCTTGCTTATCTCTTTATATGAATGTAATTAAAGACAAAATCTATTAAGAAGTGTAGCTCTAGTTGAAAGCAAGGAAAGATTTTGCCTCTGGTCTGTAAGATTCCAATATATAGATCTCAGTGGTCAGACCTTGATGAGTGTTTAAGGTGCTCCAGTAACTGTGTCCAACTCTGTAAACATGCACATTACAAAGTCCATGGTGCTCACAGAAAACTATAAAGGATGACACAGGTATTATTAGCAAGAACTCAGTTCCTCCAGGGTGAAAGAGCCATTGATTATTCCATTAGCCAGGGAGTTGCCTTAACCATTTCCAAGATCTCAGGTCTTCCAGCCTGAGGGAATGAGAACAGATGCAGGAAGGAAATGGGACTCAGCAAGATTTTATCAAGAGCAATAAATTCTCCTTTTTTTTTTTTTTTTTTTGTGGGAAGTGACTACTTGATCTTTTATAGGTCTGCTGCCCTCAGTACACAATGCAGTGCAGGGCTCTTGGAGCAGGCTCCTGGGTATTACAAGAGGGTGGAACCATCCAGGTGGCAGTGTTATCTCCTGCTGTTGTCTAAGCAGATTAGACAGAATACTTAATTAATAGTTAATTAACGCAAGGCATGTGCCAAAGGTATCATATCTGTATCATATCTCAAAAAAACAGGACTAAGATATATAAGGGCAGAAAGATTAGGTCTGTAGCTTCTAACTTAAGGGAGAGATTCAGAATCTGAAATTTAGTCCATTATATTAGTTTTCTAGGCTTGAACAAAGCTGAACAAAGACTGTGACCAAAGAAGAGAAACACAGGGATAACCAAGTGTGTTCATGGACCTCCTGTGAGATTTTGCAATCATCCCTCATGAATGACTGCTGAATACCCATGTGTTTAAAACAAACTAGGGTGTATTAACACTAAATAGCTAAAATAATTTAAAATTTCAGTTGTAAGGGAGCTTTTTATATCATCTGGTCCAAATTTTCACTCAAAGCAGGGCTAACATTTTATGTAGCTTGTATTTTTGTTTGATTGATAAACTGCTAATCCAAGCTTGTCTACATTAAAAAAAAATATTGAATAAATAGTAAGCTAGAGATACTCATCTAATATGCCAGCTTCCTCCCTGTGCTGTGTCTGGGAATAGCCTTGATTTGCCGGAGTGTTTTGTGAGGAAGATACAGTTTCTGTCAATATTCTTTGATAGTGAAAAATTTCTCAGGAGAGAGCATGCAGAACAAACATCTGATGTCTGTGCTGCTAGCAGAGCTCCCTGGAGCTCAGGGGCACACCAGAATCCCTGTGCTCCAACATAGTTCTCACAAAGGGCTGGAGATCTTTGGGGCTGCTGCTGCATTCCCAGAGGTCAGATAATCCATGGAAAATAAATTCAGCATGTTTATTGATAATCCAAGTGTCTGACTGCTTTAACCACACCATCTCCAAAACACAAGAGTAAGACAAAATCGAAGAGTGGGTCAGGCTGGAAGGGACCACAGTGTGGCATCTGTTCCAACTTCCCTGCTCTAGCAGAGTCATCCCAGAACACGTGGCCCAGGATTGCATCCAAATGGTTCTGAAATATCTCCCAGTAGGGAGACTCCCCATCCTCTCTGGGCAGCCTGTTCCAGTGCTTGGTCACTGCACAGTGAAGAAGTTCTTCCAAATACTCGGAGCTTCCTGTGCATCAGACACTGCCTGATGTCCTAGTGGTTGGCACCACTGAGCAGAGCCTGGCTTTGTCCTCTTGGCATCCCTTCTTTAGATATTTATACACATTAATGAAGTTCCCTCTCATCTGTCTTCCCTCGAGGCTGAACAGGCCCAGCTCTCTCAGCCTTTACTCATCAGATACTCAAATC
Organism: Sturnus vulgaris; assembly: GCF_052056855.1. NCBI lineage: Eukaryota > Metazoa > Chordata > Aves > Passeriformes > Sturnidae > Sturnus > Sturnus vulgaris. Next base: position 63,344,158 of record NC_142247.1, on the reverse strand, counting down.
CCCAGTCATCCCTGTCACCCTCCCTTGTACTCACTTCAGGAGCTCCACAGCTCTCCTGCATTGAGGAGCCCAGAATTGCACACAGTACTCCAATTAATAGTATGAGAATTCCTAGAAATTAACAGCCAGTTTTAGTTGTAAATGTTGAGATGAGGAAGGAATTGGAATCAGAGAAAATGAGGGAAGGGTCTTACAGATTTATTCAAGTATATTCCCCATGATAGGTACTGAAATATTGTATTGACAGTCACCTTCAGTCTGCCATGGACTTCAGGCTGTGTCTGAGGAGAAAAAGGTCTCTATGACAGGCAATTGAGTTAACACAACGTTTTATGTCTCTCTGTCTTCAAGTAACAGAAAGAAGGTTGGACAGGTTTCTAGCCACTTCCAATGAGAACGAAACCCTGCAAGTGTGATGTAATCAGTACAGTATTGATAAAGAATTGATTAAGATGTTTCAAACACTCTGAGGCTGAGGAGAACCAAAAACACTTCCATTTCCAAATGGAATTTTGAGACTTAATTAGTAGTTTCAGTCAAAGCAGGGATAGTCTGACCACAATAAACTGGACCATCAGGAAATCAGGTCAGTTTCAGACTCTTCCCCACGAACATCCTAACTTCTGCTAGCTAAGCCAAATCACTTGTCAGGCTGTGTGTAATATTATCTGTCAGCTTTTACAGAGTTCTGTCATCCAGAGATGACAATAGAGGCAATAACTAAATATAAACACCTTTGCAGTTTGACAGCATGGTTAGCAGGTGATTTTAATCCCACAGACCCTAAAGCCTAACCATTTGTCAAGTCCACTTATGGCACTGAAACAAGCAATGTGAATGCAACCCTTACAGATTTATTTAAAGAACTATTGTGTTCTAAATAAGTGTTTAAAATATCATGAAGCCATTTAATTGTAGAAAAGACTTTGTTTTGTGTTACCTCTGAATGCCTGATGTCACTAAGGGTCTTTTTAGTGAGGTAAAATGAACAACAGTATGACAGTTTTTCGTTAGTGAGAATAAATATAGATCCAAGTAATATCTGGCATGATCTTAAACATACATCTCACATACCTCTGTCAGCTTCAGCAAATGTAGCTGGATTGCTTTGAAAGGCATCCTCCCAAGGAAGATGTGCTATGTAAGATGTTGTGCAAATGGTTCACTTTGTGACTTTTCCAAAGCTTTCAAAAAGATCATTCTACATTTAGGCCGTGTGCTTGACAGTGTGTCTTTCATCTTATCAATAGGCACCACAAGGCCACATAAGGAGGGGGAAGTCCCTGGTGTGGACTATATTTTCATCACTGTTGAAGATTTTATGGAATTGGAGAAAAGTGGTGCTCTCCTAGAAAGCGGAACGTATGAAGGTAAGCACACTTTTACTGCTAAATTTGTGTAATATTTCCATTGTACTGTTTTCTAATTTGCTGGAATTGCACTGGGGTATCCTGTTACAAATATGTCATTGCTACTGTTATCAGAAATTTATGAAGAGCCATATGGCTGTTATGAAAATATTTTCATTTGTAAAAGCTAAATGCAGATGTAATTTTACATTTACATTGTGATTTTAGTATATTATAGTAGCGAAGAGAAACATGGTACTACATTGCACTTACAGGACAGAAACACTAGTCCCTTTACATCAAATACTCGAATTTCCACAGAATTTCAGCAAACAGCTGCTTTTCTAACATAGGACAAACACTTTCTACAACAGAAATCAGCTGTAAGGCTGACACTTTGCCTTTGCATGTGGGATCCTGCAATTATCCATCTAAATCAGAAGTAGAAACCTCATTAGTTAAGTAACAGAGGAAGAATTTGCTATGTCATGTCTTACGGGCTTTGTAAAGTTATTGAAAAGAACTCATTAATTTTGTAATATGGCAGAGGGATAGGGGCTGTCCTAATGGCTATATTACAAATGCCTATCTATGGGGCAAAGAGCCAGCAGCTTATGCTTCCCAGGAGAACCAATGATTCATCTGATTTTAAGCCTTTTCCAAAACACAGCTGTCCTGAAATTGAAACTGCTGTAAAGAGGTGGGCAGTTACATAGCAGGGTATTTTAATAGAACCAGAATAATGCTACACTATTTTAAAACAGATGTTTCTTTCGAATACACTAGTATTTAAAATAACTGGGTAATGGACAGTGGTTTTCTTATTGCAATATTCAGATTTAGAGGGGTCACCCTTTATAGGAAAAATCTGACTCGTATATATGGGAAAACCTGGGCAAGTAGAACCATTTTACAGAAATCAGCCCCATATTTTCACCTTGTTGCAAAAAAACCCCACAAAAACAATGAAGAGTTTTTGTCCTTACTTTGTCCCTGCCAAGAAAAGCATCTGAAGATAAATAAGAAGCTATTCACCCCAAAAAAATCATTAGCTGTGTTATAAATAGCAGTAAAGAAGGTAATTTTTTTCCCACCTAATCAGCACAAAGTACCCATTGTCCAGTATATAAATTTTCATTAAGTTATGTCAATACAGAACTTGTAACAAAGATTTCAATTAAAGAAGGTCAAATAAAAGAAAGTATGTCATCTTTCAGGTTTCTGCTTTCTTCACCACTGTCTGACATGTAATGGTATAAGTTACCTAAACATTAATGCAACACCACAATTTTACTTTTATCACAGGTTAATTTAATAACGAGCCTTTCTTGAAGTGTCTTTTTATTACCTTAGGTGTTTGAAACTAACATTAGAGGAGCTTAAGTGGAGCACAAGTCTGTCATTGCTTGACCATGTAATTTCATTAGTTTGCAGCAAGTTTGTAGAGATTGAGCTGCTGCGTTAAATTAATTCACAGTGCACTTCTGTCCCTCGAGGGATACTGAGATGTGTCTTTTAATACCAGCTACCAGAGCTGAGTGGACAGCAAGGTGAAATAGTGGTTGAGGAAGTCTGTGTAACTCCTCAAACCAGCTGAGGACCCAGCTGAAGAGAGGTCCAAAGTCGTGACTGTGCAATGTCTGTCACGTCATTTGCTTATCACAGGTGACAAGTTCACTGAAGCCAAAAAATCAGAAATTAAACATATAACTGACTAAACTCAACAGACCAATTCTGCCTAAATCCTGTCTTTGATTCCCAGGTTTTCTGATCACCAGATGTGCATTCTGGCAAAAACCAGATAATACATTACTTATGGCAAAAAATAGGTAGCACATGAGAAAATATGACTGTTTTACAGATGTTATTTTTCCTGTTCCCATGCAAAGTCTTTTGGACACAACCAAACAAAGTTACTCTTCCAGTTTCCTGGTTAATTCTTCACTGTAACACCTTCTTTGGAGAAAAATTTTACTAATCATCCTGTCACAAGTTTTCATGAGCACATTAGGACTTTAGTGATTAAGTTTACCAGTGCAAATGATACCAACACAGCAAAGAAAATTTTTATTTCCCTCATGAGGAGATGATTTTTGAATTCTTGCATAGATCAAGCAACTTATTTGAGCGTACGTACTCTGGGAGATGAATTTTTCTCTCCTTATCAACACTAGTTATTAGACTTAGGAAACAAATCAGCCTTCTTTTTGATAGTTCTCAGTGTTAATAGATTGGTTTGAAAATGTATTGAATTCTCTCTTTTTTGTTTTAAGAAAATGATTCTGTATTTAGCTAAGTTTCTGTGTAGAGTAGCTGAGTCAGTCTATGCTGATTATCTAACCACAACCACTATGTTCATCTTTACCAGAAAAATGTTTTAACGAAGGGATTTCTCATTTAGTTGAGATAAAAATTCAGACTGTATACTTGTGTTCTTTTTCATCACTTTTTGACTAGAAGCTTTGTTTCAGTCAATTTAACTTCTACTGTGTGAATTCCAAAGAGAATCATGAACATCCAGGTAAGCCAGAGGAGAAGGAGGTCAAGTGCAGACTTACCTGAGACTGAGTGTTTGTATTGTTCATTGTAGTACCTGATACTATTGGGAGGGGGGTGTTTATTTATAGTAATGAGAAAACCAGTAAAAGCAATTAGAAATGTTTTGTTCTATTGCAGTAAATAAAAGCTGTGATTACAGCCTGGACAGGATATAATTTAAAAGTGAAAGCAAAATATATTCTTATAAAGGTAGAGTTGTAGAATTCTTTTTTTGTTGTTGTTAGTGGTGTTTTTTTGTTGGTTTTTTTTTTTGGTTGTTGTTTTAAAGTAGGTTTTTAAGTTATAAATTATTTGGAATTAAAAATAGGGTGCTCTGTGACCTTCTTACTGCTTTAGGCTTTGGATATGCCTTTCTTTGTGTACTGCTTTTATGACAACTGTGAATTACTGTAGTTTCACAAAGGGCTGTAGAAAAGCAATAGTATGTTCATGATAAAAACTCTACAAATCTCTCTTTTTAGCAGTTTTGAAAATATGAAAATATTTCCTCTCTGTAGGATGAAATGCATTATTATTTTGACCTTTTCTACTTATGTCTTTTTAAGCAGCTGCTGGTAAGAAAGCTATCATTATAGATATTAATTATTTTAAGCATACATTATGTTACATAAACAGTTGCTGTGTTTTGCAGCTTACCTGTGGCTCAGTTCCCTGTCAATCTAGGTAACATTATTCAATGCAGAACAAGAGAAAGAATACATGAGGCAGTTCCACTCTCACTCATATTAGCAGTTGAAGTCACCTTAAGATCAGAAACATTGTCATTGAGTTTAGAATTTGTAAAAAAAAATTTATTATGCACATTTATATAATATTAAAAATTTATTATACACCAGCACATTGCTGTTTGAGGCAGAGGCTGTTTGCCTGAAGCACATCAAACATATATTTATAGGCCTTTATATAATAGCACAACCAAATCCTAAAGGTTCCACTTTGTTTGCTTTATAGTTGAATTTCGATTTACTGTACTGATTAAAGGAATTCTGAATTGGCTCAAAATGATAACTTCATTATCCAACACACTTAGATGGCATAACTGTGGTTATGAGGAGGTGTTCCTGTGCAGAATGAAAGCCATGGCCATGCAGACTCATGTAACACAGGAGACACACCCCAGCAAAATAATCCACCTTCCTTTCCTTGTTTCTGGGATAAAGATCAAAGATAGTCCTTGAATTGACACAATGTGTCAATATATAATATGCAGAATAGCAAAATTTGGGATGAAAAGACAAATTGTCTGTTTATGTGTGTGTACAGGCTTTTACAATTTCTCTGGTAGGAAGTTTGTCTCAGCACACTGTCATCTCTCTGATATGACAAAACTTGCATGGAGACTTCATGGATCACTGATAGGAAATATTGCTCCCATCTCCTTATTAGATTAGCAAAATTCTTATCCAGTGCAGTGTATCAGTAGAATTGAAATGTGCTTGAACTGTGTATTGCTTAAGAATGTCAACACTCATTAACAGGAATGTAACAGCTTCAATATTTCCAAAACCCAGATATGTTAAGGCACATGATCGAAGGTTATAGTAAGACATCATTATGAAGTGTTAAAAATGTAAGAATTTAAGTGCAATGCATGTTATGGGTAGAATTGCCTCTTAAAAGTGACATATGTAGTGGCAGTACCAGAAATAAGAAGAGATGTTTAGTGTATAAATACTGTAAGAAAAGGAAACATGGTTGTTGGCAATCCGTAAAGATAGAAATGTATTTCACATACATTAAAGCAAGAGTATTTTAGCAATGTGGAGCTCTATAACAAATGAAAATGTGAAAAAGCCTGTTCATAACTGATGTGGCAAAAATAAGAACATAAATTAATTCAACCAGTACACTTACCAATAATGCACTAAGTAGAACTCATTTTTCTATCAAACTTTTGTTTTTCTCAGCAAATCTCCATAATATTTGTTTTGTAAAAGACATCTTATTTGCTTTTACTATAATAGTCCTCAATTTATTCCATGAAAAGCAATGATTTTAGTTATTGTGCCATTAATTTTGTCAAAAATCCACTTTTTGTTATTTGTTTGATTGTTTGCAATTGTCTCAAATTCATTCACTGGTGAAAATTCCAAGATTACTGAAGCTATTTAATCACTTACATGATCATGGACTTTCCTTGACCCCACTGAATTCCATGGTAAATTTTCAGCTGGCTTAAATGAAAACAGAATTTCACCCCTGTTTTTTTCACTGATGGAGTATTGTTTGGCAGAAGGGTGAGAGTTACTGGGATTTGCCTAACATTCCAGAAATCTCTAATTATTAAGTCTTTGAAAAACAGGTTGAATACATCCCATGGATGAAACCTTAGTCTTTTGTATTACTTGATTATTCAAGGACACAACTTGCAGTTGTTGTAGGCACAGTTTTAAGGGGTCAGCATTATAATAAGCTCCACTGGGGAAGAGAATGTCTTGCCTGTGACCCTTCCAAAAGCTGCACATAAGCAGCACTGGGAGGTGCTCTGATTCCATTCACCTGTCTCCTTAAGAAGACATTAAGTTTTACATAGGCTTTCATTTCTTCTCTCAAGCCAAATTTAGCCTAAATGATCAAAACCCTTCTGTTCAGCTAATGCATTTTCAATTAACATTTCATTTTAATATCTGTAAATTTTAAAAATGAGTTAAGGACTGTTCCGTGTAGGCAATGGAGATTTTAATTACTGCTTTGTGGTGATAATGGTTTTATGAAGTGCTGGTGTTTGATTCCAGTAGTTTAGATTCCATTCTTCCTTGTAAAAATTGTAAGGTATTCAAAATTCCACCCACTACTGTATGCAGTGTTCCCTTGTGTGCAGGACATCCTGAGCACTCCAGAGCAGATGGATACAAAGGAAATTAATCAACATAAAGATAATAAAATGCTACCCTCCTAAGACCTAAGCACAGTAGTTAATGAAATATTCTGATTTAAAATGTAAAACAAAGCATTCATGAGGATAGATGTATAGAGATAAAAATAGAAGTCCTTCAAAAGCCATGACTTTTAACAGCAGAAAGTGTTTTCAAGGGTATAGAAGAATGAGAAGAGATACTTGATAATAAAAATCATATTCCTGTTGAAAGTACCTCTTGAAGAGGTAGATCTCATATTAATATGATGTCAGCATTTCACCCCCATATTCAGATAACATGTAACTGTGGATATTTCAACATTTAGGTCAATAAATAGGAGAAGAAATCCTAGATAGAGTCAGTGACTTCTTGATCTGATTGGGTTCTTGCACCTGTTCTTTATTAGTAAGATTTTATAGGCTTTGTTGTGTTTCTTCTTTTACTCTTAGGGCAGAGGCAGGAGTTGGATTTCATCAGTAAATATGAAATGCAAAGAATATTCATAATTCTTGCAGTGCCTTTTTAAACTCTAAAAGGTAGTGTTGTGTCACTGGCTGGGGTTTTGGGGTCCCTTTGGGATCCCTGAGGCTGCTTCTGCAGCCCTCAGTGACAGAGCACGTTCCCGAGCCTTGCCCAGATAGAATTGTGGCTCGTGGTGAGCTCTCAGACCAGCGGGGAAAAGAGATCAGCTTATGCAGAAAGGCACAAATCCATGGTTTATTCTATGAAGGCATCCTATCTAGCATTTACCAACGGCTATTGTTTTACAGGGATTTTATATCTTTTGAGAGTTTTACAGTTTGCACCAATTACCAAGGGAATTCTACATTCTAACCAATCCCTGAGGGATTTTACATCCAAAACTGGCCTATGGATACTAAAAGAGAAAGAGCCACTAATACTGAAAATAGATGAGGGTCTCCCAAGGGGGGGAAGCTGGATTCCTTTTGTATTCATCATTTCACAAGCCATTTCTTATCTCTTAGCTATGGTTTTCCAAGGAGCTTGTTCTGAGGATGCAGGGAGACTTCCTTCTTTATGAATGTTTTCTGCTCCCTCCACAGTGTTGTAGAATGTATACTTTGTGTCTGCTCTGAGGCTGCATAAATGCTAATTATTTTGAGAATCAATATTCCTGGTGTGTGGTTAGCAACAAGGTTTATGGTTAGATGCCCTGTGGGGGTCCATGGCAGGTGATCATCCTTCACAGCACTGGTGACACTCTTGGGAAGCTCACAGATACCTAAGGCTGCAGATCATGTCAATGGACAAACACTATAATTTCATAAAAATTTAAGATATGGGCAGTTTTGATCTACTGCAAGAAGGCAACCAATAAGAAAAGATAACACCCAGATGTAGGTTATAATGTAGCATTACAAAATGTCACCTGGGGGCTACATGTGTCACTACAGGTCAGGGCCATTCCCACAGGCATCCAGGAAATAGAAGCTTAAAGACTCTGGTTTTATGCATGAAATTCAGAGAGTGGGGCCATTCAGCCTCTAAACAGAGAGCATCCTCATCCAAAGGTCTGACAGCTCCTTCATCCTGTGTTCTTCCAGGGGAATACCAGAGATCGCTTGGATGATCCAAGCTTCCCCAAGGCTTGTAACAGGGTTCAACTGAAAGGGAGCAAAGAGTCATTGGAATGATCTCTGTCTCCAGGAGCATCTGTCAGCTCCATCCCCTGCCCAGCACAGAGCCATGGATACACTTGATCTGTGTGTGAGTGAGGAAGGCTGTGAGTGGGATGCACTTCACTGAGATGTGGTGCAGTCAGCATCTCTCAGCTGAGCTCCCTGGCTGGCCTGCCAGACAGCTGAGCTGCCAAGGTGGAGGCTTCTAGGGGGCCCAGCCCTTTCTGGCTATGCCAGGTGCTGGCTGGTGCTCCTGCTGAGTCAATATCCAGTGATCCTTTAATCACATGTGTCAGGTCCCAGGCTAAGCCACTGTCACATGTGCCTTGGTAGAGCCCATAATTCTGCTGGCTGGGGCTGTGTAGTTGAACACAGGCTGCATGGACATTCAGTTCATCTCATCTGGGATTTGTTGAGGTTCTGTGACTGCTACAAGCTGAAACTTCTTGTCAGTTCAGAGTTGCTTCTAATGTTATCGGATGTATGTTCACCAGGCAGAGAGCACTCTTCTTTGATCATGTATGTTCCCAGAATGTAAAGCACATGTTCCCAGGAAAAATCAGAGCACAAATTATAGGGGTCTAAGCGCTCCAGTAACCCTGTCTGCTCAAAAAACTCTCTGGAATAGCTGTCAACATACTTTATTTTGTATCAAACCTAGATCAGCACCAAGAGGATCTCAATTGCAGAGAAATCTAGAAATAAATTTTGCCTTCATGCTTTTTTCCCAAGCTGTGTTGACATGTATAAGCTCAGCCCAAGACCTCAGCCCTCATATTTAGAATTCTGTGCAGTTACTACCAGAAAAGTATTAACAAACTGAAGTGTCCAGGTAAAAGTAATGCAAATTACCAGGAGAGCTGTAGGGAATAAATTTAGAGAACTCATCAGATAGAACTTTGTTGAGTAATGATTGAGAAGCTCAGAGAATATAAAATGTGTGAACCCAATGGATGAATAAAGATAATTCAAAGTTGGGCAAATAAGTAACCAGGACTAATGTGATGAAGCTGGAAACGATGAACATTTGAATTTAGTATTGGGAAAAAAATTCTCATACTGATGTGATTTTAAAGCTAAAATAACCTCCAGAGGTGTAGATACAAGTTTCATCGCTTAGAAATTTTAAAAGCAGTTATTAGTAGAAATATTCCTGCACTAGTAGAAGGATTAATTAAAGACTGTAGTATAGTATTGTATGCTTCAGTATAGTATATATTAATGCTGTCTGTGTGAAACATTAGGTTTTGATTGTGGGGTTTTTTTATAAAATCGGTCACAAACAGTTCATGTTTGCATTTCAGTTACATTCTAAGTGAACTTTTCCTGCAGTACATATTGTGTGGCTTTAGTTTAAATGCAAACAGTGTTCGGAAAAAACCATTAAACTGTACAGCCTGACTTACCAGGCTATCACACTGATAAGCCACAGGTACCTGTAGGAATTACAAAAGATGTAAAAGAATTTAACATTCAAATTGCAAACCGTTGTGATATGCTCTGTGGAAATGTTTATCTACATTGCTCAGTTACAGAGATCTCCGTTTTTCAGTAGGTTACTGGAAAGACACCATAATTGTTATATGCAGTTTACATGTATTTCTCATGTTGTTATGTTTTTGTGAAACTGCTCTAGATTTTATAACCTCTCAGATACTACACATTAATATTTGTGATATTCCTCAATATTAAGCTTCAGATCACCTTTCTCTATCAAATAATATTCTGATAAACACCTTAAACTGCAGTCCAAAAGGTGTTTAGAAGGTTATTTTGAAAACAAATGGAGAAAATCCTCTTTCTGTTTCTCCCAATCTCAGAATTTTCCAAAAATATTGAAGCCATTATATTTTCTAAACTCAAGGTGTACTGAAGCTTCCACAATACCTTTCTATCAACATCTTTCTATTAATCAAAAGATTACAGTTTTTTCCAAGTATGTTCCCTAAATCCTTCTTGCCTTTTTTGAGGACTAATAAGTGTTTTCTCTAGTCTTTGCTTTCTTGATCACAACTTTTCAAACATGATAGAGAATGGTCCTGAAACAGCCATAATCCAGTTTCCTGGCATTTTCAGATGCATCCTATCCAGTCCTATGGACTCGCACATGTCTTGCAGATTAGCTGATCTAATTAGTACCTAATTTGATCCTTCTCTACCATGGTAGTACCTGTCTCTGCCATCTTTTGGTCCGAAGCAGAGGCCTGAACTGCCTGGGAGTGAGCAGCAGACTTTACCAGTGAAGGCTGGGGAAATGATGATATAGTCCTTCACACTTCCCTCCCATAGGTTATCCTTTCCTGCTATCCCATCTCTTGGTCTCCTCTCCTGTTGCTCTTGATGTGCTTCAGCAATCTCAACTCCACCTTTTCTTTGGCCTTCCTAATTCCACCCTGTGTATCCAGGAAACAATTTCTCCCTGTTTGCCTGTCCATGCTTCTGCCTTCCTGACCCACCTGTAGTGAGGAGTTTCCTGGGAGCAAAAGTGACCCTTAAAGTCTTCCCTTGTTTGCACAATGATCTATAAAATCAGTATAAGTGCTCTGTATACTAGCAAGGATTGCAGTTTCTGTATTTCTATTCTTTCAGCAGAAATTTCTTTGCAGCAAGAGAAAAAATTCCTTGGCCTTGGAAGGAATTGTGGGGTTTTTTTAAATCTCACTTTGATTACTCTGTTTCAATAGCAAGGTATTGTAAGACTTTGCAGTCCTGCATGCAACCCTGGCCATGGTTGCTATGCTGGACTCCAGACAGGTGAAAAAAAGTGTGCATCTTTTTCCCTGCTGGCACAAAATAAGACAGGAAGCAGCCTGTCAGGATGACCTTAAAATAATGAAGGACTTTGAGAGAAATAGGCTGTGCCAAGTGCAAAATAATGCAGTATGAGTGTGGGAAGAAGGCCTGGATTTGTATGGTTAATTGAAAAGAAGGATTCAGCTACTGATACAGCTTTTTCTGCAATAGAGTTACATTACTTCCCAAGTGAGCTAATTAAAGCAAGATAAAAGACCAAAAAACTACAAGCACTAAAAGAAGTGTTTGTGTTTCAAAGCAAGGAATTTCTGATTAAAAACAAAACAAAAAAAACCAACCCTGAAGATATTAAAAACAAATGAACAAAACCTTTCAAGTGTAGGGAAATCTGTATATTTGGTTTACATTGTTTTCAAAAATAACGATTCTATGTTTTTCCTTGTGTAAAAGAAAGCATAAATAGAACTACAGGGGGTTTTGGCCAATGGAAGAGTCTCCTTGTATTTAAAAAAAAAAAAAAAAAGTGGAGAAGCAATCAGAAATCAAGGTCAAATATGCTGCTGGAGAATTAAATATAAAGCACAGGTGATGACCTACATTTACAGTTATTTTGTGCGTAGAGAAAAAAATAGCCAAGAATATAGAATAAGTTTTGAAAGATACTACTGATGCAGCAGAAAACTACGCCTGCATAAGGAAAGCTCACCAGCACTGAAAGTGGTGCAGGAGAGGTGCCACAGTCTGCAAAATTAGTGGCTCTTCAGAGATTTGTGTTTCCAGACTCAGTTAAGGGTAAATCTAATCTGCCTCAGTCATTACCAGGAAGAGATAGGATGCAAGATAGCCATGACCATGGCAGGTTGGTATCTGATGTAGTTTAGAGCCTCCTCAAGGCTGCTGAAGATCAGAGGAATGCAAAGAAAAAAATCTTGCTTTGATCTAAGTTCACCACCAAATTATGATACATACTCTATCAGTGAATTCAGGACTATAGGAGAAAAAAATCTACAATTTAAACAAAAAAAATCTTGAAGGCCCCTATGAATTGCATAACAATGTACCTGATAAGAACACTGAACTTTCAAATTGGTGACAGGGAATCAAGTACTTTTACTGTCCATGGGTAGACACATTTGTGGGGTCTTCCACAGACATTGAGGTCGATTGTAGGGAAATGATACTGTTGTTCTTCCTTCATATTTTGTGCACACGAATGTTCTTCCCTAATGAGGTTTTAGGAGCTTAAGATGAAAGAATTGTTGCTATTCGTATTTATGTGGTGTCAGAAAACCCCAGGCGTAGACTGGGAATCATTGCCTAGGTACTGCAGAGGCAGAGAAAAGATAGAGAAAGCATTTTCTTTTGTGAATTTATGAGTATGTTGTAACATAAAGGACAATAGATGAAAGCAGTCAGTAAGGAAACCAGCTGAATGCCAAGCAGTGGATGTCCATGGAGCAGCACTTTGACTGCTGTCACAGCTGTACATTGGAACATTAGAAATGAAAGAAGTGAGAAAGAGGTAAATAGAGGTATTGAAGAGGCAATGGGCACAGACAGAAACACATGTTCTGTCTGAATGAAACATTTTTTACTGTAAAGTGTCCAAGTGCTGGCACAGATTGCCCAAGGAGGTTGTGGAGTCTCTATCTTTGGAGATGCTCAAAAGCCATGTGGCCATGGGCACCCTGCTCTGAGTGACCCTCCTTAAGCAGTGGGGTTGGACAAAGTGATCTCTGCAAGTCCCTTCCAGCTTCATCTGTGTGAAGTTGTGACATCATAGTGTGGCTGTAAATAATTCTTCCTGAGGGCACATCAGGAGCAGCAGAGATACAAAGAGATTTTGTATGAGCGAGTGCTAAAAAGAACAGAAAAGGTAAAGCAAATGCTGAGTTGAGTAAGGAGCTATGCAAGTGGGGAAATAATGTTGATATGGAAAATAAGTGAGGAAGGGAAAGAGATGGGTGCTATGATGAATAAAAGGCTGCTGGTAAATTAGTCAAAAGTGCCAAAGTGTTTAAAGGTAAATACAATGAGGATTGAATGACTCTTGCAGCTGGGAGTGCAGTGTTCTCTCACTCTGAGGAGCTGGAAGACCCCACTGCTGGGACTGGAACTGATGTCACTCACAGCTGCTTTCTTGCTCAATTTAATAAAAATATGTTATATTAGTTTAATAACCACATGTTAAAATGAGAGCAGCTGAATTACTTCATTGTTTAAAGCTGCACTAGAAAAGTTAATTCACAACTAGAAAACCTTAAAGCACAGATTCTGGCATGAACAATATTATTGTCAACATTTTTAACACATTCTGTTTAAGAGAATTATATTGTGGTTCATAATAACTCCAAAGGATTTATCCAAAGCAAGTTTGTTTGCTATTTTCTACTACAATAGGCAGGATAGGGTGTGTGCTATCACAAAATATCCCATTAACAGTCTCCTATGATGAGGCTTTGAAAGGCTTTTACACAGAGACAAAGGAGGAATGTGCAAGCTTTCCTCCTCCCTTGCCCAGTATGTGCCAGGCCTGCTAGACACTCTGTGGCAGAGGGCACAGGCTCTGGAGCAGATCCTGCACTATCACTGTTTTGAGGAGCACTTCATTTGCTATGGATAGACTGTGACAAGGGAAGGAAAGAGCATCCTCCTCACCAAGCTGGCACTTGGGATATGTCAGAGATAAGTTTTTCTTTACCAGTTAGACTTAACCAAAAGCTGCTGGCTGGTGTAACTTAATAATAGAGAGTCCTTCGAGAAAAATTCTGTCTCACCTCCCTGTGGAGATTTTGGTTGCAGGTACTTGTGTTGCTAATCCCTAGCACACGTGTTGTTGTCATATTGTTCCCATCTGTATTTTGAGGTTAGTCTGCTGAGCATAAAACTCCACAGCTAAAAGAAATAGAAATAAAATCTTCTGCAGGATACTGAAACTGTTATTATTTTTGGAAAACCTCTACCTCTCTGTCTGAGACAGGATAAAAGTCTCTTGATCGATGAAAATTGAAATTAAAACTCTGACTGACTCAGCTGTAAAAAATATGATAGAAGACAGATGGTATGAAGATGTGCATGATTATATGCTCAGTGGCAAAATTTAGCTGGAAAGAGAAAGGAAGGAAATCAAAGTGATAGAAATGAAGGAGCTGCTCCTGTAGCACTATTTAACAATTTCCCTTTATAATCTCACCTGGCAGTGCCTTTCCAGTATCAGCTCCCAGCCTTTAGTGCCTCACTGCAGCCCCCACATTAAGGGGTTACCTTCAATGATAGAGTGGATTGTTCTACCTGAAGGAATAACCTTGAGACAAAGGCAGGTATCCTTGGTTGATTAGGGTAAAGCAAAATTTGGTTTGCTACCCATAGGAGGGGTGGTGCTTTTGTTTTTTCCTTGCTGGGATTGTACTGGAGGGTGAGGCAGAAACCACTAACAGGAACACAGTCAACAGGAGGTGCTTTGTGAGAAGGCTGAGCTGACCATGGCACAATAACCCTCTTGCCTCACCTTTAATTCAAGCTCGGGGAAAAATATTTTTAGGGACTATGGGGTGAAAATTTGGTATTATCTTCTGTGTTGAGGCTTAGGTTGAATCAATTGAAGCAGAGCCTGCATCTGTGACCTTCTGGACCTTAGGCAGTTTTTACCTAAATTCTGTATGCTTTTTAGTTTTATCAGTTATAAGCAATTTCCTGCATCCTAAACTATTTTTGACCTTTAGTACTACTACTTTTGTCAGTGAAAGTCACATGGGGGGAAAAACGTTCTTCCAAGCAAAAGATTAAAAGATGATGTATTTTCCTAAGGAAAATCATTCCGGTTTTTGAAAATTTCATCATTTCTCCTCATTACATGTATATAGTGTATTTGAAGTGTGTATCTTAATGGTACCTGGCTTATACAGAGCCTAATTTTCCCATGTGTCTTCTAATGGTGAAACAGCTAATACGAACTCAAGGAACCCGTTTTTGGAATGTAGCAATCCAATTAGATAAGCAAGATTTGGGAAGAAACATCTATCACATAGACAGTAAATTTTTTGAGACATGTTTTTTTCCCATAGGAATGCATTGTCCTGTCGAAATGCTGTTAATGTTTAGAAAAACTAGGGCAGGGAGGGGGGGAGAGGAGGGAAGGGGGTTGTTGCTTGAATGACAGGTTGTAGTTTCCACTGTTTTCAACACTGCCATAACTTTTCAACTCCTAAGTATAATCTTTATTTGTAAAAAAAGGGTTGGGCAAAGCACAGTGATATATTTTCTAGCAGTCTTCATGCAGCTGACCTGCAATTTACGAAATAATTACTTTCCTTTGCTACTTTATCTCATTCTTTCCATTCCTCATTCCAAAGATTCTCAGAAATACATTGGTTTGTGAGATAACATTTACTTTCAGAAGTGACATTCCAAATAAGTCATTAAGGCAGAAGAAGGTAAAACAAACCAGCTACTTCCAATGCCTTCTTTTTATTTTTTGATTAGGTATTGGAAAAAATGTTCACAGCATCTCTACTTTATCAGCTGCAAAAGTTTGCATGATACATGTTATGAAGACACACAGCATTCAGAGAAAAATAAATAAAAAGATATTTAAATAATAATATAAAATAAGTATTGAATATCCTAGTTTCATTTAATTCTGTCCATTTTCATTCAATGAATGAGTCAGGAATTCACCAGGAAAAATTGCATGTGACTGAGAGGTAACTGAGGGACTATTTACGTATTTATGTAACTTTAAGTCTTTAGTGCTCTTAATCATCCCCTAGAGGCATTGAATTCTCTTCATTATCTGTATTGAGAATTTCAGTGCTTAACTTTGGGTGCACTAAATTACAGGGCACTTGCTGAAGGAGTTAAGTAGATGAGGTGAACACTCCTATACAGCTGAATACCTGTTTCAGATCCCAGAAGAGGCCCTTAGCAGAACAGGGACTGTATTCCAGGGCTGATGGTCAAACAGAGGACAGGAAAACCCATCAGTGCTTCAATCTGTTGGGTGCAGATACAGAGATGAGCTACCATTTCCATCAAAAGCCGCATTAGCATAAATTCAGAGGAAGTCAGTTCTAACATTGCCTAGGATTGCAATGACAATTGCACCTGACAGGTGGGGGTCAGGTTCCAGCTTCGCTCATATCAGTAAACCTGATATTACTCAGTGCCAACCACTTTGGTGCTACAGTGGCTATCTGAGATCTGACACACAGATTGCCACAGTCTGTCTGTTCTTCTTGTCTGGCACACACAAATGGTCTCTCTCAAGATCACAGGCTCACAGAGTTGCCTAGACTGCAAGGTGCCTCTTCAAGTCATCTAGTGATCATCTTTGTGAATGAAGAGAGGGTAACATGAAGAGGGGGCAGCAAATGTTTCCTACCTGTGCTTTAACAAGACTTTTGACACTGTTTCCAATAACTCTCTCATGGACAAGCTGGCAAAATGTGGACAAGAGAGCAGTATGATGGATTAAAAACTGGCTGGACAGCAGGTCCACAGGGTTGAGATCACTGGCACAAAGTCAGGTTGGAGGTAAGACACTGGTGGTGTTATGCCAAGGATTGATCCTGGGGCCAGCACTTCCTTAAACATCTTCATTAATGATCCAGAAAACGGGACAGTGTACCCTCTGCAAATTTATAGATTACACAAAACTTGGAGAGACTGATACAGACACGGTTGTGTTACCATTCAAATGGACATGAACAGGCTGGAGAATTAGGCTGAGAGTAAACTCATGAAGTTCAGCAAAACTGGGGAAGAATAACCCGTGTACCAGTGCATTTTCCCCAGGCAGAGCTCCATGTATTCCAGCTGCAGTCTCAGAAAAATGTCACCTCACCTTCCAAGCCTGTCTTTCCAAAAGTCTGTACCCAGCCATTTCAGAATTTAGTTGCTATTGCATCATGTCCCTGTTAGCTCAATGACTGTAACTGCATGTGGATTTCTGATTTCTCCTGTTGGTTTGCCCATGCCATATCCATTATTGTCAAGCATTTATTTCAGAGAGGTATCCAGACATGTTCATTCACCAGAACAGTCTCAGTATTGTTTCACGGGCACCTTCTTCTTTACAGACCTATGCTTAAAGTGATTCCACTCCATCATTGGTTTTGTTGATTTGTCACTTCTCTTCCCATCTCCCCTGGCTCTTACCTTGCCTATTCCATCCTCAGTTTGCTCACTTATTTTTTGAGGCCTCTCCACCTCTCCTGTAATTACCAGTTTAAAGCTCTCTGGCCATCCTTGACACACACTGTGTGCTTCTGGTCACATGCTTTGGACACAACAACCTCCTCCCTCATTCTGCATCATTCTGTTCTTTCTAAGAAAGAGATTCCAGACCTCAGCTGCTATAAACTTATCAAGCTCTATCTCACAATTACAGAATATCCTGTTCTTATTTCATATGAAAATATTGGTCTATAACATCATTCCTCATCTACACAGAAAATTATCTCTTACTTCTGGATTTTGTTTTTGTAAGCCAACATCATTTACTTTTATGTCCATACTGGATTTCCTTTACATGACTCTTTGCTTTGGCAACTGATAAATGGTCTAAACATAATTGCCCTTTTCATTTTGGATATATCCTTGAGTGTGACTGATATCCAACATAGTTCCCATGTGGGACTGGAAGATGTTACATATGACCTGTAAGTATTGCACTTTTCTGTAATAGTTTCTAGAGGCTACACTGGACAGAGTACAGTGTGTGAAATGGCATTAAAAATTATGTTTAAGTACCAGTTATTTTTTCATTTTACATCATTCCTTGCAAATCTAGAATCTTTGTGTTCTACCTCATTCTTGTTCTGCTAAGCTGAATGAACCCATGTTGGTTTAGTCACTTCCTATGCAAGGGTTCACGTAAAACTCAAACTGAAGAGAGATCAGGTTCCCGTTTTTTGACTTCAGAGTGTGTTTTAAAGTCTTGTATAATTTTGAGGTCAGAATAATAGACCACTGTGTACTTGGATATTTTCCCCTCTTTCCTTAATATTGATATTTTATTTGCTTTGCTTCAATCATACCATTTGATATATAGATTTAATATCCTCACTGCCAGTAGAAGAGGTCAGGTACTGGGTTTCTGCAGTGGAAGTTACCTTTTATCCCTGTTTTGAGAACACTGAACTTTTCTTTGCTATTCTGCTTTCTCTCCCACATTCTGCAGTGTATAAGTACAGATATGTTAATTCCTGCTCAATCATGGAAAATAACTGTAAATAATATTAAAGAGGAGAGTGAAGTGAATTTCAATATCAGAAGTAGATTAAGAGTCAATTAATCATTTCTTTCTCTATGTTCTTTTCCTGTAAATTCCCCCAAAGCTGAAAGCTAAATCCTCCCATTTCTCTGTTAACCCATGGTGGCTGGAATTGGGAAAAAAATAAAAGCAAAGTAAGTATTCAGTCCTCTGAAATACATGCTGAAAAACTCAGGGGAATAAATTTGAAATGTCTTAATGCTCAGACATGAATGTTTTCTTCTCAGCACTGTCTTCTTTTCTGCTGCTACCATTTTTGCTTTGGCATTCTTAAGAAGTGTCTGAAAAGGTAGATATTTCAAGCAGTGGGAGTCCAAAAATAAATGCTCTAACCATAATCATCCCAGGTATAACTAAATCTGTTTATGTATTTGATTACCCCTGACTGGCTCACCTTCTGGCGAGGAAAATTTGTCATTTCGGTAGGGGGGGAGAGGGGGAATGTTTTAAAATAACTTCCTAAATAATAACACAAACCAGAGGTAGTCATTAGATTTACCTATCAGATGTCTGAATATTTATGACAATTTATGTATTTTTCATTTGTAATCAGTCACTTGAGGAAACAAATACATGAGTGCTACACAGAATGCTATTTTTTCTCATTTTGCTTAATATGAACAGACTAAAATTAAATGGAATGACAGAAAGGAGAGCTGGTTAAGTCTTGTCAGGTCATTGAGGTTGTCTGCCTGCCAACGAAGCTATGTTGCCTGAGGTATATGCAGGTGCTTTGTTTCAGTCTAATTTTGAATGACTCATACGTTGAAGCTCCTTGCACCACCTCCCTTGGGAGACAGCTCAGTGATCTGACATCCTAACGGGGAGAAAATGCTTCCTGATACTTGGTTGGAGGTTTTATTGTGTTTAATCAGGTTTAATCCACTGCTCCTATTTGTATCCACTGAGGACTTTCAAAATAATTTTTCTTCTTACTCTGGGTTTGACCCTCCTAAAAGAGGTAATGATTGTATTTCCCCCTGACTTTTCCCACACTGCATTCTGACTTGTAATTAGTTCAGTCTAACTAAACTATTCCTAAATACTGTCTATTCCTAGAACCATTGCATACAGTCTGATACTATTCTTTAATGCTTTTTTTTTCCCCACTTGTTTTTTTGGCACTTAAATGCATCAAATTCTGTATTCATGGTGTAAGTTATCAACATGTCACTTCGCTGCAGCTCCTTCAGTCAGTGTTCACTGTTGTTTCTCCACCAGCTTCACTGCTTTAACACTCTCCTCAATAGCACTTGGATGGGTTTGGCATGTGTAACCTGGGACCTCATCACAGAGCATCACAGGAAGGGAAAAGAGGAATCAAGCTGAAAGTGGAAAGCCTGAAAGAAATAAGTATTTACAGATTAAATGAGAGGGAGTGAGGTGCTATTAAAATCAAATACCCTTTAGTAGCGATGGGAAATTGCAGGGTGTTAGCCTGGAGGAAACTAAAATTTAAGGTACCACAAATTTATGCAGAATGACTGGAAGCTAAGTATATAATGTAAGGGGTAAAAAAGTGAAATCTCGATTATTCTTGTTACAGCAAAAAGTAAATTTTTTTTCAGAGGAAAAATGCACAGAAAGCATCTTTGCTTTAGTTCACTAGAATTGGTTTAGAAAAGCCTCATGTTCTGTGGTACAGAGGAAAATCAAGTGAATGATGCTCTGGTCTCTGTGGTGTTTTAACTCAGGCCTGCTGCTCAGAGGAATGGGGTCTTGCAGCAAGACTTCCATTCCTTCCCTTCAGAAAGGCTGGGGAAAGAACTCCCTGTCCTTAGAGGCAACCTGGAAGCTTCACGCTCTCCACTAGGACCTCCCTGTTCCTCTAGTGGGGCTTGGGTACCAGCTATCATTATTTATTAATAATTTTGCTTTATGCCAGAAATTTTCCCCCGATACACTGTATTTGCGAGTCAGATCAAGCACAGCATATGAGCTTTCTCTCTTAACCAGAATTAGTTCATTTTGTCCTTCACTGGTGAGTTCTGTTTTCCTGAATGCCTTCACTTACTGGTGGCTTTTTCCTAGACACATTGGTGTTCTTCTTTTCATGGCAGCAAAGGAGCTTTCTTGTCTTTTTGTTAGTCCCTCTTGGATGATGCTTGCTGGTGTTCAATGCCTATTTGCACCTTTTAAGCTTCCCCAGCATTATTTGGGGTAAAGGGTTTCAGTGGTGTCATGTGGAGAACCATAAGGAACTTAAATCACCAAAGAATTTATTTCTCAACAGTTAATGTTTTTGCTTTCATTGAAAACATTTCTTAATAAATGCAATTAAATGCTCATCATCATCTTCACCAAATATTCCGGTGTTCATCAGGTCATTGATTATTTCATAGTTTCTAATAAAACAGATACTTATTTCTTGCACTTACTGTTATTAATTTCTAGACTCTGCATTTTCCATCTGTTCTGGTCCTTTTGTGGTATATTAAGTAATGATATCTTTTCCTCTAGAAAACTTACGCGTGTTTTTGAAGATCTGTGTTTAAAATGTATTTTTACACAACAGATACATTCCTGAATGGTCCCACATGAACTCTGAGTAAATAAGTGAAACTGAGTATCTTTCACCTATAATTGGAAAGCATGGATGGCAATTGCATTGAGCCATGATAGCAGTAAGTTCAGAAAAATAGACATCCACGAGGCTGAGATAATACTGCTTCTGAAGCACAGCAGTAAAATTAGATTTCAAACATATGTGTGAAAAGGGAATTGCATCTGATCACTTTGTCTCCTGATATCCAACAGTATCCATTTAGGTACCAGGTAAATCAAAATTACCTTAGTAGGAAAACATACTTTTGTTTTCCCTCCCCAAGAAATACAATTTTTTAAGCTAAAATGACATCAGTAGGATGAAAGAAAAATAAGGCAGTAAAAAAAGACAGAAAGGAAGACATATAGACATAACCTAGAAGGTTTCTAAAAGGTCTAGTGAGGACTTTAAATATTAGAACAATCATTTTCTTAAAAAGACAAGATAAAAAATACTGAATCTCAAGACAATTCTGAGATACATACAGTAACTTTGGAAGTGTCAGGAATGTGATTAAAACTTTGTTTGAATATGAGGTGAAATTTTCGTAGCAGTAATCATAATTATTATATAAGTTAGTATTAATTAATTTATCCAGTAAAAGCATTAAGGCTTGAATAGTATTAATTGTTAATTGAATTAAAGACTTCTTGCACTAAGACATATTTGCTGGTATATTTACATCAGTAAAACATTCCTGAGAAAATGTGCCTTATCAGTAAAAAAATCCTAAGAAAATGTGCCTTATGTTAGCAAGAGAGGTTTTGTAAGGACAGCACTCCCACTGGTTCCATGAATAAGATGAACTATCCCAACAAGAGGCGTTTTTTGCTAGTATAAATATGTCCACTCGGAGGCTTTTGCCAAGGCAGTCGTGTTAGTTGAGGAGGCTGTGAGGGATATTTTTTCACACTTCCAGTGAAATTACTGTGACAAAAGTCCTCGTTAGTTTTCAGTCATTTTAAAATTAGGGAAAAAATTTGGAAGTCTAGGTGATCTTTCCATGTCTATTCTAAGGAGAGCATAGCCTAACATCTCTGATGTTTTGGATAATTAGGAAGAAGAGAGTACGATATCTAAAGCTAGAAAAAGTTCTGTATTGCCTTTCATAATTTCACTGTCACCAGTTTCAATAAAGTGGTTAAAGTCCTGGCTAATTAAAAGGCCTTTTATTAAATAACATATTTTATAAATCAGCGAAGAAAATTAATTTGTGATAATGAAGACAACTGGAGTGGGCAAGTGGGATTTTGTCCTCAGGAGACTGACAGTCTCACTCAGGTGATTCATGTTCAAAGTTTCATGTTTGACTTGTAAGGTGTAGCTGCATCACCAGTGTAATAACTTTCCCAAGTGTGTCTCTTCCTTCTTGTTACTGGGGCAAAGTCGTCACACATTATTTAGCCAATACACTTGATAAAAAGAAATTGAAAATCATCCTGAGGTAATTTAATTTTTTTGCTATATATATTTAAAATATTAATTCCAAACCCAATACTTGCATTTTTTTATGTTGCCCTGTGCTTAAGATGCACATTCCAACAAGGAATGGATTGAGTGTTTAGAAATCAGATCATAGGATATATATTTGGTGAATATACCATGACACTAGAAAAGTAAATTTTGTAACCATGAGATAGCTTACCATTTTGAGAAATATACCTGAATGCAGTCTACATGAAATAATGTGAAAAATACAGGACTAGAAGCATCTTATTGCCAGTAGGCAGTCATAGGGCTAAGAAGGTAGTTAAACATGAAAATTACTTATAAGATAGATTTACAAGTTTGGGGGTTGGGTATTCTAATCCTTCATTTTCTCATCTTTAAATCACTAATAAATCACCATGCTATCCAAATATAAAGTTAGGATGTACTCTTCCAGGTCAGCTGATGAGGTTGGGAAAGCCAAAATCTAAAGATCCTGATTTGTGTTCCATTATCTTTTAAAATTATGTTTTCACTGTTAAAAATGATCTTAATGCATACTATTTAGTCCATGGGTTTGAGATGAGTGGTGTTAAGAAATGAAAATGCAGTAAATAATAGGACATCTCTTTCAGTGTTTATTACTTTGGTAATTGAAATACCCCTTCAGTCTAGTACACTGCTTGTTTCTACTCTCATTTTACTGATTCTATTAAGCTTATTTGAATCTAAGCAGATACATCAATAATCAGTACATCAATAATGAATATTTGTTGCAGTGTTCCCATAAACATGCTGTTTCATTATTATTCTCCATTTAGGATTTTTATATTATTATTCCTTTGATAACCAAAAACATGTGAGTTCTATGTTCCAATCAAATTACTAATCACAGCCCAGAATTTTAATAATCCTTGTAATGAACTGTCCATAAACTAGTTACACACAGAGAGAGCTCAAGCAATGAGTAAAGTTGAGAAACTGTAAAATTAAAAGAAAGACACATCTTTATAATCACATTCTCTAGTTTATTTTACTTCATATGGACTAATAGTATAGTGAGTAAAAAAACCCCTTCCACAAATGCTTAGGAAAAAGTCTTTATTGTCTATGGAAAATAATTAATGGGGCTCATAAATTTTCACAATTAATTTCATATCTTCAGAGTTTTTCATTATTACAGGAGCATGTAAAATCAGGTGCCTGTATTGGGAGTCACGTCTCCGGTGTTAAGCAGTTTTGTTATCAATTATCTAGGCATTAGCTAAAATAATGATATAATTTCTGAAGATTTATCTAAGTTTTGAATCCAGTTACTTTAGGTTGAAAAATATGTAAGATGATTGAAAATACTTGTGGCAAAAATCTTAGAAATGCCAAGGTATGTGAGGTGTTTAAGGTGTGTTGAATGCTGTTTAAAGTTTGATTCCAGGTAAGGTTTAAAGTATTATTTGGGAAACAAAACTAGACAAAAGAGTAAGCTGTAAGTAGTGTGAATAAAGAAGATTTAGAATTTTTTACCTGATTATTCAGAGTATTTATGTATTTATTCAAATTATTTTTTTATCAAGCACAGAGAGACCAGAATAATAAAAAGATTAAATTATTTATATAACTACAGTGAAAAAGTGATTGCAAAACATGCTCTCAAATATTTGAAATGTGTAAATGTCAGCAGGGAAGAGAGGTTATTTAGGATGTTGTGAGCAGTATTAGTAAAATAGCCAGATTAAATTTAAAAAGAAAGGATTTCATCTAGCTCTCAGGGTTAACTTCTGACAGCAAAATCCTTTGGGTTATAAAATGTTTTCGAAAAGAAGCAGCAGCAAAGTTCTCTTTTAGGAAATCAAAAGTAAAGTAAAGCACAGACTGAGGAAATTATTTGGGGAAATTATTATCCTAAGTGTCCCTAGAATCCAGCTTTAAGAACAAAATAAATCTCTCCCATCTGTACTTTTGACCAAAAATGCTAATTTTTATGTGTTTATTTTCCAAGACTCATCTTAGTATTCACATGGTGAATAAGTGTTGTTTGTTTACATATTTTAAAAGATTGGAGCAGCTTTTGATTAGTGCTATGAATTAAAATTCCTATTTAAAGCTAAAAGGAAAATTCACAGAATTAGCAGAAACTAACATCTGTCTGCAGATAACAGAAATTTGGTTTTCACAGACAGTAACCTGCCCCCATG
The DNA here is from genome assembly GCF_052056855.1 of Sturnus vulgaris. Taxonomy (NCBI): domain Eukaryota; kingdom Metazoa; phylum Chordata; class Aves; order Passeriformes; family Sturnidae; genus Sturnus; species Sturnus vulgaris. The sequence continues at coordinate 63,319,560 of NC_142247.1, read as the reverse complement.
CCTCTTGCTTATATATTAATTGCAATTTGTTCACTATTAACTGAAGATTTTAGTAGTGCTTGACTTTCAGGCTTTCTTTTAGTGTTTAGTGTAGAGATTTTGAAGGGTTTTGGGTGGGTACAAGAGCATCAAAGGGCTCTGCTTGCCTCCCAGATATCCAAGGTCACCCACACCCTTTCAGCTGTTGCCAGCAGAGGATGGGTCTGTAGAGGGGCTGAATTTTCTAGGTAACAAAACTATAGTCCCTAAAAGATTTGTGATGCTGACACAAATGGTGGGAGTCAGTTCCATGCTAAGACACTTGTGTCTAGAATTCTGATGTCCCACTGCCATCTGCTAATGAGAGCCAGTTAATTAGCCAAGGGGAGTCTGGAGAGGGATTCAGCAATCAGCAGCCACTGTATGTCAGCTTCAGGCTGGACTGAACCATTCCCTCCAATCCCTCCCCAGGCCAGGGGATTTCAGCTGCTTAAAACAAAGTCCTTCAGCATCATTTGGGAAAATGTAGCCTGCCTTTGCACTGGAAGGTAGTACAGGAATATGGGAGCAGCTCTGCCAGGAGAACCATTCACATGGTCTGGTCCCAGTTGTCACTGCAAACATCCTCTTGGTTAGGCTCTATCCTAGTCTTGCAGGTTGAACACACTTAGGGGGAGAGGACATCTTCTGTGTTAGTTCCATCAGAAAAAGGTACAGTTTGTGGGCTCTGAGATGGCTCCACATGCACAGAGATGCATGGGAAATAGGAACAATGGTGCACCACATGTGCACTTCTGATCCAAACCCAAATGCACACATGTATATACAGACATGGCAAATCTCACTGGACCTTCAGCTGCTGTTCTAGAAGGGCACAAGTCTCCCAGGAGTCCTGTTTCAAGTTTCCAGTCCTGTGTGAATGCCCCAGGCCTCTTACTGACTCCAGAGCTGCAGAGGGCACTTGTTCTTAATCAGCTGGCCTGTAATACTGATCTCCATATCATGGAAGATTATACACTAAAGGTGGACATGTGGGTTCAGGATTTCTTATCAATTGCCCAGTTCCATAAAATGAAATAGACTGAAGTCACAAAATTCAGTCTCAGTCTCTGCTAATGTTAACAAAGAACTTCCAACTGCAGCAGCTGAATCTTTTTTTTTATTCCATGTTTCTGGCATTGCCAATTGTTTCTAGGTTCACTTCATGCTCTAGTTTCACATACTTCATTTTTCATTTATATTCATGTTTGAGTAATGTATTATTTATACATTTGGTCTTGGCATCCAGTGAATACTAACAACAGTTAGTTATTTCCTCAGTCTCAGGAGAAACAGCAAAGAATTGTCTAAATTACGCCTCGCTTATCACATAAAATCTCAGACTAGTATTTGGCTGTGTGTCAAATGCCTCTAGATCACAATTGTACAATTAAACTATGGAAGGTTTGGAAGTGCTCTGTTTTCTGCTTTATTGTAGACCAATATTTCCAGTTTCCTTAGCTGGTAAACTTGTGCTCTTTATTTTATTCAGCATCTAGTAGCCAGAGTCTGGAGTGAACTTTGTTAGTTAGCCATGGCTGGAGTATGGGAGAGTTTCCTTTACACAAACTAGAACTTTTTTTTTCTTTAGTTGGATGTTCTCATAAAGAATGATGAAAAACAGCTTGATGTAAAAGTAGCTGTGCAGACACAAGACCACATCCACTGTTAGCATTCCCAGTCTGGTACATATCCCCACAGTAATATGGGGAAGAATATATACTTACATCAAACATATACATATATATATAACTGTATAGGATATGGCATCTTATAAATAGTGACACTAATCTGTAAATGTAAGTGCTGAATAGATGGTGTGGATGCTACCTGACAAAAGCAGACTGATAACAACAGCTCCAAACAATCACAGTTTGTTTTTCCCTTTTATTTCCCTTTTATTTTCCACAACATTGATAGCCATGGGAAAAAAAACATTTGCTGATGAATAACTATTGTAGGGTGAGCTGAACTAGCAAGAGAAACTCTAAATGACTGAAAGTGTGCCATGGTCTAGTTAATATGGAGGTGTTCAGTCACAGGTTGGACTCAGTTATGTCAGAAGTCTTTTCCACCCTAACGGATTCTGTAATTCTGGCATGGGTAACAGATCTGGGGAGAATTTAGCTGAGAGTTAAGCAGTCACAAACTGATTCAAGCCTTCTTCAGAGCACTGGATCCAAATGGCCACTCCATTCTGTGGTCTGTTAATTAACTGCTGTCTTTTGATCTCTTGATCATATTGAAGGTATAACCTGTGCTTCTTTTAATCTCCAGTATATTACACCTATCAGATCAAACTGCTGGTAAAAATGAAGTGTAAGAATATTTTGCTCATAGCCTGACACACTAAAGTATCTGATTAAATGACTCACTGAATATAATATGTATTATTCCAAATGCCGGTGAAGCTGAGTCAGCTGATCCAGCAGTTTATAAATAGCACAAATACCTTCACTTGCTTTCATGCTGTCTCTAGCTATTACAGTTCATTAAGATCAGATGCGTGTTGCTTTTCTCTGCTATTTGGATTATTCAATCCATTAAGACACAGGAGCGAGACAGAAAAATCATGAGAACTTTTGTGTTGATATTGTTGCCAGGGAACCACTTTATGTTTCAGTGCATGGGACGCTGGTGTCATTTCGAGTCTGAGCTGCAGAAAGACAATTTCAGAGGAAAAGGTCGGGGATGTAATACAGAATTAAAGCATTCCTAAACTTTCATTTTAAAGAGAATAAGAGTTACACCAGTTGTTTTGGAAGCATCCTGAATGGCCTGGAAGTTTGTTGGTTTTGGTTTTTTTATTAATCTGACTAGAATTTTGAAGGGAATGTTAACGACAGATAGGAGAGACTTCTTGGTCTCTCCAGACGTGTCTTAGATAATATTGCATGGCTTTTTCTGTCCATGCATCATTGTGGTGCATCACCATTTAAGCAGAATGGTGAATATCCATCTGGAATGACAAGGAATACTTCAGTCTTTCCAGAACTGTCCTCTCTCACAGGTATCTGTACAAACTCATTTGTACCCCCATATGCCTGGAAGGGTTTCCTGATTTAATCTAAACAGACTTTAACCATTCTATCATTTAAACAGGCCACATATCTTTTAAGAAAATCTGTATATGTATTTTTTGAAGCACAATAATTATTAATTTAGAAATAATAACCATAACAAATGTAAATACCATCTTAGTTATGAAGTCTGTATAAAATGAGAAATTTCATCACTGGATTGCCTTACGTAATTTAAAACTCATTTGACATTTTCATTTTGATCAGATCTTCCTGAGAATTAAACTATATATAAAAGGAAATTGAAGAAGCACCAGTAAAATGATTCTAAAACTAATATTTATTCTTTAAGGAAAGGAAGCATTGACAACAAAGAACCAGTGCAACAAAAAAGTTGCAACATCCTTCACCTCCTATGAGGAATTGGAGTATTCAGCTGGTGGCTGGATAAATAATGTATAAAGTGCTCTTTTCAAATTACAATATTTGTGAGATTCTGATTTCTTTTTTCTCAACAGAATTTATCTTAACTATATGTGTTTCTTATATGGAAGGCATTGGACTAAAAAAGATAATTCATTAAGATTGATTTTGTATCTTAATTATATTTAAAATAGACACAGGAAAGCAGTGTAACTGCAGGGCAAGAAAAAAGATCTATGCTGGTAGGTGCTGAAGTAGATAATACTATGTGTTTTTTCTGCCACTCATTTGTGATGTTCTAGTCATTAAAGCACCTAGGAGATGAATGGTACTAAATAAATAATAAGTTTTGATTGATCTCTTGGAACACTAAAAATCACAAAACTTTTTATAGAGAGTGGGAATTGCAATGAATCCTAAATAAAACTAAATAGGTTCCTAACATCAAAGCTTCCTGTCTTCACATTTATCTCCTTCTTAAATTTCTTCTTTTGGTTTCTCACTCATGAGAAGTGGAAGCCAGCTTTTCATGGATAGTATCAGAATCAGGTTACAGTTTGAGAAATGTTTTTATGTTCAGGTATTTTTCAGTCAATTTAGAAAACTGCTATTTTTCAGTTATATTTTATTGATGTGTGATTGACACAGAGTGCTTTAAGCATAATCTAGGAAGATGTCTTCCTTAACAAGTCACATTAAACAGATAAAAACTGTACATCAGTGTAGCTTGCAGCAGGTCAAGAGGATTAAAATTTCAATTCCAGTCTTTCTTCCACCTCAGCACATATTATAGCTGTAACCAATTGTCTGAGTATGTTATGACCTAGATGAGTGATGAAACTAGATGAGTGGAAACTAGATATAATTTCTTATATAACTTATGGATATATGCATTTTTTTTAATTTTTATTAAAGATTTTCTTTAAATAAATAATGTATGATGAACAGCTAATTGTTTTGGTAGCCTAACTAGGGGTAAAAATATCTAGGGAACTTCTGTAGTGTGGAATATTGTTTAAAGTCTTGATAAGAACATGCCTCTTGCTTGAACACTTGAAAAAGTTTGTTAAAGCAAGTGTGAAGAATCATATTTACACTAACTAAAATTCTGATAAGTTGACATTTGGCTTTGTGCTTGCTTGGTCAAGGTTACAGCATTTCGGTGGTCTGTGATGCATTCACTCTACAATATATCCTTTATCCTCTAGTTCCAAAGCTGTAGAGGTAACTGATATCATCTCATGTATCATTTTTGTTCCAGCAGTTTGTCATGCAGTTTCTGTCAATAACAGGATGGAATTCAAACCTTTACATATACACGCATTTCTTGTTTCCTAAGGTTTTGACTCAAGTCCTCCTGTTATGTAAACGTGTGTATATCCAGCTCTCTTGAAGGCTTCTCAGTCATAATGACTTATTAGGAAGCAAAATATTTCAAAAAAGTATTTGTCTGTCTGTGTTAGCTTGTCACTGTTGAGCTTAATTCTTTTTGTTCTCACAGCTCCATCTGTGCAACAGCCTCACAGACATCTTTCTTATGCTTCAGTAGGTATAAAATAGTATATAAAACCTGTTTTTCTGATAGGCAGACACCATAGATTTCAGAGTGGTTGTATACTACACCATCTTAGAAACCAAAACCCAAATGTGTGAAGAGATGTTTTACTGAGTGGGGAGTTGGGTGCTAAAAGGCAGATGACCAGTTCTGCCTTAGAAGAGCTTGGTAAATGATGGTAGGTTGTAAACATGAAGTTTTCTTATGATGGGATGATTAGTCAGGGACACACTTTTACAGGTCATGATATTTTTTCTCATAATTGGTGGTAGTTAAAGAGCTTAGCAAACCATATTAAATGGCTGTGAGCTCCTGCTGTAGTGTTAGAGCAAAGAGATAATGTGTCTGTAGGCTTGTAGGACCTGAGAGGTTGCATCATCTTTGAATATGAAGCTGCTTGAAGCTCTCTTGGCAATCTCTGTCCAGCTGAGGTGCATGCAGTGCAAGCATCAAGATGACAACTTGGAGAGGAATTCATAAGAAATATTGAAGTCAGACTTGAATCTGTTTGCTCTAGCACCATAAAGGTGAAGAGGTGACTTTGTCACATTTTTCAAGTATTTCTGCAGTGCTTGTAGAAACAGATACCAGGCAATAGATAGTTCTTCAGTCTCGCAGCCAAAGTATAATACAATCCCCTGGCTGTAACTTGAACCTGTTCAGATTAGACATGAAGCACATATTTTTAGCAATGGAGGCAAATAATGAGATACTCAGGGTTACCATGTATTAAATGTTTAAAACTAAGGTTATTTTTTCCGGTCAACAATTCAAATACCAATTAATTCAGAGATGGATGTGTTCACAGGAGTACCACGATATGTTACAGTCTGAGAACCTGGATATTATCCCCTCTTACCAATTAATAAGATTCCTGTAGGGAAGAAGAGAGGTAGCTGGGTTTGGATCACGCTAGGTCGTGCAGAATGCTGTTAGAAGATTCTGTTGGTACATTCCCAATGGAGACAAATGCCAACAAGCTGGAGCAGTCAGAGTGTGAGCCACCCTGAGGCAGGAGTCCTTTCTCTGTGCTCAGGCCACAGGTTGAGCCTTTCCTGGTGCAGTGCTGTAGCATAGCATCACAGGTGAATCTATTTCTGGCATCCTGTGCATTCACAGCAGATGGGGCCATCTAATAGTTTGGCATTCCCAGAGTTCCACCGCTGCTGCTGGGACACCATAGGGGAGGCAGATCTGTGCACAAAGAGATGCCCTGGCTGTGCTTAGGGCATTGTGTGGTTAGTAGCTGTGCCAGAAGGCACTTTGTGAGGTGCAGGTGTGGCCCCTGCACCCCAGCCAGCTTCTGGGAGCACTGCTGTGTGCCAGGAGCTGTGCAGGTGCCTTTCCAGCCTGGTCTGAGGCAGCCGCTCTGCTTGGGCATCCGCGGCACATGAGCCTTGTGCATGTGAGGATCCGGCTGCTTAGCAACTGCATAACAGGGCTGTCCCAGAAGAACACACCGTCTGCTTAGTCTATAAATGTAAAATACCCATTCTAAATCTCTGCAGTGCATCCTAAAGAACATTAGAGCACTCTCTGTTTTTATAATGCCAGGGTATTTGGCATTGTCAGAGCAGCGCCTCCCCAACACAGCTGTGCCAGAGGTGTCTGTCAGACTGTGACTGCACAATGCATTCACCCCTCCATCCAGTGGAAGCTCCCTCTGATTTTCCTCCTGTCCTTCCTGTCCTGTTCCACTCTGTAGAGAGCATCATCAGCCAGGAAATTGCTTCATTTTCAGTCAGTTTAATTAAGTAGCCGTGGTTTGGAAACTAAAAATTCACAGTGTGTATAGGAAACAAGTGTAAGTTTCAAAGCATGCACAGGCAACACAGTTCTTAAAAAATATATTTCTTAATCTCAGATGTCTTCTTTTATAATACATTTGCTAAGAAGCTGATCCAAATTAGACAGACAAAATACCAGAATGCAAGTATATGAAATCATAAGGGTAGCTTTGCTAAACAATTCTCATTTCTGTTTTGCTATAATTCCAAAAGATATTTTCAGTTCAACAATTTTTACTTGACTCAAAATGTAATCAGTTGAATGACAAATACCTTCTAGCTTTCCCTAGAGTAAATAGTTTGCATGTTATCTTTCCAGTTTGATCTAATGAAATGGTATGTCAGGAGTAGTAAGAAAAGGGAAATTAACATGTGGCTATGTCTGCTTTTCAGTTGGTGACTGACACCTGCATTGGTTGTAGATAGGTTAAATTTAGCTCAAAAACTTGCGTGAAGAACATTCTTATGCAAGAAAAAAAGCCAACAACAACAACAAAAAAAGTAAATGCAGGGAAAAGTAATCTTTAAAGTAATTAATTATCTTCATTTTTCCTGAAAAAGAGAGTCAAGTGATTAATCAGCATGGCAATTTATAAAACATGTCACTTGGGTAAAAAAGGCATCCATATTCATAGCCATCCATACATTACTTTCTTCAAATAAAGTCTGTGAATGGATTCTGTTCAAGGGTTTCTAACCACCAAGTAATTATGTTTTAAAACACTCTCTCCCATAAACAGTCCTGCTGTTTTGTGAACAGACAGACTGGCCTATGAGCAGTCAAGCCCAAACCTCTTTCTAGGTTGCAGAGGTACTGGAAGACTGAAGCAGTTCTGATTGTTTTGCTTTCATATCTACCCAACACAACTTTACATACACTTACTACCATTCAGATTTCTTGATTTCCAGATAGTCATTTCTCCACTGCACTCCGTGTACAGCAGTCTTTGTTTTACAGTCATCTGAAGAACATTGAGTTCTGCATCTGGAAAGTTGTTTTGATTACTATCCTTAAATACCTGTATTCAACCCAGGCTTGCATGAAACTAAAGGAGATTTAGCGATAGAACAGAAGAGAGTTGGATATTAAGCTAATGGTAGGGACAAAAAAGGTCTTTTAAGGGGTTAAAAGATCCTTACATCCTTTATTGTCCAGTGTTTGAGTTGGATTCATTATGTCAGTATCAGCTGGATTTCACTCCTTTGTTGGGGCACTGACAGACATCCCACCCAGCACCAGCTGGTGGAGACCTGGCCAATGTGCCTGTTCACTGTTGCTTTCTCCCACCCCTCTCTTTCCTATAGTTCCCATTTATCTGCCAGAAGAGCAGGTTGTACTCAACAGCCCTCTAATCTACTTCAGACAGAATCAGCTGGGAGTGATCACTGGAGTGAACTATCAGTTAGGATGATGGTCCATAAGAGGGCAATGATGAGGAGGATCAGGTACAACTTTCACAAGTCTTAGATTTATTCCAAGTCCAACACTGCTGCAGTCTAAAAGCTATTTTGAGAACTTCATACAAAAATAGATCTTGCTCAGCAAGGTTGGTGAATATAGTGACAATGACATCATTAGTTCTTCTGGACAGAAAATGTGCACGGAAATTTAGCATTTCCAAAGAAAACATAAAACTTTGTACTAGAGAGGTACTGATGTAAACGCAGCTCTCTTATGTTAACACAGCATTTGAGATAATGGCACACAACAGCAAGTTTTAGGATGATTCTGAATGACATCTTTAATGCGGAACATCCAGCTTAAAATTCAGAACTGACAGTAGCTCTGTAAGATTTTCCTTGCAGCCTGCTCAGTGATCATCTAATCTTGCCTTCTGTGTGTGGATCTCATTCTTATGCATTCTCCGTGCCTGGGTCACCTTTGATCTTCTGACACTGTGAACCATTAATAGCAAGGCTTGTACTGTTGACTTCTTTTGTAGTGGTGACTACATATTCCTTTGATTTAATATAAATTTTGGTTATAATATATGTATAATATGTAGTGCCCTAACAGGGAAAACAGTCTGCATCAACTTGTCATTGCAGTGATGTAGCTTCAGCCTGGAAAATTTGCAGTCTTTAAACTTTGCTCTTTAGATGTACTAAGTTCAGCAGTATCAGCTGGCCACAATACCATCAAAACTCTTTAGAATTGAGGAGATTTTGACAAAATTATTAATTTTGCAATTTTAGGCTGCTATAATGGTATTTAGTACGAATAAGTTGGAACAAGTGTTAACTATGCTGAAGGAGTTTACTGGTTTTAGACATAAGAAAAAATATTATTGTTATTATTATATTAATCTTTAATCTGATTGGCTTTCATTTGTGGGATTAAAGACACTGATTTTAGCCACGCTGTTCTGGGTCTACATCAGAGTAAGACAGTTCCTTACTATATTTAATCTTAGGGACTGTTGATATTGCCCAAATAAATTGTTCTTCGAGGGCCTCTCCATATTCCCACAGGTAACTCCGAGTGACCTAGTTAGGGTCAAGCTAAGATATGACTCTCTCTCATAACAGTGTATGATATTGAGCATGATATTGCTACAGTGTGCATTACAGTGTGTATATTCTTGTGCACATCCCTGGCTGCACAGCTTGCCATCTCTACTGATGCTGAGAGGCAATACAGGTTGCTCCATAGAGTACCATTATCTTATCTGCCAGTTATTACTTTCTGTAGAGGAATGTACCTCATGATTCTGCACACATAATTTGCCCACAAGCTCACAGACTAGAACTAGAGTCCGGAAGGAACTTGTACCCATCAAAACTGGCTGAAGACTGACACCCATGTGTACTCCCAGTTACGTCTCTTCCTTCTTATTCTTTGCTCTTTTGGGGACAGGAATGTGAAATGTGGATCTCAGAACCCACAGAAACGTATTGCTTCAGAGGCTCTGAGCACATGAAGTTCAGCCTTTACACTCTGCTGCTGTGGCATGTGAAGTAACGATGTAACTGCAGCCCCTTCTTGACTCAAGACATCCTTGGCCACCAACTGCTGTTCAGGGCATATACCCAGTGCATGCAGATGCCCAGCCAGATTTAAGGCCAGATTTAAGAAATGTTGCTTGGAATTAACTCGTAAGAATCCAACCTATTCTGTAATAATGTACTCCAACTTTAAGGAAGGAAAGGTGGCAGCAGCCTTGTGAAAGTCCATAAGGCTTTGCCAGTCTAGGCAAGAATGTTGAGGAGAACTGTTTCCTGCCCTGTGAGTGCAGTGGTGTGTTCCTCACTCTATCTCCTCAGCCTGGAGGTTTTTGCTGCCTGTCTGTGATGTCTGCAGGTTTGAGCAGGAGCCTGTGCTGGAGCTCAGGTCAGCAGCAGGCAGAGCACTGGGCACTGCTGTTGCTAAGAGCAGCCTGTCCTCTCCCAGCTGCATGTGTGTGCCTTGACAGAGTCAGAGCGTGATTGAAGAGTGAGAGATGCACAAAAGCAGGGAAGCCTTGAAATTAAATAGAAGCTTTTTCTTAACTAGTCTCATGCTGGCGCAGACCCCTGCCTTAGGGGTGTGATCCAGTAGAATAGCAATGACCAAAAGCTACTGATATACCTACTGAAACATGTGGGGAGGAGAATTTATCTCAAAAATTATAATATGAGAATATTTGGGCTGCAAATAAATGTAAAAGATCTACATTAACGTTATAAGAATGAGGACTGTAATTTTTTTTTTCTGACTAAAACTGGAGCTTTTTTCTGAAGTACTGAATGCTACACAGCAACAAAAAAGTGGAAGAATCCTGGTGAGTGAGACCTTCATCTCTCCTCTCATTTACTACTAGTACCAATGGAGTAGCTGTCCTAATTAAAAAGAACTTGCCCTTTCGAACAGAGGAGCTGAATTCTGATCCAAATGGCCTCGTAGAAAAGAAACTGGTGAATGAAGTCATTACTCTAATTAACATTTATGCTCCTGATGTTAACAATGTACTTGTAAAAGGAACCAGTAGCATAGAGATTATTCTTTAAACCATCTAATGGTCTGGCGTGGGTACTGATTTTAATTGCCCTTTGGTTATCAGTTTAGACAGATCTGCCAGGGGTAATTGCATTGTAAATCAGATATCTCAAGAAATTCACTAATGAGCTAATGAGCAATAGTTATTTGTGAGAGGAAGCTGATAATGCTTATTTAGACAAATGGTGTACTTATGTGTTGTGTGTTCCGTATGGAGAGACTTGGCCATTCAACACTAACTAGGTTACAATGTCTTAGCTGTTATTCAGTCTGCTCCAGAGTTTTATCTTCCATTTTCCAGGAAGTCCCTGGAAGGCTCTTTCTGTGATTTGTAATTCACAGAACTGTAGTTTGAAGCCCTGCATTTCTATTTGACTTTGTTTATAAATTTCTTGTCTCCCTTAGCATAAATCATAATGACAGCCTAATTGGTTTACATTTCTGAAGCAGTTTGAAATGTGAAGTGTTGCGTAAGTGTTCAAGGTTGTTATTACTTTGTGACTCTTCCCAACCATTTCTGTCCAAAATGAAAATTAAGGAGAAATTATTTGCCATTTACAAGAGTAAATATAGTGAATCTTTTCACATGCAATCACTCAAAGATCAGAAAAAAAAACCCCTTTGTTTCACAGAATTGCACTTTTTAAATGCTTGAACTTAGCATGTCCTTCATAACACAGTAAGTCCATTAGCTTCACTGGAAATATTTGATTTACACTCATGCAAAAGGAGAATCAGATCCCTGGTATCTGTGAGAGAGTAGGGTAGTATCGGGGTGGAATGAAAGTTATGGAAAACACAGATCTCTGAAGATTTAACTATAATTAAAACACTGGGACATTTGATAAACTTAGAATTTGAGATCATGACATGTTCATTTCACTGGAGGAATTTACATAGCTGTACCAGAATTTTACAGATTGGAAGATTCCTTCATTCACAGATGCATAGTTTACCTATATAATATACATATACCAAACTGTTTTTAATCTTTCCATAGAGCACTAACCCTTTAGCTTTTTCATAGGATCAGACCAGTGCTTAGTATTACCAGAGAATTTTTGTTAGGTGCCGTTTTCAAAAAATAAAGTCAAAACAAGACAGATGCATTTCATTTCTTTTGTTGCTTTGGCTGGCTCACAGGGCAGAGTCAAGAGGTATCCATGACAAAGTAGAGAAGGCTTTTACCCCAGAATGGGATTTTAGGATCAGAAATGAAGCAGGCAGGCAGGCAAAACAAGGACAGCCAACAAAAGGTAGCCTGAGGCAACACACTGTGTCAGTGAGAAAGAGAGAGATAAGAAACACTTGGACAGTTGTGCATGTTGGCTTCAATCTGTAATGACTGTGCAGACCACACATCAAAAATATTTGGCTGTCCTTGACAGAGAATGAAAAGAGCACAGATTTTTCAGCTACCTCTTTTCTTCTTTTTTTTCTTCCCCACAGTCAACCTGGTGAATAGGAATTAATTTACTTTACTTCTGTTTTTAATTATTTGTCTAATGGCCTTTAGGCAGTTATTAGGTATCATCTTTGAGACACAAAATGAAAAGTCTTTGTCTTTTTTACAGCTGTTCTTTCTGCTGTTGGTGAGATGGATCTACAACTCTCACCGCTTTAAACAACATTTCCATTGTAACTTTCTAGTGTAAATTAAGGGCAACATTACCACCATCAACTCCAATAAACCTTAATTCAGTCAGCACTGGCAGCTGCTGCATTTCTGCAGTACTAGGCGTATAGAAACCTCCATGACCTTGAGACCAAAGTGTCTATTGGTGCTTAAATTCTGTCAGAATCAATGCATGAGTGGAAAGCACCTATTTTTACCCCACTTCCCCACAGTCCTATCCATACTCAGAGATTGAGTAATATGAGTTGGCCAAATGGCAAAATGTCCAGGCTCTGATGGTGGCTATGACGTTTTCTTTACAACCTCTGGCCACTTTCTTGGTTGCCTCATGTCCAAAGAAAAGAATCAGGTGGAAAGTCAGAGTTTATTTAATGTCTGACCTTGCCCTCCCAGTGAGTGGCTTAGCTCCTGAATGCAGGTGAGCCTCCATTCCTTCTTTTGGGAGAATGACAGTGTGAAGTTTGTAATTTGTGGGGCCTGAAAAAGAGCATGCCAGAGTACCTCATTATACTTAGCTTAGGAGCAAGAATTAGGAGAAAAGGCTCATCAAGCATCATCAAGCTTTTTTATTACAAACTTCAGAACTCTTTTTTCTCCTGTTTTTTTTCTTTACTACTAATATGTGATAAACTCACCCCAGACAATATCAATTACTTCATTCCTCAATACCTCTTAGCTTGTTTCCAATCAGAAATTTTCTGAATGATTCAAAAATAATTAGTTTTTAAATCTTCATTTTTCTTCCTGGCTCAAAGTTGTGTTTTAACACTGGTAGGTTGCGTGGTTTTAGGACAGGTTCTTGGGGCTGTGAATTGCCTCATCTTAGATCTTTATGTAGTAACTGAGCTGTGGAGGAGTTAAAATGTATTTTTGTGGCACAAGACATCATTGGCAGTAAAGTTATGGATTAAAACTCACATGAGAAAGGCAAAGCTCAAATATCTCAGTCATCTCAGGAACAAGGTAGTAGACAGAATATTGAGGTAAAAAAATACCACTTTAGAAAGAGTTAGCCCACTGGCTTTAAGGAAAACAGGGAACGCAGAGCATCCATTAAGTGTTAGTTATGGCTTAGTATTTTGGGTTTATAATTCCAAATTACCTTTAAAAAAACCTGACGATTCGCATTAATATGGCAAAATAACAATCTGTTGATGAAAACAGAATTTATGTAATTTTTTCCCTGATGTTTGTTTTTTTGGAAGTTTGTTTGTTTATTTTTTGTACCTGGAATCACTGTGAGTCTCTGAGAAGTATTTTTATTTATTCTGACAACTCCTTAAGGGAAGACCAATAGGGAATATCTGATTTATTCATGTTGTGCAAGATGACTATCCAGGACAATCTGCAGATGCCTTTTTAGGCACAAAAGGAAAGGATTCCCTACATACCTCTCCAATTGGCAAGATAACTTTCTCTGGTAGCAGCTTGAATAAATGAATACAAAAACTGATTGACTACAGGGATCTCTTTTCTTCCTCAGGTTTGAAGAAACTGTCAGATGAAATTAACAGTCTAGAGCAGCTTCACAAGGTTGTCAAGGCAGTTGGAGACAGATTTCCAACTATAACAGAGAAAATGCCACTCTGAAAAATGTATAAGGTGTCTATAAAGACACTTTTAAAATAAGCTTAAACTCCTATATTAAAAAATAAAAAGGAGACACAGTACTGATCAAACCAGGAGTGGGGGCATTAATCCAGCTTCTTATGCCATACGAAAGAAGATCAGACAATTCTCATGACTGTAAGACCTCTGCTGTATCGTTTTTTGAATAAACTTCACCTGGCCCGTGCTTCCCTACACATGACATTTTCAGATAGATATGTAACAACTATGGGTTGATTTAACATATGTGTAATCTCTCAGAAACTTACAGTGTAGTGGCTCTATGTTCTTGAAATTCGTTCCCATTTTTTAACCAAAACTTCATCTGAAAAGCCTAGTGTAGCCTTTCCTCCGTACCACCTTTTATAGAAATATAGTTAATTTCTACAACTGAAATGCATTTTATTTTTATTATATTTTTTACTTTGTTTTGTTAGAATATCTTTTATCTCTGTAACTTTTATTCCTTAAAAAAGTCTGGACCAATGCTGTATGCAATAAAGTTCATAACTACAGGATGAGCACTGCATGACATTCTATTCCTTCAGTTCAGTTAATGATTCTAGCTTTGCCTAGTATTTAGCAGAAGGAAGCTGCTACTGTACAGGGAGGTGTCTGCAGTAATGCCAGTATCACTCTAGAAAGAATAGTAATTTGCAACAAAATGGCTCTCTGATTTGCATTACTCACTAATAAACTTCATTTAACATTATAACTTACCCTAGACTTACTTTTTTTCTCTTTTTTTAAACCTTCTGAAGCTTCAGAAACATTCATTTCTGTGGCCCAGACTGAACTAGATAAAATTTTGTCTAGAAATGTTCTCAGACTTTTCTCATCTTTCCAGATAATTTGTAAGGGTGTAAAACCATGTAGGCACTACTGTCAAAAGGGAGGGACTCTGCTGCAAGCTGTTCTCTAATGTGGCAAAGGATTTTTACTTCTACAAGAATCTTAACCATAATATATAAAATATACAAGGGGAAGCAGAAAATCTTATCATTTACTTAGCCTAAATCTTTAAATGAAGGAAGAAAGTAATAGCATGATTTAGTGTGTTGGGATCTTGGTCATTAAGGGTGTGAATCATGTCCTCTATCATTAGTAAGCTTAAAGGTATCTGGACCTTCTTGTAAAATAACAACCAAAACCCAAGTATGCTTCCAGAGGTCAATTAATCTCATCTAAGATCACTACCAGGGCAGATGGGGAGAGAGAGTTCATGATTTTAGATACTGAACTTCTAAGCAGGAAAAGTGAAATTAGCTGAATCCCCACTCTCTATATCACTTAGGAATCATATACATTTAGAGACAGGGATCACTCAAGGGTCCCATCCAGACAACAGCAGCCAGCTCACAATAAAAAAGGTAAGTGTGGTGGGAAGAAGTATCTTGGTATGTGTGCTTAGCTGCAGCGAAGAACACACTGTTTAGGAATTGAACCATGTCTCTTTTCTGGGAAAGCAGAGGTTGCAGGTTATGCTACTGCTTTTTAGAAGACAAGATGAGACGACAGAATTGCTTTAAAGTGTGCTGAACGCTATAAAACAGTTACTAATGTATTTATTTGTTGCATAGTCTTGTTCCAATAGCCTGCATTCATAGCTTTGTCATTCCTACTTTTGAAGTCCAAATTCCATTTTGTACTAATTATTCAATCCTGTCCCTTTGTCCATGATTTTCCTTAAGTATGTAAGAGAAGCCTTTTCAAGATGTCTGTCTGGATTTTTCACTTCTGGTACACAGCAGAAGACCACATTATGAAAGTTAAAGGTCATTTCATTTTTGCTGGTGGTTGGGAGATGTGTGATGATGTGCAGTGTGTGCAGAACTCTGCTGCATCTGATAAGCAATCCTCTCTCTTCTAGGCCATTATCTAAAACTGATGTGTTCTGCTTCTCAGAAAGAAATACAAACTTGAAGAATATTTGGGAGAAATAAGGTCAGGACCTTAATCTTAGAGGGATCTTAAAGCAAGACAGTTCCCTCTATGTAGCCACCTCCACCTGGACTTAACTCAGGATGCTTTATAGTTACTTTATCTGAAAGGTATTTACACCTTCAACCCGTGGGATTCCCACATCTGACAGGAGAACTGTTATTCCCCAACTGTGAGAGATTTAGTGCTCAAGAGAATTGTACCTGTTCACATGGTTTGGTCTTGGTAGAAATTAAAGGGATGATGAAAACAGTTCAGGCTGTACCTGATTTTGTAAAGGTGAAATTGTTCTTTCTACTTGCTTCTTGTAGTCTTACACAGAGCTTTAGGGATTAGTCTTGCATATGTGCCTAAATTTGTAGATGGGCAAACAGCTAAAAGATTAATTAGCAAAACTTAAGAAACGCAGAGTATTTATAGGATAAAGCCACCCTAGTACTTTAAAAGTTGGGAGAAAAAAAAACGGATAATTAAAAGGAAAAGTAGCTATGCAAAGTGGAGCTATGGAAACAGTGATGAAGAAAACTAAAAGTTTGAACTCCCTGAAATACATTAAAGTGTGAAGGGATATCTCTGACGAAAATACATTTTTTTAAATGAGAACTAATTTATATATGCCTTAGTTTGGGGGTATTCAAAATTTTCAAAATCAGACCATGCCCTGTGCATATCTGGTGTACTCTGTCACTACCTTATTGTTACGAAAGTTCATTTGCTACTGATATTTATCTTGAAAAATACCAATTAAGAAAGAAAAAACAAACTCGTATATCCTTACTTATAAAGTCTTTCCCAGTCTGTATGGATGGAAAAGAGATTTTTTTATTGGGGACACTTGGTGTCCAACAGTCAGAAAACAGCAGTTTTGTCCTGTTGGAAGGTTTGACAGCCCTTCCAACATGTCTTGTCTCCATTGCTGTATTTGTGAATTTAGAAACTTCCTCTGCTATTGCATTCACTGGGGGCCAGAACACTCTTGGGCAAAAATCCATAGCTATAATTAGTGACTTAATTTTAATGCAGATGAATAGACAATCCTGAAGCCAGTTATTAAAATGTCATTACTTGACACAGAAGTTAGCATATTTGCCCAGTGTCTGTTAGCAGAAGCTGCAGAGACCAACCCCAATGAGAATTCTGCCTGGGGAAGAGGCACAGCAACACAAGGCATCAAAAGTCCCCCTGCCCCTGGGAACAGCTGGATAGCCCCTGCCAGAAAATGCTGAAGTGTTGGTTGGGAATGCACAGGCAATAACTCTGACCCCTCTGTTCTAGCAGAATCCTGGGCTGTTCAAAAGTTGGGGTTTTTTTCAGTAACTTGATTTATAGCTGAAGCCCAGTGCAGTTAGGGAATAGAAAGGGGAGAAAAAACAGACTTTGTAACAAGTAGCCCTGGGGATGTCAATGTCCAATGAGTATGGAATTAGTTCTGTATATCATGTATAACTCATTCAGACAGAACTCCCAAAGTAAATGAATTTTAATCTGTATTTTTAATTCGGACTTTAATTTAACAGCAAGACTCAGAGAACTAAGAAATCTGGATTCAAAGATTTAGTTAGTAAAAGAAGAGCAAAGACATCTCTGGGACCATCAGTCTTCTGTCTAAAAGAAACTAAAAGTAGCCACAAAGATCATAGTAAAAGTATAAGTTTGCTTGTGAATATTTCAGAGAACACAACAGAAGTTTAAAGCTGTTGTTTAAAAACATAATTGCGAATCTATATTTAATAACTTCTTTCCTCTAAATTTTGGGAGATCTGAACTACAACCTTTCCTATTTCTTTGCCATTTTAGTGACACAAGTTCATGGGTAAAAATAATATCAATGTAAACCTAAAATCGAAATGCTTCAGAAGGCTTCATTTTTTAATTCCACATTCTTTGGAGTCACAGTAAGAGTTCTGCAACTTTAATCCATCAAGCAGCTTTGCAAAACCATCATGAAAATGTATGAACCGAGGAACAAAATCTACTCACCCAACCTCAGAGCAATGATTAAAAAAGCCCTAATTATAGTATAGTCACCCGTCAAAATAAATTACTCAGGGTGAGTGGGTGAAAAGAAGTTTGCTAGACTTCCTTAAGGAGGTGGTAATTGTCTTGAATTTTGTTAAAATACATCACTAATTATATTTTAATAAAGTCTATGTACTCTTTTCCTCTTTAGGAATTTTATAAGATGGTTGTAAGAACACAGAGAAAGGGGTTTTTCAGTTTTAGAATATTCTATACATGTGTGTTTTTACTGCAGAACAAAACAGACACACAAAAATGCACTAAATTACATATACAGATGATCAGAAATGTTAGAATAAAGTGATTTCACAAGAAGATAGCAATTATTAGACATACTTCTACAGCAAAGTGATGTATGGGGGCAGTGAAGTGAGAGCATGGTGATCACCACATAGTTGGTTCATGGAAGTCCACAGAACCTGCATTTAAGAAGTCCTTCCTGTCTTTGACATCCATTGCATGCAGATGATGCTCAGGAAGGTGGTTGAATCACTATCCCTGAAAACATTCAATAAATTTGTAGTTGTGGCACTTAGGGACATGGTTAGATGTGAACATGGCAGTGCTGTGTTAACAGTTCTATTGATGATCTTAGAGGTCTTTTGCAGTCTTAACTGCAAAACTTAATTCCATGGTTTTAATACTAAATCCTTGAAAGAAGATCCCTGCAACCCATATTCCTGGGATATGTTGTCCAGGAAAACTTCACACAAAATTTGAGACTACCAACCTCATATGGTCTTGCCCTGCTGGTTATGCTGCCAATGTGTTGGGCCTGCCCTACACAACAAAACCATGAGTTTGTTTTCTTGCTCTCTTCTGGAGGTTAACAGAAAGCTACACCTAACTTACATCCCAAGACTGCACAGGGTGTGGACTCCATACAGCAGCAGACATCAGCCTCATGTCCCAGGGCTTGCAGGCTGAGGGTCATTGTAGATGGAAATTTTTGTTAGGCACTTCCTGAAAGATAATTGCTTTACTTAATACCAGTTAAACACTCCATCAGTTAAACACTTAGAGCTAGGTAGAGTGAATACAGACCATAATAGTTCCTTTGCAAACTCCCAAGCAGGTTAAGTTAAAAAATAAATATCTTGTTATGAAAAGATCATTGATTTTCATAGAATCATAGAACAGTTTGAGTTGGAAAGGTCCTTTAAATATCCAGCCCCCTTAGTCCAACCTCCTTCAGTGAGCAGGGACATTCAGCTAGATCAGGTTCCTCTAAGCCTTGTCCATCTTGATCTTAAATGTGTCCAGGTGTGGAACATCTGTTATCTCTCTGGAAAACTTCCAATGTTTCTACATCTTTACAATAAGAAAATGTCTTCCTTATTGTCAAGTCTGAATCTACCCTCTTTAGAACCATTATCCCTTGTTATTGCAACAAGTTTTTCTAAAAAGTCATCCTTTTAAGCTTCCTTTAGGTACTGATTGGCCACAGTAAGGTCTCCCTGAAGTCCTCTCTTCTCCAGGTTGAATAAAACCAACTCTCAGCCTGTCCTTATAGGAGTGGTCCATCATTTTTGTGTCTCTCCTCTAAACTGCTCCAACAGGTCCTTGTCTTTCTTGTGCCAGGAATCCCAGAGGTGGATGCAGCACTGCAGGTCTGGTCTCAGGAGAGCAGAGCAGAGGGGCAGAATCCCTTCCCTTGCCCTGCTGGCCACATTGCTTTGGATACAGCCCAGGATACAGTTGTTTTTCTGGGCTGTGAGTGCCCATTTCCAGGTCATGTCCAGACTTTCTCCCACCATCTCCTCCAAGTCCTTCTGGGCAGGGCTGCTCTCGATCTGTTCATCCCCCATCAGTGCTGACACTGGGGTTACCCCACCCCAGGCGCAGCACCTTGCAGTTGGTCTGCTTAAACCCCCTGAGATTCCCATGGTCCCACTTCTGAAGCTTGTCCAGGTCCCACTGGATGGCATCCTGTTCTTCAGGTGTATCAACCAAACCACTCAGCTTGGTGTCATCTGCAAGCGTGCTGAGAGTACACACAGTCCCACTGGTGATGTCAGTGATGAAGATATTAAACACTGTTTTTCCCAATATGGACCCCCGAGGGACACCACTTGTCACTAGTCTTCATCTAGATACTGATTATAAACAGACATAAATCATGAACAGATGCTTCTTGTTGTATGCAGTTGGCTTCTAGTCATAAATAAATTCAGCCATCTTCCTTTAATCAAATTATAAAATATTCATATTTGTTCTCATTATCATTTTATTGAAAATTAAGTTAATTTCTGCCTACCTAAAACTCTCTATACCATTGCAATCTATTACATTTCTATATGTATTTGTTTATGAACTGTTAAAATATCAAATGTAACTCAAATCCAGGCAACAATTAGGCTTCTGAGTACTTCCCCTTAATTTATTGTCATTAGTCAGTGATCACAAAAACAAATATACAGAGGTTTAACATTTGTCATAACATTTGCAGTTAATGTTCTTATAAGGTTTGTCTTTCACTTCCTAGAGTTGTGGCTGACTCACACAATTTTGACTGATACTTCAGCAATTCAAAGCCATATAAACAAAAAGATCAATCTAAATGAGGGTGCTGAATAAGCAGAGGCAGGTGTGTATTTGTAGCTGGGTATTGTTTCATCCCACTCTAAAAATAAGTGTGAAAAGGAATATGTCTCTGCTCTGGGCTCAGAATGTGAATCACACCATAGCTGGAAGTATTCATCCTAAAAGCATCTGGCTCTGGCATACCTCTTGTTTTCTGTCTGGTTGTTCATTTTTACTATAATTTCCTAATTCCTCGTCACTATTTTAATATTTCACAACACATTTTTAAACTAGAGGTGTTAATTTCTTAGATGAAATCCACGGAGCTTCAGGAGCAAAGGATGCTCTCAGCAGTGATCCCCTTTCTCCACAACATGATGGCTCAGGCTGGCCTGGCCCAGGAGCCAAAGGAGCCAAAGGAGCACATCCTCCTCCACAGCCTGGAGTGCAGACCTGGCACAAAGCCCTTCCTCTCCCTTCTCTGTCCAGAAGGATGGCAAGTGGAAATGTCCACTCTATGCTGCATTCTGGATCTTTCCTCACAGAAAGGGAGAGGGACTGGAAAGGCCAGGCAGAGGAAAATGCATGTAGGTCAGTCCCTGCAATGGAGCACAAAGTAGAGCTCAACAGGGGCGACACATTTATAACTGTGCCCAGTAACTGGGATCACTGGGTGTCCAGCACATCAGTATAGGCACTGTCAGTAGATCTGAGTCTTGCTATCATTTCAGCATGAGGATTTTTCTGATTCTTTACTACCACCCAAAAGCTCTTTCATTCTTCCACAAAGGCTTACCTTTTCTCAGGAGGCAAGATAGGATATTGCTTTGTCATCAAACACTTTATCGATAAAATTAAAGTCTTACTACTTCCTGACATAGGTGAACTAAAGTTAAGAAAAAAAGTAAACTGTTTTGTCCTCCTTATTTCCTCATTTTTCTTCTTCTTGTGACTTTCTGACTTCCTGATCCAGTCTCTGTCATAGCAAGCCTACCCATTTGTTCGTCTGACTCTTCCTTGTGGATTTAGGGTGCTGATCAGGGTTCATGCAGCTCAGGGGTGGCAAGGGATACTTGGCAATTGTCACTGTGCCAGGGCTTCTTCCAAGCCACTTGGGCCACATCTTCAGCATTCATCTGCACTCAGAAGCAGCTGGGAGCACTGAAGCAATGAGGAGCAGCAGCCAGATGGATTCAGCACTGGTGCTTTTTCTGCACTGCCTGTCTGCACAGAGGCTTTGATTCGGGCCCAGCACAAAGAACTTCACTTAGGCTAAAACTGAGCTCTTGACTGTGCAGGGCTGGCAGGTGAGTATACACACATTTTTGTGAGTATGACAAGGAGGGAGCTGAGTAATAGAGCAGCTGCACTTAGTCAAATGGAGGGGAAATTCTACTGCTGCCCCTTGGCAGAGTCACAGAATCACCAGGATTGGAAGAGACCTGTAAGATGTTAAGGCATTAAATACAAGAAAAGGAAAGACATGCAGAGTTACATTCTGCACTCTACCAATCTGATTTTATGGAACTCTTGATTCAGAATTTGTACCCTTGCTTTTAATAGGCTTTTATGGTCTTTTTTTCTTCTATGACTTTGTATAATTGCTTTCTGACTGCATTTATGATACTGGCAGCATCTGACAGTGAGTGCCACTGTTCTCCCATGCTGTGTAAAGAACCACACCCACTTCTTTTGCTTGTTTTAAACCTGCTAATTTCATTGGGCATCCTCTTGTTCTCAAGTACTGGGAAGCCAAGCATCCATTCATTGATTTTCTAGGCACTTTCCCAGGGTTTTCCTGTTTTTATACATATCTGCCATATCCCCTTTCAGTTGTCCCATTTCCAAGCTGAAAACTCAAAATCAATTTAAGCAGTTCCAAGCTTTAATTGCCCTTCTTTAGTTCCCTCATGCAATTTTTGAGAGGCAAGTACCAGAACAGCAGGCAGTATGCAAAAGAGAGGGTATTATGTGGTTTTGTATAGTGCTATAAAGGTGTTGTCTGTTTTGTGCTCCATTCATTTTTTAAAAAACTCCTAACTGCTGGTTTTTCTTACTGCCAATGAGCATGGGATTTATGCTTTCTTCTAGTACATGTTTGATTTTCTTTTTTTTCTTTCTCTTTTTTTTAATAATTCCTTTTTAAAACTTAATTACAGTTGAAATTGTTTATTTGGTGTTCCTTTTTTACCTACAGGAAAATAAATTTCAGTACCTTGTGATTAGTGTTTCAAGAATAACTTACTGAAACAGCCCTGGCCTTGCTCAGGCAAGATGAAAAAGAGATCACAGATTTTCAAAATTTAATAGCAACAACAGTTACGGTTTTTAAACATTTAGTCTCTATGTTATGCCTAGGTATGACATTTGCCAAGCTTTTATGAGAGTCTCCCATTATCTCTAATGCCCCAAGTCTTAAGTAAGGAATTTGAAGACACTCAAATCTGTTCTTGATAAAAGGTACAGTTTACATTGATTCTAATTTTTCTGTAATGGAGCATTTCTCCTTTATTGAAATGGCTGGATCTCTCACCTTATATATTTTTTCCATTAGAGGTTAACTATTTTTTTAATGACACGCTGATTGTATCAATATGTGTATAGTTTCTTATTTTTATTTGCATATTTTTGAATTAAAGGTATAGATCAATAGGTAGGTAGCAATAAATAATTTAAAACTCACTTGTAAATCAATGGTTACTGAATCATAAAGCACATAAAGTGTTATGTTGTAGGATAGAAGTTGGAAATTATACAGCATGTTCAGTTTGAAACTGAATGAGTTAAATCCTTTTTCACCCCTGATCTTACATGTGCTGTTTTTTCTTATCTTTTTATATATGTGATATTCATAGATTTTTTTTGTGTGTGAATTTTATCTCTGTCTCTCAGTAATGCATACAGTCAAAGTGAAAAAGTGTATAATATTTTAAAATAACGTGAGAGCTCATGTCCTTCAATTAAAACACCTCATCTGCTATTCAGGATATTAGCATTACTGCTAATTACTGCTGCAGTCAATTTTATATGACAATGACAAAAATAAGAACAAAGGAAAAAAAGCCAAGATATTGAACTTTAGTTTCACAGTTTGTGTCACACTGGTATGATATCCCTGGGATATATCTTCTGATATTTATGGAATCAGTGGAAATCAGTGCATATTTGACAAGTTTTGTCAAGCTTAAAGCCTCTGAGGCACTGATTGAGACTGGTAAAATGGCTTAGGCCAGGGAGCTTTTTAAATTGAGGAATCTTTTTTCAAAATATGTGATATTTCAAACACACAATCTCACCAATAAAGGTGACATGATCTTAGAGCAATACAAAAGTAGATTTCCAACTGAGCACAGTTGGTCTTCAGATACTCTCAAAACAGCCTGTACTGTCAGAGCATTGAAATTTGACTGCAAACAGATCTGATCTTGACAGTTTTTGGAGGTACAGTTTTGTGAGTGGATCAGTGTAGATTTCCTTTTTCCCCCTTAGACCCCAGGTCCTGCTGCTCTGCTTTAACTCTGGCAGTCAGAGAAGTGCCACAGTCGCCCTACAGAGCCACATCTCAGTGCCCTGCTGGGCTCTTGGTGAGACCTGCTGCCATCTCACAAAATCCAAAGACAATCTGCCATGAGTCAAAGCTTCATTCAGACTTCCCTAAGTCCAGAGTGACTATAAGTGCCATTTAACACATTTTTACTGTGTGTTACAATTACAGAAACATCTGTTATTAATATTGTTTTGCTGAACTGCTGAGAAAAATTCATTGAGTATTCATTAGTTGCAAGGGTGTTCAGTATTGAGGTGGTCATGTGGCTGAACATTGTAAGTCCTTAGAAACACACAGAAATACAAATGCCAGTAATAATTTTTACTCGGCCTGCAAAATGTATTTTATGATGGTTTACTGTGCATGTATAACATATGCATTTATTTTTGTCATGTGTGGTTACAATAATATTGTCAGTGCTACTGCTATTTGATCATACAGAAGTGCTAAATAGTGGGATAAGAAATTTAAAAATGTTCATACGGTCTAAAAATATTGTCATCAGCTTGATATGCTTACAGAGGTGTGGTTTTTTGTTTTTTTTCGGCTGGGAATGAAGAGGGGGAAAGGTCGGGGGGGGTGGGGAAGTTTCTTAGACCTGGACAGTATTTTTAGTTTCCCATGATAACTGCTGTAAATCTGCTTGTCAAACAACCTGTTCATTCCCTTCAATACAGTTTATAGATGAAAAAAGATAACTGCACAAATACCATGTTTTCATCTTTACATTTTATATTACTATTTATGTTTCTTTCTAGAAAGCACATGCTTTTTAAAATATTATTTAATTATGTTATTGATCTGTTTGTAACCATATATTTAATGAAAAGTTTGTGGTGTCAGCAAGACACTAATTTTGAGATCAGATATGCTAGAAATGCAAAGATATAGATATTGATAGATAAGAAAGGACCGTGGTCCATCTAATGTAATAATCCTTCTGACAGAAAGTAGATGACTCAGAGGAAGTTGCCAGAAATTTCAGGAGACACAAATAGAGGGTAATCTGTCAGCACCTTAAGTCTTCTCAGAATTCCTTAGTACTTTGAGATAATGTTAAGCCCTAAAGCATAAGGCTTCAACTTTCTTTGAAAATATATTAGCATTAACTGTTACAAATTTTGAAGTCATGAATAGCAAAAGTTTGACAAATATGAAAAACAAGATAGTGAAAGTGTTACTGAAAACTGCAAATCTCTGAATCATTGGATGATTATTTACTTTCTAAGCAGGTGAGATAGTTTGAGGGAGTGAAAAATGATGTAATAAATAATCAGTATTCTTATCATCATTTTGATCCTTAAGAAGCTCTTGTTTTGTGGAATAAATGTTGCAAAACTAATTTGTCCTAACTAATGATTTGAAATAAGAGAACAGTTTGAAATAAGAGAACAGTTGAATAAGAGAACAGTCAGGTATTTGGATGAGAGGAATGCAAACTTTAACTGTTACCGTTTCAAAAGTTGTTAATAAGATACATGTTTGTGAGCATGATTGGATCACTTGTGCTACCACCAAGAAAATTAATTACCGTTTCAGGAAAGGGAAAAATTCAACTTCGCAGAAAACATTTTGAACTGTTCTTTATTTTAGCCAATGAGCCAGATCCTACCTCACACATCCATTAATCCAAGACAAGAGAAGCAGCAGCAGCCTGTGTATTCCTGCAATCTTATGTGTTACTCCTTTTCTTTTCTTTTCTTTCCAGACAACTATTACGGCACTCCGAAGCCTCCAGCAGAGCCGGCGCCGCTGCTGTTAAATGTGACAGACCAGATCCTCCCAGGTGCCACCCCCGGGGCTGAGGGCAAGCGTAAGAGGAATAAGTCTGTGAGCAATATGGAGAAGACAGGCATTGAACCACCTGAGGAAGAAGAGGAAGAAAGACCTGTGGTCAATGGAAATGACGTGACAGTAACACCAGGTCTGTTCCTCCTTCTTACTTTGCAGTGAGTTTCTGTTATTCAGAGTCCCCAGTTACCTCCTTCTGCAGTGAGAATATGCATGCTCAGGTAAGGATGTTCTTGGAAGAGGGAAAGGCAGGAATCCTGAATATTAGGTTTTCTCCAAAGCCTAAAAAAAATTACTTAACCTCTATTTTGTGGAGTCATCTCACTTACCTCAGCTGTTGTAAAGATTTCTGTCTTTGAACTAGTCTCTTTGAACCCTCTTTATAGACCAAAGAGAAAAATACCTTCTTTCTGAGCATGGATTGTGACCTGGTTTGGATTTCTAGATTAGGAAATCATTCACAAATGCCTGTTTCTCTCTGCTGACTATAGAGGGAGTCTAGAGAGCTGCAATTTGTTCAAATAAATAGGCTCAGTGTTTTGGGTCTTGTTCTCAAATGGTGACACTCACAAGATCGTTCAGGGTTTTTTGAAATGAACTTCCGTAAATTGTCATGAAGATTTAACAATATAGTGGAAGATTAAAGTCACTACATTAACAAAGGTGTGCCAGTGTCATTAAAACTTAGCTGGCAATGCTATCTGGAGGACACTTTTCAGGAATGTTTCAGAGCCTGCATAAAGCTGATAAGAGTTTCAGATGTCAAGTCCTAAAAGACAATTGTTGTCCTTCTTGGATCACAGTGCTTCAGAAAAAAAGGGGTTCTTGGACTGGTCTCTCAAGTGAGAGCACTCCAGCCTGTTCTGAAGCAGGTAATCAACTTCTCCCTCAACGTCTCAGCAAGACAGTATTTTACAGAACTTAATAATTCTTATCCAGAAATAGAATTTAATAAATTATTTTGTTGTTGTTCATGTAGAAAATTAAAGAATTCAGATCTTTATATCTCTAACAAATAATTCTGTGAATCATTTTTGGTAAACTTAGAAATTCAGAAACAGATTGTTGAAGTAGAGTCTAGTGACAATCACACATATGAGAAAATAAAATTAAATACTGCAAGTTCTGTAAATGTATAGGTTACTGTGAAACAAAAACTCCATTACGTAATCTTCTAAGCTCTGTAAAAGGATTTTCATATTGCAAAGTCTGTGTATACCTTTTGAATTCCTGCTTCATTACAAAGTATACTGAATTTGATATTTTCCGGTCCAGGATGATTTTGCCACATACTTTTCTTCAGCTTTTGCCCAACATGTATAAGGGAAAATTCCTGTGCAGAATCCATGCCCATCTACCAGGGGTGTCAAGGAGCAGGGGGTGAGAGTGGGTCTGGTTCTTCCCCTTGGCTCTCCAAAGGGCTGCAGTATTGCTGCCTTGCCACTGCCACCACATGCTGCACAAGCCTTGCTCGTCCCTTCCACACAAGATTGCATCTGCTGGCATTGCTCTGGCACTTAGAGCCTTTCCTCCACAGCTGAGCAGGAAAGGATGGAGCCCAGAGATCCGAACATCAGCGCTGCCGCTGTTGCCAGGATACTTGCACAGTGAAAGAGGCAAAGGCAGGATTTGGTCTCTGATGTGTATTGGAGAAATCGTTAGAAAGATCATTCTTTGTAGTTATTCAAAATGTGCCACATGAGAGACCATTGCTGAGGAGCAATTTCCAGGACGATATGTTTCAGCTCCAAGTGGATGAAGAGACAATATTTACCTGCATTTTCCCTTGAATTCTACACCTATAATATGCTTCTCCCAGGCAAATTCTGTGTGAACAATGACTAGGCAGCACCCAAGGAGCAGGCAGTGGCATGTGCTGTGTAACTAAATGAAATACATGAGCATGGGTGTAAGACAGCTCCCCCCTTCCCCCTCCTTCCCCCCCAAAGTAAATCCTGTCGGTGTGGCCAGCAGAACAAGCAGTGCCTGTGTTGGCTCTCATGGTTTTATAAGCAGGGTTTTGTTGTTCAGTTACACTGATTGAGGACTTTGGGGATTGTAGCAAAGCAGCTCTGTACATACATGCTGCGTTGCCTTTGTTGGACAGTGTGGCTCCCACAGACTCTGTTACTGCAGTCATTCTCTCTGTGAGCTGACAGAGGCTTAGTCACCTCTAAAATGTCAGTGCATTTGTAGTTTCGTCTTTAAACAATCAGGAAAACCAGAATATTTTAATTATTTACTTTTAAACTCTAGGTGGAGAGAGTATTTTAGTTTTTATAGACAGTCAGCAAAGGTAGAACATTTATTATTGCCAATTCTTTTAGAAAGTGTGTTCTATTTTAAATATTTCAATTCCAGGAGGAGGCTTTTATTAATTATAAGACTCTTGGGACATCTGAAACATTGGTTCATTTTTTATAGATGCTCAGCAATTTAATGGCTTATTAACTGCATATCCGAGCCTGTCAACTCAAAAGACTGCTCTAACACATGAGACCACAAGGGTGAAATAGTAACAGATCCAAGAAGAGTCTGAAGAAACCCATCCTTATCAGACCATATAAGTGATATCTGTGGTTACAGAGATCTTTGTGCTTTTGGTCTGAATTTTTAGGCAACTTTTCAGAGTCTGTTGGCATAATCTGTGCAAGTGTTGAGCTTTGGCAATTTTTCATTAATACCTTCCATGTGCCTTGCTTCATGTCCATCAAATTTCCCTGAGACAATTGTGTATGGACAAAGTGACCATAATTGTCTGTCCAATATGTTTATTCTTTCTGATTTGTGTCACCTGTCCTCAGCCCAGAAGCCACCAGGAATCCTTCTCAGTGCTTTGGGATGGGGCTTTTGGCCCTTTTAGGATAGAGCACTTTCTGT
Source organism: Sturnus vulgaris (assembly GCF_052056855.1). NCBI lineage: Eukaryota > Metazoa > Chordata > Aves > Passeriformes > Sturnidae > Sturnus > Sturnus vulgaris. The sequence continues at coordinate 63,290,836 of NC_142247.1, read as the reverse complement.
CCTTCATCCTGGATCAAGTTCTCTCAAGACAAAATCATATGATTTGGGAGATGGGATTTACCTCATCCAGCTTTAGTAAATTATATGCCTAAATGCCTTACTTTTTGTTTGAGCTATTTGTCTCTGCCCTGTTGATATAAAATAAGAAGAAAAAAAAATTTTTAAGTGTAAGAGAGCATAGCTGTTTTAGGTACACATTTTAGGGGATCACCTCTACAATTTAAATTGATTACTTCAGCCTACGTATACAGAAGAGCCTAAATGGCTAAATTTAAATAAATAACCTTACTATTTTCCAAGAAACCTATGAGAGACATAATCTATAGATTAACTATTAAGATGGGCAAATCTAGACATAATAACGGGTTTCTTACTCTTAGTGCAATTGTCCACATTACTGAGTGAGAGATATTGCACCTGAGATTTTCCTGATGGACACTGTATTTAAATTGATGATTTCTGCAAAAGTGATGCTTTGTTCAAAGAGGTAAAAAGAGTCTTGATCAAATTGTAACCAGAAACTTGTCAGACATTCAGCAGTTCTTACTGCTGTCACTGTTTATGTCTGCAATGGTTTGACTTGGTCTCCTTCACAACCAGCATTAGTATTTGACACTGTGTTGGTCATGTCACATTTGCTTTCCACTGCTGACTGATGAAGTTTATCATCCAAACTCCAGAAGAATCACTTTAACATTGAAAACATGCTTTCAATGTTAAAGAGCATTATTCAATGCACAATGTATGTGCATTATTCTGACAGTACTTGAGCAATGATAAGTTGCACCCAGAGAATGAAGTACTGTCAGGCTCAAATTAATTGAGGCATAAGATATGACATAAAGTTTCAAAATTATCATTCCAGGCCTTAGGAATGAACAGAAGACCAGAGTCCCAATGTCATCAATCACCATGCAAGGTGCACTAGTCCCAGGCAACAGGTTGAGTTTATTGTTTTATTATTACACAGCAAAGACAGCCAGAGGCATGAAAACAACATACAAAGCTTCCAAGAGCCATGAGATTTAAAAACATACAAAAGATGGTACCCATTGATTTTTCTAGGTGTGTCCTTTAAACTCAATTCATTGGGCTCACCCAGTCTCCATGACTTCTGCTTTCCTTGCCCAGGTCAGCTCCTGGTTCTCACTGTACCAGGAGTCAGTGGGAGCAGTGCCTCCATATAAAAGTACCAAGCCTTGAATATGGCTCCAGCTCTATGGGAAAGGGAGAAACCCCCAAGGCTGCAAAGTTATATCTTTACAAGAAAATGCATGCACATATATTGGCAAACATGAGTTAAACTACTCTTGTTTCCAACCAAGTTGTTTTAAAAGGATGGACTCTTTCCTGTACAGAATCCAAGAAATTAGCCATTTGATACAATAAAGGTATAAAGATATTAAATATTTTTATTCAGAACTGCTAAAACCACCCCATAAATTACTATTTAGTAATTTTTTTTCTTTGCCAATATTACTTGGGTCATATTAGTTGATTCTTTTGGATGAAGAGACTAAGTTTTTGAACTTCTCTGCATGAACAATCTGCAGCATTATTTCAAGAATTAGACTGTAATAGAAACAATTTTCACTTTTTTTTTTGTCATCATGATGGCTGGGATTTGTTAATGTAGTTATTGAAAGTCATGAATCTGACCTCTTCAGACCTGTTGAAAAGAAGATCTTGAGGAAGAACACATATTAGACATATCATGGTGAAATCCCAGGGCACAGCAGTGTCACTACATCTGTTCTCTATCAGATTAATTGGCTGATCAATGGTCAGTGTGTGATGCACCTGTGCCCCAAATGAATTCTACTGTGCTCATATCTGCCATGTGACCTTATGTCTTATCTTCAGTTTAATCTGCATGTCTTTCTTCCTGTGGTAGAAAAGTGGTCAAGGCTGCAGGCAGCCTCAGCAATACAACTCACAGATCTGTTACTAATGCCTGAAGCAGATGAGAACTTTTGCTTTGCAGAGATGACAACAAAACACCCCAAGAATTATTATTACAATTATTACATTGTCCTGTTCTCAGGGGAAGTGAGGACTGTATATCATTTCTGCTTTGCAGGAAGCTTTTACGTATTTGAAAAATCTAGACAGATAGATTCATGTTTCCAAACAGCATAAAATGATTGTAATTCCACGTAGTTCAAGCATGAGTTTAGATTTAGCAACATGAGCTGCATGTGGATGTAGAGCTGTAGATCATTGCCCTTTCCAAGGCTGAATCTGAGGTTTTTTTAATACTGTTCTGAAGGGTTGATGTGTCAGTATCAAAAGTATTTTTTAAGATCATGCAAGTTGTATAAACCATTTATCCCCAAGAAGCAACACCTTTTACTATGTCATGTAAAGAAAAAATATTAGTTTGACATAGTTTCTTCCAGAAAACCTTGACAAATATTTATGACCTCTGAAGAGTTTACATGTAGGTGATTTGATTCCTACTTCCTATCCTAGGAATTAGAAAGATGTGCAGTTACAGTTTCATGGGTCTTGCTTCCTTTTTTTTCTTTGCAAAACGACAAAATGGCCTAATTGAGCAAATAATTTCAGAGGAAATTTAGGTACTCAGAAACTAAGCATGTAAAATTATCTAAAAACCCAAATCATAGATATTTTTCTGAAACAAGGGTTGTGTTTGTCCTTTCCAAGTTTCTTTTTCCCATGAATTCTGGAAGGTGTTGCTGTTACTTGCCATGAATCTGCTTATCTGCTCTCTGTACCCTAGGGTCCATTTCATCCAGCTCTGCCAATTGAGAACAGGTGGCTCATCTAAGTTTCACCTGACCTGTTCTCTGCCCATTCCTCTTTCTTTAGCCCTATTGCTGATATTAATTATGTTAGTAATTTAATCATAGGTGATTTCTTTTTACTAGTGGCTGAGGCAAAAAGAGCACTAATTGCCTTGGCATTTTTATGTGTAATAAACTATTAGCTTTCCTTCCTTCCCACATATTAGAATTAATCTGCTTTTGGGATGATGATGATGATGATGATGATGATGATTACACTTATAGGAAGTTTTCTTGTTAGCCATAATGTCCTGACTGTATCCCACTTTCTAGACTGATTGTTCTGTTTTGCTGTTAGATGTTAGATGTTAGTTTTTTCTAATTTCATCTAGTTTTCACCTTTTGTACAGTTCTGTCTCAAACAGCAAGTCATTGCAAATTCATGGCTTAATTAGAATTATCTTTGATTTTACTTACTATTTTTCTTTTTCATTAGAATAATTTGTACTTGCATTCTGAGTATTGCTTATTCAATCTTTACTAGTTCTCCTAAACTTTTTATTTCTTACCATTGCTTGCCATAATATCACATCTATTGATTCTGTGGGTTAATTAAAATCTAGGCCTTTATAAACAGTTTTTGTTAATTTTTTGTTGCTCTTCTCTCTTGCTCTTGTAAGCATCATTAATTAGAACATTTCACCCGAGCTGTCTTCCACCTTCCTACATGTTTCCCACAGGTATCTGCATAGTTCCTTGTTCTGGGTGCACTCTTAGATCATTTAATAAATTGTCATCTTCTTGAACTTTACTGTAGCCTACAGTGTTGACATGTTGAAACATTTGGTATCGTCTGTGGGAAATTAAGCCTCCCACAGGTCATATCAGCAATGAAATCACAGCCACTTTCTTTATGGTTATTATATTGCTGTGACTTGATGGATGCCATTGATTCCTTTGATATATGGATACAGATTAAGCAATTAGTGCATATACTTTTTTTTTATGTGGAAGGGATCTGTAGTCTGTAGTAAAACAGCAGGGTAGTTGTTTCATATGTATATATATGTGTTTATGAGTATAGTTTGGAAAGTTAAGACATGAGACAGTAGAGCTGCTGGATATGAAGCTGCCTTCTGCTCAGTCTGGAAGGACTCCTGGGACAGAATGAGCCAGAACTCTTTACTAGTTTCTTGTTTCAGATTGGTTTTATTGTTTTGTTTTCTTTTGCTGTGTTCCAAATAAAATGCATCATCAGAGGAACGTTTGTGTAAACCGGACAGAATTTTTCTCTTAATTTTAAGACTTGCAGTTCACAGACTTGCACCCAGTAAGTTCTTTGCCGTTAACTTGGATATCCAAAACCTGTAATTTTTCTTCTCTTATAGAATCAAGTGAGCATGAAGAGAAAAGTACAGCTGTCTCAGGTGAGGCATCTACCACCCAGCCTTGTCCTGCAACAGGATATGGTCAGCCTGAAGAAGCAAAGGAGGATATGGATGTAACAAAACAGACTAAACCTGAAGAGAATGATGACTTGGGCCCACTGCCTGATAACTGGGAAATGGCTTATACAGAAAAGGGGGAGGTCTACTTTATTGAGTAAGTCTTACTTCTTCTTTTTTTAATTGCTGTATTTTATTTAACTGGGTGGGAACGTGGTTTGTATGGTGTAGTGGAGCATTGAACTCCTTCTCATTAAAACAGCAGGAATGTTCTGGCTGTCAGGGCTCCTGAGGGCTAGTGGAAATTCCTGCACTAGTGATTTAGATGGAAGCCTGCCGAGTTCTAAGATAGGTAACTGGTCTGCTTACTTTGATGGCAGGAATTAAAGCTTTTGTTTCTTCTGTTGAAAGCAAGGCCCTTCTGCTCTTCTGTTACATTCTGGGAAAGTAACACAGTCACTGGTTTTTCCTTCCTTATGTGGACAGAGGTGGAGAGCATGAAGCTTTTTGCCAGTTAAAGGAAAGCAAAATGAGTGGACTAAAAACTAGCTAATGAACAGTAGAGGGAGACCATGCTGTATATAGAAATAGTAAAATAAATGAGCAGACTATAAGGAGAATTAGTTATATGTAGAAACTTTTCGCTGTTGGTATACTATAGATACCTGTTACTAATTAGTAAACTCATTGACGTAAAGGATATGAAAGTTCTTTATGCTCTATGTGCTCTCATTAAGCTACTGGAGAGCTTTCAAAGGATGCCATGAGGATGGTGAAGGGTCTGGAGGGGAATCCTTATGAGGTGCAGCTGAGGTCACTTGGTTTGTTCAGCCTGAGGAAGAGGAGACTGCAGGGAGAGCCCATTGCAGTCTGCAGCTTCCTCGTAAGGGGCAGAGGAGGGGTAGACACTGATTTCACTCTTGTGACCAGGGACAGGACTCAAGGAAATGGCCTAAATCTAAATTAAGGACGTTTAGATTGGATATCAGGAAAAAGTTTTTCACCACAGGGGGTGGTTGGGCACTGGAAGAGGCTCCCCAGGAAAGTGGTCACAGCACCAGGACTGACAGAATTAAGAGGGTTTGGACAATGCTCTCAGGCACCTGGTGTGATTAGAGTGTCCTGCACAGGGCCAGGAGTTGGACTTGATGATATTGATGGATCCCTTCCAACTCAGCACATGCAAGGATTCTATGATTAATGTCCATTACCAGGAAAAAATACAGCAAGTTTCTGAGTTGGTGTAAGATTTTGTTCCTCAAATGAAAAAAGAGAATGCAAAAACCAACGTTTTCGTTAGTAGAACTCTACTACATAGGTAGAAGGAGCGTTTATGTTTGCTTTAAGGAACTGCCTCAGCTTGGAGCATTATGTGTTATTCTGATTATTACTAGGTAAAAATAACATTTGGTGGTGTCAATTATGCTTTAAATCCTGTATTTAATTTTAAATGCTGTGACTATCACATGAAGTGTAAACAAATGTTAAGAATAAAGTTTGTGCATGTGACCTTTTAATGAATACTGGCATGACCAACTATAGCTTCTGGCATATACAAGGCTGAAAATAGCAGTAACTATTAAAACGTGTGTTTTCTGAAAAGAGCAAAAATATGCTTATTGTAGAAAAAGAATAATTATAATAACTTTGTTCAAGCAAGCAGAGAAGAGCTAGGATGACCTCAGGGCTAGTTGAAACCCTTATTTCCTTTTTACCTTACTCCCATATTTAATTTTTCTGCATATATTATATGCTGTGACAGAAAACAGACTGAATTATATGGCACTTTTATTTCACTTGTAGCAAAAACCTGTGGTACACTTGGGGGCAGGGGAAGGGATGATGGGTAGATCACTAGCACAGCAAACTGTAAGAGGAGTAAATGCTGCAGGAGGTAATTTAATAGAAAATGGATATATATTTTGTAACTAATACAGTGAATGCAAATAACCCTGACACTCTACAGAGCAGCCATTGCACTCCTCAAATTCCTTTGATGTTACAGCTTACTTCCTTTCCTGGAAATGCTCTGGTTTACACTGCACTTCCGACAATGCTCATCATTCACTTCCACTAAATGAATGTTATGTAAAGCAAAGAAATCAATCAGAGGTGCAGACTGGATAGAAGGGCTGTTGTAAGGGCTTCTTGCTTTTGGGATTATATTCCTGAACAATGTATTTGCAAAAAAGTGCAATTACACATCTGTAAAAATACTAGATTATTTACTAGAATCCTAGCAAAAGGAGCAACGCTCTGATCATTTGAGTTTTCACATTGCACAGTCTTTGCAGGGTTAAGTAGGAATGTAATGCTGTGGGGATGCTGTTAAATTGCCTCTTTGTTTACAAGTCACTTTGGTTAATGGCATGAAGAGACTCCATTTGCTTTCACAAAAAAACGGAAAGATAAAAAGACAACAAAAACCTATTTGTCTAACAACATCTCCCTGAACAGTAGTAAAGATTGTACTAGATTATTAAATAATAGATGAAAAACAAACATTTTTAAAGTGTACATCACAATGAGTGGGGGAAAAAAAGTCACACTAGGCAGCATCTTTTATTGCTTTATTTGAGGCTCATGTGAATTGTGCCTTTAAATGCTAAAGCCTTCCAGCAGCAAACGATCTCAGGTTGTCACAGGTATACCCAAAGGTCTTAGATTTCATGACAGCATTTCCATTCATTCACCTCAAAATGACCTCTAAAATTCAGATGTGATCTCACTTATCAAAACTGCCATCAGAATAGTGTGGCAGATTTACAGTGAGAGAGGAAGTGACTTCATAAGGGGAAAGATAATTGTCTATAGACAGGATTATTTATTTGTTAATCATTAATGGTTCAGTTAGCATTTTGTAAAGCACAGTGGAAGGAATTTCCTCTGCCTCAATGACTACAAAGACAAAAAAAAATCATCTACGAGATTCACTGAATGATTCAGAGGACTGTTGTATTTTAGAGCACGTCTTGGTCTGTTTCTTCCTTTCGTTCCCTTTTTGACATAGGTGCATGACCTTGTGTTTACCTATTTTAACATTCACAGACAGAACAAGAGCATCTCTTCTTGCAGTATAATACTTACCAGTGTTTCTCAGGAAGAGCTACTTAAGCACATTTCTTGGGCTGTTTCCAGTCTCCCTTACATATGAATCTGAATTTTCAAATACAGGCACACACTACACAAATAGGACTCCATCTCTTACATTTGGTTTCACTGAGAGCATATGCTAATGAGAACATGCCATAATTAACAGACTCTATATAAATTGGAATGCTGTGAAAGAAACCTTCAGTTTTGCTCCTTCTTTCCTGCTTTAAATATGGCTGATAAATGGGGCATATTTTGGCATGCTTAAATAAATCATAGTCATCACTAATTTTTAGCTTTTCCCTCTCCCAGAGCTAAGGAAAGGCTGTGATTCCCCATAGCCTTCAAACTTGGCCTTGCCAACAACTCTCAAACCACATCCTAGAGACCCAAGTTTGTGTTGTCCTCACAAAGTCAGCAGATGCTGCTTGTGTTGGATCCCAAGCAATCAGTGTTTGCTGTGTTGGTCCAGTGCAATGCTGAAGAGAATAAAAAAGGACCAAGATTCGAGGTGCATGTGCTCTCATGTGCAGTCCACCTGAAATGTGGCCCTCACCCAACTATCCAGCTCCAACCCATATATTATTACATCATAGACTGTCCTGTACAGTTGGCTACACATTTTAATACTTTTTTATAAAAGGCAGAATTGTTTTTCTCTCTCTCTCCAGCCTTCTCTCCATGCCTAGGCAGCAGAACTCTGAAATGGCTGCAGGGACAGCAGGACATGAAACCTAAAGCTACTTGACTCTTTACTGTTCAAAAGCATATATGGCTTCCTTTGCTTATACTACATTAATTGTTTTCTTGGTGGAGAAAAGTCTAGAATAAATGCAAACCGCTGTAGAACATCTTTAAAGGATCATCTTTTTTGACCTGTGCTGATGAATTTTAGGAGAATGTGGTTAAACATAAGGTTTAACAAACAACTTTCCAGTACATCTTGCAGATGTACTTTCAGTCTCTTTCTACTTCAACACTTATTTCTTAAAACAGCATAGTCAGCATTGGACCTGTTGCAGTATCTTTTCTAGTTGTTAAAGATTTTTTTTCTTTATGAAAGTACCATAAAAGACTGAAAACCAGCTATAAAATAGTCCTTTGCCAAGGACTCTTCCTTTTCACTGTAAAAAACATCCATTAAGTTTTTTTAATACAGCTGGTGCAATTTTCAGGTGATATTTGAGAGTACAGCTACAAGAATATTGCTATGGACTTCACTGGGATCAGTTTTTCTTCAGTAGTGTTTAAGGCAGGAAAGTTTTTTGATTACAGGAATAATATTTTTCCCAACATCTTGTTTACCTGAAGGATCATGATATATTTAGTTGTTCCTGATTGAGCCATCAGTTCACCATCAGAAGGCAGGATATTTTAGTTAAGCCTGGATACACCATTATTATATTTTGAAGCTATTAAAAGTACTGGATAGAAGTATACCCTTCTACCTGCTCAGGGTTACTTTCATGTCCTGCAGTAACTAAAGGAATTTTTAAAAGTTATTTTGGCACTTCTGCAAGTATGTTACATCATCAGAGTATCAGTCCGTAATACTGAAATGTTTTGGTTGACTGGATAGTTCTGCTACTTGGATTAAGTAGCAATTAGGATGAAGGATTTTTTTTTTCCACATACTCTTATAATATTCACTTCTGGTGGGAGTTTTCCTTGGGAAACAAGCCATCTTGTATCAATATGATACAATGTGTAGACAATTCTGATCAATCAGGGTCTTGTGAATACCATTATAATTGTCTGTACTTGGTTTTCTTTGTTGGATTGGATCCATCAGTTTTGGTCAGTATAACAAATCAGATTTCTAATGCACTTTGGCTTGCAACATGACATACAGCACGACAGGCAGCTGAAAGAAACCAAGAAGGATCTTTTCTCCTGCAACCACTTCCTTGCCTCATGGCAAGCTAATTAGGAACATGAAGATGGTGGAACTGGAAAGAATTTGTGGAATGCTGAATTTTTTTATTTTTTTTTTGTCTATTGATGCTATAAAGATATTATCAGTCTGTTCTAGTAGTGTGCTGTCCCTTGCTCTCACTTGCTGGTTTTATCTGCACTGACATCCAGGTCAAACTGCCAGCTTAACTCCTGTTGTCCTTCCTCACTTTCTTATTTCTGGTCTTTCCCCCAAAGGTCTCTGCTGCTGTGCTCTGCAGAATTAATCTTCCACCACATTTCCTCTGATATTTGTAGTGGTGTTATAACTTTTCTCCTTTGTATTTATTGAACTAGAAGAATCAGCTCACCTGCCTTGCCATATAGCATTAGGCATCTAACATAAACTAGTTGCCAAGACTCTTTCTGTGGTCAATGGAGAGAGATAATTACCTCCAGAGGCTGATTCATCCTGTCCATATATAAGGGCAGAATAAGTTTGCCAAAAGATAGCTGCTTCTACCAGTAAATATGTCTCTAGATATCCAAAACTATGTCTGCAGTAGTATGTAATTTGTGTCAGGAGTACACTTTTGAAGGAAATCTTCTGGTTGTCTTCACACACTGTGATTTAGCTCACATTTCAGTGTACTCACATGGATTTCCTTTCAGATGAAATGGAAAAGAAAGTTGGTCTCTGGAAGTTCACTTAGTTTTCTGCGACCTCTGGACCCTGAACTCCATCCATGAGACCAGATTTGAGTTAAAACCAGTCTGAGCTCCTTCTGATCTAAGCCATTTCCATAGCTAAATTAGCAATATCAGAAGACTGCAGAGTGAAACTCTTGGTGCTGCTGACTCAGCAGCCACAACTTCTAGGGTCTTTTCAGGTGCCATGGCCTGCATGCCTGTGAATGAAATGCAGTAGGTGAGCTCCTGCTGTGCATCTTTTGGTTTAAATTCAAGTGAAAAGCTTACAAGCTTGGAGAACACTTAGTGTGTAAAAGAGGATAACTGAGAGAGGGATTCATTTGAAAATGAATCTTAAGCCAAAGCACCACTGTAGAACCACAGTAACAGCCCAAGACATCTCCATTATCGTGACAGATATGACACAGAACTTGTCAAAACCAGGACCCTTCTGGAGTGACAGCCAGAGGCCATTTGGGAGATGACATACCAGCATTATGTCACTTAAGAGCATATGGTTAGATGGTTCTGCTAGATGATAGGTAAGATAAATTATTCTGTATATGTGTCTCTCCCTTGAAGAGAGAAATCCTACACAATTAGCTATGTAATTTTTGTAGTCACATGAGATGAAGCCCATTCTTTGTGAGAAATTAAACTGCCTCAGTCAAAGGGAATTACTTCAATAGCAGAAATTACCATAGGAGACTTTAGGCATTTATATATTCCCCAAAACGTCTTGCATAACCATCTTCTGCTTCTGTGAATGCCTAGAGGCAGCACCACTGTCTCTGGGCTGAGTGCATAAGTGCTTATCTACTGCCCAAGGCCATCTAAGATTCACAGGACAGGAGCTCCCAAACCCGGGTCTCTTAAGGACCATGAACTCTGGGCACACCATGAAATGCAAGGCAAGCTGGCAGTCACAGCTGCTGCCATGCAAACCACTGCCAGAGGACAACTTCCTTTTGTATCTGTTTCTACATGTGTGCAAAATGTTTAGGTAGCATCCCACAATGCTACCTAAATTGGATGGGTTGTAAAATTGCTGGTTTAATGCTCTGTTTTCCTTTCCATGTCCCTCCACACACAAATTACTTGAAGATCATTCTTGTGCTACTTGAAAATCTCTGCAGATATGCAGTGCTTCAGCATAAAGAAAAAGGAGGGAGGAGTTAGCATTGTTGAAGTTAGGGGGCCTACAGAGCACTGTGGTTTTCTTCTCGTATGCTTCCCTTTGCTCAAGTTGTTACATCAAGGGCCAGCTTAAATGTAATGTGTTCACAATAAAAACCCAAACAAACCCGTATGTGCTGCCCCCAAACACACTGAAACAGCACACTGGTAAATGTCCATTTTGAAATGCTTTTCACAATACCGTGCAAATTACATAACTTGCAAGATGCATAATTTAGACTAGGTTTGCAGTGCTTTTAAAAGACATTAAGGCTACTCCTGTCAGGAAGTTCTTTCTATATTTCTTTCAAAAACGTTTCAAGAGATTGCCTGAAGGCTTTGTTAGTACAAGAAGCTTTATCTGTCAAACTGCTTTAAACTGACAGATTGTTAACACAAATCCATTATATTCAAATCTTAAGTAATACAGTACACTGTCTAACAAATAATTATAATAAAAAGATAATACTTTTTTAGATAAAAGCCACACTCCAAGTGTTTTTAACTTCCTAAAGATATCGAGTAGTATTCAGTGAGATTCCCAGAAAGCCTCTGGTCCTGGAACCCAGCTCCAGAGCTATTAACAGGGAACAGAGGCATTTAAATATTCTCTGTGAAGTCTTAAAAACAGAGCTACAAAGAAAATCTGGAGAAGAACATGAGGTTGAGTCAAGGCTTCTGGGAAGTATTCTATGCTTCTTTCGTTCTGTTTAAACCAGTTGAAGAACACTTTTTCTGAATGTATTTAAAACTGTGTGCAACTAGCACCAGATGACTCTGATCATAACAAACTGTTTCTGCTAGGTGCAAATACTTGGCAAAGAGAAAGGATTTAAGTTAGTTTAGCAATAATTGTTTTATTGACTTTTGGCTAAAATATTAAGCTCTACTGCTTTATTGAATGACCTGTAAAAAAAACCACTGCAATACAGTCCAAACCTATATGCAGTTTCTATTTTGTGCATAAGTAACAAATATGGATGAATTTTAAAAAGTTATGCCATTTCCATGCTTCACCTGCTTGAAGCAAGACCAAAGCAATCCTTTGTTAAGGAAACTTTGCTTTCAAAGTTTCAAAAATTAGAATTTTACTGTTGATTTTTAGAGAGATTCTTAGACATGCATTGTTGATTTGCCAACACTTATCTCAGTAGTCCTAACTAGCAATCAAAATCATTGAAATTATGTAAAGATTTATGTAAAGATGGGCTTTCTAGACATATTTTAAATGATAAAATACAGTTATTGCCAAGTAATGAAGCATTGGTAAGTGTGAAATGTTGCTGGAGCCACAGCTGTGTTTCTCACAGGATGCTTTTGTTATATCACTTCACTCTGGTTCCATCACTGGCAACTCCAAATGTCTGTTTGAGTATTCCACAACTGCTGCTGCAATTCATCTGCAGTTCAGTCATAACTAAACTGTAAATCCCCAGCCCCTTTTCCTTCTGGACTGTCTATAAGACTTCCCAAATTGACACACATGATTAGACCTAGTGGTAAGGTAGGCAGGTTATGCCCCCTACAAGGTTTTTAGTGCTTAAAAAGCATTCAGTGTGCACAGCCTATGCAGCAGATATGTGTTCATGTTACTTTTGCCATTAATGTTAATTTGACCAATTCACTGTTCCTTCTGTCTCCTCTCCCATAGTTGAAGCTTTCCTATCAAGGCTTCCTTTAAATTATATTAAAAACAGCTTAGGAGGTAAAGGTTGTCTCCCTTTAGCTTTTACAGATTCTAGTCCTTTGCACAGCTGAAGAGGGAATAGCTGACACAAGGGAGACTGGAAGAATATCCTGCCAAGTAAACCTCCTATGCAGGACAGAACTAGGCATGCATAAAAAACAAAATGCTGTACTCCAGGGCTACTCATTTCCCTCTTTTACTGAGAGCAATGTGGCAGTAGTCGTGTCTGTCCTCCTTGAAGGAGTGTTGTGTGTTATGTACCTGGTTGCTAAGCTGATCCAAGCAAACAGCACTGGAGAGAGGATAAGAAGGCATTGATGGTACTGTGGAGGTGTTAGATGTTGGGCAGGGTTGATTCTGTGTTCTTTTAAGTCCTGCCTTCAGAGGAAAGGATTTTTTATCCACTAGAGCACTTGTCTAGAAGCCTTTAAATTCCCATTGCAAGAGCTGTTTAGTCCCTCTGCATTGTATGTTTACTATAGATTATAAAGTGGAGAGGCAGGGCAAGAGAAAAGGTACAGATACAGGCAAGGAAAAGAGGGAGGAATTTCGAAAGGTTCTTTGCTTCTGCAATTATTTGTTACAGACAAAAAATCTTGTGGATGAGTTTTTCTAAGTGGCTGTAGAGGTTTGACGGATATCACCTAGAAGAGGAGACTGAATGCTGTAATAGCTGATCTAAATGAAATACCATCTCCCTTCTGTGAAATTTCCCTGCAGACTGAAGGATTACTCTTCTGTTGGAAGAGTTGTTGATCTTTTTAGGTTTTTTTACAGTTTTGTTTAATATGGCCATCTTGCACAAAACTGGGACATCAGTCCTGCTGGGTTTGTGGGAGCCACATTTATGCTTACAGGGAAGGATAACTGCTTGCTATTCCCAGTTTCAGCAAAAGCCTTGAAGGTTGTAATTCAACTAATTCACATTTTTAAATATTTATATTGAATTGGGCTTGTTTTCAGCTTGGCACCTGTCTTTGCAGATACTTGAAAACTCTTTCTAAAAATATTATAGGGATGTTTTCAGGGCTGGTGAATTGGCTTAGTCTGATGGGTGGACACTGGCCAGTTGACTTGCAACAGAGCTGGCTTTTAGTACTGCTGCTGTCACTGGCATGTTTCGTGGCTCTGGACAGTAATTTCATGACTCTGTGACTCCATTTTCTTGCCTCTAAAACAGGGGTGGTTATTTTTATTTCCTTTGTAAAATGCTTTGAGATTTGCTCTATACCACAGCAAACGTTGCTAGTAGTACTCATATATATTGCTTTTTTAAAGCCATAGGAAAATATCTGTGATTCTAATTTAGTCCCTGCAGTCAGTGGGGGTCCCTAAAATAATTCAGAATTAAGAGCTGGGAGAGAGTGGCTGTTGTCCAGACATGCCCACACTCCAGAGATGCAACTGCAGCTCCCACAGGTATGTCCAAGCTCGCTCTGAGCTCTGGCACTGCTAGCAGGGTATCCTGGGTGGTGTGGAGCTCAGCATGTGCTGCTGGAAGCACCCAAGGAGCTCGGTGGATGGATGCTGGGGTGATGAGCCCATGCTGAGCTCCATCCTGCAGCACTGACACCATTGGAGCATCTCCCCCTGTTAATTTAAAGCTAGCTCAAGTATGTCTGCACAAGCTGTGGTTGGGCTGTGACTGCAGCATTAAAATGCACCCTACAGGAGACCACAGGCAGCCAGAGCTTCCGAGAAAGTGTCTTAGTTACACTTGCAATCAAGCACAGGCTGCTGGCATAATTTCAAATTCACCTTACCTTTGGCTCATCATTCTTCATACTCTGCAAATATAGCTCAGCTCTCAAAGGAAGGGGCTTGTTTATCATCTTCACCTATCATGAATGGTGTTCTAGACTAGATAATGCTTTTAAGAAAAAATAATTTAAATGCCTCAGTTTTCATTTTAGTTGCTATTTTATCCATACATAACTCTGATCTATCTTCTTTCCCATTCAAAATGTGGAGGAAGCTTTAACATGATGACAGTTATGCTGAGAAGAAGGCACTGTCACTGTTTAGAGAGAGAGAGAGAGAGAAATCAAGGCAGAGAAAAATTTATCTGCTGTGGAAGGCAAGGTGGGAGAAGGAATTGGTTCTATTTATTTATTTTTCCCAAGAGGAACCAGTAGTGTTGGGATCACATGGACTATATCAGTAACTAACAGACTAACAAACAATTACATCCTAAACCTTTTCTTGCCAGGTCCCCTGTTTTTGTACACCTCATGCCAATGTTTAGAAGAGAAGTCATAAGCACACTTTAAAATGACACAGCAAATTAATAATAAAATAATAATTCAGTATTGTATGGAATGAGCTTCCTCCTAGGGTGTATCAGATAAATAAAACATGGATTAGAAGTGTCTCTGAATGATGGTATTGTAGGAAAGGCATCTCAAAAAATCAAGGAGTAATGATCACATCATTTTCTGGTTTATAGTCTTCTTTAATATATTTACAATATTTGGCTCCAAATCTAATTGCTTATGGGTTAGGTATACATTGAAAGGATCTGGCTTTAAGTCTCATTAGCTGTGCTAAGTATCAATTCATTTGGCAAAATAATCTCGCAGAAAACAATTTGTGCCAGTTCAATGCTCTTTGATGGCTGATTTCTCAAAGATCTATTCTGAGTATAGAAAGGAGCCACATGATTCATTCAGCTTGTGCATATCTATTTTATCTCTATAGAAGGATTATATATGGAGAGATAAAGGTTTGTTAAACAAAGTATCATTAATCACCCTGTCCGGAAATGTAGACTTTGCAGGAGCACGCTGTAATTTGCATCACTTTTGCTGTGCCTTGTCACTGCTGCTGGAGAGAAATAACAAACCTGTATTTATGAAAAGGACAGGTTTAAGATGAAAATAATTCTATCCGAAAACTGTGAGAATGGTAAAGAATTCTGTCGCCTGCACTCGATCAACGGGAGAACACTGTATTTGTAATAAATTCCTTTTGCTCTGGATGAGTTCTGCATTTTCAATGAGGTTAACTTGGCAACATTCTAGTTGATTTTAATAAAAATAGCTGCTTTGAGGACAGGGAGCTGAGGTTGCCAAATTTACAACTGCCTTGCACAATTACTCTTACACCTCCTTCAGGGCTACTTAGAACCAGTAAGCAAATTAAGTGTATCGATTGCAATTTTGTTGGACTAACCCTTTTTTTCTTAAGGAATAAACTTGATTCCTTTCAGTATGTGTCTGCTCAGAGTGATCTCTTTTCTTTTCAGCCATAACACAAAGACAACATCATGGCTGGATCCACGACTTGCGAAAAAGGCTAAACCTCCAGAAGAGTGCAAAGAAAATGGTAGGTGATTAAGTTTTCCTTGCTGCTCAGAGGGGATTTTCCTTTGTGTGTGTGTGTGTCTCTTTCAGTTCTTACAAAAATCAGGCGTTTGGGGGAATGATGAAAGGTGTTTAATTGCTGCTTTGGTTAGAAGCCATAAGTGATACCAGTTCTCAGTGTGCCATGTGTTTCTGCTTTTTATTCCCCTTTCTGATGCTATCCAAAGCTGAGGATCACAAGTGTGTTTTCTGCCTGTTGTGTGTGTGACTCCGGGACTGACCCTCTCCCTCATCTCCTACAGAGAACTTTGGTCTGCAGAACAGAATCCTTTTCAGATTCTGAGCTTTTAATCTACAGGCGATTCAATGCATAAGGGAAACTAGCAGCACCGTGGGAATATGAATATTGTTTGATTTGTATTTAAAGGTACAGTGCTATGCTATTTAGTAGCCAATTTAAACAAAATAGTGTCTGATAAAACAGGGTGTGGGAGGGAGAAAAGAGATCAGCGTCTGTCAGAGTTCAAGGCTGGATTTGGGGGGTACTACAATGCTAATGCTTTAAAATTTAAAAGCATACATACTGCTGAGGATGATTAAAGGAGCTGGAGCTGTTGTGCAGGAGAGATTATTATATTGACAGATTCAGAGATTTAAAATCATATCTGTAATTCCTAATTTTTCTCTGGTAAAGTTTATCAATATTTAAAATCATTTAATAAAGTCAAGGCAAGAGTGTTTTGTAATGGATCTGTTTCTGATAAGGGTTTTTTTCATTGTTTTATACTTCCATGTCAGTTCTATTAGTCAGTTAAGATGTATGATTTCTAAAGCCTGCTACTTTTTTTATTGTTGTGAGATACAGAGCATTAAAGGCATGCATGCTACGTGCATTGATTCAAAGCATTTTTAAATATTTTAAATGTATTCATAAGTTTTCATGTACTGCATCTGATTTATTTTAAATTTTCCAAAATGCATTCATTTGGTTAACATAAATACTATTAACAGAAAGGAAACTCAAGGCTGATTAAGAGGTCACTGAGGAGTCGCTGGCTGTATGAATTGCAGGGTCAGTGTTTTGCTGAAAAATGTTTCTGGGTTGGATTTTTTTGTAAATGGCTTTCTTTTGAAAGATTGCTACACTCCAAAAATAGCTTCCTTATTTCAGCAGCAATTCTGACGTTCTCTTCTGACATCAGAAATTACATGTCTGAATGATTTTGTGGTGCTTATTCTAGCACGGACTACACAAGCTCCCAGACTAAATTCTACAGTGATTACAATAGAGGTCTGATACTGAAACAAAACAAGGGCACAGGAGCTTTTCTTTCCGAATTTCTCACATTATTTATATGAACCTATATCTTAACCTGCTCCTTAGATAATACTAATGGAAAAAGCAGGAAAAAAAAATCCACCGGTATCTGTGGAGTAACATTGCACAGAGTTACTTGATTTTTTTTTTCTTTTTCTGTTAACTGTTGTATACTGGGATCAGAACAGTACTGAGATATTTAAAAAATGCCTAAGTATCTGAAACAATTTAAAGTGAAGATCAGTGCATTAAAGAAAAAGCATTATTTTATAGTTATTTGACTACTGGAATACTGAATCACTGTAGTATGCTGGGTCATGTTGTTCTTTTAAGGTTGCTCAGCTCATTAATGCAAAGTACTTGAAGTGATGCATAAAAGACTTTAGGGAGAGATTTTCTATTCTTACAGTGATTGTTCTTCCAACATCCTCTCTTTTCTAAGGTTCTTCTGTTTTTCAAAAGTGTCATTTGTCTTTTTTTTTTTTTTAATCCAATACCTGCAGAGAAAAAAGTTCTTCAAAATCACTTATATGCCTTAAAATGACTGTACCTTGCCATGGAGGTCCAACACAAGGAACTTTCCTATAGCTTAAAGGGATTTGGAATTTTTGTTTAAATTTAATCTACCTTTAAGAATTCATTTCAGCTATGGCTTGGTAGATTTTTTTATGCCAAGCATCTTTTCTGTTACACTTTGTGATTTATTCTGGCATATTTTACTCAGAGATACAAAATTTTAGAAAGACACCAGTGTTTAGATAAGAAATTATACTTACCATGATGCCTTATATGTGCATGCATAACTCTTGCTTTTCATTGACATTCATTTTGTCACATCTGAAACTTCTATTGATTCTCTGAGATACATTATGATGTCTTTATCGTCTACCAGATTCTGCTATGAGGTTGTCATTGTGAATAACCCAACTTTTGTGCTCTCCTTTCAATGCAAATCCTGCCAAATCCTCCTCCTTCATTCTGCCTCCAGCACGCAGTTCCCACACCAGACAATGTCCAGGCAGAGTAGGAGATCAGAGTCCTGATGTTCTGGGCTGGTGACACTGAGGGCCCCCTCTGCTCCAGGCATTTCCTCTCTCCCACTTTCTGCTCTTTAATACTCCTTTGACAAATACGATTTCTTCATTATCCCTGGCTTCTGTAGCTGCAAATCCCAGAGCTTGCTCATTTCCTTTCGCAAAATCTGTATCAACCTTCCAGCACATCCCTCCTCTTGCGAAATTTTCACATCGTTTTGCCAAAAGATTGACAAGCTCTACCAAGCCAAGCTTTCTTCACCTGCATGCTGTGGACTCTTTCTGGTTTTCTTTAATGACACCTACTGCTCTAAATCCTTTTGTAGATCAGGAGATTTTAAGTGCTGATCTTTATTTCTGTCTCTCTGTCTCTCTGTCGTGGAGCTCCTGTGTGAGCAAATTACTTTGACTTTTGCTCTGTCAGACCTTCTTAGATGGCAGGACTTTGAAGCAAGAACTGCCTCTTACTCTCTGTTTTTATGGTGCCAATCTGAGTTTCATAATAGCAATAAGTAAAAATAGCTGGCAGTTCTACAATAATAGCAGCAATTTTTTACACATTGCTGATTTCCTCTATAAAATCTTGACCTTAATAGAAATAATTGTGTTTTCCCTGCTGAAAAATAAATGAAATATTTTAGTTTTCTGAATTTAAATACTGCTTTAAATGATCTTTTTTTCACATCAAACTTGGTCAAACAATTATTATGTGTAGAGTACTAGAAAAGTTATTGTTCTTCCACCTTTACATCTGTGAGCTAGATTCCCTCATTGTTAAATTTCCTGTAAAGTCGTATAACATATAACAGCAGATTCACAGGCTTTGTATGATTACAGGTATATTATGTGAGTGGTCTTCAAACTGAGTCTGTTCCTCAGGAGATAATATGGAAAAGAATGATAAGTCCCATAAGGCAGTAAGAAATGTTGTTTAATATTGAAAGACAACTCAGCTGTAATGACATGAAATACCACTGGTTTTAGAAAGTTCATTTTTCATTAAGAAATGTAGCATTTTTTTTTCAAATTCTTTAATTCATGTTAGGGATCTTTTATTCTGGAGAAAAATCAACAATTTCTTCTGTATCCAATTAGAGGATTAAACAGCTCCTCAAATTTCCTAGGATCAGATATGTCGTTTCACTTATTTCCTCTACACAAATTTCACTAATTTCATTACTAATCCACCCCAACCCATAGTCTCTATCACTCTTAACTGTCTCTTTCTTTTTATGGCAACCTCCTTTCTCCTTTCCCCTAGTTTTCAAACACAAGAAAGCCTACAACTATAAATAAAACTTTGATTTGACCTAGCATTCATCCATCATCTGTCTTTCCGGCTCCTCCACACCCACCGACTTGACTGCAAATTATAGATGTTTATGTAGGGTGAGCTGAGTTGCCTTTATACTTCACTGACTGCAGATGTAAGCTCTACTTTGGCACTTAGGGGACACAGACACCTGGCTCACCTGTGAAAACACCTGTTTGCAGACAGGCAGCATTTCTGTGTTGGACTGAACCACACCCCACCCCATTTTGCTGGGTTCAGAATTCCCCATTCCTGCAGTCACAGGCTTTGATGCTCTCACTGCCCCACACAAATCCAGAATTTGTCATTGGTTACCTGATTCCTTACTATGCTGCAGTAGGATGTACCAACCTTGCTTATTTTTGTTTTATAGATGCATTTGGGCATAGGTATGCTGGGGTTTTATGAGTAAAGCATTACTTCTTGATTCCATTGTACCTATTTCTCACTGGAAGCCATGTAGCAAACTTTTATCTTATATGGATACTGTTTGTGTTTTCTGATGCCTGCTAATGGCAACTTGTAGAGGGTAAATGCTTTCCTACAAATAGTTTTTTATTTGATTGTTTTTACTTAGAACTCCCTTTTTCAGACTATTAACCCCATTTTGAGTATTATTTAATCAGCTTTGTAATGGAGCTGGCATTGTTTGTAATAATATTGATCACAATGATTTTTTTTTCTGTCATTTTTTGACATATTGAACATGGTTTTCCAGCTTGCATTTTCAATTTTGGGTTAATTAAACCACAGCAAAATATCTTGAACTGTTATGACCTTTGGAAGGACATTTCATGCTGGCAACACCATCTGGGCATTTACTGACCAAAACACTCTTCCATGCCAAACTCACAATAATGATAATAAAAATAAGAAAAGGGTCACCTCATTAAATTTTCTTTCTGGGAGTTCAGAAGACACTTCTCTGGACAACCTGGTTGAGTGACACAGCTTATAACTCTTCATCCTTGGATTAGTTTTAAGGTGAAATAGCTGTCCACATGTACACACCTGGGCAATATTCTGGTATCTCCCTGGGGGAGGTCTTGCATACAGTGAAGCTTTCTTGGGGGACACTTACCAGTGTAAGGGATAAGTCCTTTAAGCTGTAATGGACTACTAATTATTATTTTGCCTTCAGAACCGTTACAGTTTCTCACTGTCACAGCCATAGAAATCCCTGTAGAGTGCTAACACTAATCTTAAATAGAGTTGGTAATTGCAAGGACAAGAAGGAGTAAAAGTAGAGAAAAAATTTCTATTTCCCTTGATTATTTACCAAGCACTTGGCTCTCTTGGACTCACTGCTCCCCCTGCTCACCCACATAATTCATTTAAATGGGGAGATGCCAGGGACCCAGAGGCATCCACAGCTCTGCTGTCACAGCACACAGCCTGCAAGGATCCCTGTCTTTGGAGGTGTTGGCAACCCATAGTAACTCTTCCAGCAACCTGAGGATTTTAAAGATTGCTAAATGCAGGTTGAGGAAGCTACTAACTTGTCCCATGGTCTTTACTGAGGAAAACTACAGGCTTTCATTTTGATTGTTTCATGAAGATATGAAAACAAATCACTTCAAATTTCTGAATTTTATGAAAGAGGGCCATGTAAACACACCTTTCATGTGCCTGTAAAACTTATTTGCTTGTAAAGTGCACTGAGATTCACAGCTGAAAAGGTTCATACAGATATGAAATATTATTTTTGCTAATGGGCCATTATGTGTAAAGTATTAAAACATGTATAACAAATGCCCCCTGGAAGGAACACAGCATGTTCTTCAGTGGTATAAAATACAGTGAACAATGCATTTTGTATCAGCAATAAAGGTTTATTATTATTTTCTAAGATTTTTTCAAATTACAATTTAATTTCAGAATAAAATAAACACATTCACCAGTGACATACCACAAAAGAGAGCCAGCACACTAAAATGAGAGTACAGTTTAAACTGCACTACTACTGAAAGGTGGTCCAAGGCTACATGACCACTACAGAATGGCTGTGGTACCTTGAGTTCCTACTGGAGCTGCTGAAGCTACTCACTTCCAGTTTCTGAGAGCATCTCTTTTTCATTTTGCTGCAAAGTTAAATGGCTAAGCTTAGAATGGCTTAATGGCTTAAGCTTAATGGCTTAAGCTAGAATGTGTAAAGAAATTTAGAAAGGGAGGGAGAGAGATTTTGTAAACTCATCAGGAGAAACAGGGCCAGAGTTTTAACAATTCACATCTTTAATGAGCTATAGATTGGATTCCACTCACCACTAAAGAAAGTAGCAAAATTCTCATTGACAGCACGAGGTTGGTTTTTGCCACTAAAATGCAAACAACGTGTGGTATGAGAATAGAGGCAGCCTGAAATATTCCTACAAGGACCATTGAAAGGAGTGGTCCTGTCTTTTTACGCAGAAAAGAATTCACACCACCATATTATGCAAAGATCAAGGCCTTGATGCCAGTAAAGAGCAAAACTTTGAAATTCCTTCTGAAATATGCACCTTGTTTAATCCTAGGTAGAAATCAACATACATGATTTTTAATCCTGTTCTCTCTTATAGCTTTAATCCTTCAGTCTCTGACTTCTAAATGGCAATGAAGCGTGATAGATTTAACAATGAGGGGCTTGAGGGATTATATTCATTACAATATGTCCAGCTACCTTTGGCTTTATTTCTCCTCCCTCAGATTTTCTTTGAAAGCTCCAGATTTTAAAAGAAATCATTAATGAGAAAGGAATGTCAATATTCTCCTTTTTAAAAATTATTCTTCATAATCATCTCATTTTGAATTTCATCTAGAAAGTCAGAAATTTTTTCAAATTTAGGAGCCAAAAATAAATTTGGTGTACTTGATGGAAATTTTGACTTACTGCAAAGAGTGGTTGGCTGTTTCCAGGCAATCATTTTGAAGTCCATTTCTGCCAAATAAGAAATACAATGACTTGCTAAAATCTCTAGTAACACTTTTATTTTGCAGATAGCTTTAGAGTATTTGTCATTAATTCCAAACATTCCTTGACTGCTCTTTGCTTACAAGGCATTACAATTAGAGAAGATGTTTCCAAACCTTTCTGTTCCATTACCAGTTAAGCTTCACAAATACACTTACCTCAGGGTTTTGTCTTAATATTAAGTGAATTCCGTGTATTTATGATTTCCTTTTCTTTTTACTTTTGCAATATGCTTTAGAAAAAGGTCTCAGTTATTTTCCTTCTGTGACACCTGGTCTTTGATTCCAGCCTAAAATCCTCAAAGTGAGTGCTGGAGTCCCTGTTAAATAGAACTAGGAAATCCTGTCTGAGCACAGATATCCTGTATTTAAGATTTGACAGATAATGCAGCACTTTAAAAAGCCTCTGTCTTTCATGACTAATACCCTCGAAAACCCAGTGGCAGATAATCACTGTTTGTGGGACAGGGGAAAAAGAGTGGTAATATTTCAAGTTTTTTGAGACGTGTATCTGCCTGAGTGGGAGGAAGGCACAGGCATTTAGTGTGTGGATGGTAGATACTGCAGAGCTGACGAGAAGGGAGGAACTGCATTTGCAGAATTCATAGTAGAAGGCTTTGGAATAGAATAAGTGGCTATAAAAGGTGGAAAGTATAAAAAGCAGAGATGTAGAGAATGTGTTGCTGCCTATATAAAAAGATATTTGGTTTTTTGATGTCTTTAAGCAGTAGAATTATTTCAGCATAGAAACATGAAGAGGGGAAAGTATGTCTGGGTATGAGGAAATCCTGAAACCTGATAAAAGGACAGATAAGGCAAACAGGCAGAATTTTGGAATCCTGACAAGAAATGTATAATTTGTTTCCGTTAAACATCAAACCTTTATGTGTAATTACATTCTACAGAATACAGTCTAATGATTAATCAAAATAATAATTTCTGATTACACATTCTGGTGAAGCATTGGATCTTTTTGTTTTTATGTAACTGTAAAAATTAAAAGGCCATAGAATGATTCCAGATGAATGTAGTCACTTGCTATAAACACAAATGAGCCTTAGTTCCATGTCAATGTGTGCATATTTCTGTAGCCATGGAGGCCAGATCCTGGTAACTCCTGAGACTGGGAGTTTGCCCAGGGATCTTCTGTACAAAGTTGAAGCACTCAGCTCTTCTGTTGGATCCTCTTCCTTCTGGTGCATGGAGGTGGGGAAAAGATTCATATGAGGGGAAAAAAGTAATATCTTGCTATCAAAACTACTAACAATAGCTCAAACTAGCAATTTTGTCTGAGAAATTATCTAGTCTAGATAACATCTCACTACTGATAACCTACATCCTTCCTATACTGGCACTGCAGTGACAACATTGCTTCACTCTGCAGGTAGCAGAAGCTACAACTTTGTCGGCATACTTGAATGTACTGGACATTAGACTTTGTTTCAGTGTAATTTTGCTGAAATAGACTGAAAAAATAGAGAAATATTTTAATTGTAGAAATGTTTATTTAATCTTTCAGCTCCGACATCACCATGAAAGACATGAATTTCTCTGTCCAAAAGTTTTGTTGTTTTGGAAGGAGGGAGCAAAGGTTAAAGGAGAATTGGATTTATGTTTTTAAAATACTTTTTCCTCTTTCAATCCCAGCTGGATTTCTCTTATCTATTTTCTTTTAAGTAGTCTGTGAGTTTTCCTTTTTACAAGAAAATTCTTTGCCTAGAGAATTAAAAGTTATAGTTTACCTTCTCTATAACAGAATATTTACTTGAGGGAGCAAGATTTCTTCTTACATAGGAGCACAGTTCTCACAATTTTCATTCCTTTAACAAAATTTCAGTCGTTCTATTTTTCCAATGACAGAAATAGGAGCATTTGAAACACATCTGTAATTCCTGTTCCTTCTGTTCAAAAAAGTATCTAGAATAAGTGTATATCACTTTCATAATTAAATACTTCAGTGTTCATTGTGGTCATGTGCAACTCCTGAATCTGAAAGGGTTTGCCACTTCTCTCACAGGATGAACCTCATGCTTTTCACAGTGTGGCTTTTGCTAGACCATCATCTTATTTTCAACATAGATATTTTTTTAGAAATTTTCACTCTTGGACAAAGGGTGGACAAAGTCAGCTTTAGCTATTTTGGGACTGTTATATTTTGTATATACACAGATAGATAGATAGATAGATAGATAGATAGATAGATAGATAGATAGATAGATTTGTATATTTTGTTTCGGACTTTCATATTTTAAGGGTTTCTGTCTTCAGTTCTTCCACTGGACTAGAGGAATCTTTCCATTTCTTTCAGCTATGGAAGTGGGAAATGACTGCCCTCATTGGTGGTTTAGGGGGCAGATGTTTTTGT
Organism: Sturnus vulgaris; assembly: GCF_052056855.1. Lineage (NCBI taxonomy): Eukaryota > Metazoa > Chordata > Aves > Passeriformes > Sturnidae > Sturnus > Sturnus vulgaris. The sequence goes on along the minus strand of NC_142247.1, from coordinate 63,265,825 downwards.
AGACTTTTCAGTCTCATCATAGTTTATTCAGTGGGTTTAGTGGGGACCATTAGGCTGTTGCCAGTTGTAGCTCCATTAATATTCATTAAACTTGTCATTTTTTATGGTGGTCCACTTAGTTCAAAGGTAGAGATATTTTCATATTTTCTACCCTTCAATTCTCTGTGGTCACTTTCTGTGCCATGATATTTCTGCTTGGGCCTTGTGTCCCCACCACTGCTTTACTTACCTGGTCTCTTCATAAGTGAAGGATATCCCTGTATTTGCAAGTTCTGGATTAAAATACAAGATCATAAAATGTTGCTCTGATGAGTAGTAAAAAATGACATGGAAAGGCCTTAGAGTGTGTGTCTTCCAAACTATCAAACACATGATGTATAATACCTGTTCATAACATAGGTGAATTTCAAAATTCTTTGAACTTTCTGTGGTTAGTCCCCTTCCTGTCTCTTTTACTCAGATTCTTGAAGGATTTTATCACCTTTAGTTTTGTCTCACCACCCTTTTGTTCCATGCTTCCCTACACTGTCTGGTCTCATACTGCTATATTTAACATCTACCGAGTAGTTTAGATTATTCATTAACTGTGGGTGTTAATTTTTGAAAAGTTAAATAATAGTTTTGGACTTCTATTGGTCTAGTGAAAAGATCATGGCAAGTATAACAGTATTGCTTACTATACTGATTGCTGGAATTTGCACAACAATTTTTGTTTATAAAACTCCTGATTGCAACTAGAAGATATTTATTGACATGTAAATTTCTAAATACAAATTGGACAGGTAATGCTGGATAAAGAAATATAGTCTTAGATCTATTTCAGTAAATGGTATTTCATTAAAATTTCATTATTTCATTATTAAACATATGAATATTGTTTCAATGACTGAATCTAACACATGGTTTAAAAAGTTTAATTTAGTCTAGCAAGGAGTAAAACCAAATAATCTTTCCCCCCTAATATTAATCCTACAAGAAATACAGTTCTGAGGTTAAGGAACATTTGCCTTAGTAAAGAACTGAAGAATTTTTTGTACCTGCACTATCACTAGGTAGGTAAAAGCCAAATTAGAATAAATTGTTATGGATAAAGAACATTTACAAACAAACTTTAATCTCTTGATTAAGCACGAGTAAGATTATAAGTGACACTACTACAAGAGAAGAAGACAGAAAATCCTGTTGTTGCTAATTTTTTAGATTAATTTTGAAAGAGCCGTACTGATTTATTTTTTTTTGTTTAGAGAAGCCCAAACAAACTCTCAATTAGTGAAAGGTGATAGGAAACTTCTTCAAAATCCCCTGAATGGCTTCTGTTGAAGAGTGTTGGATTAGGTGGGAAGATAATAAAGCTATAAGAAGGAGGATTTGCCTTTTTCTCAGCATAAGCTCCCGTCATTGATTGACTTGAAGGGTTCCCTATTCAGATAAGGAGTGTGCTTTTTGAGATTTTGTTTATGCAGCACCAAATATTGTAATTATGCCCTCATGAATATTATTTCCAGAGAGAACAATGTGCATCCTTGTGGCAGTGAAATCCCCATTTAAAATGTATGTGCCAGCAGTGGTTATTCTGGATTGTTTATGCCTTTGTGATACACTTTCCTTCTCTCCCTTCTAATTGTTTTTGAATGACTGTGGCAGCGGTCACTGACAATTAATGACTGATGGGCAAATTGCATGAGTCCTGGCTTTGTTCCCATGATTACTGAGACACTTGCAAAACTAAAATTAACACCACCCTCACCCCCCACATTTCTCTGCCAACCATCATCTCTGAGTTACTGATCTACTCGCGTTTCCTTCATTTGTTCTTGAGGCTAAAAAATTTCATAAATTTTCTCTGCTTGGAATAATTTTTAGTAATGACCAGATTGATAAAGAGCCCAGCTAGAATATTTAGCGTATCAGGGTATTTTTTGTTGCATCGTTGTTAATCTAAGAGAAAGACATCATGGGAGATTCTTACTCCTTTTCTGGGATAGTAAATGTGCCTCATTATTGCCACGGTAATTAAGTTAGGCATTGTTGTTACAAATAGAAAAGGCTTTGAAAAATCAATAAGAAAACCTTTTAAATGTTTGTCTGGTGGAAAGGTGAAGCTGATATTTATATAATGTCCTTCTTTGCAAAATAAAACCTGTGTTCCCACAAAGGTTAATTGTGCTTTATATTCCTGTTGCATGTACAGTGTTATACAGAGGCAGTGAATTTGCACAAACTTCAGAGTGCATTCACTGTTGTTGGTGTGGTTCATTTAATACTTTTACTTTGGGCAATAGTGAGGGCATGCCCATCTCATCCTGTTGACATAATCTAGCTGTTTCTACCATTCTAATCACCATAGCTTCTGAGCTGCAGCTTCTGTGTTTTGCTGCCTTGCTTTCCTTATGTATACAGATCTCCCACTGATGTTGCTGTAGGGAGCTATATAAGATAAGAAGAATATTGATATTCATTAGTATCATGTGCAACTGAGAGATGTTTGAACTGTGAATATTGCCCTTCAGCTTTTGCTGTTGTACATTGCCTCTCACATGACTGACTGCCCATCAGCCGAGTTTTCATAGAGACTTGAATTTGAGTTTGAAATAATGCCACTGTGAACTTGATCCTTCTGAGAACTGAGCCACAGCTTTTATTTTTCAAACATATTGTGTAGCCAAATTCTATTTCAGCTTTGCATATATTCATACACTTAGATTTTGCAACACCAAGCAAAGAAAGATAAGCTTTAAACTGGTTGAAAGAATTTTGGATTTCTGCTTGGAATTTCTCCTTCTGTGTAATGTATTTCCAACACTGTAAGTCTTTGAGTTTAATGCCAGAGATCTATTTTCTCCACTAACTTTAAACATTGCCTTTGGGAGTTGCTCATCAAAGGAGTTAAACTAAAAGAGATAGCTATGATCAGGTGTTTCTAGGCTGCTTAGTTCATACAATGGGGATTTTTGTCATGCTGTGATGAGAGTCCCTGATGAGAGATGAGAAATACCTTGCTATCGTTAAAATTAAAATCATGTATGGCTACCTCAGCTTGAATTTTATAGAATCTTGGTTTTTACTGGGCTTTAGCATAGTTTTAAGCTGTATTTTTTTATTTGTAAAATGTTTCAATATAATTTTCTTTTTAAGATACAGGAAGTCAACTCCCTCAAACCTTCAGCACCAGAATAATGCACTAGGCTTGTCTAAAAGCAAGTCTAAAAATTGCCGTTTTTTCAAGGATATTCAATGTTGATGTTTTTCACGAACTATGGTCAGAACTGGGAAAGTATAGTCCTACAAAAAGTTTTGCTAAATATCTGGATTACAAACTGTAGAAGTCTTTTTGGTCTAAACTTATGTGTGATTTTTGATCAGAAAAACTAGACACACCCATTGTTTGAAAGCAGTTTTTATTCCTGGACAAATTAAACATAGTTTTCTTTCTATCTTAGCAGCTATTTAAGTTGTTTTTAAAAATAACACATTATTAAGTTAATTAGGGCTATTTGTTTATATTAGCATGTTAGATTTAGAAACAGAATTCTGGAGTCTTTTATTGTGATTCTGTAGCTGAAGGAAAGTTAAATCTTAGGCTGAATAAATTCCTACTTTACACGTAGTGAGGACAACAGTAAGAGCACAAAATCTGTTTTACTGGCTCAGAATAGCTCTCTGTCTAACATGTATCCTGTCTCTAAGTACTGCTTGGAGCAAATGGTTGAGAAAAGGCTACAAGAAACAGAGCAGGCATAATCTCCCTCATGCACCTTCCTACTTTTTAATCTCTCATTATGTTACAGAATCTCTGAGCTGGTGATGGTCTCAGGATCACTGTGCTCTAACTGTCCCTTATAAATGTGTCTAATTCCTTTTGAGAGCCACTTAAACTTTCCCACCCTCTGGGAAAGGTTTAATATACCATTATCATATCCCTTTAGGTGATATTTCTCCTAGCCCAAAAAATCTCACATTGGCAAATGAGGTCTTCCAAATCTCTGACAGCATTATCTATCCCCTCCTGCACCTCTGCAGCTTCTGCTACCTGTTTTTCGGTTGAATGACCAGAGCTACACACAGTACTAGGGTATAATTGGACTGTTGATGGCATAATGGTGTTTCCTGTTTCAGCTTCACTTCCTTTCCTGACATTGCTGGCATTATGTTTTCTTTTTGACTACCCATGAGCTTAAGCTGGTATCTTGAAAATCTTTTATCTGAGTGTTAATACCTACTTTAGAGCCCATCATTACAAATGTGTGTATGCACAGTTAGCATTCTTTTTTTGCTTTCTGCATTTCTTTGCATTTATGGAGATTAAAATTAATCGTCCATTTTAACACTCAGTGTTATGAGATTGTTCTTCAGGTTCTCACAAGCAGTTTTAATTTGATTATCTGGAATAAGCTTTCTGAGTCTTTCATCAATATCTCAAAATCAGGAAAGTGACTTCAGAATCAAAAGATGGTGAGAAGGAACGTGTGGCAATTTTTATTTACTTTCTTTATGCTTTATCCCTTAAGATGATTATTTGCATAATTTTATTCACCAGTAAAATGGACTAAATCTATGCTAAAAGAGCCAGAAAGAGAGTTAATACAATCATCTTGTTTCTGAAACGAAGGCTTTAGGAATGCATGGTAACAGCAGCTCCATTTAATTAGCTGAATTTAATTACGCCACAGAAATGAAACCAGCTGGCCCAACTTAGCAATGGGAAAGTGGGATATTGAAATCCAGAGCTGGACAGCAGGGACTCTTTGTATCTCTAGACACCCCAAAGAGTGTTTCACCCCACCCTTAGCTTTTATGCTAAACGAGATGGATTTTCCTCCTGACGCCCTGTCTGCCCAGGTGGATCTGAAGGGAATCAGCAGGGATTGACCCTGGGTGAGAGTGACGTGGAGGTCTTTGAAGTACATGAGATGCTTTTCACTTCAGTCTTGGCACACTCCAGGAAAAGCCTTCCTCTTTATAGATCCTGAGGCAACTAGTTTGGGGGATTGACAGAGAAATTTATTTAGTGTGGGATCTCCAGCAAAACTGGTCTGACAGAGCAGCAACAGCAGGTATTACCTTAATTTTTTTCTGCAAGATACACTGAGCCTTTTACACTTGTCCTATATTCCTGTACAACTCCTGTTGATGCTGTGCTACTGAAGAGCTGTGTAAGAGGTGGACAACAGCCAGAATTGCTAGGGAGTAGGCTTCTGGCTTCACTTTGTTGCTCTGAGAATGTTTTCTAGAATCTGCTAGGTATTTTGTTCTTAAAGGAAATATAGTTATGCTCAGATAGAGCCTGGAGTCAGGACTGTGTTTGGTCAAAAACTGCATGTAAAGGGCAAATTTTGTAAATATATACACGTACAGAGACACAATTTTTGGTTTTAAAAATAATTCTCTGGTATTATCTATCCATCTAAGGGCTTTGAAGAACCTGAATGAAAGGATAAAAAAATTGGGGCTAAATTTAAATTCTTTCATCCAAATTTTGAAATGTGACATATCAATACTGTAGTATCATTTAAAATGTTTCACAGTTTTTCAAGATTAATAATTTTAAGAATTTCAGGAAATAAAATATGTAGCTTTAGAAGACTTTGCTACTGTGTTGTATTTACTAAGTAACCTTAAATAGCACAGAGAATATAAAAAAGTTAAGACAATAGGAAAAAGAAAAATAGGAGAATAGGAAAAAGAGAAGAGAACTTGGCATTAAGGGAACCTTTTGAGAAATAATGTAATGTTTAATTGCAAGTTGGTGATCTGGTACTCAGATTATTTTGGCCTATTTTAGTTTATATAATACTCAGAAATTCATATTCATCTGTGATATACCAGCATCACATTTAGTGAAACTCTCCTATATCTTGGTAAACTGCAGGACACCGCATCTGGGAGTTTCTGAATAATTTATCTGAAGTAACGAGTATCATCATGTGATGCTGTATCAAAGCAACTGCTCAAGTGAAAGCCAGCTGGGTACAGCCGTTGTATATCAAATAGCTGCTTGAGTTGTCTCTCTGGAAAAATTAGAGAACATAATGAGCAAAATTAGAAAACCTGGGGAGCAGCCTCCATGGATACCTATTAGCAAGAAGTAATTTGATTAGTGTGAAATCTGTGAAAGTTCATTATTTACAAAGCTTTGTAGTCATATAAGAGAAATATGTATCTACATACACACGCCTATTTATACAGCATGGACACAAAAATATATAAAGTATGAGATGAGTACTAGATGTACTTATTTTTCTGTGTCAGCTTTATGAATATTGGCTCAAAATCTAAGGACTCATTTTGTACCCAACAGAAACTTTGGGTTGTTTCCCAAAAGGCTTTATGCAGTCTCACTAAAAGTAAATGCTTCAAATACAAGATCCAGGAGAGGCTGACAAAAGAGGTTTGCTAAGGAAAGATGCACAGCTCTGTTAAGTACTAGATAGATGATTTTATGAGGTGGGTCTATTGAAAGTGCTATTTGTGCCCATTCTGCCTGATGCTGACCAGGAACACAGAAACATGAATATGGAACTGAGAGGAGGACAGACCTGCAGAATTTTCAGCAGAGTCAATGGATTCTGCAGCTGGTCTGCATCTCTCAGGATGAAGCCCTGCTCTAAACATTATAACTGCTTTTACTAACTTGTCTCTTGGTCTCCTAGTAAATCTAAGATCAGAGTGGTTTAACAATGAAGTAATTTATGACATCTTTTAGATCCACAATTTTAAATCACAAAACCAATTTGAGGATCTATTTGTGTCAATGGCTTTTGTAGCTATGGTTAATTGTTTTTTTCTGAGAGACACGGGAGAAATACTGCTTCATAAGGTTGTCATTAGCCTGAGAAAAAAGAGGCCATTGATTAAAGGCATGAATAGAATGGCTTGTAAGCCAAATTGCCAGTTGGGAATTCCCGAATGGCCAAGGGCACAGCCTGTCTGATCTTAGCAAAACTCTGCATTGCAGTGGGGAACTCTCTAAAGGATGCATTATCTTGTGATGTTGACCTTAAATCAAGTCCTTTTTGGAGGAAATAAACAAAGGCTTTCATTTTCAATAACAGATTTGTAATATGCTAATTCAAATGTGATCCCAAACCAGAAAAAATCTATAGCAGTTCACAGGGACAGGCATACTTTTATATATATTTAGTACATGTCTGCAGTATATGAAAGTAAAACAAGGATCCTTCTATAGTACATGAAATGTGAATATTGCATCATTATTACACGGGAATGTTAATGGGGAGGACTGCATAGCAATTCTCTTATATATACTAACATAAAGAAATTACACTCTTAAATTGTAAAAATAACCAGGAAAAAAAAAGTACATTGAGACAGTGCTTTTGTTTCTTTTCTTTGAAAGATATTTTATCAAAATATTCTTTTCAAGTGATAGTGATGTTTGACAGAGATAAATAATGACAAAGTGGAATCTTTAGGTATCCCAAGGCCTACTGATACTCTGTTAAAATTCAGTTTGTAAAAACATCATACAAACATTAAATGTGTATTGGAACATTTTTATGATTTATTGAATTTTGCTAGCTAATATTTTTCTAAAGGAATAAATGCTAGTAAATTCCCTAACCTTCATGTGAAGTGGTCCATTCCACATATATGTACAGAAGTGTGCATCATCAGTACATCACCTTGTTTACAATTTCGTGATGAAAGGTAAAATTAAAAGAAAATCAATTCATAAAAGCAATTTACAATATTCACAGGCTGAATTAAGTATTTTACTATTTTTATTCTTTTTGGGTTTTTTTGTCATAAAGAGTAACTGAGTCAAAATGGAAAGGACAAAACCAGTCTCTTAGAAAATCTAATTTGCAAAATCTAATCTAATCTAAATCTACAGGCTTTGGACCATTACAGGAGCACAGATACTTGTAGTGAAGTCCACACTATTGTGATTTCTAGAATGTCATATTTTTAATGATTCTAGTTAAATTAATGATGATTAATTTTAATGATTCTAGCGAAATCTGTGATGAGAAAACAGAGCTTGCATTTAGCCTTGTGAATGTCATCCATTAGCCTTTTAAGAGAGCATACATCAGCTAACCATCAAAAGCACATTGTGGCACCCAAACCTTCACTGAAATCTTAAAATTAATTTGTCAAATTACCAGTTAGCATAGATGGGCAAAGCTCAATAACACATTTTGAAGAAATACTTTTACAGGAGCTTTAAGCACACTGTCCCAAGAACAACAGAGTATCCTGTCAACTTCCTTTTTGTGGAAGATGAGGTTGGTAGGTGTTTCTGCAACAGCTCTGTTAGAGCACACTGTCTATTCTGCAGAGAACTGCTGTAGTGGTTGCTGTTTGAGGAGCTTTTAGCTGTTTTGTTTTCCTCCTGGATCACACCATTGGTACTGTTCTGTACTGCCTCTTTTTCCAGTCACTGGATTCTGAGCATTCTCTGATCTCCACTCCGTCCCCTGGAAAGGCAAGACAAAACAAAAATACAACATAGTCTGCTGGCTACTGGAATTACTAGTGTTAAATGCTCTATCACCACTGGGCTGAAAATTGAGTTATTTATTATCAATTTGAATGCCATTCTGGAGTTCCACTACAGTTAGCACTGCACTACTTTCATTATAAAATCAATTTCCTGGAGATGCCTATCTCCATTGGTTTAATATATACCACATTGAAAGTTGGCATAGAGGAGCTGGTGCTCTTCCAAGGTAGAAGTATTGACTGCTGAAGAGGAGGTGTAGTTAAAATAGGAAAAAGCAATAGACTTCCTATGTTTCAGACTGGCTGATGCTCACCAAGCTTAAAGGACACATCTCAGTGATTTTTTACTTAAAAGTCCCCATTCCCACTTGAGCTGTGTGGGGAACAGCTCCCATTCTATCCTTTCTTTCAAGAAGTGCCTCCTGATTAACCCCAGCTGTCCTTTTTCTCTCAGCTCTCAGTTGTCCTTCGGTGAGTATCTCCCAGGGATGTACCCTGGACCCCAGGTTCAGTAACCTCCACTGCTCCCACACGGAAGGCAGGGAGGAGCAGAGCTCCTTCTGGGGTCACAGATGTGGCTGGCTCAGAGGGAGCCGTGTTTTCCTGGAGTTTTCCAGCACTGCAGGCACTCCGTGCCCTGCCCAAGGGATCTGCTGTGCCCGGCTCTGAGCAGCCGGGTTTGTGAGCTGCCAGCTGAGCTCAGCAGGCTCAGCCACCCCCTGCTCAAAACCGGGTCACCTGTGTCCTGCAGATTTCAGACCAGGAAACCCCCACAGCAACGGAGAACGTAAAATTTATTAAACGTGGAGAAGTTTATAGCTGCCTTTGCTTATGCTCTGGCAATGTCACCGCAGTCACAAGGTTACAGGAACAACAAGGATGCTACATCATGCTATTAATACGTCTGGTTTGGGGCTTTTTTAAGAGGATTTTGCAGCTTTAACAGTTTTATGTGCCTAGAGATACTCTTAGTCATGGATTTATTAGGATATTTTTTCTCTTTAAGTATTATTAGATATATCTTTGGAAACGGGGTTTAAACCTGTCTCTTTCGAGGTAATTTAATGTGTAGAAAAAGCCCAACTTTTCTTCCTTTAGACTAGAGGGCTACTTCAACTCTTAAACTGTTTATCATCCTCATAACTTTCCTTTATCTCATTTCTATTCATCCTATTTCCTTCTCCATCTTTCTTCCCCTCCTCACCTTTTAAGTGATCTTAGCAGATGCTAAAGATGTCAGGCTGTGATAGCTCTGCAGATACAGAGTCTTTATCAGACTTTAAAGATGTTGTTAATTCAGGAGTAAGCAATGTCAATCCTATATCACAGATTATCTGTCATGGACTTAACCAGGCCCCTATTTAGAGAAGGAAAATCTATACACCATGTTCTTTATCTTCCTCAGTGGTGACTGCTGAAATATTTGCAGATTGACCACTGATGATGAATTAGTATGTAACAGGTGTATGCTACTCTGCATCGTGTCATTGTGTCAGAAGCTCCATGTTTGATGGCATTTGGGCTATTAACCAGTTATAATCATGGTTATTTAGTATTTGCACCACATAAGGCCCCAGATAACCCACTATAAATGAATCACTAAAAGCACAAAACTGAAAGCCACAAATGCTGAGCTAATTAGAAAAATACTACACAGAATGAAAAAGGAAGGAAACAGTGATTTTTTGTTTATAATTTATTGAATTCTCCCCTAATTCCCTCTTTTTATAACAGTTTAACATTCACATATTTTCCTTTTGCTGTGTATCATAAACCAGGCCTATTTTCTCCTGCATTTTTTCTTTTTAATAGCTTCTGCCTATGTATTTCCTTAATTTTGTTTTCTTTGTTAAATTCCCCTTTTTTGTTTGTGTGTCTTTTAATTGGGCATTTGCCTCTTGTCCCTGTTTCTGTGGAGTTTATCCAAACTCTAAGCCCCTATTTTTGTAGACTGCCCTTGGATTTCTGCAGGCAGGTGCCTCTGCCCAGGCACAGACCACTGAGGTATAAAGAACTGCAGATGTCATTATTCTGCAGTTATTTAGTGTGTATGTAAATTGTTTTGTTCTCTCTGTAATTATTTTTTTTCCTCTAGATCCTGGTTGGGTTTTTTTTCTTATCAGCTTCCTCAGACAGAGGATGTCTTCACTAGACAGGCAGCCATAAAATCCTTCTGTAGGGAAGGAGGCTGCATGTTTACAGTGTTGGGCATGTAGAGTAGATTTCCATTCACTGGACCAAATTAAAACTTAAAGAATGATTTTAGCTCTGCTAGCTTCCCATTACATCATTTCAAGGAAATATTTTGGATTTAGGGTATATAAAGCTAACAAAAACATTACCATTGTTTATCAAGCTACATGCTCTAGTTTCAGGATTATCACCTTCCAAGAAAACAAAACCTACAGTCTTGTTCTAACAAAAGATACATTAATGCATTACTGCATGAAGATAATCTTTACCAGTACCTTTATTTGTTTAAAATGCCTATTGAAAATCATCACTCTGAAAAAGGCACATATCAGCCTGGAAGTTTGAAATAACATTTCAGAAATCCATCATTTTATTAAAATCAACTTTTCAGTCACTTAAAGTATTACTGTACAAAAATTAACAATATAAATTTAAATTTAGAGCTTGGCAATTGGCAAAAGCGAGTCACCTGCTTGGCTGTTATGTAATGATATGTCCAAATTTATTGAGCTGCTAAATTAAACCTTTCCTGTTATAATGCAGATAATCAATACACTAATATTTGTGTAAATTTGCTTTGCAATCTGGAGAGAGGGAAGAAGCGATGTCTGTATCATATTTTTTTCCTTTTAAATTTATTTTTGCATCAATTTAATCAGCAAGCACTATCATCTTTTACTAGAAGGATCAACTTGGTCTGGTCCTAAACTCTAGCTAGCCCTAACTATCTAGTCCTTCCTCAAGCTCATGTGTATCAGGAGTTCAAAGTCTCTTACATGAACTTCCTCAACACCAAGGTGCCGTCTGAACCCACATATGATTTTGTCTTTGCTATTGCAAAATGCATCTTGTGGCTGTTGTCAGACTTTGGGGGGATTTAGCAGTAGAAAGCTGCTCCAAAATCTTTCTGGCACTACAAATACCACTGTTCAGCAATATCAACCTTTCACTGTCACTTTCACTTGGGCTACTCAGCAAATTATCAGCTTTTAGTCACTTAAAAGTGCAAAAGTCCTATTCCTAGCTAAAGATGGTGAGAGTTAACTTCTTAACTTTTCACCTGGATGAGGGAAACTGTTATCTGGCCGAATCATGTCTGAAGCTGGTGCACAAGCAAAGATTTGACTGTACCTTGAGCTTCTTCTTAGCTCTCCAGGAATGCCCAGTGCTTTATTCTCTACAGAGCATCTAAAAATACAGTTAGGCAGGGTGTCACCTTCCTGAGAGAAAGGACGCCATCAGATGATTGATAAAGGCATCCTGGCATAAGGAAACAGCTTTATTAAGTTCACAGACAGGACATGTTTTGTCAGCTCTCACTTAAACTTGCAGCACAGACCTGTCCTTAAAACTTCTGACAGGGAAGTACAGAGACTTTTGAAAACCAGGCCTTTTGTACCAGGTTCTTTATCACAATGAACTCTAATTCAGTAACTTAGTGTTCATCTGAATGCATACTACAATGAATAGTCAATCATTTGTCATTTAATAATGTAACGTGTCGTTTTTCCCATTTCCCACTTGCAGCTGGCATTTTTGCAATGCATTTTATTTTTCAGACATCTTCTAGTGAATCACCAGATAGAGCAGCTGTGACAACTATCCATTAATTATATGGCTGTATTAAAGTCTAATGAAAATATGACTTTCAAGGGAAAGTCTCCAGTAGTGCCTAAGTAGCAGCAGTTAAACCAGCACTATCTGGTGGTTGAATTGGTGGTTGATTAAATATTTGTATAGAGATTCACATAGCTTTATTAACCTCAAATATTATTTATGAACAATTTGCCTTTGGGATTAGAATGAAGAAAAGCAATAGAGGTTTTTATGTCTCAGTAGTAATTAGTATTGCCTTGATGCACATTTGCACTATGCCAATCACAGGCAATCCAAAATCACCCACGTGTGCCATGGCCTTTCTCTTGATTTAGACCAAACAGACTTTCTGTATTTTAGATGCAGGAAAGTAGATAAGCTGCCTTATTCTATCTACTCCAATATATAAAAAGTGAAAAGGATCAGCAAGGGTTTAGAGGTCTTTTAAGATATTAAAAAGTAAGTGATGTGCAAGATGGAAGCAGCTGTTTGGCTTCACTGGAAGCAGAAACTGAAATCAGAAGGCAATACATAAATGTGCTCATAATTTTGTACCACAGCTCTCCGTGGTCTTGATGGGATCAGCCTGGGGACAAGTTGTTAACCCAGAGGGCAGAGTCTCCCTGTGGGCTGGGGGTGGAGAGACCCCACAAGCTGCAGCCATTCAAGGGGGCAGAAATCAGGAGAGTTTAATTATGCAGACACCTACACAAGGGATGCTTGGGTCTTGGAGGGATTCCCAGGAAGATACATAAAAGCCCAATTCAGTAGGTTTCTGTTACAATCCCATTCAAGAGTCGATAGACTGAAGCTTATGCTGAGGAGGATGACCTGTTTCATTGATTACTAGAACTTTCTCATCATCTGTTTTGTATGATTCTGACCTTTTGCTAAATGAAATGGGGACTTTTCAATTTTCTCATTGAAAATAGATGCACGTGCTGTCAGCAGGAGCCATAGACATACCATTTCTGTCAACTTCGTGATTTTCCTGTCAGTTTTTTCTTTTTGTTACTGGTATGCCATAATGCTGACAGCTTTTTTTCTTCGAACAAAGCCTAGCAAGGAAGTTTCTGTCGAAATGTGATTATTTCTTTCACTGACATAGATGGGGACTGTTCCCACTTCTGATTCTGTAACCATGCTCCTGAAACTGTCACCCTTCACCTTGCTGGGTTTTTTCAGATGCCAGATATTTTCTAGGATCTGGCAGAATTCCAGAGAAACTGCTGCTGTGTTCCTGCTGAAATCATCATCAGACATCCTGTGTATTTCAGTTGCAGTGCATTCAGGCATAGATTTTTGCATACCACAAATACAGAATATTGCTTCACCTTGTAGTAATTTTTTCTCCATAAGCCACAAAAATGAGCTTCTATGGCTACATTTAGAACCCATTTCTCTTTAAATGCTAGCCTTTTTCTATTTCTTCTAGTGGGAAAAGGTGGAATTAGTAGCATAGAGTTATTGCTACGAAATTTAATACTCTACAAGAAATAGTATGTCTATTAGTTCTTCTCTTGGAAGGTTTCAGTATGCCCCAAAGTGTAAACCACTTAATATTCATCTCATCCATTGTATGGTGCCCACTGCATCTCTGATACAGCAGAATTAAGCCTTCAACAGAGAGAGGAGGTATGAACCTCAGTTTTCACCCTGGCCTGACTGGATGTGCATGAGCCTATCTCTCTGCTCTCTTCTGTGAACTCGAATTTGTCATGTCCTGTCTGGTTGTATTTATATGGGGGAAAAATAAAAAGCCTCTGTAGAGTTTCTGGCAATCTTAATGGACCCTGCCTGCTTTCTATGTGTGGACTACAAAGAGAATCCCAAAATCAGTCATATGGTGCATTTCTTTCCCTGTCACTTACCTCAGTAAAGATCAAGGAATCCTGATGAAAATACACCTGAAACAAATTATTATTAATAAATATAAACTAAGATATATTTTCTCGTACACTTGACACATAATTTCACTCTTCTTTCAAGGAAAATGGGATGGAGGAAAATGGGATGGAGAGGTGGCTAAACAAACTTAGAGGGGCCTCTCCAATGGAAGGAAGGGAATCCAGATAAGCAGAGCATAATAGTGGGACCTAAGGCCTTGGTTTGGGAATTAGCAAGAAAGGAGGCATGATCACAAGGAAAGTTTTGTTGCTGTTGTTGTTATGATGACTTGTAAAATTCTGGCTGTTTAGTGCCAGATGAATGCTAAGAAATTTAATGACAAAAAATAAGCTTATAATTCAGCTGAAGTGTCTCACCCCAAAGCTCCAAAGAACTGCAGAAAGGAACATGTATTTTAACTCTCTCATCCTTGATCAATGCCCCAATAAACACAAATGCTCACCTTGTGTACAGACCATATCATGAGGCTGTCTGATATGTTGATACAGTCTACTCTACTAAAATAATCATTGCTTTTAAATTAACTGTACCTGTTTGCCCCTAATCCTGCTGCTAGCACCCCATGGAGCATTAGCCTCCACCTTCTGCTACTGAAACCCAGCTTTTCAATGGAGATTTGTACCTTTTCCCTCTATTCCTTGAGAATAATCAGACACTTGATCAAGCAAGATCATGTCAATATATGCCAGCTTGTTCTAAATGACCTCTGGACCAGCTGATACTTTATACTGCATGGTCACCCAATATTTGGAATGGTTCTAAATTTTTTCCACTAGGTTTTAACGTTTTAGGAAACACAAACTTCACTGAAACAATCTATTTCAGATATGAGCATGGACATTAGAAGGATATGATTTGTATCTCATTCACCCCAATATACAGCCATTAATTTATGCCAAAACTCTAACTAAGAATGATCAAGAAAATCACCATAGTAATTACATGCAGCAAATACAGTTTCTTGCTACAAAATTTCAGAAAAAAAAATTAAAAATATACTTAGTGTATTCATAGTCTTTCCAGTTGATTTCATAGGGTTTATAAATAATCCCTAGGCTTCTTTGAATATTTTTAGTACTTAGAATCTTAACTTCTTACACTCCTCCTTTAGATTTCATCTTCATCACAGCATTTATGAGTGTAAGGTGCCCCTTCACAATTCCTTCCATGTTCTTTAGCTTAGGTGAAACAAAATGCATTCTGTAACAAAAGACAGTAGAGAAAAATTACAAAGTGTTTCTAAATCCTAGTACTGTCAATGGTTTTAAAATAAGGAAAGTAGCATTATTCTTAAAATTAGTTTTCTCTTGTTTACCACTCTTACTCTAAAGAGTTAATCTATTCCTCTGCATAGCTGCCACTGATCTATGGATAGCATTTCCACAGTCAGCTTTGTTAACAGTAAAATACATGTTACATAGGCTGTCTGGAGGTGATAGATGTCCTTTTCCTCTGCAGTCTCAGAACCCCAAATCTAATCAAGTTGTGGAAGTCCTGGGGAAAAGGCTAGGATCCAGTAGTGCTAGGGAAGATGATGGACAGCAACTGTGTAAAGGACAGTTTATTAGTTAAAAAGACCTCCTGTCTTCTTTTTTAATAGTTTTGAGAAGAAAATTTAGAGCAAAAACATTGAAGGACTTACTCCAGTTCAGAAAAATTAAAGCAGACTTTCCACTGTGATTCTTCTAGTGCTCTAGTTTTAAGTTTCGAAATTTGAAATCTGCAGTCTGCAAGGTAGAAAAGAAGACTTTATAACTTTTCTGTAGATCAGTTCAGAACGTAATGATTCAGACTACTGAAGGAAAAAAAATTACAAAATAATACATAAGTAGATACAGAATATTTATGTTTATATATACCAAACAAAAGATCAAGTTATTTGTCTAATTGTGCAGAAAAAGCTTTCTTTTGGATTTAAAAAAAAAAAAGGTTTCTTCTTTTTTTCTTTTTTTTTTTTAGTAAAAGTTAAAAAATAGTTATTTTTGGTTTATAAAGCCAAGACAATACTCTGAATAGCTTATTTTTTGTTCCCGATCTTATTGTTGAAAATGCTGATTTTATAGAAAATATAATTTACCTTTTGCTGTGGGATTGAAAATTAGTGGGTTTAAAGTCTTTATGCTTAATTGGAAATGGCATAATTTTTTTATGAGCGAGTTTAATCCTGTATGCACATTCAGTTTTTCAGATACTGTTGTAGTTTTGGTGTCCTGAGCTGTACTGAGAAGGCAGACAGCTGGTGGTTCCTGCTGCTTGGATTTTCTCTCTGGGGCACAGCACCTTGGAATGCCCAGTGAACACTGAGTACAGAAATATTGACAATGCCAGGTGTTTAAACCACATTGTGCATTCTGCTCTAAGCACTGTATGCACAGTATTACATTCTGTATCCCTGAACAACATGTTTTCTTACATCCTGCTTTATGGACCTAGCTCTCCTTGCCTAGGCATATGGGATATTTCATAACCAATGCTTCTAGGTTAGTTACACATCACAACAAAAGAGAATTCTTCTGGCATTATAAACAGCTCTGGTTTAAGCAGACATCAAAACCAGAAAGTTTTCTGTCTGAAAAGCACATACAGTGGACTTCTCAGTGAAGAATTCAGTGTGTTTAAAAAAACCCTGTGTATTTGTTAAAATAATTTGTTAAAAACACTGGTGTTATAGTCTTCCTTGAGAAATAAATAACTGGAAATAACTGGAAATAGAAAAAGAATCCTGTCTAGTTCCTCACTGTGATTATTAGCACTTGGTGGTATGCCATGTTGTCAGTAATAGAGAAAAAAAACTTCATGTAAATGCATTACAAGCATTTTACTGTTGTGCTTTGCTAGACTTGCTTTATTGAGTTTTGCAGTCTTTGTTAATACACTTCACAAAGGATAATTGTAATATGTTGTCTAAACTTGTCACTTAGGAGACTAAAACCAGTTAAGAGAGCAAATAAGAATTACAATTTTCCCTGAGTGATACATGCCAGTGTTTCTGCATTAGCTAATCCACTGAGCATAGAAGCCATCTTTCCTCATTAAAAATCTTATCTTTGAGGAAATATTATGGATTTACTGTTCCAAACAGTAACAATTAAATCAAGAAAAATGCTCTGTTGAATTTTGGGCTAAATTAGAATTTAAAGGGGGCTGAAGAAAAATAACAGCATTATGAAGTACATGCACCTTGATTAGAGCTAGTGTAGAGGTGTTAGGCTGTGCAGCCTTACAAATCTGTAAATCTGGGGTCTCCACTTTTGCCATACAAAATAGATCAGTGAGGGGTTTTTAATCTTAGTGTGAAAGGTGGTCCTGATAATTTGTTAGAGGGCACATCATTTTTTTCAGGCACTCCTGATCCAGTGATAATTTCTGCTGAGATTATGAAAGAGGCATGAGACTCACCATGAATCCCATAGCATTTATGGCACAGGTAAAGACACACCACTGCACTCAAAGCCCACCCATTCCAGTACACAGGCTGAAGTGAGCATGAAAGAGCTCTCCACCCATTACACCTTCAGTGCTCTAGTTCCTCCCTAAAAATTGGACTTATTCAGAAGTGGCTGCAAGGAGAGTACAATGGCTGATGGACATCACTAGCTCCTTGTCTGTGTTGGGCCCTCATTCCTCCAGACTCCAAGGAGTGAATTTTAAAGACTTAAGGAAAGCAGTGCTCTGCTGTAAGGATCCATATTTGCCTTTCTGGACTTCTTCCCATCATCTCCTTTCTCACCCCAGACTGAAATATTGATGGCTCAACTATATGGCAATGAGAAAGCAACTTGTGTGTCAGGGGAGAACCAAATTCACTCAGCAACCTAGATAAGGTTTATGGTAATGTTTTTCAGTGTTTTAACAGTCTCTGCAACTTAGCCACAGCAGGAGACTCTGTCACTGTACAGTAAACAAGAGCTGATTGATTTTGTAATCTCAAGAGGGACACCTGCCTTCCCATTTGACTAAAGCTCTCATTTCTTTTGCTCTAGTAAATCTTACAAGCTAGAGAACAAACAGCACTCTAGTACTTCATACATTTAAAAAAGAAAATCCATTTCCATCTTCCAGAAAACAGAATTGTAGGTGCAGAAGGTCAGAAGTGCAAGTTCTCATGCACTCCGTAGCATCATGCTCTTGAAAAAGAGCTTTTTCTTTTTGATACAGCTGAGACAGTTTTAGCATCTGTGTGATATGAAGTGTCTTCCTCCCTGCATGCATGTTCCTTTTGTACAATTCTATTTATATGAACAATAAGAAATAATTTTTGTAAAATCAAATAAAAAAATGAGAAAATCAGTCTATAGGCGTTAGAGAGTAGAATAAAATTTATGCATTTAAAAGAAAGCCAACTTTCCCATAAATTCGTGTGTTTAGAGCCTTCTCATATTGCATTCTTCTCTCCTTTTTTGTAAGTGTATTTTTTACATATTAATTTTGAGTGTATCTCTGAAGTTATTTAAAAGACATGCTTTAGTGGTGGACTTAGCAGTGCAGAGGTAATGCTTGGACTTGATGACTTTAAAGGACTTTTCCAACTTATTGGAAAGTTGGAAGTTGTATGATTCTATGGTTCTATATGCCTCTTGAGGCCAATACAACTGTATCTTATGGCATATGTTCAGATTTTAGAAAGGCCACTCCTGTTTTCATCATCACAGCTTTTTAATGCTTTGTAATTATCAGATGTTTGGGGTCCCTTTGCAGTGCTGTATTATCTTGTAATCTAGAAATATATTTTTTCCATTATTTAATGTGACTTTAAAAAAATTAGGAGTCCTTTAGAAAGACTGCAAAGAATAACTTTGCAGTAATTCTAATTCTAGGGGGAAAGTATCTGTTTCATTTTCACATTGAGGGAGCACCTTGTTTATTTCTAAGGAGCTGAGAGCTGTCCCAGGAGTTGTGGTGTTGGATGGGAACTCCCAGCAGGTCCTGAGTCCACAGGCACCAAGGCAGCTGGATCCTGCTGAAACCCCACAAACTGTGGGAAACTGTGCTGTGGGGGAGAAGCCAGTTTGCACAACCCAGTTTTCTTTAAATTGAATGGACTCTACCCCATCACAAAATTCACAACTACTCCTAAGCCTCGTTCTCCAGGCTGCACCCTGGGCCCTTTGCTGTTTATTTGGAGTAAAATCCCAGTGCAAGTTCTGTCCACCATGTATCCCAACATTAATTTCAGTTCCTTGTAGAATTCAGGTGGAAGATGTGTCTCTGAAAGTTCTTAGTAAACTACACAGCTCTTAAATTCACAATCGTGCCCAAGATAAATGCATTCAAATAATAAAGAGTTTTTTTCAACATTAAACATCCAGGGATGAGGAAACACCAAATTTAAGCAGCATTACCCACTCTAGTTCAATCCTTTTTGTGTGAATCAATGTATGTGTTGACTGCATGAGTTCATTAAAAAGAATTCCTGGTCTCATTTAGTAGGGCAGACACCCAGCAAATAAGTTTTATGTTAAGTGGTCAAAGATTTACAAAATGTTTAAGCAATTAAAGTTTATTTTTAAATGGGATGTATCAGCTGTCTTAAGCTCAGTAACTGCTTTGTGCTGTCACCTGCTCAGCCCACTTCTTTACCCATAGTCTTCCTTCAAATTTAAGTTCTACTAGCTTCAAGTGATCACTGAAATTGGGATTTAACAGGTTAAATAATGCTATTAACAAATACTTACATGTACATTTTAGTATGTCCAACTTCTTTGAAAGAAAATGAATTTTCTAACAGCATTTCCTTGAAAGTGGGAACAAATTTTGCTCTTTTGAAAGACAAGGAAAAATTCTCGTTGTGGAGAGCAATGATTAAATATTGCAAGGTAATTTGAAAGGAAGATCATAGACTTTGAGTTAATTTACAGCTGAGTTATGGTCAAAGGAAGGTAGCTATTCTTCAGCATCTGACAAAACTTCCACAGCAGCAATTGTGTTGAAAGATAATATTAAAGTCTTTAAACTTCTAGTCAGCCTATCAGAGATTCAAAGTACTACTAAAATGGTGTTCTAGCAATTGAGGAGCACTTTCTCAGGTACAGTGTGCCCCATCTTTCTGGCACCACCTGGAGGCACGATATTTTTAAAAACACTTAATTGCAGTTTGTTATAGAACTGAGGTGCCTTCACTAGTATTTTGGCTTCATATACCAATTGCTTGCATTTTCAGTCTTCCATAAAAGAAGAAAGCAGTAATATGAGGAAGAAATGAAAGATCCTAAGTGAGAATGTACTTTGAAAGTGTGTAAAACAAAGACTTACTATGTAAATATGTAAATACAAAATGAAATCAGTTTTGGTTAGGTTTGTTTGGGGGGGGTTTAATGCCTTTTGGAGTCAATGTCAGTTTCACAACTGTAAGAGAAAAAAATGAAAAATCATCAAGCAGTGCTATGTCCTTAAACTTCAGGTTTTACTCCTCCAGGCTGTCATTACTCATCGATAGTCTGACTAATGTGAGCTGGACAACTTTCATGTTATTCTGAAGTACCCATTTTGACAAGGCAAAATTAGTAACATTTTCAGAGTTCTTAGCAAATCTCACTTATATTGGCAGGCAGCATTTATTTCTTCTGCCTAGAAGTCCCAGAATTGAGGATGCAGGATCCCAACGGAGAATAATTCCCTTCAGAGATAAGTTCATGTCAGCTTTCCCTTCAGAGAGGTGGGTGAATTTTAATTGGGTGCATCTGGGAATTCTCCCATTTCCCAAGTCCCCCTACTGCCTTCCAGCTCTAGCAGGGTCATGTCTCCTCAGCTCCTGAGTTGTATTTGATCCTTTGAGAAAGTCTCAGTTGAGGTTTAATAAATGTAGCTCAAGAAAAGTGTGCCTCCATCTCCATATTTACAGCTTTGACAAAGCCACATCAGAAGCACCAATATAAAAAGCACCAGCTGCTGAAATGGAGAAAAGGAACAAGTTACGCAACCCTTTATCTATTGAGGTTAGATGGCCAAAAATAAAATCACCATTATGAAACTTCCAAAATCACAGAGAAACTTATTTGATCCACTTTTTTGTACTATACATACAGTTGCAAAAAGATTTATGAGAATCAGATCCCTTAGGCATCCCTACCCCACACTATCCCCCTATCCCAATCCCTGGTAACCTCTATCCCATGTTCTCCAAACCCATCAATTAGGTATTTCCTAGTTAAAGATATTTACACCTGTCAGTGAATCCAACTTCACTGGAAGCTGTCTCTCTATTGCATATTTTGTATTCCAGATTTGGAAACCTGTACTGATTAGCTGTGGTCCATAGTCCTTTCCATGGAGCTGTTTATTTTTAGGGAAGGTTACATTAATTCTCTAAAAACTTTTTAGAAATTTTTTTTAATTGTTTTTGTTTATAACAAAAGCAAGAGACTGATTTTCTTTGAAAAGAAAGTAATGCTAGTTAATGTATGGTTCTGGTTGCCCCTGCAAAGAAAAAATTCTTTTATAGCAGTAAAATTTGATCTCATCTCTTTGCCCTTCAGACGGCCTCACATCACTCCTCTAATACATTAGTAACCTTCCCCACCCAGATCTCAGTGAAATGTCAATAATTATCTGCCATCTAGAAACCCAGTACCCTGCAGGAGGCTCGTGTCACCTCTGAGAGTGCATCTGAGTGAGGAAGGGAAGCAGAATCATGTCTGACTGTTTGCCAAGAATGCAGAGGAAAGTGATACCACCACCAAGAGCTCAGTTTAGTGAGGCTGGAGGGCATGAAATGACGGGAGAGTTTGGGTACCTTGTGCTGAAGTCAAGGTCAAGCTGAAGGCAAGATCAGAATTTGTTCTTTGGCCATGATGGGGTTTTTCTATTCATTCAGTTTCATAGTGTTTTTTAAGAGAAATATGTCAGCAGATGGAAATGCTGAGCCACAGAGCAAAGTCAGCTGCTACCTTAAAATATGTACCTTGGAATATATAATCCACATTCTCTGTCTCTTATCTGATGTCTTCCTTACTGACTTGCTGGAAAGATATTTGGGAAAAATCACCATGCCTAAAAGTTGGGGATATCATCAAAAGAGTGCAAGTGAAAAAGATTATGTGAGAGATGCAAATTGGTATATACAGTATTGAAGTTCAACCTGTATAAGGCTGCAAAATGCTGAAATTTCTTAATGGACATCTAATTAATATCTGTTGTTCTTGATGTTCATAATGTCTGTCTTGGCACTGGATACTCATATTTATCTGTCTAGCTTCATCAGATCTCTGCTCTGATCAGATCTCTAGTGAGACAGACTTTGATAGAAACCCACTAAGTTATTCCACCACATGAAAGTCTGTCTATGGTAATATACATTTTTAATTGGTCAGAGCTGTTGTTTATGCCGTACCAGACGTACAGACTTTACAGTCTCATGTTTATCATTTAATAGGCTATCAGGAAGTAATTATCAGGTTTGTTTCATTTTGTCAGACTGGCTGCAGTATACTTCTATTAAGGATTCAAATAAGTGTTAAATTGTGTGTACTGCCTGGTTTTCAACTGGATAAAAGTACATACTAGTAGAACATTCAGAAGAGAAATATCTGTTTGCTCAGAGTACTGAATAGCTTAATTCTTAGATGATTCCTTATTTCTTTTTTTATATGTGAACATAAAATAACTCATTTACTTAAGCACTGTGGTATGTCATTAATTCTATGTAGCGTCTGTAACTACTGTGCTGTTCGAATCTATAATTTAAATGAGGTTCTGCACTCAGTCTAACTGAACAGAGGAGATAGGTACCATAATAGCTTGCAATAATTGACCTGGCGGAGCCATTTTGGAATCATTTGAGAGTAATATGCTTGACCCTGCAACCTTTCCTCCCACAGACTGTCTGATTTCAATCTTACTGTTCCAACAGAGACTATTAGCATGGCATCATCTCTGATTCATGGGGATGTGAAGAATGAATGCATTATATATGGAAAAAAGCATTTTGGTCTCTTGGCTATGGTAGGATGTTGGAATTGAAAGGGATAAAAATACATTGTTTGAATCTTGTAGCTGAGATGATGGTGATCAGCATAGACAGGATGGATGCCAACAGGTTTCCCTGTTACAAGCTGGAAAATTTAAATGTCTTGCCATTGAGTTGGTCTTTCTGAACATGAACCCTTTTTGGGAGGGGGAAATTCCACTCTGGCTGAGGAGTATTGTCCTTTCCTCTCCTTTATTCACTTGGGAGGTGCAGTTTCAGGTAAGGCCACTGTTCTCAAAGGAAGCCAAGACTGTGACTTATTTCATTCTCTGTCATCTTCAGCCAGAATTTTAGAAGCAGTAGAAGAAGCAGAGCTGGGGTCAGAGATGTGAACAACCGTGGGGTGGTTTTGGTGGGGTACCTAAAGAACAGAGTGTATTTGGTGACAGAATAAATGGCTTGGGCAGGAAAAAGGGAAGTAATGATTTGTTACAGCTCTACCACCCCAGTCAGGGCTGGGCTCTCCTGACTCCCCTTGCTGTTCTCTTCTGTGGTAAAGGGATGTGGGGTGTTCCTGCTTGTATGTGCACAGGCATTTACTGAGGTTAAATGTGAGAAACAAGACATGGACTTCTATGTGAAATTGCCTAATATGGATAAAACGAGCAGAGCTTTTGAATGAAAGGGGGAGATTTACCTCGCTGCAACTGAAATATCACCTTCCCCACAGGCACACCCCACACCTGGCCTTGCTGTGTCCACTGTGTGAATTGCACATGGCTGGGTATACTTGTGAACTGAAGAGCTCCCAAGAAAGAAATCACTTAGGTTAGACCAGCCTCTGGCCTTGGCATTCCTCATACTGAGGGCTAAATGAGTTGGAAAGGCAGTATCTCGCTTAATAATTCTATGGAGCTTTTGTGACCAGGGCCAACAGTTCCTAGGAATGGCAGCAAACATGTGCAGCAGCTGGAAACTGTATGGAACTAAAAATCCATGGACTGATGA
Source organism: Sturnus vulgaris (assembly GCF_052056855.1). Classification (NCBI taxonomy): domain Eukaryota; kingdom Metazoa; phylum Chordata; class Aves; order Passeriformes; family Sturnidae; genus Sturnus; species Sturnus vulgaris. The sequence continues at coordinate 63,241,749 of NC_142247.1, read as the reverse complement.
CTGCTGAGGCAGTCTGTGAGTCAGCCAGGGAAAAACGAGCTGGGCATGAGGAGCAGCATTGCCATGGAAGCTCCAGATTGTCAGAAGGAGTGTCAGGCCAGCCCGCTGATCCCACACCTGGGCTGGTGGGGCTTTTGGGAGGTTTGGCAGGGGAAATAAGACTCATTCCCAGTGGATGCCAGGGTGCCAAAGGCTTTCTTGTCTGAACTTAGTGACATCATGAGTCTGCTCTTTGCCAACAAAACAACCTGAACAGAGTCTAGAAGAATAACTGGAAAGGCGAGGGGAGTGGGCAGAGAGGCTTTGGACCTCTCAGCTTCTGATTAAGTGATGTTTCCTTAACATCATTTGAGTGGGAGGAATTAGCCCCCACAGATAATATCTGAGGCTTCAAACTCCTTTCTCTTGTCAGAATAAAACAAATCCCTGATCCTGCAGGAAAGGTATTAGTGTTTCAGGCCTATAGGGCACAGCAGGGCAGGTACTTCTCTAAGAACTCTTGTGCTTTTAAGTGGTTCCAATTATTTTTGAACGAGTAAGGAGAGTGCTCATTAAGCATTTCCCTTAAATGAAAATAATGACCTGCAAGGTCATGTTAATTAAGAAGCACAGTACGTCAGTGAGAAGAGGCTCAGTTAGTACAAACAGTGGGCCCAATGCTGCATAACACCATGTTCACAATCAGTCTGGGTTTGTGTTCATCCTTGTAATATTAAGAATTAGTAAGACAGGATCACTGCACAAATAAAAATTGCTGCAGATCAGTTCAATCTGACAGCAGCCCTGGCTCATTATGTGGCCATGAGCAGTATCTGCTTTTAGATCATACTGACCAGAGTGCTCTGGCTTACTATGACCAGGAGCAGTGCCAATTTACCCTATTGAGAAGAAAACTTGACATATTCCAAGACTTTTACTCGCTTTTCAGAGTTTGTCGTTTGGATTGGTATGGTGCAGGATCCTACTCAGTGATGAAATTTCACAGTTGAATCATCATATTTCATCTGCAAGTCCCATTAGTTGCAGGAGGCTCTGTCTGTCAGACACCCTGTGACTCCAATTAGAACAGCACAGCCCAGGCTGGGCATGGATTTCTCCTCTGTGAACAGCTTTAGAGGTGCTGAGTCTCACATGGTCTTGCCACACGTTTACTAACCCTCAGCTCCTGTCTCTGGCTGTCTCAGCTCAGCCCCACCATGTTCCCATGGGAAGCCCACCCAGCTGCTGGATCTGGGATCCACAAGACCCCAGCACAGGGAAAGGCTGTGGAGCTGCCCTGCAGCCAGGGGTTCAGAGTCACACACAGCCCTGTGCTGCCATGAGTCCTCCTGGGCAAGGTTTTGGTGACCAACTACAGCTGCATCCCTTTCCCTTTACACAACAGACCCCTCCAGTATTCTGTGTCCATGTGCCCCCTTATCTAACATCAGGAGCCCAGGAAATTCACAGAATATGACACTTAGCATCCCAAATATTTGTACTTTGGGAAGATGAAGCATGCATGTTGTTGCCAGGATGACAAAACCTTAAAATCAAGAGCCCTCTTAGAGGGTATATAGGATTGTTATGGCTGACAGACCCCTATGAAAATCAAGGGAAATATGTATTTGGCCCTAGAACTGCAGAAAATGAGCTTTTAAATTTAAGTCTTACTTTGGAAAGGAATTAAAAGGCTCATTTTGTAGATGCCTGCACACAGCCATACACTCCACTAATAAAGTACTAGAGCTTGGTGGGGTATTCTTGCACATCCGTGTGTAGTGAACACTAGTTTTCTTCTGATTATTAGTAAAACTTTGAAACAGCAGAGGAGTGACACTGGTTTTAATGAATTTCTATCCTAAAGTCTTTACTTTTTCCATCCGAACAAGGAGTTATTAGTTAAATCTACATGTAAAAACAATAAAAGTTAAAAAGCAGAAATTAAAAATTCTGGCATTTGACCAGGCAAATTGAGTTACTTCATGACATATTAATATGTTGTGGTGGAATGTTGTGCCTCATGTTATAGTATTGTATCTTACCATTGCTTTTAAGTCACATACCTGGATGTGCAGCATCTGCAGGATCTCCTTTTTTGTGTGCAGTAGTCAAGGGCATATCTCTTCTCATGTGAACTGTGACAGCTCTGTTGAAGCCAGCAGAGCTCAGGCATACACACCAGCTAAGATCTGCCCCTTCCTATTCACCCCCATCTGCTGTGTGACTCAGTCATAGCAGAACTGCCGAGCACCTGCCTGCCTGATTTTTTTTTAATGAGTTGAACTCTCCACGTTGGGTTTGTGTCTCAGCCAGGCTCCAGTTTAATCACATATAATTTTTAGTGTGAGGTTTCACCTTGGGCTTTGAACTTGTAGACACGGAACAAAAAGTCCTGTTACTAGTGGAACTTGTATAAGTAGTAATAATAATAAAAGCTAGGATACAAGGCAAGTATTTTAATTCATAGGTTATGACATTCAGCTTTTATGAACAGGAAGAGGAATTATCCTCAGTAGACAGGAAATAATGAGCTTGACCCATATTCCGTAATAGCGTATGAAAATTAACTAAAGATTTGTGTAGCTAAGAAAATGAGCACTTATATTTAAAGTTATAGCTTGGCCTAATTGCATAAAAGTTTGTGGGAGAAGATGTGTGTGTACACTAATAGATTAGTGGCTGTCTCTGGAGTTTCTACTCAGTATGCAATAAGTCAAACTCAAATGGCTTGCTTATAAAATGTTTGGCTAAAAGTATCCGAAGGTGCATGGGCCCTGCTTTCCCAAGAATGGGTGTTCTTTTTTAACTTTCAGATTAGAGTCAATACATGATGTGTGTGTGTTGCTGTCATTTAAGTAATAAAATGTGTTTATTTATCAGGAAGTAAAGCTATCACTAATTAAAAAAAAAAACAAAACCTTGCTCTGACATCCTGGAACCATGAACATCAGCTTCTAGTGAGCTGTTTCAAAAATATAAATACTAATATATATTGGGATTTGATAATTTCTTGATTTTTCCTATAGAATAAATTATTTTAATCTTTCAAATTCTGCTTTTGGAAAAACATTGTAAAGGAGAAAATAAAAAGGCACACACAAACTTCTTAGTGCAAGTGGTTTGTGAATTTGTTAGTTGTCATAACTATAGCATTTGATTGGTACTAATAATATTTTTGTAGTTTTCTTACACCATTTATCTGGGAATCTGAGTGGTTTATTTTATCAGAGATTAATAAAACAGAATAGATTTTCAGACTGGTTGAGTATTGAAAGGTGAAGTTCATTAAAACATCTTAGTGAAATGAATGTTAATAAAGAAACATTTAATAATAGGAAGTGAAAGCAATAATGCTAATCTACTGAAATAGTAGGAGGAATTTGGAGTAACTGAGTTTTCCCATTGCTGAAGTAGGAATTCCATTGAATAATGTGCATTTATGTTGTCACAAGAATACAAGGAGCCAATCTCCAGTGACTGAAATATTATACATAAATTTTGTTTGAAGAAAAAGATTCTGGAATGTAGTTTCTGTCACTTGCAAAGGACAGCCATCAGGGAGCAACTTCGATGTGATTATTTAAAAATTGCATACACAACAGATAGCACCCTTTAAACTGCATGTCCTGGTTTGTCTAATTTATTCTGAAAATTAAAGGATGATTTGCAGTGCACTGTTGCTGTTAAAGACAACCATTTGGGACTATCTAAGGACAGCATATCAAAGAAATATCAGGCCCACAATTCTGTCTTTCATTTTACTGTTTTATTTGCAGGAATGCATCCTGTCTCCCTGTATGCTGCCTGTTTTTCCCACTTGCTGTGACTGGTAGGGTGATACTGGTGAATATTCTTTTTGCAGCCTGGAAGGGAGAGCCCATCAGCAAAATACTGATAGAGACAATCTACAACATGCTGCCAAATCACAGAGTTAACAAAAACGCACACAAAATTTTCTTAGTGGCTGTTTCTTGCAGTAGAAATCACAGCCCTTGTGCAGAAATCTGTGGAGGGTTTAGGTTAGTGGTCTTGCTTTGCCGAATGTTATGAGCATAGGCATTCGTGTTGCTGATCAACACTAACAATGTCAGGTGCTTCAGAGGGAAGCACAGGAAGCCCAGGAGTGGCAATTAAAGTTTAATATGAATTACAGGAAGTTTCCTCTTAACCTTCATGAGCTTGTGATACGACCTCAATCTGAAGGATTTTTTTTCCTTCAGTTATTATCCCAAATATTCATTATACCTACAAATTACTAAACCTGTTTTAAATCTTGTTAAGTCTTGATGATACTCTGTGGTGTTGAGTTAATCAGGTCTTATAGAAAAAATTTATTTCCATTACTTAAATTCACTTGCTTTAGATTTCCTGTTTAAATGTGCAGAAGACAACCATGTTCAGTTTATTTTCTGTATATCCATCTGTAAAAAAACCCCAAACCATTTAAAACAGTTTGATCTTTTCAACCTCCCTTTGCACAGAATTAATTTGCCTCTACCTTTTTTATTTAATAATAATTAAATTTCCTAGCATGAGAATCAATGGCCTTGTCTACATCTGGCCTGCATTAACACCCTGGACTGCAGGCAGAGTTTCATATTATTTCTACACCCATTGCATTGTGTAGGAAGAAATGTTTGCCTGTTTAATCTCCTTCAGCACATAGAAGTTGGAAGAAGCAACTATGAAAGCTTTTTCTCTCCTCTCCCTCCCAGCTGGGTTTGCAGTGATTCATTGACAGGTTTGGGTGTTCCAGGGGCAGGAGCCCAAGACTGGCTCCCAGTCCAGCTTCTCAGGCTATTTCTAGAAATATTTCCAGTGCTTATAGGAGGCACTGATGCTGATGGGAGAAAGGTAGGCAGCAGGTACCTGCAGTTTCCTCAGGGTAAGTGCCCTTGCCAGAGCTGATGAGCTGCACAGCAGCCGAGTGGCAGCCAGTGGTTCCCAGGAGAGCTTTTTCCCAGATGAAATGTAATAGTGAATGCCATGGTGCTGGGCTCCCAATTTGGTGTACACACAGAAGAGAGGCAGGAGCAATGGAATAGAAGGAGGGAGGCTTTACTGTGTCTGGTCTTCCCAGGACAGACAGTGTGCAGTGTAGCCTACCCAGACCGGCTTAAACTGCAGTGCCATGGCTGGAGGCTCCTGAACAGCTGGAGACCTCCTGAACCTGTTCTTAAGTCGTGCTCCTGAGGGTTACATCAGCAATACTCAAAAGCACAAGAGGTATCTAAAGCTCCCACTTAGAGCAGCAACACCTGAGCTGCCTCAGAGCAGTCATTGAGAGCATTTCTGAAAGCAAGAAAATGGGTGGCTGGTGAATTCAGTCTCAGACCTTGCCTGAAGCGTGCTCTTACACTACATTGTAAGTACAAGTGCTGTGGGTTTGAGAATATTACATTTTGCCTAAGCCAGATTTCCCAGTAACTTTTGTTACAGAAAAGTTCTGTGAAGCTTTTATTGAAGTCCAGATCAACTGCCAAAACCAAGTAAATGTGCTGATGACCACAAGTTCTGCTGCACTTGGGGTCACTTTTTTCCATCTGCCTAGATAAGATGGCAAGAGAAAACCTTTTGTTGTCCAAAGCATTTCGTATTTTGATTTTCTTCATAGTGATTTTCCAAACCTCTGCAAAAATATAAAACTCTTTCTATAACATTCTGAAACCAAATTAATCACAAATATTACTGCCACAGCTCAAGAGGAACAGTCTCATTAATGTTGTGGAAACTGTTATAACAGCTGTATACTTTTACACCTACCCAGCTGAGTAGTAAATATGATATCAAGAAGACAATTTTATTAGCTAACTGTACTGTGAAATCACTGTTTCAGCCTATACATTTCTTCAGTAGCAGAAAAGAAGCTGGAATAGTATTCAGAATTAAAACAGTTGATGGCTGGAGCTACTTATATACTAAAGTTGCTAACTACACATATATTGTTGAATGCTTGCTGCTATGTAACTGCTAAGGATATAGCAGAATGAGGTTAATTTAACAGTATTCCCACTCACAGGTCAGATCAATTTTTGTAGTAAAACCTTGTTATTTAGCTGTTGGGTTTACTGTTAGATGGATTCTCTAGAGTTATAATCCACGATCTGCTTTTTGATTTTATTTATCTTTTTCAACTACTCTGTAGTAGTGTGGTAGTTTAAATTGATTTAAATCTGTTTAAACCTCAATTGCCAGTTTTAATATACACATACAAGGGATTAAGATTTCCAGTTTCCTTTTCTTTCACTGTGAATAGGAATATACAGCTGTTTTGCTTTTGTGACTTCATATTCTGGTCCCTTCAGGTCTTCTAGGTATCTTGAAAACTTGTGTCCTTCCCCAGACTAATGTTATTTTCATCTTGTTGTGTATATATATATATATGTACATATTAATTAATTTGCAGCATTATCATTATGCCACCAAGTAATCAAAGCCAGAAACTAAAATGTTAATCTCATTCTGCATTCCATTTGAGCTTTAAGGAAAACTAGGATTTTTATAAGTAGGTCTTTCTGTGATCATATCAGTGTGAAATGTAAATTGAAATAAACCTCAGGTATGAAAAAATTGCCATGTGGTAATTGTCTTCCTGAATCTTATTATACACGTGGAGACAGAACAAACTTTGGCCTAGATAATATATTTCAATACATGAGCACACACAAATAAAAAGAGGCAGTTAAATAACGCTGTTCAGATGATAGAAACGGTCCTGAAAATCCAAACACATTAAAATTCAGATTTCTTGTGTGATTTCAGTTAGAGTCTTTTGTTCATATAGACTGTGATATTGTGGTTTTCTTCTGTGTGTATGAGTATCTTTCACTTAGGCTCTTTCTTCCTTGAGTACAAAGGACAGAACTTTGTGTACTCTGGCATGGGTCAGAGCTCTGTAGAGACTTGTGATTGTGGGATGTTTTTGCTTCCTTTGCAAGATTCTTGATGTCAGGCATTGCCAGAAGAAATGGCCTAGTGGGGCAGTTTGGACCTTGATTTTACTTGCTCTTGCTGAATCTAGTTCTTAAGACCTGCATTCTTACACTGCAAATTGGTGGTGTTCATATTTTGCATGGTGGGTTTAAGACTCTGGAACTCACCTTAAATTTTCAGTTTTAATTGTAAAATCTTAGTATTAATTTCCATATGTTTTATTGAAAATAATGGAAGAAAAAGAAGCAGGGGTGGGGGAATGACACTGGAATATTTCTGTCCATGTGGTTTATCTGCAACTTTGCAAAGAGCAGTTTCAATAACACTTTCCTTCACATGAGAAAAGAGCAGAGTGGGTGGGTTGTGGCTGTAGAGTGCTCTGTAAGGTCTGTAGGGCCTTCTGCTAGCAGGGGACTTGATAGACTACAGCACACAAGTGCTCCCAGCAGACAAGCAGTGCTGCAATTCAAATATGTTGGATTACATGATCTTGTAAAGAACAAGTACATAAAAGTCTGATATTGTCACTTGTCCCTCTGTTATCTCATGCAGATATGCTTGCAGTACAGTTGTAATAAGAAGGTGCACGTTTCTGTCTCATCAGCTGACACATTCCTGCATGTTCAGAAAGGACAGGATCGGCAGAAATTTTACCTGACCAGGTTTTGAAATATTTAGGGATTTTTTTGAGTCTACAAAAGACCTTGCTTGATGTAAAAACATTCTCTTTAAGGTCTGTTCCCAAGAAGAAATTTTCTTACAGCATTTAAAAATCAAGATCTATTGATTTTTTTATCATTGTCCCAAATATATTTTTCTGAGCCTTTTCTAGGAAATAGCTGGACCACTTGCATTTCAGTTTTCTTCAGTTTATCTGAAGTTCAAAGCAAGTAGAAGGTAGGTTATGAGGGGAGTTTTCCAGCAGCTTGGTGGCAGTCATTGTGGCCAGCACTGCCCACAACATCAGGGTCCTGCACTGAAGCCACTAGAAAGCAGCTCCATGGAAAGCTCAACTTCCAGGCTGATGTCTGACCCAGGAGTGTTCTCCTGTTTGTCTCCAGCACAGCCAGGAGAACCACCTGGGTTCTGGGCACACATCTGAATAATCACAATTGCTATGGAATCACAGGCCAGTTGCTTTAAAATATGGTTGCCACCTATGTTAGTGTGAATATGGCCTTGGTAAAATGGACGTATTTCTTCATGTGACAAGTTTTCTGGACAGTTTCTCTTTTCCTTTTCTTGATCAAAGAGTGATGCCACAGCAATTGGTTAGATCTGAGACTCACCAGATCTGTCTGTAAGCACGAGGCTGTAAGTGGATCCCCACTTTTGTTCATGTGATCATTCATATTTACCTGACCTCCACTCCAGAATATAATGGGCTGAAACTTCCATTTTATAACTGCTGATTTTCTGCATTACAGTTTCTGTTTTGTTGGGTTTTTTTGGTTTGGTTTTTTTTTTTGGTTTGTTTTTTTTCTCCAAGACCAATTATTTCTCCTTGCTCTCTAGATCCTAAATTGAAGTGAGTCACACTTAAGACTTTAAGTGTATTTGAGGAAATCCAGCTGAATTTAGTTTAAAGAGACAAATCAGGTAGATTTCTGTCTTCTGAGAAACTGAATTATATAGATGTTAGCATCAGATACCCTGGCAGGATTTTATTTCTTTTGTTGGCTTTTTCTATGTTCTTTTATCAAAGAAGTTTAAAACTATTGAGTTCAAACTCCTTAAATCAGATTGTTTTCCAGCATGGTTTCTCATTTTAAAAAGCCTGCAAAAAGTGAAGTGCTGGTTCTAGCTGAGGTTATTTAAGGTTTTAAAGTTGGTAATGCAATGTTGAACATTTAACTTTAATATATTCTTCAGTAAGATAGGAGACAGTCGGTCACTGCTTTACAAAGATTTCTTTTTTTTTCTTTTGGTTTGGTTTTCCATTTGTTTTGGAGCCATTCTCTGCTAGCTCGTTATTTCTGCAAGAGGAAAAAACTATGTCAGTGTTAAAAAGATAATGCTGTGAAAACATCCACTGAATTATGAAATCATGCTTCATGTGTCTAAGTGTTCCAGAGTGAGACCTCCAAAGCAGTGTGTGCCTGTAGATGTACAAAATTGGATGTGTGTATTTGTATATTTGGGTGCCTGCTCTGCTCAGACTCATCTGGCTGCTCTTCAGTCTGCTCCTGGAGCTGTGTAACAGCATTAGTGGGGCAGTGAGCCCGCTTAATACACCATCCTTGGGGTCTGAAAATGTGGGTTTTTTTCTGTATTTCACATGCTGCAGTAACAATCCAAGTGCCTGTACAGTTTCCAAAGCCCTTTGAGAGATGAATTTATTATAATACTGTTGTCATAGTTTCCTTGGTCACTTGCCATTCTCCAAAATCTCTGCTCTTTTTTGACTGGTGCTTTATTACGTCATTTTGATACTGAAAAGAAGTGAAATACTATATTTGTACCATGCTTTCAAAGCATATCCACCACGGCTGCTGGTTTGAAACATTCTGTGATGCTGTGTACTTATGATGCCTGTGAGCCAGGAATAGAACATTTCAACAGTTAAGAGTTACAGATGAGCTAAAAAAATTTATCACAAAGGCATTGCTGTCTGTTGCATCACTCAGTGTTTTCAGATGTTGATGTGCAAGAGGTTATTAAACATGCTGGTCAACCTTGCTCAAATTTTCAATTTTTATATCCAGCAATATTTTTTACTTCCATGAAGCACTCTAGTATAGCATCAGTACATCTGTAATAGCATCATTAAAAGATTTATACTAGTCAGTATTTCACCTCAAATTATAAATAGTGAATCACATTATATTTTACAGGGATTTTAGAAAGCAGCATAATTGTCATAATAGTCTGAGGAAATTATGAAGAAAGAAATTTGAACAAGTATAAATCTTGGTTGAAATATTTCCACAGTAAAGACTTTACCTACAATTTTCTTCAAATTAGGAGAATGAATTTACGGGTCAGAATTTGTCTTTTTAAAGTGTCAGTTCTAAATATTGAACGTTTTCAGCTATTTTAGCATCAGAATCAACACAATACATCACTAACTCTTTGGAAGGTCTATTATAAAGAATATAATTGTGGTCCCTTCATCATTTGCTTCTAATGTTCATTTGGATAAATCAATTCCAGTGTAATAAATTCAAACAATATACAGTAACTAGGGCTGAGAAATTATTACCATGTAGTCACCAAACATCTAATGATATTAGAGAAAATAATTCAACACTAAATTTAGAAGTTACATTTTGCTGCTTGCATAATGCCTATAAGCAGTTTATAATCTTTCATGTAACTAGTTATGCAAAATAATATGTTTTAAGATATTGTGATGCAGCACTTAGAAACATTTTCTGTGAGAGTATTTATTTCAGAGGTCAATTTTAAAAATTTGAAATAGCACAAAAATTTGCCCAATTTTCAAAGTTTTACTGGTATAATTTCTACTCTGTGATTGGAAAGAACAGTTTTTAAGGACAGTGCAGTGAATCACTAAATTTTCACAATTACATTTCTTTATATATTCTAACTCAGCCTTATCATTCATAAAGATGTCTATGCCAACTGCTACAGTGAGAAAAGTAACAAAAAATCTGATGTGAGTGAGGATATAAATGGCACATATTTATGTGTTTACCTGTTCCAGTAAATATACTGTAGTGTAAGACACTAAACATAAAATGGATGTTTTATTAATCATGTCCATCATAACCATTAAAGTCTTGATGTGGGCAGAGATTTACCAGTTACAGGTTTAGGCACCAGACCTTCATATGTCATTGCTTTCTTAATCCATCCTGTGCTTAATCCCTTCTGTTTTGTGCACAGCCAACCAGTAAAAAATACAGAGTATGGGTAATTTTTTAACCTAGTGAGAAGGATGATCCTTTATAGGAAAATATGTGAACTCCAGGTTCTAGTCTGTTAAACAAATCATCACAAGAATTGATAAAGCAAAAGCAAATGAAAACAGTTGATTTTAGACTGAGAACACCGGTAAAGCTATCCTTCTGGGAAATGGTGAATTTCCTTCAAATCTTCTCTGAACATGAAGGCCACAGCTTGATGGGAAGTAATTGCACATTGTGTTTAAATTAAACATGTATTATTCTTATGAATCTCATCCGGAAAAAAAAGTAGCAGCCAAATCTATCCCAATTCTTATCAGTTTCTTAATAGTTATGGGTCTGTAGGCAAATTTACATATCATCCAACTCCATTCAGAATAAATATTTTAAAGATTAATATTTATCATATTTTGGTCTCTAGTTATGGATATTGTGTTCTTGTAGCATCACTCCAACTTCCAGAGACGGAATTAATTCCATGGTAATTTCTCAATTTACAATACTACTGCCCACATTATTAACTGTAATTAGCATTATCTGATCCATAATCCATGTTTGGCTGAAACTCAAGGCTCTCAGAAGCTAATCCCAAAACATATTGTGAAGTCAAAAACCTGGGAAATAGGATAAGTGGAAAAAATTGGACTTAGAAGTACTGCATGTGAAATCCAGCCGAGAATCTTTTGCAAAATTATATTCTACAAAGCTGTCTTCTGAGACTGAAGGTGGCTCTTTAAATCATGCTGAGAGTAATGTAGTCTAGTGGTTCACAGAGAATCAGCAGTCCTGGACTCTGTCCCATGCACTGCCAGGAATTTAATGTGTGACTATGAGGAATTGCATCTGTGTTTCAGCATCCCCATCTGCAAAAATGAGCATAAGAGATTTAAAAACATTGGTATATTCTGAAGAAAAGACATTATAAAGCTAATGCTTTTCCTGTGAAATGAAATTTTCCATCTTTTCCTTTGAGTATTTCTAACCCCTTTGCACGAGCAAAACATGTTATTAAAGGGAGTATTTAAAGATAATTTCATTAGGAGCGAAGGACTTGACATTGTGCCTTTGAAAGTATCCCTCTTTCTGCATTCCAGATGTTATTATGACAACCATTGCTTCTGTAGGTAAAACAACCATGCATCTAGGAAACTAAGTAGACAATACATACAATTTTGCTAGCTCTAAATGTCATGAATTCATTTCTGATTAATTTCAGCTCAAGCAATTCTCCTTTCTATTGACTTTAATGTGCACTGGCCCATGTCCAAGGGATTCAGTACAAGCTGTAGCTACCAATCTCAAAGCAACTTTAACTGTGCCACCAGTAATAACAGCTCCACATTCAGAAGCAGGTGCCATTATTTTGTCAGATTTAATCAGCTAATCTCTTGGTTTAAATATCATTAATAAAAAGCACAATTTAAACTATATAAATGCTTCTTAACATAATGTTATTGTACTTTGTGGATATTTTGGAGTAGTGTATAAGCACATATCAGTAGTCTTGTGAAAAAAAGAAAGCTGAGCACAGAAACCAGATTTGGCATTTCATATGGAAAAGATTCTGCTAAGCTGTTGGAGAATTAGTTATTCAACTACTCATTGGGAAGGCAAGTATTGCTTTGAGCAAGTAATTTAAAGAACAAACATAAAATACCTCAGTAGTGTGGATGATGCTGCTGAGAATCATGATTTACCTGAAGTCAGCGCATAAACTTTTGAATATAAAGATCCTTGCAATTCAATAAATGCTGAGTTGTAACTGGAGGCAAATTCAGGCTTAATTGAATAGAAACATATTTGCGTATCCTGGAAATCTCAGAAAAGCAAAAATTCTCAACAGTATAGCTCAGAAGCTGAAATGCCATCTATTCCATTTTATCAATTTCTCCATCTGCTTCCATCTCAGCCTGCTAAGAATATAGATTTTTTTTTCTAATTTGCTGTTTATCATAGATAAAACATTTTCATTATATATCTCAGATAAAAACTTTTTCAACAGTCCTGTCTTTATTGTGTTTGCTTAGAAGTTTTCCAGAATAAATAATTTTCAGTTATTCTGCAAACACTGTGTTTTGCCACTCCTTGACCTGTTGCTACTATGACTTTATGATTATTAATACATACTGCCACACAGCATAAGAGAGCCTTTTTTGAGGTTACCAAACAAATGGGTATTAGCTGATCTCAGCCCAGAAAAAATTATAATCTATGAAAACTCTTGACAACTCCAGTGCAGCAAACAAATTAAGAATCAGCTTTCAAAACATGTTGAGGGGATGCCTGACTAGCTCTTAAAGGTCTTATTCTGCATGAGATGTAGAAAGATAAATTTAGTTTGCTTGCAGCTCTGTGCTACTAAGTCTGTGGCTAGACTGTTTCTGGGTCTTAAGTTGTGTAAATGTGGCTGCAGTCAGGGCTTATACACTACAGACTGAGGGCAATATCTAGTCCCTTTTGTTCAATGGAAATCCTGCAATTACACCTCAGATCATAGTGAGGTCTTGGTTAGACCTGAGAAGATAATTCAGACAAGAGAATCTATATTAGCCGTTTTGCTTTTCTGAATTTTACATCTTTACACTTAATTGGGGAGGAGTGAGGGGTAGTTTGTTTACATTCTGCTCTTTTCTTAAGCATCAGAACAGCAGTGTTTAGTGAGCTAGAACTGAAATAGGTCAATAAAATGTTACCTGTGTGATTAGAGAGAACTTATTGGATATGTAATTATAATTAAAAGTCCTACAGCTTAGATTGGAATGTATAGCATGTACAATTAAGGATAAAGGGAATACTTTTGTGAAAAACGAAAGCAAATTTATCTTTAATATTCAATTCATTTCAATGAAAAGGATTTAGATTTAAAAGATCTAAGCAGTAAAAGCAAAGATTCAATGACACCTAAGCATTTTCAGAAGGTGTGCACCTCCTGAGTAGGCTCTGTATTGAAATACATCTTGGAACCAGAATCAAAGGCTGAAGCTAAAATGGACAAAAGGAGGATTAAATACAGAGGCTAAATTTACTTCACCCATTATATACTATTGTACATTTCACGGTTTTGTACACTTGCATTGTCTTTATTGTGCCTGTTTCTATGCAGTTCTTTAAGCATTTTTAAAAATACTTTTGGCAAATAATTATCCAGTTATCTAGGCCACCTCAGATCTTGTAGATGCTGCCAGTGTCTTCTGCCCTAACAAAATCACAGAATTCTTGAGGGGCCTCTGAACTGCACTAACTCATGGTCACTGCAGCCAAGGCTGGCTTTGACCTTCCCATCCCCAAAAAGTAAGTATGACATCCCACAGATGACTTCTCTCTCCACTTTGTCTTCACTTGGATGAGAATGTTCCTGCTGCACTCCTGGAACCTCTGCTGTGTTGTCCCTTCAGCAGATACTGAGGGGGGTTGGCACCCCATGATGACCAGAGCCTCCAAATGCAGGGCTGCTTCTATCTTTCTGTAGCGAGTTTAATTTGGTTCTTCTGTTGAGGGTCTAATCCACTTGTACTTCCTGGTCAGGCAGCCTACAGAAAGCACAGATCCACCCTTACCTCTGAGGATTAAAGAATCCTCATCCACAAGCTGTCATTTGGCTCCTCATCCATCCCCAGGCAGAGCTCCATGCATTCCAGCTGTTTTATCCCATAAAGGGCAACTCTTCCTCCTTGTCTTCCCAGCCTGTGCTTCCTAAGGGGTCTGTAAGAAGTCCTCCTTCCCCACCTAGAATATTGGTTTTTGTAAGGATAGTCAGGTTTTGCACATTGCACTGGGTCAGTTCACATACCTTCAGATGCTCTAAGATGATTATTTTGGGGGAAGAATGCCATATAAATGACTAATATGTTATTTGACTTGTGTCTGCTTCAAAAACGTTGTGGCAATGACACCTTGCTGGGCTGAGAAACCACCTACACCATCATCAAGAATGAGCAGCCCTGAGAAAAGCTACTTTTTGACAAATTTTGTATAAGTCACATCACTTCTTAAGATTTCTGATTCATTTCAAATGCTAATTCAGGGTGAATCAACACAAATTATTAGTGGCAGCGTGCAAAAAAAAAATACTAAGAAAAGAGGGAACACATTTGTGAGAAGATACATGACAATGGAACTGAGGATCTAGAAAAAATATCTCTGAACAGTGACTGGTTGGAATCTGTAGAGAGAAAAGAGGGGGTGGAAGAAGCAACAAAAGTAGTAGCTTGTCTGTAGACAAATTGTCATTTCTGGGAGACAAATTGTCCACATCTCACATTACCAACTATCCTTTATATCACAGAAGGGTTTGTGTTGGAAGGCACCTTCAAAGATCATCTGCTCCAGCCTCCTGCCATGCACAGGGACATCTTTCACCAGACCAGGTTGCTCAAATCCCTCTTCATTTCTCCTGAAGATTGCAATTCCATTGGAGCTTTTAATGCAATTATTACCCCATGGGTAATTATTGCAACTTCCAAAGATAAAAGGAAAACTGAAGAATCCAGTAAATCTGTATACTTGGGAAGCAGAACCTTAAGTACAGGGATTTTCCATCCTTTTTCTTATTTCCAGCTCCATCCCTGTGTGCACATGAAGTGTCCAGAAGTCAGCTGAAGGCTCACCTAGTAAGATACCCTCAATCAGAGCAATACCCACACATAGCGTAACTATAGAAAAGGAAAGCACTGCCTACCTTCATCCTAAACTTCTTTCACAGGGAAATCAGTTTTGATGGGAAAAAAGAAAGAGGGCTGAAATGAGAAGATCTAGACTTGTATTAAAACACTAAACTAGGCAAGTCACATGTTTCAAGTTAAAAAAAAAAAGAAAAAATTACAGAGCAGCATATGTAACACTATGATTTGATGCTATGAGGATCAGTAATGTGTGGGCTGAGATTTTTTGATATAACAGGCATAAGAAGCTTGCATATTCTTAAGCTATTCAAACTATAGTTCCTGGAAGATTTAATTGTAAGAAAAGGATAAATATGAAGCTACTGGTCAAAGATTACACTAAGATCTATAATGACAGTGAGAGGAGGTACTGAAAGAACCTGTAACAATATTAATAATTGAATAAAAGTGAAAAAAAACCTAATACGAATGTTGATGGAAAAAAGGGGGCTAAACTGGTTAATTTAGTTCAAAATGGCTATCTTACCCATCTTTTAATTATTTAGTAGATTTTTTTAGGGTACCTTTATCTTTGCTGTCTTTTTATATGATAGTGATGGGGTGTTAGTGTACTATAATTTGCTTCTATACTGGAACATATGGCGACACTGTCTGGTTTTGTTATCTTCATCTTTTTCATCTTGCATCAACTGCATACAAATGGAGTTAGAAGGTATTTTCTTTGGCAAAGGTGAAAAATTATCTGTGGATATTGTCAGTCTACTGTATTGTTTGGAATGGACATCAGAAAAGAGGCTATCCTTCCTGAAAATTGCACTTTGATGTTTTCAAAATCTGCTTATGCACATTTGTTTTATTTCTGTTCATTTAATTAGCTTATATCACTTTGAAGAGGAATATGAAATGCTAGAAATAGAACCACTAGAAGAGATTCCCATTTTCTGGCCTCTAGTAACACAAAGTTTATCAAAAATAGTCATTAAGATTAAAAAAATATATAAATAAATAAGAAAGAACTGGCAAAAACTGAAGGACCTTTGTGTGCTATCCTGAAGAGATCAAGATACTGTTTTGGGAGAGAAGAGGGAGAGAAGTTATGCAGTTGATTCTGTTCTCTTTGCTTTCAAACATTTTCATCTATTTAATAAGATTTGCATTAGACATGAGTTTAAATCAAAGACTGCAGACATACACTTTTAGATGGATTAAAAATTGAATTTTGTATTCATAGTTGGCATCTCAAAACCATTCATATTGCAATAACTGAATGAATTTTCCCTTTCTTTAATCCAATATTTTGTTCTCACAAGATCAAGTCCTGATGTCCTTGGTTTTGGTTTTTATTATATTTTTTCCTTTACTGTCACAGTCTTTAATTGTCCTTAATATCAGAAATGTTTAGCAATTTATGAAATTAAAAACATAAGTGGCCTACTTATGAGCAGTTTCCCTTGAGGAGTGATCTCCCTCTGACCATTAGATTAGCTAATATGACAGAAAAAAACCCTCCATAAATAGTTTCTGTTTTTTAAGATAACGCAGTGGATAATGGACAGTTACCAGGGGTTAAACTCTGCTGTTCCCATCAAGTGGTGACACTGGTGCAGGTTCTTTGTGCTGCAGGGGACAGTCTGGGTCCCACCAGGGCTGGGCAGCAGGTGGGTGCAAGGACCACCCAGGGCTGGGGAGCTGCTGCCAGTGGGAGATATAAATTCATGTGCCCATGCTCAGAAATGTTCCTGCTGCAACAACTCCCATATTACATGTCTCTATTTCCTCAGTCCTTTTGTCCTGCTAAAGATCCCTTCTTTCTCATTGATATAAAATTACCCAGATTATCTCAGGTTTGCATAATGTCATGAAAGAAAGGTTTTGGCTTATTTGTGTAACCTTGAATTGTAGAAGACTTTAAAAGTATCTGTATCAAAGTTGTGTGCTCTGCATCACAATTTGAGTCCTTTATTGAGAGCTCCTCCTCATGAGAGAAAAGTGTGATTACACAAAATAACATAATCATCAATAGACCCACAGAAAATTTCCAGTCCTTAAAAAATTTTTAATGTTTATTCTTGTAATAAAAATAAATAAACCTATTGCTATTAGCAGTTAAGAGAAAGATCCCAAAAGGCTATGAGAAAACTTTCATAAGAAAGAGAGCAATGTAGAATCATGAGCAAGGTTGAATATAATCTCCCATCAGTCAAGGATAATTGGATCTGGGAAACGGTTTAATTGTTGTCTGGTTGCAGTGAATTACTTTTGCTACAGCCAAGAAGGTGCTGTTGCCTGGCATTTTTAGGGCAAAACAGCCTCCAGACTTCCAATTTTGCTGTGTGAACACACTGAATTGAGAACTGATGATTTCTGGGACCTTGATACTGATATTTTTCATTGCTTTCATTGGCTATTTCAGTATGTTGTCACCAAGTTGGAGGGGAATGCCTGGGATTGATTGCTGTGAATAGCTGGTGTCTTAGTTCACTTTATTAAATTATTTCAGAACCTTGGTAATGTCTGGGCAGCAGAAGTCTGACCTGCAAATTGAAGAGTGGGCCAAGTTTAGCTCAGAGCCACTGACACCAATTGCTTTTTACTGCCCTGTTCTGAAGGGACATGAGAATGACCTTGATGTTTGTAGTGTTGCAATTGCTCAGGAGACCCCCAATTTTGAAGGTAATTAGATATCATCATACCTAACACAAGAGTGCAAGATACTGGAAATCTTAGACAATGTGTATTGGACTTGCATGGCAAGGTTTTGGTGGCAGATGTCTTCCCCCATGTCCAACAGAACCAATGCCAGTTGGCTACAAACTGGACTCGCTGCTGGCCAAGGCCAAGACAATCAGTGACAGTGGCATCACCTCTGGGATAGCATAGTTAAAGAAGCAGGAGGGGAAAGGAAAAAAAACAACAGCTACATTGCCCAGAGAGAGGAGTGAGAATATCAGAGAGAAACAGCCCTGCAGGCACCCAGGTCAGTGCAGAAGGAGGGGCAGGAGGTGCTCCAGGTGCCAGAGCAGATTCCCCTGCAGCCCCTGGGGCAGCCCATGGTGAGGCAGCTGTGCCCCTGCAGCCAGGGGAGAGCAGAGATCCCCCTGCAGCCCCTGGAGGACTCCATGCTGGAACAGGGGAAGACCTTCATTATATTTTCTCTGTCCTGTCCAGCTGAGGAGAAGATTTAGAGGGTAGGGCACCTGGCATCCAGTCAGGGTTATCCCACCACATAACTATTAAGTGTTGTGAACATCAGACTCTGGGACAATGTAAAAGTGACAGGCCTGATACAGCCCATATTTATTCTGTTCACAGTTGTAGTCCTAAAAAAACCGAGTGGCATTAATTACCTTTATTATATATAGGAAGACAAGGAAATGCAAATATTCTCAGGAGGACCTTAGACTGACATCTAAATGAGTTTTAATTTTATAAAGTCCTTGGGATGTTAAGCACTCACTGGTGAGTTATATATTCATACCACTGGGGGCTTTGTGTTTAAAGGAACAACCAGCACATGATTTTAAAATCATATGATAAGACCCCACTTTTCTTTTAGACTTTGTACAGATATGCAGACTCAGCTTCTGCAAGCTCAGAAGTTTTAGACATTCTCTCTTCTTTAGGCTATATGGTACAAACAACTGTATGAACAGTTGATCTGGTTTTAATTTGCAGGAGACATCATTGTTTTCTGTCACTTTTGGGAGACCAAAGGGTATCCTGCTTATTACTGACTCAAATTAAAAAAAAAAAAAAAAGGGGGGGAAAGAAGCTAAAACAAATTAAAAAAAAAAACAAACAAAACAAAAAAAAAAAAAAACAGGGAAAAATTTGAGGAAACAGTGCTGACAAATGAGAAGAGATTGACAGTTCAAGGAGAGACATAATAAATATGGAGGGAAACGAGCAATTCAGGGCCAGTCCAAGCAAAACTTGCCAAGCTATCATGCTTTGTCTTCCTCCCCTCACAGGCACACCATTGCTTTCTCTCAATATTTCCACAAGTCTTCCTGTCCCTTAGTCCTTTCTCATCACCTAGTCATTTTAAAATGCTGGAAGGAAAAAAGAAATTAAAGACAAAAATGAGACAGTTGTGAACACCATGTTCCCTCCTTTCACTTAACCTCCTTTACTGTTAAAAGTACAGATTTTCCTGCAGCACCAGCTGCCTTGTGTAATTAGCACTGCAACTGAAAAGTGGAAATCTAATACATTTTTATCATTTCACTGTGTACTAAAAGGCTGGCAGAGCCTGCCATTGCCACAGGTGTTAGAAGTGTTCCAACCCAGCCAGTTTACAGACATGGCACTTGCACAACTATTTTTCTCAGTGGAACAGAGACAAATATGCACCTACAATGCATGTAGCATTTTGTTCCCTGCATTTTTAAGGCTTCAGATAAAAGATTAGAGGCTTATTTTTTTCCCATGGTACAGAAATAATCTTTTTTCTCTGAGCACAGACCAGCGAACCAGATGTTAACCAAGCCTGCGAAATGCAAGTACCTAAATACAGATCGAGAAAGAACGTAGACACTGGTTTAAATCCACAAGTCCTGACTGTAGCTCAGCCCAAATGGCAGACTTAGGAACTGAGCACACATATTCAATAGGCATAGAACATTTTGCTCAAAATAATTAAAGTTTGCCAAGTAAAAACATAATTAGCTCTTGCTAAGTGCACAGGGTAGCTAGATCATAAATTACAAAGAAACTTAATTTTTCCCATTCTCCTGATTTGAAAGCTATGGCTGATAATTCCACCATTACTTTATGTATCCGTGGAGTGCCTATCAATAGAGATGTAAAATCAAGTCCCTCCCAGCTCTGCTCTGCTAAGATAATAGTCTCTACACCTGTCCAATGTAGAAGCCTCAATAAATTTTCATCTTCTGTCTGCAGATGGTCACTGCAGTTTATTAAGTTTCATGAAGACTGCAAATGACTGAAAATAAACATAACCAGCCACAAAAATCTGTTATTTTCTGTACTTATTTGCTCTTCCCTGGTTATAATACAGGCATGCATAGTTACACACAATGACAACAAAATCAATCTTATGATTTCTTCTGCTTGCAATTTCTGCAGTTTAATTGTCTGATTGTACTCTTCTTGTGATTTATGGACAGCCTTGGTTGAACTGCACTTTTTTTTTTTTTTTTTGGGCCCTCATACATGTATTTTTGTAAATAATTGAGGCTGTAGTCAGTTAGGTCATGCTGCTGCCTTTCTTATTGGGCTTTCTGAACAGGATGTGTTGGCATTGAGGTGACTTGGCCTAATCACTCTGAATTTTTCTCCTGGGCCATAGAGAGAAATCCTCAAAAAATTTCAGTCAAGTGTCACTAGGTTAGTCTGTAGAAGACATGTCTTTGTATGCCTTTATCTGATTACATCTAAGCTGGTTTACAGAAGAATTAGAAATCCATAAAACAGTTAGGAAAAGCTAGCCTGAAATGAAATACTGCCGTGAAAGATCTGTTCAATTTTTGTGTTTCGTGTTCCTATATTCTGTAGTAACTTTGTGATAGACCTTACATCTTTTGGGATAGTTGTAGGAGAAGCAATCTGGAGGTCTCTTTTATTTAAAGAACTTGTAGTGACCTTGATATTTAAGAAGCTGAAGGGACTGGAGTACAGTAAAGAGCAGAAATTAAAAGACTGGCAGAAAAAGAGAAAATCAAATTTGTTTATTCTGCCACTGAGTTGGTACAGCTTCAATTTGGAGACTTACCTTCAACCATTAAGCACAAATGCAATTAAAATTAATTAATTTAATTTGAATAACCAATTTATATGATACCCGTGCCAGGGCATGCACTGAGGAAAAGGTTATTTTCTGTTGGAACTAAGTAGATCAGTTGCTGATTCCAAAATTGCATGTATCAGTATCATGAAAGTCAGATGCCTCATCTCTCTGGGTTGATGTTTATGATAAAGACAGCCATGACTGAGTACCCTGAAAGTTCCCTGACATATAAATGATCTATTGCTGCACAGGCATGAAATAAGTGAGCAGACACTCGCTTCTTCTGATAACTTTTTCCATCTCTCTGCCCCATTTCCATCTCCATCCCACTAACACAGTATCCTCTCAGTCCCCTCTCTAATGTTTAGGTTGCTACTCTGTTCATTCTGAGGGAGATTTTACATCGAGAAGGAAGACAGAAAAATAAAAGGAAGGCAAAGTAGTTCTTTCATCTTCTTTCATAGTAATGATTTTTTATTTTTGTGTGTTCAAATGTCATAAAAAGGGACAAGGCACATATTTTGCATTCCCTTTGCCTTCCTTTTATTTTTCTTTCTTCCTATAACTTTTCTTCCATGTTAGGACATGCCAACACCAATGAACATTGAAACATGAAGAAAACATGGGTAGATCTTTATTGTACTATTATGCCACACAGTTTAACCTGTTGAAGGACAAGCGACTTAGAAACCTGATGAGTTTGTCATTGACACAAATAGATGTATTAATTCGATACTAAAATTGCAAAGTGCCCTTATGAATGCAAGCACATTGTGTCTGGTACATGAACAAAGGACCACACACCTGTTTCTTCCTGATGCTGTCACAAAACCATACTGAGAGTGAGTTTTGGCAGATGGCATTACAATTCAAATAAAGAAAAATAAGCTTGCAAATTCATATATATTTCCTTGTCACTCAAATGCCAAGGGATTTTTTAACATAATGTTTAAAGTATGGAGTGACTGTCCTCATAAATATCACTAATGCATAATGATGAATAAGTTATAACAAGAAGTTCCATGCAACCAGAGCAGCTTTTTATTGATTGTACAGCAAAGCAAAAAGTAATAAAAAATGGGCCTTTAAAGTTTTCACCCTCAACAAAGTAATGAAGCCACTGAGAAGAAAAAAACAGCCTCTGATCTTATTTCACTAGTATAAATGAAGAATTACCTTCTGCTTCAGCAGGTGCAGTGTTAACATGAATTTTCCCCATTGCAATATAATCTCTCATCAATTGTATTGATTTATCTATTTCATCAAATACTATTTAAACAACTACTGTATCTGCATTATGTATTTGCAGCCAAGTTCAGAACTGTAAAAACATGTTATTAAAAAGCATGGTAGTCATGGAAATGTAAGATGCCTTGTACTTGATCAGAGCACTAGTTTATTTAACTTGCTTTCAGATTTCCATCCAGGGTCAGTATCTGGTGATTCTGAGGCAGTTGCAGCTCATCACAAATAAGTAATGTACCTTTGAAATGTTACAGTCTGGACAGGGTAGCTTTTTACTTACAGACCACCCACAGATAATCAGTTCATTATAAGCATTCAAAGTAGTACTTGGCTTTTTTTTTTTTTTTTTTGCATTATCATTACAGATGTTACCTTTTTCTTTCTTTTTTTATAATACATCTATCCATTTGCATCACTGGCATGTCAAATAAAAT
Source organism: Sturnus vulgaris (assembly GCF_052056855.1). Lineage (NCBI taxonomy): Eukaryota > Metazoa > Chordata > Aves > Passeriformes > Sturnidae > Sturnus > Sturnus vulgaris. The sequence goes on along the minus strand of NC_142247.1, from coordinate 63,218,915 downwards.
TAAGTAATTAAGCAATTGCCAATTGCCTTGTAATAACAAGGCCAAAGAAAGCCACCAGAAAACCAGACAGCATTATTCTATGTGATTTATTTTGAAACATTGCCTTGAGACTCCCAAGGCCCAGTGAGAAAAAGGCAGTCATGGAACAAATGTTTTCTAATGTGGATTGAAATTTTAATTAAAGTTTAGTAGAGTTATTTAAAAAATCACTCAGAAATAAGGCAAAATAACTTATTTGACCAGGAAAGATGGCCAGAGGAGATGAGGAAAAAGGGGCTTCCTCTGTGCACAGGAGCAGCATGGCTGTATGGAGCTCTCCTGAGCAGCTGCCTGATGGAAAGTCTGTGGGGCAGGATCAAAGGAGAGGACAGTAAAGGAGACCATGAGTTGTTGTTCCAGATCCCTGATCAGAGTGAGAAAATGTATTTTAAACAACTCAAGTAAGTCTGATCATGGATTCTGGCTTTCATGGGTAACTTTAAGCTCCCTGACACCTGCTGCAGGGGCAACAAGGAAGAAGATAAGCAGGCAACAAGATTTCTGACAGTTTTGGGGAATAAGCTCTTGCTACAGGTACCAGATAAGCCAATGAGAAATGATGCATGCCTGGACCTGTTATGAACCAACAGCAAGAATTAGCAGGAGATGTGATCAGCAGCAGCAGCAGCTTTAGCTATAGCGACCATGAAGTTCAGAATGCTGTGGCAGAGGACCTCAGAGCACTGGCACACATCAGACCCTGGCAGTGTCCTGGATGATACATGGAGTCCTCTGAGAACATTTCTGGACACCTGAAGAAGAGGGTGGTGACTCTGTGGAGGGTTGCCCTTGCTGGATACTGGGTGCCCATCAAGCTGCTCTACCACTTCCCTTCTCAGCTGGATGAAGGGGAGAAAATAAGATGGGGAGAAAGTCATACATCAAGATAAAGGCAATTTAACAAAGTAAGAGCTATGGTCACATGTGGAAGGAAAGGAAAAGATTTTGCTCTCTTCTTTCCATCAGCAAAATGATGTCCAGCTACTTTCCAGGAAGCAGAACTTCAGCACACATAGCAATGTGTGCACAAAAAAGCACACAAAGCACAATAATGATTGTTCTCCTTCCTTCTTCTTTCTCTTAGATTTAATTTCTGAGCAGACATCATATGATAAAAAACATCCCTTTTTTTCATTTTGGGTCAGCTGTACAGGCTATGCCCCTTCCCATAAGCTGGCCCAAACCCAGACAACTGGGGAGGTGGGAATGCTGGGGAGACACCTGTGATGCTGTGCCAGTACTGTTCAGCAGTAGCCAAAATACTGGTGTGTTATCAACACCTATCCAGCTACTGGAGCAAAGCACAGCACTACAAGAACTGCTGTGGGGAAATGTGACTCCATCCCATCCATATCCAGTGCACAGCTGGATATCCAGGGAGCAGCTAGTGTGGATTTTGCCACTGCAAATCATGCCTGGCAGCTTCTTTGCTGTGCTAAAATTACTGGATTTGTGGATGAAGTAAAAGCAGTGGATGTCATTTATCTTGACTTATTCAAGTTTGGTTTGTGTTTGGGTTTTTTTTTTGCTGTCACAAAATTACATTTAAGACATTAAAAATCTGGGTGGATGGAGAACTGTGAATGTAAGTAACTGGTTGGGTTTTGATGCTTAGAGGGTAGTGGTTAATGAGCCACACTGTGCCTGAATGTCTGTGGAAGAGGAGTATTGTGGCAGTTAATAGACAAATCTGCTCTGTTTGACATCTCTGTGTATGAAGCAGGCAGCAAAGTCAACTTTGCAGGTGACCCCACAGAGACCCATCAACATGGTCAAGGGCATGGCTGCACTGGGACCTAACCAGGCTGTAGGACTGGGCCAGCAGGAACCCTGTGAACTTCAACAAGGACAAATGCAGAGTTCTACACTTGGGCAGGAACAAAATCTTGCAACAGTACAGGCTGGGAACTAACTTCTTAGACTGTGTCTGTAATGCTGAATCCAGTTTTTGGACCCCATGATACACAGGAGAGGGCAACCAAGACAGGCAAGTGCAAGCCCACTTACCCTGTGAGCAAAGGCTGAGGGCATTCCTGTTTCCCCCTTAATAAAGGCACTGAAAATAGGACTGAAATATGTCATTTGGGTTTCTTACAGAATAATAAATACACTAGAGGTTAAGAGAACAGACAACTAAAGTTCTTGAATTTGAGTGATAAAATACCTAGCAGCCTCCCATAGAATTTGGCCTGCACTGTTAGTAGCTACATACTTGTATATTAATCCTTTTAGGTCAGTAGCCAAATCTGAGGGTTTAGGTTTTATAATAACTGTAAATTCAGTAACTCCACAAATTAAAAAGGTATGCAGTTAAACATTTAACAACAAAGCAAAGAATATAAATAAAGTAAGAGACTGGAAAGCAAATAGAAGAAAAGCTTAGCTTCATGACATCATGCATTTGTTAGATAGAAAACAATGGTTTGTAACAAGGCTGAATTGATACAGTCAGCAATGAGATACAAGCACTGAAAAATTTGAACATCCAAAAGATCAAAAAGAGTGCTTGGTTTTGGTGTGTTTTTTTCAAAGTCTAAAGAATATAGCATAAAACACCTGTGTTATAGAATCAGTTTCAAAGGCAGAATCTTCCATGTTGGAGCTCTACGTGGCATGAAGCAAATCTGCTGATCTTCAGGAATACAGACTGATAATGCAGCGTGCAGTTGGTGTACTCGGGGCTCCTGTTCTGGAGGCAAAAGGAGTGTGCCAGTGCCAGCTCATCCCACTGCAACCCCCTGCCTTTCACTGGAGCAGGTTGTTCCTTGCCCCATTCAGCCTGGCCTTTGCCACTGCCCGGTAGCCTTGAACCACCGGCGGGGCCAGCACGGCTCGTGGGCGAGGAGCCCACCAGGGCACAGCATCTGCAGAAATGTCCCTCACCCTGCAGGGACTTCCTTCCTGGCATTCCTATTCAGCTAGTTTAAAGCTCTGAGCTGTGAAGTGTTGCAGTGGCTCTGTTTATGTGTACCTTTTGTTTTATTAAAAATGAGATGGCATGTAATTTAACACACAATTCAGAAATTTTACCGTGCTCTTCTGGGAAGCTAAGGCACACTGCTGTTTTACTATTCCAGGGAAGCCTGGATGCATTCCTATCCGAGCTTCTGAACAAGAACTTGTAGCTAAAATGTGAGATAGCTCTATTTCCACAGCAACATGCTGGTCACTTTAGAGGGAACTCTGAGATCAACAAGAAGTTGGTTTAAGCTTCTCTCTCCACAGAAGTTCTGTAATATGAACCTGGCACCTGGCTCAACTAATGCAGGATTAAGGACAGAGAATAAGATAAAAGGATAACAAGATTTGATTTTTAAAATGGCAAAGTTTTAATAATATTTTTCAATGTTTCTGCTCTCCTTAAATCTATTCTTTATAAATACATGGAAAACAGGATTTTGTAATTTGTTTGAAACCTCTTAACAGAAACTCTTGGCTCTCTCTTGAAAAGGCCCATGGAGAGTACTTTGACCAGCTTCAGCTATTGCTCACTTACATCTTGAGCACTGAGTTCCTTAATAAACCTTTATTAAGGAAACCATCTGAGACACTGCCTACAGTAATCTAGCTAAGTCCTTAACAAATAAGTTATTTTCCCCCTTATTTATTTCTAATTGATTGGGGGGTTTAATTTTTATTTGAATGAAAAGCTAACATGCCCTTTATTGACTCTTTTTGATTTAAAAACAAAAAACAGTAACAAAAACAAAACAAACAAATACCAAACAAACAAAAAAAAACCAGTAATTCAGTTGATACTTTTTCACTGTATTAATGTAAATCTTAATTGGCAGTTGCACAGTTCTGCATGTCAGAGGAATCAAGTATACCTGATGTTCAAAAATATCCCTACTGCTGCCAGTATTTCACTTGGTAACAATGTTGGGAAAAATATTATTGAATTTATAGTAACATTAAGTAGTCTGTGTTCTACATAATTAAGGATGGAGCATGTCACAATGAGCTTCACAGAAGGAAAAGGATGGATTTATCAGATGTGTTACTTAGACATTTATTTCCATTCTGCAAGGAGAAATTTTGCATAATGACCTTTTATTTGTGAGAATAAATTGCACATGAATGCTTTTTGATTGCAGACAGAACATAAACTGTCATGATTCTATGAAATTTGCTGATATGAGAATGGCAGATGGAGAACACAAGTTTCATTGAAATTGAGCTTACATGGCTTGACTTGGAGATGGTACATTCCCTAGGTTTTCCAGATCTTCCATGAAAGGAATAATCAATTTGGGTTTTTCTTTGTGGAGGTGGAATTGTCAGTCCTATCTTGTTATTTTCACTGAGAGAGTGAACAATCCAACTTCCAACTTTTTATCTAATTTTTTCTCTCCCCACCCACTGTGTTACCATAAGATATACCTGTTGATTTGGTTCATTTTTTGAGCTCCAGATGGAATGCAGATAGGTGACCTAGCAGAATTCACATAGGTATGGGGGTAGTAGGTTAAGTCCTAGTTTTTACTGGGTAGTGTTATCCTCTCTTTCCTTGTGGCAGCCTGTATGAGAGGTTTCAGGAGCAGCAGCACAACCACAATGTGTTTCGTGTATCAGCTGGACAATGTGGATTTGCACAAACAAAAGCAACCAAACCAAATATCTCCAACCCTGAGCTCCCGAGGGAGCAGCACAGCATGCCTAGAGCAGCATCCACCCCCTGGGAATCTGTGTGCTGTGCCTCAGGGTATTACAAAGTTTTTTGTGTAAACTATGCAGTGAGGAGCACTGGTTTAGACTTAAAGACAAATATTCGCAAAGACTCGACTGTGACACTGCATTGGACTGTGGGGCTGCACTTTTTATAACTTTTAATCCAACCATTTTGATACCTGCTGTACTATGTAACTGCCTTGTAAAGGCAAAACTGAATTTGAAACAGGGAGAAAGAAAAGATAAGAGAGAAAGCAAGAGATTAAAAAAACACAGGCTTTTGAGTGGGAAGATACAGTATTTTTCTGAAAAATCTCTATACAGGTTAGAAAACTATTCCTGGCCTGTGCCTGGGTGTTAACAAGGCAGGTGGAACCAAACTTATGTTGACTTCCACGGCTTCCACTGCTCATTGACAGTATTTTCAATAACAGCAGGTATTTTCTTTTTCTCTCTAATGCTGTATTCCTTTAAACTATACAAATATTTTGATTTGCAGCTGAATCAGGAAACACTCTCTCATCTTTCTTTCCAGCCTGTCAGTAGGGTAGTGACACAATGTCTGTTGTTCTGAAACCTTGAGAAGTTTTGATGACTCTTTAACTGAGTTAGTAAATTATAAACTTCAGAAAAATTAATCTCCGGGCTTGGTAGTATGCTTTTTCATCTTGGCACACTGAGATCCAAAATGTACTCTTTCCTCCATCCCTAGAGAATGTTAAGTAGCACCATTAAAAATCATTCTGAAATGCAACAGCTTTCAGAAGGCAGAATAAGGGCATCTGCACCATTAGCATAAGCAGTCTGTGATGAGAAGGCACTACAATTGATTATTAAAGTGGCCCACTCAAATTCATATTAGTCTTCCTTTTTTTTTCTTCTTTCTCCATCTTTCTCTTTTTTTCTTTTTTTTCTCTTTCTTTCTTGCTTGCTTGCTTGCTTGCTTGCTTGCTTTTCTTCTGACTTTCATTTCCACTGGGCATTTAACTTTTAGAAAGGCAGTATCTTCTGAATTAAAAGCTCACACAGATGTTTACCGAGCCAAGGTTGTTTTGGGTGACTGGTGTTGGCTAGATGCTGCTTCTCTTGTATTATTATATTATATTATATTATATTATATTATATTATATTATATTATATTATATTATATTATATTATATTATATTATACATAGTAAATATATATTTTTTATACATATATATATTTATTCTTGTAAGGAATAAAGCATGCATTGCAAAACTGCAGGATATAAACATACCATACAGATTATCCAGCATCCTGACATCTACTCATGATGTCTACTCATGGTGTCTGCGTTGCCAACCACTGCACAAATTATTACTGATTTTTAAAAGGTGATTTTAGGAACAGGCACAGCACTGTATGATAGAAGGATGATAAATACTTAAGATTCAAAAATAAAAGGTAGATTTTTATTTTTTTTCCTTCTATAGAGAGAAAGCCTTCAGCAGTCTATGGACTTGGAGGACAAGAGTGGTAGAAGTGTTGCACTCCTAAAGATGACGATGTCTGTCACATTATAGCACAGTATCCATGAACTAGTGCTTGCAAAAAATTGCACACAAATGAGCATGCTGCTGCTGCCAAATGAATATCAGCTCTAAGATACATGTCCTTTCCCTATTCACATCATGGTGGCCATCAGCAATCTCCTTCACTAATGTTTTACAACAATTCTCTTTAACAAATATTTACTGTTCACTTTCATCCCTAATAATCATCCCTCGGTACAGTGAAATCAAAAGGAGAAATTGTAATGCCCTCACCTCTACTCAAGCAAATGCTTAGCTTCCTGTTTTATGAAGCAGTAAAGTATTTCTGTCCTTTAATCTTTCATTCAATAGTGAAAAATGGAATAGATGCCACTATTTAATGTAATGAAAAATAATCACAGTGCTCCTGAAAGCTAATGTAGCAGAAGATTCTTCTTAGAGAACCTCTAAGAGTGTAGTAAACTACACTCTGCTAATCTTATCTGCCATTCTTGACAGGCAGGGACTGGGGTTTGTGCTCTAGCAATTCTGTTTTACTGGTCAACACTGAATTTTAATTAAACATAGCTTATAGGCCAAATCTTAAATAAAATCATAAAATCAGAGCATAACCTTACATGGAGTGTATTATGGTACACAAAGGTAATCTTGTTTTTCTTTCTTCTGAACCCAAGGCTATCTTATGATGTTAAATACTCAGTCGTTCATGCATTTAAAAGCGGGTTCTCCTTAATATGGCAAATACATTAAGTTTTTACAAACTTTTACACTAGTAAATGGAATTTTTCTTTTTCCTTCTCAGTAATTGTGCCAGTTCATAAGTACAATTAAGTATTACTTTAGGAAAAAATAGGCCAATAGGTTAATAGTGAATCCTCAATTATTTCAGATTTTTATAAATACATAAAATGAAATATGCTATCTGCATCTATATACTTGTAGTGTATATACTTATATTAAAAATACCCACTTTCAAAGCTGGACAAAATATCTACTTTTTTTTTTTTATTTATTTACTTCATACTTGGAAAAAAAATGTGTCTACTAATGGACTTAGGGAGAGGAACCTATGCATACCTGTGTGTGTATGTATATGGGGATGTGTGCATGTTTGTGTGTATTTTTATGTACAGGTCTTACTGGTACCTATCAGAGTTTTCTCTAAGGAAACATTGTTTTAGATGGACAGGTAGGAAAGCAACATCAAGTTAATTAGCAGAAGGAAACCATGCAAAGTTACATGAAAATAAAATATACTAATAGTACTTAAGCTAATATTTTGTATTCATCCCATGTCATAGTGTTTGGTAAAGTCATCATTTTTATAGGAGAATTTTGCCTTGCTTATCATGCGTGAATTGGCAATGAAACTTTCTGTAGGGGCAGTACAGGATTTGTGCATCAGCTGATTTCTTTTTGAATATTTATGGACTACATTGCACAGTCTTCTCCCAAGATAGACATGATTTTGTGAGAGCCATTGTAGGGTGACTCACCTCATTTTACTCAAGTTCTGAGGTCTGGAAAGAGCATCACCAGGGCTTTCTGATGCTCAGAGCCTTGACATACCAGCCATGTGCCCCTGCACCAACGTAGGTCAGCAGCCTCCTGGGCTGCACTTGGCAGAGCATCACCAGCAGATGAAGGAAATGACCCTGCCCCTCTGCTCAGCACAGGTGAGACTCAGCTGGAGGGCTGGATCCAGGGCTCCCAGCACAGGAGAGACATAGGCATAAAGAAGAGTCCAGCGAATGGCCACTAAGATGATCAAGGGATTGGAGCATCCCTCCTGTGAGGAAAGGATTAGAGACCTGGGATGGTTTAGCCTGAAGAAGTGAAGGTTCAAGGAGATTTTGTCAATCTAAATAAATATATGAAGAGAGGTGCAAGGACAGAACCTGTCTCTTTGCAGTGATGTCTGGTGGCAGGACAGTGGGCAAAAGGACACAGACTGAGCTCCCCAGAAAGGTTGTGGAGTCTCCATCCTTGGATGTATTCAAGCACTGACTGAAGATGGTCCTGAGCAATCTGGTCTGGCAGACCCTGCTTTGAGCAGAGAGCTTGGGCTGGACAACCTCCAAAGTTCCCTTCCAACATCAACCATTCTGTAATTCTGTGACCTGCTTGAATACCTTATGCTGCTGCCTTTATTCCTATGAAGTGGCAATAACAAAATTGCCCTGACGAAAGTAGTTCAGAGTGTGGACTTAGGAAGATTTCAAAGCTAACAATATTCTAAGAATTAATAGGAAAAAATTAGTATCAACATTAAGCCTTCTTTAAAAAAAAAAAAAAAAAAAGTAATGTGGCAATTCCTCTATGGCAGAGGTTTGTTGTATCCTTCATTGCACGATTGGAATAGGCTGAGCAGGAACATCCCCTGGGGGCAATGTGACATGAAGATCACAGCAGTCTAAACAGCTTCACTCAAGAAAGGATCAGCTACTACAGATGTATTTAAATGAGAAGTAACAAGTAGAGATTAAAATGGCCTTTTAACCCTTTTGCCACTCAGGCTTTACTTTCCTATTTGCCTCTTTGATTAAGTCAATAATTGTCTATTCATATTGTCAGTCAGAAAAAAAAATCTCAAGTCTATGAGTACTTCTTTATGACTGGTGTAATGACTGTTCAATATGATCTACATCAGTTCTGTTCTGTCTAATTCAGTGCTCATTGTCTCCAAAAAGTTACTTTAAAACAGTGCAACGGAGTTTAAAATTTAAAAAAATATCTGACATAAGGAATTCCAGAGTCAAATTTCCATTTAGAATCTCAGTACCACATACATTGTGTCATTGTCTTTAACTGCACAGAAATCAATATATGTGCATAATGGGAATGCCCATCCCTTTGTGAGTCTCCTCCATCCAAGTGACCACGTCTGGTACTGAGATTTTTACTCTGTTCATGTCAGCTGAGATACTTGTTGCCTCTGTCTGGTGCCTTTTAAACACAAAATGAAATTCTGTTGGCAGTATAGGATTTTTTTAAGCATTCAGTGTCAGTGATAATAAAATAAGTATGGATGTACATTAATATATATGTGGCAGTTTGGTTATAAGTGAATGCAGATTAATTTTCAAGATTATTGAATTAGTATTTGTAACAGTTTCATTGTTAAGACCAGAATGTTTTAGGGATCTCTGTTACTGAAAAATGTAGTTAGCTTTATGTCCACAGGATGTTACAATATCTTATTTTGATTTGTACTTTCATGTACTGTTTTGTGCTCCTGTGTTCTTGATATATAACTAACCTTTTGAACAGGATGCCTTTGGAGATTGTGGAATTGCCATCACAGTATGAAGTATAATGCAAACATTTACGTATACTAACTGTACTTATATGGCAGGAGACAAACTTTTTTTCATTCCTTCTAGACCAACTTTTCCAGGATTCAAAAAAAAAAAAAAAAGCAAATTACTTTATTTGTGTGTACCTATTTGTGAAAATAGAATGCCCTCACTTCCTCTGGCAGTGATGTCACACCAGGTATGCTACAGTTGTTGGCTGGTACAACAGTTGGAGCAATAAAGAAGTTCAACCAAAATGTGTTGCTCTAGACACTGAGAGCTGGTTTTACATGCAAATTTCCAAGTTACTGCTACTTGTGGCTGCCATGGGATGTGTTCAGGATTTGGCATTTGCTTTAGTCACTGTATCTCCTTTCACTATTATTTCCCTCAACACCCAGCAAAGATCCACAATTTTGTTATTAGAAATCTTTGCATTTTGTACTGCATTTACTGAGAGAGATTAACTCTTTGTTTTTCAGAGCTTCCGTATGGCTGGGAGAAAATTGATGATCCCATTTATGGCACTTATTATGTTGAGTAAGTTCCCAAGTTCAATATTAAGTTGCTATTAATATGTCATGACCTAATACTGGTATCCTCTGCAATGCTCAGCCTGGCAAGGAATGGGTACAATTACTTGGCATGTTAAAGTAAGGGTATACCAGGAATTGTCAGTCATCAATGCAATTAATGTATCCAGATACATTCAAAGTATCCCAAATCAGTGACTCAGGCATTCAGTCACTCTATCCAGGGCCTGGTTACATGGTACCATTCCAGCTGACACTTGTACAAAGAACATATTCGTTAAAGAGATGTTGCATTTTTTTTCTGAGCTTTGGATATCCAGCAAGGTATCAGTCTTGTTAATCAACGAATAGAGCAAAGCATAATCAGTTTAGCTCAGTCATGATCTGTTTCTGGATAGTCCTCACTTGCTGCAAATCAGGTGTTTATACTGGTTGTACCAGAAGTCAAGTTATTTATACGCTGCATATAAAATATTATGTTTTATTTTGTATTTAAAAGTGCAGCTGTAAACAATATAAATTCTTTTTCATAGCACAGTCCTTGCTTTAATTTTCTTCAGATTCTATTTTAGCTATGAAACAAGAAAACAGGTTCTTCCTCTGTGCAAAGGCCAACAAAATGCTTTTGTTTGAAGTAATGGTAGAACCTGGCCAGTTTGTACATAAAATAAGTAAATCTGAGAGATTATTTCCTCTGCTTTTTAGCTTAACATAGTGAATGAGACTTATGCAAAATGAATCTAGATTCAGATTGTGATACCTGTTTCAGAGGAGTCAATTCACTCTGCTCTCTACTGGCAGTATGCAAGAGAGGAAACAGAAAACCACTCCAGTCACTGTGCAGGTAATACTTGAAAGGTTGAGAAACAACTATCCATTAGTGCCTTTTATTAAACAAGAGAGATCTTTAGAGAATATGGCCCATGACCTAAACTCTCAATTTCAAATCCTGACACTCAAGCAGTATATTTATCTAGTTGTTTCATAGAGAATAGAAAATTTCCTTTGTGTCTCACATTTTTCCCTTGGTCTCTTGAATCCATACCAGCACACTGACTGCAGGATTGCCCTGGACAGGTATTGGAGATGCAGCTTTTTCAAACTTGAAGATATGCTGCTGTTATGCAAGGGTTCCAGTGTTCAGGGAGCTCAAAAAAGCATCTAATTTCTGGAGGTCTAGAAGATGTAACATGCCCGTTTCTTACCTGCTGTCATAGCAGCAGCTTGTGGATGCCCATGCATGATCCCCAGCCTTCTGCAAAGCAAACAATCAACAGAAAATGGCATTTGGTCACTGCTCTGCTGATTCCTTCTGTCCCATTCTCCAAATGCCAGAACACCTGCCCTCCTTCTTTGTCCCCAGCTTGCTTCCTGCCCTCAGGTGAAAGAGGCAGCAGCTCCATCTACTTTTCTGCTCAGTTCAAGTCATTTTAGACAGTCCAGACTCAAGCAAAAGGATAAGTTTTGAATTCCCTATGTAATACCATTAAATTACTCCCCCTTGTGATGCCTGAGTTCTTTTATGATTTCCTCAAGGAGGTAGGGGCTGCAGTTCTCATATCATTTTGTACTTAACCCCTGCCAAAGATTTCTGCACGTGCAATTATGCAGCTGCTGGGTGTAAGGTTCTGCCCAGTGGTTTTTAGTGTATTTTGGGGTGTACCAGGTGTTGTGCAATTTTTGTGCATCAATCTCTTTCTGAGACTATGCTTGGTTGTTAGTGCAGCCCGAGGCATTCTGGCACCAGCAAGGCTCACACTCCACTGCAGAGTCAGAAAAGGAATTTATCTGCATTTCATGTCCAACCACAGGTAAACAGATGCAAGGTACCAGGCCCAGATGTTATCATGCAATTACATATTTTAAGGCTGTTAGTGCCAAATTTATTAATCCTACCACAGATAAGATTTGTGGACAGATACATCAAACCTATTGCAGTCTCTGAGCTTTTTAGAAGTGGAATGGATGCTCATGGTATGGCATTAAAACTGCAGCCCTGCTAAATTCGCATGGAGTTTTATAGCCAGTAAAATGTAGCTGTAGTTTAATTTGCTGTCTGAGCTCAATAACTTCGAAACAAAGTTTGCTTTCCATTTTTCCTGCTACAATATATAACAGTCACAGCTTTTTTATTACCAGTATTCAACAGATGAGTTCATTTTTAACTAGATAAAATCAGATTACAATAAACTCTCTTAATTTTGTCATAAAAGTAGGTAAATTATGAAAAGCAAGATTACGAACTTCCACACATTCAGGTCCAGTCCAAGTTTACATGCAGGCCTAAAAAATCCTCATGAAAGAAAGGCTTGTACTCAGCTCACTGATGTACTTGTATTCCATGGGAATTTTGTAAGGTTGAGCAATGAGGCAGACAGACTCCATTTCACCTTACAAGGAGCAGCCATATACAGGTCAAGTATTGGGAGACCAGAGAAAAAACTAAAAAAGAAAACAAACCAAAACAAAGAAACTTAAACCTCTTGCTGGTCGAGTTCCTAAAGATGTATCACAACATATTTTCAAATTCTGTTAAAAAAAAGTCTCCAGTATAACTACGTCTCATAATCATGCATTAATGTAGGTGTGAGATAATATTATAATTTTCATTTGCTTTTTAATGCAGGTCCAGACTTCATTTGTAATGTGTAAGCATTTAACATAAATGAGAAGTATTTGCTATATGTTTGCTTTTATGCAATTTGGTCTTAATCTGTAAACTAAGAGCTAACAGCACTGAGCTATGCAGAACTGCAGAGGGAAAGTAGTCATTAGAGTGCACTGGGCCTTTTAGGATTCTAATTGCCAAAAGATTGTTTCCCTCTTTAAGGATGATTAACTACAACACAGAGCTCAATTTCGAGACATGGGCTTTTTAATAGAACAGCTAAAATAGTCATACAGGTATTTATTCTGGAAAAATATATCTCCTTGACTTAAAACTTCTGACAATACTCTGTTTCTACTCAAATAGAAGAAGTTATCTCAGGTCTTTTTGTCATCATAAAGTGTTATCAACTGAAAAACATGAATACAAAGAGTAGATAGACACTAACAAGTTATTCATTAGAGTATCCATTTTATAGGCATCCTGATCCCCAGAATTTGTTGAGTAATATGCAACAATTTCAAAAGCTATAGGTAAAAACTGAAAAAAAAAAACCCCATCCCGTATATTAAAGCAGCTAAGAAAAGGAGATAAGTTAAAATCCTTCTACTGATGCCCATGCCATTTTGTCAGAGCTCAGTGCCTTGACCATCAACTAAAGTCTGCAAATTATGCACTACAGCCTGCAAATCTCCTAAGGATGTGTTTCACTTGCCTTAAGTGCATCTAACCTGAAACTCATCGCAAAAACAACTTAGCCTGTCCCCCTGACTGCTGAGAGGGCAGAACTGTGTCTGTGTTTTATAGGCTGGCTGGTGGTACCCCCTCATCACACACAGACAGTATTTTGACACCACGAGTAAATGCAGCTCAAAAGAAAATCCTCCCTCTGAGGGTTTGTGCCCAGTTAAGGTTCAGTGAGCTAACGGGACAGCAGCATCCTTCTCCTCTGCACAGCCACAGTGGCACTAGAAGAAATCAGGTGGATTAGGCTTTGGGTTAGATTTTTATTTCACATATACTGTATAAAATAAAGGAAGAAAATTGAAGTTAGAATTGTTCACTGAATTAGATCCTATGAGCAATGAGCAATACATTTTGGCTACCATCCAAAATCTGTTTTAACCACAAAAGCACTTACTTGTAATCATCTCTAAAACTCATATTTGGCTTGTTTTATGAAGGCCTAGGCTAGTAATATATATTCTCTATGCTGTTGAAGTAGCTAGATGAAAAGCTAGAATGTCCTTTCAAGAGAATTACTCAGCTTAATAATTTCTCTCTCAAGTAAACTCATCAGCTTTTTCTAATTTAGCCATGAAGCTGTATAGGACTTAAAATTGCATAAAAGGGATGTGTTTCATGTATCATCAGTGTAGGAGCAATAATACAATATGATAAAAATTACTGATTATAAATATAATTTTATTTTCTTTGACTCCTCTTGGACACAGTATTTAATGCCTCTTTTTTTAATTAATTGGAAATTTCCCACTGTGCTTTTGAGATTGCAAACTACCAAACAACAGTCAAAATATGAGAATAAATTGGAGATTAGAATTATTAAAATTGCACCAACAACATGAGATGCTTCAAGAACGTGTGTTAGTCTTCCTGTCTGGTCTGGTAGGACAAAATATCATTTTCAAGATATTTGTTATCAGATATTTCTGTTTAAATGAACCAAACCACAACTTAAACTCTACGTAGTAGCTGTAGGTAGGCAGTAGAAAAGGATTCTTGCTGTGACGTCTGTACCACAGTAATTAATCTTTCTTCAGCCATGAACACAGATTAGCTAAAATCCCAACTTCTTTTATATCCCAGAACCACATATAAGTTGAATGTTACGTCTGAAGGGGCCCTCCTGCAGCTCTGAGATGTGCTCTGCAATTGCAACATGACACTAAGCATAAAGCAAGGTCCTGAATGAGGATCTGGAGTGTAATCTTGGATATCCATTACATCTGCATGATATGGCACAAAAGCCATGGGAAACCTCTGCTCTTGTGGAGGGCAGCTGGAGAATGGGGCAGGATACTTCAGAGCCCCTAAAGTAAGAGATAATCCCTATGTTGAAGCAATTAACCCACGTGTGTAGCGATGCTGGTTTTAATCTTACCAAATGCTAACATAAAACAAGCTAGATACTGTACTCTGTACCTCCTACTGGAAGCTGTTTTCTAACTTCACACTTCTCTTGTGAGAAGCCTACAGACTTCAAGTCTGAAATCCTGGCATCTTTAATATATTCTAGTATTTACTTCCAAATGTATTCATTGAATGCAATTATATATCAGAATTAATTCTGCTTGAATAAAAAGCTAAAACTCCTTTGATCTTCTATAATAGAATACTCTATTTCACTGGTCTTCTTGTAAAACCTTTCATATAGATTCATTTCATTTGATCATGGGTGCTCAGAACTTTATGTAGTATTTGAGTTTCATCACTGTCTTGTGTAAAGGCAAAAGCAGTATTTCATTTACAACATGGAAATACATCAAATGATAAACACATCGCATAATTACTATTTTCATGCTTATGTTAGCAGTTCAGGATTGCCTTTTTAATGCACATAGGTCTTGCCTTCTCCATTTTTAACTAGTGAAGTTTTTCTCCCTTTCATCATAAGTTTCTAGGTTTGCAATAGAGTAAGGTGCTGAAGACCCTGACAATTACTAGAAATAATAGAAAGCAAAAGTCTAGGAAAGGAACACCTAAAATTTTAATCAGCCTGTCTGAAGAAGGAAAGAAAAGAGAGGGACTTTGTCTGAAGCATACACCAAAACTTACTGAAAGCTGTTAATCAAAATTTTAGAGTATGAGAGTAAGCTAGCAACCACTTCAGTGAGTTACAGGCATATGAATAAAGTAGCAACTTAAGGATTTATCACATTTACTTCATCTCATTAAATCAAATATTCTTTTACATGACTGAAAGTCTTTTCATTTCATTGAACGTTGGTCACTAAATCCTACTCTGCAAGTGTATTGCACTCCCATAGGGCTGCCTTGCCTCACTTCCTAATGGCAATCCCACTTATTTTCTTTGAAGTAGTGGTAGGATCAAAATCTCAAAGGACCTGTTAAATGCTTAATGTGGCACAACAGGTCATTGCAATACAAAAAAAGACCCTTTTAAGATCTTAGAGTTGTGAAAGTAACAGGTAACCTGTCCAAGTGCTTAAACCCATGTTTGGGATTGAATTTTCAGAAGACCCAGTGAGAACAAATAAGGAGTGACATAAGCCTGCCCTTCTGTACATAAATATTTGTTTCCCCAGAACAGTGTTTGAAGCACAAGCCCCTTCTCTGTTGTGATTCTACTGTGATATCTTGCAGCTATGTTCCATGCAACTTACTACATTGTTTTGCCTTCTCCAAAAAAATTTAAAAAAAAAATAAATAAATAAACAAATCCCAGGACAGGATTGAAGGATGGCTCAGTGGTCGATAAAATATGTGCTCTAAAGAATTAAAATCAAGGATATGGTGACAGTAGTGGTAAAGATCCTAAACACAATGCAGAAAAATAGTGGTGTAATGCCAGAGATGGACTTAATGACCTGTAGTAGGAAATGTAAAACATCAAGAAAAAAATGTGTGCACTAACTTTTCTTATACTTCATATATGATCTATGTAGTTCTGCCATCTAATTTAGTTTCTGCATCTTATTTTTCTGTACAGCTGAGCAGATACGCACCATAGTGCGTAAAAGGAATAATCTTCAATTCATTACCTATGATAGATTTATTTGTAAATTACCATCATAAAAGCACTATGTTGTCTAGGCTTTTCTTTTTCTGTAAGTGATTGAGTAAATTCACTTACAACTAATTGCTAATAGTGCAAAAAACTGGTTGAGATTCTTTGAATCATACAAAGAACAGTCTTCATGCTGAAGACATGTAAAACTGTTGCTGTAGCATGTTTCAGCAGTGCTGCTGTTTAATTTGTAGTCCCATAGATCAAAACCATTTGTCTGTAGCAGAGTTCAGCATATTGAAGTGAGAGGATGCTACTCGTTACACAGGGTTGTATATTCTCATTCCCAACAAAATTGTGTGGAATGTAAGGGACACACTCAGGCCCACTGGGGGTTCCCCAGTTTTACCCTCTAACCACACACACCTTAGCCACATACGGCACCCTACTGTGAAAATTATCATTTTACCCAACTGAACACAGTTTTTAATCAAAGCCGATTTTTTTCCAGCCACATAAATAGAAGAACTCAATTTGAAAACCCTGTCCTAGAAGCAAAAAGGAAGCTACAGCAGCATAACATGCCCAACGCAGAACTGGGAACAAAGCCTATGCAGGCCCAAGGTTTCCGAGGTACAGTACCATGTCAGCTCTCTTAGTTAAGATGAAAGTTCCTGCTCTCCTGTTTATGTGACAATGATTTTGTCATAGTCTGGTTAAAAGAGTAGTGTTGCCAATGCTCAAAAGGTTATCACCTATATCTTAGCAATTTTCTCCCTTAAATGTCAGAGTTCCAATAGTTGCAGGACTCACCAGCCAACTAAAACTTTCAGAGGCACAGAAAATAAAACAGAAAGTGTTTCCTAAAGGCGGAGAAACTGAAAGCACAATAAGACTCCCAAAGTAATTTTCTAAATAAAATCATAAATTCTGTTCCTGGTAAGGTATGTCATTCTCTTGAGCACCCGAAGTTGGCAACACTGAAATACTTAATTGTACTTTCTCTAAATTACTCTAATTGATGTTTAGTATGTTTCTAAGCTAGCTCATCTAGCAAGCATCAATTAAGTTAAAAGCCTCAAGCACAGTGTTATACGAGTTTACAAGAACGCAGCTACTCGGTAACATAAAAATTAACGTGCTCCAAAGGAGCTGTATAAGAGCAAACAGTACTGGTATAGACAAATGAACTTTAATGTAAGTTTATAGCCAGAGAATGAGGCTTGTTCTCCTTTGTAACAGTAGAAAGCTCCTCCTCAACCTTACCTAGACCCAAATTTGCCCGCCTGCGCCCCGCTCCCAGGAGGTCCCGCAGCGTCAATGACCTGTCGCAGAGCCGGCGCGACCCCGCCGGGGCGTGCGGGCTGCACGGTACGGCCCTGCCGGGGACACCGACTGCTCTGTCACCACCTGGGCTCACAAACTCCGCATTCCCCACAACCCTCCCTCACCCAGTGCAGCATGGAGAGAGGCACGGGCACCCGCACTGCGCCCCGAGGCACGCGAGAGGGGACGCGGAGTTCGCACGGCACTCGTGTGTGTCACTTGTTGGATGCCTGAACCCCCCGTGTTTGGAGAGAAATGCTCCTCTAATGTTTGCCTCTTCGTGGTGACAAATGGAATGAGACATTCACAGGGGATATTTTCCTCATTGTGGCTGGGAGGGGAATTGTGAAGAATGTATTACTTTGCAGACAAAGCTGAATTTATAGGTTAGGAAAGAGGTTTTTAAATTATCTCACACATCATTTTTATTGTTGTAATTATTTTAGCTACACAATATCCACTTCCAAATGGATTTCTAATATCAAAGGATATTTATATCTTTTTATTTATGGCTGATCTGCCATAGATAAGAAATATGTTTTAAGCTTTGTAGTAGTACAAGAACCCACAAATATTTTTTCCTGGAATGCCTGCACTCTTTATTTTCTTGCCTTTGATACACTGCCACTTGATGTCAGCCAATATTGTTATCTGCTCTCTCTGCTTTGTTGTGACTAGATCAGAACTTTTGTCTTTCTTGTTTGTGTTGACTGATGTAGAAAAACCACTCTTCACCCGTGATGCATCACAGCTGAAGGGGACTTTCCTCAGCACAACTCTTAAGAAAAGCAACATGGGTTTTGGATTTACCATCATTGGTGGGGACGAGCCAGATGAGTTTCTCCAGGTGAAGAGTGTAATTCCTGATGGGCCTGCAGCGCAAGATGGGAAAATGGAAACAGGTAATTATGAAGGTTTCTCTGTCCTTTTATATGAGAAATAGATTTCTGAGTCTCACTCTCTCCATAAATGCATACATTTCCCATATGACTTTCTGTGTTGATATGTAGAAAAGGTAAGTTTCCCGGCAAAAATTTCTTGCTAACAAATGCCAGGTAGGTTTTTTTCCCATTTCACAATATTTTAAGGGAGAAAAGATCTCTGCATTTCCCTACATAAAAATGGGATATGGTTTATAGGCTGTTTACTTGAGGGAAGTCTACATGGAAAGAAAAGAAACAGCACAGATTACTAAGTGGTAATTTGTTTCTTTAGAAAGGATGGTTTTGCAAAATAATCAGTTGAGTCAGATCCAATACTGTTCTCATTAGAGTCATCATAACAAGAGTTTTCAGTATGGCATATGGACACATAGGCATTTGTGTCCTATTAAAAAAGAATCTGTGAAAACTCATGAAATAAAATAAACTTCTTCTGAAGAGATTGAAAGCTGCTCTGAAGATGTGGCCCACCACTGCAAACATTTTCATGTTCACAGATTGATAAAGATTGAAAACCACTGTCTGAAAGGTCACATCAGGTCTATGGATGAATGAAACTCTTTTGGAGGAAGACAAATTCAGTTTCCAAGCAGTTGTCATCTACTTTAGGAAAAGACAGTCAGTGGATAATAGAATGATTTCAGTTGGCAGAGACCTTCAATCACTAGCCCCCTGCTTAAAACAAGGCTAACTTTGTGATTGGATCGAGTTTCTCAGGCTCCTGAGAAAATTTCATAAGATACAGATTCCACAGCCTCTGGACTCCTATCCCAGTGTTTCTCCACTCTTAAGGATTAAGACATTTGCTCAGAATTTGTGGATGCCTCATTCCTGAAAATGTTGAAGGCCAGGTTGGACAGGGCCCCAAGCAGTCTGGTCTAGCAGGTGGCAGGGGAATACAAACCATTGTTTGTATACAATACAAATACAAAATACGGTTTTATGATTTTTGTTCTCTAGGTCCAGTTGAGCTTTCCACAGATACAGCTGGTTACTAGGGACTGAAGTCCTGTGTTCTGTGTTTGTGCAGCCCTGTCTCTCTGTATCATCTCTTGTCAGCATAACTTATCCCATGAGCATAATTTATCCTTCCATTTCTCACCAGACTTTGAAATAAAGAAATGCTAGTTTGGGATTTTTGTTGCCTCTGTAGAAACCCCTTTTCATGGTGGCCAAAGTAACTATGAAGATAATTTTCTAAACTTTGATAACAGATCATTGTGGATGGATCATGGCAGCAGAGAAAGATCCTTTTACTGTGTTACAGTGTAGGGGGCAGACACAGAAACACATGCAGGCACAAATAATGTGAGTGGAATAGTCTGAAGTGATTTTTCTGGAAATTTCATTTCATCCTTCTTTTATTGTAGTAAATTTTTTAATCATAGTCATATTCGTATGTCAGAATAAATCACCCTGGATTCTAGTTTATTTTGTAGGACTCTCCAGGACTTGCCAAGTATGAAGTGTAAAGGTTGTGAGAAGTAGTTAAATCCTGAACAGGATTTGCTTCAAGGCTAATGTTATAGCCAGCATGATGTTTCTAATACCAAATAGATACACAGAAAATTTAGATGAAGAAACAAAATGTCAGAAAGAAGTAGAATATAGATTTTTTGGCACTGATTTTACAAAAAACGTTAGTCTAACAGCTTTTTAATTCTCAGTTCTTGTTGCCATTTTAATTCAGTTTAGTTCCCAAAGGCAAAATTTATTAAATTACCAGATTAGGTGAACAAAGGATGCAACAGACTTCCTGGAGTTCAGAGGATTTCAGTGACATGTTACTTCATTTTTCAATGACTTCATTTTTCCCTAATATTTCCATATTATCTAATACATGACATGAGAGTTTTTCCTTGTTTGTCATGGTTTAGCACTCTCAGATGCAGAGCTCAAATATAGTTCCTTGCTAATCCCTCTGAAGTGTGGGCTGGTTATTGGTGAACTTGGTCATATGGAGTTATTTTCTCTGGAAAACAGAGTATCCTTGCAACTTACTTGAATTTTTATGTTGAAATTGAATATAAGTTTCATAATACTGTTGATGGTCATTATTGTAGTCATGGATTGTGATGAGAACATGTAAGAAAAATGTTCTTTAAAATGCATAGAAATAGCACTGGTTTTTTCCTCAGGTAATTAATTCCACTACATTAGGAATGCAAAACAGAAATGTATACTCAAATATATAAACACTCTACAATTATGTGACCCCAAAACATATAAAATTAGATTTCAGAACAAATTTTGCCCTCAAATATCTTCATTTCTAAGAGTGACAGATTCTGATGTAAAGTAATTGGAGAATCTCAGACTAATGATTGTGACATCTAACTTGGTTTCTGTGAATAATTTCTAAATAAGTTAATGGTAAACTGAAAAAATATATTTAAAGTCAGAATGTTTATCAAAGCACTGTTCAATAAAGTGCTTTTATTCCCCGATATCAAATCCTTTTCACATTCCTGAATTAGAATTTCTCTCACTATTGAGCTATTTTACAATATAATCAACTGAAGATATGAAAGCCTCCCAGGTTCCATCAATAGCTTTTTGTTCATAAAACTGTTAAAATCTTACATTGGAAAACTACTTGAAATTACATCTGTTTCTTTTTGTTTGTTAGCTAGGTATCATTATATATAATAAATAGAGCTTTAAAATGGAGTTTATTTATTCTTTTAATACAAACTATATGTCATTGTTCAAGTTATGTGCATTCCAGGTATGATCAGAGTCATGGGAAATTTTGGTTAATGATCAAAACATCATATTGTGGCAGTAGGGCATCATAGTAAAAAGTGTGAGGGCAGTGAAAATGATCTGTGAAGCAACCTGAGTGTAAGGGATAACCACAGCACTGATGCCCCCAGCTCTAATATGATTCTGGACCCTGTCCCTTGCAAAGCTGATACTATTCTTTGGCCAAGTGGTTATGGAAATCTTCATACTTCAGACCTGCATCAGATTTGGGGGAAATACAAAGGAAAAGGCACCATGTCATTTATCTTACCTAAACTTTGGCCACAAGCTGGAGACACCAAAACTGTACTTCAAGCTAATTGTTAGAGAAACAAACTCGCATTGTAACTTTGGTTTATTTCTCCACCCAAAATGTAATATAGGGGTCAGATACAAATGCTATTCAAAGAGTGAGTCTGTGTAAGACATTATCACCCTTTAATATGATCATAACAAAGCAGTTTGACCTGAAGGTTTTGAAATGGAGCAATTTTGGATTTTATCCTTTGGAACACAGAGCCATAGAATGGTTTGGGTTGGAAAGGGCTTTCAAGAGCATCCAGTCCCACCTCCCATATCAGAAACAGGTGAACCTTCCACTAAACCAGGTGGAACTCCAACGTGTGACCACACAGCTTGATGTCATCAGCAAGCTTGTTGAGGGTACAGTCAATCCCTGTGTCCAGATCACCAACAAAGATGTTAAATGGTGCCTGTCCCAGTCCTGACCCCTGAGGAACACTGCTGAAAGCCTGGAAGCCACTGGGAACACAGAAGCAGCTGCCTGACTGTAACTTGGCTTCGATGTGAAACAAAGCAGTGAGGCAAACTGAATGCACTGAGATGCAACAAGAGATATCTGAGGTGCTGACAAGCTATCTGAACCACTTGGTGCCCAGTGCTGGGCACTAAGAGGTATTTATATTTGTCCTAGACCCACAATAAACCTCACAAGCAGACTCAGGGGGAACCACATCTCAGTGGATGAGTCAAAAACAACCAAAATTACATTCCTGATCCCATTTGCCAGATGTTTCAGAATTCGTAGGGGCTATTATGCCCTCATGTAAATCTAGCATCTGTGCACTAATGGTTGTTAATAATCCTGAAAATAACTTTCTAGGACATGTTTTAGCATTTGGAGCTCAATCAAGCTGCTGGATATGAACATTGCACTCCACAGCATCCCTATCTCAGGATAGCCTAGGAGCTGATACCACATTCTTTTCTGGGAAGTTACATTGCTTTGTCTTGTCTGAAGCCTCATGCAGCCAACAGAAAACTGTCTGCATTTAAGATGCCCCTGCATTTGATTAAAATGCTGAGTGAACATCACTGGTAAAAGACTGCATCTACATGAAAAGATTTTTATACAGTGAGTGATTTTGACTGACTGCTGTTCTAAGGCAAACAAAGATTTGGGCCTGCGGCTGAGTCAGATAAAAGCTCAAGCTGCAAAGGCAAAAACTCTCCTACAGTTCTCAAGGTTATTCAATGGACTGGATAAACTGAAACACTCCCACATAATCAAGCTTGGGGAAAGATTCTCACTCTCTGCATTTCAGCAAGCTCCATTTCCTTTGGTGAAGGTTTCCAGGAAACAGCTGAAAGACATCGTGCAAAAGTGCTTCTTGGAGTCTGGTGATGACCCTTCTGACTGATGAATATCTTTGGTCACTGCAGGTTGAACCTTCCAGAAACATAAATCTCTGGGGAAATGTCATAGCTCAACAGTGTGAACCAAGAAAGGGGAAATATGTTCTTTGATTTCATCTGCCAGGCATGCACTTGGCCAGCTTTAAGATGCTAAATCATCTGTAAACAATGCAAACTTGGGCATTTTTAGATGTTGTTTTCTCAGGAATGGTAGTTTTTCTGTATTAGTTGATGTGTTCTAGAGATACAAATTAATAAAGTAAAGATAAGGTTCAGCTAACAGATATACTTGTCTAAAATACAGATGTCTACACCTACCATATAAGCAGACATCAATTACTTTTGTATGACTGTAATAGGGTGAAGCCTAAAGAAAAAAGCTAGAGATGGGTCCCACATCTACCACTCGGTATTTCTGCTGCACCCTAGAGATCTCCAAAGGGAATGAGCTGTTAGAAATGCAGGAAGGAGTGACCCATGACTTTGCTTCTGTCCATGGACATAACATCAAGACCTATAACAATCTTCTGCATATGGTGAATTTTTCAAGAAGCTGAGATTACTTTAAATGTAAGGAAATTGGAGAAGCCACACCTGTTGATCTACAAAATCATGAATGTTATTTAAGTGAATAAGAGCAAACCCAACGCCGTTATCAGGTGGTTGACCCTACAATGTCACTAGGCTTAGGAGATAACTATCTAGTTTCATTAAAGCATATTTTTTCCACATTAAGGCTAACATCTTGCAACCTTTATAAAAAGTGGAGTGCTCAAACAGAAGGAATTGGGGATATCTGCAAAAGTATGCATTTTTACAAGTTCAAACAGATGGTTAATTCTGTTCCCTGTTTATCCATTGTCAGATCATGTGAACAAACCGTCATCTCACCTAATGTGAGCTCAGCTGAGATGCAAGCTGTCTAGTTTGAGCAACAGAAAAGATGAACTATGTGTGTACAAAAATGCCTTCAATCCAAAGAAGCAAATATGTCAAAATTAAAATCTGTTTTGGCAGTCATCTGGAAATGTTAATACTTTCAGAACATCACTCGGTGTATCATGACCACACACCACAGCACCTATACTCTTTTTCAAACAGGTCATGTCTTTCTTAAGTGCTATCAGTTAAAGCCCAACCAATACTTTTCTCTTTTACAACATTCCCTTACCTTTGCTAGCCAACTGTTTGTCACAGTTGCCATCTCAAGAGGTGCACTGACCAGGAGCTGGTCACACACATGTAGGGCTTGATTTCCACAGGACCTGAAGCTGGCTAAAATTTATTTATCTCAGATGCCTGACACCTTCTTGTCTAGTTAAAACTGGCCTTCCAAAGTTAGGGCATGGTGTAAGGAAAGTGGGAAACTATGCTACTAGTTGGACTGCTGAGCAAGAACTATGTTTTCATTGGTCTTACGCATCTTCAGACTAAAACACTCTTTTAATATGCACCAAGGCCTCATGAAGTGTCAGTCTTGCAGCTGGAAGCTGATGCCAGGTGAGGCAGGACTGTGAGAGAGAAGCAGCACATATAAAACCAGCTTGTATTTTCTGCTTCCCTCACTACCTCTGCTTTATTTGGAAGCTGGGATGTTTCATGTGATGCTTTAGTCTAGCTGAGAATGCATATCTCTCTCTATCTCCATATGTTGCTAATCATCCTGTGGAGTTCAGAGAAAGAAAATTAACTGTTTGGAAAGTTACTAGCAGCAGTAATAAAAATTACTTCGGGCATCATGGAGAATGATTTCTCCCACGCACGTTAGGCCAGTCAGTGTGAATTTGTGTTATATTTACTGCTTGTATTCCAGCATCCTCCAGGCTGATGATGAAATGGTGCAAAGCACAGCAGAAGCACTGTATTTGCATCAGGTGCAACAAAAACCTGTAGTTCCTTCCACCAGCAGTGCTGGTTACATTTTCTTGTTTGTGAGACATACAAAGAGTAACTATTTGTTAAAACCTCAACCTGGTTTTGCAGTACCAGTTTTCTTTCAATTCACAAGTTAATTGGGTTTTTTAAATCTAGGAGATTATGAGGGTCTGGAAACTGGAATCACAACGTGAGTGCTGTGGTCTTTGCACCAGACATGAGACACTGTTAACAGATGCCCTGCTAGTTCATAGCTGAGGCAAACTGATGTAAACTTTTTTTTCTTTTTGAAGTACACAGCATCCATTTAATTTAATGGCACTTTATATTCTCACCATAAAAACTTGCACATCATATAACTAATGCCAAAACTATGGAAGAAGTGTAGAGTCAAATTATCCCTGTTTTAATAATCTATCAGTATTGCTAGCCTTCACAATTTTATCCTGAGTCTCTATTTAACCATAATTCTTTAAAGAAAAAATCTTAATCATTTTTTGTTGTTTAAAGGGGACTAAATCGGAATCTTACTTAAATTTTACAGGATAAATCTTCTGTTCCCCTGTCACAGAGGAAAGTGCTGAAGTATGACCACATTATATTTAAGGGGTTTCAAACACAAAGCAAAGGAAAAAATGCCAGTTTTACTATTTATTTGATGCTGTATATTAAGACACAATTTAGCTGGGAAAAGGGATATGACTTGTGGTTTTTAATGTGTGATGGTGAACAGTAAAATACTTGCATCTTAGGAATATTAATAGCAATTAAAACATTCTTTTCCTATGCCCTGTTCTTTTGAATTTTAAGGCAGGCAATTCATTGAGCTTTGTATGCAAATAGAAAGACAAGAAGGTAGTACTTAGGTTGCTAGAAAATTTTCATACTTGTGCTACTTTTTTCAAATATTAATTTTCTATTTTTTTTCATATTTTTTGTGTTTCTATGGCTTTCAGATAACTTGGTACAGTGGTCACATTAATATCTGTAAATTTTTCTTTATGTTGACCAAAGGACTAGGAAAAGTGTATAGTTTGGTTACAAAGTTACTGAATTTTAATCTCCATGAGGTTCTTATTTTAATGTTTTCTTCATATGTTCTTTCTTTTGATATTCACTATATTGTGAGGTACTCACTGAATGATAACCAGGACAGAGGCAAGCCTAGACTGAAAAAAGTATCCATCTTTTGTATAGCACACACTATTACTGTCTACATCTGAGGTCTTTGTGTGTACCTCGTCAGATTTTTCAGTTGGCTGGTGTGATATTCAATATCCTTGTGTTCTCTCTGAGTTGCAAAAAATCCATGTGTCGCTATCTGTCCTGCCTGATAGGGATTTAGAGCTTTAGTCTGAGCTACCAAGCATTCATTAAGTAGTGCCTACCAATAGACATCCCTCAAGCTATGAAGAGAGCTTCTGATTCTTTTTAGCCCTGTCATTTGTCTATTCCCTTGTAGTCTTCAATTAAAATTACTGATGCAAACTGAAAGAGCAATTGTAGCAGAGCATCTAAGTTGAATTTGAAAATGCTTCTGAAAGTGGACAGTGTGTTGTTTAAGTCACAGGAACAATTTAAAAAAATCGTAGGAACTTCTTGTCTCCACATCACATGGTGTGTCACTTCACGAGACGATTCTGGGCTTGCATTATTAGTGCAAATGGAACTCAGTGGTCTCTGACTCCATATCTTGGGTTTAGCCCTGAAGTCTGCCATAACACAGACATTTTGGGAATCTTCTATCTCACATTTTATGCTTAGTACCTTAACTCGAGGTGGTTCAAAGCAGGACAGTAAGGAAGATAGATTCCCATAAAGGGTGGCAATAGGGAGGAAAAGGGAGATAATTGAGACTAGCAACATGTAGGTGCAATTCAGTTGCATAAACATGGGTGTCCAGTGCCATTTAAAGTTTCAGGGATCTCACCAAGCCTTCTCCTGCCTTTCCAGGCATCACTCTCCTCTAAGTCCTGTGTGGTACCTGCAAGTCACACACAAATATCTCAGATGCCAAAGGCTGTTGCAAATGGCATTAGAGACCTGCTTAAACAACCTCCTTCCTCCTTCAACAAGGAGTGTTAATAGACTGTTTTGGTTTTCCTTATCATCTAGTAGAGCAAGCAGTGACTGATTAATTACTATAATAATAATCCTTTCCTGACAATTTTAAGGATGTTTGTTTCCCCTAGCCTAATTCAAAACTCACATTTGTGGTTTTATGAATGCTTAAAGCAACAAAAACCCTTTTTTAATTAATAGGCTCAATTCTCTCTCATTTAACTGTTCAGACAACAGCATTATAAGAAGTTTGATGTTTGAGTTCAACCATATACTGGGGATTATAAATTCATTTTCATCTCCAGCACTTACAATATTTTGCTTCATATATTATTGGTACCCAGAAAGAATACACCAATATTAGTATTGAATATTGTATATGTAATTTGTTTTATTTCCTATTGTGACTTTTCAGTCTTGACAGTCTTTCATTTTGCTTTGATAAAATCCATATTTCTACACAACTCACAATACTCATGTTTTATGGCACTTACCTCATTTTGAAAGAAATTCACATTTGTTGACACTGTATTGTGATCTATGATTATCAGTCCCAAGAATGTGTGCTTGAAACAGCAAAATTCTGGACATGTAAATAGGTGAAATTCTGGGTTATGTAAGTGTACCACATGTTCTTCTGTAGGAGAGAGTATGTGAGCAGGTGTGCTTGTACGTGGTACATTTTTTCTAATATTTAAGCCATTAGAGCAACTCTTCCAGCACCAACTATAGAAAGCTGAAGATATTTGATTAGAGATGGCTGAGGTCTGAACACGCCCAGCCATGCCAGGCTCCACATGTACAACACTCACTGTCTTTTACTCAGCTGCTTCACCTTTGGCCAGATTCTCCCTGCAGTTATATTTTTGTTTAACCCAGAAACCAATGGTGAAGTAATTTGATGGGAAGAGAGGGCATAATGGAAAGATGGTGTATGATAATACAAAAATCCTGTCTCTTATGGACAAATGCAACACAAACTGTAAACACAAGGCATTACACACCCTGTTTAACCTAAGACACCGACCTCAGTCTCTTTTAGAAAGAGACATTCTTGTGCTCAAAGGTGCTGTATCTTTAGCAGAAAATGAGATCATACAGAAGTCAAGAAATATGGTAAAGTAAAATGTGAAAGAGTAAAGGTGAAAAAGTTAAGAGACTATTTGGACACAAATTATTCAAGTATGTGCAGTCTCATATTCCTATTTATTCAAGGTCTGACTCTGTGGAAAAATGGCCACTAAGGCCAAAAGCATAGACAAGGATACTAAAACGATGTCATACTTATTTCAGTTTGCCAAATACAAAGGCAGAAAAAATGTTAAATTATTCATTCTGTCCACTATCACATCCTTAATGTACCATTATCCAATTTGAGTGTTCATATTTAAATAAGCACTTGTTTTGTGTATGAAAGTTTTAGGAAGCCCATAAATTCATTCTTCAATCTGAACTTCATCATGTGATATCTGCAGATTCTGCTGCTGGGACATTTGACATAGAACAGGAGATTATAAATATATTGTCATAATCCTCACATTTATCAGGACAGTTTTTGTAAGTTTTGCAGGTTGCCACTTGAGTAAGCAGCATTCAGTGAACTCAGTGGCTGCCAAAAATGCTGCTGTTGCAGAAATTACTTTTTTTCTATCAACTGTAATTAATATCTCTCTCTCGTCATTTGGCTATTTCTATGAACAGACAAAAATATATGTAGAAAATAATAGTCATGATCTTCTCATGTACTATTTCATTCAACAAATAATGATGCTTTGTTTCTTAATAAGAATGATCTATGAGGTCAGAAAGAGGTCCTCGCTATATATATATATAAAGATGACAGGAAAAATTAGAATTTCATACTACATGGTGAAGATAATCTAGAACTGTACTTTTCAATATTGTCAGCCATGCCAAGTTTTCTTTTCTTTTGCTTTGGTATATAGGGCTTTATTTTACCATTCAATTATCAAAAAAAAGAGTAAATATCTAGCTGAGTTTCAGATTTTTATTTTAATTTTGTATTAAAAAATTATTAGATTGATGTATATACACCTCTGCCTCCACACTTGTGGAACCAAATACGATATGTACCTATATTAAAATCTGAGAGTTCAAAAATTCCTCTCATTTTTTTGCCTTTAACCACTTTTGAGAACAAATTTTTAGTTATTTGAGAATTTAAGAATGAATTAAGTAATTAATTTTAAGATACAATTTCTGCTGAGCATTTAGAATGGCAAATATCTATCTTGACAGTTAGCAAATAAGTTTGCTTGAACAAATTAGTTTACATCTGTGTACCTGAATTTCCCCACCCAAAAGGAGAAATAGTCATTCTAGAACTTAGTATAGTCCAATAATTATTGAAGTGAGCAACTCCCATCATAACTGCTAAAAACATAAGTGAAGAGAAGCTTAATGGAGTTCAGCTTAAGATATTAAGTCCAAATACTGTCAAAGTCCAAATGTGCAATGTATATGAAAAGAGAAATCTGTCATCAATCTCACATGGATCAATATTTTTGTCAGTGCTGAGTTTTATCATTTAATGCATGGCATGAAGTTAAACTATCCAGAGTTGCATTAGAGATGACAAAACATTTCCAGGCACGTAAATTATATTTCAGCAACTTTGAGAACCTTTAACTAATGGGGAGTTACAGAGACATTAGAGGCAATTTTATTAGAAGTTCACTTCTAAAAGCATCTTTCACTGTCTGTTGCCAGAATCAGGATATTAGCACAGATGCACCTCTCATCTGACCCTGTTTAGCTGCTCACATAGCCTTTTTAAGAAGAGCAAAGTTTATTCCAGCTCTTATGTGACTGCCTCTTTGTAATTGATGATTCTGACATTTTAAAAATAGCTTGTTTGTTTAAAGACCTGTAATGAAAATTTCTCAATGACATAAGGAGCACTTTTCCAACCAGGAGGCGGGCATGAAGTGAATCCTGATGGAAAGCGAGAAGCCCCTGGAAAAATTCTTCCAGCCTTCTGCACTCTCTGCCCCACAAAAGTCTTCTCCATAAGTGTGATGATGTCTCTGAGGTCGAGGTGCCCTGCTGCTCCCAAAAGCTCTGTGTGAGCAGCAGTGGGAGCTGCCTGGGCACCACTGGCTCATCCCCAGCTCCTCCTGCAGCAGGAGCCAGAGGGAAGCAGTGCCGAGGTGGTGGAGCCAGGGTGCCCTAAACGCTGCTCTGCTGCCATGCCCAGATACCTGAGGGCTGTGGACAGACAAATTCTTGGTGTCTGGAGCTTTGGTGTTCTCCCAGCTCTGGCTGTCAGCCTCAGAGGGTGACTGGCAGGTGGAGAGGGGAGAAGAGGCTCCAACCTTCAGAGGCTCGGTGCAGAACAGGGAAAAAACTGGCTGGACTAGGATATGCTGAAGCTAAGCATGACATAATTTGTTTTTGTTCTGCAGGGAGGCAGGGAGAAAAGGCAGTAATTTCATGCTACAAATGGCTGGAGAGTGGGTGTTTCTATGCATGTGTGAGTGTGTAGGAGGCAGGAGGGGGAGGGCAAGGTTCTAAGGGAAAGAAGAAAGGAGCTCTGCAAGAAAAGTCTGAGAGCACTGATGTGAGTACAGATCTTTTAAACACTGGCAGTTTCACTCCTTTTGATGTATTGCTTTCTTCTTTAGCTCCAAATGGAAGTAAATTAAAATTCTTTGTACTAAATTAATCTCTTCTGCATTAAAATCAACATCATTGTATGCAGTATTTACTGAGACTTTCTTTGCCATACTGAGCATTGCCTGTAGTACTGTTGGGGAAAAGTCAGATAATATTGCACACCCTGTCTTGGTTGGTGGTCCTTGAGAATTTATTCATAGGCTAAAAGTCAGTCATGAAGCATGTTAGATTATGCTGCTGCTCTGTTACTTGTGATCTCTTCTATTTCACCTTTACATAAGCAAAATAGCAAGTCTCAGTAAGCAAAGGCTATCAGCAGTTCACGATTATTGGCCTGAAATCATGCCTTTGAATCATCCAAACCCATCAGTTCTGAAGAAGCTGTCAGAGCTAAGCTTGTAACATGGTGAAGGGCTGAAAGAGCGCTGAAAAAAACCTGGTTGTTTTGCACTGGGGTAATTTTAAAAAGGCATCAGAAATAGGCGGGAAACTGGAAAATGTGGAAATTGAGGTAATGATGAGAACCTGACAGTGCTTTCTTGTAAGGGGGATGTGGAGAAACATCATTATATGGGACTGAAAGACACACTAGATGTGTGGGGCAACATTAATCATACCCCCCTCACAGAAATGTTACCAAGATTGTTCTCCTGACACTGGGCAGAGCCTCAGGCAATGCTCCTGGCACTTGTCCTGTTTGTTGGAGTCTGGTTGACTCTCTTGCACTGAAATCTCCACAAAAGTTCTGGTGCCACACAGCATCCTGGTGTGCTCAGGCAGGTTTCCTCAGGCAGCTCAAGAGGAGCACATCCACCCACAGCACAGACATTGCCTCCTTGTGCACTGGAAACCACACAAGGTGTATTTCACCTTGTTTATTTGACAAGTGAAATTGAGGGTAGATGCCTCTGTCACAGGAAAGTCATGCAACACTGCAGTGCTACACGTGGTATGGCAATATTGATCACATTTATGTGTTTTTACTTTTAATATCACTTTAGGAGGTGGTTTTATTTTAATGGGAGGGAGTTGTTCTAACACAGGTGGGAGAAGTTGAAAACACTCATATAATGTCTAGTCATTTTCTAGACAGGTCAAAGTGGCAGCATCATTACTCAGAGTTCAAAGAAACTTCCTTTTTTTGGCAGATTTTTAAAAAAAATCTCTTTAGTCTGTCTTGTTCCAATTATTTTCTGCATATCAGACAAGAGTATATTTTTTTTAGACCAAACTTGATTGCATCAAAAGAAAATGCCGTTGACTATTATGTAAGAGATTCAAGTGTTTCTAGCACGGTTGAAAAAGTAGTTCTGAATTGTTTGGGGAAATAGGGATAATAAGAAGAATTGTACTTGAGCAATTGTTTATGCCAAAAATTCCCCTCCAGCCAAGGTGCTGAGTGGATGGATTTTTATTTTAAACTCTGCAGTGTTGTAAATACTGTGTTTCAATAGTCTGTTCAGTTTTGAAAGCAGGATTGTGATACTTTAATCATTTTGTTGCTACAAGAATAATGATTTTACCTTTGCCATGGCATAATACTTGTATTCTCAAGTCAACTGGAAGTAATATTTTTCAAAAAATGTTGGGTGATATTAAAAAAAGATTCAATTTGAAAATATTACAAGCTTAAGAACACTCAGTGAAAAAAACAAAACCACAATATTTCTAATTTTTAGAGAGTTTATTAATTTACCTATTCCAGAAAAGTTTCCACAGACTGAGAAAATCTTCTACCTAACCCTAAGCTAGGTGTGATTAGCCTGGTCTCAGGTATATAGGATTTCATCTTCTACTATATAAAAATATGACCACACGTAGATGTTAGGCTCATTTTGCATGTGTGTGTCAGAATCAGGTGCTAATTTTTTCTCCAGTATGAATTCTGTGTTGAACATACTTTACCATGGGCTGACAGCAGAAAGCCAGACTTTCCCTGGTTTGGATCTGCAATTAAGTTGTACAGTAATGTCAGTGTGCATAGCAAGCTGCTTCAGGCTGACTCTCTCCCTCTCCCTCTCTCTTTCTCACTCTCTCTCACATAACTGGAAAACGCGGCTGTGGGAAACAGCCAGGCCAAGTATGGGAAAAGGGAGGGGCTAGAAAACGACCCTGTAGCAAAGAATGAAATACAAAGTGTGATTTCAATCAGGACTGTATTAAAATCTGTTTGCACAATGCAAACACAATCGAGACAATGTAGACAACCTTTAATTTATCATTTTCCAAAAGATTACCCCAAATTTGGAGTATATAATGGAAATCATAAAAGACATTTGAAACAACCTCTCTCAGAGTCAAGACTGGAGGAAGAAAGTGTGTTTGGTTTCTGACAGCAATCCCATGGCAATGCAAGCAGCCCTGTCCTCTTGACAAGCAGAGTGATGCATGATACTTGTACAGTGTAATTGCATCCACTTCAACAGACTGCAGCAAGATTTTTACTCTTTCTTGCAGTGACAGCAAGTTCTTCTCCCAAATATTAGAAATTACATGAGATACAACTTTTTTGTGACCTCTGTTTCCATCCTGAATAGCAGGGTTTAGGGACAGGCTAAATATCAAACCTACTCCTTCAGAGTAATTTAAATTTCTCATGCACCATAGCCTTACTATTTTATTGCTATTAGTGATGGAGTTAGATATTCTTTTATATCCCATTTTATCTCTAAAAGAGAAAAATCACATTAGTCTCATATAATTTACATTCCTTTTTCTTTCATTTCTTTGCATTTCAGTCAATTTAATGCGACAGTATTATACTTCTTTTGATAAAGGCACACCTCGTATTTTTGTGCCTGAATTAGGCAGTGCATCTGTCTTTTAATTTGGGAGAGTGAAAGGTTTGAGGAAATTGCAGAATGCTCATGTAACTAATTTCTCTTTTAATGGCAACAGTTTTTAATCTCTCACATCTTGTTGGTATCTAAGCACATCTGGGTCTTACTTGGGTATTCAAAATCCCTGCTATGCCTCAAGAACATCCTTCCCAAAAGGATTCTATTTGTGCAAGTGTAAAAGAGGAATATATTATCATTCATCTTAAACAGTCTTGCTTTTGCAGATTCCCTATAACTACACAAAAATAACCATACAGACAAGTACTCATTCTACTTTTCATGACTGGGGGGAGGGCAAGCAAGAGACTTTCAATAGAAGAAATGTAGAGTGGGTAAGAGAGAGCTGAGAAAATATTTAGCTCTTATCCAAAGTAGAACCTGCACAGACTCCAGTGGAACAGAAGCACATCTGTTATGTGCAAACAGTTCCTCCCTGTGCATGCAGAAGTCTTGCCATTGGACCTGAACCTCATTTGTGCTATTACTCATTTTAATTATGATATTTTTTTGAATGACAGGACAAAGCCATTAATAGGTTTGGGGAGCATGCTCTTTGTAAGATTATCTGTGGACTGGCCAGGACTGTGCAAATACAGAAATGCCCTTTCAGCTGCCTTGGCCCTGCTCCATTGTGCCAGGCTGGCTGTAAGGGATCTCTGGTGCCATGGGGCTCTTTCTGATAGCAGCAGCCTGAAACTGATGTGGGGGCAGGTGCTCTCTGCTCTCCCGGGGTGAAGGCTGTCCTGTGCCTTCAAGCCCGAGTGAATACAGCTGGAAGAAAATGTGCCACCTCTGCTTATCAGAAGCTCAGAGAAACAGCTATGCGTGCTGTTCTATAAATTCCAGATTGCCTCAGAATCCAAAACATGCTCACCAGTTTTTAGACTAGATGGACCACTTATTTTCTTTCTAAATCAGTACTGGTTTTGAAGCTAGCTGAAGATATATGAATAAGTGTGAAAATATGCATACTTCTGTTTTCAAAAATACCTTTAGATGAGTTATACTAGGTGGAACTGTGGTATTCAGCGTTTAGGTTGCAGCTCATTGCAATAAATCTGGGAGGACAGTGAAGTCGGAGAAGGAAAATGTGGTCACTGTTAATATCAAAGTTACTGTCCTGTCTTTTTGTAGTGTCTGTCACATAACAAATAAGCACACTGAGAAGCATTCACACTAGTTATCCCAAGCATATTGAATAATTCATAGAAGTAGTGTTAGAAATTGTGCTTTAGGGACATTAACAACATGGTATCAAATTTTTTTTTTACATAAACCCCTTCCACAGTCCCAGTTAATCAGAATACTCCTTGCCACGGGAGTGCTGTAACAATAGTTTTGCCATAACAGATACAAATATGCATGATTTTGGAGGGATGAGAAACTGGATCGTTTCAATTTCAAGAAAAATTAAATGATAAAACTCTTCAGAATTTGTTTCTTCACATTGTTTAATTGTAATTCCACTTACTCATTAACGCTGAAAGCCTTGAAAATATTTCAAAAGCAGTTCACAGTATTACAGGCTCACTAGACATTTAATACATTGATTGATTGGTTCATCTTTATGTATGTAAAATTTCTCAAGGCTGAACTATTTGGAGATTCCTTGCTGGGAACAGCTAAAGGACTGTCAGTTTCAAAATTATGCAATTCGTTCTTCTAAATATTAATAGAAAACATAATGTATCAACTATTAATAAAATTAGGGGCAAATTATATTTTGTAATTAAAACATTTTGTACATTTTTATCAATTATTGTAAAAGCTTGTTCTATTTTGTGAATTTTATTGTATTGAACTCGTATAAAGTCTCTTTGATATATCATCATAAAATTCATGAAATCAAAATGCACTAAAGAAACACTGAATTCGGTCACCCAGCAACGTTTAACTTTGCTGTTAGGACAGCATTATTTATGGTGATGTCTCTCATGTTAGTGTCAGCAGACTCGTCTTTGGTATGAGTGATTCACAAAGACAATCTTGAGGTTTTTTCTGAACTCGTAGTTTGTAGTAAAAGCAGAGGGAGCTCAAATAAACAAGAAGCCATACTTTCATTTTTATAACCAGGGTTGTTTGCAGTTTTTTAGTTTAATCTTAGATACCTGAGTTTCTCTGATTATAACACCCATTGGAAATAATGAGTGTGTAATTTCACTGTATTTCTAAGAATTGCAGTTGACATATAAGCACTTGACACCTGACTA
Organism: Sturnus vulgaris; assembly: GCF_052056855.1. Lineage (NCBI taxonomy): Eukaryota > Metazoa > Chordata > Aves > Passeriformes > Sturnidae > Sturnus > Sturnus vulgaris. The sequence continues at coordinate 63,183,255 of NC_142247.1, read as the reverse complement.
TGTTTTTGTCTGGAAACTATTTTCAGGTAGTGCCTATATGTGAGCATTGCTCACATACAAGTCTGAGAAATAAATAATTTCATACTTAAAATGCCATAAGAAGCAGAAAGAAAAGAATGAGTTTTAATGTAAATTGCACTCCATTTTAAAAACCTCAACTTTTGGAGCAGGATTCACTACACCAGTGTCTTTGTGCCTTCCTGAAGCAGGACAGGGCTCTTAGGCAGGCGGGCAGTTAGGGTTTTTCAAAGACAGGGAAGAACAAAGCAGCAATTTCTGCTTTATCTCTCACTCTGCTGCTGGCATTCAAGTCCCACGTTCCTCCTGCTCCTTCCATTCCTGTAGCCCAGAGCACACACACTCCTCCACTGCTCACCCTTGGTGATCCCATCTCCAGTGTGCTGTATCCATTAACACCTGGCACTCTCGCCCTTCTTTGTGCCCTTCTCATGCAGCATTTCTTAGAAGGAAGTTTATAGAGTGGCTGTCCCACTTCCCACCATTTTTACAGGCTTTCCAAAGAGGAGGAAGCTCTGCATATAATATGCTTGAGAGAACTTTTCCATGAATTACCTTCAACCACTATGGATGGCTTCCATATCCAGTGGGATGGGAGACTGCAACTCCATCTCAGTTTTTGGTGGACATAGAAGCAATGCACTCTCAGGATGGATGGTGCCACCTGCTTTGTCAGGAGCAGGACATAAATATTGTGTGGAAGCAAATGACATTAAGTGGTAGCCTTTTGAGGAAAAATCAGATACAATGATAATTTTGGGAAGGGCTTTTTAATTACCGTGGGATGATTCACAGGGAACATTGGGAGATGGCAGGCATAGTGTGAGACTGCTTTTTCACTGTCTGAACAAATAGTCTGATGTGGCATCAGAGTCATTCATAATAACACGTTTTAATTTACTGTTATTCATTAGCTAATTTAAAAATTGATAAATATAGACATCCAGAAAATTAATTCTTTTCTAAAGAGGAAGATATTGTTGTTCTCATGCACAACAGGGTTAATGCCCCTTTATATCTGAGATTTGACTACTGAACAGCAGTTGATGTTATCCATATTGCAGCAGTTTGTGGCAGGTCCTGGGATTCAGCTGAACCACTACACTGCAATGGAAAATGATGGAGTATTTGCCCTGCAATGGTGTTATTGATCATATATTAACTACAGTGGAAATGAAGTCCCAACAACATTGTGACTTCTCAGTCTTCTAAACCAAATAACACCAAAATTCTCTCTCAGAAACCAAAACAGAAAATAGAGAAGGTGGATGAGACAGAAAAGGAGGAAGAATAGCTATTGGGAGGTTGGATAATCCTCATAAGAGGGGAATGTGATTCTTAGCCATAAAGGTACAAGGTTTCCTAACTATGGTAAGGCTGGAGTTTTCTGTGTATTATAAAGTAGTTTTAAAGAAGGAGCTTGGTGAGACTTTTATTAATGATTTTGCCTCCTTACAAAAAAATATTATGCAAGCTGAATTTTGTGGTGTATGCTCAGCGTAGAATTCAGAAATGAGCTGAAAGAATAATTATTCAGTGGTGAAGGTGTTAAATTGTTTTGCAAAGAGTAAAAATGTATTGTCCTTGAAAATGGGTGTTTGGCAGTGCAAGAGGTTCTAGAGATATTAAGGCAACCAACATTTTGCTTGGAAGGAAGGTCAATTTGATAATACATTACCCTCTATTAACCTGGAAAAATACTGTAAAACCTTAGAGAATCTAAAGGAACTCCGATATTTATCTTTACAATGCAATTTTAAAGCAAGTAATATATTCATATATGCCTGAAAAACTATTGAGTAGATCTTTTGTTACAGAAATTATGTGAGAAGCTCTCTGAAGTTAAAGTAATTATTTTTGTAGATGATTTTACTATGAAAAGAAGAAAGAAAATATAGAGATAATACATAAGATAAGCACATATAAACTAAAATTTGTATGGCCTTTATAAAACTTAGGTGTAGAAAATTACTTATATAGTAGCCAGACATTGGTATAAGCATTTGTTAATGAATTGGTAATCAAATATACCTCCATTTCTAATGCACTGAGGTATTTTTATATAGTAGGCTATTAGTAAAAATGCCTTTATTTAGGTGAAAGTTACTTCACTGTTTTGATACATTTAATTTCTGCTTGGTAAAATGCTTCCTGTCTTTAATTTTTATTAAAAGCATTAATCTGTAGTGATCCAGACCTCTTTTGAAATATCTGTCTCTGAAAGGTGCTGACCTTGTAAACCCAATTGACTACCTTCAAGATAGAGCAAGATTTGAGAATTTATATTTACCTACAACTAGGAGTGCACATATATATATATATTCTGAATTTCTGGTTTGTCATGACAGGAGAAGCTCCAATAACTGGGATGAAGCAGTGAATGAACATTTCACTACAACTAATGGCATGATTAAGATGTTAATCAGATTCTTCAACATAAAGTTTGGTAGTGAATTTGTAGCATAAAAGGTAGCATCTGGGACAACAGTAAACATTTCTTTTGGGAAGAATGTGGATGCATATTGTTGTTCCTGTAGATTAATGTGGCTAATCAATACATCAGACCAACACTTTCAGATTTGGCTCCACATGCATGGTTTGGATCTGAAATAAGCACACTGACTGCTGCCAGCTCATGCTGATCTCAGTCAGCAGAATGTGGACTTGAGCAATGAATACACAAAACATCCATAAATCAAGGCTTTGCATCTTAACCCTAAATTAAATAAATAACCTGACTGATAGTCAAATCACATTTGTACTGGTCTCAGGGAGTGAGCTGGGGAATTAGGCACCTGGATGGGCACTGTGCGAGTGTAGCAGGAAAAACAAAGTATTGATGAAACAATGATGAAAATCGTCCTTTTACCATATAGATAACAGAGTTATAAAATTGACCCACTTCTGGCAGTAATGCCCACTGCAGTTACAAGGAATCTCCTTGGAAACCATAATATTTCTAAAATAGAAATGAATTTTCAAGTTGTACCTCTATAGATTTTAAAGGGAGATGAATCCTACTCATCTATCTTTGCACATGTTTTTTAAGTGTCCAACAAAGTGCTGTTGCTTTCACAAATTACTAATTTAGTATGTGACTAGTTATTCTTGTCCTCATGGTGCTAGCATTACTCAAAGAAATAAAATAGCACTATTAACCATTTCAGTTCACAACATGACTACCTATTACTAAAAATTCCCAGTAACATATATATTTATATTTCAGCATATGAAGGCATTTGTCACTGTGCTGCAGCATCTTTATAAATGCTCCATCTAATTCCTCACCTCATCCATCTATCTTTTCCCCTTCCTGGCAGTTTATGTCAGGGATCAGCAGTGGCAATGGTGTGCAGTTGACAATGCTGCTGAAAATGTCTTCCACCAGGGACAGGTGGCACATGGCCAGGATTCCCAGTGGGGCACAGGGGCTGCTTGGTATTTACATCATGCTTTTCCATACCCCTATGCCTTTAGGCTGCTGGGAGGCTGGCTGGGCTACTTTCCTCCTCCTGGGAGCCATTACCTAGATAAATGTGATGCTCTGCCTACAGAAATAAAATGTGCGTACAAAAGCAAATGTGTTGTAAATTTTGACCTCATTTTTCTAAAGAAAAAGAAGGGTTTCATTTCTTCATGAGCCTCTGTGCACAGTGACACCTTTCAAAGTGATCCCAAATAGCTGTGCAAACATGGCACACATTTTTATCTCACTCTTCAGATCCACTGATGCTCTGTCACACAGTTCATTCACACCAGGCATTTCAGGATGCAAAAGTAGTTCCTGCAAGCAAAGCTTAGGCAGAACAAGCTTACATAATTTGTAAATAAAAGGCTACCTTGAAAATTGGACCATTTTCATTTTATTTGGCCTTGCCTCCAATATACTTACCATCTTTTAAGTAAATATTTTTTTTTGTAAAATAGCAGTTTTAACATCCATACTATGCTTTCAGATGCCTGAAGAAGTGAAAAACTGCTTCTGAGAAGAAAATTTGCCTGTTCTTTATTGCTTTATGACCAGCATTCATTTAAGTATGCTTTTGCTATTACATTACTTACATTTTTTAATCTGTAATGTTTCGTGTTTACTAGATCAGCGAGTAATCAAGGTCTTTAGATTTTTCTGGAATGTATTTTCTTTCTCTCCCAAATAAATGCCTCTATTTAAATAGCTTTTACCACTATATGCAAAATACAAATAAAATTAAAATAGTTCTTCTACTAATCCACATCTGCTTGAGTGTAATTACATGATACATGCTGGTTAAGCAAAAAAATTTTGAATAGACAGCTTTTTAATTAGGCATATGCATTGGGTCAGAGTAGAATTAAAATGGGTTCTAAAAAAATTGATCGTATAAAAATGGCACCTGCTTAGTCAACAGATACGAGTCTTGGGTAAAGTTGCAGACGAGTGTCTGTGTCAAATATTTGTGTTGGCCCCTGAAGCAAAGTTCAGAGCCAGTGCTCAGTCCTTCGTGATAGGAATGATGAAGTCCAATGATGGGAACAGATTTAAGCTAAGTTATCACCCCTACAATGCTGACTCAAATCTGTCAGATTATTTCTATCTGTTGCTCAGGTTTCAGAAAGAGGAAACTCTAGGCCTGTTTTATGCCAGTTTGGGTACCTGAATGACTAGGAATACATGTTGGCTTGAGTTTTTGTCTGATTTAAAGAAATAATAAATTATTATAATAATAATTAATGATTGATTAAATAAATAATAATTTGTATTACCCTGATTTTTCCCCCTGATCCTCAGTTCCCTGAGTTCAATGAGTGAAAGAAGGATCTGTGGATAGTGGTTACCTGTCAGCTTTGCCAAGTTTGTCACACACGGATAAAATATTCTGTATGTGATGAGGACTGGAAATGGTTCTTCCATGCCAGTATGAGCAGTGATATTTTAATGGACTATATTCGTGTTCTTGCATACCAGCAAGTGGTCCTGAAACTCTTCCTGGATGCAGAGGCAGCTGCCCATTATGTCTCCCAGCAGCTCATTTCATTGCACTGTGGCTGCTGCAGTACTGTCTATCCGAGAAAGTTGTTTTAAAGCTGATAATAATGTGGTCAGTTTTAAATTTAGCTCTTTTGATCAGTAGCTGTAGTTATTGAGTTATTGTATGCATGTACTTCTCCCCAGGTTGCCTTTTTGATATGTTTTAGCAATCAATCCAATGTTCCTCTTTAGAAAACTAAGTATGTATTTTCTTGGCAGGTGTTTTAAGTATTTCAGTACTAATATGTAATAGTCGCCTTACACTGCAATCTCTTTTAAGAAGTTGTTCTAATTTCAAAATTTTTATTTAAAAATACGGGTAATTTTATACTGGCTATTAACAAAATTAGGGCATTTTCTTTCTTTTTTCTTTTTTTTTTTTTTTTTTTTTAGTTTTTCTTTAAGACAAATCAGGCTACCATGAACTATAGGACCTTGGCTTTATTTGTTGTCTGTAAAAGTCAGGCCATCACATCTCAGCAGCTAAAACCAAAAAGGTTTAACGGGATTCTGTGGCAAGTGAGAGTACAAGAAATCAGTGAATTTCTGTTTATGCAGAACTTTCTGAAATTTTTTACAGCCAAAAAAATGCTTCTAGCCATTTGTAATGGAAATTATTTATTCACACACTGGATTAACACCTATGGCAAGTGGAGGGAAGTTGAATTTCAAAGTTTCAGAATGTAGTTTGTCTGCTACTGTTTAAAGGATTCCTCACATACTAGTTCTCTGTACTGCTGCTTGTAAGCGTGTGAATGTAAAAATGGCTCATTTCTAACAAATCTTTGCTTCTTTCATGACCATCAATCACATGCTGTTGTTATTAAAATTACCTTCATGTTTCATATTTTGATACTGGAAACGTGCTCTGAATTTACTATTAACAGGCTCCAGTGCCAGCAATCTTGCAGCACTCTGCAGAAAGAGAAGACAAGGTCACTGCTGAGAAGTGACAGAAATATCTGATAATGACAGCAGAGAGTGTGGGTGGGCAGGTGAAGGGAAAGCTTCAACGATGAAGTAATCATGTATTGCTAGTTCTGAAACTGATGCAAAGTATGCATATGCAGAATTTAGATTATATGGGTGAGAAATGCAAGTGGGAATAAGTAATGCTGGAGAAGTTAGCAGAGTTTATGTGGGCTATAAATGCAGCAAAAAATTATGCAGTCCAAGTCCTGCAGAGCTGGTGTGTCCTGTGCTGACTTGCCAAACCATGAGCTGGTTTTAGCTCCATTGCTATTGGCTTGTACTGGCTGCAGGGGGGTAGCAGAGCTCTCTCCCCACCAAATCACAGCATTCTGTCTTATTTTAAGCACATAAACCTAGCAGTAAGAGCATGATTAAAAATCTGTCAGAAAGAATGGAGACATTTCTACTAAATCTCAATTAAAGATCTAATCTGCACTTTTTTTCTCTATATTCACATTTCAAAGTTTAGTGAATTCTAATTAATAATGAGAATGGCAGTCTAGTAGGCAATCCAGTTCACTGGAGTATAGCCAGAAACCTAAATGCACAAGAAACATAATAAGAAGCAATAGGCAAAATGTTTGTATACAAATAGTGGGAACATAGGTAAAAAAAATGGACAAACTTTACCTACGAGTGCAAGACATCTACACAAAGAACCTAGGGATAACAAAAACCTATCAGAAAAAATAACTGGAGTCAACTGAACAGTACAGGTTTAGTACTGAATAGTACAGAAAGGAGGTAAATAGAGCTGATAACATTGCCTGAAACTGTAAGTTAATTTGTGATTAAACTAGTTATGTTAGTAAAACAAATTCTGTTTGGATCAAGCACTTCAAGCATGCAAAAAGTTGCTGTTTGTTTTGAGAATTAATGCTTGTAGAAGATCCCCAGGGTGTCAGATTTAATTCTAGAGCATTATTGTAGAGAGGAATGTAAAACAGAATCTGTCATTAAAAAATGTTGAAGCTCAGAAATTTCTTCATCAGTTACTAATCCAACTAAAGATAATGACAGTATAGATCTGGTTTTGCTTTGAAGTACGTAGCTAACAAAATGTAACCTCTAATCAAACATTCAGGCACTGAGTCAATTAACATTACATGACAATAAGTAATGATCAGCAGACTTTAATAATCAAAACAAGCTAGTTAAATATATGAAATATTATGTGGGTTTGTGGTTGTTTCTGAGAAGAAGACATCAAATTTCATCAAGTGTAACATACTGTGTTGTATCTGAAAACAGGGGACTAAGCTCAGCAATCCAGGAAGTCCCCTCCAGACCCATTTTTCTAAATTTTTCAGTAAAATTCAAGAGCCTTAAGTAAATCAGAGGTAACTTTAGGACAGTTTCACAAATTTGCTTGCTGTCAGTATTCTATAAGATTCTTCAACTCAGTGCTGAATTTAGACATTGAAGAATCTGTTTTTGTGGCAGTGTAGATTTTTGAGATGTAGGCCAGGGTATCTGTTGTCTACTGGGTGTCTGTCAAACCTGCCAGTTCATCTCGAGAGTCTGATTCAGATGCCTTCTCCATAGATCAGCCTTTCTGGGCTCCCTCATCCCTGAACAGTCTCAAGTAAGATGAGGTTGGTGTGGCATGTGTACAGTTTCTACAGGCTAGTGAGGAAGATGAAATTGGAGAGCACCTGATAAGAGAGGATTTTCACCCTGGAGAAGAAAAGACTCAGGGGGATTTTATCAATCTACATAAATACCTGTACAAAGAAGATGGAGCCAAGTTCTTTCTAGTGGCAAGAAAAGAGGCAATGGGCAAACACTCAAACACAGGTTCCCTTTGAACATCAGAAAACACCTTCCTGCTGGAAGGGTGACTGAGCACTGACACAGGTTGCCAAGAGAAGATGTGGAGACTACCTCCTTGAAGGTTTTCAAAAACCACCTGGACATGATCCTGGGCAACTGGTTCTGAGGGATTCTGATTGAGCAGGGTTTGGACAATATGACCTCTAGAGATTCCTGCCAAGCTCAATCATTCTGTAAGCAAGCTCCAGTCATTTTAGTAGATTTAATTCTAAAAGTCAGGCAAAGTTTGATGCTTAATATAAATGTTCTGCTTAACTTCATAGATACCCACTCACTGTGAAACTGTGATTTCTGGAGGCAGACTATAGCTTGCTCAGAAAATCAGACAGGAGTTATAAAGTGATCACTATTATGCTTGTCCATATGCACCCATTATTATTAGAAGCAGCAGGAGAGAACAGGCAGAAAAGATGCTACAGGAACCTTTAAGGGAGGTTTCCTAAAGAAGAGAGGTTTTGAACTTTGCATTAGCATGGCACTGGCTCTGTAATGCTCTTAACTTGTCTCTCTCTTCCTACCAAATGCTGAGTACTTCTCTCTGTGTCAGCAATGAGGAACTCTCAGCCTGGAAAAATGAGTTAGGTTTGGAGAAAGTACAGTTGAGAGAATATTTTGAAGGATTTCTAAAATTAACCCCTTTTTTTCCTTCTTCCTGTCTCATGATCTAAAACTGTTTCTTCCCACTGCAGTCCCACTGTAACTCCTTTCTTTGAGCTGAACTTAGTAACTCATGCCCTTGTGCTCATCACACTTAACCTGAGGCTGTACATTCTCCAAGTGGCAGTACAGCAGGTGGGTCCCAAATGGTCCCACTGTGACTGAGTTACAGCTTCAGGCATGCTATTCGTGTTATACCTCAGAAACAACAAAGAGCTTTAAAGATATTGATTCAGGAAATGCTGGAAGATTTTCTGCTGGCCTGTGAGGGATAATGGAAGGTTTTTATTTGAAGAAGTTCTTGCCCAAGATCTTCCAGTGCTCAGTTTTGCCTGTTTAGTGACTGGGGAAAGGGACTACTTTGGCCTGTATGTTTCCTGACTGCCCTCCTTCTGCAAAAGCTAATTTCTTTTCACTACAGATCTATATAATGTCAGCTAGTTTATGTAATTTTCTGATATATCAAAACCGTATTGATTTAAGTTTTATATCACAGCTAATCCTGTCCAAATACTGAAAGTTAGGGGCTGAGAACAGGCAATGATTTACTTGCCCAGCACAAAAATTGCATTTTTCGTTTTGCACTCTGCTAATGTATTGTAAGAGAGGATGAACAAACAGATTGGTCTCCTCCCACCACATAGCTGCATTGCCAGCACTCAGGGAAATAAAGACTGCATGGATTAAAAAGTCGCAAGGTTACTGTTAAGGCACAGCTACTGAAACAGCAGCGTGCACTGAGCAGCTCTCAGTTCAACAGAAGCTGTCCTGTTGTGAGCAATGTCAACCTCACTGCTAACGTGGGAGCCAGGGATGAGGATGCAGGTAAGATCTTTCTATATCAGGGCATGAGCAAATCATGATGAATTGCAGCCATTGACACAGGAATTTGTACGGTGCATATTTTCTTTTAAATTTTGGCATTTGAAAACTGCTTTATTTTTAGCTGCTTGAGACAAAAGCATTGGAGTTTTTTCAGCACTGTCTATGAAGTGACATTACTGTTTGTGCTTGTTTTGGAATCTATTTATGATGCACATTTAAGAAAGCATTTGCAGCTCCTAAGGTTTATGTGTGTAATACAATCATTTAAACAAACTTCTTAGCATTTTTCCCCTAGGCACCCTCTGAAGAAATCTTCCTCTGAATCATAGTGCATATGCAATTAATTACTGCTGGGCTGTTACACAGACTGATCATGTGGGAATTGACCATTTCTTTTCCACATAGAAACAGCCTTTCCCTTTTGTCCTCACTTAGAAACAGCCCTGGCATTGGCATCTCGAGGACGCTCTTATCCTCAGTTTGCTGGATTATATATTCTGATTGAAATACTTGAAAGACATAATTTCATAAATACACTTAAAGCAATTCCACCCAAACCACCTCATTCTCCCTAAATCATTCTCATTTTATTGCTGAGTTTTCAAATACCTTTAAAATGCTTTATGTGTCAGTTTTTGAATTGTGTACCGTGTAGACATCTCACAGTATCCTGGTGATTAATTATATCATAATAAGACAGTCTTCACTTGGAAAAATATTTTAACTTCTAGAGTTTTGGTTTTTTTTCTCTAAAGATGCAGACTTTTTTTATGAAAGTGAAAACTGACTGTGGGTCATCAAACTATTCTAAATATTGTTTGCATTGATAACTCATTTTTATTTTAATATACACCTTAACAGTATGTAAAAAAATATGGCTAAAAATATATAGATCTATTCTAACACCAAGAAGAATCTTGAACTTATTTCTGAACTTTTCAGTAACAGTAGATGGTTGGTGCGTGGGCAGTATGGAGATCCATAAATAGCCTGTTGACTTCAAGTATTCTACTTCCATATTTTCAGACTGATAGGTCTGCTATACATGAGACAAGACTTGAAAGTAAAGGTAGTATCTTTGGTTTTACTTGACCAGCTGCCTACGTGAAAATATTAAACTGATTTTCAGATATTTGCCTAGATTTTTCTAATGTAAAGCTATTGAAGCTACCAAAAAAAAAATTGTTATGTCATTGTCCTTGAGCCTTTTGGCTACAACAAAATGCCATGAAACATCTCTGTGTTATGTAAGATAGATAGTTCATGCCTAGAATAGGAAATGACAGTAGCACTTCGGAATGGCTTTTGGCAAGTAATCACATTTAATAGAAAATTGTCAAGATCATGATCAATGCAAAAAGTATTTCCTTATGCACATGCATACACAGTCTTTCATTGCTATTCATTGATTCTTAAGTCCAGGAATACTTACTTTTTTTTTTTCTTTTACCCTTCACCAAACAATGGTATTTCTTGACAACATACTGCCCAAATAATAGTCCATTTTACCTTGTAAAAAAAGTAATCTAGGGAGACTGCACTGAAAGGAGTTGGGAAGATAGGGAGGAAATGTTTAGAGAAGGTGAATGTCTGGATTCATCTTAATTTTCCATCCATGAGCTTCCACAGAAGATAACTGGTATTGTCATTGTGTCTTTGTATTACATTTGCTGCCAGACAAACTTTGCTTTTTTGTCTCTTCTATATGAGTCAGTATGTTGATTGAATTTATCGTATTTTTTAAGTAGACTTCTATTCTCATTTTTTTTAAAAATGCACTGCATATACAGCAATTGAAGTTGTCTCATGTTGTCACTGTTTGTTCTTCTCGTTCTAGGTGATGTGATTGTCTATATTAATGAAGTTTGTGTCCTTGGACATACTCACGCAGATGTAGTCAAACTCTTCCAGTCTGTTCCTATTGGTCAGAGTGTCAACTTGGTGCTATGTCGTGGATACCCTTTGCCCTTTGATCCTGAAGATCCTGCCAACAGCATGGTGCCACCCCTTGCAGTAATGGAGAGGCCTCCGGTAGTGGTAAATGGAAGACATAACTATGAAACTTATTTGGAATACATTTCTAGGACTTCTCAGTCTGTTCCAGACGTAACAGATCGACCACCACACTCCTTGCACTCCATTCCAGCAGATAGTCAGCTTGATAGCACATTCCCACCACCTGCCCATGATGATAATGTATCAATGGCTTCTTCTGGGGCCACCCAAGCTGAACTCATGACCTTAACCATTGTGAAAGGGGCCCAGGGCTTTGGCTTCACTATAGCAGACAGTCCTACAGGACAGAGGGTGAAGCAAATTCTAGACATTCAGGGATGTCCTGGTTTGTGTGAAGGTGACCTCATTGTTGAGATCAACCAGCAGAATGTACAGAACCTGAGCCATGCAGAAGTAGTGGATATACTTAAAGAATGTCCTGTTGGAAGTGAAACTTCTTTGATTATCCATAGAGGAGGTAAGTTTGGAAAGTCTGTACAATTACAAAAATGTGTGTAAAAGGTTCTAAACCATAAGACATACATATACTCACTACATCCTTGTTTGCTAGATTGGAAATTAATTTCCGTGTCGTGGGAAGTAACACCATTGGTTCTGGAAAAGTGTGTCTGTAATTAAGTATCCTAGGCAAAATCTTACAGTTTGTTGTACATTCCTTTATGTGTTTTGAGTGTCAATGGTCCCATCTCTGGATAAGAGTAAAACTAGGGCAATTCCAGACCTTTCACCCCATAATAGTTTGTGTGGTGTCTGCAGTAAACTCATGTAGTCCCAAAGCAGTGCTGCAAGCTTTAGGTATAGCTGTATGTATTGACTCATTAATGTAGATCAAAATCAGAGCAATTTATTTGCCCTTTACAAGGTTACTGGTTTTCTTAAGCCATTTTGCCTCCTTCTCATTCATTGTAAAAATTTTGTGCAACAGTTATTGGGGTTATTTTCTTTCCTGATAACAGAGATCCATGGTATATATTTCGCTAATTTTTAAAAAAATAGCTTCTAGTGACTTGTTTTTTTCTCACCAGCCTGACACAGTAAGTTTAAATGTTCACCATTGGAAGGGGAGAGTCAAGACTTACCCATAAAGAAGCAATAAGAACAGAAAAAGAGTTAAAAACTTGACAGGGATAAGTTATTTCACAGCTTTTCTTATTTTAGCCAAACAAAATTTCTTTGGTCTTTAGAGGTGAGCATCCATCCTAATTTATTATCTGAAATAAATAATTACTGGATTTTTGAAATTAAAAATCTGTTTCTCTAAAGGCATTCATATGTCACTTAATGTACATCATTCTGTGCTTAAAAAGAAAAGAATTCTGTGCACAAAGATGCAAAAATACTAACTACTTACCTTCTGAAGAATAGAAATTGGGAAGTGAAGCTCTAGTGTTTGCATATGCCAAATGTTTATCATTAGAATACCTAAAAGTCTTAGAATAAGGAATGTATTAACATTATATCTAATTGCAGAAGTAACAAACATAAGGTGATTATAGATGATTCATAGTCAATAAAGGCACATAGTCAATAAAGTATTTTTCTTGTATATATATAAAAAATTATTTACAAGAGACGGAATCTGATATTTCTTTGGAATGAAACCAAATGAGGTGATAATTAAATTGGAGTCACTATAGTATATGAACTTGGAGAAAATTAATGGTTGCAGAGAAGGTGTATTCATTGGTTTTAAATCTGGTTCTCCTTAATGGCCATTAAGAATCTTGAACAATGGAGTAAGCAACATTTTTTTATTAAGAAGCTGACAAATTAGGGAGAATTTCATAACCAAAAAAGAGCATAAAGTGGATTAGAAGGCTTAGTGTAACCCCAAAAGTTGGAATTTTATTTTGAAAAAGGCAAGATAATCACCCTCTAGAGGAAAACAATTTAGAACACCAGTCTTCAGAGAAAAGTGGAGTATGAAATGCAGTATGCTGAACAAGCCTGTAATAATAGACAACAAAATAGATATTTCACCAATCAGTGCAGGACAATAGAAAAAAAAAAACTTGAAGCAGCTACATACTCAAGCCCTTGAGGATAATTGCTCTCTCTTCAGAATTTCTTCTTAGATCATTGATTCATGATCAAAACATGATAGTTTAACATTGATCAGCATGACAGTTTAACAAGTTCTGGTACATTAACCGAGCTGTGGTTATTTTCTACACATCTCTGTGGCAGGTAGGAGATACTGCAGTGAGCTCACGGCTCGATAAAAGCACTGTAAGTTTACACCATCTCCTCTCAGCTCAGGCCAAACATCCCTGGCTCAGCTGACGTGACATACTAGGTCCAAACAACACATTTAACATTTAACCCTTGTTGGGGGATGAAGTGATTGGTTGCTTTAGAGAATGCAAAGACAAAGAGAGTGTGTTTCCTTCGTGGGAGAACAATGACCAAGACTAAACCAAATGTTTGGAAGGACTACAATGTCATTAAACTTAGGGGGATGATACAGAACGAATGCAAGTTTGGTACCATAAATTTTTCAGAAATAATGACTATGGCTTAAGATTGTGAGATTAAACTAAAATTTTAAAAAGCTCACTTGTTTGAGGGATTGAAAAAATAGCGTATGAATCAAACCTACTCCACCTAAGAGATGGCTAAATCATATCTTAACACAAATATGATAACTGTTTTAAGATTAAAACCAGATCTTTGTTTCTTTTTTTTTTTCCTCTATTCGTAGGAAAAGGAAATCTGTGTGACTAAATATACACTTATAATGCGAGTTATTATGTCTGTGTTAGTTGTCATGTCTCTTTTTATAGTCCCTGGGCAGAAATAGGTTTTTCTATGATGTAATTCATGTAATTCCACTCTAGATGTTTCAAATAAGTCAGGTATATCTAGGTGTACCTTAAAACTATATTTGCTGCTTGACTGATTGTAAAAGGAGTAGAGGATGACTGATTTAGGTGTATATGTCTATCCAACATGTTATGAATAATAAATAGGTGATAAGATTTGGTCATGTGAGATAATCTGAATACAAAAAAATACTTAGAGTAACTTTCTTTGATTCTAAAATCTTTAGTCACCAGTAAAGCAAAGCATACTTTCTCATTACTCATGGATCCAATTTTCATTTTATTAACTTTGATGTGTAATGACACTTGAATTATGCCATCCTTTTCCATCATTACCCTATACATCCTGTCTTTAATGTCTCATTTTTAAGATTAAGACCAAAGGGCTGTTCCTGCCTGTGGAGGAAGGCTATGTTTTGCATAGGGTTGTGTGTTGCCTTGTAATGTTTTTGTCTCTGATATGAATATGGCCTGACTGCACACCTAATTGTGGCGAATCCATTTCTGTAAGTGACTTAATTTCTTTCTCATCCAGCAATCTTAATCTACATTGCAGACAAAAACCAGATTGACATTGACTGAGATTTGTTGTCACTATAGGAAGAACTATCTCATTTGGAAAAAATACTCCCTTGGATGCACATAGTATGAATGCATTTTAAAAACTGTTGTCCCTTAAGCTTAAAAGGTCAAGAGCCAGAGTATGCAGGAGAAGGACAGGTCTGCATGTTTCAAAAGGATGGAGGGAATAGCAGTACTCACATTTAAAGAGGCCACTAAAATCTCTCTGAGACTTGTCATGGGTTACAGTCCAGCTGGAGGAAGTCCCACAACTCATAGTGTACTGGTTTTAAGATTTCTAAAGCAGAAGTCGCAATGTATCTGCTTGTTAAAAAAATAGTAATGGAAATAATATAATTTTCTATCGAAGGAAAGCATCTCTCTAGCACTGGCTAGACATTTTACTGTCTTTTTCTTGTTTATTGGACAAGTTCCTAGCTAAGTAGATGCACCATAATAGTTCAGTATCTGTACATCTCTTTTTGCTGAACAGCCATATTGTTTCCATTGATTACTATGAGCTGACAGATGTGTTTGTACTGAAAAACAAAAACTAAAATTAATGGAAAAGTTAGAAAAGTGTTGCAAAAAATAGGGGGAGGAAAAAAAGAGGAGAAAAAAAAAAGAAGAAAAAAAATTAATATAAAAGAAAAGAAATAGCACCCAAAGACGTTAGAGATTTACTTCTTTCCAGCTTTGCTTCAGGCTTTACACTTTATTCTCAGCTTCTGCAATCGATGTAGATTTTAGTGAGTATAGGTTGCTGAAATACTGTGGAAGAGCTCTCAAAAATCAGTCTTTCTAAATGTAGATAGAGCATAAATTCTGAATTAGTCCAGTACTACTGAAAAACAGCACTTAGTGTTTGAAGTGGTATGTAGCAAATTTATGTAGAGCAAAATATTCAGTAATGAGGACTTCAAAAACTAGGTTTGGCATGTTCTACTAATTGAGTTATCCAAGTATTTGACATACGCCATCTCTTTTGGAAAGTACCTTTGAAATATATTAACATATAGACAGCTCCAGAAGTGGTCTTCTAAAAGACCTTTTTTTCCTGTCTAAAAAAGAAGTGATAGATTCAAATCTAGACCCATCAAGACTGTGTCTGAAATGCTGTTGTTAAGGAAACCTGCAGACAGCCCAGAACTGATTCATGAAGTTATGGCAACTCATAGCAGGTGTTAAGAGTGAAACATTAAATGCAAATAGTGGGAGGCTGACAAAATTCCTACATCAGGTGGCTATTTTATAATCCTAGCATAAGAGAATGGTAGAATCCAAACTGGCTCTGAGAAACTGAGAATGTTGGTACGAAATTGAGCCAGAGAGCTGACACACTGTTGACTCTGTTGAATTGTCAGCCCAGTCCTGGTGTGGGATGACTGGCAGCAGCCAGAGTCACTGTGACATGGCATGGAAATAGTGAGGGCCACATGCAATGCACACACAGTCAAGATGAGGAGGGAGAATTTAACTACCTACTTGTAAATTGTGTGCATAAAAGAAAGGCAAATTATCTTTCTCAGATATTGTATAAATCTTAGTAGAAGTGTGCAGCTCCTTAAAACCACTAACCACCAGATACCAGTAAATCACACACAGCATTAGCAATTTTAAAAACAGGCAGAAATTTCACCAAAAAAACCTCTGAATATTCTAGTGAAAAACACTAATCCCTGAAAATAAGCAGACTTCAGTGGAAAGAGCCCTCCATTTTCAGTACCCTTTCCATGGACTTATTTCAAATTTGCCAGGTTTGCCTTTCTCCCATGGAGGTGAGATTTTTTTTGTTTTGTGTTTTTGGGTTTTTTTGTTTATTTGTTTGTTTTATTTTTGCCAGGATTGCTATGTGTCTCAATTCATCTGGTCACAAAAGCTCATGCTTCTTTATCTCCAGGTTGTTGTCTTTTGGAAAAGACTTTATCTGCACAAGATAAAGCTGAGGCAGCACTGTCACCCTGCTAGTCTGGCCCAGGAAATTCTGATCTCTTTGTTCCATGAGCTCATCCCACCACTGAGATCTCTGTGGTTTTTATTCTCATTCTGCAGTTCTTTATTCACAATATTAACAGAGTACCTGTTGCAAACTGGAGACCCTGTATCTCATGGCTTGCTCATCCCCAGTTCAGGACTTTCTAGTCAACAGTCCTGAGGATTTAAAGAAATTCTTGGAAGTATGTTGTAGGTTTTTGATTTGCGACTTACAGAGGTTTCCCATCATTCTACTGTCTCTACTGTTTTACATCCCTGAGTCATTGGCAAATTTTTCCTTTCCAGTCACTACCTAAAGGAACCCAGTCTTGGTTTAGTTGCTTCCTCTGAGTACTGTAAATTAACAGTTCACAAAGTTCACAAAAGTTCTGCTTCTTTCCTTGTTCCTGCGAGGAGATTTTGGGACAGACAAGGTCTCATATCTCTCCTGTTTCCTGATACACTTTCTCCTCTCCAGATGCTTACTTCAACTGTACATTTGCCCCTGATCCATTTCCTCCTATTTCCTGAAAGTAGTCTTAATGTTGAGAGGGATATTTGGCAATAGCAGCATTTTTAGCCTCCTGTATTCTTAAATGTCACATATCTCTCTTGTTTGTGATCTTAGGGGACATTTGATCACACAAAGGGAATGTGCACCTGAACCTAGTGCTGAACCCCTGACCCATTCAATGTGTACCACTTCATCCATTGGTACCTAGAAATTGGAGACATAACTGCCTTCTGTCCAACATGCTGCTGATGGCATCCTCTTACAATTTTCTCTTTCCAATTTGTCACACCATTTTGCCTTGCCAACCATCTAAGTGCTCTGTTGCTCCTGGATCCATCTGCTTTAAAGACGATGGAAAACAAAGGTTCACAGCTGACCTTTTTCCTTTCCATCTCAAAATTATGAGCTTTTTTTATGACATCATAAATTCAACAGTTTCCTCAGCATGATTTCTCTGTAAACATATTCTTCTCATGCTGGCTTTTGAGTTGTTTCCATTTTTTATGCTCTTTTTTGTTGCCGTTTTTAGCTAGCAAAGCCAAAAACATTTAATGATCAGAAATATTGTGAGTCATGCTATAACGTCCATTTCACTGACTTTTCTGTTAGATGTCTTGGACACTTGTTCCTTCCTGCCGTCCCTACATAGAAATCAGTATTTTGTGCAAAATAGTTTCCTAACAGCCTAGTGAGAAGGACAGTTGTCTTTCCTTTGTTAATTCCAGAAATAAAATTTTTGAAAGATTTTTAGAAAATACTGTTTACTTGCAAAAAAAAAAGTTGCTGTTACATTAACAAAATTCCTGAAGCACCGCTTTCCTACCTCATTTTTACAAGGTGTGTTCACCTTGCAGAGTATCATATTTTTAACTGTGAGCTATGTACTCTCCTAGTAACCTTCTAATTATTTACATCCTTTTGCCCTACACATTGAGACTGTTTTATGCTTTGGATTCACTTGAAATACTTTTTAAGCATCTTGTTGCAATTATCTGGTATAAAATCAATTTCAATAAATATTACACATTATAGCAGGTAAACAGAAAATAATTTATTGCATATAGAGCCTGGTTTATGAAGAGATTCAATCTAAATTTTTTTACTGAGAGAAATTGTAATCTTTCAGTAACACAGGAAATGACAAATATGAACAGGAGGAGTTAGGGCAGGAGAACATTATCCCAAGTTTTGCACTAATGAAACTTTCATATTTTTTCTTGCTCTGATTAGCAGTAAAACAGTGTGCAATTGCTTCCATATTTCTGAATAAAAGATAAAGAAACCATGGATGTCCTTAATGAATATGGATTCCTGAAAAAATAGACATTAATAATAGTTAGTAGTTCTTACACTGTATTACTGGAAATAGTATTAATGCATTGTGTTTCAAAGTGGTAGTGCTATGGTTTTGCTGCTTCTTTCTTATTAATGTTTGTGCACTGTGTGGTACATTTGTGGGTAATTTTGCAAAGCATTAGATAAACCCTTTTTACGTATATTAAACAGAAGCTTTTTAACGACTATTAGAAAGCATTTTGTTTCAAAATTGCTTTTATCACTGCTGAAACTGTTCTCTAACGCTTATATGGTCATATAAGCTTATAAGGCTTATATAGTCTGTGTGAAATTTGAACAGTGCTTCTATTAAAACTTGGGGACACTTCTCCTAGGGATACGTGTGCCTAACTCTTGCTGACATGGGGAGGAATTAGTTTGCACACTGGAGAAGTAAGTCCCTGTAGAAAATCTTTTAGCAAAAAAGAACACAAGTGAATAGCCATATATTGTCATCATTGCATGCCATCAAGAGATAACTACCTTTGCTCCAGTGGCAATTCTGCCACCTCTTATACCCAAGAGGCTACAAACAGTGAGTAGTCAGACATTAGAGTTGTTAGGACTGCAAAGACTGTGCACACAGGATTTGTGCAGAGCTGCAGGAACTCTGCCTTCAGGACAGGCACCTGCTTGTCTCTCCTGAGAAGTACAGGGCACATTATTGTCTGATGGCTACAGCCCACGCCACTGCTAGAGCCCAGGAGCTCACTGGCAGTACTGCAGACTGGTTTCAGTCTTACTGGTATTAGTGAATGAATGAAGAACAGTTTGCTTGAGAAAACAGACTTTTTGGCATGTCTACCTTGGAATCTGGCCAGGCCAGAGAAGTTTCTCCTCTGCATTTGCAAGCAGTATTACAAGAAAACTTAATGGTATTGTCTTGGACTGTGCATCTCAGTGAAAGATGACATCTTTTGGAGCCAGATACCTCCCCAGCATGGTATGTGGGAGAGCCTGCTGCAATATTGAGGCATGAAGAAACTTGGGGTTTTTTTCCCAATCACCCACAGTCTAGTTTCTGAGTGTATCTCACCTTCTTCAGAGGAGATTTGGGAGATCTCAGCCTAAGGATGGAGAACTACAGAGCTGAACTCTAAAAAAGTACCATACAACCTGTGCTTGTGTACTGAGGCATGTCTAAAGTTTAGTCTGAATGTGTAGAACAATGTTTTTGTTGGTTCAGTAAAATGTAATGTCCTATTAAACAGCATTTGTTGGGCTTCCAAATCTGTTGTCGAAGTACATTGTGTAGACGTTGTGATGTGGTGATTTGTAAAATAGTGCAATATTTTATAGTAATAAAGTAAGCTAATACACTATGAAACAAGTGACTACATTATCTATTGTGCTACAGACTTGAGACACAGCACTGGGGAGATGGGAAAGTGTGCTTTTCAGGCACTCCCTAAACCACAAAACTCTCTTGACCTCTATGATTTGCATATCCAGTAAAAATGCAGCAACTAAATTAGTCTTCTAAATGAGGTATCAATCCTTGTACAATTCTTTCAGCAATTTTCATTTACATTCTTAAGAAGGGAAGGAAGGCTTTAACAATGGCTATACTTGCCCTCTATGATTCATGCTCAACATTTATTTTTATTTTTTTATAAACCAAGATTATAACGTTTATTAAATACAACACGGCCTTCTCAGGAAGCCTTTGGGTGAGTCATGATTCAAACACAATCAAAAGCAGCACCAGGGCACATACCTCTTTTTTGTGCCACCTTCAGTTTACAGTTGAAATAAAAGGACATGGAAGCCAAAGCTGCCAGGCACAGATTCTGGAGGTTGATTCCCAAGTATGTCCAAACAGATTTCCAAAGGAAATAAATTGCTTTCCAAAGCCAAATTTTTCATAAGTTGGAACTGTATTTCAGCACAGAAGAAACATACTGTGCAGTGTTCCTGTTTGGTAAATGAAAAAATCTTGACTTTTGTTTGTTTGGTACCTTTTGTTACCATAGGCTAAAAGAAGGCACACTCTTAACACACAATCCCGGGTCACCTTATTTTCAATGTATATTTCAAATGGATGCAAATTATACTCAATAGACTTTTTAGACTATTTTTTCTATAATGTAAGCATTTTTAATTGTATTTCATGTGTTCTAAGATTGAGCACTTCTAAATATTCTCAGATAATTAGAAAAATACTCTGTATGTATGAATACCAGCACAGATGCAAAATCTTTGAATGAGAACATATTTTAATGATCTTTATATCAATTTTTTATCAGTTCATTTCCATTTATATAATTAGGTTTTTTCATAGCAGAAAATTTGCTAATATTTTAAGTTGATAAGTGATGATGATAAGAGTAATAGTAGTAGTAATAATAATATTAATAATAATGCCATTTTTCTTAAAGAATTTTTTAAAATTATTAAGTAATACTTCAGGGAATATTTCACATCATAGGAAAGGATTCCTGATGATGGAAATACCACAGTATTATCTATATTTTAGTAGTTTCACTAAATTCATTCATTAATATAAAGTCAATATCTTTCTCTTACAACCCCTGTGTAACTTATGTACTTTAATTTGTTCTCAATAAATATATTTATTTTAGGCATCTGGGGCCAAGCAGTGCCTCTCTACTGCAACATAATCACTATCATATCTCTGAAATACAGCAAAAGCCACGTTAATCTGTTCCTTAAGGGGAAAAAAAAGAATGACCAGTTGAGGAGCTGTAAATATGATCCTAGTGGAATAGTGTATCAGGAAACACAGCTTCCCTTTTTCATCACCCTTAAGCCTCACATGATTTAACATCTCGTGTTCTCTGGAATAAACATGGGGAAGTACTTAGTGAAAATTGAAAGATTCTGGCAGATGATTCAGCTATTTAGCCAAAATGCAGGATGATTGCATCGATAGAAGGCCCTAGAGCAGCCCAGAGAGAATTCTGGGGAAAGTCCACAGGGCTTTGTTCTGTGGCCAGTGAGAACCAACAAATATTGCAGAGTTAAAGACAACCAGCTCCATCCAGTTTCTGCCAGTCTTCACTAGCTTTTTCCATGTTTTACCCAGTCCTTCCTCAATCTGCATGTTTATTGCTGGTCATTCTAGCTCCATTTTCCTGTGTTTGGCAAGTCAGAGAAGCTGTCATACTTGAATGTCAGCCCATTCTTTGAACTTAGCCTTGCTTTGAGCAAGAGATTGGCCCAGCTGAACTCCAACTGTCCCTTCCAGGCTAAACACTTAGAATATTCTATGGTTCTCCATATTTCCCAATCTTGGATCCAGGGTGCTAAAAGAGAGGGTCTCTGATTGAACAAATCACCATCTGGATCTTAAATTTCTTCCACAGTACTTCTCAGAGAGAAAGAGAAGCTTTTTTAATCTCATCTCCTTATTATACCATATTGAATATGGGATGAGTCCTGCCCACACACCAGAGGCAAGCATAGGTAATAATCAAAGTTATTTAAAAACCCCCGCATTACCACAAAAGCTGAAAGCTATCTCATCCACTAAGGCCAAATCTGGAATCCATTCATGCTACTAATAGAAATCAGTCTGAATTTCTTTATAAAAGTGAAGTTAGAAATGTACACTACATAACATATTGCATATTAAATATATATTAATAGTCTTATTGATACTTTAATAGTTTTTATATAATGGACTTTTATAAGTCTTTACTTGCAACAACTCCACTCCTTACCTGCAAATGGAAACAAGTAAAATTAGTATGGCTTACATTGGATTGAATAATTGCTTCACTTATCAATCTTTTAACATAATTATAAGTAGGAAATCAGTGAGGGAATTTATTTTTAATGAACTATCTCTAGGAAAAGCTCTTATGCACTTTCTTTGAAAATCTTGTAGAAAACATAAAATCAATACTGATAAACTTTGCAGTTGGCAGGGAGTTTGGTCCATGTCACTGAATAGATACGACATTACTGATAAAGAGCAGTATGGAATGCTTAATAAACTAAGCATCAGCAAACAGGGAGTGTTTGTATCCAGTCATTGCAAATTAATTCCTGAGACAGAGTAAGGAATGCCACCCAAACTTGTAAAAGTAATCATTATGTATAATCACCTGAGCATAACATCACAATGAAAAAAGCCAGTTCAGCAAAACTTCTTAAAACTAAAGTTTTTGGTTTTGTTTTTCTTAGTAAGATGCCATTGGTAAACTATTTTATTGCACTTTTTATTAATGCTAAGAAAATCAATTAGGTCCTGTTCCAGATTGTCTTTCCCTGCTTCTTCATACTTGTACGTCCATCTTATTTTTCCATTTTTTTCCAATTTACTTCAAAATTGTGGCACTTCCATATACTATGCAAAGATCAAGCATCTTGTAGATGTCTTATTTTTAACTAAAGTTTCTCTCTTTTTTTAGACCTGAAATATGGGATTCCTATTGGATTTTTCATACAGTTCTTCATTAGCAAAATGTCCAAGTGCAAGGTAGATGGAAAGATGTTTCCTTACTACCTAACTCCTAGAATAGATCTCATTTCCTGTGCAGACAACTAGACATGTAATTTCAGGATTTATTTCCTGTGAGGAATCTTGCAAGTTGTTAATTAAAAGCTTGTAAAAATTAAAGGACTTTGCTTGGGAAAAGTAGTCTGAAACAGCTGAAAGGATAGAAACCAGCTAGTGAAGAATTAGACATTCAGAAAAGATGTTTTGGGTCACTCAAAGAGTACTGGTAGGAGCTGTGTTGGGTGATCCTTTATTCAGCAGATAGGAGGCACAGCCCCTGACCCACAGCTCTCTGGGTATCAGTCTATTAGCTGTAAAACTGCTTCAAAGACATTTGTGGTCACCATGAGTAAACATTTACCTGAAGCAGCTGCAGCCATCCTCTGTGTCAACATGGATAACAGCAGTGTAATGGAGAACTCTCTTTGGTTTCTTCCAATTGTGCAGGCTGCCTTCATTCCTCTGGAAAATGCCTGAGTTAGGCAGGTCCTCCTGCAGTGGAGACAGACCCCTCCTTCCCGAGGTGCTGATGGAGAGACATTTCCAGTGGCTGTGGGTTCTGAGCAAGTGGAGGAAGGGTCAGGGCAGAAAGCTGGAGATCTACAGCCTAACCCAGCAACCTGCTGGGAGGAGCAAAGCACAGACAAATGGGCTGCAGATGGAATGGGATGGAAATCTGAGGACTAGCAGGGACTATACAGAGCTTTTTATAACTCAGGGAGTCACTGATTTCACTGGAAACAAGGACCTCTAATGTAGGGACATCATGAGCAGGGTAAGCTGTTCCAAAGTTTCTTTGATTTTTACATTTTCCAGTTAATGATTTCACATCTTTCCTATTTGAAAACATATGTATTTTAGTTCTATTATGATAAAGCTCAGTGGTTTGGGTTTTTGCTTGGTGTTATATATAACCAAGCCTTTGGAGCTGTTATAAGAAGAAGTCTAGGCAGGTCTAGATAAAATCGTTGGCCAGCCTGGGATCAAGCTTATGTGGGAAGAAAACACCAAATCAAAACCTGCTATATTGTCACAAAATAGAAGGTAATTTCTTCACCACTTCGCTATATCCTTTGCCTTGCAGATTAAAGGCTTGAATTCTGGAACTAAGAACTGAAGTTTCTTTTTCTTCTGAACTGATAATCATTTCTGTGGCTATTTAACTGTGAGTTAGTAATGAAAATCAAAAATCACACAATAAATCTAGGGATTTCAGAGATTTTTACAGAAAAAAAAAGTTCTACTGCACCAGTTCTAAAATTTGGAGTGATAAAGACAAAAATAATATGCATTAATAAAATTATGAAGTCAGAAGGAAAGAGACTCAAATTGAAATACACTGCTATCACTTTCTCTTTTGCAACTTAAAACTATGAAATTTATATTTGGGGGAAAAAACAGAGATATCATAGAAATAAAAAATAATAGTGGTTTAGAATGCAGTATAATATGGAAATAATAATTTTGTTTCTTGAAAATAATGTTGCAAATTTAAAAAAAAAAACCCACAGATTTGGGAACGAAAAATTAATGCCTCTGAAATTTTTCAGGTGGAGGATCAGGCCTAGTCTCTAGAGAGTGAATATTAATTCTGAAGTACTTAAAAGCTTTTTATTTTTTTCTCCTCTCTGTTGTCTGAAAGATAAAGAATTGCAGTATAATAACATATATACTTTTGTCACTAAATTTAAATGCATTTATTGCAGCTTACTGGTATAGAATTGCAATTCAGTTACATTCCTAACTTGTTCCTTCAAGGAAAGGGACGAATAAAAAATCATCACTTGTGTTTCTACAGAGCTACCCATTTTTATTCATTAATATGTGATAGCTACTTGCACACTGGTTTTGTTTTTTTACTATTTGCCTCAACAGTAAATAAGCTTTACCAGATTAGGGAGAATTATAGGTATTTGCCATGTCTCCTATTTAAGGTCTTTTTATATGGCAGAACACACAACTTTCAGAACATTCATCGGGGAAAAAGTTGTTCTGTGGAGAGTCCGAAAACAATTCTTTTGTTTTCTCTTGCATAATGATTTTATTTTCAAATTGCAGCAATTATTTCTGAATTACTAACTTCTGAGTAGATAGAAATAGATAGATTTTTAATTAGAATGGATTTGTAATTTGTTTTCTCTATCCTATGAGCCTTAAAGCTTTTAAAAAAATTCACCAAAGAGGACATCTGTTGAGAAGTAGAGCAACTTAATCTAGAACTGTTGGTTGCCTTACAGATCAAAAACTTTTTGATGGTATGAAAAGCAAAGGCCTGCTTATAACAGGGTAAATTACTTCTGGCTCCATGTTATGAGAGACATCTAATATTTATGCTTGCTAAATATTAGGTGATCCTGCTAAAGGTTAGATGGTCAGTAGGTATTTTGTCTAGAACATGAATAGAAATTTTATCTGAGATCTGACTTACTATGTTTTTTTACCCGTTAATTGTTCAATACATTCTGGAAGTGTAGCTACTTTACACAAAAATGGTGTTAGAGAATTGCCATTAACCAATGAAAACACCCTTTGATAAAAGGCTCCCCTTTGATAAAAGTCAGCCCAGGACAGGGTCTAATTTGAATTAACCTCCTCCGTTCTTTTCCTGTGAAGTAGACTTTTTGTTGTTGATCTCTGTGACATGAATTATACTCTTTAAATTATCTTGTTAAGGTTAAAAAATACAATTTTATAAAATAGAACACCAGGGGAAATTTCCTCTTCAAGACATTTCCAATCCTATCGGATTGGGATTATACACCAGTAAACCTGTAGGGTGACTGGGCAAAGAGCATACAGATCTACCCTTAGTGTAATTTTATTTATCTGTTCTTTGGGGAAACCCAAGGAGAAAGCATCATGACCATCACAGATTAATTGTGCTGTTCATCCAGATTCCTTCAGCCAGCTATGTTCTTCAGGCATAAATTCAGTTTTTGTCTTGTTATCAAATGAGGATACTGAGGTATGAGGGTAGACTGAGGAAGAAGACAGTTTATGGATTCAAAGGCTACATCCAATATTGTTTTCTTACACAGTAAGTTCTGATTTTAAATAAAGAGGGACATACATGCAATGTACCCTCGCATGTCTTTCTAAAAATGCTAATTTTTAAGGTCCACAAAGTGCTTCACGGTTGTCAGCACCATAATTTCCTCTGTTTAACTTGTCATGTTTATGTAGTGTTCCAATTTTCTCAGTATTGAGGGGCTTATTTCCATTATGTTGGACATGTCATCTAACTCCAGTCTGAAACCAATTTGTGTTCCTCTGAGAGACATAGCAATGTCACAGGGAAAAAAACTATTCACAGTTTTTCTTCCTTTTCCTTGTAATACATTCATTGAATACTTATCACTTCCCAACTATCTTGTCAGGATCCTTTTTCAGCATCATTTTTTAGTGTTCTGTTCATTAAATTTTTAAAGTACTGAGCAGGACTACATGTGACCAGCACATAATCTAAACATCATAAAATTCACATCAATACTGTTCCTCTCTCACTAGACTTCAGGACACAGCTGTTCTTTATGTTAATTGCTCAACTCCAGACTTTCAGGAATTCATAAAAAATTGCATTTCTTAATGGGTTTTTTTGCAAGCCAGGTCATCTTGATCAATTTATCATGCTTTATACTCTTCACTATTCTGTACTGTAATAATATCCTGCCCATCGATCATTATTACTCTCACATTTTTTCTTTCAGGCTCCTGTGGTCTTATGGTTTACCATTTGAACTTCATGTCATTTTAACCAGTATAATTTAAAATACTAAAATGATCAGTACAGCTTTTACTAATTCAGTTTTGTTCTTGATAAACAAGTTGTATACTGAGAATTACCTCCTGAATGGGAATGGGAATGGGAAAGCAAAGACATTTATCTCTACTAGGTACATGTCATAGTGGACAATATCAAATCTTCAGTAGCTCAAAGCAAAGCATCCTATCTGGAGGCTCAACCAGGGAACTGCACATTTAGAACATAGCTGTTCTTTTCACTGTTTTGTTACCCTTTGTACATGGGCCTTCCATTAACATCCCTTGCTAAATATTCTGCTTTTCAACACTAAATGTTGTATTTTCACATCTAAGACTTAACCATGTAAACCTTGGTCTTGTGATAAGTTTTGCTTCTTCAGCTGGTCTTCTCTTTCACAGTCTCCAACTGTTTGTCTGTTATACCTGAAGCCCTGTAGCCAGAAATAAACTCATCTGCTAAGCTGGTGTGAAAGAGCAGGAAATTGGAAATTAATTACTCCTTTGAATAATATCTGGATCCAAAGCATCAAAGAATCATGCTATTGCTTATCCCAGCTTTCACCACTGTGGCCGTGGCATGATAACCTTTTTATTATATTGTCATTCAGTGTTTGTCATTCCACCATGTGGTATGAAAATGAGTCTATTATAAGTAACACCTGAGCTCCTGACACTTCCCATTTCCACAGAACAGATTTCAAAAGCAAATTAATAAAACTTAGAACCATGCAGACAGCTTGATGCATATTAAACACAAAATACTGAAGTTACTACTGTGTAATTTAATAATGACAAGCAGTCAGAGGAAGCCAGGAGGTTAAGTCTCATTAATTACACTTACTTGTTGCTTTATGATGAACTTTTGTCCAGTGCTCCCAAATCTCAACGAAATCAGGAGGAGGGAGACTCTGAGCTCATTAGCAACAAACAGGGCCATCTGAGATGCACTGCCATACCAAGAAATCTTCACTGGAATGGCAAAGTAAGAACGACAACTGAAGCTCTGAAGTCTTCCATAGAGTCTATGTCATATCTGCCAATCTAGGACAGATTTCTGAATAACATTAGGTATGGCACCCTGGATACTAGACCTGTGTTTCTGCATCTGTCTTAAGTTCCTAGTTCACAGACTATGACATGAAAATTTACTTGTCTGAATATCAATATCTAAATCTGGAATATGTGCTTGTGTGTCTGTTATAACTGGTGGGGACTTTATTTAACTGCTGACATATAGGCATCCTATTCTGTTGAGATACCCGTGAATTTCCATCTCACTTCCCACTGAAGGTCCTTTTGTCACAGTTGGCAACACTAGGAGGATGCACATGCAAGCAAAAGAATGGATTTATTATTGTATGTTTTTCCCCCACACTTGCTGAATACATTTAGTGAATGTATTTTCAGGAAGAGGACTTTAGGACGCTGTATTAAAACAACTTATGCGCCATCTACATTTTAACAGAAAATATTTGGAACGTGCCTTGATATTCATCAACGTGGCATACTATAATGCAATGTGAGATTTCTTTATTTGGCTTAGAAAGTGTTAAAGCTTAAATGGGAGCAGAATCTAAACACATGAAAGAGCAGGAGAGTTTTAGGCAGAGTTTCTGACTGTCAGAGAGCTCTGAAAATATGATGCAGTATTCCTGAAAAGTTCTTGAGGTTTAAATTAGCTTTCACTAAAACCAGGCTGAGTTGTCAGACGTGTTCTTAGCAAGCATACAAAGTCGTTATGGGTATGGCAGCACTTGAAGACCTTTCTAGAAGCAACAGCCACAAGCTGTCAGGGGTCTCAAATCTCAATTTATATTCCAAATGATGTTGCTGGTTCTGTGTGTATGACACATACCAGGCTTTTCACCTTGCTGGGTTTGCTCTGCTCAGGAAGAGTTGCATTCAACAATATGTTTTTTGCCCGAGACAAGGCATTGCTTTCATTACCAGTTCTCACAGCATTAGAGCAGTACAGTCAAGAGTGTAATTGCTAGTCTGGTGAGAGAACCAGTGGCACTGTCTTTAGCAGCAGTCATTGGACAACACACATGAGAAAACCTGGAGATTCTTCAGGGAAAATTTCCCTTCAGCCAAACTAAAGGTTCTTTTTCATCTCCGTACAAAACTATACCCTTGACCTTTTCAAAATGTTTATTAAATCAGCAACCTGTGAGCAAACTCCTGAGATGTCTTGCTCATCGTGTATGACTACCTATGCATACAGACTTTGGTAATTGGCTTAGTATTTATATAAAAATACATATTCTTAGACTTCAGAGAGGAAAATAACAGTTCATCCAATACTACCTGCATCTCCAAATCAAAAACCAGGATATGAAGCTAAGGATTTGAACTTTTAGTAGAAACTTCTGTCATAAAAAGAGACAAAGCTCTTCCTCAATTCCGTAAGATAACTTTTTCTACTCCAGGTCAAGTGGTTCCAGTAAAATCTGTTCTGCAACAGCATTTTCTCTATTCCAAGCCATGATTGTCCTTCACATAACAGAGTTTGCTATCAGCAAGGAAATTCTGGTAATTGGTGTCTGAAAAGAGAAGACACTTTATGTAAAAATGAGACATTCTATAGGTGTTTAGCATCTAACTTTGCCCTTGCAAAATAATTCATTCTTGCTGACCACATACAAAGTTTGTTCCAAAAATGTATTTTTCATCTCCGCAAATTGAGATTTTTATTAATTTTTCAACGTCTAGTATATTTACACACCAGAAACTGTCACTAACTGTTGTATTTGCCTCTGCATTGTTTTAGATATGATGCAAAAATTCTCTGCCTCACGTCCAGATTAATTAGAAGGACATGGTACTTGTTGGGTTTTTTCCCTGGTTTCATAAATTATTTTAAATCTCTGACTGATAAGCAATTCACAGAGCTGTAGCACCCAAGGAAAATAAATACCTGTATATCCATTAGAATGCAAATTAACTCATTACTATGCCAGCTTCTGACCTTTTCTGATGGCTGTATTCTTACTAACAGAGACTCTTTGCTATTCATGAAAGTGAAATTTAATGGTAGCTTGAGATGCTCTGGTGTATTTTAGATTACATTCTGATACACTCAGGTGACTGGTGAGGGTTCTAGCTTGAACAGCAAATACTTTTAGCATTCATGACTTTGAATAGCTATCCTTTTTCTAATTATTTGTGAAGATTTGAATATTGCTGAAAATTTGTTGCTTAAGCAAGCTAGGTCAGTGAAACTACAGGAACTGTACAAAAAGTGCTCCTATGTTTAAAAAGCTGAATATTGATGGTGCCTGATCTCACAGTCATTTAAGCTTTTGTATCAGCTCTATAAACATAGAAACTTAGAATCACAGAATCATGAAAAGATTTCAATTTGCAAATACCTTAAGATCATCAAGGCAAGCCATTAACCCAAAGCTGCAAAGTCCCTCACTAAACTATGTCCTGAAGTACCACATCTACATATCTTTTAAATACCTCCAGGGATAGTGACTCAATCAGCTCTCTGGGCAGCATGTTCCACTGCTTGGCAATCCATTAGGTGGAGAAATTTTTCCAAATATACAATCTAAACATCCTCTGGGAAACTTTTTTTCTTGTTATATCTCTTGTTACTTGGGAAAAAAGATCAACCTTCACTTCACCACAGCCTCCTACCTGCAATGTGTAGAGCAAAAAGGTCCCCCTGAACCTCCCTTTCTCCAGGTTAAACACCTCCAGCTCCTCAGCTGCTCCTCATCAGACTTGGGCTCCAGATCCTTCACTGGCTTTGTGCAAGCCCTTCTCTGGACCCATTCGAGCACCTCAATATCTTTCTTGTCCTGAGAGGTCCAAAATTGATTCAAGGTGGGGTCTCACCATTGCTGAGTAGAGGGGAAGGTCACTGCCCTGGCCCTGCTGGCCACACTATTGCTGATACAAGCCAGGATGCTGGTGACTGTAAGACTTCTCCTAGCTGCTTATAGAATATTTCATGGGCCTATTCATCCTGGTTGGGTGGTCTACAAAAGACTCCCACCATGTTTTCTGTCTAGTTGGCCGTTCCCCTGATTCTTAAACATTCAACCCTGTCATCACATCACTAAGCTCCAGACAATCAAGACAGCCCCTAACATACAGAACTGTCCCACCACCTCTCATTCCCTGCCTGTGTCTTCTGAAGAGTTTATAGTCATCTAGTGCAGCAGTCCAGTCATGGGAGCCATCCCACCACCTTTCTGATGGCAGCTGTATCATAGCTTTCCTGAGGTACCAAGACCTGTGCTTCCAGCTCTTCCTGTTTGTTGCCTGTGCTGTGTGCAGGGGTGTGGACATTCTCCAGCTGGGCTATTGATCCTGCCACC
The DNA here is from genome assembly GCF_052056855.1 of Sturnus vulgaris. Taxonomy (NCBI): domain Eukaryota; kingdom Metazoa; phylum Chordata; class Aves; order Passeriformes; family Sturnidae; genus Sturnus; species Sturnus vulgaris. The sequence goes on along the minus strand of NC_142247.1, from coordinate 63,152,162 downwards.
TTTCTGTGGGGAGAAGCCCTAATTCATGTGTGACCATTGCCAGCTGCTTTCATGGTTTCTAGCACATCAGTAACCCTCATGTCTCTGCTGCTGCATGGATCTCCATCCTCCACTGAGACAGCAGACCAGAGGACATTGCTAGCACACTGTCCCTCAAACAGTGACATGCAGCCTCAGGGTTACCTCTAGCAAGCCTGGTTTTATGCCTTACCCCTTTCAAATCTGGTTTAAATCTCTTTCAGTGAGTCCTGTTAACTCCTGTGCATAGATTCCTGTTAACTCCTGTGCATAGATTCCCCACTATGAGACAGCTGTACCCTATCTGTTTCCTGAAGTCCTGGTGTTCTCTAAACTAACCCACAATCAAAAAACCAAAACCCACACTTGTGCTGGTGGCACCAGGCTCAGAGCCAAGGATTGATCTGATGGTTCTTCCCATTTCTTCTGTCGTAATCTTCCACAACTGTAAAAATAGAGGAGAACACTACCTGTGCTTCTGATCCCTTACCCACTCATCCCAAGGCCCTGAAGTCTCTCTTGATTTCCCTGTAACCACTGCCTACCTGAGAAATGAATAATAGGGCTGTGTCAGGGTAGGAAGCTTTCTCTTTGTATCTTTGACCAAGGCTGCAGGGAGCAACAGGCTTCCATGAGAAGTGGGTCTGGGCTGCATATTGGCCCTTCTGTTCCCTTCAGAAGGGGGGTTCCTGTGACAATGACCCATGTCTGTTTTGGAAGGCAGCTTTGGCACAGGGAGCAGGCCAACTTGACAACAGCATCCCACCCATGCAGGATGAAGCACCACTCTTGTTATGTTTGGTTCCACTTGCAGAGCCTCATACCTGTCATGCCCTGGGGACACCTGGGGAGGTGAAGCTGTCCCAGAGCACACATGCACTGGGCAGGCTCTTGTCAGCACTGCCACCAATCCTTTAAGGCACTGTGTTCAGCCAGGGGGAGAGGATAACAAATTCTGTCTGTCATGTGCCTGGTCTATCTGGGGAGCCTGTCCCAGGGCAGACAGAAAATGAAGCTTAGAGCGCAGTACTAATAACACCAAGGTCATGGGCTCAATCCATTCACTTAAGAGCTGGACTCAGTCATCCCTGTAGGTCTGTTCCAACCCAGAATATTCTGAGATTCCAGTAGTCTGATACTCTTACACTCTCCCTGATTACTCGCTTCCTCCCAGAGGTGTCACTGAGCACAGGAGCTCCTCACTGTGCCAGCAGTCCTGGCACAAGGGCAGTGCAAATCCTGGCACCAGGATGGCAGCGTGCTCCCACTGGAGCTCCACCTGGGCAGCTCATGGTGGGTGCACAGCTAGAGAGGCCATGTCTTTCTTCCTGTATCTGGCAGGTTTCAGCACCTTTCCTGTGTGCCCTGCTGTGCTGGCTGCCACCAGACTGATACATCATGCCCTTGGTGCCACACCACGCCCTGTGTGCCCACCCTGCTGATGGTGCTCCTGGCCCCTAGAGATCCCTACAGGCTTCTTTTATGCTTTGGAGGAAGGCTTGGCCCATTGCTCCTGGTCCTGTGAGCTGCTGTGGCATGAGCTGTAGGCTGCTGTTGTCTCTCCTCTGAGCTTCCCAAGTTCAGAGAGCTCCCCTCACTGGAGCACTCCACAGCCGATCGTGTCATCACCAGAGCCACTCGCCTCAGCAGCTTCAGTAGGATGAGACCAGCTACATTTCCCTAAGGTCCTCCTCTACCTCCACATCATTTCTGATAAACTTGTGTCTCACACTTTATGCAACATGTCAAGTATTCTGAATCTCTGAAGAGCTGAAATAAAGACTTGGACTCATGATGCCCCCAAGTCATCTGGAGTAGAGATAAGCTAGACAGGGTGGCACCCCAGTGGGGTAAAGAGCTAGCTGACCTTTTGAACAGTCCCTGCTTTTTGCCCATACCTTCATAAATTGTCTGTAGACAGGAAGGTATTCATTATTTGGGATCACTTTTCATATGTGTAGTAGGCCAAAGAGTGAAAACAGTGATGATTTAAACTGGAGCACTACTTCTGTTGCAGTTTCACTTGGGTTGAGATCAGGGGCAGTCGAGTAGTGGAGCATAAAGCAAAATGCCAGCACAAGCAACTACTGAGAATCAGTTTATACCATCGTGAATCTTTTTTCAGGAAAAGCTGGGTTTAGTAACATCTGAGCATATGTATATAGCCATAAAGAAGACAGAAGTATTTCTCAGTGTTATTAATGTGAACCTGCATTTGATACAACAGCTGATGACTGTAACCAGCCTTCATCCTCGTTCAACACAGTGCTGTATCAGTTATTGCCATTGCTGCTTGTGTGCAGCCTGCTGCAAGAGAAAAGCCACTAGCTCTAAACATTTGAAGTGTTGTGGCCTGATCAAAGTTATTGGGTCATTCATCTCACTCTGATGTGGGATGGGTTGATTTTTGGCCCATTGCATCAGGTGCCATCCCAGCTAAAGACCAAATGGATCCTCCACAGCATGGCACCATCACTCTGAAGGACAGCTGACAGCAGGACTAGCTAACTATGCTTGAAGAGCTAGAGCTCCCAGTCTTCTTACATCTACTCTTTATTTCAAGGTAAATCAACTTTTTGTTGTTGCTAGAGTAAGAGCTCAATATTTAGAGCTGTTCAAAAAAGATGAACCTTTGAAAAAATATTATGTAATAAAGATTGATTTTATTAGAAATGGAATTACTAACTGCCATTCCCTATACATCATCTGATACTTTAAATGTGACATGATCAACTGAAACTTTTTATCACCTGCTTGATTTCATAAGTATTGTTTTCATTTATTTTCATTCTTTGTCTCCTTTTAGATTTTGTTTACTACAGGATATAAATTAATTTAATGTACTACTTCTCATTGATCATGTTTCTTAAAAGGGGAAAATATTTGAAGAGTTATGGAATTAATGTTATGTATTTGTTCTATATACACACAAAAAATTACCTCTCCCACAAGTATTTTCAGAATTTTAGCTGTAGGATATTTTAAATCTTAATGAGTTAGCTCAATGGTAGCATTAGTTCTGGGTACCCAATCTGATCACATCTAACATAGCTCAACAACAGGTAAACATAGAGAGGGAGAAACCAGGTGTAATGTGAATGGTAAGGAACAGTTCCCTGAACCCTGCTAAAGGGGAACACCTGAGTCTGAGCTCTCAGTGTTCTCCCCTGTCACATCCATTTGAAGTTAATGAGTATTTGATACCTTTGGAAATCGGGCCCATGTAGACAACTGATAGACATCTCAAGAATTCCAGTGAGAGAAAGAAAAAAAGCACAGGGGAAAAAAATCTACTCTTAGAGTAAATTTATACAGTAACTTTTCTAGAAAGGAAAACTTCTGCTTGAAGTGTTGTCACATGGATGTTGATAAGATGCCCATGGAGTCAGTTAATGCTCTGGGAGTGCTCATCAGCCATCTGTTCAGTGACTTCCAAGCGTCTAGGAAAGAGGAAGGTCTGTTCAGTGTTCAAGACAGCTTTGCTCAGGAAGCCATATGCAACAAGGATATTAAAGACAAAAAAAAAAGAAACCTCCCAAGAAGCCCAGTGAAAGCTACTGGGCTTTCACCCATTAAAAGTGAAAGTGTGACAAGTGATGTGGAGGGATTTTGACTTACCCTGAACGTTGCTTTAGATTAAAAGGCTTTGTGTTTGATGATGTTGAGTTCCTCCCTGCAGCACACACCATCACTGCAGAAATCAAACTGTTCCCAGTTTAATTATCCGTTCACATCTGCCACAGAGGTGAACATCATTAAAAGTCCTGTGACTTAGAATAGCCATGTTAGTTACTTATGATTCTACAAGGTGTGAAGAACTTTTCCAGGAAAAGTGAGAATAATGAATGCGGAAATGAAGCAAAAATCATCCCCATGGGAGCAGACTAATAACCAAGGGCTGGTTTTGTATTACTGACATTACGGAATTTGCCAAATTCATGATTTTTACTGGAGAAAAAAAGAAAAAACAACTGAAAAGGAAACAGATCAGAACTCTGTCTTGTAAGTGCTCTAAGTTCTGCCAGATAAGCTGCTTTTAGAAAACTAAATTTTCAACAATAAATTCTTGTGGAAGTGTAAGGCACATAATATCTATAAGAATATTTTACTACAAAAGCATACTTAACCTTGGATATAAGGAGTAGATACAATGAGTATGATGTGATTTGTCTTTTGTTACAGGACATCTTCATCAAAAAGGAGAAGTACAGTTAACTGAAGCTGGAATTTGCCTTGATCTGAAAAAAAAAAGGAAAAAAAAGTTTTTTCTTCCTAATATATTTGAATCCAAAATCTGTTTTCAGTTCATGGTGTTTTTTAGTTAAGTTACAACATAGAAACCATCACAGCTCTGATTTCCAGGGAAGAGCAGTTTGGAAGGTGGTAAATACAATTTAAAAAGCAATCCCAGAAGGAATTTTTATAGCACTGCTTTATGAGAAAATGTAATTCTCATTTTTAGAAAGCGTGATTGTCACCGTACCTCAGCTTATTTTTGTGAAATTAAATAATTAAAATGTTCATATGTGTTGGCCACCAGCTACTGTACCTTATTATAGTTTAAACAGCCAACCTTGAATAACAAATCATTATATTCACAAAACTAATTGTGCAGAAGTATATGAGGTCATGTATTTTTATTGTTGCATGCTTACATGTATTCTCCTGCTAGCACCTGGCTGAATGGTGATGGTTGCTCTTTAACAAAAGCCAGAAGCTCCACTCTCCTTTCTGAAATTGGTGCAGATTGGCTGTGGGTGCTAGTACAAGGGGTGCTAATAAAAAAGGTACAGAATCTTCAAAATAGGAGCTACAGCTTGTGGTGAGGTTATTGTGAGAAGGGGTGGCTGTCAGGCACATGGGTGAGCCAAAAGCCACTCATGGTAACAGACTGCATGAAGTATTTTTAGGTGGATCTAAGCTGACTTTTATTATTTCAAATTTTAAATATGTATGTGGACATGGAGGTGAGGAGCGTTTCTATGTAAATGTATATAATATTCAGCTACTCAAGTTTTTATGAAGACATTGCAAGTTGGACAGCAGGGGGGCTGGAAGTTTGGGGAGGGAGAAGCAGAAATATGGAGATGGAATGAGGTTGTAAGAGCTTATCCAGTATATGTTTCTAGTTAGATGTGAGTTGATCAGAAGGTTGGACAGCATTTTATTGTACTAGTAGTCACAAGAAAGCTGCATTTCTTGGAGAACAAATTTCAGCACTGTTGATAAATCAGTATCTGTATAGGAACTGATGCCAGACTGCTGGCAGCTGTCATTCAGGTGGCATCTCACTGTCCCTGGTGGGGAATGCTCATACAGCATGTGAAGAGCACCAGAAAGTCAAGGGAAAATGTGGTGTGAAGTGAGGTCCAACTAAATAAAAATCCACTTCTGCTCATTGCCTGCTGTGGATGTGGCTGCAGACAGCCAGCACTGTAGAGTGGACACTGAATATGCATTAAGGCATATTCTTCAGGTGAGATTTTTAATCCTCTACATGTAGAGGATTTGTTCCTGTATTCATGCGGAGTACTATTTAAAAGTGAAAATTAGAAGGAGGGGTGCAGCACACCCAAGAAAATGCATTTTGCTTTTATGTCTCTTCATGTGAAGTTCCTTTTACACTTGGAGTGTGCTACATATGCAGTATTCTCTTGAATTGTTGAATTTGCAGGATTTGTTGCATGTGTTTAAATATCAGTGATAATTCTATATGTTTGGTGCACAACAATTATCCATGATCAGTCTCATTTTGAATAATTGATAATGCCATATATTCTTTAAAAGTCAGTTTTACTTAGGTGGGGAAATGGTTGTTTAGTTCAGCTGTGGGTGTAGATCTTATGTGAGACAGCATTAAAATTATCAAGAAATATGTAAAAGATGTAAAGTTTGCTTAATGGAACTAGGCCTTCACTGCTTTAGCCTAGCACTTAGTCTTTGACAGAGGTGAGAGATTATCTCATCTTACATGACCTCAAGGTGTAACAGATGAAATTAAATCAGAAGAATGGATTTACTATTAGTCCCAAGGTTTGTTACCTTTAGAGATTGTTGCTTCTGTAGCATCCTTCTGTACACATATGGATCTCCAAATTTTTTTTGTTGTTTTTAATTTTCCTTTGGATTTTTTACTTCTCTGGCATCCTATATCTGTTAGTTTTCTTAACATAATTTCATGCCGTGTGAATAAATATTGCCTTCTCTTTTTTTTGAGTGTAGATGTTGTCATTTGTATGTTGCAGTCTGTGCCCATAACCTCCAAGCTAAATATAATAAGTTAATATTCTCTTTGTTTGAGCAAATAATTGATTTTTTTTAATTGAGGGGATTTTTGAAAAAATCTTGATGTATGTCCATGTTTATTTGATTTTTAAATGCTTATTATATTTTTAATTGATAGTAATTTTTTTATGATACCTCCAGCATAACTTATTTTTAGGTGGAGATAGTAAATAAATAGGGGAAAAAAACCTTTCAGTTTAATCAGGAGTAATTTTTGATGACAGGAAATTATGAGAGGTGCACCAGTATCAATGAGTAAGGAGTGTTACCTCTACCAGTATTTTCTGAACAACAAATCAGGGTAGTAAGTTGATTAGAGAAAGTTTCTAGTCTTATCTTTAGCTCAGAGCAGAAAATTACTTTTTAGCTTTCACAATTACTAGCAGTACAGAAACACAGTGAGTAATAAAAAGGTAAGCATCTGTCATCCAGTAAGTTATTTAATAGATTTTCTGCTACAGATTCTTTAATACTGGAAGTGATGTACAAGCCAGATCTATCAAGGATGCCTGTTATCTCAGCTTGAGTTTGCAGATGGAAAGAAATCTGTCCACTTGTTAATAAAGCAGTTTTTATCCAGGCACTGTAGAGTCAGTAAACATAAACCTTTCCAGGATTACTTTTTCTAATACACTTTTTTTTAAAAAAAAAGCACTATCAGCTCACACATCAGCATTACTGAATAGCCAGTGTTTCACTACAAATGGCTCAAGTGCTTTTACACTGCAAGATATTTCAGTTGAAATTAATTAGGTGTCAGGGCAGAAAATAATACCTCATTATCACAGAATTCTAGAAACCTTAAATAAATGTGCAAATATAATTCCTGTTGTGATTTGTCTATAGAAAGATACTATCCCAGTGCTTTCATAATTTAAATTTTCTTTTTAGACTCACTTTAGGAAAAGAAATAATGAAGTCAGTACTACTCTTTCAGCTGAATTCATTTTTTTGAATGAAAGAGCAGCTCTCCTAGTAGATATCTCATTTAAAGCCCCATTTCTGTTTCTGGCAAAGGAAATGAACACTCTTTGTTATTAGCTTTTAATCTTACCTAGCAAGGTCCACAGACTTTCTTTACTTGCTATTAAACAGAGAATGAGTTTATCAGTGGAAGCTGTGTTGAAAGTTGATATTTTAAAAATGTGGCCCAGTACTCTTTGTAAGGCTTCTTTTTATTTGATAGTTTGCAAAGGTTTTTAACATTGTACTGCATAAAATAGGAACAGTGTTTACAATGAGTGTTTCAAATTATTTCCTTTTATGAAAAAGACATATCTGGAGTTTTAAACATTTGTAAGCTACAAGAGTTGAAATCTAGGAAAGTCACTGAAGCAAGTTATCAATCAGTCAATAACTAAGGAAAAGGAGATAACTACGTGTGTAAAAGAGATACTCATGTATGACTTCTTGCTAAGACTGAAAACCAGGACAGTATCAAAATAAGCAGTCCTCTCTAGACTTGGCCACCTTATCTAGACTGATGAAACAGGTATTTTTCTTCAGGCTTTTCTTCTAAAAAAATCTCTTGTATTATTAGGTTTTGTTGATGGGATGTTCTGAATGCTTCTTCCTAAAGGTGCGACTGCATTTGACACATCAATACCAGGTCATTTGGTGTCTTATCCAATGTCCACCAAGACATTTGGAAGTCCTTTTGATTAGTTCTTTTAATTTCAACCTAATCCCATGCTGTTTGTAAAGTATGGCAATGATCTCAATAGCTCTACTTGCATATATGTATATATACATGTACATGTACATGTATATGTATATGCATATGTATGCATATGCATATGTATATTTCTATCTATTTTTTCTTAGAAATTATCCTTGTGTTTTGTGTTTTCACCCCTTGTGTGTAGAGAATTTTCATATCTATCAATATTATCTGCAGACCTGAATGAGAATGGGAGCGTAGACACCACTTAGCCTCCATTCTTTATGCATCAGAAAAAACTGCTAACATTATTTTTTGTTTATTTCAGGTTTCTTTTCTCCATGGAAAACTCCAAAGCCTGTAAGTTCCCTTTCAAAACTGTACACGTTGAGTTGATAAGATGACTGTCATGCAAGGCAAATTTCTGTAGATTTTCATCTACCCATCGTGTTCCCAGCTCATGAGACACCTCTCAGCAGAGCCCCAGCTCCAAGGGGCACAGCACCAGGGGTGGCCTCCCTGATAAGCTCTGAAGGTCTGTTGACTTGGAGTCTGCCAGAAGTGGTTTGGAAAAAGGAAAACCTTGATGTTAAGATGGGTGGCAAGCGCCAGCAATGTAGTGGCTTAAAAATGAGAGGTCTGGAGGAGAAGGCAGCAGAAATTAAGTCAGTCTTCTACTTGGCAAATTCTTTGAAATGAACAACATACAATTTTTCTGGGTTACAAGTGGCTTGAGTTTAATACCCTCAAAGAGATTTTTATTCCTTCTTGCATTAGGAGATCTAGAGCTGCAAATAGTCACACTTCAAATAAGAGCATGGGCTAGATTACTGACTGAGGTGCCTTTTAATCAACTTTTCTGTGTTTCTGTGATTGTGATAGTAAAACCCAAAGTGTAAAGACTTTTCCTACTGTAAAACTATAAGCAATGACTATATTTATTCTGTTGACAACACACTATATATTTTTTTAATTTGTGACAACATTCACAGTATAAAAAGAATTCGTAGGCTACTATTTTTGGATGTCTGGTTTGTTTTATTGTTTTAGGGACTTGTTTGGTTTTTGATTTTTGTTTTTTTTTTTTTAATTTGGCTTTTTTATTGATATTTTATGGACCTTAGAGCAATTCTTAATTCTCATCAAGGGTGTGTAGAGGAAAATAGATCGTGAAAACTTCTAAGAGCAATAGGAATAACAATAGCAATACCTTTCAAAGGACTTAGAGCCTCCTTATTAGAGAGCAGGCAGGGGAAGTACATTAAATCTGAACAACTTTACGTACTCTCTTATTGGAGCATGGCATGTGTAAATTTTGCCAAAAGGACTTTTGTACCATGTCAAGTACAAATAGCAATTAATCAGCTGATGCAATTTATGAGACTGCTTCAGTTTATGGTGATTTTCCTGTAAAAGGATAGCGTCTGTATACAATATATTGGAATAAGTATTACATAAGTTTCATTGTTGATCTATGCAGCAGGACATTTGTGAAAATAAATCAGATTATTAAAGGCTGGCTTGCTCCCTCTAGTTTAAGACTCTTGAATGGCTGGGGTGTTCAGCCTTTAATCTCAGATAAAAAGTGAGGATAAAGATAGCTTGGAGCTCACTTGTTAAAGATCCACATTTGAAGACCTCCTCCTGTCCATACTCAGCCTTTTCATTTACACATCAAATATATAAATATCAGTGTATTTATTGTTGACAATTTTCTGCAACATTTTGTTATATAAACAGTATGGTAGTTCATGCTCCAGTAGCACTTCCCAATAATCAGAATCTAGAAAAACAACCTGAATTGATGCAGTTTTTCATGCAATGGTGTAAGGAAACCAGGGCTCACCGAATAATATAACACCATTGTGTGCTGTACCTGCAGGCAGGCTGACGGCTCACAGCAACCCCATTTTGGGGTAATCTCAGCAAGAGATTTCACAAATTATTAACTGAGTTAAGGTAGTGTGAATTCCTCTGTCTGTCACCACTTTTAACTAGAGAAATAGTCAGACATAAATTTCTTGTATCCAAGGCCTGAGGATAAGGTTGAAACCAAGTGCTGTAGCACTGTCTGCAGCCAGTGTGAAGCAGTAAGGCCAGCACAGGAGGTTTAGAAAGCCTCCCCAACACCTCAGCACAGCCTGTATCTGTGTAACAGCACAGGAAAGCAAAGTAACCTGGGGTAACAGATATTTCCAGTGGTTCCTATGTATATAGTGCATATATTATATATGTATATCATGTATAATATTAGTACAAAATTACTATGAGCAATGTCACCAAACCATTGCCCCAATTTGGATTTGATACCCTGCACTCACTAATGTGCTTACTCACTTTCACTTACCTTCTTTTCTGTAGTAGCATTATGATAACTTCCATTACTGAACACTAGGTGACTGTTTAATTAGTTGGTATGGGTTTGGGAGATATAATTCCCCTTCTGTTTATCTGCTTATTTAGCTGGTTGAACTTCACACTTGAAGATTTAGAACTAACCAGCAAGCAAGAATTAGACATATGGGACCCAGTAGGGTTTTGCCAATTGATCTCCAGTTTCCTGTCCTTTCTCCAGGGTAAAGTTTCCTCATCAAAGATAATTATATTTTTCTTTCTTTTTTTAAATATTTCTTTAAGTATTTTAATTTTGTCCAGTTTCGCATTTTGAAAGAGGTAAGTGATCTATTTCCCCAGCACTTTCCAAGAAATTAGGAATCTTTCACTTCTAGACAGACATGGCCCTGCATGTCTTTCCTCTTCATAATGATAAGATAGATAGTTTGGTTTCACTGGCTTGTGTTCTTCTTTTAGATCCTATGGGAAGGTAAAGTCTAAACATATTTTTCTGGTAATTTCCTTATCATAAGGAGCTTGAATTGAGCTTAGTTCTTCTTTCCTGTTTAGACATAGGGGTCATAATCAGGTATGTTTCTAGAGACCTTTGAATTTGCACTTCCATAATGCAATTATGTATTGTATATGTGTTTATAGCTACTGGAGGTAATTTCTTTTGGGCTGTCAGAAGTAGTACTGTGCTATTCATGTGACTTACCTCACAGGCTAATTTACCCAAAGAGCAATTATTTGCAGAGGATAAATTTATCTTGGTGTAAGGGGTACCTGACAGTACCCAAGGTACATTCCTGTACCTAAGCTGTTTCAATGGCAGCTCAGGCATTTCTGTGTGCCACTGTATTGCACAGAATGCACATACTTACAGTTTTGAATGAACCAGCCCTACTTACTGCTGAAATTCTGACAGAAACACAGCTTGAATCATAATAATACTTTGTAAAAGAATGAGGTCCTCGACAACTGAAGTGGCCAATATCTATAATCTGCTTGTTCTTAAGTGTGAGCCTAAGAAGGTCAGATCACCTGGGAGATGCATCAGGATGGTTATTCAGCATATTCACCAGGAGGACACTAAAACATCCATAGTCCACACATAGTTGGTGTGAAAAAACCCTGATGCAATTAATCACCAGAAGAGAGAGTGAAGCCTGCCTGCTGACCCTAAACTCTGAAACCAAAGACAAACTATAGTCACAGAATTTGTAGAGCAAGCTCACTGTAAACCTGCAATCATCTTTGATAAAGCTTGGCTGATAAAACAATAGAAGTCAGTGCAATTTAATTACAGATCAGTTTGTTGCCAAGAGGCATTTTTTGTGTAATCACCATGGTTGGGTTATGTGTGAGAACACACTGTTCTGGAGGCTTTACCACCCTTGTCCTCAGGAGGGGTTATAGAAATAGCCAAGTACTCATTTCCTGGGATAAACATTTGTGTTTTGTTTAATTCAGTCTCTTCAAAGAAATTTGCTAATGCAATTTGATTAGTAGCCAGCTTCTTAAAAAAAAAAAAAAAAAGGCAGATCCTCAAGCCTTCTTTTGGACAGCCTATCATATCTTTAAGCTTGATGTACGTGTAAGACTGCTAAAGACAGGCTTGAAAAAAGCGTGAACTGAGGTGTCTTTCATGCATAGACAATAGGCTGCTGTAGGCTTCTTTCCTGTAAATGGCCTGGAAGAGTTGAAAGCCTTATCCTGTGCTTGGAAACTTGATTGTATAATGCCAATTTAGTGGGTTTTTTTGAACACTAGATGCTTGAATATGTGCTGTAAGAATTTTCTCTTCAGTTTTGATTTGTTTTGATTTTCTTTTGGTTTTGATTTTGGTTTTTTAAACCTTCAGTTGGAGGTGTAAATTCTGCTCCCAGTTACAGTTATCTGCTTCTCCCTGGGCAGCTAGTTATTTTCATGTATTCTCAGAAGATACAGGTCATTCACTTGCTACACAGTCCGTCTCTTCTTTGTGAAGCACTACCTTCATGTATATTATGTATTTTGATGAATCTGATAATTTTGTTTTTACACACCCACAGATTCCACCTTTAGCAAATCATTTCCAGTAGCTCAGCACATTCTGTGAGAGGCACTCCATATGCTTCAGAGGTAATGCTGGGCCTAATCTAACCTGAGAAAGGTCTCGTTTTGCCCTGAGCAGCAAATTAAGAAGTGCATTTTTAGGCAAGTCATTTTATAAACAGCACAACACACATCTTTTATTTTAAAAGGCAGTAAATATTTACTAATTTTACAAAGCACATCGTCAACAGAAATCACTGTCTTTGGTCTCATCGTGGAAGCCACAGTACTTGCAAAACTTCATTTTTATTCTCTGCATGTTTTCATTCCAGATGATGGAACGATGGGAGAATCAAGGCAGCCCTCAAACAAGTGTGTCTGCTCCAGCTATGCCACAGAATATTCCCTATCCACCCACTCTTCACAGGAGTTCATTTCCTGATTCAACAGAGGCCTTTGATCCAAGAAAACCGGACCCCTATGAGCTGTATGAGAAATCAAGAGCTATTTATGAAAGTAGGCGTAAGTGAAAGCTCTCTTGACCCTGCTGACCATTTAGTATTTAAAATTTTGCCTATGAATGTGTCACTGTTGGCATAATTTTCTGCAATTATCTTTTGTAATTTATAGAAAGAAACTACATTCCTTTCCAGTAAATAGAGGCCATTATAAATGTTTCCAAAATTATACACTTACATATTTTCTTACATCTTGCCTAGATTCTCATATTTGACTTTCATAGGTGGTTTTTTCCTTGTATTTTTGATCACCCCATTTTGACTGTTAAATCCTTGGTATAGCGCAGTATATGTACCACCACATTTTACTTTCTTTTCTTCATAGTCAACCAATAGAAAGATGTGAATTTGTCAATGAAAAAAAGAGTTTCACCTACTTTCACTTCAAAGTGACGTTTGTTAAAGAAATTTCAAATGTATTTGTTTTTACAAAAATGTCTTTGACAAGTTTTCACATTGTCCTTGGTTAGAAAGCAACCCATACCATAAAGTACTATTTGAAGACCTATACAAAACAGTACTGAGCTATCAAGATGCTCATCTTGATTTAATTTCTCATGTTTTTGGAAATACATCCCATATTTTTTACAATAATAAAAGGGCTTAGATTTATTTACTCCTTTTGTAAAGAACATTTTAGCTAAAAATATTGCTCTCAATTTTCTGCAGCCTTTGCACTTATTAAGATAAATTCTTAAAAATAGTTTACCGTTTTACTGAAAGCTTCTTCACTACTGCCACTACTTGCACATTCCACCTTTCAATTCATTTTGTAAAATACTTGAGCCTGTAGATCAAAATATGCTATAAATTACACATAAAATATTGGAGCTGATTTAGAGCAGCCCATTAATATTAGTTGGCCTAGAGACCTAGAATATTCACATTTCTTCAGCATGCAAAGGGTTAGTCTGAAGGAAATACATTATTGTCCCCAGCACTGGGTTCATACCATTCTTACTTGCCTGTACCTATACATTAGTTACAGCATCAGCATCTCCTCTTTGGCTTTGGTATTCCCAGTCCCCTCAAGAATGGATATGCTGGAGGAATACCAGAATTTGTTTTACATCAACTCCAAGTAAACCCTGATCCAGTCTGGAAGCTGCATTTCATATTCCTCAGTTCTTTGCCACTGTGGCCAGTGCCACCATCTTCTGTCAGAAAACTCACAAACTCACTCTCCATAATCCAGACTTTTTTTTTTTGTGGGAGATAGTTGTTGAGTTTTCTATTTATTTAACAAGTACCTGGAATTAAGATCCCAAATTTGACTCTATTTACTTAAATAAATTGCTGGCTTTTTTGAGGAATACCAAGTATCTTACTCACCCTAAATATGAGTTTGAGAACTTACTGAGACCCCTGTAAAAAAAGTATTTGATCTTCAATTATAAACTGTTAGGCATAGAAACTAAACTTTCCAGTATATTTACAAACAGCATGTAGTCCATGTTGGCTGGTATTCCCAACACAATGTACAAAAAGAGACTATAATTTTTGAAATTTAAAACTCATTGAAATATGGATCAGGATACAGTGTGGAGTAGGCCAAATAAGTTTGAAAGAAATAGTAGTAGTTTTGAGTAAAGATAGCAAATAGTTTTCAGACATCTCCCCTCTTTCACTTTCTCTTGTGCATTAAGGGCTAGACTAATACATAGATAAAAACATTTGCTTGAACTGAAATGTTATTCTCCAAAGTGATAGAATTTGGTAAATGATAAATTAAAAGGAAAAGAATCCGTTCCATAGTTAGAAAGAATTTTATCAAGTTCAGCACCTCTATGGAAAAAACTCTTGGCTTTGTATAGAGCTCTAACAAACAGAAAGCCCTTTGCAAATAATCGTTTCCCATATCGACAGCTTTTAGTAGTTTAACAAAAATCTTTCCACTCAACAGTCAGAACCATCTTCAGTAGTTAAAGTCATCAGGCCAAGAGTGCAGACTTCCTGCATTGAAACAAATATCTCTCTGAGACAATTAAGAAAATATTATAAATGCCATATAGATATATGACCTACATATTTATATGGCATTTTCTTATATCCTGATCCCTGATGTAGACTGGATCCATATGTGCCTTTCATAAAACTGTGGGAATATAGATCTAACATCAACTACAAAGACACACTTAACCCCAAAAGGTTATATACTGCATTACAAGATATATTACACCATTCAATATTCATGGGTGCTTTCTTCAAGTTTTCTGAGCACTTCTTTGACCAACATGAACTCCATTTTAAGGTATATGATCTATTGTGTTAAGGAGTATATGCTTTACCACAGGAAGAGTGTCTAACACGTGGGTTGGAGTTATGCTAAAGCCTGGTTTCAATAATATAATTTCCTTTTAGTTCTGTCCAAAAGGTAACTGGAGACTGTATATGAGATGTTTTCAACCAGCTGCCTGGAAAAACGAAGAATTAAAAATTGTAAAGCTCCTAGGCCCAAAACAAGAAAGTGAGGGATGAAAAGCAAGACTACAGTAACTTTATCATAGATTTCTAGCAGTGTCCCATCTTCCAGTTAATCTGGGAAACTTTAATGTTTTATCTTCTTTCACCACTATCTCCTCAACATTTTCTCTAAGATTTGATTCCACAGTTCCCAACTAGATCTTGTCTACATTCATTCATATCCCTTATTTATAAATAGCTGCCTCCAAAGATTTCTATTCTCCCTGACATTTTTGTTTCATGAATGCCATAAGCACGCATTGTCAAGCCTTAGCACCACGTAGTTGTCCTGTTTCCTGAAGATGGAAACAACAGGAAGGAAATCCATTATTGAGTCAAGTAATTGTAATCTAAATTGAGTATATAGGAGGGAGAGTTTCTAGACAACACTCTTTCCTACCATATGGCAATGTCAGGTTGGTTATCTTTGTGAAGAACATACCCTAAAAGTGCACAGGAAAAGTTCAGCTACTTGGTGTTTTGAAGTGCTTCTTATCTCAAAGCAAGTTTGTCTTATCTCCTGGCAAGACCTTCTTTTCATCTTCTAAAAGTAGGGCAGAGAAGTGAACACTCATGACCCGGAAAATTCAAAAAAGAAAGAGATAGTGCAAAATTTTTGTTTCTTTCACTGTGAGACTCTGTTACTAAACAGTTCATTTTTGTACCTCTATAGCTCTGAATTTCTACAGAGCCTTTTCCCCAAAGTCAGCACTCACCAGGACCTCATAAAAGCTCCTGCTTGCCATTTAGAGAGGGAGTGAAGCAAGTTGTGAAAAACAGGGTAGTTCTGTGGGGAGCACAAGCAACATGGCAAGAAGCAGAGCAAGAGCTAGACCATTGTGTTGCCTGTAGCTCATCCCTACCTAATGATGGCAAGAACAGGGGGGTTCAAACAGGAAGCCTCAATGAAAAAGGATTATTTTCATTCTTCAGGAATGTTTTTCCACCTAAAGAACATGAAGAACCTGCAAGACCCTGTGTGATGGGAAGATTTCAGTTTGTAATGATTACATATGAATTACAAAGCACTACCACTTCTGCATGGGAAATAGTTTCATAGAGGCAATCAAACGATGCATTAGTACAAAAACAGAGTGCAACTCTATTTTGGAAGTATAGTATTTTTGAAAATTGTTTTTTCTTGAGTTAGTTGTTACCTGTCAGCTCTTCCCTCTTCGCTGTCACCAGCCTCTGCTGTCACCTATGCTCAAAGCTCCAAGCAGATATAAAAGGAGAATGAGGGGTTTCCAAATACTGAGGAGGACTACCACATCACCTAAAACAACTGCTTAAAAGCACAAGATGGGAAATCGGTTGATGTTTTCTTTCTTTACTGTGTCACTCTGGGTTTGGGGATTTTTTTTGCTTATTGTTTTGGGGTTGTTTTTTTTTTTTTTTACCCGCTTCCCCCTTCTCTTCTTATTTCTTCTCCATGATCAAGAATACCTGCCTGACTTTCTGGTGTGACATAATTTTCTCAACTGGATACTTTTTCCTTTTTTCTGTCCTACTATTAATTCAAAGCAAAAGCTTTAACTTATTTCTCCTTACGAAAATTGTTAGATTATAAGTGACAGTGTGACTCTCCTGATAACTAGGTTAGGTACAGAAGGTAGAAAATGGAACATCAGATCAAGAATTTCCTATTAATGAAAAAATTATGACTTCATATGCAGGAGATTGTTACAGCTGTAATTGGAGCCCTAGAGTTATCATTAGGAGAACTCATTCACCTGGATTTTAAATTTTTCTATCATAAATTCTCCTTATCCTATCTTATATTTTATGAGCTCTGTTTATTGTAGATTCACAGTTTATAAAAAACTTTGTTCAGATACCCCTGTAGGCAGACATTAATCAACCAGGAGTCACAAAGCTGTTGAGAATCATAATCCCATAATATTTCTCCAGTTATAACAGAAATTTGAGGTTATATTCTCTAAGGAAAGAGGTAAAATAAAACATTTTTTATATTTATTGGGTTAAATACATCCTTCAGTTAGTGTGGTAGCCAAGACTGGTGATGTGACACAGAAATGCCAGTAGGAAGAATGAGATAAGCCAGTGATAAGCTCTCATTAAAAGTGAAATATAAACAATTACAGTTCCACCTTTAGCTGGAAGGACAAAGGTTACTTTCTTTAAAATCTCCAATATTATTTCTTCCTCTGACCACAGTATTTTGAATTTCTCAAGTCCCTTTCAGCTGTTTTATGAATTTTTTTTTTTTTTGCTGCCAGATATTTTTAAAAATTGGAAAAGAACCAAAAAGCAAAGTTCACCAACACCTGAAAGATGTAAATATGTAATATGAAATATGTAAATAGAAAATGTATTTGCATAATTAGCCTCCACGAAATAGGGTGTATTCTTAGGCAGACTTATAAATACCTTTCTGTAAGGGTCACAGACGAGCACTTCATATTCACGGGCTACCTTTCCTCTGGAGCATCACTCCAGGTTTTCAGCACAAATATGCAGAAAAGTAGGAAAGATTTGTCAGACACCATTTTATTGATTCATAATGTGTGACTACAAAAATACCAGTCTTGCAGAAAAATACTAAGGCAGTCAGGGTTTCCTAAACTTGATACTCATGGAACATAAAAAAATATATTAGGTATCTAGCACTGAATGCATTAACACCTGAGGGATTTTATGGCATAGTCTGCAGCTAAGCAGAATTTTCCTGCCAGTACTTGTTGGCTGAAGAGTTACAGTTAAAAATTAAAGATTGAAAATATTAAAAATTGAAGGAAATTTTTCACATGATTGGTATTACCACTTTTTCCAGACAATATTTTCCTGACAAAAAAAAATTCCTCTAATATTTTTTTCCCATTTTGGCTCATTTTTATTCTAAAAAGAAATCACATATTGGTTATGGTGCTTTCACATACCTGTCTGTACATCTGTGTACAGATGTATATATATGCTGAACTATGATAGCATTAAATACATAGTATTCTGAAGTATTGTATAGAGGGGGTTTTGTATGGGTAAGGGGTTTGGGACTATAAACCAGAAAATCAGGTTCTAGTTTCAAACCTTCTTTGTACTCAGTTTACCATATCTTTCAGTATGTCTATTCACCAGTTAGTGCCCCTTATGTCAGTAAGTCATGCCTGCCTTCACTTAGTAAATAAAAGTATTGAGAAATTGCTAATTAAGGTCTATTATCATCGAATTACTCCTTGATCTAGAGAATTAATAACTGAGGTATAGGAAGGGAATTTTTCAAAGCAGTTTCCAAACAGTCCATATTGGTGTTTTCCTTGCATCTCTTGGTACCCTAAGCAACAGCATGGAGATGGTCTAAGAACTTATATTACTAGATGAATATAAGCCTCGTTAATAAGAGATGATATACAATAAAAGGAGAGGAAATGTAGCAGACTAATGTCAAATGGTTTTGTATTGTTCGTCACTGCAGAAAGAATTACCATGACAAAATGGATTTGTTGCTTATAGGAACTGACAGTGAAACCAAAAGCATTTTCAAATGGAATTATGAGTGTATAGTCATCACAGTACCATGGACGTAAAACAATTCTGATTGCTGGATTGCAAAGTAGGTCTCTAATGACCTGTGCTAATATGAAGTGTCAGTTTTACAGCTGATGGCAGTGCTAAAGATGCAGTATTTCTTTCTCTTTAGCACTTTACACTTCACTAAGAGATAAACAAAGAGATTTTGATCTGCAAAGTGGCAGCGTGTACTTAAGAGTCAAAGTAAAAATTTAAGAGAACTGACTTGTAGGCATCGGGGAGTTGGCCACAGGTGCATGACACAAGTGGATGCTGCATTGCCTATGAGCTGTGTCCAACTGCTGCTTGCACAGCTTTGGAAAGGACATTGCAGCATAATCACACTCATTCTTCTCACTTGTGGAGCTCCTGTTTAACTGAAGCATGGTAATACTGAGATACTGAAATATCGATGTTCCCTTGTGCTAGTTTTGTTCCATGTATTTAGAATTCAGCAAAGACTGATCCAGAAAACAACAGAATATGGAAAAGAAGTATTACTAATTCTTGTCCCTAGCTTTCATCAGCATAATTCTTCCTCCAGAGAATACCAGTGGCTCCACTGGTGTAAATAAAAATACCCTTGTGCCACATTGTGGGTGAATTGTGCTCCTATAGCTGTATCTTGACAGCAAAGAATTCTGCTCTTTTCACCATTGATTTCATATAAATCAGGATTGTGTCCCAGGTCTTGTCTACTGCTTATCTGTTTTCACAAATTTGTACAGTTTCCAGTTTAAAATGAATTAGGGAAAATGAAATTAATCCATAAGAGCAATTTATTTTAGACTAAACAAGAAGGCAGGTATGCAAGATTTTTACTGTTCTATCTTCTAATAGCAAAGTTAATCTTGGCTTCGTAGTCATCTGATATGCAAAGAATCATAGAATGATTGCCATAGAATGGTTTGGGTTGGAAGTGATCTACTTCCAACCCCCAAATCTTGATGTATGGCAAGACTCCTCAAAATACAGAGCTGCATCCTTGTTCTCCAGAGCACAGGGAGTCATCACCATGGTAGAGATTTATTTTAATTGTAGTTTTATACAAATAACAGTTCAGAAGATTTCTTAGTTTTATTTTCCTGATTCTTATTTCTAGGACAGCTTAGCTGAACAAAAAAAAAAATTAAATCAGTAAATTTAGCAAGTATTTTATTATACTTTCAAGCTCTGCTTTGTAAGTACTTCATTCCTATTTCACATTAAAGACTACAACTACTCATGGCAATGCAGTTGCAGAGGTTCAATCAAAAAGGCATCACAGGGGAAACACAGAAATCTTATATCATCATTTTAAAATTTTCAGCACTTTGAATGCCTCTTCATGGTGGCAGTATTTATTGGGTATACTTGTCTCTTTGTCCTGACCTCTCCAAAATTTAATTCTTCTACCTCATTTCCTATGAGGTGGAGGCAGGACATCCAACATACTGAAAAAAATCTATTAAAAGTTTAGAAAATGTCAAAATTAATTTAATAACAAATTAATAGAAAGTTTCAAGTTGCCTTGTGCAAGGTTAGTTTTCTATAAATCTAATTGATGGATTTCTATAAAACAAACCTTACTAGAGTCTCTCAGTATTCTGGTAAAATTACCAGCTCAGTTTATCCTTAGCAGATAGAAGGCATCAGGACACATGACATGCATTCTGCTCAGCTGAGGACCAGCCCAGCACTCCTTCCTCCTCTGTTGGAAGTTGCTTTACTGTAGGGTCTTTGAGCACAGAATTAGGTGAGTTTTGAAAAAAAATACTATCTCTGCATTTTACAGTGCTAATTCAGTCCCTTCCTCTATGTTACAGGTTCTTTACAGATCTTTCTTCTTTTGAAGTTTTATGCTATTTGCTAACAGTTTGTTTGTCACATGAACACAGCTACTTAGAGGAAATATTTTGTTTTCCAGAGTGTCAGTGACATTATCACAATTACGTGTACTGAACACTCATCCTGCTGACAGTAGACTCTTCCTTATATGAACATTGCTTTGCTACGGTTACCAAAACCACAAATCTGCACCTAGATTTATCCTTCTGGTGATCAGGCATTTAAAAAATTTAGGGCTTGATTCAGCATCTTCAGCATAGCACAGTTCCAATTTTCATGTGTGAACTCCTAAACTACAGTGAAAACACATGCTAGGTGTTGAATGATTGATTACAAGATGATAATTAACAATGTGAGAATTTACATGAAGTTCTGCAAGGCAAAGGAACAAAATCCATATCAGACTTCATGAGATTAGTTTTGAAGGAAACCACCTCATTGATGGGCACTTTTGCTTGACCACAAATAACAGTTCCCAAAAAAGGATACTGCTATCTTACTTAAAATATATGTCTATCTTCACAGAGCAAGTTGTTCCCTAATTGGTCATATTTGAGAATGGTGGTTATTCTTTCACTTTGCTGCTTGAGGCTGGTTTTGGGTGATATTAGAGTGACTGCAAGCAGAAATGGAAACAGAATGAAACCAATCTTATAGCAGCTCCAAAGAGCAATTCTAGCTGAGTGACCAAGAGAAAAAGCTTTTGTACCTTCAAACTAAAACCTTATTGAGGCTATCAAGATGAAATTGCTTTATCTACATTAAAATCATTTTGTCTCTTTTAAGAGTTACATTAAAATCTTGAAAGGCTGTGAGTAAAAAAAAATCATTTCTCCAAGTTTGCAGTGGAGCAGCATCAGTTGCAAAGGTTTGGTTTTCAGGGGCTGTGCTGGTGTAACATTTTACATTTAAATAGCACGTCTCACCTGAAGACTCCCAAATCACTGTACAAAATCTCAAGTGTGTGAAGGAGTTGTCTCCTTTAACTGTGAAAGACATGCAGCCACCTTTAGGGTCAAACAGCATAGCCCACATGACACAACTCAACACAGACTAAACAAAAATGCAACAGGAACACCAAATCCAAATGGATGTCCCCATTCAGTGACCTGGATTTGGACAGGTCAAGGCTGTTATCTAAATATCCTTACCAAAAACTTAAACACCTCTATTCTTGGGAGATGTCTTGGAACATATCTTTGCCCTGCAACAACCAGTTCAGTATTATCTCAAGTGAAGTCTGAATCATTCAGCTGCTGCCACTGCAGCCCATGCTGCCTTTAGGCAGGTAGCCTTAGTCTAAACTCTTTCAAAGTGGTACACAGCTTCCCACATAGGAAATGCTCTCTTATGTCTCTCACCACACCCTGCTGTCTTAGAAAGATAGTATATACTCAGAGGTTGCATCACTGTCCTACAAATGCTGTTGTGAAAGACCTTACCTCCTTTATAGCATGAAATATGCATGGTATGATATGTGGCTTAGAGTCACATAAATGGGATACCTTATTTGCCCTTTTGTTGTGTATAGGCCAAAAAAAATCACCTCTGTTTTGGAATGTTTTGCAATTCACTCTGGGTGCTGCCAAAATAATAAAACAGAAATTCTTGTTCAGAACATTTCAAAATTAGAAAAGGAGGCATGACTGAATTCAGCTATGGAGTCATCCAGATTCTTCTAATGCAAGCAAAATAGCTTTTTATGAAAACATGACAGTTACTTGCTGCAATTCATATAGTGAAATACAAATAATTTGAAACTACCTGCACAAAAATTATGTTAAAGGGATTTACCTTCATGTAAAATCAGTTGTTCTTACTGGCAATATACATCCCTCTAGAAAAATCTTCCTCTTCTTGATGATAAAAGACATTTTGCAATTGAGTTGTATAAAAGCAGGGGTCAAGTCATCTGAAGTCAAGTCATCTAAGTACATCCATTAAACTTCCCCTTTTATTGCTGTACTTGAATAAGCACAAATATTGTCACTATTTTTCACAGTTTTTAACCAAACTAAAAATTTAATCTTCATCAGAACCTACATTGTGTAAAAGAAACATTACTACCTCACCATCTCCTTCACTTTGCACAGAAATGGTCAGGGAGGTCTTAATATAGCCAGAATATATACATGTACCACAGGGAAAGTAAAGAAGGAGGGGAGGATAAAACAAAATTTCAAGAAAAAATAGAAAATGCATTTTAGTAATTGAAAACACAGCAGAGAAATTGATGCTCCATCTTTAAATAACTTGAGAAATGTATTTCACTTTTAATTCCCCATTTTCCTATTCAGAACAAGTGCTGCCCAGGACTGGTTTTCGAGCGGATTCCTCTGGCAAGTATTCTTCAGCCTTTGTTTTCTGTAAACTAGTTGTCCTTCATTTTATGTTTCAGCTATTCTTCTTTTTTTAATCATTTCTCAAGATGATGGACAGCCATGACTGCCCAGTCACCATTTTATTGTGTATGATCTTTGTGGGGTTGTAGAATACTTATACCAAATCTTTTTAAAATAAATTTGCATTTTGAGCAGGGAAAGGTATTTCTTTTTCCTCAGCCAGTTTTTTTTATGTTTTACTGTGTTTTATGTGTACTTTCATATTATTGTTCACTCTTTAGTATAAAAGTGTATCTCTATAGCTCATGCCCAAATCTGAGTTTAAGCAGTCATTTTTTAACTGAATTTAATTCTATCTTAATTCTATCACCAATTCCGTGCTTCCATACTTGTGCTGTAAAAATGTAAAAGCAAAAACTTTCAAAGTCAGGAGATTTTTAGGGTGTTTTGAGTCAGCACTGGTCTTGTAAAGTGGCAATGGACTTTTTTATAAAACAGCAATATTTGAATTCCCAGTGCTATCCTACTAAGTGAACAGTTAAAATAGGCATCCCATACAAAAAAAAAAAAAAAAAAAAAAAAAGGCTGTTTTGACAATCCTATCAAAGTCTTTCCAGTCCTTCACAAGTTGGACAGAGATCCTAAATTAAATATAACATTGGACTGTTTTTACATAACCCAGTAGGGTTTATACATTGAATAACTGTTAGCATACCAGTTCTTTTTTCTTTTCTTTGATGATTTTCATACTGAGGTTTTTATTTGCCAGCTTTTCTCTCTATAAATATCAAGAAGGAATATGTATGCTTTTTAAAAATCTACTCACATTGCAGAGCAGCAAATCCATGACTGTTTTTTTTTTCTTTTCACATCTTTCAAGAGCATCTGAAACTCAGATGAAGTTATTGTAGTTTTGTGTCAATCACAATTTATAATTAATTATATGAAACCAAAATCTTCACCATCTTCAACAAAGGTGTCCACATTAGTTTTTCTTTCCAGTAGGTAGCTGAATACACCTAGAAAGACTGTAAAATTATTACAGTAAAGCACTTTATCTTTCCTTTAATTGCAAGATAGAAGAGATTTAATAAAAAAAAATATATCAACATTTACAGGATCATCCCAAATACCAGGTTTATCACTGTAAAATCACATAGAGCTTGTTCAAGTTATCTCACGAGTTGCATTAATGAAAATTAATTAAGTATTTTCAGGTATATATTACTGTGTGCATGCCTATCAGTGTGTAGTTCACCCAGTGATTCAGGAGGATACAGTGCAGAAAGGTAGCTGGGACTTGATAATCACATCTTCACCTGTGAGATCTCATATTGTTCAGGAACAATCTATTCTGGTACCATTACATTTAAAGCAAATCCCCCATCGTTCAGGAGCCAGAAAGAATTTTCCAGTGCTCTTTACTTTCCTCACTGTGCAGCAATGATCAGATCACAGCTTGTCCAATACCATTCTCAAATTCATGGGTGAGCCAGCTGGTTTTATAGCCTAGCAAAGTGAATTGGTGTGAGTTTTTTTCTTGCAGGCCAAATGAGCTGTTAAGAAAGTTTTTCTTCACACAAAAAGAAGAAATAAAATGGTATGACTGTAATTTTAAAAAAAAGAGAGAAGGAAGTTACTAGCAGGCAAAGTTAAAGTTATTTTTCTAATATAAAGGTGTAGACGGCAAGGAAGGACAGGGAGCATTGTCATTCTGGCAAAGGATACTCATATTACATGAGCAAAAATATTGACTTTAAGGTGAAACTCTCAGTAGAACTGCAGGAGACAGGTCATTAAGGTACATTAGATTGACTGGAAGGAAAAGCAAACTGGAAAAGACAGTGTTAATTCAGTATTGGCTTGTCTGCAGGCCTGCTCATTACTTCTTACTTGGCATGAACCACAAGGTGCTAATCTAGGTTAGCAAGAGAAAACAAAAAGACACATTTTCCATAATGAAGTTATATTAACCAACAGTTTGTAGCATATTGCAAGGCACAAGAGTATCGCTTTCTGTAAGTACAGGTAATTTTCTCTGTATGATCAACTGAAAATCTGCTCCAACAAGAAAACACAAAATTTGGTCTATCTAACAATCTAACAATCCTTTGTGAGGAACAAAAGAGTGCCAGAATCTTGGAGAAGCAAGCATTAGAGGAATATCAGATGAAATGTAATCATTTACATGGTAAGAATACTTAATCAGTGTATATTCAGGAATATTGAAACTGCTGCTACATAATCATAGGGCCTTTTAGTAAATCTACCAAACATGAGCTCCAATGGAAACACAAAGTAGTGAACAACTTACCTGTCTTTCAGAAACAAGAAAAAGGAATCTCAGTAGCAGCAAGGCTTTTGAACATGTTTTTGATTAAAGACTAACTGCAAATATGGAGATACACTGAGAACAGTGCAGAGGGAGTTTAGCAAAAGTTGGTTGGTCAGACTGTCCTGGTAACTGATTTTTTACACCAAACAAGTGATATGTGCTTAATTAATCTATACTTTACATTTTACAAAATTACAGTTATAACTGTAACACTTCCATGTTAGCCTGGAAAAGACAGTGCTTAGCATGAAATGTAAAGACGAATGTCTAGAAAGCAGCTAAAGAGTTCTGCTAGAGGAATCTGGACTGAAAGATTAATATTATTGGAGAGCCGTGCAATAAGTCTTCTGTCTAATTTCATTAATCACTTAAGCACAAAAACCAAGGGTAGAAGTCAGGTCCACTTCCAGAGATGTAAATTCAGGAATCTATGGTGTAGCTGTCTCCAGAGCAATGGAAAGGTGATCAGTGCAGCCAGTGGAGTCATATCATACCCAGCATGAAAGCTCAAACAGCACACAGCTTTGTGTAGCAGTCAGTCACTGGACATACTGTGAGATTATATTTCTGCAAGGCAGATGACCTAGTAACAAAGGCCACAAACAAGCTCAGTTGCCAATGTCTTCTTTGCCTGTATCTTTACTGGTAAGGTCCATGTGCTCTTTGCTTGCAGAGGTTTGCAGTAACAGGAAGCTAGACTTGATAATCCAGGGTCATCAAATGGAATAGAAAAGAACATTATTTTTGAAAAGTAGTTTTCAGTGACCTGTTGTCAGACAATGGGCTCCACAGAATTCCAAGTCTTTGGGAAGGAAGCCTCTTCTGGATGAGCATTGTAGTCCAGTCAGTTAATCCAAAGGCTTCCAAACTATGTTAGGGCTCACAGAAAAGTATGCCCCTATACAGTATTTTTCAGCCTAAACTTTTTCATGGTCAACCTGACTTATCTATTCCATTCTAAATGGGGTAGAAAACCAGTGTTTTAAAAACAAATAAAACCCCTTATTTTAGAGTCTGTTGCCAACACTGGCTTGGCTCAGCTTTGTCAATGTATCTGAGGGATGTTTTCATCTGTTTGCCAGAGCAAGTATCCTACAGAACCTGATATTCTTTTATTTTCTTACTGCATTCCCAACTGTGCATATTCATTCACTTGTGCACAATAAAGGCACTGCTGAGTTTGTGACAGACTGCTGGAGACAGTGCCTTTGAGTGTTAAACCAAATGGTGATCACACTGTGTCTATATACAAAACCATCTCCCTAGTGCTAAGCCCATCCTTGTAGGCAGAGCAAACCAGGTAAAGTATTGCTTTCATCTGAAATTCCTTTGCCTCTCACAACTTTTAAATGATTTGCATTAAGCTAACATACTGTACACACCCACAATTCACTTGCTCCTTAGTATTGAGACACTTCAAATAAATGGCAAAAGTCAGTGTAATAAGCTGTTTGGTTCTGTTTGGGTTTGTCTTCTCAATATATGAGTTGGTAGGGGAAAGGTAATACTTTTATTTTACCAATTGAAATATTTGTAATTTAGTCTCACTTTCACCAATACAGATTGTTGAAATAATGCACTTTGCTGCTGTTTACAGAAGATTTTTATTGCACAGTCATAGTATAAAGCCAGTGCATGCCATTCTGTCTCAGTCTTTGCAATAATACCTGACTGAAACAAATCAGGCTTTAATCCCAGACTGTCATGTGCCAAATTCCACAGTTTATGAGGTGTCCACTGATGGCTCAGAGGGGAGATCTGTAAGTGAGAACTGCTGAAGTACATATTTCAGCCATCTGTAATCCCTCTCATCCTGAGGGAACACGGCACAACTGGAGGCACTTCTGAGCAGTTTGCTGGAATAAACCTTATCATCCCTTTTTTCTGTTGGGGTCAGCAACAAGCTGACACTGACCAAAAGCTTTTGTGTCAAAATGTATAGACCAGAGTGCAGTCTATAGGAAATGCCATTCCTGTCAATCACTGCTTTAGGTGATGAGCCTAAAGCAATTCTGAGCATGCAGACAAAGCGAGAGTCACAACAGACAACTTCTTAGTCCTCTAAATGCTTACGGTTTCACTTTATAATATTTTAAATTACTACTAATACTAATAATAATTATTATATCCCAGAACACTGTGTTCTTTCAAATGAAGCTAAAGACACTTTTACAAGAAACTGACTTTTAAAAGACTAGATTCCTCAACTGATATGTTACAGGACATAATATATGTCTAAAGACAGGTTAGGCAGGCATATGGAAATGCAACCTTATTGATTCATAAAACTGTTGAGACTTTAATTGAGTAGCATTAAGGAGTTCAACTTAATGATGTTAGCTTTCAATTTAAACTCTGAGACTAAGAGGTTTATAATGATAATTTTCATCAAAACTTCTTATTGAGGATATTACCTGGAAGTGGAATACTTAAAAGCTACATTGCATAAAAAGACATACATACATATATATGTATTAGAACTTATATGGCCTGTAATGATTTTCATATTTTGTGGGTTGGACTGATGAATCTCTGTCTCCCATTTCAGTTTATTCTATGTAGGATTTAATGAACAATGAGCAAGGAAAAGACAAATTAAAGACCAGAGTTGGATGAACAGCAGTCCATTATCCAGTCAGTTTTAGGAAGACACATTTTTAACCTCTGTTTTGGACAGATTTTTCCATACTGTTCCTCTGTGAATGTATTCTAGTTTGGTTTAGTATATTCTACTGAACATAATCATCTTCCAAGAGACACCTACATTTTCAATTCTCCTCCTTGTCTGTGGCCCACTTGTTTCCACCAAGTCCAACCAGGATGCCATTAGTCAAGTGCAGTAAACACAAGGTGGGAGGGAAGTTGATGCAAATTCTCAGGATAAGGCTAAAATGCTTTGCTCAATGGGGTTTCTCTTTAAACCAGGTCCTGATTACAAGGAGCTGGATGTTCACCTTCGGAGAATGGAGTCTGGGTTTGGCTTCAGGATCCTGGGAGGAGATGAGCCTGGGCAGCCTGTGAGTTATTCCTTCCTGATTTTCCTTTTCATTCAAGATTCTATAATCTGTGTGAAGGTCAGAAAAATATTACTACATAATTGAGCCCAAATGAACACCATGTTAAGGCTACAAGTAAAATGACTTCCATTAATACATAGAAAAAGACAGAATTCTCAGGTTGTTCACATCTAAAAGGTGTCACAGAGAATTAAGTTAGAATAAAAAGGCCTTAAGGTGGAAGCAGAGCATCAGTCATCCCCCCATTACTGCAGAGTGTGACCTGGCATCTCTTAATCTGGACTTTCCAAAATCGAGTTTAAGCAGAAGATTCCAAAAATCCAATTATGTAAGACTGTCCATAACCATGTTCAGAGTAGGTAACTTGAATGCAAAATGTATTCATGTGCTTAAAAGACACGGTCAACGATGCAGTTTATTTCCAGAAACAGAAGACCTCCCCAGGGAGTGATAGTCAATGTTCCAGGTTAAATGACAACATCATGTGAGGCAGCAGGCATAAAAATGATAGTTTTATATCATCAGGAGGGAAGCACCCCTGTAACCAAAGAACAGGTAACAAAATGAACATAGATGGTTTGCTAATAAAATATAATATAAAATAAGCCATATGCACAATATTTAAAAGAAACAGTGTAGAAGCCCAGAAAATAAAAGTCAAATGTGCATGACACACCACAAATGTGTACACATTTTGATAAATTACTGATCTATCTAAATACTATAATTTTGAAAGCAGGCAGAATTAGTACCCTTTCAGAAAAAACCTCAATGGTGTAACTATAGTTTGACAGCTAAGACTAATCTCAAATCAATAATGATAGTCCTTTACTATCAGAATTTTAAGCACAGTCTGAGTCTTGTGTTACCACATTTCTGAGATAATGTATAATTAAGTATTAGATTTGTATATTCCCTGATCGATTATTTATATATTCCATATTCAAATTAATACAGAATAGTGTATTTTTTATTCAAGCCTTAAGATTAACCAGCACATGGCTTTGAGAATCAAAGAATCTCAGATTTTAAATTTGTCAGCATCTGTCAAAGCACTGATAAATCTTAACAGTTTACTGATGTCTCCCATAAAAGGAAAAAAATGCGGTGTAGTCTAAAAAAGATGCTTCAAATGCTATTTGAAATTCAGTCTAGCTTAGAATAAGCATTTTCAATGGTTTTTCAAATATTAAGTGTGCTCAGAAGGACTCCAACACACTACTGCATCATCCTCTACACTTGCAGTGTCTCTGAAGCCCCTCTGAAATGTAACTTCCTTCTGTGGAGCATGTCCTAGTGTACATAAAAAGAGGCCAATGAGCCATCATCTGCACATTCTCCAGCTAAGCTTTTTTCCTGTCCCTTCTGGGCAGCCCAGCCAGTAAAAGTTCTCAGAGCACACCTACTGGGTGAAGCCTAAAAGGAAACCCATGAGGTGTTAGTGGAAATGTTCCATTTTATCTTTTAGAATGTTAGGAAATGGCACTAGAAAGGCACAACCTTTAAGACCAGGTTGGATGGAGCTTTGAGCAGCATGGTGTAGTGGAAGGTGTCCTGCCCATGGCAGGGAGATTGGAACTCGAGGATTTTTTATGTCCTTTCCGACCCAAACCATTCTATGATTCTGTGAAGATGTGGAAATCTTCTACCTGCTCTGGACAGTAACGTCTAATGGCATTTCCTATCTCCCAGGAAAGTGTCCCTGGCTACAAGGCTGTTCAGTATTTTGTGAGAGGCTCTCTTGGTGTCTCCTTTAGTTCTTCTTTCATTACAAATGGATAATTAAACAGTCACAAGGCGTCTGACTGGCTCTGCTTGTTGGAGGTTTACGACAAAATCATGGGAAAAAGTGCAGCTCAAATGCCTTATCTACAAAATGATTATTTATATAAAACTGAATGATTTCAAGCTAAAGGACTAAAAGAAAACTCATGTAGAATATCTGATATTCTGGTAGTTCATATCCATAATACATGCTGGAGTTGTGAGAGACTTGAGTCTCTGCTCAGCAATCCAGTAGAAAAGAAATTCTGAAGCAAGCCTTTTGCCCTGCAGCCACATGCATTATGCACTGAAGTATTACAGAGGACCAGCTCTTTCTAGTGTCTCTTCAGCAAAGGACTGACCTGACTTTACTGTCTGAAGTCAAAGAGCCATAGCTGGATATCAAGTGCAGAGATAAGCACCTTGCTATTTTTGGAGAGCAGGACCAAAAACGCTGCCCTCTGTGAACCCCCCTCTAACACATTTCACTGTCCTGTTGAACAATTGCTCTCAGCCTGCCCTTAGCCTCAAGATTGCTATCTCTGTTCCATGGTTTGCACATAAAAAAGCATTTGTCCCCAAGACTTATCAATCCAGTGGGGTTTATGTGCCTTTGCAAAAATTTCTCAATTTCTCAGGAGTTAAGAAAAAGCCTAACTTGAAACTGAGGAATGTACAAGGCAAAAAGGCACCTTCTTAGAATTAAGTGTTGCAGTGCTGAGGTTTTCAATTCTCACTCCCTCATTGTTGCCCATCTTGTTTTCACTGCTCAAATTCAACTCCAATAAAGACAACAGATGTACTCTTTTAAGTGTCCCTCTATTTTGTATTCAAAGTACAAGACTTCTTAACTCTGTTCTCTCTCCTCCACTGCTTCCCTGCTCCCCCATGGATAGCCCACCTGCAGCCTCCCATTCCTTTCACCTCCAGAAAAGGAGAAGCAGTTTTTGCCTGTTCTCCAAACCCCTGCCTTTTCTATGAAACAAGAACTGAGACACTTTGAAATTTTTATTTCAGCTCTCCTGCTGTGCAGTCAGGTAACACAGAACAAAAGGAAGCTTTTGTCTTTGTGGTTTGATTTCTAAAAAGGAATATGGATTCTTCAGCATAAGGCAATAACTTTTTCAAAGAAGCAGAATCCAAATAAAGTTATTTTGGAAGGATAATACTGACACTATAGAAGGACTGTAGCTTAGTTTCCTTCTAGTTATATCAGCTCCCTAGCACCTTAGAAGGAGAAAATGCTGCTGTACTGCTCTACTTTCCATATTTGTAAGCCTAAAAATGCTTTTGAAAGGAAATACTTAAATTTATTGCAAAATTTCAAATATCAAGACTGTGAGTTGCTCCAGGTTAAATAACCTCTCAAATCTTATAATATTGCACTATAACAACTATTTATCACTTCTTCCAGTAATTTAAGGATTTAGAGATAATCTGACTCTGTTATGATGAATTATAATATTACTGAAAGGTTGCAAAAACACATAAATTGGAACTTTACTGAAGTTGCAAATGGCTGTCCCAAGGGGAGATGTATTTTGCATACATTTCTGCAGCTCAAACTCAGAATCATAGGTACATAGACATAATTTCTCTAAGAGTTTTACCTTTTCAACACAGACGGACTGAGATTTTTCTCAAAAATGCCCTCAAGATATATGTTTGTATTCTTTTTATTATCAATGCCAGGATACATTCTAAGTATCTTTCTACATTTCTAAGACATAGATATCCATAGAGCAAAATGTTAAGATAAGGACATGCCTTGTGAAGTCCTATTTTAGCAGTGATTAGACAGAGTTCAGATGATTAGCTTGGATTTAAGACATCACTGACTCTTAAAATCACCCTTTATGTATATACTTAAATTTTTCTATGTGCCTGTAAAGCTACTGTATTATATTCAGAGACAATAAAATACAAATTCGGATAATTACCAAGAATCACAAAGAAAGTCTATATCAAAGCAGATTAAGCTGTGTAAATTGATAGACACAGGCTTTAATTTCAGATTAGGCTCTGCCACCATCATCCTAATCCCAGAATTTGTCCTGTTTAATCTCAAACAATAGAAGAAACTTTTCTTTTTCTCTACAACACACTCTTTATTGCTTACATGCCATCATCCTTCTCCTCACGCATTCAAAGCAATCTCGTGCCAGTATGAAACCACATTTCAGAGGTAATATAATCCTGATACATATTTTTCCAATTTGTGCTTTACGTGTAGAATTGATAACTATTATGGCAACTTCTCAGCCATGAAATGAGAATAGATACTGCATAAGGAACAAATTCAGAAACAGAAAATGAAAAAGTAGGAAAATTAAGTTATTCTGGATATTAAATATACCAAATAACAGATATCATCTTGACAAACACACCTAGCTGAAGTGTTTGAAGTATGACTGCTGCTTATGTTAGGAGTCCGACACTGAGTAACAAAATCACAGTCCATGGTGTACATGTGAAATATCAGCAATAATTACTTAGTCAGAACTAGAAAGAATATTTTCGGTTTTGACCTACCACGCTGTGATCTGCGTTTTATTTTTCCAAAGGTTAAAGATGTTCAAATTGTTTAATATTTTGTCAGAAAATTATGAAAAAACTGCAAATGCTCAACAAAACCAAAGAAGGAAGCAAGTCCCTACAATCTCCCAAGCTGCAGAGGTTATCACCCATCTCTTCTCAAAATTCCTACTCATGTGAGATGCCTAATTCTCAAATGTTTTGAGAATACTTTGTGGATATCTAGCTGAACGTAGCCTTGGAGAGCTTTTCTTCCGTCTGGTAAAGGAGCATAAATACATATTTCATAGTTGAATTTTGCACAAAGCATTTTCCAAAGCTTTGAGGTATATTATTTCACCATTTGAAGAACAGAATGGAGAACCTGAAACAGCGTCTCTAGCCACTCAGCCTGGCACTGCTTAATAGGATCCCAGGAACACCAGAAAGCAGGAAAAAGCCGCATCATGTTCTCTCTTTGCTAAGTTTTGAAAGCAAAAGTAAGCCAGAGAGAGGCTAAAAACTGGGGAAAATTCTCCAGGCTCCATAGGGGATTTCATTCAAACACTATGCTGAGATACTTGCAACTCTGCAGCAAGACCACAAAAAAAAACCACAGGCCCACCTGTGTGACTACCACATCTAGCCTTTGCAATTCATCCTGAAAAGCAATGCTTCGTATCTTTTATCTTTTATTGTTTAAAGCAGATTGTCACATGGCATGTTCTATCCATCATTTTGCGCTCAGTCTCACACTGAAAAAGAGAACAGAAAATTTGGAACACACTCTGTGAATGCTTTAATATTCTTTCAAAGAAAGCAGGTTTTGTTTGAATCAATCTCAACTGTTCTAGCAGTTATTCCATGGGGAAAATATATACATCTTCTTCTAATAAATTATGTCAAATTATCTGCATAGAAAATGGAGAAATTCATTACAAGGTTTTGGAAAGATTTTTTACTAGTTTATGTGTCCAATGCAAACTACATTTAAATGTTGATTTGGGAAAACAACATCTGCCCAGAACAAACTGACATTTTTTCCTCTTTTTTTACATTTTAATCAAGCACTGCCTGAGTAATCATTCATTAAGAGTAATAGCATTTAATATAGTACTTCTATTCCCCTAAAGAGTCCCAAAGCAAACTCTGTGTAGCGGGGTCACTTCCAGTGCTGACCTCAGGTATGTGACTCCAGGTGCTTGAATCACACAGCTGTGAAGAACCTTTGACAGGAAGTACATAGGCTTGCTAATTTTAAATAAAAAAGATCCTTACATGGAATTAGTCTTTTTAAGTCTTCTGGATAATGTAGTCTGTAGAAACTCAACACTCCTTAGAGACAGATTATTTGATTTGAACACATCAAGCAGAACTCAGATTAGGATTCTCTGGTGTATTTCTCCTTTGCAGGTAGGAAACACCTTACCCTCTTACCAAAGGCGAGGAAGCATCTTCAGTCATACCCATGAGAGGACGAGCACAGCTTTCAGACACACACAGATCTCTTCACCTCTGCTAAATCCCTGCAATATTCATGTCACTAAACTGGAGGCTCGGTGTAATATATGACAGGACTTTGTTTCTTTGCTGCCTAGATCCTCATCGGAGCAGTAATTGCCATGGGCTCAGCAGACCGAGATGGTCGTCTCCATCCTGGTGATGAGCTGGTGTACGTAGATGGGATTCCAGTGGCCGGCAAAACCCACCGATACGTGATTGATCTTATGCATAACGCTGCCCGAAACGGGCAGGTGAATCTTACTGTGAGGAGAAAGGTGCTACCCACGGGTGAGTGAAGGCTGGGAAGGGTGAAAGGAAAAACAGATCCCAGTGCTGGCAGCACAAACAAGTGCTGTTTTTAAAAAATAGAGGAAATCAAAGTGATTGATTGTGTCGTTTTGAGGAAAGAATTGTAAATATGTGTCCGTTGTTTCTCTGACAAAAATACTACAACTGAGTGTTGTTTCCTTCAGAAATGGAAACATACTGGCAACCCTGGTGTGGTGATCATAAGTGCTCTGGGTTTGTTCCATGCTGTCTTGGTCTGTGCTGTCTGCTTTAGTCCACTTTCGGGACTAAACATTCACCTGAGTTAAAGCCATTTGAGCTGACTATGTCAATAAGAGAAAGGCTCAAAGACTCTTAACTGTACAGGGCAGGAACTCATTTCACTCTTGTATGTGTTAAAAGCCCATTTCTGGTCTCACTGATGTCATCTGGAATTTCCCACTGAACTCCAATGCAAGCTGGCTGAAAATCTTCTGTAGGGAACAAGTGGCTCATATGAATAGGGCCAGATTCTTCTGTCAAGCAGACAGATTCAGAAAATGAACCTAAACCAATATGAAGTATATGTAGTAAATTAGATGTTTAGACTGGCTCAGTCCCAATTGCTGAAAAACATCAGAACCTTGAAAAATGTGTGTGGCAGAACCTATTAAAGCTTTAATGGGATAATTTGATGACCTTCCATTACAACCTTTGCTTACTTGAGGAAAGAAGTTTATTTAAGAACTTCTAGAACATTGTTGGTGAGTACACTTCACTGAGGTACCAGAAATGAGCAAAACCACATTCCCAGCCTGTCCTGTCTTCTGCCTGCCCGTGCCCTAGATCCACTGTCACTGCCTGCGCCGTTCCCCTTCGCTCCTGTGCCAAAAAGCCGCCCACCCACTCACCTTCGTCTTCGCAGTCCCCCTCCCACTGCGGCACCGCAGCTCCCTGCCAGCCGTGCTCCTGCGGGACTGACTTTCTTCTGTTACTGACTCCAGAGTCCTCCAGCCAGAAAGGTGCCCCCGCGCCGGGTGCGACGCCCCCTCGCAGCTCCCCCAGCGCGAGGAAAATGGCCAATAACCAAGGTAATGCCAACTCCTCGCCTCGGCCGCGTCCGGCACACTGCGGGCAAAGCCGGCCCTCGCTGCTGCTGCTGCTGCTGCTTAAATGTTAAAGGGTCTGCCAGCCAGCCTGGGCTCCTGGTGCAGACAATAAGCAAGCTGGTAAAACACCTGAAGTTATTCTTGGGCCTTGAGAGTGCCACACCAGGGAATGTAGCATGTAGCTCATTAATGTTTAAGCATTTCAGGAGCTGAGCGGGATTTTAATGTGGTGTGTTACAACATAAGCTTTGTGGGAAAATTTAAAACAACTGATGTTGGGCGTGACTGAAAAATGCTATACTAATACATCAGGCCAATTGATTTCATGGGTATTTCTCAGTAGCATGAATGTATACAACAGAGGGATCTGGGGTTTTCCTTACCTGTCTGTAGCTGATATACGTGTCTTAGCCCTGGAATTACCATTTTTTATATGTACTTACCCAGATCTGGAACAGAAAACCACAATTCACAAGATCTGGAAAACAATTCATTAGGAAAATGTGATTTCTCAAACCACATGGATTAAAATGCAGTTTTTTCACAGGCAGGAGCAAAATGCAATTTTTTTCATTAATATCTATTGCACAGTTGACAGTCGAATAGCCATTTAAGCTTTTCCTTCTTTATCATTCTTTTCCTATATTTAATGGCATTCAATTGCATTTTTTTATGGCCAAGCCAGCTCTTGGTCATTCTGCACGGTAAGAGAATTTCCTTTCTGTTGCAGCCATACTGACATAAACAATATTCAGTTTTCTGAAGCACGACAGCCAGAAAATGAGAGCTGACTATGGCATTTAGTTGCAGATTTGGTTCGATAACTCTTAGAGATTTTCAGGAGTATGATAATTGCTTGTTTTTCTCCCTCTTTATGCTCTCTAATTACTTTATTTCATAGTTGCAGAAGGACTGCTAAAGGACACACCTGACTGAGAAAACAACAGCTTGTCCTTGGATGCTGTTTATTTTATTAATATATACACACACTGAAGATCTAATTTGCAAACTCTCTACCTAGGATGTATGTGTATATGTGGGAGCTCCTCACATGTTCAGTAAAATTACTCTGCCACTCTTGTTGTTCCAAATAGAAAACATAATACTTACATTTATCTGAAAGTTCTGTATTAAAATTGTCAATAAATGCTGATTTGTGTAAACAACTTAGATCTGCAAAGGATATAAATCTTTTTCCCCCATCTGGAAGTGTAAATTTACTGTTTGCAATTGTCAAAGTGCTCACACTAAAAAATATGTAATCCCACAAGTTTTAACTTGTTTCCTGTTCTTGTTACTGTAAAGCAATACTAAAGTGTGCATGGACTCCATTTTCACTTCTACCCTTTTGAACTTGCCAGACAGGAGCATCTCCAAACCTTTAAATGACCACTGCTTCTGCCATGACACCCACAGAAAAACTACTTGTGATCGTTTTTCATTGTATAACAGCTCTGCTCTTTGAACATCTTTTGAACATGCTAATCAACTTCTAAGAAGAACATTATGCAGCTAATCCTAATTACTCTGTTAGCTCCCTGCTTAAACTCTTGTAATCCAAATACAAATAATTTTTTATTGGATTAGATGGTCACATTTTCCTCTTGATGACAGATCCACCAGCAGACAAGGGATTAGCACTTGGTAATGTTTTTGGAATCTAGATAGACTCTGTTTCTTAGTTTCCTTTCTTTTAGCTAGCGTAGCAGTCAGTGTTCATACTTGCTTTATCTGATTACTCTTGAATGTTCTGCATAATTGTGTAGATTCCTGTCTCTCTGCATCTATTACAGCTCCTAGTTTAATCCTTGGGGTAGTCTGGTCTGTAGACAGTCAACTGTATTCATGTTGCATTAGCAAATGTACTGTAAGTCACAGAGACACTGAGCAAGCCAGGCTGTGACACTGGTGTGATTTATGTTGTAGGAGAGCCCTGCCCAGAGAATGGCAGAAGCCCAGGCTCGGTGTCTACTCACCACAGTTCCCCAAGAAGTGACTACACGACTTATGCCAACAGCAACCACGCTGCCTCCAGCAGCAACGCGACGCCGCCCGAGGGCTTCGCCAGCCACAGCCTGCAAACCAGCGACGTGGTGATCCACCGCAAGGAGAACGAAGGCTTTGGCTTTGTCATCATCAGCTCCCTCAACAGGCCCGAGTCTGGCTCCACAATAAGTAAGGAAATCCTGTTTTTCAGTTCATATTGCTCTAAGTTTGCCCCAAATTAAAAAAAAAAATAGTTAATTTAAACCTGTCTGCTAATAATTTATCACTGAAGAGATTTAAACTGAAGATACTCTCAATATTTATTCAGGGGCGCTGTTTGTCTGTTTTGTCTTGGACAAAACCAAAGATTGTTCTGGCCCCACGAGCCCTGTGCTTCCCACGCTTCTTTGACTATCAGTGTAATAGAGGATTCACCCACAGAGTAGATTTTCTCTGTTGCTATGTCAGAGACACTGTAAGTTACAAATAGGGTTGTGTGAATAAATTATTCTACATGCAACTGAATTAGACTTTTTTAATAAATCAAGATGAAGTTTCAGCAAGTTGAAAAAAGGCTTAGATCACAGCAAACCCTATGACAACAGCTGTCCAATTATGGGACTGCAGAAGCAACTGGAAAATGGGAGAACTTGTTAGATGCAGGTGCAGGGTGGAGTATAGACAGGATAAAAATTACAGCTTATTACAGGGGGATAGTTGTATCTCTCTGTATTCAGTAGTACTCAGGTGGCAAGATCTGCCTTTAATAATTATAGCTCACTTTCTGTTCAGAAAACTAATTTTTTCTATGGGTCAATTTTAGTGCTTTCGTATAGAAATCTGGTGCCACTGGAGCTGTCCTGGGTACATCTAGGGAGAGGTGAGACATATGACATAGGACCTACAGAAGACTCAAACCCACGTAGTGGCAGCTGGAGGCACAGGGGCACCTTTGGGTCTTTCCAATGACATTTAACTCAGTGAGAGCTGACCCCTCTGGAAGAAGGAGGAAAAAAAGGCTTTATATTGAGAGACATCCACATGTCCCATCAAATACTGCTAACCACAGCTGAAAAACCAAGAGAAGTGAAAAACCAAGAGAACATTCATCATTTTGCAAGTTGTAGCCTAATGTGATGCTTTCCCTGCACAAAAATAGGTTTTGAAGGAACTGTTCTTTTGCCTGAAATTGGTTCCTGACAAAATAAAATCACAATTTCAACTTCTGGGCCAAACATCAGTCTTCTAAATTCATACCTGAAAAGCAGCTAAAAGAGTACTGAGAAAACCTTACGTCACAATAGCAAGTGAAAAAGAAAACTTTTTTGCAGTATTTCAGGACCATGCAGTTATTAAAAGAATTGCTTTTCATGTTATCTCAGCTGAATTTTAAAACTCCATGATTGCTGGAATTATTACTGTAACAAACCATAGCTAATTAGCCTCTTGGGACTCTGAGTTTTCACATTACTGAATATAATAGCCAAAGAACTGGAAGTCCTTTGGAGAAGATCACAAAAGGAAAAAAAATCCATTGAGGTACATACATGTTAATCAGTTAAGTCAGTCATGATTTTTTCAAGAAAATAATTTTATAGACAGTTTGTTGTTGGGGCAGATGGAGAGGGAAAGGGGAGAGGAAGAGAAAGAGAAAATGCTCAAGCAACTAAAAATTCTGTGAATGGAATAGTCTCTTGAAGACTAAGGACCCAGGTTCAAGATCCTGCTATGCCTCCTACCCTCCAACATGTTCTTTCAGTACTTTTCTTTCTCCACAAGCAACTATGCAAGCAGTCATTTTTGATGCTCAGTTGAACATCTCCAGTAGTAAAGGGAAATGACAGCCTGCTGTGGAAGTGACAAGAGAATTTATTCAAATAATAACTGCATTGAATTTCAGTGATCCCAAAAAGTACCAAATCCTAAGTTTACAAGAACAGCAGTGAACAAAAAATTACATTTGCTATAGACAGTGACAGAAAAGAGAAGACAATACCCTTTCTGTATGAATTCTGTTACAAAACTGTAGTAGAAAAAATATCCTGAAAATTACATTATCTGTCATCAGTAATGAAAACAATCTAAAAATTATTGACTCTTTCTAGGGTAAGAGAGGTTATTCTCTTACTTAATATTTATTTGGGTGAAGTAATTTGAGCTTTATTGACAGAAGCATAGCCAGTATATTGAGGGAAATTATTACCCCTTTTACTCAGCACTCACTGGCATCCATTCAGAATATAGCCTCTAAATTTTGGGCCCTTTGGTAGAAAATAGAACAGAGAAACTCTCCTGAGGTACCTTCTAGCTTGAAATAACATAAAATCCTTTTCTTGAAATTCATAATCAGGGGTCGAAAGCATACCAGCAGCAGGAAAATATCAAATGGATTGTCCAAAATATATGATACATCACTATCAAAATGTAGACCTGCACAGCACCATGCTACCAGTTACTCCTTCTCATAGCAGCAATATGTTAATTGAGTGAAATGTGCCAGTGTCCCTTGTTTCAGAGGCAGTGCACTTGTTGCCAGCCCCTGTATCCCCATGTGGAACAGAATGATGTCATGCAGACATGCGTGCGCAGTTAAATGTTTATGTTGTAATTGCAAAGAAATTCTGAAATAATCAAAATGGGAAAAATAGGTCAAAAAAGGGAGTATCATGTAGTGGCAGACACTGTTAGGAGGAGCAGTGCCCAGGAAGTTGTCTCACTGGGAGCATCCTCAGGGCAAAGTGAAGAAGGGTTCCTTTGATTTAAGAATGTTTATTTCAATAACTCTATTCCCTCCTCTACTTTTCTTGCAAGAGCAAAAGACTTGAGGTCTTGGAAGAATAAGTACCATCACCACTTTCACTCAGGAAGGCAATAAATTATGCATGTATTATTATTATGTATTATTATGTATTTTCCTTGTTGTTGAAATCACACAAACTATATTTTACAGTCCAACAGATTACAGCAGCTCTTGCTGAGTCCAGGACAAGCCCTTTGTGTCACTAGGTGTGTGTGCTTCAAGCACTGCTAAAATTGAAGCAGTCATCCCAGCAACGTTGCTACTGGCTACAGAGCTGCAGGTTCATTAGTTTGCTGCTTTGCAGTTGGCCTGGAGCTGAAGGGGTTGCACAAAAGCTGACCTTCTGTTTGCCAGGAGAGTTTGCTCTGTCTGTGAAGCTGTAGGACAATCCCATGAGGTCACAGCTGTGGTGCTGAGTCTCAAATCCCTTTCCCACCCTCTGATG
The DNA here is from genome assembly GCF_052056855.1 of Sturnus vulgaris. Lineage (NCBI taxonomy): Eukaryota > Metazoa > Chordata > Aves > Passeriformes > Sturnidae > Sturnus > Sturnus vulgaris. The sequence continues at coordinate 63,111,410 of NC_142247.1, read as the reverse complement.
GAGTGTGGGCTGCACTGCTCCCACACAGCCTCTTAGGAGTGCTTCTTGCTCCTTCTGACCTGAGAATGAGCCATGAAAGGCTCAGGAGCTCCCAGAATTAGAGATTAAACTCTTTTTCCAAGAGGCTTAGACTCTTGGTCAGCTTTTCTCTCAATATGGTTTGCAAGGGGGTTGTTGTTACCGTTGATTTATGGGCCTGCCTTTGCCATGCAGAAATTTTTAAAATACAAAATGCTTTTTTCTCACTGTTGATGTAGACACAGAGTGAGGGTAGACTAGAGCCATAATTAGGAAACACACCAATTTTTCACATTTTGTGATGGGCAGCACTGTAATAGCTGTCATTTTGATAAATTAACATTAAGTACTTTGGAGCCAGCTTTTAGATCTGAATGTCATTTTTCCTTACTGGTACTTGCTCAAACATCCAGTTCTTGTGGCATGATTATTTTCCTGCGTCTATAATGGTAGAAATTTTGTTTCCTCTTTGTCAAAGCATTGCTTGGGATGTTCTCTAATCCAGCACAGGGGATTATCATGCACTGAACTACAGTTCTGATGTGGGGAGATGAGGAGTGGAAAATGAATGACAAGGATTGAATGAAGAGATTTTACAGGGCAAAGCAGGGGCGTAGAAAAGGTCAGCCATGCTTCAAAATTGTATCAGTAAAAGGAGATAAAGTGGATAAATAAAGAGCTGTGCTTGAGTGGTATATCCAGGAGCAAGTCATTTTGCCTAGTGCAGCACGCAGAGGATCTTAGAGTGCTAAGAGATTAAGAAAAGAAAATACACCTGTCCAGGCGCCTGACCTATTTCCAACGAAAGGATTAACTTCCACTGCCTCTAAAATATATTATTGTGCCTTCCCCAGATCCTGTTCCAACATTAAAGGGGGACATGGCTCTCATCCCTTCTCCACACATGAGAAATTACGGCTAAAATACTTAAATTTAAATGATTAATCTACACTTTGTATTACATTTAGGGAAATATTTTTAGGATATCAAGAGAATTTCACTATCTGCAGCCTATGGAAAAGCACTTGCAGACTTCTGGAGGTGGCCAGAATGAGATTTCTGCATGAATGTGTCCTAGAGTTTTATGGAGGAAAATTGGCCCTGCCTACTTCATCTCTTCCTGACACTTACTTTTTGTGTTTGGGATGCAGCTTCATCTAGAATAAGTACTTGTGATCCCCTGTCAATCTCTTTACATTGTAATTGTTTTAGAGAGAAATCACGTGTTGTAAATAGACCTTGTTAACTGGCAACTTTCAATGAAATTGGAAATTTGGCAATATTTCCAGGAATTTTACTATAGCAGGTACTGTCAATTAGCACAGTTACAAAGTGTAAACAAACTGAAAATACACACCTAATCAATAAACAATTTTCAAAAAATTAAAGATTGTGCATACTTGCTATGATCTTCCTCCTGCTTCACAAAAGAGGAGTAGTAGATTTAATTTGCCCCTACGCTGCATATGCCAGTGCCTGCTGGATTTTCAAAACATGATAAAACAGACTCTAATGAAAGAAGTTTCTTTCATTTCTGGAAACATGCAGTCTTAACTAAAAAACATAAATCCAAGAGAAGCCTCTGCTGACTGCAGAAAACAGCATTCTGTATAAGTCTCATTCAGCCCAGAGTTTCTTTGAACTCCTTAGAGTTTAGAGATAAAAACCAGCTTGTTAATCAGTGATAACTGTGTGATCTGAGTTGTTTGTGCAGCAATTTCACCTATGCTTTTTCTGAGTAAGATGGGACATAATATTATGTGACCAATCTTCACATTTTAAAGGATATAGAGCTTTGGAAATTAGAATATCTGTCTACCCCACCTAGGACATTTTTGGAGCATAACAGTGAAAATCCACCCACAGTGTGAGTCCGCCATGGAAGATATTTTCAACTTGTGGGCAAGGAATCTGGATTCTCATTTTTATGCAGCTTTGATATTCAGGTTTGAGCTGTTCTGCCTCTTCAGCTACAAAACCACACTTTCTACGTATGTTTAAGTAATAGTAAAACTTGCAGCTGAAAGAAATTTCTATATTATTTAGTTTTTCAAATCAACATAAGCAATGAATCATAGGGAAATAACCTTAAGAGGTCAAAGAGGTTTTTAATATCATCAAAATACATTGCTGAAGTTTGCAGGCATTAAATACTCAACTGTCTATTTGATATTTTGGGGGGATAAATAAGGGAGGATCTCAACTGCATTACTCCCCTCTCTAGATGATTTCTGTCCTCCAGTGTGTTTCTGAATACATCATTGGGACCTACAGGTGCTGTTCATGTGATTTCAAAGAACAAACACTGTGAGTTTTCTTAGCACAAGCCCATGAAGGGAACCAAGGTTTTTCTAATAATTCCACAGGACCCACTTGCTTTCATTAGAAGCGTGAATTCAAGTCTATAAGTTACATTATTTTTTCTTAGATCTTCAGCTTTCTAAGGTATGTGCACTCCTTCCCATTTAGCTTCTTTTGCCTGTGCTACACAAGCAGATATGCTCCATGTCAGCACAAAATGGGATGTTTCCATTCATAGATTCATTAATCTTAAAAAGCAAAGGGATTATTTTCACATGCAAGAATGCAGCATGCCATGCAGATTTCTATTTTCCAAGTAAGTGTAACATAAAATATCCTATCAATATCAGGAAAATATTTTTTAGCCCTGATGGAAAGTCCACCATACTCAAGTTTTCCAAAATTTAGATTTAGATTTTTTCATAGCAGTGAAATTACAGGTTTTTATATTTAATATATTCTTCCAATTGAAATCTGATATGCTGGAGCCTGCCAGTTGAATGAAAACGCTCGCATGTTTAGAGAATTGAGAATATAATAAATGTTCATTTGATCACTGTATAACATTGAAAAGGACAGCTGGCTCAGGACGTCTCATTTGCTTGGCTTACTGTCTATATCTGTTAATATTAGAAAACATTGCAAGAATTTATCTGGCAGAGGGTTTTAACAGATAAAGCAAAGGTTTGATTTTTTTCCCCTTAATTGATACTTTTTGATATTTAGCTTTTAGACATTTATAGAGGGGAAAAACTGGAAAGTTGCTGTCCAAAAATCATAGTCTCAACAGTTGTGTCTAGAAGGACTGAATAGATGTAAAAAAATTACTGATGTAAATCATAAAAGCTCTATATATGGTAATGTTTTCTTAGAATCCACTCTTTTTAGCCTTTGGGTCTTTCAAATGGGGAAAAATTATTGTCATATTCAAAAAGCAAGAAGCTGATAGAAATATCAGTCTTGTTTAATTTATTCATCAATTTTCTGGGTGAAAGAGTGTATCCTGGGTGAGTTAGCTGATGTTACAAAACTGGGAGGAGAGGCTGATACACCTGAAAGCTCTGCTGCACAGACCCGGGCGGGCTGGAAAGTTGGGGAAGAGAAGCTTAATGAAGTTCAAACAGGCAAAGGTCCTGCATTAAGGGAGGAATAACCCCAGGCACCAGCACAGACTGGGCTGGCTTGTGTAAAGCAGCTCTGTGGCCAAGGACAGGGGAAGAGCATTGCCAGCAGGTCGAGGAAGATGATCCTGGCCCTACCCAGCCCTAATGAAGCCACATCTGGGGTGCTGTGTCCACTTCCTCAGCCAGGAAAGACAAGAAACAACTGGGGAGGGTGCAGTGAAGGACTGAGAGGGTTTTTAGGGAACAGGAGCATCTCTCTTAGATGAAAGGCTGAGAGAGCTGCGCCTGCTCCGCCTTGAGAAGAGGTGACTGACCAAGAGCATATGAATGCTCTTGTCATTGCATACAAATATCTTAAGGGTGTCAAGAGAGTAGATCCAGAAAACAGGCATTCAGGGCAGACTGAAACACAGAAAGGTCATTCTGAAAAGCTTCTTTCCTTTGAGGGTGACTGCACACTTTTGGGCCCCCCAAAAGGTGATGAAGTCTCCTTCTCTGGAGATATTCAAAGTCCATATGACTCAGTTCTGTGCAATTTGCCCTGAGTGAACCTGCTTTAGCAGGAAGTTGAATTATGTGATCTCCAGAGGTCCCTTCAAACCCACACCCTTCTGTGTGTCTGTGATATATGGTGTTAAAAGCAGTATCTGTATTCAGCAACTGCTCTGGGTTTGTGTACAGCTGACCCAAGCATATGGACACTCAGATATAATGACAAAATTTGTTTTCTGTTCTGTGACTTGCACGTGTGGTAAGGATATTAATTTGAATCATGGAAAGCAAAAGTGGGTGATTTTTATTAAATAAAAATATTAATATAGAGAAAAATGTGAATTTATAGTTATCAATAAGTTTCTGAAAGCACACCTTATCCACTTTCTAAATGAAAAGAATTCCTTTGAATCATTTTGTCTTTTAATTTTTTAATTTAATTTCTCTTTAATGAGCTAAGAGTTGATCATTGCACAATTGAATATATTCTGGGAAAGCCTCAGCTGCTATATGCCAACTCTGGGGCAGTTTGTATTGTAATGCTGTAAATATCTGAGCAAGATTTAGGAGGAGAGATTAATGACTTCAGATATCACAGAAGCTTTGGTGCTCTCAGGATTCAAATCTTCTCCAAGTCAAGACATTTTGAAAAATACACGGCAGAGAAGTTACATTCCATTGTAAGATCTTTTCCTAGATAAGATTTCTGCAGCATTGCTTCTCTCTGCTAGATTATTTTGGGTCTAGGATTATGCCTTCTGTCTTGGAAGGATTTCGTTTTCTTAAGGTAGGTTTCCAACTATATCACTCATGAGTATAACATTTTGCATGGCTTAGTATTGGAGAAAAGGACCCTAAATGTCTATTTTGCAGGGCTGTGTGGTTTGTATACATATAAATTAAATCTTATTAATTTCCCCAATTTTCAACTGTTAAAAAATATGTATTAATCCTTGTTTACAGTAATTTTTCCCTTGCAGTCCTATTCATTGTGTAGTCTAAGAACCAAGAAATTAATTGTTCTGCAAAGGGAAGCTTGTTTTCTGCATTCACTTTTAGGAAAATCAATGATTTTTTTCTTGGAAAAAAGCCACAAATCCAAATATTTTTTGTATAGCCTGCGAATATTAAATGCTGCTCAGATAACTCAGTGTTTTGAAATAAGTGGATCAGATCCTCTGCAAAGTCTCATCCAGGCACATGCTGCCACTCTTCAATATATACATGTGTTTGGAGAACAGCTTGTGGCAAATTGTTAAAAGAGGCATGAATAGATTAGAAAAAAAATTTAAGGGTGATAGGAAACATTTACCACTAGTTGGGTGATCTGGGACTTTCTTTTAAAGGTTACATCATTAAACGCTCTGCTAAGAGAAAAATAAAGCACCGAAGATGCAATTTAAGAAAAAAACCAAAAGTATTGTATGTTAACAAAACCCTAATTAAATGCCAGACATGGGAGGTTTCTTTCCAAGAAGAGACCTCCCATGCTGAGAGACACAGTAGCCACACAGAGACCAAGTAGCCACACAGCTCCTTGCTGTCCCTTTGCTGTGACCAGCGGCAGAGAGGACAGCACCCTACAGCAGACAAGACCTTTCCCAGGCATTCTATCAGCTTTCACAGCCAAGTTTTTCTGATTTAATCAGCAATGGGTCCACCTCCATAAATTGCTCTAGTCCTTTTTTGAATCCTTTTATTCTTCTGCCCCTCCAGAAGGTTGCCCCAAATTCTCTTTTGCAAGGTGTAGACAGTGAGTTCATAGACAGCTCCTTTGAGCAGAGGCTGTTTTCTGCTTCTGACTTCGATTCTTCTCTTTTCTGAATTCTTTGGAGTTCATTGCTATGATTTTTGAGATGATGATACTGAAACAATCAGCAATACTCAGACTTGGTGCACAGCAGTAACTAGCAATAGTTTGTTTCACTTGTTATTCTAACTCTTAGCGTCATATTGATTGTTTTAATGAGTTTATGTTTTTAGAGAAGTAGGCACACATTTCAAGGTCCCTTGAATGATAGTAATTAATTTAGGACTCATCTCTGCTTAATCTTAGGCAGGGTTATTTTTTCCTTGCTTATATCATCTTGCATTTCTTTTCATGAGATCCTGTCTGCCACTTCAGTCAACCCACTCCCTACTGACAGTTTACAGCTCTTCCACACTTGTTTTAGATGTGACCATTCAGAACAATAAAAATTCTGCATTAGGAAAATTCACAGTTCATTTCTAGCTTTGTTCCTTGGCTTTTACCTAATTAATCCCCTATGAGAGTAGCTCTTTCTTAACCCTTCAAAGTAAGTATTTCACCACCAAAGGCTGTCTCTAAAAACTGAAAGTTTTCTAACATTTTTTGACATGGTTGTTTTTCTGTGAACAACCTACACATCAGATAATCTCTGTTCCCTTAGAAGAATTCATGCTTGTAAAAAAAACCCTAAATAAATCCTCCCCTCCCGAGGAAGCATTTGAGACCATGGCAGCCAAGATATTGGGGCTTAGGAGGGCTCTAAGGCAGAGTTCCACTGGGAAGAGAAGCAAAGAACAGAAACTCCTCAGGATAATATTACTGGGAGAGAAGGAGCCATGAGATAAAATTCTCCTCATATTTTGTAGAAATGTGCATAAACCAGTTTCTGCTGAGTGGCCATGAGCTCCTCTAATAAGTCACTGGATTTGATCATAAAACCCTATAGAGAATAACAGTGTAACAATGAATCCAACAGAGATTCAGATTCCTTCTGCAAAATTTTCCTACACCCTACTTCGCAGGAAGATCCAATGGCAACATATGGCACCAATACAACCTGAGAAGAGGAGCATTAAATCCTCAAATAGCAAAGTGGAGTAGAAAAGGTAGCTTGACAGATACAAGCTTTTTTCTGATGGTCGCCTAATGTTGATCCTTTCATAACATGACAGAATGAAAGGAGTTCAGGGATACCAAAACATTCAGAGTAGGTACCTTTAGCAGGAAGGTGAAGACCCTTAGGCTTAAAGGGAAGAAGAAAAGGACACCAAGTTCCTCCTCTTTCTCCCTCCCTTCCCTTTTCTCAGGATTTGGATCTGAATTAGACTCTTGTGGCTCTCCCACCTCCAGCTTTGATTTCAGCAGACATCTCAAACATGCAGACATCTGCTCTGTTCACTTGTCAGGTACAAGAAGTCCAACAAAAAATTTTTCTGGCAAATTAATAGGACTTCCCACCCCCACCCTCCCACACCCCTTACTACTGAAATGATGTCTCTACTTAAATATTTAGGCTAGCTAAAACATCTTTAGTGTTAGAATTGGCAAGTACAGAAATTTTAGTTGTGCCATCTCTACCATATTTCCTCCTCTTTCTTACTACCAAATTTCTTACTCTTTTACATAAGGCAGTCTTATTTTCAGATCTTCACTAATATATAGTAAAGACATGACAATTTCAAACAGATCTTTTATTACATATGCAGAAACAGGCACATTTTAGTATTAGTTTAAGTGATTCTTGGTGATTCTTTAAGAACTGATTTGACAAAAAAAACTCTTTGTGAACATAAACTGTTTAAGAGTCAAGTTACTCTTTTATTTGTTTGCTCGCTGATATGTATGCATGGCAGTTATATGTCCACATTAAGGACAAAATAAACACCATTTTTGTAGAAAGCGTTGCGATACATATTTAGTATATTTTAAAACATAGAAATGTTTAGACATTTCTAAAATAAATTAGGTGCTTATTTCCTAGGCAACAAGACATTTCTGAAGTACATGAGTCGTGTCTGTATTACTAAAGCTGTGTTTTAATTTATATTCTTGCCTGAGCCGTAGTGGTAAATAAGCATGCAGTTTGATTATGGCTTGCACTTCAGAGTACTCATTTATATTTTCAGTGTACTGAAAATTAATTTTTAACACTGTAAACAACACATCCATACTAGAAAAAAAAGTCACTTTGAGGTATGTCTATTATGACTTTATATCAGATGTGCAGTCTGTGTTGGTCACCAAAACCTTCAGTAAATGTTTATCAGCATGCTGAGAAATTCGTTCTGCAGCAATTTATTCTGAACACATCTGTTAGAGCTTTGGTTTATTTGAGCATTGATAGCCTAGGTATTTCCCAAAAAGAGTTTGAACAATCTTTTCTTTCATTTTGCCAAGTTCTCTGTCGATAATTAAATGTTAAGATTATATTATTTTTGAAAAAAGAAACACGCTGGTTTTAAACACCAGTTTAAAGGTGGATAGTGAGACTGAGCTGCTTTGTGCTAGGTTTTCCAGGACTGAAGTGTGGGACTGTGGAGGAACACTCAAACACCATTAGGATATTAATAGACTATATAGTCATTTAATTATGATAAGCATATTTATGAATAGTTGGGAGAAAGAAAAGTAGCATGCTCTTTGGGGAAAAGACTCAGCTATAGCATATGCATTTAGTTAAAAACCAGAAAATAGAGTAGAAACACTGCTCAAAAAATCAAGAGCAATATTTAGAAAATTCAGTGGAAAACGAGGGAAGAGACAGAACAAGAGCATAGATGGCGTAAACAGAGAGGTGAAGAACCACGGAGAACAAAAGGAGAAGCTTTGTTCTATAATGTTTTGAGAAGAGAGCTGAGATGTTTTGATGTAGTAAGTGTCTATGTACACATAGCTAACTGTCAGTTCAATCCTATTCATTTATTATTAATATCTAATTAGAGAACTGCACATCTCAATGAATCTTCAGTATTTTTTCTACTTATCAGTAAACACATTTGAATGGAGGAGAACAATTTCATGTACCCTGGACATTTTCAGTAACAACTTTTGTATATATAATAAATAATGTTTTGGTGCCTCTATTGCAACATGCAAATAAAGAAATTCTGTAAACCAGGAGGTGGGAGACAATTTATGACTGATACTTATTGTGCAAATTTATCCCTTTTCCCTGTTTAATGCCTTATTGTTTTCCTGATCTGCTTATTAGGTTGTTTCATGCCAGATTTGCAAAATAGCTAAATTATAAACTTATTTGGGCTTTATATATATATATGTCATGTGTATATATGCATCTGGATTCTGAATTTTTAGTGAAAAAACACAGTACTGTGTTACTGCAAGTGACATTGCATAAGAATTTATATTCTTATATGCTTTTACAGAAGCTGTGTTTTAATTCATATAGAACTTTCTTCCAAAATGAGCTCATTTTCTTTCGTTTGTGAGCATCACCACTTGTTTCAGCATATGTTAACTGTGTCTATTGTTTCTTGTCTAGCTGTACCCCATAAAATAGGGCGGATAATTGATGGAAGTCCTGCGGATCGCTGTGCAAAACTTAAAGTTGGAGACCGGATCTTAGCTGTGAATGGCCAGTCTATTATTAACATGCCTCATGCAGATATTGTGAAGCTAATTAAAGATGCAGGTCTCAGTGTAACTCTTCGCATCATTCCTCAGGAGGGTAAGTCAATGGCCCTTAAAAACAGGAAGAAAATTTTAAGTAGTCTCCAATTAGCTTAAATTATGTCAGCACTTGAAAGAGCATCTTTTGTTCTCCTTCCTCTGCTGTAACGTGCAGCACACCAGAATTACGAGCTTAGAACTAGCTCAGATAGGATCTGAATTCTTGAAAAGGTTTCAAGTTGTGAAAGGGGTATTTAAAGCAAGCCTGGAGAAACCTGACAGAGAGAGGGAAAAAGGATGTTAAGGTCTTTTGCAAGAATTGTCTTCTACATGGAAAAGCACTCTACAATAGAGCCAAGTTTTGAGTTTGTTCCCTTGTATCTTGCTATAATCCAAGCCAAAGTTTGACAAAGTGATTCACAAGAGACTGCAATGTGAAGGAAGAGTTCAGATTTGGCAGTTTCCTCCATCACTATCATATGGTGACATATCACTGTAAATGCACAAGGCAGGAGAGAACTGAACCCTGAATTATCTCGTTTCTAGGGTCAGGATAAGGGGAGAGACTCATTATTCTGGTCATTACTCCACATCTAATCAGTGAAGATCTTTTGATGTTAGTTCCATGGGGTCTGGGGTTGATTTCAGTGCTTTTTTTAGTTTAACAATGTGCTGCACTGCTGCATGAGTTGTACCACATTAATGAGACTCTGTCTTTATAGCTCAGCAACAAATACCAGTAGAGCTGGGAATGACACACAGAAAGTAATGGAATTACTTAATGATCCATGGTCCAGTTCAATGACCTTCACCTTATGCTGCTGCATCTAGCAACAGGACAGGGAAATAGTCTGACACTGGTCATAGACTGCAACTGAGGGAACTCATCTACTTTGTTAAATGAATTCGGTGAAGGGAAAAACACAAACATACACAAATTTAGAATTCACATCAATTAGCACCAGTGTAATTACTGGAGGTCAGCTTTGCAAGCATCTAAAACAAGTGTGATACTTCATACAGTCCATGAAGTTCGTTTAAGCCTCTCTGGTATCCAGGTTAAATATTATCATTAATAGTTCAGTGTTAGAGATGGATACATTAAATTAGAAAGAAAGCAGAGGTGCAACTGACTTGTAGTACTACAGGATGTTCTCAGGTGCTAGTGGTGAGAAAAGATCTGTGCCCAAGGCACAGCTTCCCTGTGTTACTGTGTGACACTGGACACCTCATTTGCCTTCTGATATTACCTTTCTAGCTTATAAAAATTGGTATAAAATCTAATACCTGTATAATAAACGTTCAGGTAAAAAATACCATATAAATGCAAAGCAGTTTTAGAAGCAGCTCATGATTTGACCAGTTCATCCATATATGAGAGTAATGTAAAAATGAGGGACAACATTTCCAATCTTCCTCTCCAAAAAACTTGCAATACAAAAGAGGCTTACAGATGGAAAACGGGCAATTACAGCCTTAAGCATGGTAATTACATAGACAAGTATTGCTTATGCCTGCATGAGGATTGTTTTAAGTGCAAATATACAAGGGTTTTTTTGACAATTAATCCTACATCGAAAATATTTTTTGTAAAGTAGCCAAATTTTTTATAATAATTGTGAGTATAAATTAGATAAGTAGGGAATATGCACACATAGGAAAAAACGTTAAAATTTTAAAAATAAACCACATAAAAATTAAAACAAAATTCAAATGTAAAACTAGGCAAGATCTGTATCATATGTAGCCATTGCTGTTAGGGATGCTCAGACATATGTGTGTCCATTTTGTTTGTTCTGCACCATGCCACGCTGGTCTCACTCGTTCTGTTGCAAGCAGGAATAGAAAAAATGTATTTCCCTTTGCTGTTGATAATGCAGGAACTTCTGTGGTGCTCTGTCCTCCTGTAGGCAGAGTCTCTCTCATTTATGCTTCCTAATAGGTAAATGGTGAACAGGACTGTGCTAGTGTGTTGGAAAAAATATATTTGATATGGCTCAGTACCAAATGTGTCTCCCCTCAAGTCCAGCAGGAAGCCTAAATGAAGATTGGCGTCTTTTATTTATAAAAAAAGCAGCAGAAACGTATTTCCTATGCCAATCTCTCTGTCTTACTGAATTTTGTGTTGTTTGGAAATAATGATTCTGTTTTTCTGCACTGTTCTGTGCAAAACCTTAGTCATTTGACATAATACAGTGAAATAAAACATCGGTTTAAATGGTTAGCATAATTTATTGAGATTGGGTTTACTGTTTTACTGTTCACAGTCCCCAAAAATTTTGAAATACAAGAAACTCTTGATGAGCTCTCAAAGATAGCAGGAGCTAACATAAGGACTCCAGTCTTCTAGCTTTTGTGACAGGTCTATCATCCCAAACAGTGGAAAAAGCTGTAAAATATTCATTCTCTCAAAATGTTTTTTTTTTCTAAATGGAAAGCATTTCAAATATCTTGTAGCTGTACTAAGGCATGTGCAGCATAGGGTGGGGATTCAGGACAGTCAGCACAGCTTTACCAAGAGTAAGTCCTGCCTGACCAACCTAGTTGCCTTCTGCAGTGGAGTAACTCCATCAGTGGACAGCAATGGTCAAGGGAGGAACTCTAGATCTCACCTATCTGGACCTCTGTAAGGCATTGGACATGGTACCCCACAGCATCCTTCTCTCTAAATTGGAGAGAGATGTGTTTGATGGGGGGACTGTTCAATGGATGAGCAGGTTGAGGGAGGTAATTCTGCCCCTTTGCTCTGTTCTCATGAGACCTGACCTGGAGTTCTGAATCCAGCTGTGGGGTCTTCTGGACCTGTTGGAAGCAGTCCAAAGGAGGGTCATGAAGATGATCAGAGGGCTAGAGCATCTCTCCTATGAGGAGAGGTTGAGATAATTGATGTTGTTCAGCCTGGAGAAGACAAGGATCTAAGGAGACTTTATTCTGACCTTTCAGTACTTAAAAGGGGCTTAAAAGAAATAAAATAAGTATGGGGACAGAATTTTTAGCAGAGCCTGTTGTGATAGGACAAGACATCTTATAGCTTGGAACTAAAAAAAGATAGATTCAGACAGATGTAAAAAAGATTTTTTTTTAATGATGAGGATAATGAAACACTGGAACAAGTTGCCCAGAGAGGTGGTGGATGCCCCATCCTGGCATTCCTGTCAAAATTCAAGGCCAGGTGGGACAGGGCTCTGAGCAGCTTGGTCATGTTGAAGATGTCTGTGTCATTGCAGGGGAGTTGGACTAGGCAACCTTTAAGTGTCATTCCAACGCAAGCTATTCTGTAATTCTGTCATTCCATCATTCTGTGATCAGTATTTCTATGCTTTAAAAGAATATGAGAAACACAGAAGCAATTTGCCTTGTTTAATTGTGTTTTAAATAATGACAGTGTCAACCAGAATTACAGGAGTGACCAAGACTTTGGATCCCACAGAGTATCAAAAGGAGATCATTAGGTTCAAATGTCTTAAAATCTAATTATAACCTGAGAGAGTAAAAGAAACAAAGCATAAATTTGCAGAGGTAGAGTGTGACCAAAAATGATCATTGTGTACCTTTGCCCTTTATGAAAAGCTGTGCAGTGACAGGTCTGTAATGTCCCTGTCCCCATCACGCAGAGCTGAACAGCCCAGCCTCGGCGCCCAGCTCGGAGAAGCAGAGCCCCATGGCCCAGCAGCACAGCCCCATGGCCCAGCAGAGTCCCCTGGCACAGCAGAGCCCCGTGGCCCAGCACAGCCCCGTGGCCCAGCCACCGCCTCCACAGCCCCTGCAGCCACAGGGGCACGAGAACAGGTTTGGCATTTTCTCAATGCTCTTTATTTTTTTTTTTAATTTCCCCTTGCATGTTAGTCTGGAGTCAGGAAGATATTTTTTACGGTAGGTATAATTTCTGGTGTATCATTTACCAGCCAGTTTCTCATGTGTAATTTATGCATATATGTTAGCAGATTTATCTATAATGGAAATCAAATGGTAGGGGGACAGAAATTTTGTGACCAGCTGTATTAAAAGTTGTTTATATAAAAAGCACACACACGCTGTGGGATGATACAACTTTCTGTGACCTCCAATCAACACTATTTAGTCTTTGTATTTTTTTCAGAGTGTTAGACAAGGCTGATTACACTGACTGTCTTTATGCTAATCTTCAGTAACCAACACATATCATCAAGATCCTCTTCCCCGAATGATGCTGCTTACAGGATTATAACTTTTCTCTTCTGAAAATACTTGAGGTCGCTTGTGATTCGGACACTACACTCTCTAATTCTCCTTGCTTAACAGATGTAGTGCTTTCACTTGCCCAGAATTATTTTCTTTTCAATTAGTCATACTAGGAAAATTACTTTGCCTTATATTTCATTGAGTACTTTTTCCAAAAGTGATCGCCTCCTAGAAGACATACATTTCTGACAAAATTCAACACAGTTTTCACAAAAGTCATTCTGTGCTGTTGGAAGTCAGTATTGAATGTCTGTTAAACTGGGAATTTTCAGATAGGAGCAGCAAACTGTATTAATTAAAGTTCCAGAAAGTAATTCTGTAATAATTTTATTGAAAAGTGTAAGCTCTAATTGCTCATGTCACCATTTACAAATTCAGCAAAAATTACAGTGCCTCCATCTGTGAACTAAAACATTATCTTCTGATCTGCAGCTGTGGCCATGTATTGGGAACCTGCCTAAAGATGACTCATTTCAGAGAAAGGTCACCTATTGCTAGTTCACATAGAATTATTTTTCACTAGGGTTTACAAGCTAGGCTACAGCTTGATCATATAGCCACATGCATTGTTTCTTTACTAAAATAAGATTTTAAAACTCTTAGGAATATTAACTAGTTTTTTAACTTCCAGTATTAAGGCTCAGTATCACAGTAAGCATCACAGTAAGTTTGTCCTCTCTCTTCTTTTTACAGGATCATGATACTGAGTAAAGAAAGAGGCTTGCATGTATGAATGCAGGTCTTATTAAGTGTGGCAGCAGTCTATTTTTATATTCTCAGAAAAGTCAAAGGGAAATAGTTCTGATTTTTTTGTGTCTGGTTAGACATTCAGATTATTAAAACTATTGTGTAGGAAGTTAGCCACAATGTCACTGTAACTACATTAATAAAATAATGAAATTTTGAAACATATCAGACAATTTGAAACATTTAGATTCATATTACCTTTTTACATATAAATCAATATCATCAAAAACAATGTTGTCAGTTTTTCAGAGTGTAATTTTTGTAATCAATAAGTACATTTAAAAATCCCTTTCAAAGTCTGCATATGTCTCTGTATCTGTATGTGTCCATGAACAGACATGGTCATTTGGTTGACTGAAAACTTCCAGTCCATTATTAAAGCAGAATTTGAAATGTCTATTTCCTTTGGCACCTAGGGAAGAGTGTAAGAACATCCACTCTATGGACATTTTTGTTAAAATATTACCCAAACCACTATTACAGAACTATCTTGCTAAAAAGAGTCCAGGACTTTGTGCCTCTTTAGCATACCACATGGCTGAGGTAGGGAAGTTCCTTATAAGGAATGTTCTTTACTTCACCCTGAAGTGCCATCATGTGCTAATTTCTATGGACTAGGGGAAATTCTCATCTGACTAAAGTAAATAACTAGTCACTGTGCCTCAGAAAGTCACATTCTCTTTCAAATTTTACCAGCTAAAGCAGTATTTTACTTGTTATTAATTCCTCATAACCAAATGTATCTTCTTTTTACCTTGTGGTATTCCTGTGCATAACTACTGAATGATTTTACTGACACAGCTTTCAGCCAGATAGCATCATAGGGAGTGTATAATAAAAATAATACACACTGTATTAACAGATGTTATATCAAAGAATACCTTTCATTAAAAAGGTAACAGCTAAGACAAAGAATTTATCCTTTTTTCACCTTAAGAAACTCACAATAACATTTTACATCGATGAAAAGGGATATAAACTGCACCAATATTCCACTTAGTCTATAGAAATAATAATTTTGGAAACATTTTATAAACTTATAAATTTAATAAGTTTTTATCAACTCAGTGAATTATTTTGTAGTGAGTATAGTAGGTGTTTTCACATGCAGTTTCATCTTCAAAATAGGCAAAGTAAGTGGGAATTAATAGGCTTTTTCTGTTCCTGTCCCTTTGAGTCTATTCATGATCTCACTGATTCAAGCTGGAAAATTGTATAGTATGACCTGATGGAAAATTGCTTATGCCTATATTTCAAAAGCACTCTCTGTTTTTGCATGCCTCGATTATTTACCCTTGAGAGTTTTGCTTCTCTGCCAAAATTTGTTCCATGCAATTTTGCAGCCAGGCAGCTTCACTCCTCAGTATTGCATGCAATGCATACTCGTAATGGTTTGCTACTCGGAAACTAAGCCACTGTGCCTTCCTCAGCTACAGGTCAGAAGTAAAAGCCAGGCAGGATGTGAAGCCTGATATCCGGCAACCCCCGTTTACAGACTACAGGCAATCCTCCACGGACTACCGGCAGCCCCCGCTGGACTACCGGCACCCCCCGGTGATGGACTACCAGCAGCCACCACCCCTGGACTACAGGCAGCCCCCCTTGATGGACTACAGGCAGCACTCCCCTGACACCAGGCAGTACCCCCTGTCGGAGTACAGGCAGCCCCAGGTACAGACAGACACCCCCCGAGCACCCCTACTCAGAGGGCAGCAGGGTCTGTCGGGGTGGGGCATGGGGGTTGCTAAGGAGGATGACACTATGGAAGGAAAAGACACATTAAAGGGTTTTACTCTGAGTTGCTACTTCTCTGTAGAGGAAATTGCTTCCAAACCATCAATATTATTGTATAACTGTGTGATCTGTAAATTAACATTACGTTTATAATTGCATGACGGTAATGTTAAATAAATGCCATTTTTGAGGTGCTGGAGAGTTGAAATAAAAATTCTAACATAAAAAGCCTTTTCATCAGCAGAGGAATTTTTTCATTCTTGGAACATAGTCATCAAACAGTGGGTATACTCAGGTCAGATTGCATTTCTACAGCATTCCTGAAAATTCAGATTTTATCTAATCAGAATAAATAAATAAAGGAATGTCGTGATTAAAATGAAAATCCTGACTGATAAAATTAAATTTCTTTTGGTAATAGTCTGGATGAGTAGAAACTAGCCCATGCAACTAGTTTCTTTGACATCAAGCATGATCTGACAAATTCAAAGAGATGATGAGTATGATGAAGTTATGGTACCTTGGACAAGACTCCTCTGATGATCAGATATTTACAAACAGTTTTGAAGGCTGAGGATTTAGCTCAAAGTTTAGACTTTGAAAAAGACCTTCCTTTCTCCTTATATAAGGGCAGGAAAAACAGAGGTCAAAAAGTATTAAATAGGAGACTGTAAACCTCAAAGACATTATATGCTGGGACCATGTATAGGTGGTTTGTATGTCCATATTTTCAAAACCAGACACATAAACCATGTCAAGAAAAATACTGAAATTCCTAAATGGGATCCTGAGAACCCTATGAAATAGTGTGCGTTTCGGTATCTACATAGCAAATCTCTATCCCCATGTGCACATAAGATGCTTCTCAGCATCTAGAGAGGTGCTTGGGTTGGCTGTTTCCCAGCATCTCCAGTTTAATTCTCTAATCAGTAGACTGCACAACCCGAGCTTGCTCTTTCATTTGTCCTGTTCCCATGGATCTTGCACTCTTGGCTGACAATGGATCAGGAGCTACATCACCATTTCCCTCCCAAGCCCCTCTATGGACATTTGCTTATATCAAGTGGATCAATGCACTTTTGAAGAGATCTATTTTAAAGTTTTCTTGAAGGCGTACCACAATGTCCATATAGTTAACTGTCTTTCATTTTGTATTTGTCTGTACAGGACTTTGATTATTTCACCGTTGATTTGGAGAAAGGAGCCAAAGGTTTTGGGTTTAGTATTCGAGGAGGAAGGGAGTACAAAATGGATTTGTATGTGTTGAGGTTAGCAGAAGATGGACCAGCAATAAGAAATGGAAGGATGAGGGTGAGTAAAATGATTGGGACATTTTTTTCAACATTTACAGATATGTTTGGTGTTGGGGTCAAAGAGAAATCTCTTTTTTCACCTCTGGTCAGATTTTAAAGAAATAATGCCAAATATCTCTTATAAATAAACTAATTCCATAGGAGTTCAAGAAATTAGTTGATACATAGTAGATTCCTGATACATTAGTAGATCCCTGTAGTTTCTTTACAAATAAATGTATTACTTCTGACTGATAATACCTTTTACTGTGTTATAAATTTTTGTCATTATTGTTTTCATTCTTATCTAAGCAACTTTAAAATCTCAGACAAAGTTTTGACGTTTTTTAGATATTAATAGCATAATTAACATTTGGGTCTCTAATCACAAAAGCAAAGTGATCAGTATATGGCATGTATTAGATAACTATGAAACCGAAGACCTCATCTGTGTTATTTTACTAATTTAAGCAAGTCACCTTTGTAGTGTTTGCTAAATTTGTTTATTGATCTTAATCTTGCCTGTAGGGTTCATGATTATAAAAAAAGCAAACACACAGTCTATATAAAAAAATAACCTAATCAAAAATAGAGACATTTAATCTTTCCAGTTGTGATAAAATATAAACTCATCCGGGCCTGCTGATACTTTGCAGAGCTGTGAGTATACAAAAAGTAGAAAGAAAGAACATAGGCAAGACTACCAAGAGTCAACATTAAAAGTTGTTTATGTATCTAATTAGTGCAGTCATGTTCAACCAATATTTAATTTCAAAGATGGGCATTGAAAATTGTGTTCTGTACAGTGGTAAGAACAGATTTTACAAATGTCATGGTTGTTACACTTATTCTGTTTCACAGTCTAAACAATCTGATCAAAATTGATATCTCACTGGAAAAGCACTGTCTGTGTATAGCTAAGGAGTCTGTTGTGCTTCAAATGACTCTTAAGTTGGCCACTTGGTAGAATTGCAGAATTCATTTAGTCCTCAGTTGTATCATGGAGTGCAAGCCCCTGGCACTGGCACTGGTGGCAGAAGCAGTCCCTGTGTCAGGAATGCCAGTGGGGCAGTCAGGCAGGCAACTGGTAATTGAGATATACTCCCACTGCATTTTTCTCTGTGTGTGTGAAATATAGGTGATTTCATGCTGCAGCTAGAACTTTAGCTTAAGAATATCTTATTGGTCTTCATTCTTTCCTTTATTTTAGTATTATCATTGTCAGTTGCTCTTAATGAGAAGCCATAAGTAAGCTGTAAATTAGTACATCTATCATTAGTAGCTATAACATGATTAAAGATTGAGAAAAAGCTGTGCTTTTAATAAGCTTTGGAATCACATATTTGGAAACATACGGCTAAGAATACAGGAAAAAATAAAAGACCTTTGAAGAGGGTTCATTTCAAATAATAACCTGTATTAGGTAGAAAATGAACATTGAAATCTGCAGATCATTTGAACAAACCAGTACTAAGGAATAAAGTTAGACTATTCACTTGTGAATAGCCAAAATATAGAAAGTATTTAACATGAATATGAGTTGTTTTTATTCAATTTCATTTAGAAAAGTTCTGTATGCTTTAATGAATACTGCTAATGGTTTCTAAAATAACTTGGTTTAAAGCTTTTTCATTGTAGTGGCCATAACGTATAGCCAAATGTTATTCTGACCAGACACCTGTAATTGGGTTTTTTCTCCCTTTTAAAAACATCATTTTTTGGAACCAGTTCTAACATGCATCCTTGTCACTGAATCTTCTTTTTTATTCTCCTGCCACACAGACATTTTAACCTGACAAATGGGTTTGGAACATGAAAGATTCTTATATTCAGTGACCTGTGACTGATGGACAGCAGAAGCTCAACAAGCAGTTTCAAAACAAAAATAGAAAAAATAGAAACAAAAAAATTGTCGAAAGAAATATATTACATAGAAAGGTGGGCAAAGGAAGCAGAGTTCTGTACCCACATCTTTCCTAAGTTTGCATCAGCTGTTAACAATGCAGGTTCATTCACACTTCTTGGCTGGTTGTTGCATCTCTCTATCTCTCTGTTTCACAGGTGCACGTCTACAGCAAAAGATGCAAAAATCAGGGCAGTGCTACTTGCCTTAGGTACCAGTGTTGTTAAAGACATGATTCTCTATCCTAGGCTTTCAGCACTGAGGATAGCAAACCATGCTTTTTGGTAGGATCCTATTGGAACACTTTTCAGATAGGAGTCATTCTGATGACCTACTTGTCTCCATTATTGCTTTGCTTTCTGTTTCCTCCTGCTTGAACACTCGCCTTTAATTTAAGCTTTACAGAGAAACATTGAAGCAGATAGCACAAGGTGCAGATCATGCTTATAGAAAGAAATAATGCACATAACTCCAGCCCTACTCCCACTCACAAAACCAAGAAATTAAAAATAAAGCCATATAAGTTGTTGCAAAAAATAGATCACAGAATAAAACATGCTATCTGTAGGGCACTTAGATGTAATAAGCAAACATATTCCACAAATATCATTTTGTTTTCGATCTACATATAGCCAGCAAAAGCCCTGATAGAGACTCATTCATATTGATAAAAAGCTCCCTGTTTTACAGAAATAAATAAAATAATTACCTTTAAGTAATAGAGCTGAAACTATACTAGTGGTTTTATAAAATTTTATAATTGCAGAAATTAAATCTCAAACTGAAAACAGCTTTGGGTAGGGAAATCAAAGTCTTTATGTTTACTCTATTAGTGGGCACTGCAAAACCACAGTGATGAAATAAGTCCCAACAGCTGTATTGCAGTTGGACATGTGTTAAAATAATCAGTCCACCACCACACATTCTAAAGATTCTAAGGTCTAAATACATGTAAAAGCATTAGGCATTACAGATGCAGAGTATATTAAAGTAAAAGCCATGATTATAAGAAAATAGATGTAAATAAAGAACTGGAATGGAGCTATCTCTTGTAAAAGAAAAAACAAGTAGATCCATTACTGAGGAAGGTAAGTATGGAAGGAGTACAATAATAACAAAGAGAAATTGAACAAGAAAGCAATGATAAAACAAGATTAAGAAAGTGACATCAAAATCAGGACATCCTTATGAAACTTTCAGTTTGATCTTCAGGCTTTTATGAACTTCAGTGAGACTTGTGAGCAGACAGAGAACAGACTCATAGAACAAGCCCATGAAGTGATGATCTTCTACTGCCCCTGCCAAAACTGTCTGGATTTGTAAATATTGATGTAAGAAGGAAAAAGATTTGATGAAGTTCATTACCGTATCACAATTTCCAATCATAATTGATTTATTATTCTGGTCTCCCCACTAGGGATGGCATGGTAGGCACGTTGTGTTTTTATTGGAAACAAATTCACCAAGGAACACCCCATTTTAGGATTACAGGATCTAAAATAATCTTTAATTGCATTTCATGACAAATGAAGCTTTCCACTTAGATTTTCTGCAGAATTGTTCTGGGAACTGGAAAGGTAGAAGAGCAGTGAGTTGATATCATACAGAATTCATCTGTTTTTCAATCCTATTGCTCTTCTACTCAGGGATCCCTTTCTCCAGCCTAGGAGGACACTGCATTAAGTCATGAGATTCAACAAATTATTCCCTTAAAAGCAAGTTTAAACTGTCATGATCTTGTTACACTTCGTCATGGCACCTTTACATTCACTGAGACTTCTATTTGAGCCCACAGACTCTGCAGAAAGCCCAAGCATATATCTTAGTTTAACTTGGATTAATCTATCACTAGACATGGGAAGGAAATGCCTAGAGATCTACAGGAAACTGATTCTTCTCATGCATCCTCTGCCCACGTGGTTGTTAAATTATTCTCAACCAGTGTTGGACACCCACAGCCATAAGTGCAGCTTTGTATAAAATCATATGTCAGGTCATACACCACAACTGTGGCAAGATTTTACTGCAATTTATGGATAAGATATATGGCAGCTCCTCACAGGAGACTACTGTAAGGGAAAATCACATCACTGCACTGGAATTAAATACTGACAGTGTACAGATATATAAAATGTATCTAATGTATGTAAATACTGACTTAATTCTGGCAGCTGGGCAAAGAGCAAGCTACAATGGTGAATTCTGAAAAACCTATCTGTCTGTGCTCCATAAGACAAGGATGTATTAAAATAACCAAGAAGAAAGTTCATAGAACTATTAGTGGCTTTGTTATCAATTCCTAGACTGGCAGACATCTCACCACATCAGGATTCAATTTCTCAAGCATTCCTAACATCAGGGAAAACCACTGAAACTAGTTGGTGATGGCAACATTAAGAATAAAGCTGCAAGGCCCAGTCTCAGAATAGGGCAAGAACATGGCACACACACTGTCAGTGACAGTCATATTGAGTTGAATCTGTCACCAAAGACAAGGGACATAACGCAGACAATGTGGAGCATAGTCCCCACAGCCTTTGAAGATTCAGACACTGGAAACAGTTTTACAGGTCTATTTAGATAAGGCTCATGCTAACTTATATTTTATGCTTGCCTCATGCTGAGGACAATGGTTGGCAGAGCTCTGCTTGCAGATCTCTATCCCTTCCTGTTTTAGAAGAAAGGGATAAGTTCCTTACTGCTCTCAGGGGGATTGTTAAACATGGTCATAGTGTTTGCTAGACATGAGATATGATCAACAGATCTCTTACTGCCTTGAATGATATCTCCAGCAGCCAGCATGTTTATTGAAACCAGTGTCAAACAAAGAGCCTGTGGCTGAGGGCTGAAAAGGTACAGAATAACATGAAATTCTTGAAGAATGAGGGTGAAATGTGCTTTTTTATAGACAGTGTACATCTGTGTCATTTTGTCACTTTGTGAGCTGCATCCTTTTTTTCACATCTTCCACAAAAGCCATCCATCTCATCTCTGACATCTCTAGCTTCATTGTCTTGTCAACTCATTTTTCTCAGTTCTCATGTACCATTTAGCCCTATCTCCAGCTTCCTCATATCTCCTTATGCTACATTATTTTTCTCATTTTCTTGCATATTTTTCTTATATTTTGTCAGGACAGACATCTGAAATCCAGGCACAGCAGAATTCTATATCTTTCATGCTCTGCAGCTCTGCTTTGACTCCTCAGTCTTTTTTCCTGTTCGTTGCATTTCTGTAGTTTGCATTCCTCTTTTTGTTTCAGTCATACACAGCTGGAGATAAAACCAGGCACAATGGACAGGAGGCTCCTATAGTGTCAATTATGAGCTTCTGTGTTGTTGCATGAGAGTCTGTATGGCCTTGCTTGGTTGTTCCACCTTGCTGAGTGAGCAGTGCAGGGATGCTCATACCAGTAACCAGTCTACACTGTGGTCAGGTTCATGGCATTCTGCAAACCAGCATAGTTTGAGTATTTAATAATTTCCCATAATAATAAAGTTCACACTAACCTTATTTGTGGTTATTCAGAAACCTTCATCTACCCATACCAAGAATTATTCCTAGCAAAAAGGGAGAGTTGGGCATTCAAGAGCCAAGAGTCAAAAATGGCAGGCAGAAG
The DNA here is from genome assembly GCF_052056855.1 of Sturnus vulgaris. Lineage (NCBI taxonomy): Eukaryota > Metazoa > Chordata > Aves > Passeriformes > Sturnidae > Sturnus > Sturnus vulgaris. The sequence goes on along the minus strand of NC_142247.1, from coordinate 63,088,579 downwards.
GAAGGAGTCTGTCTCATTTGCAAGGAAACAGAACTAGAGTTTCAAATCATGGAGTATATAAATATTATTTTTAAAACTGCTGTCAAAACCCGTGTATGAGCATTCAGCAACATTCAAAACTGACATTTTCCTCTTTGTATGTGTCCTAAATCATATTTTCAAAAGAGTTACAGAGCTCCTGTCAAGCTCATAATCTGATATTAAAGCCCTCTCTTGAGCCATGGGAGAAATAACTTTAAATCTCCTCTGAAAAGAATGGAATCCAGGATTCTGAGCAGTAGGGTGGCCTGTAATAGCTGGCTATTGCTAACTGTGTCTCATAGAGTCACAGTCTTATGTTTCCAATAAGACTCGTCAGGCTTCTCACAGGAGCAGGTGGTATGTAGCCATCTGGGCTCTCTAAATGCTGTACAACCGTGGAGTTTAACAAGGTAACATAAACCTGTCTCCCTGGAATATGACATTTCCAAACATCTCAAGGCAGGGCACCATGGAATCACTTAAGTTGTTCTGGGTTCAGTGAATAGAAAGTCAGAGATTAGTTAATTAGGACCATACAGTGTTTGGAACGTCTTTTATGCAATGCAAACCAGAGTCTCTCTCTTGTTTCATCATTATGTTTTTTCCATTTCACCTTTCTTTATTGCTACTATTGCACACACTTAGCTTGGTGTTCATCTAGATCAGTCATCTGTTTCCACCAAATAAGGAATCATTCCCTTTCTGAGGCTTGGAGCTAATACAGCTTCCATAGACACTTTTTTTTAAGGCCATATTGACATGTGCAAAATATCCTTATTCTTTTTTAAAATTATTTTTCAGTTGCTGTTGTCTTGTATCTCAGAGATGACAAAATCCAACAGAAATGCCTGGACCACCACATACCATTTTCTTGGATTCCTATTGCACAACCAAATTTTCTACCAGAAACCACATGCAATTCCTGTAGTTTCTTCCATAGGAACCTTCTAACATTTGTGATTCTGGTCTCCATGCATTATTGCTGTATTTCTTCTGTCCAGAACAAAGTCTTAGCAGGGTTATCTTGGCTGTTTGCAGTCCTGTTGCTAAAGGAATACAGAAAATGGGTAAACGTGAAAAAGCACTGATCATCAACAGGACAGATTGTTTTCTGTCAGTGACCATCAAATCAAATCAAATCAAATCAAATCTTAAAAGGAAAAATGAAAAATTTCTTACTGTACAGTAAATTGGAACCCCTTGAAAGCACTTTGCCATGCAGACCCCACAATCTGCACTCCTCACTTGTGTAGAGCCTCTCCAAGATTTCTTGTTAATGAAGAGCAGAGCAGCTATTTGGGATGCTCCATCAGTGATTAGCCCCACATGAAAGGATGATTTCCTACAGTCTGCAGTGGAAAACACCTAAGGTTGCAATCAGTAAGTACAGTTAGCAAGAAGTAGCTCAGCTCAGCTTGAGGGTGATTAGAGCAAAAAGCATTAAAAATAGAGAGAAACAGTTGTCACACAGTAGAGAGTAGGTGACAGATACAGGTATTTCTTTATCCAATCAAGAAAACTGCAGCAAGAAAATAGGAAAAATGCAGGAATGCTTGATCAGTCATGAGTTTTTACAAACATTTAAGGCAATCCCAGTATCCAAAAATGAATTAAGGACTTACCAGTTCAATTTTTAATTTCTGATATAGCATACTTTGGAATCCCATTTTAGATTGAAAAGATAGCACAAGACTGACATACTGCTGAGTGACTCATAAAAATCCTCATGTTCTCCAGGTCCTAAAAAGCAGTAAAGTCTTATGTTCAGAATATTGGAGGAAAGTGGATATTGCTGCTGGGAAGGCTCTTTGCAAGTTTACTCTAATCACAGCAAACACAAAGGAAGGAGGAGCAGTGGTCAGTCCTAAGAGGCAGAAAGGTCTGCTCCACGTGCTGTGCTGGCACAGTAGGGATTCAGCTGCTGAACCCTTGGCATGAGTGAGGGCTTGAGAAGGCTTTCAGAAACCCCATTGAAAAGTCACTAATATTTGAAATAATCCCACATATCAGGGGCAGAAGTACACTCCAGGAGCATACAGTGCTCCACCAGCAGCAGCTTGTTTTGTGCACACATCTGGAAGACAAATGCCCACAGAGTGATTCATGCCAGTTAAGTAGCCCATCTTTTCTACATAAGTAGCACTTACTCTTAAAACCTGCAGCATACCTGGCTTACTTTATGCAGTAATATAAATCTTACCTTCATAATAAGCATTCAGTGAATGTCAATGCTGTCATTGCAATGGAACAAAAAGACAAAGATATTCTTAGTCCCATCTATTTATTCTGTGATTTGTGATCCATCTGAACAGGAAGATGTTAGCTATGCCTTCCCACCGAATTGCATGTCCCTTTGGGGTAATCTAACTCACACTCCAATTCCCTACTACATACATCACTGTCCAACCTCACTTGTAGTGAGGCTAGGTGTGATTGATCTGAACTCAGAGAATTCAACTGGGATACTCAAGCATATGAGCTGGATGCCAGCCTGTGGCAAGAGGAGCTCAATGCTGGGTTAGTGTAATTGGCAGAACTCAAGGAAGAATATATTGACATGCAGACATAAAGCTGATCAACATTCTACTGTCTGCACAACAAAGAAATGCAAACTGAGGCCCTCAGGGATCTTGAATATATTTTGACAGTATAAAAGCTTAATAAATCAAGAGCGAATTAACTGTAGGTGAACTATTATTCAACATTTCTCAAAAAATCTGTGTGTGCTTTTTAGAATTTGTTTGCAGAAAGGTAAGGAGAAGGAGTATTCCTCTCACACAATTAACTAACATCCTTCTTGCAAAAATGTATCCAGTGTGGCACATTCAAAGCATCCTTCTAACTCTATGCCTAGTAGCAAAATCTTTCAAGCCAGCTGTGAAAAAAGAAACAAGTTAATAATCTTGATAAAAATAGTGGAGTACTAAATATTAAGACTAAAATACTTAGCTGGCAGGCAGGCATCGTATTTAAATCTGGAGTTTATGGAACATTTATGGAGGTTTTCAGGTCCAAAAAGTTAATTAATCTTAACTTTAAAACTAAGAATCAAATGTTAGAAAAAAAATTAGCACAACACATGATGTTGCTCTAAAACACTTTGTCCAGCAACAGGAGAGACATAAGCATCGACTTTTCTTCATTTTTTCCCAAATCTCCCAAGTGGAAACTGGGAGAGGTCATCTCTGAAGGTAAAAATACAGATATGAGGCCATTGCTATGGCCCACCAGCCTGATATCCCCATTCCAACAAGGACAAGTAAAGGCTGCTTAGAAAAGGAATGTAGGAAAAGTCTGAAATTATTCTTAACTGCATATAACATCCAAGACCCTGGCAGTCATAAGTTTATAGATTTTTCTCTTCTAGGATTCAGTGTTAGGACAAATTTTAACCATTTTATTTGAATGTACTCATGCTTTTGACATTCCAAATATAATGTGTCAATGGATGCCAAGTCTAAGTGCCTTCATTGATTGGAAAAAACCTACTTTTTTTGGTTTGTATTTACAATATAACAAACTTACTTCATCATTCTCCATATCATTATTTATTCTGTTGATCTATATCATATCCACTTTTTTCCCCTGAACCTTACCAGTCTATTTCATCGTGCATTAAAAGGGAGCTGCTCTTTACCCCTGACCAACCTCATTGGCCTCCTCCAAACCATTTCTCAATGTATCACATTCATTTGGAGGTGAAAGCACCAGAACATTTTGCAGTGCTCAGGATATTGGTGCTCCTAAATGACACAGTGATGGCTTCTCCTTCATTCTCCACTTTCCCCTAACAGTTGGTATTTCCCCCTAACAGTTATCTCTACATCACAGGTATATCCCCTTAACAGTTTGGGGTTTTGGCTGTGCTGGCATTTTCAGCTTAGTGAGTTAAGCACAAGAGCTGTGGGATCTGTCTTTTCAGGGGTGATGGCTGATTTAGAGTGATGGAGTAGGTAGTTTTCCACATGTACTATACTTGCTGTTTAGCACTCAGCACCACTGGATTTCACATGCTGCTTTAGCACACAGGATTGTCCCATCTGTTTTTAGAACTTTTAAGTTGAGATATAACAATACTGCATGGTAATGTGCTGTCTGCAAATCCTATCACTTCTTCCTCACATCATTTGCAAGTATGCTGAGCAGAATAATCACTGTGGTAAAGTCTTTTGATTGTGAAAATTGACCACTTATTTAAAGCATTTTTTTCCTAGAATTTAATCTCCTGCCTAGAAGACCCTATTCTTTTTCATCCCCCAGCAGAGCCTCTATTGAAGACTTTACTATTAAAAGCTTTCTGAAAATGTCAGTATACTAACCAGATCACATTAATCTATATAGTCATTGAGAGCTCCAGTGACCTGCAATAGCTCTGTGAGGAATGGCTTCCCTCTACAATAGCCCCACTGACCCTTTCCCACTATATCATCATTATCCATGTGCCAGCTAAGCCTCACCATCCTTACTGCTTCCTTCTATCTGCTCAATTGAACATGAGACTTGCTTGGTTACTTTCCAAGACCATTCTTAAAGACTGGTGTCACACTTGCCGCTTCCCATTCTTTTGAAATCCAGCAATTTACTTATTTAAGCAGTAGATTATATCCTATAGCTGCTAGCTGAACAGCTTCATATCCAAATTCCTTTAGAACTGAGGGTAAAAGTCATCTGCTTCTGGTGATTTCTTAGTATCCATTTCATAAGTCTGTTATAAAATCTTTGCTACTGACCCTGCTGTTAGAGTCAGTTCCTCACTCAACCCTGCAGTGAGCAGACCCTCTGCAGGAGTTTTGCTGCCCTCCTCTTCTGTGAACATTGATGTAAAGAATTAATCTGTTTTCTGCAGGCTTTTCTATCTCGTGCCCAAACTGTCTTTTGAGATCTGACAGATACCGTGCCTCTGATATGATTGAAAATACCTTAAATCTTACCTTTCAGCATTTTTCCTCCTCAAAATCTTTTTGTGGTTTCATGTTTATCTTGTCGGAGTTTATGTTCTTTTCTCTTTTGCTGCATGGATGCAACTTTGGATTAAGGAATCTCCATGCTCAAGTTTCTCTATAGGATCTGTAGAATCAGCTTGTCAGATCTTGAATTTGCTTTGCTTTTACCTGATTAGAGCTGCCTGAGACCATCAAGAAGATATCAGAAAATTTTCTTCTTCCTTTTCATAGTCTCTGTTGGTTCCCATCTCTGATTGCAATGGTGAAGTACATGTTATTAATATTGCATTATGCTACAATGAGTTATCCCACCTCTGTTTTCAAAAAGTAATAGTGTATCAAATACAGTAGGACAATGCATTTTATTTTTCTTTGACAGCTTTATTTCACATATCCATGGATTATTTTGCAGCAATGTTGTGAAAGGCATCAAGTATACTGTCGTACTAGAAATCCACTTTGCTGTCTTTTCAGCTCTCATGACTGAGAACTCCATTTTTCCCTCCTTCACTCCCCATTCTTTGCAGACAGTCAGGCATGCACATTTTCCTCTTCCCAAGCTCTCTTTCTCAAATCTCGAACACCACTATTGTTTCTCTCTCTCTCTCAGGAAAAGGTGGAAAAGGGAAAAGAAAAAAGCTGTATCTCCTGCTGAGAAGTGGTGTGAAGGCTTTTCTTGCTCTGCACCATGTCCTGTGTCCCCTCTTTCCCCTTCTTTTGGGCAGGAGTCAAGACTGTCTCCCTGTGGGAACAAAGGGCCCAGCATTTCCAGGGGTGAGAAGCTGCAGCTGCTTAAATAGCTGATTTGCCACAGAAAGAAATACTTTTTCACTCCAAACCTTTATGTGGTTGGTTCAAAAGTAGCACAAGACATGTTATTGCAATTCTCCCCAAGAGAAATACCATGTCTCCTGCTGAGACAGCCAAGCTCACCTACCTAAAATGCACTGGAGGGAGTCCAAGATTACCAAAACCCCATAGCTTTGCTCAGGCTCTGTATTACACCTGGGATTTGCAGGCAATACAGATTCTCTGCTGTGAGGAAATTTGCACAGCACATATCCAGCCTGTGCCTAACTCCAGGCTATTATACTGGGGCTTGACAGTACTTGGAAATTCACCAAAATAGATAACTCCAGAGTTGCCTTTTGGTCTCCAAGTACAGACAATTTTTCATCCTTTTGGACCAATTGACAATAACAGCCACAACAAATAACATGTCAAAGTGTTTCAGTTATAAAAATAGAATGCCCATATAAAAATAATTAAACGTGATTGGTCTCTTTCCTGAGGTTTAATTATAAAATGCATTAAGAAAATGTCAGATAGCAATGCCCTCCACACAAATCATTTGAGGCTGCTTTTATCATTAGATTTAACATAGACTGAAAATGTGCATACACAATTAATTTAATTTCATGCAACTGGGAACCATACACCTGCTTAGAGACTATTCCTTATGTGCCAACGGAGGCAGCATACACAAGGCTCTCATCCATAGTTTAAAAGCACATTCAAGCAAGGAAAAAAACCTCTTTACTACATTAAAGCTATATGTGTTTTCCTTCTAGTTCATCCTGTTTCTGAAACTCTGTGTGTATGGTCATCTTTTTTAACAAGACCAATAATAATTGCTTTAAAATATGGCAAAAACAGAGGCTCTGTAGATAAACCCACATGTACTTGAGGCACTTTATTCTAATGATTTGGAGAAGCTTTACAATTTTCTTTCTAATTAACCTATCAATAGTGATGTCACTTAAACATTCCTTAGGAATATTATCTTCTCATTATTGCCAGAAAACATGTTGCCCAATTTTATAGCTCAGTTGTTCTTACACATGGATGAAGCATCTGAATTAACTTGAACTGAAACAGATTTTTTAAAGAAACAATTTCCATACACACAAACTAATTTCATAATTACATTTTAATCATTAATATTCAAATATCAAAACATTAAGAGGGTGAAGCATTTAGTGTTTACTTTGTACTTGCACATTGTAAGAATACAATAGAGGACCATTCTGCTTACCAAGTGGCATTGGGTAAGGAGGAGAACCAGTGGGGTTTGTGTAGGTATTTATCCCAAATAGCATGGAAATTCAGCAGTGGTCATATTCTTCAGGAAGAAGGAAACACAATGCAAAATCAATGTGTATAAAATTTCCAGATTCATAGCTGCAAAGAGCATGTTTCTTCAGAATAAATCCAGCTCAGGCAGCAGCCAGGCAAGATTCCCAGGCTGTCTTGCCAACGTGCTTCACCCTTAAGCTGCTGAGAACATCTGGAGGACATAGAGGTAGATCACTCCTGCTTTGTAGTCTTTGCTGAAGACTGCCAGGAAGGATTAAAAACAAGAGCTGATCCCAGTTTGGGGAATATCCTGCATTCAGGGCTTGCCTGTTGGGACTGGGGCAGGGTACATCCGTCTGTTTCATGTGTTTAAAGAAACATGAAGAAGAAAAACAGGTTTACTGCCTGATGAGAATGTGGAGATGGCTGAAATATTCAGTGTTTTCTTTGTATCAGTGTTCATTGAGATGTTCAGAAGAAGCACAAACAAAGAGAAATTAGTATAAATCAGAATAAGGAGAAAACTGGTTAAAGCATACTTAGATACAAGCTTGCAGAATTTTCTGATGTTCATGTATGCTCAATGACTAAGGTAAGTAAATTTATAGACTATTAGTAATTATGTCTAAGAATTCATGGAGGACAAGAAAGTTAAACTAGAGAAAGCAAAACATATACCGTGTTTTTAAAGTCAAATAAAGATAATTTCCTTTAACTTTTGCAATCAGAAATAATCTGTGACAAGTTATCAAAAAGTTGAGAAAGTTCATTGACATGAATTGCGGAAAGCACATCTTGTCACACCAGTTTAATTATCCTTTCTTATGTCATTCTTATTTCTGTGTGGAAAAAGGGGGAGGAGAATGTACAATCTTCCTTTCATCTTTCAACACTACTTTCTATGAAATTCACATAAAAGGTTCAGGAAAAAGGCTCTAGGTGGAATCTCTTTTAATGTAGTTACTGACAATAATTCCTCTCAAAGGCTGCTCTGAATGATTTGCTCCTTAGTAGTAATTAAAAGTGTGGTTCTGAGGCATCTGGGATGAAACCAACTCAGTTCAATATTCCATTAATAAATGGAGACCTACTGATAAATAGTAAAATAAAATTTGCTGATACCAGTATGTCACTATTCTTAGGGAGTTTAAAAAGACTTTGAGAAACAGACTTTTAAAATAAAGATTTTGGACTAAAGCAGTCAATCTGATAAAATTCACTGAGGTGCACAGTGCTCAGTTTAGGGCAGAGAAATCAAATGCACAATGTAAAATGTGAGATAACTGCTTAGAATCCAAACTGACCATGGGTTGCAAATCTGATGTGTTACAAAAAGACAAAAAATTCATTCTGTGAACATTATTAGTAAATGTAGAAAGAATGTTATCATTTTGATCTCTTCTACCTACCCCCCACCTTCATAATATCTCCAGATTGGACACTGTGAGCAGACATGGAAGCATCCAGAAGAGAAATGTAGAGAAATGCTGTGTTATATAAACTGCAGGAATCAACTTTTGATCCTAAAAAGAGAAATGAAGATCCCATGTAACAGACATTGATTTTATGCTTGCAATTACCTCTGGCCTCACCTTGGTGTATCTTCAATATGTGGGTATATCTAAGATCCTCTTAAAAAAATCACTAGATTTAGAAAAGACAGAAATAGCTCCACAAATCTAAAAATTGATTCCATAATAGAAAAGTTGAGGGAGAAATCATATTTGAATGGCTGGACAAAGAGAAAACATACAGCAGGGTTACCTCCCATATCAGCCATAAGAAAATCTACATCATAGAGAGAAAAGAAGGGAAGGTTATCAACTGCAGGAAGAAAACAAGATCTGTACCTTACTGACACATGGGGAGCCACTCCTCAGACAAGGTTTTCTCTTTTGTATGAATTTCCAGATATGAGTGTAAAGTCTAATTGAAGCTATTCTCGAAGTAAGAGTGTTGACAACTTTTCCTTGATGTTTTCTCATCTAATCAGAGCTAGGCTTGTGCTGCAAAGGCAGTATAATTCAGCTGTACATCAGTCAGCCACAGGACACAAAAGCAAGGAACACAATTAACCCACTGCTCCTGCAACTATTCATTATACCTCTGGTCCCACCCTTTCTGATGTAGATTTCAGAGCACCTAATTTTTGCCAACTTGTTTCTCTCCCCTCCTTCAGTCACATAACCAAGATGCTGGCTTTTATTTTTTTTTTAAGCTTTCTCAAGTTATTTGCACAGAACATTTTATAAGAAAAGGAAATATCAAATCAACTACAATATTTTATAATGAAAGAAAATACCAAATGAGCTACATGCTGCCTACAGAGAAAAAAATTTTGAATTCAGAGAAATAAGAAAAGGTTACATTAATACAAGATAGTTCCTGCATAGTGACCAGTAAAAACAAAAGGAAGGCAAACAGCAAGGAAAAAATGTGACATTAACTTAACCTTTTTACATATTAAACTGTATTAAAATATTTCTGTCCTTCTGCTCTGGAGTGCAGAGGATTTTCTTTGAAGGACTGTACATTCTCTATGCAGCTTGCAGTACTAATTTTAAAAGCTATTCATCAAGGAGTGTTAAAAACACTTGATCTAATCTGGCACTTCTCTCAAGATATGCTAACAAGAACATTTTAAATACCTTCTGCAAAATATGGTCTACCCAAGCAATGTAGCACCAAAGAAAAAGAGCTGTCCTTAAGCCTTCTGAAAATCTGACTTTACTTTTACAGGATTTCTGTGGGGTTTAATGGTTTCATAACATTTAGAAAAAGGTTTTCCCAGACTCATTGAATTTTTTCTATATTTGGCCTAATGTCCTTGTGAGGATGCTACAAATCTGTCTTCTGTCTGTGTTACAGGAGTGGTAACACAGATTTTCTCTTTTTGCTCCAAGTGTGTACATCAGCTGTATTTTCCAAAAGTCAGGGGGATGCAGAGAGCCCAGTATGGCCAGACCTGGGGGAGATCTCAGCATGAGCCTGAGAGCACCTGTGTTGTGTGTCAGTGTGGCCTGAAGGCCATCAGAAATATTTTAAATTTTGCACTGCATGGTACAACCAAATGCATTCTTTATAGGAGAGAAAATTGGTTGAGGAAGAAATTTGCACTGCAAAAATAATCCTGCACAAGATAATTCTGAATTTTCCCCCCACTGTTAATTCTGCAGCATTTTCAAAGTGTAGTAGCAAGGCTAATTGGTTCTCTTTGGATCATTGTTTTTTTAGTTACACAAAGTAGCAGCATAGATTGCATACAGGATCCTGGGAGGATGCAGCTCCTATTGAGAAAGCATGAATTCTATAAATTCCTATTGAGAAACACTGCCATAGTACTTCTGCTAGCATTCTTTCTGTCTCTGAGTAAAAGTAAGGACTAGATGACTTCTTGACATCCTTTCCAGTTTTCATTGATGCTAGGAGTTGTGTTGACATTTCACATTGTGCACATTTATTTGGTAAATACTATATTTCAAACTCAGGAAAGAAGGAAAGCCTCTGAAGGATTACACTTTTAGCTGACAGAAGCACAATTGTAGCAAAAAAAACCTTACAAAATAGAAGATACTTCAGTGTCCAAGGCCAGCTAAGAGCTGGTTTTGTTAAGACAGTCTTGTAGGAGGGAAAGAAAGTGCACATCATCTTGAAGTCTGTATTATCTCCTCTCTAGGATGTGTAGGCATTGTTGTTTTAGTGTAGTGAAAACACTGTGAGGAAGCTGTGGGTGCACCCTGAGGCAGGCAAGATGCTGCTGAGTGGATGTGTTCCTCTGGCACTGACAAATGAGTGTGCTGACCCACTCGACTGACACCCTCCTGCCCTACTCCTGGCTGCCCATCCCCTGGACCTGCTCCTCTACCAGCACCAGGAGATCATCCCTTCTTCTGGGTTTTGCTAAGGCTGCCCTTCCAAGGGGGCTGGGAGGCTTCTGCAGGACAGAATTCCAAAGGCTGTGGTGCTGCTAACACGAGGCTCCTCGTGTGTCACCTCGCTGTGTTTCTTGCCCAAGGCTCTCACCAGGGAGATCCCAGGAGGCTGGACAGTGCTGGTCTCTGCATGTGGGCAGAGAGCTCCCACTCCCTTACTGAAGGAGAAGGTTTCCAGCATGGAAAGCCAGCCAAAATCAAAACAGGCAGGCTGGAGGCAGAGTCGGGGAAATTGGGGTGAACGGGCTGTGCAGACATCAGTGCCGTGTTTAACTGCTGTAGAAAGAGAGCTGAAAAATAATAATGAAGCCTGAAGACTGGAAAGCTGGCCAGGAGATGAGTGGCAGAAATCCATAATCATAACCCTGGAGTCAGCTGCTCTAACTAGACAGTTCAGCCACAGGCTGTGCTTACTCCCAGCAGAAAGCTCCTGTGGCAAATGGTTCAAAGCATGCTCTTTGAACTCCAGCAATGCTGCTTGTCCTGTGTCATAGCACTGACCTTTCTTTGTTTAATAGCATGCTTCATAACAACTCTTAATTTGTTGTGAAACTTTACTACCAAGGTTTGGAAATTCAAATGGTGGAAGTTTATATTTGTGCTTTGAACCTTTTTTTTTTCTCTACGAAAACTGTGAATGCAACAAAGTTCTTCTCAGGCTCACACAATACTGCATGTTACAGAGTAGCACAGATAATGTTCCAGTGATTCCACCACATCAAGCAATTCAACAAAGCCTCTTACATGCAGAAGATGTGAGCCAGTTACAAAGGCACTACACTGGTTTCAGCAGAAGACAAGCAGCATTTGATACACCATATTCAGAATCCACTTTGGAGGTTATTTGATCTGCCAGTAATATTCCTCAGATAGACAAGAACAAATTTACCTTGATGTGTCTGTCTGTCATTCAAGTAACCTGTGATCCATTGAATATGTCTCTTCCTGAAACACTCATTTTACTGCAATTCTGTCTGACTCAATGTTCTTCTTATCTGACAGGTAGGAGATCAAATAATTGAAATCAATGGAGAAAGCACAAGGGACATGACACATGCCAGAGCAATAGAGCTAATCAAGTCTGGTGGCAGGAGAGTGCGACTGTTGTTGAAACGTGGAACAGGCCAGGTCCCAGAATATGGTGGGTTTTCATCTTTACATTTTTATATGTGCATGACTCTATATAAATTAATTATATTGCTTTTGAATTAAGTAGAAGTTGCAGATATTTACATATTGTAATTTCCTGGAGCACATTAAGTATCAGCTTAAGTGCTTACTTGAGCAGAGGTGGACTAACTCACATGTGTGTACATCGCTGTCATCTGCTGCCCTCCCAACACAGGCAGTGGCTTTTAAGATGTGCATTGGAGGAAGCACTGTGAACCTCCTAGGGGACATCTCTGAGCGTGCTGGGAGTTGCTGATTTGCCCATAAACTCTCCTTTTTGTCCTTCATTGGAATTTTTTCCTTATTGGTACTTCTCTGCACATTTTGAGTCACAGCAGATGATCTTGTTGCCATGCAATTGAGTGGCTCAGGTTGAAACTCTAAGCATTATCAAGAATGTACTCCTTTCTTTGACAACTTCACCCATTGTATTCTCTCTGACAAAATACATGGGTGATCAATTAGAAGCCAGTTCTGAATTTAAAACATGAGATTCTGCTCATTCTGGTAAGAAAACAGGATCCATTCTTATATTTTCTTTCAGAGGAACTTCTGGGACTTTTTAAGTATTTCAAGACGTGTGAGTCATTTAGACAATATAGAAACCTTATTTCATAACTGAAATGACAAAACGTAAAAATAAATTATCCAAAGGTAATTTCAGAGACAAAAAGGTGTTTTAAAAACTGAAATCAAGGCTTACTGTTAGTATGGTGTAACAATTTCATATATTTACATGTTCATATATTTACAAGTTCTATGATGTGCACCTCTGGGCTTTAATCTCTCAGGAAGAGGGCTGGTTTTTTAAATGGAAAGTCCTTAACTTCTTTATGCTAGGAGGTCCAACACCCTATTAAACGTTTTTACTTTTACTTTTGAAGTTCCAGAATGCTTTCCCATTAGAATCAGAAATTACAGTCACATAAAAATTCAAATACTTAAGCTTAACTATAGGTTCAGGTGAGCCTTTGTTGCCAACATAAATTCAATACCTCTGTTGAAGTCAGCTGCACTGAAGTGTTCTTTCCCAGCTGTCAATACACATGGTAATTGCACTATTTTCTTCTCTAAATTAGAGCTAATCCTATGGCTAAGCCAATACTCAGGACAGTGTATGCTGCATTTTTACAACCTTCAAGAGCTTCTGAATAAAGGCACAAAAGATGGGCCATAGCCCACTCATCTGATAATAAAGTTAGAGATTTATACTTTTAGTGAGTAGAAACAAAGCCAATATGGTTTCCAGGGGCTCTGATAAAATTAAGCTAAGATATTTTATATCAATTTTAACTAGTGTGTAGTCCTTTCAGAGAGACCTTCAACAGAAACTCAGGTCACCTCCAAAACTGTTTTATGGGGAAAGGTGCATCATTTTTAATGAAAGAACAAACAAACATCCAGGACTGATATAGTGGTAGTAATCCTTCACAAATAGTAGAACTATATAACAGCAGTTTTCTGCTTCCTCAGAAAACAGTTTAATCTAAGGTAGGTCCAGGAGGCTGCTATGAGCAAAGAATCAGTAGCTGTTTAGACCCATCCCACATCTGAATTTCTTGAGGTCCCAGTTCCAAATGACACTTAAATCTAAAATAAATTTCCTTTATTTCTATAATATTATAAAATTGTACATTATTCCAATAAAAAAAATTAAAATAATAATAAAACCACAAACACCAAAAATAATGTCAGTGGAAGTGTCATTGATTTAGGAAAACGAATCTTCCAAAATGTGCTCAAGAGAAGATTGTGACAGTAGGCTTGAGGACAAAGTGGTCCTGAGGACAGCAGATTAACTAGTCAATATTTAATAGCTCCCTCTTCCTTCTACCAGAATTTCCCAACTGAGATGTAACAAGACTAATTGGAGCTCTTTTTACATCAAATAATCAGAGTTCTTTAAGCAAGTACATGTCAAAAATATTTCTTATACTCATCAGTGTCCAGCTGTGGAGAGCATCAGTGGGAAATAAAACTTAGCTGAGTATAAATTGCAAGGCTGGAGGACAGAACTGGTATTGGGACTGCAATGGTGGTGTGCAGCAGAAGCCATGGGATAAATATAACAATAGCACAAATGTACCAGGCTCTTCTCCTGGATATTCTCTCTCAGTCCCTGACAGGCAAAATGGTCAAGGACTTCCCAAGTCAGGTTTAGTAATGCTGTGATTAAAGACCTTTCCAACAGCAGCAACACTCAGATTCACAGCACTAAAAAGGAGAAAACTTACCTAGAGCTACCTCAACCAGCCAGCCAAGACTATCACATTATTGTCTTCAGTCTTCAACTTCTTGATTTTCCTTGTGTTTTAAATTCCAGTGCAATGTTTCTGTTAGTACAAAATTCGATGGTATGTACCTAAGTGCAAGAAATGTCAGTGTTTGAATGATGATGTGATTGACATCAGTAAAAGCAGTGTTAAGGAAAATTCATCAATAATAAGAAGGTGGTTTGTGAAAGAAAAGAATGTGTGCTGAAAGGAAGAAAGCACTTAGTGAAGAAACAATGAGCTGCTGCGAGGATGTAAATCTCCTGAATGAGTTATGTCAGTTTATACTGCCTGGAAATCCGTCCATTTTCATCTTGGAAAATTCTGGCTGAGCTGAAGCACTGTTCAAACCCGGGGTAAGAAATAAACTGTGCTGCAAATGCATAATTTCCCTCCATTCCAGCTGCTCATTTTACTTGAAAACAAATGCCAAAGATCCCAGACCATTTGAGAGGCAGAAATCCCCTTGTAGCGGGGATGCTCCCATCAGAATGTGAACGAAAGAGCTCAGATATGATTAATGCTTCAAAACTATAGCTGATTTCACAGCAGGGAGTAGCCAAGGAAGCGTTGAAAACATGTGTTTTATCACCCAGAAGCTCAGAACATGTGTGCTGAGGATAAGGATAGCCAGAGGAACTGTGCTTCCACAGGAGGTGAAATATCACAGCTCATCCAAACCCAAAGAACATCAGCATCATGTTTCATAGGAAATAGTCTGCCAGCTGAGTTCTCCAGAGAACCAAGTCATAGTAAGAAATCACATTAATGTGCAAGAAAGACTAGAAGTACTGCTGGGAATCCTGATGCCAAAAAGCACTTAATGCCTGGGAAGTCTGGCTGCAGAGAGTGTCCTGTCATTGGACACAAAACCCAGAGTCATCACTGCAGAACTGAGCACTTCTCCCACCAGCATTAAAAACAGTTTGAATAAAGTGACAGATCAAGACATTTCTTGCAGTGGCTGCCTAATTTCCCATGTGTGCACCTACCTAAGGGGTTACTGACCTCAGCAGGAGCTACTGGGGGTGCAGCAGTTCTAAAAATCTCTGTTCACACTATGGGAGCCTCATTACAGATGCTTATGTATTTCAGGCCTTAGCCATAGCTACAAAAACACCATGAGCAGAACATGCACTTTGCATAGCCAAACACTGGGATGAAGTATCATCCTTAGAGGCAAAATGCGGGAAAACTGTTCACAAAATCCCAAAATAGTAACGTTCAAGAGGAAGTAAAGCTGACAAATCAGTCTCTCTACCCAACTGTGAGTTCTACAAGAAGCAAGTTACCTCTAATGATTGATCAGCCCCAGAAAACTACAGTTTTTTTGGGAACACCTAGTCCTTTCTCTAGATGTCTTTGGAGGAAGTTCCCTGGAAAGCCTATGGTGTTTCAGTCCCAGCAGTCCTGCCAGCTTTTTTTTTTTTCTGACTTACTGCTCCTGGCCTTTCCTGGCTGGAGATATTATTACTCACAGTACATTAAAATATGTAAGTTCCTAGAAGTTTCTGAAAGCAATGAGTCTTATAATCAAATGAATGCCAGCAGGGTGTCAAGGTGGAGAAGGCTGGGGCAGGTTAGCACCTGTAGGTGGATTTCATCCCTCCAGCAAGGCATAACCCCCTGCCCCCATTGCTTTGTGTCTGGTAGTGCAGAGGGAGCAAAACCACTGAATTTCGCCTATAAGGAACATCTGGAACAAACCGATTTGTTTCCCTTCCTACTTTTAGGACTACAAAACCATCTGACAGTTTGATATAAGGTTTCTATTAAGTTTCACTTAGTTTTAAGTTCCTTAAGAGCTCCTGCAGGAAGTTATAAGTTTTAGAGACTCCAGCCCATTTACACTGAGATTTTAGAAAACTTTTTCATTGCCCTATCTTGGACATCTGGGTATGGCCCTGAGCATTCTAGGTCACACTGTGATGCTAACAGAAACTCAGAGCTGTGGGAACTGCAATCACTGAGATTTGGAGAAGGAATCTGCATGGTGTAGTCATGGTTGGTGCTTTATGGATCTACACAATGATGGTTCCTTTCCCTCCCTTCCTGTTTTGTTTGGCTTTATTAGAAGATATGTCCTGGGGATGCATTGTGTGTTTTTGGAATCTCTGTTTCTTCACACGATGCCAGATTGTGTACACAGCTCATCCCATGGGTTCATTACACACAGGTGGTTTTATAGAACTAGAGGTTAGATTCGTTTTGGGCTGTTTAAGGGAGGAAAATTGAAGTTTCAGTATATGCAAATTGCTGGTTAAGAGATAAAAGTGACAAGTTATTTAGCAATAAGTCATTTTTGAAGGGCCTCAAAAGATCTCCTGCTTCAGCACTACCCCAGCAAAAAAAAACCCACAAAATGTCAGAGTTGATACCAATACAAGGATTTTTCATACAAGATACCAATACAAGGATTTTTCATACAAGTAAATTGGCACAGTTCTTAAATGCATTAAACTCTTTGCTTTTGATTTGTTATGACTCCTTCAGGAAGCACCTCAAGATGTACTCCATATCCATAGACCAGGTGAATCTATGTCCTGAATATATATGTACAGTAGTTTCAATAATCCACTAATATTTAGACTTACAGCATGCTTATGTCTTAGCTTTACAGAAATACTTCTTTCCTGTTACATATAAGCTTTTCACTCAGTTTTTCTAAACTTACTAAGAATTCTCTGCTCTAACAATAGTAAAATGTCTGTATGTCACTGGTTCTGTTAATTCTAATGATTGGTCCTAGGCTGTTCCTCCCCTTCCTTTAGGAATGGTACCTTCCAGTCTCTCCATGTGCATGAAAAGTGACAAGCATGGGTCCCCATATTTCTACTTATTGGGCCACCCTAAAGACACGGTTTGTAAACTCTGCATGTATATTATCTTTCTAATACATTTTGTTTCTCACAACTGTTAATAGAGTATTTTCCAGCTTTTTCTTACATGCTAGCTCACTTAATAGTTTCTGCAGTATTCAATTTTTCTTTCATAACTGATTATCTAAGACATCAAAGCACCTATAAATTCTACAAATGTATTTTAATATCCTAAATAATGAGTTTTGCATGTTACACTGCTGCTAATGCAAAGGTCTGCTATATATCTACTTTTTCTCATGACAGACCATTATCTTCTGAATATGACTTTTCAGGCAGAAAATCTTAAACTTTTGAGTTTAAGCCATAATTTTCCTCTTCTTTATGGCACTTGGCTTGCAAAAATATTAACAATATGAAGGTGGAAGTTAGGTGCTGATCTCAAACAATATGTGCAGAAGAAGAAATAACAAATGAAGAAGAAATAACAAATGTAAAATTGAACACATTTTGAAATGTGCTGTAAGGCAGTAGTCGTTTATTAAACCCTATGGTTATGCTGAATTTACACAAAGCTCTTTGCTCTTGATTTCAAGTAATTTTCTTCATAGAATCAGATCCAACTGCACAGATTGTTTAGATGCATCTAATTTGTAATAGAGAGTCAGGGCCCAGATATGATACCTGGAAAGCAAAGGAAAAGCTTTTTTTTTCTAGTTTCCTACTGATTGTTGTCATCACAGAAAACACAGCAGTGTCCAGATGCACTCAGCACTGTCTGCTGCTGGCTTTGCACAATGTAGCACATTTTCTACAATTATAAGGACAGTCTCACACATTGAAGTAGACAGATTGGAAATGGAAAGGGAGTGATATCCAGAGATGTCTTCCAGCCTTTGAGATTCAAGCAGCTCCTCCTTTGTGATACTCACAGATTTCCTGCCCCCAGCAACAAGGCACTAAACTGGACTTAAGTTACCAGTCTTGTGCATGCAGGTCCAGGTAATCTAACCCGTGTGTTTCCAGTTAAAGCTTATTTCCAGTCTGTGTCTATAAATATAATTTTTTTAACGCAGACACATCCATATACCTTGCTGCTGCAGAGCTGGACACATCTAGAGGCTTTTTGGGAAGTGTTCCCATGTATTTCAAGCGTGTATGTCACCTAGCAACAAAGTTCCTGCATCATATAGAAATGTTAAATCCACCCTTCCTTGTATTCTCACCTCACCTCTGTTTTGTTCTTCACCAAATGTAGCTCAGAGAGGTTAGATGCATTAAGGCCATGTCACAAGTCACAGTGTTCAGCTCAATAAACTGCAGTTCCAACACAAGTTCTACATATTTATAACCTCAGCTTTCTGGGCACCATCTTTATTTTTCCTCCTACAGAAAAACATACACAGGAAATAACTATTTTTCCTGAAATAAGTAGAAATGTAAATACTCTATAAATATAGCTAAAGTTAGTTTTTCAGAGTCACCCAACTGTGAATGATTCTCATTTATTTGACAGGAAGTGTTGCAACAGAATTTTTTCTCAGTATAATGTATCCAGAAAATCAAAAGAACTTTAGTTCTGGTCAAGACAAAACTGAAATACTTGCTTGATAAAAAATGCAGTGTCATATCAAATGAAAATATGTTTGTTATAAAATGTCTCCATTTCAGGTATTTTTAATGAAAGAGTTCGGAGGAGAAGAATTTTCCTAAAGAGCCCATTTTGATGGGGCTTATCCCAACCAAAAATGTGGCTGTGCTACCATTCATTAGAACACTGAGCAAGGAGTCAGATTTCCTGAAGCAGACCAGATAAATTGACCATTCTAGGATGCCTTTGGAGAGTCCCTACCATAGCATCATAGAGCAGCCTGTTATAAGACCACACCTCACCCAAAGGAATTGTTCTCTTTTGTATAAATAATCACTTCTGGAAGATGATCAGTAGACTTAATTGAACTTAGACATAGCACAGGAGAGATGCAGGTAGTTTGAAAGGTACCTCCAGATCAAGTGACACATGCCTGTGCTTCCTTGCACCATGGGTTTGGTAGCCCTTAGTAGTGACCACTGCATTTATATTTGCAAAGAATAGATTAAAAATTGGGAGCTTATCCTGTGAGGTTGCTGTTTGAATATAGTTATATCCTTCAGAAATCTCCAGTCTGCAGTCTGCTACAAACTGATTTTTCTAGTTCTATTACAATGTCTGAAGCTTTTACCTTTGTCTAATATGGCTAAAGCATTTGGCCTATACTTTGAAGCCAGATACTTCTATCTGTTCAGAGTACTGATCAGATAATCCAGTTTTTCCTATTTTTAATGCTCATTTTATAAATCTCCAGAGCTGAGGTTGAGTGTTATTTGAAACTTGAACTACCCCATATATCATTTATCTGATGTGAGTGCAAAAATCAATACTCATTTTGGAAAAGTGCCCTTTCTGCCTGTGACCACCTTGGTGGAACTGCAAACATTCATTCATATTCCTGCTGCATTTCCAATACCACCTTCTTATTTCTAGCAATACCAACTTAATTTCAGGAACCTGTGGTGTGTAAAAAGAAAAAAAAAAAACTAACTAAATTAACCAATATACTGGTTAATAAAATTGGTCTAAAACCAGCAGGCAATTTGAATATGGGCTCCCAAAGGTTCTAGAACATTTTATTGCTCTGGGTAAAAACTGTTCAAGGGCAAAATTGAATATTAAAACCCGTTTTCCAAACATGTCTTTCGTATTTAATAAATATGTGGCAGCTGGCAGAAAAGTAGAACATCCTTCTATTAAGTAACAGTGGATGTGTATGTATAAGTGAGAGCATATAGTTATTTCTGTCTTAGAGCAAATTTCTATTTCAAAAGATATGCAGACCTTTTATCCCTTGGTATAGAAATAGAAAACACAGTCTTGAAAGAAAGAGGGACACATGAGATGACACTTTCAATTTTGTGGCAATGACTTTGAGCTTCCAGGAAGGCAATACCTTTTCCTCACTTTTTAAATGCAAAAATACTGAGTCCTAAACATTGCTTTGGCAATTACACTCCCAGTGGATTCAGGCCAGTCTAGCTAAATAGTCTAACCCCAGCTTCCCCATCTGTATAACAGGGATAGTAATATTTACTTACCTATCTCCTGGGAGCGTTATGTGGATTAATTATTTAATGCTTGAGAAGCACTTTAAAGATTAAAATTCCTATTTGACTACTCAGTATTATTACTAAAGCAGAACCTTACTAATCCACACCAAAATTGGCAGTGTCCCTTCACATCTGAGCAAAGATTTATTAATAAGGTTGTCGAGCAAGTTCTCTTATAATTAAAGCTTAATTATTCTAATATAATATTCTGGAGTAGATTTACTAATTTGGTGTAAAGTGTAGATAATTACAGCTAAACTACAGTAAGTAAAACCGATGAACAAACATATCCCAGGTTTGGGTCACATAAACTGGCAAGCAGACTTCCCAAAGAAAGGGAAAGTCCCACCCATAAATCTTTTCTAACATTTTTTTTCATGGCTTCCTGTATTTCTATCCAGTTGACAATACTGGAAGATAAGTACCCAAAATACAGGACCTGAAAGAATGCAGCCATACCTCTGTCTCCACAACATCAGTTATTCCATTTTTCATTTAATCTGGATAAATAGGTAAAATAGGAATTCAGTAATAGTTACTGTGTCTCTGCAGTTTGCCATAGGACTAAATCCAGTCTTCTGCTGTTGCAGCATAGTATCCCAGAAAATCCCTCTCCTGCTGCTCATCTCACAGTCCCTTTCCTTTGCTACAGAACAAAATTAATAGCAAAACTGCATCACTACAATTTGTTCTTACTCAGAGTTAGCTTCCCCACGTATCTGTGATGGTATCCTTGCCACAGGGAGCTGTGTACCAAAGGGAACAGTGTGAAGGCACACAGGAATATTCCTGTATCACCCAATCCCTGTGTCAGAGCCTTGCCAGTGGCCCAACTGTGTGACACCCCAACTAAATTAAACTAACAAGACTTCTCATTATCTCTCCTCATTGACATGAGAAATATGATGAGTCTAAATGATGACAGAGAGTGACCCAAAAACCTGTTATTCCAACCATTAGGGGAGTGAAGGCAAGCTCTGTCCATAGAGGGACTTGCAGGTCCTGCCTCTCTCCTGGCTCCACCATCCCATGCTGCAACTCCTGGCTGATGCTTTGTGGCCTAGCTACAGGGAAAGGTTAGCAGAGGTCATGGCTTTTATCACATTTCTTATTCCTAGCTTAGAAAAAAAAAAAAAAAATAAAAAAAAAAAAAAAAAAAAAAAAAAAAAGAAAATTAAATGTAGAGTTGTTTTTTTTTTACTTTTGACAATATGAAGTAACTGTGGCTCTCCAACCAATGCTTAACAAACATGACCATAGAGAGTGTTGAACCTTGTTGAGCAAGAGCAACACAGATATGCAGCCCAGAATTTTGAACATCTGGGTTTTCTAAGAATGTGTCGTTTGTGTTTACTTATTAGGAGCCGAATGTTGCAGTGTAAAAATCATTTATTCGTGCACTTCCATCTCATTATAGAGTTTTCAGATAAATTTGTGTCAGCATCCTAAAGATATCAGATACTACAACAGCTTTGACAGCAGGGGTGGTCCCAGAGCCAGCTCTGCACCTTCATTGCCTAAAGGCCCCCAGCCTGAAAAGAGTTTGCTGAAGCAACACCTAAAAACTGTTTCTGCAGCTTCTGCCCTAAGCAGAGCAGGAATATTTATTCATGAGCTTTGTAACTGAGTTCAAACCAAGTGTTTTGCTCAAGATCCTGCTCTCACTTGTAGAGTGAGAACCTCAGTGCCTGCCAGAAACACCTTTCTAGGGGCATTTCATACACAGTCAAAATGCTCTGAACTCCTCATTTATTAAGCAAATTTTATTTATTATCTACGTGCTTCTAATAATGACAGCTATTTGTTGACCTAACCGAATGTGATGCCTACTGTTAATGCCCATTTTTAGCTGTGATAATTAATAATTTTAATATTTAACTTTAATTAAGTGTGTAATATCCAACTCGTAAATTATTCAGTCTCCATAGAATGTTTTTCATTAATACCACACGTTTTATGAACACCTTTTATGACTTAATATGGCTTAATTCTATTAATAAAAGCTAATATGAAAGTCATTATCTTTTTAATTATACAGTAACTTCCAGTGTAGGTTTTCCAGCTCCAGCATGGCTCTGGGAGAGAACTGCAGAAGTTTCTCCAGTTCTACTCCACTGCCTGACCACACAGGAAAATATAAAACCTTCTTTATTGACAGGACAAGTATTTCCTGAGTGGCTCTGATCTGATAAATATGTGAGATGCTCAGCACTTCAAAAAGGGCACCAAACCACTTGGAGGACCTATTGAATGATAATATGTGGTTAGAGCAGAATCACTCAAGACTGGTACTTAAGCTGTCCACAGACTGAACATTGACATAACAGTGAGGAGCTTCCTGTGGAGGGTGAAAGCCTCATGCAGGCTGCTGCTCTTCACTCCAGCTCTTTCAGTATTAGTAATCCTGCAGCATTTATGCAGATGGATTAAGCTGATTCAAGGAAAAATCTGATTTACCAAGTGTTACAACCTGTCCCTGGAGGCAAGGGTAACTGCAGTTCTTGTTAATAAATGCCTTGGAGGGGATTAGAGTGAAGGAACACTGAACAAGTGGTGTTTAAATATGTTATATGTATGCACGTATATATATGTGTATATATATATGTCTGTATGTATGTATGTACAGGGTTTATTTTTTATTTTAGAACAACATGGTTGAAATGGAAAGCAGGCATGTAGCCATTTTGGTTATTATTACCTATAGTAATACAACAATATAAAAGCATAAAAATATCACTTAAGAAAATAGGAAGGAAGGAAGGAAGGAAGGAAGGAAGGAAGGAAGGAAGGAAGGAAGGAAGGAAGGAAGGAAGGAAGGAAGGAAGGAAGGAAGGAAGGAAGGAAGGAAGGAAGGAAGGAAGGAAGGAAGGAAGGAAGGAAGGAAGGAAGGAAGGAAGGAAGGAAGGAAGGAAGGAAGGAAGGAAGGAAGGAAGGAAGGAAGGAAGGAAGGAAGGAAGGAAGGAAGGAAGGAAGGAAGGAAGGAAGGAAGGAAGGAAGGAAGGAAGGAAGGAAGGAAGGAAGGAAGGAAGATTGGTTCTAAGACATGACAGCCACCTCATGTCATTGTAGTTGAGCCAGTTATGGCCCATCAGAAGAGATGAATAATGTGAATGTCCTGATACCTTCCCCAGTGGGGTTTTACAGCTGAGCCAGTTGTGTAAAGGAGGACATTGGCATGATAAAAAGTATTATCCCAACTCACAGGATCTACTCTTATCAGCCTCTTCTCCTGTCTGGCTCTAAACCCAGCGTGTCCCTAAACAAAAGTTCATGCCCACCTGCTCTACTTCTGAGCTGTGACTTTGCACATCCTCAGCAAAGCTCCTGCTGCTTTTGCAAATGGAAAATTGTTTGAGTCATTAACCATTAACATTTCAGTTTCTCACACCAAGTCTGCTCAGATTGGCAATTACGATTATTTAAATATTTAGTTGATAGGACTGTCTATTAGAACCATATCTAAGAATAAACTAAACTAGGTCTTGGAATGAGAGGTAAACTCTGCACCCATGATTATCTAGCCTTAAAATTTACAGCCAGAAGACTACTATAGTAAACTATTAAGCTGATTTACTACATTAAGGCACCTGTACAACCTACTTGTAGGTGTGGCTCCTTATTTTTTTCCCCTCTCCCATCCTGTGCTTGGGATAGCTTTTTTTCTGCATAGAAAAATGACCCTTTTTTATTCTTGCTATTGTAAGGGCAGTGTCAAAGTCTCAACCCTGTTGTAAGGTGTGAGTGATGTTGGAGAGAACCAAATGATGCAGAGCTTAGGCACTATTACAAAATCACAGTGAATTGTTTATGGATGCAATTTTTATTTAAGGGGTGAACAATGGCAGAGTAACTGGGAAAGGGCTAAAGCAGCACCCCAGGATCATCCAAGATAACCCAGGCCACCTGCTCTCCATGGCAGAAAGTCTGAGTATTTCTGAATTCATCAGTTATCTCCTGTGTCAGCCTAAAAGGTCTCAGGCTACTTGCTTGCAGTGACCTATGTTTTCTTTAAAACACCTGATGTGGGGTGATGGGTGTAGAGCTCTGTCTTCATCCACTCAGCTTTGGTCCACAGCCTTCAAAAGGGTTTTCTGTGAGAAACTCCCCAACATTGGTTGTGTACATGTTCAACAGAAGAGCAGACATCTATTTCCAGAGGTCCTTTGAGACACCTCTCTCTCTGACTCTGTGAGGCATTTAAATTATTATCTCAAGTGGAAAGATAGTAAAATACTGGTGAAACAGTATTTTACACAGTGAAACAGTGCCATAATTAAAGAACTAACTGAGGGAAAGGAATTTACTGATGATGCCCTGGGTATAATAAGGTAGGATCAAAACCAGTGCAGAATAATAATAGGAACCCTCCAAGTCAGATCAGTTGCTTCTCATGTTTCTTTGTTAACCATATTTAAAAGACTACATTACATAAAAAATTGAGAAGTGCTTTCATCCATAGTGCTTGCTACAGATTAAAGCAAACACAAATCAATGTGTGTGGCTTTTTTGTTTCAAGAAAACATTCAGCATTTTTCTAAAAAATTTTTGAACTTCTTTTCCTTGCAATATACAATTTTGCCCTCTCCTACTGAAGTTTAAATTTTCCATTTCTCTCTGTTCCCTTAGCTCCAACACCAAGTAAGATCATGTCCTGAGCTTCTGTAGATTTGGTCTTCAAGCATAACTAACAATCTGTTCTTTCTGAAGTGTTGCAATAATTCTAAAATTAGATCTCTGAACATGAAAGCACTTTTCTAACAAACCTCTAAGCAGAGTACAGAAAAGGTGATGAAAGTGAATTTTACCTGGGATGAGATCATTCAGAGTCTCATTAAATGGCCCTTGCAAGAACTTTATGAACACTGTGTCTGTTGCAAAAATATTTAGGGCATCTTCCATTTAATATCTAGGTAAAGTAGATGGATATAATGAACACAAAGGAACTAAATAATCAGTAATGACCAAGAACATGAAAAGAATTAGGGCATCTGAGTATCAATGGCACTAGGACCTGAGCCAAGCAGGATGTAGAGCTGTGCTTCCCAGTGTTGGAATAGGTCAGTGGCTGAATTTTCTGGATGTAAAATTAAACATTTCAAGTTTACAGAGGAGATAGAAGTATTCATCACTTACACTACACTTACATTCGTATCTCTTCTTGTGATTCTTGAGCTCTTGTGATTCTTGAGCTCAGCTCCATGTAATAGGAATAGTAGCCACCTTTTCCAGTATTAGACCAGTGACAAAAACAAAAATGCGTGACTTTGGGGACAGAAAAACTAGGTCTGGCGTTGTTTCATACCCCACATATCAGTCTTTCTTAATGAATTATTCTGCTCTTTGGAAAATGCCAAGCACAAAATTTAGAAGTGAAAGATGTCAGGGCTCAGATGCATGTTTGTTTTCCTGTAATCTTTTCTGACTTATAAACTAACTCTGATTACCCTGAGCAACTGTCTTCAAACCTTGGAAAAAGAAATGTGTGAAGGCAAAAAAACTAATTACTAAAAAGTAGAAAGATTCCAGTCTTGAGCAAAACTACATTTAAAGGTATATTTATAATGTACTCTAAACATTCAGAGTCACTGTGATATTGTTGAGTACAAACAGACAAGTGGTTTAACAAATATGGCCACATTAAGATAGCAAATAATTAGATCAGGTTTTCATTATATCAGAAACAAGATTTCAAAATACTAAGCTGATCTCTCAACTGCATTGTGTGAGAAAGGCAAAGTAGTTCATATGCCAAAATAACTGAGTAAACCTGGGTTTATTTTTATAAATGTATATGGCATGTATCTAATTCCTATGCATAGAATTAACATTTTGCACCCTTAGCACATTGCCATCATACCTTTGTAAAGCATAAGAGCAGTAGCAATGATGGAAAGGCTATCCCACCTGGATGTGACCACAGTGACTGAGCGAAGGAAGTGCCACATCACAGCAGAAGGCCCCTAAACCCATTGGTGTTTGCTTCCAGGGCTACTTGGTGTTCAGGGATCTAAATGTGGATAAGTTCAGTGGAAGGCGAGGCAAGAGAAGTGTAATTTTAAGCCAAGAAAAGTGCAATTTGTGAGAAACCATTTGCATAGCATATCGAATAATTAACAGGAATTACAATTTATAGCTAGAAGTACAGGCAGGCCATAAGGTGGGGGCAAAGCCCATTGCCACTCACTTTCTGGGAGAGGCTGGGAGAAAAGGTGGCATATTGTGTCACATCTCCATAAGGCTGATAGCTGAACAGAAAGTACTAAGAGCTTTTCTAACCATGAAATTTTCAGAGAATCGCTGATTTCAGGAGACAAAGGGTCTGTGTGTTTGGGTTGTGGAAGTGTCAGGATAAAATATTAAAAGATTCTTTATATATTTTGAAACATCCCTCCTTAGAGAGCATTAAAGAAAAGCTTCAGGAGGCCAATGCAATCAGGAACATCAAAGACATGTCAAGCTATAATGAGAAAGACCCAAATGCATTTCTGGTGTAGCACTGCCAACATTAGTGGATACTCACCAGGGGGCAATTTGTCCCGTTTTTGCTATTAGCAGCAACTATAAGAACTGCTTGCCACCTCCTGGCAATACATAATTTCAGACAAAAAATGGGGGGAAAAATAAAGCATCATATTTTTTTATTCAATCAAACCCTCTTTGATTCCCTAGGAAAATAATTCTGGGAAGATATGGGTACAGCTGCTTAGACATTTCAGAAAACACTTCATTCAGACTAATGAAAGTGTTCAAAGCTTTAATATATTGTGCATTATTCGTATAATTCAAAAATTAAAAAGGCTTTGAGATTTTATTGTAGTTAAGTCAAAAAATGTGATGTGATGTAATTTCTACTCTTACTACTAAATATTCAATTAAATTAATATTAGTACTTTATGGATAATTATATCTGATGAAAAATCACACATCCTTGATAAATTACTATACAATTATATAAAATATTTTGATGCAACAAATCAGAGCCACAAATCAGAGGTCCATGGGCAGAGCTCTTGTCTCTATTAGGACTAAAGCCAGGGTTCTTTTTCTCATGGTTCAGCCATCAGCCAGCACTGGATCCAGGTAGAACAGTTAAGACAGGAGCAAATATACTCATGAGAGTAGTACCCTCATTTCCACTCCATTGAATGTATGAGAGCTGACAGAGCAAAACAAACAATTCATGTATGTGGCAGCTCTACCTCAAATAAAAAAACCTTCAGACAGAAAACTTCTGCTCCTGATGGTTTTTTCCCTGTGTCACTCTTCCCCCAAAATGGCTGTGTTCATCTCCCACTTGTCCTCCCACACACTCCAGATCTTGTGTCTGTGGTGGCTCTAACTCACTTAGCAACTTTCTGCTTTGCCTGGGAGTTGTGCAAAGCTGGTCGTAGGTGAGTTATTCTTACACATCCCATGGAGAAGTGCCCCCAACTTATATTACAGTAGCTTGTGGAAACTAAAAGCCACCCAGTAAACACCTACTAAATTACACCAAATGAAATGCCATCACAGTGACAGATTATAGTGCTGCTCCCAGCTCATTTGTCGTGTCTAAGCTAGTAGGTCAAGGGAGATTTTCTCCCTGCAAAAAAGAAGGAAGGCATCTATTAGCGTTCAGTGAGAGGTATGCTTTTGAAAAACAATTTCTCTGACTGTAAGGGTGTTATCAATGGTGACAAAGTCAGAGGAAAGTTTAAAACTATGTTGTCCCTGAATCTCTCCAGCAGTTGCAACTGAATGCAATATTCTTCTCATCTGCTTGCAAGTTGTTTGGGCATTAGTAGTTCATGCTCTGATAAACAAATACTGTTTACAATTCCTCCCAGAGGTGAAGGGAGAAAAAAGTAAAATCAGTGCTCTGCCTCTGGTTTAGTATGTTTACAGAATGCTTTTAGATACGTTGAAATAACAAAAGTAAAAGTAGATTATGTTCCTAATTAACACAAAGGTTTTATTAAAAGCCTTAGACCAACAAAATAAAAAATATTCAAAAATATTAATAACTCTCTCAAAAATATAGCTAGAAACTGAGTATAATCATGAAAATAAATTACTAGTTTAACTGCTCTGCAGGATAAAATTTTACATTTTTCTCCTGTTTATATTTGCTATGGAGAAGCAATCATTTTAGTACTGGTTGAACAAATCCAAATGAACCCTTATGGCTTGAACACAGCTCCTTAAGAGGTTTTTCTTCTGAGCAACAAATTACTTACATTCCTGCACTTCGCTCTACTCTAGTAATTTTTATATTTTTCCATAATGTTCAAACATTAGTGGGAAGTTGGCTACAATACCCTCACATGAGTATTCTCCTCACTAGCCAGTGACATACTGCAACAATGGCTTGTTGACATTAATGTCTATCAAGGCTGAGGACAACTTTCTATATAATGTCATTTCATTTGAAAGAAAAGCAGGTTAGGTTGGGTTTACCTGGCTCAGACTGATGTTACTTAAACCTTAAAGTCATTTTCTTCTTACTTGCAAGCGCTATATTGCCAAAGAATATAAATGATAGTTTTATTCCATGGCAACATTGTTCCATAACCACTAGAAATACAACCTATATATAGGTGCCTTCCCAGCAAGTATTTTAAACATAGTGCAGCCAGTGACACACCTGGGGCTGTCCCACAGCCAAACTTAAAAAGCTGTGGCTACAAGTTTTCTTCCTTAGTTGGCCAAGCTGTCTTTTACTTAGGGTTTTCTGGATGAGAGATAAAATCCAGTAATGCATATAATATGGCATGTCCCAGTTTATAGACACCTATACTTATATATCAGTATATGTAAGATATATGCTGATTCACTTTTGATGAAGTATCTTCTAACCCACTATGATTTCTCACTACTACATTTGGTTGTTTTTTCATCCCATTTAAAAAAGAAAGTAGAAGAAATTCTGTCATCTCCAGGGAATGAAGCAGTAGGCCACAAACCCCCAGGTCTCCTCTCCAGAGCATCCCACAAATAACTGGTACCATATTATCCTTTGTGCCTCAGAGGAGCCACAAGAGGCGTTT
Organism: Sturnus vulgaris; assembly: GCF_052056855.1. NCBI lineage: Eukaryota > Metazoa > Chordata > Aves > Passeriformes > Sturnidae > Sturnus > Sturnus vulgaris. The sequence continues at coordinate 63,059,175 of NC_142247.1, read as the reverse complement.
GTCACCTTGATTTTGAATGGTGCCCCTGGTTTGTCCTCGTGGAGGAGAAACAGCTGATTTGAGCATAGTGGTACATTTTCACAGAGGCAGTGTTGTTACCCAAAAGCATCTTCCTGCTCCAGGCTATTTGGTGTTTTTACTGGTGTGCAGCTGACACAACCCAGAGTAACAGGATATTTCTGTAATCAGAAGCTCTCACAGCCTAATGCAAGATTGGTTAGTGGCCCACTGCTCTTCACTGACACTGAAAAACTGTTAAAAAAAATCTCATGGACAACTAGGAAAGAAGATTGTAGTTCAGACAAATATGCTGGTCCAACCTTTGGCACCACCTCTACCCTGGGTAGGAGGGACAATGCCATGAAAAGTATAAACTTCATTTTCCCAAGCTCAAGGTGGCTTCCTCAGAGTTTTCTCAGGTACCTTGCTGGTGCACATAGCATGCTGAGTCCCACAATAGATTTTGTGATTTGGACTCTGTGCATGGCTCAAGTATTAAATAAAATGAGATCCCTTGGATTTCAGATTGAAGAAGAGCCAGGGTGGGGTCTGTGCTTCAGGCACAGGTTGTGGTCCTGTACCAGGCTGGTGGTGCAGAAGAACAGAAATAGAGAACAAGTCCATCAAAGTCAATGCTTTTTGTAGGCAAACTCCTAGGAGCTGATCACTCTACATGCACGAGTCTTCTTCTTATTTTTTCTTGCTTGAGTGCCAAGCTGGGAGCAGATGGTACATTAGTCACCCTTAACTGGAGGGTAAGAAAGTGTGATTTCTTTTTTTTTAAATTCAGTTGAGACCCTCAGCCCATTTAGATTCCCAGCTCAATGTTTATTTGTCTTACACAGAACTTATACTTTCTACCCCTCTCAAATGCTAATCCTCTCCACACATATGCTCATTATGCAAAAGCATATGACAAACACCATCTGGGAAAATAAATAGCTCCTCAGCTAACTGTGCTGCTCCCTCCCTTTACGTCACCCACCTCACTATTGTCTCTCCTATTTTTATCTGCAAGACAGCAGTCACTCAATCCAGCTATTAACTTAAAAGTGCTGTTTTAATAGCAAGCTGCAGATCCCAGGATGGGCAGTAGAATCTATTCCATTTTTTGAGATTATGTGTCTCCATGATAATTTGAAAGCACCCATAGCACTGAGAAAAATGCATGTTACTTTTTTAAAGGGCAGCTGATATCACTGAGAGATACTAGTCCTGACCTGAAGAAGTCCACGCTTGTTTTTTAGCTACAAGGTTACATTTTCTCCCCCATAAAATATTCAGCTCTTGCCACAAGTTCTACCTCGTTTCCATGGATTCCTGAGACAGTCCTTCATCTCTGACAGATTATTCCTCATACCGTTCAAAGCCAGGCAATGGTGCTAAATAGGGAATGACATTAGCCAAGTTCAGTGATTTCTCTAACCTCTAAGTAGACGGGTAAGAATAGGAGCCATGCTGTCATTAATCATGATGGATTTGTTTTCTGCCAGAAGGTTAATCATAAGAAATGAGGATGTATATGCAAGAGAAAGGCATCCCAGAATATTCTGGTTTGGATTAGGAAAATCATTGTGATTCAGCAAAGGAGACATTTATTTAGCTAAATTAAACAGGATCTGCACAATCCAACCATATTGTGTTGAGGCTAAGTAACCAGGAGAAATTCAAAATGCACAACCAGGAGACTCAGCAGCTGACGCTGTGATATAAAGGCAGAGCTGTGTAAGTACCCTGTAAGAATTGTGGGGCCATAAACACTGCAATACTATATTTGTTTAGAAAAAATATGAGACAGAATTCAATGATGACCTTATCTGAGCTACAAATTCTTGTCAATTATTATATGCTTGTAGGGACATGTTTAATAGATGGCAGAAAGTCCTTCTCATTTGTCCTCAGAGACAGCACTGATATTGCCCAGCTAAGAAATCCATTATACAGCTACAAAAGAGGCTATTTGATTTCATGAGCATGTGCCTTTATTATTTTAAGAATAATTTAACATAGGCAGAGGAAAGTGGAATCTGTATGAAAAAAAAGATTGGGGTTTCCAGAATTTGCAGTTACCAGCTTTTGTGACTCTTATGTCTCCTGGGGGTTTTTTGGTTTGGTTTGGGGTTTTTTTTGGTGTGCAGAGATTATTTTTTATTTCTCCCCATTTGTTCCACAATTGAGGGAGTTTTACCTCACCTGAAACAGAGGGGTTTAAGGCTGGTAAATGGTTTGGGTATCAGTGTTGCTCAGGATACGTGTGCTGCTGAGTACGCCCTTAACTCTCCTCTTTTTGTTGTTAAAACAGACGAACCAAACTCCTGGAGTGCTCCCTCTGCCACCTCCCCAGGTCTGCCGGAAGTAGCTCTTTCCCTCGACGACATAATCTCACCATTATCTTCATCACACATAGCCCCACCCTCTGACCCTTCTCACCAGATAAGCCCAGAGCCAACATGGGATATCAAGAGGGAACACGATGTAAGGAAACCAAAGGAGCTTTCGGTGAACGGTCACAAAAAGAAAAGGTTAGGAGAACAAAGAGAAAGGTCAGCAAGTCCTAAAAAGGTAGACAGGTCAAAGCACGAAGAGGCTTCTTGGAAAGGATATTCAGAAGGCAAAAATAAGACCACTGATGGTGGCAGGCCCACCTCAGAAAGCAAAGCGGTGGGACACGGCGTTATGATCGAGGCTGGCGCAAGAGAGCACGTGTGTGCTGGAACCAGTGATGAACAGTTTGGGAGGCTGAGGAAGCCAGAAAGCAAGAGAGGAGGATCTCTTGGCAAAAAAGATCACAGATCCACAAACACCAGTGAGAAGTCAGCTGCAGCACCCGACCATGTCAAGATCGATACAGGAGCTACCAAGGCATACAGTAGCACCCGCTGCAGCTCGCCTGGAAGTGATATGGACCACAGCCAGAGGGACCCTGATGGGAAACCCAGCGAGTTCCCCAGGAAGGGACATCTCCACTCCATTAGCACTCGCAGCACCAACACCACAGTTCGAAAGGCAACGGTCTCTCCAGGGCCGTGGAAAATCCCTGGCTCAGATAAGCTACCTAGCGTCCTGAAGTCTGGTACTTCTGCCATGAGCAGATAAGCAAGGGACTGTTGCCCTCTAACTGTCTCAAACTGACGCAGAACATTCTTCTTAGTTTTTGTCTCACATTGGTTTGTTTTAATTTATTTTAACTATCACACATATACACAAAGCATTGAGGAATGAAAACATTAGTGTGTAATTCCATGACAATGTGCACAGTATCTAATAAGTTCAAAAGCATATAGTCAACACAGAGATTTAAAATCGACCCTAAAGTCCCAGTTCCATTTTAGGGACTTTGGCAGCTATGGAAGAAACCAAAACAATATGAAGGACAGTACATCAGAGAAGGATAGTGCAGTGTAGCTTTAGCATTTTTTTCCACTGCATGAAGGACTTGGATTTCATTCAAACTTTATATCAAGAAACTGGAACAAGTTAGAGCAATCACAAACTGGAACATCGCCTTAAATAAAACTGCACGGAGCAAGCTGAAAACGAGAGAGGATCTTTTCATGGAGCTAAAATGTTGTAAATAAATTGTTCTCGACATATCTAGACAGGGGTTAAAGGGTTTCTTTAAAGCATCGTTTGGAACTGTACACCCATGACACGTCTCCACTGTTAACACTTTGGGATAGTCCACGTGGTACCCTGTAGCATAGTCCACTGGGCGCTACGGGAGAGTGGGGAATCCAGTGGATTAGTTTCTGTGATACCATTTCTACTGCCATTTTTGTGAACAAACCATGTTTCTGTACATTGGAAAGGAGTTAAGGTGGAGTTGTATTTGCAAATTATTCTCAAAAGTGATTTATTACAGGTTCCCCAAGTCCTGTGAGGTAGCACACAAACCAATTGGTCAGGCTCAAACCCCAGGCATCTGCAAGGCCCTTGCAATGAAAGGAAGAGTGCTACAGAGAAAAAGCTGCAGTTTCCTTAAGGAAAGGCCTTTCCTTCCTGCAGAAGATGATAGCATCACTTATCAACAGTGCTATGTTTCATACCCATCCACATTTACTTAGGACACTCTCACCTCTCATCCCCTCAGTTTGGCAGAGCAGGTGCCTTTCAGGCACATGTCAACAATAATTAGACTGGTTTCTGAAACACAGTTATCAGTGTCCTCATTCACTAAATTCAGTATTTTTCCATTTTTTAAATGGTTTCCAATTTACCATTTTTTCCCCCATCTCCATTTTTTTCCTTTTGTTTTTTATCTTTCTTGCTTGTCTGTTTTGAATTTTAAGCCTTAAGTGCCAGGTAAACATTCCAGTCTGCCTTCACAGGAAATAACTCCAAGTTCAGTCAGTCATTATCTTGTTTCAAAAAGATTTGTGTGTGTCTGTGTAAGTGTGCGTATGCTTATTCGTCTGTCAAAATTAAAACAAAATCCTGGGCAATAATACATTGGTAATTAAAAAAAAAAATCATAAAGCTAAGTACTGTCAAAAATTCGTATTTAAAAATTACTGTTCACTAGCAATCTTAGTTCCTCACATGCTCTGCTGAAAAACTAGATTGAGATTGGCTTTGTTCCAAGAAATTAGCACATTACTGTATGTCTCAAACATTGCACTGGACTGCGAAATTTATAGACATGTTTCTTCCTGTCCAATTATTTGAAAAGCCTCAAGTCAAGGATTTTGCAGCTTTCAAACATTTTTTTTTTTAGAAAGAAAAATCCATTTATAATTTCTAAAAAAGCACAAACCCATGTAGCTGTTTATAAAACTCTTATTTAATGGGAAAAAAAAATCTTTATCCCCTGAACTAGAATCCAGTATAATTTGCCATTAATTTATTGAATCTGATTTTGGACAATGCTTCTGTAGTGTAGATGCACGTCCCGGTATCTTATTTTTATGTATAAAGAAAGCAAACAATGAAATCTGAAAAACAGTTGAGATTATGCTTGCATAAACTCTAATTTGCACAGTTCACAGCTACTCCTTGTGCAGTAATTGCTTTATGCGGCTGTAATCGATAACCTGTGAAGACAGCACATCATCTAAACCCCATTCCAAATAATATTTCTGTGTAGTGTTAGCTGTGAATTTACCTTGTACAGCTCTATCTCTATAAATATAATTCCATGTATTAATAGTCACAGAAAGGCTGTAAGTGAGCAACTATTTTTATGAAACGCACCACTATGGATAAATTAACTTTTACAGAAATCTTGTTTACTGTATGATATTCTAAACCACTGTCAAATAAAATATATATCCAAAAATCTTTCATTTTTTCAACTGTATATAGTTTGTGTTAATTTTGAATAACAGGCTTCAGTGTTACCCTGAGAAACAATCATTTTCTTGCATACAAGTAGAGTTAATTAACTACTGCATTATAAAAAACGGAATAGAACATTTTAATTTCTTACTCCAATTTATGAATAACCCAAACAAATTTTATAATGGCAAGCTAAGGCTTATGAGGCTACACAGACAGAGGAAAATCATGTCCTTGGTGGAGAAGCCTAAACCCTTTTTCTCCTTCCTGTCCCAGGAGAGACAGGATCAGGGTGGCCAGACTCCCAGCAGTGAGAGACTACTTTTGAGAGTACACCACATATACAGAATTAACCTGAGCATAAACCATATTTACCTCAGAAATCGGGCAGTTCTAACTAGCCCTAGAAAGGTTTTGTTGACAAGCTGTGTGAAGGGGGCATAATTACATTTTCAATTTATTTTACAGAAGAAAAATGTCTCAAAAAACATCATAATGGTGTAAAAATATTGGTAACCAGCCAGCCTCTTTTGAGACCAAATCCTCCCCTCATTAAATGCTCCTTACCTCCTGTTAGGCAAAATAAATCATCAGTTTATAGATCTAGACACTGTAAGATGCCTACATGGAAAACAAGTAATATTTTTCACACAAATATGACATTTTTAAAAATAAGCATTTTCTGTTTCCTTAAAATACAATTTCCTTCAAAAAATATAATTTGTCTTCATACAGCCTGAGTCAACTTCTGCAGAACTTTGTTTTTCAGATTAATGTTCCCCATAGAAAATTTCAACCAGCTGAACTAATAACATAATTTTGCATTACAATAAACACATAGAAAATATGAAGCATCTTTAACAGTCAAAAATAATTTGCTGTTGTTTAAATAGCCACTATTTTCATTGTTGGAAATCTGGGTGTGTGACTGGTTCAGACCCAGAGGTATCACAGGGAAGTGTGCTGAAGCCATATGGCTTCATCCAGTCTAACTTCTTCTGTTAAGAACACGTCGTTTGTCTTTTAAACATAGCAGTACAGCATTTGGATTGCACTGCTGTTATTATGACACCTTTTAATATCTCTTTTTCATATGTTTGCAACAAGACAAGGAAATAGATGCCTTCTTTGATGCAGATTCTCTGGTCCAAACTGCAGTGTAAGTAAGCCTGCCAGCCTGTGATCACCAGTGCACATTTGGGCAGGAATTTTGACAAAAACCACCACAGAGAGATGTCAGTGCAGCCCTTTTCTTACCCAGTGGCAAATGTGGGCTCTGGAGCTCGCTCCTTCTCCATGTGCTTCTCTGCTTAACCTGTTCACACAAACTGCAGAACCTGGAAGAGGAGAATTTCAAACAAAATTTAATTAAAAGCCAGGAAATTGAATAGGTCCCACAAGATCTCACCAAAGATGTCATCTTTTCTTCCAGAAAGCTGCAGGACAGACAGCACTCTTCCCTTAGTTACAAAGGAGCATATGTTGCACTGGTTTCACTACACTGTACTCCCCTAAACAGGAGGGGCGTTTGTAGCCCATATATCCACTAATTCCATGGCCTTAGTGCTGCCAACAATTAAGCCCCAGTGTGGATAGCTGCCTACTAGGAATTGATGCAGAAGTTCAAACATGGACCCATTTCTTCCCTAATACTTTTCATCTGAATGTGCAGCCAGCCACCATTGCCAAAACCTTCTCATCTCCACCAAAGATGAGATGCCATCTGATCTGTGCCATCTCTGCTAAACACAAACATCTCATGCTTAGCCCTCTCTACATCCCATGTACTTTCATCACCACCAGATTTATTCTGAATCTCTTCTCTTCCTCCTCAGCTCTCCATTGGTTCTTAATCCTATCTCTGAGATAAGTGCTGCTGCCATTCATTAAATCAAATCTTCCATTCTCCATTTACTCCTTCTGTCCCTCAGAATTTGCCTTCCTCTTTTTCCCTTGTTCTTTTGGCCTTCTGTCACCATCTGGCATCTCTCAGCCTCTACCTGATGTCAGCAGCTCAACATGAGATACCTCTTCTAAGAGGTGTCATGAACAGTTACACACCAGGTCATTAACCCACTCCTGGGTGTCATACAAATGTAAAGACATACCCAACCCCTTGCACTGAAGCCCAAATCACCTCCCTCATCCTCCAGAAACCACCAGTGGTTACTTATAAGACATACTGAGTCTACATGCAGCCAGTAACTACTTTTTCAAGTACAAATAATGTTTTATCTTATTTGCTGAAGGTCTGTACTGGTAATGATCCAGGCATTCAGGCCAGGGTTTGTGGATGCAACATACCATGATCTCTACTGGAAGTCTCCAAATTCATTTTACAAAGGTTAGGACAGGCAAAGCTGCAGGCACATTTCTGTCTTAGCCACTATGCTCTTTTTGTACATTGCTGCTGTCATGGAAACCTGGGGCCAGAATTGCAGAGGCAAAAATGGAAGAGCACACCTCAGCAAAAGAGGATGTCAGCCTCCAGGTTTCTCCTTGCTTGGAAGGAAGTTTTGCTATGAAGTGGAAAAGTTTCTTGGTACACTGCCATGGAGCTCAAAGCTAGAGAAGCTTTGAACTTATCCAGGGATGTCTGATCCCATTAGGGACTGACTGTCACATAAGTATCCAAAAGAGCCCTTTCCCTCTTCTGTCCCCTAGGAGTTAGGATATTTTCTGTAACTGCTGCTAAAAAGGCCACACAAGCATGGCAGGCTGCCTACTCTGCTGACTACTGAGGGGCTGGGAGAGAATTGCCATGGCTGTGTCCCACAGGACTCCCACCCTCCACAGCTACCAGACTCCAGGACCCCCAAGGCTCTTGGGGGAGGAGGGCCCCAAGATATTTTGGGAGGGCCCCAGAGAAATAGACACTCAGAACCAAGCACCTTTACCTTCACAGCTGTCATCCAAACAGTGTGTGACTTTAACTAGCCATCACTCCCAAAGGGAAATCCAGTGCATTATCTGGACAGAAACAGCTGTGTTTCAGCCAGGATTCACACATCACCCCTCACAGGTCCCCTGCTCAGCACCCAGAGCTGTCCTCTCCCTTGGAGAGAGACACCCAGAACAGCCCTTCCTCAGCACCCAAATAGGTACCTGTAGGCTCTGCATAGCCACCCTCCTCATGGAGCCAAGGCACACGTGCTCAGTCCAGCCTTGAGGGTTCTGGAATATTTTTCTCAGTATTTCTAAAAGCAATGACATGATCACACATTTATCTCCATAGCTAGCACCTCAGCTTAGAGCAATTTTTTTTTTTTAATGTCTTGTCAAGACACAGTAACATAAGCAATATCTCTGAATTATAGCCAATCTAAAAATTATGTTGTGCCCTTCCTGTCTTTAGTGCCTCTATGGCAACAAGTCACTCTGCCAGTTCAATTAATCGATAAGAAGAGTTTTGCTTACAAGGTACAAATATATATCCTTTAAGCAGTTGGGGGAACACCAGTGCACAAAGACCCACTCCCACTCACACACAGGGACCTGGAACACCATCTTCCATTCAGGATCTGCCCAAATAACCGTGTTTGAGTTGGATGGCTGCCCCTCTCAGGAAAAAAAACAAAACGCATAGGAATGAATGCAGACTGATCCAGAAAGCTATTGTTCATCCACAGATCAACTCCTGAACATGTAAAGACATTTAAACTGAAAAAAATAATAAATAAGCAAGAAATGGTGCAGGAAGAAGAGGAGTGATGAGACTTTCTGTGATATGGCCACCTGCTGACCTGCTTTATTTTCAACTTCTTCAAGCTTAAAAACTGAAAAAGATGAACTATCAAACATGACAAATGCTGCAACAAAGCTCTGCAAGTCTTGGGGACAGCGGGAAATAATATTTAGTGATTAGGCTTCTGAAGAGAATTAATTTATTTAAGTATAAAATACCTGGGCTGGTGCTTGGGAGAGGAGAGCACACACCATCCCCTGCCCTCCAGCAGCACCTCCAGGGTGTCAATGGGCTCCTCCCACACAGATGAATCCCTCAGTTTGTCCAGAGGCTGCAGCCCTACTGAGCAGCCTCAGCAGAGGGCTGGCACTGCCATGGTGAGCCAGCACCAGCCCCACTATGACACACAAAGGTCGAGAATTCAATCCCTGGGATACTTGCCTTTATCTCTGCACCCCAAGAGTGCTGCATAGCACCAATGGACCTGTTTCCCATCCAAAGATGTTGTAGATGTGGAAGCAGTGGAAGAAGCAACTAAAATATGAAAGCCAAACCCAGACCTGTGATGAGAGCCCCAGTGCAGCTGTAAGCAGGAAGAAAGGTTCTGAGGAACCACAAATCCACAGCTACAGCAGGAGTGAGACCAGGGCAATGGCATCATTCTATCCTTCCCCTCTCAGAAAATTGGGGACATTGCTCTCCTGAATATTTACACTTCTTTACTAATACTCTAAAAGAAATACACATTTTCTTCCTGGAGTGCCCTTTCCTCAAAAGTAGTGAACAACAAGAGGCACCCCAACCAGTCCAAAACTCTTCTGCCACCACAAAGCAGCAGGGCTGCCCATGGTGCTGAACTTTCTATTCATACATATATATGGAATTCAAGAATTTTGATGTTAGTACTTTCCCAAAGGGATTAAAAACTATGCCAAGAGCTTTAGCTAAAGTACTTAAATAATTGCAATCCATAAACCAGAAAATTGTTCATCCTGTTTCTAAACCAGCAAGTACAAAAAGATTTAAGTACCTATTTAATTCAAGAAGAAAATCAGACCTTTCCCAGCATAGTCTAGAAAGCTCACCATGTATGAAACACCTATTCCAATTAGCACTTCATTCACTCCAAAAGTTTTTAGAAAATAAGCCCAGCAGGCAACATGGAGCACTGCAATCTGTTAGTACAGAATATTTCAGAGTACTTCTCAAATCTTGAACATCACAAACAATACTAATAGATTACTCTTTTATATTGCTCCAGGAAAGATGAATGCCAGCACGTGTCTCCTCCTGAATGACTCCTGTCTCCAATATCCCTGGTACTGCCTGGCTTCTCAGGTTGGTTTCTGATAGAAATGCACCCCAGTGTCACCATGCCATGGCAGCTGCAGGAGGTCACAAAGCCTTCTGAAGGCACCTTCCCCTCTGACTTGCACACCAGCACCAGAGCATCCCCCCTGCACCTAGGAGCATGGAGAACCACTCTGTGTGACATCCAGCTGAGAAGGGGTGACAGCTCTGACTGTGGAGCTGCACGAACAGCTCTGCATCCTTGGGCATGTGGCCCTGAGTCCTGCATTGGGACACCTCCCAACAACCTCCCAACAACCAGCACTCAGCACCACAAGCCTCCAAATGAGCCTTAAGTCAAGGGCTAAAGCTCTTTCCCTAACCACCATAGTTTATCCTGAGGGTCTGTTTTGGGGTGTACAAGCCTGGCTGTTTATTCCTTTGCCATACTAATTTATAGTGAGGCACTCTTCCTGAAAGAGGGGAGCTCCAGCAATGCTTCTGCCCCGACTTCACATCTCAAAGCAAGATAAGCTGCATGTCTGACAAAACTGAAAGATCACAGCCCCAGGCTCTGGCCATGAAGAAGCTCTGGAGGACCATCAGCCTCACTCCCTGTGGGAACACACCTCAAGCAGCCTCTGCCCAATTCCCTGCTCTCATCTCTCATCCTGCTCTCTTTATACTGAACATTTTTCACACTGGCATGCAAATTGCAAGTGCAGCCGAAATTGATCCCCTCCATACCTTCAGTCCCCTGAGGTTAACAAGTAGGTCTCCACCTCATAGTTTTATTGGTCCATTATGTTCTTTGATGAGCAGCTCTGTCTCAGATTCAATGGCTTTGGAATAAATTCAGAGGGTTTGATAGCTAGTGTTTTTAAAACGGATTGTGACAGTATTTTGAAAATTACACTGAAGTTATTCGTATTTCAGCCCCACTTAGAAGCCCCAGTATCTTTTGTCCTCATCAGCTGCAGTGAGCACCCCAGCAATGGGAGTGGAGGTGACAAGGTCACTGGAGGGGATGCCACCAGAGCTCTCCACTTTTTGTCAGCTCTTCCCACTCAGGTATCCCTGCTCTGCTGTGCAGGGCCTGGCAATCCCCATTGCTTATGGAGCTGATGAAGTCCAAACGGAATAAATGAGGGACCAACATGATGACAAATTCCCCCTAATTTCCCCATTCGTTTCAGGCATTTCCCTCACAGCAGGAGGACACAGTAAACAATGTGTACAGCAGCTCTGCCACCATCAGCCCAAGGCTGGCCTGGTGCAGACTACCCTGCAGAATCAGATGCTGATTTTCCCCAGCCAGGTCTGGATTGCCTCCTGGTGACCCAGCCAACACAGAAAAGTAATTGGGGACCACTGATCCAGGACTGGCCAAGTAAACATTGCAGGCTCAGGTGGAACAAATGGTCCCCACGAGTCAAAGCAGGGTAGTAGGAGCTGACACTGTACAACAGCAACAATTACTCTCACATCAAGATACCAAGCACAGGAAACCTCAGCCACCATAGCCTGAGGGACAGTAAAGAACTATTACATGTTTCTTTATAAAAGTCTGTATTGAAGTAATAGATTAAAAAGCAAAAAGGCAGTTGTAGCATTGTGAAATACAAAGTATGAATTGACCTGTTCATTTAATAACATCTCTCACTCCCTTTTCTTGCCTTTGTATGTCAAAAAGCTGTCCACAGCTTTTATAGGATACAGGAGTGGGATCTGCCCTGGGGGAAAGGGGGATAAAGCCAGCCCAAGTGGGATGCTGCTGCCTTTGCTCAGTGCCCTGGAACACAGTGCACGCCTGCACAGACACGTGTCCAGAGCAGAGAGAATGGAGCAGCTCTGCCACGGGGCTGACTCTTCCTGCCAGCCTCACTGCTGGGAGAGGGCAGCTCGGTCCTGTGATCTTTGTGGCCACTCCAGCCCACAGCAGGTCTTCTGCCCATGGGACTTTGTCCCCTGGCGTGCAGGGTGTGTCAGCCATGCAGGCATAGCCCTGCTAAAACTCTTCTGCTCTGTATACAGAGTTATTTATAGGCAAGAGAAAATAGACTCTGCAACCCAGTGCTGATCTTCTGAACTTTAGCAAAAAGCATTAGGGAAAAAATGCAAGCAGCATATTTTTTACTAAGGTCTTTCAGTAGAAAGGTCATTCACCAGCATACTAAAACCCAAAATACTTTAAAAGAAAACAATTTTATCCTCTAAATCATAAATAATATACATAGTCACAGAATTCTTATCATTGGCTAATATTGCGCCATTTAAAAAATATTTTAAATTACCATGTATGTGACCTTAGGCAACTACCAGATATTTTATAGTGTCTAATGGAATCAGGGCATGAAAACACTGAACAAAATGGACACAGAAGAAACTACCAAGTCATGAGAACTCAAATCACAGCAACACAGTTACACAGGCTGACCTACAGCTTAAGTAACACAATCAATATAACCCATAAAAAGTAAAGAAAACTAGAACCACATAAACTTATAAAAGTAGGTTGAGAATCAATTAATCGATCAGTGCAATCGGTTAATTAAAAAAAAGTCAAACTTTGAGTCTTTGGCAGGGAAGAAATATCCTCCCCAGGATGGTATCCACAAGATGTCTGGTCAGCTTAACACCTGCTGGAGTCATCTTCTCAAGAATAAACTGTCTCTGTGAGTTCATTATGCAATGTTTTTCATTTTCCCCTTTGAAACAAACTTTTTTGGGTTTTCCTATTTCTTCTATCATTACAAATGTCATGCAGCTGACATTGTCAAAAGCTCAAAGGACATGTAGCCTTAATCAAGACTGAGAATTGGTAATCAATAGATAAGACTATGTTGTATAGCAAGGAGCTCTGAAAGCATAGACATCTCAAATGATGTGTAAAGGAACAGGATGACACAAGGATCCCAAGGTGACAAACACAAAGCACAAATCACTAATCTGTGTTCCCAAGAGCCGTGAAGAACCTGTTTTAAGGCACAGTTGAAAACATAACATGAATATCCTGCATGGGGTGACAGTGCAAAAACTGCAGCAAGGGGGTACAAAAGGCAGTTTTGGACCCTTCAAGACCAGGACCAAGGGACAAAGAGAAAAAAAAATTGCTCCAGCTTCTTTACTGCTCTTAACATGAGTGGCATTGTTGTGCATCTGCAGCGGTTCCTCCATCACCTCCAGCAGAGAAAGAGATCTGCTCTTGGGTTTCCCATTGTCACATTCTGCCACTGCAGCTCTAGCAGCCACTTCTAGGACGTTACCTTTTACCAAGCCACTGGATAGGGAAAATCAGGTTTTAAGAGCAATGTGTGTGTGTGGCACAACTGGTCATTATGGATTAAAGGCAAGTCATCAGTCCCTGTAAAAATTTATGCAATACAGAGCAAATGAGACAGAGAATATCCAGTAGTCCAATGGTTAGAAAGATGAATTTTAGTGTCCCAAGTCCAGTTCCTGTTCCAGAGACTAATGGGATAAAAATACAGAGCAGGATTAATCTCATCCAAGTTTAGATAATCTACATTACCCTTCCTCATTCCAAGCTTTTTGCAAAGGACACCAATGGGCATTTTCAGAAAACTATTTGTCCGACACCTTTAGGAATGAATTAATTATTCCGCAGAACCATCTAAAAATTTCCACTGACTTGAAAAAGTGTGCAGGGTCACTAGCTCCAAGTCATGTCCAAGATCTCCATTTTGGAAGTCAGGATAGTTAAATCTCTACTAAAATATTCCCAGACACCTTTAATTTGAGCCATGTCCAGAGCATATGCATGAAGGAGTTAAGCAGGTAAACCCTGAGGGTTCAGCCAGTTATTTGTTATATTTCCTGTGTGCTACATCTCCACTCAGCTGGGGCAGAGGCTCAGCCCCATGGGCAGTCAGGAGCAAACTGAGCTTCAGCTCTGCCAGTGTGGGACAACTTAGAGAATTGCTACCAGCACTAACAAGGAAGGTACCCAGGCCCTTCTGAGAATTGGAGCTTTCCTACCCAGGGAGTCCTGCTGAGACCAAAACTCCCAGTGCCTGTTATTGTCCTGCCTGCACTGTTTGCACAGCCACTGCCTCTGCAGCCCCAGAACACACATGCAGTGCTCAGAAAGTAACACAAAAGTGAGTAACTGTGGGTGACACGAGTTTAAAAGAACGAATTTTTCACAGTGCATCTAACTAGCAGGTAATTACTAATGTGTTTGCAAAGGTGTCATGTTGGTAACTTACAGTCTCTCTTTCCAAAGTTCACATTTGCATGGCAGATCTGTGTCCTCTTCTGATGAGATGATGCTGCTTTTCACTGTGATGTGCATTCAGTGTCTGGAGAGCACATTCAGGGTTTGGTGTAGAGATGTTAGAGCTCTAACAGACCATGCACACGGTTTCCCTCAGAGTGCAATTCCTGGGGGGCTCATCACAGGTCCCTTCTTTCAGGTGCTTCTGCCTGGAACCTGTTAACACATCTGTCCCTGACACACAGCCCACCATCTCAATTCTAATTCCTCACACTTGTTTACCTTTCCTTCTTGCAGACCTCTCAGATGATTTTATTTTTGGGTCTGGTGGGTTTTTCCCCCATAAATTGTCGCTATGTTTTGGTTTTTTTCTCTCTCTCTTTTAAAAGAATACCAGATATTTTCAAAATCTAAGCCTGGGTCTCTCAGAAATGGGTTGAGGTCCTATTGGTTCCTGGACAGAACATGGAAGAAATCAATACCTGGGTACTAACTTCTTCCTTTTGGAGCACAGAAGCAGAATTATTTTCTACTTCTTTGCACATGTGATAAGACTGGTGAAGAACAGAAAATAAAATGTGAAAAGAAAACTTGCCTGCCTAAAGAGAGCACAGCAAAGAGGAGCTACGCATGCATGAACAGCCACACATGCTCACAAAACTCCATCCCAACAGTGGCACAAGCAGCCCCTGCTCAGAGTTTCACCAATAAAGCCTGTGCAGGTATATTCAGGCCCGACTTTCTCTTGTACTGGGATCATTTTAGCTTTCTATCATGATACCTGAATTTTGTGTTGTTTCTCTTATGGTAGTCATGACCTTGTAGTTATGTATATCAAATGATTATTCTATTTTCAAGGAAATATGAAAACAGTGGAATGTGTTTAGTGAGCACTGTCTGTACCATGACTGAATCCCAAAATACTCTTTAACTTACTTGGCTTTCTGAAAAATGGTTAGGGGCTGATATAGAAGCCCAGAAGATGAGGGGATAATGTGTACGTCTCTAATACCAATAGCTGGATGGCTGTGGAGCCATCCAAGGATTGTTGGTAATAACATGCTGTGGAAAAGAACAAGATGTGTCTGGAGAAGGGGAACATACTGGAATAGGGCAGTACTTTTCTGTGACAAACATCTTTTTTTCTGGCTGCTGGAGATAAGCACAACACAGTTCCATGCAAGCATGAAATGAAGCTGAGAAGGGGGCATGGAACATATGGGGGATCAAGACCACCCAAGACCCCTGAAGCCATTTGACTCATATCCAGAAAGGTCTGAAAGAATGGACTCTGCATGATCATTAATTCACATAGAAAGAGAGGAAATATCTTCTGGGCAGGGAAAATTATCTACAAAAATGTACCCCCACCAAGCCTGGGCATCCTTCCTTTTGTTCTTTCTTTCTCTTTCACACTTTCTTTCTCTCTTTCATTCATCTCTTTCTTTCTCTCTTCTTTTTCATTTTATGTCTTTATCCAAAACCCACTGTCATTTGCTAATATAGTCGGTTAGAGATTAACACACCATGCCAAGTGTGTAATTTACTAATAAAACTTCATGGTTTTGTGGTCCCTCTGAGTTTTGTGATTCTTTTCAACCACAAGCACTCACAAATCTTGAGGGCTCCCTCTCCCTTAAGGGTGGGACAACAGAGCTGTTTAACAAAGGGATTAGAACTTTTATCCCCCTGTACCACACAGTGACACTGGTAGAAAAGTAGGAAATAAGGTCATGATATGCATAGCTGAACTATGTTTGTCTACTCCAAACCTAGCCCATCCAGGATATTTAATATCATAAGAATAAGGAGACTAACAAGCAATGACTGTGGTTACAATCTACTTGCACCATTCACAGCTCCCACTCCCACTCCCTTGCTACTAAGTAAGTGACATAAAAGGTACAATAGAAGCTGGGGGACTGGTGGCAATTTTTTATTTCTTACCTAGGTGGTACATTAATCAGTTGTGTTTGTAGCACAGGGATTTTGAGAACAGGAATTCAAAAACACTTTTTTTTTCCTAATCCCTTTTAATGACTATAGCATTTTTTTTCCTTCTAGTATTTCCTCCAAGGAAGCAAAAAGCCTTTGAATTAAACTAATGTTAGTTGTCTATTAGTGGATAGCACAAAGAGAGACTGAAATTAAGGACTAACAATATTCTGAAACTAGTATGACCTTAAATTACAGCAGGTTAATAAATCACTTCAAATGTAAATCTCTCTTTGCTCTCACCTTGAGATCTGAATACCTTTAATCAAGTTGCATAATAGAAATTTTGATGATCAAAGCCTGCAACTGCTGGTAGAGTGAGACTACAAGTTGGAGAGACAGCTGGGACTTAAAGTTTGTGCTGTTCAACAAAAAATGCTTTGGAAATTCAGTCTCTCAGGAACCTGTAAAACATAACAAAGTGTTGCAAAAGGTTTCAATATTTAACAAAAGCCATTGTAAAACCTTTGAAGCCCAGCATGGGAACTCAGAGGGACCAAGGAGATAGGAAGGGATCAAAGAGTCTTAGGGGCAAGTCACAAGATCTGTGCACATGAGCACAACCGTGGGATGAGTTGTGGCAGCCAGCAGGGCTCTCTGGTAACATCCTTCCCCTGGGACAAGGACAGCTAACACCCCAGAGCCTGGGGACCTGCACCTTGCAGCACAAGCACATGGGACACAGAGCCAAGCCAAGACTCACAAACCTGAGAGAACCAAGGAGAAATGTAGGGGTTGTGTCCTGCTAAGGAGCTGGAGAGCAGCTGCAGCACCAGCACCCCAACACTGCTGACCTGCAGCAGCTCTTCGTGGGGTTTGAGGCACAGGTCCAGGGTCACTCGTTCTGTGGTCATCTTTAACATCAGCACAAAATAGACCTGCATGCATGTGAATTTTACTTTCTTTTAATTACCTACATACCAAAATTCTGCAAGTATGAACAGGCAGTGTTCATAAGCCTTCAGTCTGAAAATATGGGAGGAGGAAGACAAAAGGGCAAACTCGAGACAGAAGAAAACTCAGAGTGGCATTAATGTCCTTGACATGCTTCCCTCTCTAGGTTGTACCAGGCTGTACCAGGCTGCTAAATTTAAAGTGTTCGTGATTTTCTGAGAATGTTCTTGTCCAAGCATTTGCTCTCTAGGGTCTCCCTGCTGGGTTCAAGGCAGCATAAGGCTGTCATGGTTTTCTCCCTGTTTATCAATATTACTGCTCACAGTCACAAAAATAGCCTCATCTTAGAGACGTAATTTATGGGTGTGTGTGTCCCTCCACACTTAGGAAGCTTCTAAAAGCGGGGGGGAAGTGTCTTACAAGAATAATAAGTTTTATAAAACTCTCAATCATATAAATCAGACCAAGCTCCTTGTGAAATAAAAATGAAAGCTTGGCTCCACTGGAATAAAATATAAACCTCTGATTTCAAGGTGGACAGGATTTCACATAAACCTAGAAGAGAAATGAGCTTTGATGCCCAGTTTATTTCAGTGCAGGGGAAACATCCCCAGCAGAGTACCAGGATACTTGAGCTCTTCAAGCCTTTTACAAGGAACATAAAAGCCAGAAATCTGGTGCCAAATCCCGCTTGGCTTTCTCCAAAATGAGGAGTAATTCTTGTATACCATGGAGGATTTAAGCACATGCTCAAAAGCAAATACCAAGATTTGCTTCATCCAAAGTGAAACAGTGGCTGCAGGTGTGCAGAGTGCTGCAGTGCCCTTCTGCCCCTACCTACTCTGCAAAGCTGAGCTGGCCTGGAAACATGGACAACCACAGTCCCAGGGCACTTCACCTCAGCTTAGAAGCATGATTCACAGCATTCACCTCTGATTATCAGTGTAGCAACTGCAAGCTGCATCATCTACAGTCCAAATCACTCCATTACAGAGAAGCAAAGGCAGGCTTGCCAAGCTGCCCTTCCCTGCTGCTTTGTGCCCCAGAATAGGCAACATTGAAGGCATTTTGGCCATGGTTTTGTTTATCCAGCACTTTCTGTTTGATATGTAAACCAAAACATATTAAAAGTGTGTATATGTGTACGTATTTGTGTGCAGCCCACGTATTTCCAGCCCATTTCTTACAGCAGTCTGCACATATTGATTGCATCCATCACAGATCCTCAGGTTCCTTCTGTTTCTCAGCAGAGGACCTGGGAAGGCAGCTCAATGGGAAGGGCTGCTGCTCTTTAAGCACTGCATTCCCCCTTCATGAAATGCTGGTCTCAGGAGGCAGCAGAGCCCGGCTTGCAGCAGAAGAGTAATTGCCTTCTGGAGGTGAGCTGCAGCACTCTATGCCTTCAAAATGCAGTTTTCAGTCCCCATCTGCAGGCAGGATGGAGCAGGGCAGCTCAGCACCCCAGCTAGGCTGGAGGGCATTAGACTGAGCTGGGCCTGGGGGACACTGAGTTGAGCTGGGTAAACCATGGCACTGCAGGGGAGGAGGAAGAACAGACATCCTGTCCAAATCATGGCAGGGATCTGCAGATAAAATTTTGTCTACCCTTTATCACTTTATCACCAGCCAGAGCTTTAAGGGTCTGGTCTGCACAAGTGGTTGTAAAGGGGCAGCTGTTGTGCAGTTCTGCCAGGGTCAGGCTGGGGGGTAGGTGCAGGTGTGCAATATGTACACACACTTACTTTTGATGAAATGACAGAAATGTGGGAACGAGCTACAGGCAGACACATCCATGTGTCTGAGCAGGTACACGCCTGGCAGTGCCTCATGCTTTGGGGAAGCACCAGGGATGCAGAGAGGAGCAGCACAAACCCTGCAGAAACAGGGGGTGTGCATCCAGTGCTCAGGCTGGTGCCTTGCTCTGGAGACCCAAAGCAGCCCCAAACCACAGCAGATTCCCAAACCTCACACCAGGCTAGGATTTCATGACAGCTGAAAGAAGAAACACAGCTACCTGCTCAGACAGCAACAATAGATCAATTACATGAGCAAAACCAAATCAATTCCCAGATTTCCAGCTCGAGGAAATGGCTATATGCAAGACAAGTTTGGGGAGAGGGATGTGTAAAGCTGAACTGTGAGCTCCACAGCAGCTGTATAGTGACTCACTGCTTCCTCAAAAACCAACAGTCATCAAGCCCCTGCTTATACCAAAGATTTTGTCTGCTTGATAATTTGATGCTGAAACCCTAAGGCAGTAAAATCCTAAAGGCAAATTTTCCTTAGTCCCCACACTGGAAAGCGAAGATTAAAAGCAACATATTGAGCTTCAGCCCAAGGCAAAAGAAAAGAACAACTTAATCAATGCTTTCAGGTGAGATACTCTTCCCTTTAGCTGAGGAAGCATGAGGAAGGTTTTGATTAAAGTCCACCTTCCAGCCCTTTCCCATTTTAGGAGGTTTCACCATTATCTTAAGCACCCTCCTTCACCTGCTCACAGACAGCTTGCTAATATAGGCAATGTTAATCAAATTAGTCAAAAGTAATTTAAAATCCCATCAACATCAGAAAATTGTAAAGGGTAATATTAACCCCTAAGTCCAGCAAGTCAAGAACTGCACTTTCACTAGTTTCTAATGAAAATTACTCTGTAGTAAGTTTGTCTTAATTTTCTGCTGTGACACAGTCCTCTAATTAATACATTTTTACAACCAAAGAAATGAGTTTTCTATACTATATCTAATAATGTATCTCCCAAGAAAAAATAGATTAATCATTATTTTAAAACACTGGCTTTCTGGGGTTTTTATTTCATTTATGAGATCTGCACAGATAAATTTTAAAAACCACCAGTTTCCATCACCCTCCCAGAATGGCATTAATTTACCATAACGAAAATGGATGGGAGTATCAGAAGTGCTCACTCCAAATATGCTCCAGTGACTAATACCATGAATATGAAAAACTATCTCAACCAATATCTAGGGTGAAGAGAGATCTTGGCAGAAAGGAAGACAGAGGAAATGAATGTAATCACTGCAAAATATGTAAAAATGACAGAGAGAGAAAAGTCTAGACAATGTGAGATGATTGCCATGCTCTCCAGCTTGGAATGCAAAGCCTGTCTCCTGATTGTTCTGAGGTTTAAACTGCCGAACACACAATCTCTTCAAACCCATATGGACAAGCAATTTGCCATATGTTTTAGAACATGGCACAAGTACCCAGAGATGCACTACTGCTAGTGCTGCAAATAGAAAAAAGCGAGAAATGCCATCCCTGTCTCTCTGATATATTAACAAGGGAGGGGAGTGCTCCAGGCTTGTTTTCAAAAAAAATACCAACCCTCTACATGGTAGCTCCCATAGCCCTGACACCAAGGAATTGATCTGGAGCTCTAGGTTGATGGTAAATTGCCAGCAGTATGCCCAGGCAGCTGAAAGGGCCAACTGTATCCCGAGGTGCATCAATCACAGTATTTCTGGTCAGTAAAGGGAGTGATTGTCCTGCTCCACACTGCCCTGGTATGCACTCTGCAGTTTTGGGCATCTCAGTGTGAGGAGGATATCGAGCCATTAGAGAGCATCCAGAGGAAAGTGACTAAGGTGCTGAAATCCCTTGAGGACAAAATTCACAAGAAGTGATTGAAGTCACTTGTCTTGTTTAGTCTAGAGAAGGGAAGGCTGAAGGGTGATATCATGGCAGTCTAAAACTTCTTCTAGAGGGGAGAAGAGAGGAGCTGATCTCTTTTCTCTGGTAACCAGTGACAGGACAGTTGAACAAAGCTGCACCAGGGGAAGTTTAGATCAGACATTAGAAAAAGGTTTTTCACAAAGAGGTTGGTCATCACTGGAACAGGCTTCTGGAGCAAGCAGTGATGGCACCAACCCCATAGGAGTTCAAAGAGCATCTGAATGATGCTCTTAGTCATATGGCTCAGTTTTAAGTTGTCCTGAAAGAAGCAAGGAATTGGACTTGATCCTTATAGGGTCCCTTCCAACTTGAAATATTCTAAGATTCCAAACCATCCAGGTCCAGCAGTGCACTGCAGCCACCTTAATTCATACGGAGAAAAGACACACAGACAGCTGTCCCCATGTGCTCTCACCCCTCTATGAAGCACAGGAAGAAATCTTGGACACCAGGACTTGGAAGGAAACCACATGTGCTCCATTCAGCTTGACATTTTCCCTCTCCTATCCCTTGGCCTCCCTACACCATGAAGAGGTTACATGGACAAACCTGTGCTTTTGCGGAACTTTACTCCCAATTTCTATCATTATTCTAAACATCAACATTGCAGCCTTAAACTAATGAGGCCATGCCATCTTTCTGTAGGGGAAATGTGTTCTCCTCAAGATCCCATCTGGTGATTCTTGGTCTTCCCCTTGGTCTTTCTTCTACCCACATGCTCTCCATGTCTCAGTGATCTATTTGTCTGCTCCTCCCAACCCCATCATGCAAGAACAGAACACTACTCCATCATACAGCCAACATTTCTGCAAATATTAAAAAAACCTGTCAGCTAATGATGGCTCATTCAGAGGAGAGTGCATAAAATTTCTAAATATATTGAAAGAAATCTCTTATTATTGAATGGAGCATCTAAACAACCTGTACAACCTCACATACTTACCAGTGTTACATGCTGCTGATACACCAGTCATCTGAACAGTTGTCAAACGTCAGGGCAGGCTGTGGACACTTGCACATAGAATATTTCTGGTCTTTTGAGTCTGGTTATATTGATGCTGGTTATAACTTTTTACAGATCATTGTTTTAAGACATTAAGAGTGTTTGCTTGTAGTAAACAAGTCAGTAACTTACTCCTGCTTAAGTCTGACATCTTAAGCCAGAAAGGTAGGACTTCAATTTACCTTCAAATAAAGATTTGCATCCTGATTTCAAAATTAAGATTTCTTCCCTCTGCCATATCAATTTAAAAACCAGATAATCCTCCTGCTGGTATTAAATAAAGTGCATTAGTAAGCACAGAAATAATAAAAATAGGAATATTCTGAGAAGAATAATAATAAGAAATGGCACTCACGGCTGATAATTCTGTGGCTGCCCCAGTCAGCGGAGCATGCTGTCAAGGCTGATTCACACAACTCTATCCCAAAGGCTCTGGAAATGTTTTCTTAAATAATAACTGCATTTAAGAAGAGCATTAAAGGGACTTAACAGTCTTGCTGTCTTGCCAGTTGGGTTTTGTCTTTTGTTTTTGTGTTCTGATACGATGAAAGCTTTTCCATTTTTAGAACATAGAACTGCATATGTAAGGAAATCTGGGGCTGAAATAGGCAATTTGTACCCATTGCCCCTTGTGAAGAGAGAGACTCCATTCTCTTCTGTCCCTTAAGCACTGTAATACAGTGATGAGGCATTCCTGAGCCTTCTCTGCTCCAGGGAGGAGACCTAGCTGCTTTAGTCTTTCCTCATAGGGCAGGTGTAAATGGGGGCTTGATCCTCTCCAGCCTGTCTGCATCTCCATCTAAGGTCAGTAGATGTTCTTCAGTGTTTGATACCATAACCACTAGCCAAGCTACCTAATATACATGATTTTCTTGTACTGCAGTTACAACTACAAGTTTTGAAGAGCTGAGCTGGTATCTTGATGAGTTGAAGTCACAGCTGCTGTTAGAAGGAGCTGATTCAAAGGTTGACATCTGGAGAAAAGAGAGTATTGGGTGTTTTCAGTATATTCCCCACCTGTGAGCTCCAGGTGTTATATCTGTATTGTCAGTAGTAATTTCAACAAGGCACCAACCTAATCTTCAGTGAGACCTCCACTTATCTTCATGGGTAGGTTTAAGTGTTATTTTCAAACATTAATAAATCTATTTTGCCTTTTATTTCAAGTGGTCCTGTTGAGAGAATTAGAAAGAAACAAAATAAAAAGGTAGTGGCAAAAGCTGCTCCACTAGTCCCAGTAGTGCATTGTTTGGCTGTGCATTATTAAGCCAACACAAAGAACATTTCCAGGAATACCATTATGCTGCTGCATAGAGAAAAATGCTCCTGATTAGCATGTACTTGATATGCTTGGAAAATTAGTTCTCCTTCAGAGAATTCCAGCAACAAGTGAAACATCTGTTGTTTCCTCCAAGTTATAACAATTATTTTACAATTACTCTTTTGCATACTTTGAATTTCTAATTTTCTATTTTTATCTAGAAAGCCAGGATTTGTGGTGCAATTGTAATTCACAATGTGCACATGTGTGTGGGAAAGAAGAATAGGAAATAATGGCAGTCCCTAACTGCAGCGTTATGTCACCCCAAGGCTAAAATTGTTGGCCATCTACATTATTTGCATTCACTGTATTAATTCTCCTCTATACACAATGGGAATTAATCCAATTCCAATAAATTCAATGGCTCTCATTTATTCCAAGGTTGATGGCAGTGATCCCTATTGTTTGTAGTCACACAATATGCCTTCTGCAGCCAAAAATCCAGCTTCCACCCCCTTCCCGCAGCACATTGCTTGTGCAGCTGTGGCAGTACCAGCGCCCGGGGTATAAACAACACCGAAATAAATGGTGATAAAGAAAACCCTAAGTGGGATGGAGTAGCAACAGCATGGCAGCAGAAATGTGCAGAGGCATTTAGGAGAGGCCAGAGTTGCTTCAGCCAGTTTCACAAGTGGTGAAAACAGGTCATAGCATGGGTAAAAAAAAAAAGAGTTGTAAAGAGTCAGACCCCTGGACAGCACAGAAGTCAAAAGACCAGTAATGTTCACATCTGTAACACTAGAGATAGACTCACCTCATTATATTCAGTGTAGTTTATCTGCTCTCAAGAGCTGTTGCTTCAAAAGGCGATGCACAAAGGAGAGGTAAGAAATGCAGGTTAAATACGGTACTTCGCTCTTCCTGCCGTGTCTGCCAGCACAGTGACAGCACAAGTGCCGCGGGCAATGGCCTGATCTGATTCCAGCATCAGCCTCGCAGGGTCACTGTAAGTTACTTGTCATCCACATAGGCTGGACGAATAAATAACTCACCAAATACACTTAGAAGCAGTCTGACTTAGCACGAGTTTACAAAAGACTGGAACAGGAACATCTTGCTGAAGGACAGGAGTAAAAGAACAGTGGTTCCCCCTCTGCAAGCTGGAGATTTTTGGTGCTATTTTTATTCGCCTGCAAACTCTTTCAGGCCAGCCAGCAAAGGCCTTTGAGGAGTATCTTTGACTCGTGTGCAAATCTACAGCCTGAAGATAAGACAGGAGACATATGGCAAAGCCTTGTCTCTGTCAGCCCTACTCCCTTTGAGCAGAGAGTACCCTTGATTCCAGCTGCTGGGAGGACACACATCACAGGGACTGATCTGCACAGAGAGCTTGGCCAAACAGGAAGGGCTCTCTGCTTCTAAATGGGTTTTACATCTCAATGGCATCACACCTTTACACCTGGCAGCAGCACTGCCATAAGGGATTTCCAATGTAACAGCAAAGAAGGAAAGCGTGACCCCTGCAACTCTGCCAAAACAGGAACAGCATTTCCCCATGTGTGAAGTCAAGGTCAGAGTCAATCTTGCCCATCCTTCAAGTTAGTCATTTTAGTAATGAAGACGCAGATCTGTCCAGGTACACCTGTGTGTCACCCTGGTACAGGCTGTGCCTGTTTTGGATGCTGCCTGCAGGCTGTGGAGCTGCAGCTGTACAGATGTGGGCAGCTCACCACAGCACACTGAGATCTGAGTGCTGGGGCAAGACTGGGGAATTCATGTTTGGAAATCTTTTTTAAGAGAAACTAATATAATTTTAAAAGAAAGGAAGAAAACGAACGTCTTCCTTTCCAGTGGCAGCCAAACTAATTATGCAGCTGCAAACACTTAAAATTTCACTGCAGAACAAAACAGTAAAGTTGGATTATCTGCCCTGATTTAAGTGTCTGGAAGTTCTGCATCTGATTCTGAATTACCCACACACTTTTCCTTTTACACTCAAGAGAGATACATCCAAGAGGATCACTAAAATGAGGGTCAAAGATCAACTGAATAAATTCCTCTCTAGAGGTAAATGTGACTTTTTAATGACTGCCAAGGAAGCCCTGGGTCAATTTGGTATCTAAAATTTAGACATCCCAGGACAAAGAACCCTACACAAAGCAGAAGACCTCAGCCCTGGGTACAGTAAGCAGAGCATGCAGAGCTGTTGGAGAGTGACTCTTCATCGAGATCAAACCTTTATCCCTATGTTGGTTGACTTTGACCCCAATATTATAGAGATGGTTTAATGAAATAATGGAGTGCTCCTGTATAGTGCAACTATTTCACCAAAACTCACTGGTTTAGTGCCAACCTCCACTCAGGTTCCATTTGTTTAACTGCAATTTTCAGTCAGTCAAGTAATTCACTTCCCATTTATTTACATGCATGAGACAGAAAAAAATCAAAATATTTCATTTGATTCATAATCACATACCCAGAGACTCAGGCTTGGATTGTGATATGGGCAGAAGGCAGCCAGCTAATTCCTGACAGATTTCATTACCAATAAGGCCATGCTCAAGAAGCAGGAGCTGTTTATGAGGGCTAGAAATGAAAAGTTGGTGAGTGTTTAGGAATGCAAGCATGCCTAAACATAAAGTATTGTCATTCTTAAACAAAAGACTGAAGTAATAAATTAAATTAGTAAGAAATTGAATATTTTTGGGAGCTTGTCCCTAAAGTGTATGTCCTTTCCTTTCCTTGAAATGATCCATCAAATATAAGGGAAAAAAAGATATAAACTGGACAAATCTTTCTGCAGCATGACCTTATTTCCTACTCTGGATCAGGATCTTATACAAGCTTGTATTGGAAAAATTGAATCTGACCAGCCATCAGTGCTGTTTATTTTATGAGAGGTGCTTGTGTCCATAGTGAATATTGTAGCTTCATCTCTGAAGAGCCAGAAAGGAAACCTCTCTTGATTTCTCTCTCCAGAGGATTCTGTTACTGACAGCAGGAGACATGGCATTGCTTACAGCCCAGAGAATTGACTTCTTATCACAAAAGACAAAATTTGGTTTTGTCTTATCACAAAAACAAATCTGCAGCTACTTCAGATTTCTGAAAGTTTGTTTAAGGACGGCAAAGTGTCCACTCAAGTGTAAAATGATTAAAGAGTGGGAAGAAATAAGTAAAAATAAAAACTTCTAAAAAATATTTTATCTTATTTAATAACTTTTGGAGAGTTATTTGTAACATATTGAGCACTCCAGGACTTATTCTAAACTAGTCAATCTGAAGTAATGCTCTACAGATATTTTACACTTGCATAATTCAGACATTCCATAAGGACCTACATGCACCAAAGGTACCTCAGGGAAGCTCTCAAACAGCAGCCTGAGAGACAATCCAGATGGCATCAACCAGAGGGTTTTTCCTCTTTCCCATTTATTCCAATAGCCACACTGCAAACTTTCCCTGATGAAACCAAGATGGGACTTACAATTTGACCTGAGCTTCCACATTAACACCCAATTAAAATTCAAGGGTTTACATACCTTATAGTTAGAACTCTGCCATGTCTTTGGCATGATAGCACTAAAACAAGATGTGCTGAGACCTCTTTGCCAGCAAGCCCAACCTGCTTTAAACGTGACATAACAGCAGCTGAAGTGCTGCCCAGCTGCTCCAGAGTCCCAGCTGCTGTGGCAGGAGCTGTGTGCTCCAACACCAGCCCCAAGCAGAGCCCACTGCAAGGCACTGCTCCTGGGCTGGAGAATAGATCCAACTCCTGGTACAGCAGGGCTGGCAAATTCTCCTTCACATGAACCTCCCCTTTACCAAACACCTCACACTGAGCAATACTCCACAGTATCCTCAAGAATGCTGTAGTTGCCCATGCATATTAAACTGCACAGGATGTAGCATCTGAGGATCAAAATGACCAAAGAGGAGAGACACCTGGTGGCAGCAGCTGATCAGCTGAGATACAGGACATGGAGATTCTTTACATTTAGAACCAATCTCCACGTGTGTCCTGGGGTACAATGCAAAAATGTGTATTCTATCACCATCTGTTGAAATGTGGGAGGGGTGGTGATCCTTATCTCTGTGGGAGATATCCTCTGCTGATGTGCCATCTGATAAGATCAGGGGGATGATCATCGTTATCTATTCACAACCCATCCTTCCTCCAGAAGATATATTCCGTTAATGGGCCATTAAGTCCTATTGTGTGACTGATAAGATTACATCATCCCATTGGGAGATGCCCCAGCCAGGGGCAGGAGCCAAGCCTTTCCTACCTAGATAAAAAACTGGGGTTTGGGACGTGAAGGCAGACCTTTCCACTGGATCCCAGAGGAAAGTCGGACCTTTTCCACATCATTGCTGGATCTTCGGAGGAAAACTGCACCTTCTACACGAGCACTGCTTCAACAGAACCACATCTGTCATCCAGGAGGACTGCAGCCACCATTTATACGGACTGCTACCAACACCCTGACTGACAGGGTGTCAGGTTGTATTCTGACTCTGTCGGTGTTTTTTCTTTTGTATTATTGCATGTATTTTATTTTTTCTCTTTTTTTTTTTCCTATTAAATTGTATTACTGACTTGGAGTCTCTCACTCGTTTTGCTTTCAAACCAATACAACATGCTTAAGCCCCTCCAAGATGATTTGGACAAGCTGCAGCAATCTACAGACACAGGTTGACAAAGCCTCCAGCCTGCAATATGACCATCCACATTAAGACCAAGTGACAGGACTTACAGCTGCAGCCTTCTCTGATTTCTGTTATTGACCATTACAGGTTCTGTCCTATCCCAGTCTGTGGGAATCAGCCTGACTGGTATTCCAGGTCAGGCAACCATTTCTGAAAAGGGGTTGTATCCCAACCCTAAACCTTGGGAGGCATTTGTTAAACTTGTGGTGACCCCAGGAAAAAAGTTCAGAGAGTTATGGGATTGCCCATGTTAACACCTCATACATATTCCTAACCCTCATTTCCCAGTTAATTATCACCACTCCGAATTCCTAGAATGTTCTCCCTTCCTTGTATCCCCATTGGCCCTCAGTTGGTGAAATGTTCCACCCAACCTACCCCACTGGACCCTGCTTTCCCTTACCCCACCTCTGCACCTCTTTCCCCTATACCCATTGGACCCTTCCTCAACTCCACCTCCTCTCTTACCCCACATTTATACCCCGGCTCTCTCTTTATCCTTGTCTTTGACCACTGGCTCCTAAAGACACCTCATCCCCTTAGTTGTTGCATTTGTATTTTGGGGCCTCATCTCACATTTACTGTCATTATTATTAAAGTGTTTTATATTGCTAAGCTGTGGTCATTGCACCACTCTTCTTTTATTTTTGCCACTTTTACCCTGAATATCTGCAAACCCTAAAAAGGATTGTCGGGGACCACCCTAGACCCCAATACCAATGCTGATCAGGGAAGTAGCAGCACACTATGGGGAAGATCTTGCTGTCCCTTTCTTATTGAAAAGACTACATGAAGGCCCTTCTCAAGGCTGCCTGTGTGTCTAGAGAATATACATGGTATGCCAGAGTCCAGCAGTGATGGACTGAGGAAATCTTATCTCCACCAAGCCCCAAGCAAAGCTGGGCTCAGGGGTTATATTTCATAATGCAGATATCCAACTCTGACAGTAAAACTGTCACCAGAAGTGGGTTATCAGTTCCAGGTATCAGAGGTATTACACTCTCCTTCTTTCCTGAGTTGGAACAGTCTCACAAAATTGTCCATGGCAGCCTTGGACATCTCCTCCTTCCCGAGACAGCTGACTGGTTGCTGTCACCAGTGGGGTCTATTTGCTCAGCCAGCAAGGCAATAAGCAATAGGCAAAAGGAGCAGATAAAATGAGCAGAGCTGACAGGTATTACCACAAACACCTCTATCAGCCCATCAGGAACACTGGCAATGCAGCATCTCCTGGTGTTTTGTGGTCAGACACTCCTTGAGGCCCAGCAGAATTGCCAAGACCACCTTCTGTCTGAACACCCCCCCTACAGGGACTTCAAAGACATATGCAAGCTCTGTCCATCACCAGTGACAAGAGGATGGTGATTTTCAGGAAAAGGAAGTGTCAGCAAAGCAGGATCCTAACAACCCAGCTGAGACTCACTACTTTTCCTAAGACTGAAAAGGTAAAGGTACAAAGGCAGTATTCATTAAGAAAGCCACAGTAAAGTGGTAAACTGTTGTGGGTTTTTTTTAAACAAAACGAACAACATGGGCACCTTCTCAAGATGACTTCATCTGCTGTCTTGCAAGAATTACACTGGAAAAGATGACTGCTTTCCCCATTGGAAAAGATGACTTTGACAGCTGCTATTTATTACTAAAAGATTTGCTTCCCCAGCTCCTGCACCAATACAGATATTTTGTAGAGTCCTGTAATAAAAACGATTGTTTTATGGACTGAGAACAAAGAGCCATGCATTCTTCCTTCGAAGTCTTCTCTCACATTCCTACTGAGAGAAATTCACTATTGAGAAACTCATAACAAAAGTCTGCCTAAGGAAGCACCAGTGGGCAGATCAATATCACCAACAACCTTTCTCCTCCTTTTCCCCTGACAGACAAGCTGGATACCTTGGGGTTTGAAGTATCCAGTGAAGACAACAGCAGCAGCCCACTACCACCACCTGTAAAAGAGATAATTCTCTCTAGCTGGGTGCCAAAGATGGACCTTTGAAATCTGAACCAGTTATATGCTTAAGCATTACCTGGAATGAAATAAGTTTGCAATTGTTGGGGGTTGAATGCTTTGCTTTTCTTTCTGTGGAATTTCTCCCATTGTTATGCTAAGTAATTGTGGCTACACGTTAAAACGACAGATAATGTTCTCTCGTAGGGGGGTGGCTGGAGGGAGAGGGGGGGGGGGGGGGGGAACCGGAAAAGGAAAGGTGGGATAGGGGGGTCTGGAGCGGGGGACTGGCTCTCGCTTGGCTCCTGGAGTGGGAAGAGAACCTGGGCTCTGCTCTGGCATCTTCCCCTGCCATCCCAGCACTGAGATCCACGCTCCCTGCCTTTGGACATCGCTCCGCTGCTCTCCCAGCTCACCCTACTACCTCCGGACACTCTGCTGAGCACCACGACCGACACCGTGAGGGGGGAGTCACTTTCCCCATCCTCTCTCTCCCCTGGGCCGCGGCCGCCATCACCCAGCCCTCTTCAACTGCGCGGGACCTGCCCTGCCCCCACAGCACCGGTAACAGCACAGGGAGACGGCCTGCGGCCAGAAGGGACTGGAGCGGAGCTAGACTGTTTCTGTTGCCAATTTGTATAGCTGTTGTTGTTTTTTTCTGCTTTGTTAAATACCAGTAAAGAACTGTTATTCTCATCCCCATATCTCCTGCCTGAAGGTGTCTGAATTGGACCTAAAATAATTAAAAGGGAGGGGGATTGCACTCTGCATCGCAGAAAAGGGGCTCCTGCCTTTCCTTAGACCATACCTGTCTTTCAAACCGAGACAGCAATCCATAGAAGTTTTTGGAAGTAGCTCAATTTGGTAGCTGCCCAAAGGGTTTTAAATGTCCCGTTCCTAGAAGATAACATGGAGAACTAAACAAATTATTAAAGTGTCTTTCTGCATTTAACCTATACTTTAACTTGGGTTGTTCTATATGATATCCTGTATCACTTGCATTCCGTGTGCAGGTGTCTTTCCCAAATGTGCTTTAATTTAAATGGAGTATATCGATTAAAATCAAAACAGGCAGACAGAAATATGCTGGACATTACTAAAAGATATAGCTCACTGCACTTTTTTTTTTCTTTTTTACCATCAATCATAGAAAGCTTTATTCCAAGCCTGATCACACTTTCAGTTACAAAACACATGGCAAAAAATAACAGTTAACACGCAAGATCTGCCATATTTCTACTTGCCTCTTTTCTTATACTGGACTTTCCACATTGAGGGATGGAGACTAAACCTCTCTCATTTTTCATATAATGAATATACCTAAGGGTAGCAAATAAAGGTTTTTATTATTTTGAATTTCATTTCACAAATGTTTTACTTTCCCCAAGCTGCCGTTTGTTAGTGCAACAAACCGCACAGTGCTAGTTGCTGAGGTATACATGGTTAAACTAATTTCATCTTCAACCCAAACCGCAGTGTTTTCTCTCACCTTTTTTTTTTTTAAGTAATGAAAGCCATATAGTCACTATTTCACATTTCTAAAAATAATTCCACTCTAGAGTAAAGAATGGTTTTGTAATAACAACAGGCTGTAAAAAGCAACAGCCTTTTCTTTTATCACCCATAGAACTCCCGCTGTTCTTTTTTTTCTTTTTTTAAATATATTTTGTGCAAAATTAAGTTCTGTGTAGGTCTGTACCATAATTTGGAAAAAACTGTGTATAAAATGTACTTAATTTTTAAAAACAATCCCAAAGTCAAACAACAGAGAAAGGAGAAACAGATCAGAGGCAGCTGAAGTTTTCACATGAGAAACTAAATATAGTATGTTCTTAAAGCTCCAGTAATACATTCTTCCAAAAACCAGAATGCACTTTGGTCATTATTAAACATTAGTACAGAGGCAAATAAAATACAAAATGCTTGTTTGTGTTGCTTTATATATAAAAATATTTTTATACCACATAAGTTTAAGACTCAATACTTCCAATCTTTCAAAATGCTGAAGATTAGCAAACATAGGGCAATATCCAGACTCTTGTCAACAATTACCTGTCATTTTTCTGGTACAAAGCCAGTATTTTAGAAACATAAAATATAAGAATACTTGTGCCTGGTGGTACTAATCCTCCCAATATAATTTGTAGAAGGAAAGCTTGTTACAAGTTACTTAATTCCACAGGGATGGACACGTTATTTTTGCCACACTGAGGAACCATGAGTCAATATGACTGGTCCGTGTGGGAGGCAGAGGGAGAGGTGTTGGAAACCCCAGCAGAAAGCACATGGCAATGACACCTGCTGGGGAGGAATGGCAGTTATTTCAAGACACAAACCTGCCAAATACCAGGCTCTGTAGCTCTGCTGCTCACCAGAGCAACTTGTTCTTTGTGTTTAATTGTTCTTAAACTTCAATGTGGTATGAATGGCATATACTATAGTGTACAAGAGGAGAGCATCTATCTATCTTTTGCTCAGTCATTCAAAGCATTCCTTTCACCAGTAAATAGTTTGCTTGTTTAAATACTCAACATATAATACATACTGCTCCATAGTTCACCATAATATATCCCAAATAATATACATTTATATGTATAAAGTTTCTCATTAAAAGTAACAATAAAAAGTGCACATGCACAGTTGGAGCTGCACAGAACAGCCCAGTATTTCAAATAAATACAATATTTAATTTTTATCAAAATATCATACAGCATGGTAACCATTTACAATTATTGCTCGAATAAGTGTGTTATCAAAGAACACTTGTTGACTTCTTATATAATACCTTTTTAATATCCCAGGATATTTAAACTGCAGCCTATATGAGTTTAAATCCTGGAATTACTCAAACTATTAGAAATTTCCACTTGTTTCTAATAGTAATATAAAACATTTTTGCTACCTGTCATACTGTATTGTCAGTACTTTATTTTTTGAGTAGGTCTCACTTTTCTATTGCAACCAAGCATCCATTGACATTGTCCTCAGAAATGACTGGTGCAAATGAAATATTCTAAGCAATTTTACCACACTATCAAAAATCAAATGACTTCCATATAGTGTTACTGGTAACTAAAAATGTTCAGCATTGGCTTAGCTTTAATAACAGACCAATTTAGTGTAATCGATATTCAGGATTTCAAACTCTCAGACACACAGTTTTTGACCCTTCCTATATCTGACCCTTTCCAAAACTAAGCAAGTAATTTGAAAATAAAACATAAATGTCAACTAAAACGAACACAAACCAGTGAGAAGATGAAATAAATACAAAGATTGCACAAGACAGATGTAAACACTTCCGTTTCCCAATTGACTTCCTTGAAGAGGTTGTAGCTTCTGAAATACAGATTCAGTGGCTGCTGTGAGGCAGTTTTGTCCATTAATGACCTTTTATGTAACACTGCTATTTCATCTTCTTTCTATACTGTCAAGATTTGATCTTCCAGAGCTGGAAAAATTAGAGCAGAAAAATTAAGTGTCAACTTATTTCTCAAATTATTTCTGTTTACAAGAACTGCAATACTACCATGTTTTTTCTTACTGTATTTGCTACATATTCTAATGACACACAAAATACATTTTACATCCATTTACTTCTAACAAGAAAAGGATAGTAAATGTAAGCAAACTTAATGGACAGTAAAGGGCTCTGTGACAACCACAAGCCTGTGCCTCATAACCTGAATCTTGAAATAGTTTCCAGAGTTTGCAATTCAGGATGGGCCAGAGAGAAGGACCTAAGAGGACAATCCTTCAGCAATGGCAAACCAACACTGTAGGGCTGGTCACAGCAATACCATTCCTATTGCAATACTTCACTGCAGTGTAAGACAAGGATAGCCTGTTCTTTCTGCCTCCCCTAAAGAGCTACAGAGTCAACAGCGAGGAATTAAAGACAGAAATTATATCTGGGATATGAAGAAAAGTTAAGGAATATCTTGTATTTATGCCTAAGAATTCTAGTAATTAAGTGTCCTAAATGAAATTACAAAGCCACAAAATGGGGAAAAAAAAAAAAAGCACTAACAAATACACCATTATTCTTCTGATACAGATTTAATTTAACCATTTACCAACAGTTTCCAAACAATAAATCATTTAGTTAGCCTGGTTAAGAATTAACTATGCTTTAATGTGTTCCTATAACAACATGGTGAAAAAAGAGTGCTTCTCAAGTATTTACCTTTAGATTAAATCCAAGCAAGTCACTGATGACACCAGAAACAGCTGACAGGATGACAACTTGGGTGATGTTATAAAGCAGTGGATTCATTGTAAGCCCATATAACCTAAAGGGACTGTCCAGTTCCTAATAAGGCAAAACAACAGCGGTATTAAAAAACAAAAATGACACAAAGGGGGTTTTGTTCACATATGTATTGAGCTATATATATTATATACTTTAGGAAGCCTTCAAGTCCCAATGGAGTAAAAAATTGTCCTATTATTCTGCATATCAAACAATGTGCAGGAAAATACCCATCACAGTAACTGACTGTTGACTGCTGTTGCCTAAATAACTCTTCAAAAAATTGGAGGATACTCATGTACACTATCTACCAACCTGCTCATGAAGACAAGAAAATAAAGAGCTAGATGCCACCACCTCTGAATTCCTTAAAATTTTCCAGAAATAACCTTCATCGTTAGAAGAACTGACAGGCAGCAGAACCACAAAAAATAAGAAAAGAAAGATTTTTTTTATAATGGCAGAAGACTACTTCACAACTATGAAAATTAACAAAAATGTCTTTCCTATTGCAATTTCCTCCCTTTTCCATTAATTCTGAAACTAACAACTGATTGATATAGCCAGAAAAGGATGATAAAGGAAAAAAAATCCTAATAATCATTAGACTGCCAATATTTTACTTTTTTTTTTTGTTGGAAGGAACAGAAAATTAGCCCAAATTAATCTGCAACAAAACTTGAACAAAGAAACTATTTCACTGATTTTCCATTATTGGTGTGTGAATAAAGTCACCCAAACTTTTATGGCCTAGAAATATGTCAAATAAAGGAAGGAAAAGGAATTTTAAAATAAAAAAGTGGGTTATATAAAGTCTACCAACTATCACTGCTTTGGTCATTTATATTTTCTAGCTTTAAAATCGTCTTCATCCCTCTCCTGCATTATATCCTGGGCCTTGAAAAATGCCTTGTAAACCTCAAAAATGAAGAATTTCAAAGCTATGATTCTTCTTTCAAAAAGGTGAACTAAGAATGAACAACCTTTTCATTTAGATGTAATGTCATATAAAACTCTGCTGCAAATACAAAAGATACAAAAGACAGGATTCTGAGAAGGACAGCAGAGAAATTCTGTAAGGAAAAAGTATTTCGATGTTGGATTCATCTTACCAATTTTGTGAGTAAGAAAACAGTAAGAATATTCAACAGAATCTAGTCTTCATAAAAGTTTAAAGAGCAAAACCACCCAAAATCAAATTTAAAAAAACCCTGAGCCCATTTAGCTACTGAGCATGAAGCATGTAATTGCTCTGATCACTGACTATCAAGAATTTATTTAAAGTTCATAGTAGGTGGTTTGGAAATTTCACTTTTCGGTATGTTCTCACAGTAACTAAATGATGGCTTGGGTCTGGGATTTGTGCCACAAGAGCTAAGTTCCCCATTGGAAAAAGGCTGTAAGTTAATACACTTTTGGCAAGAGGAAAACATGAACACTTTTTTTGAAACACAGAAGAGCGTGAAAAAAACTGAAGCAATTTAGACCAAGAGTTGATCAGCATCCAACCTACCCCACGTTCTCACAGCACACAAACACTTCAGCTGATGATATCCTTCACCTGTTGGGCTTTCCCTATTCTTGTCCAGTCTCTCCTTGAATCCAGATAACCCTTCAGCATCCACAGCATCCTTTGACCACCCAATGCACTGAGAATACTTCCTTTCATTTGCTCCACAACCAGGTCCTAAAAGCCTTGCAGTCCCTTATTCTTACATCAGGAGATAGTCACTGATTTAGTCAGGCTTTCTTTATTGCTGCAGCACAAGTCTCAAGCAGTTGCTTTGTCAGCTCTGAGTCCTTGCTGACTCTGTCAGTCCTCTCATGGAAAGTGCTGTGTGTCTTTTTAGAGAGCAGGGGACCGACACACACCTTGCTCGAGGTGTGCTGGTGGAAGGAATTACCTGTCTAACTAGAAGAAATAGTCTGATCTCAACTACTAGCTGGCTAAATTAAACAGAGTTTTAACTTCACTTTAAGGGCTGCTCCCTGGCACATGATGTGAGGTTTTGGAAAACTTCTGGGTGCCTCTTGGGCACCTACACTGCCAGGTTATGTTCTTTTTTAAAAAGCTAAGCAAGTTAATAGTTGCTATAAAGTTATTTATTGCAGAAGCACATCAGACTCAAAGGCAAAAACAAAGCAAAACAATGGCATAAAAGCAATGGCTAAAGCAATGGCATAAAACAATGGTAAAACTGCAGTGGCAAAATGCACTGGCAAAATGCACATGGCATAAAGTTCCAGCTTTTCCTGATGCATATTATTTTATAGAAACTTTCCAACTAGCTAAGTCTTTGGAGCCTCTAAAGAAACACTAGTTTGTTTTTCAACCTTCCGTAGAGCATGTACTACTTCTCAGGCATCTAAGACCTTTTACTCACTAAAAGCACTTAAAACTTATTCCATTTACTTACTTACTTATTCACTCCATCTATTCACTTACTCATTCCATTCAAAGGCTTTAATTCAATCCCTGCACTCTGATTTCTCTCTGAAGAAATCAGAGAGACTCCTGACTTACTGACTCCAACACGTGGGAATCAACAGGCTAAGGGACCCAAATTCAGTGTGGTAGAGTGAGGCCTCAAGGTCTTAAATCACCACTGTACTGACACTGGAACAGACAATAAAATTGCATCATTCATTTCTCAAGCATTCATCATCCTGACCACCCTGAAGTACCTTCTCTCACACTGCTAATACACAGCTAAAGAATAAAACTTCCTGGATGTAATAATAATTTGCAATGCACAATGGCAGCAACATGACAGACTGCAGTGTAGGAACAAGCAGCATCCCTGTGAAAGAGGTAAGGGACAAATTTAAACCAAAGCACACCCTACTGCCTGCAGAAGTCACACAAGTGACTCTTTAACGAATCTATTCTACTTCTTTCTTATAATATGGGAATACCATTTTAATTCTTACCTTCAATAACTTAGTAGCAAGCTTTAAAACATTGTTCACTAGTGTCAGTTCCTCCTTCTTATTAGGCTTTTTCTCCATTTTCAAGTACAAGTTTATCTGATTTAAAACAAAGACACAAGTATCACCACCTACTCAGAATTCAAAGGAATTAATGTGGAACTATTTAATATTTCAACAATATGGTTACTCAGCAGCCATATGACAAAACTGCAATGACATTTCTGTGAGCTAGCAAATTTTTTGTTTCCTTTCTAATATTCAAGAACAAGTACTGGCTCAGCACCATAGGAAAATAAAATGCTTTATGATATAACAAATTAAATTTGACATTATTATAGCACCAACTTTAAAGTTTACCCTGATGTATAAATTAGGCACGAAAAATCACCAGCATAGCTGGGGTTTACACAATTTCTTTTCCTCATTCAAGGGTTGCCTGAGGTTTGACAATTCAGCCCCAGAAGGTTTTTGTACTAGTGGGAAGACTTTACAAGACTTAACATCCTCAAAAGTTATTGAACAGAATGAAATGCTAAACCATAACTCTGCTAAAGTGTAATTTCTTTTCAAAGATTCTAGTGTAATTTAGTACTTCATGAGCACCTTGAGTGGAGAAAATCAATCTTTCCAGTGCCTTGAAATATTTGAAAAATTATTAAACTCTTCATTGCTGTAGGAGAACAGTATATTGAACATTTCAATACTTCTGTGATGTAGACTTTTTTGGGTCATTATTTCTGAGAAAGTTAAGAGTTCAAATTAGCTCTCTTTTGGCCCTTCAGCAATTTTGAAACATCAGCTTTCATTCTCAATCAATCTATCTTTGATATCCTAGTTCAGACAAAGGCTACTTTTTTCTTTTCTATTGCATAACAAAAGCAAATTAAAGGAGAAAATGTCTTGAAAAGCCACTCACTTTTTATTTTAGGATGACAACCTTCAAAATAAAAAACGAACAATTTAGTAACACACTGAAGTAG
Source organism: Sturnus vulgaris (assembly GCF_052056855.1). Classification (NCBI taxonomy): domain Eukaryota; kingdom Metazoa; phylum Chordata; class Aves; order Passeriformes; family Sturnidae; genus Sturnus; species Sturnus vulgaris. The sequence goes on along the minus strand of NC_142247.1, from coordinate 63,021,022 downwards.
TTCTTCAAATGTCACTTAGCTGACTACAGAAAGGAAGTGATGCTATATGATGCTATGATATATTAAACCACCTGGTTGTATGGTGGTTATTGAAATAAGTGCTATAGGCATCTAAAACAAGTAACTGATTATCAGATCTCCCTAAAATGACCACTGTAAGTTTCTTACACAGGTTCAAAATCAAAATCTATGCCTAATATATTCCAAGACATATTAAGCTCCTGAACTATTACTATTGCATTTTAAACTAAAATTATGCTTTCAGAGCCAAAGAGATTTCAATCTCTAAAGATAAAACTATTGCTTTCAACAATGCAAGATTTATAAGCAGGACTAAACAAAAAGAAAAGCTCTAATTAGCAACTCTGAAAACCCTAGTAAGATTCAATTCTCTTTTAAGAGGTATTATGATTTCCTTAATTTTAATAAGAAACTTGGATCAGGAGAAGGAGTTTGTATGCACAGCCATCTACCACACCTATTTTGAGATTCAAAACTGGGAAAATGACAGTTATGGTCAGACCACACTTTCTAATTTGCTCACATATTTACAACACCAATTAAAAACACCTTCAGAAGGACCTGAAAAATTACAACCAAATAGCATAAAATCAAAAAAATCCCTTTTAGTTATCCATCATGACTCCTAATCATGAAATTCAGAGGTTGAATATAGAGCACAAAGAAGTGCCTGGAACTTTGCTGGCAAAAGTAGAATTTTCAATTTCATCTTATCTGTGGAGCATTTAAATTGTATCTGGGAGTTGAGACTCATTTGTCTTTGTTATTGTTTTTGTACTTTCCAGTTTGTTTTCAGCAAGCCTAATAACTGTAGTGTGCCATTTTCCAGGACACTGGATCAGATGTGCTTTTTTAGATAAAGTGAGTGTCAGTCAATTTTTTGGGCTTGATCTTTCTTGAAAAGACAAAATGTTAGACTTCCATGAGTCTGCCTCAAGAACACTGTAAATATGCTGTAGTACCCAGCTCTAGCAAATGAAATCAGGCTAAAAAGAGTCTTAATCTGGGTGAAGTGCAGTAAGTCTTAAACAAGGTGAAGTGTATCCTTTTAATTTTCCGAGAAACAATTGTGAATTCTATTTTGGTTTTCATTTCATAAAGCTCTCTGGCATTTTTGAGGAAAAAAGACTTGTAACAGGATAAGCTGCATTCAATGCAAAGATAAATGTCTGGTGACATAACATTTCTTTAAGTTCTGAGGACATACAGAAAGTGTTTCTTTTGATATCCATGCTAGATTAAAATGTTCAGACATTGACTGCCATAAAAGCATAGTATAGAAACCTATGAAAGCAAAACAAAGGCTTGACAATCTCTTTCCCTTTACACTCTGCATTTTTTTCCAGTAAGTGTTCCTTATCCCAAACATTTCCCTCCATTTTCATTCCAGAAACAGCAGACTAACTTCATTGGGACATTCAGCTATTTGTACTCTGAGGATCAACAGAACAATAGAAAACTCTCCAGGTTCAGGAACTCAGAGGCTTCTGACTGGTGCAAAATATCTCAGTCGGGACAAGGCAGAGGGGTAGTCAGTCAGGCTTCTCAGTGCTCATCCTTATCTTTAGTAAAGGCAAAAATGAGTCATTTATATCATCTGTCACAGACCTCACATCCTGACTTTGGGACACACAGTGGAAGATTTTATTCTCCTACTTTAACACATTTTCTGTAGGAAACTTGTGAAGGTTTCTGGAACTGCCTATTTACCTTGCCCTGAAAGGGTTGTTTTGTACCAGTGTGAAACTTCAGAAGAAAGAGATTACTTTCTAATCTAACACTAACTGAAAATGCTTAGCTTGTAAAACTATCAGCAATGCCAGGCAGAGCAGAGAGGGAAGTATGAAGTACAAACACCAACCAGAAAATTCCTGAGAAGAAATACACATAGACCCAAAGCCAAGCTTGAAAAATGACTGAAAAAAAAGATTTTCAAAAAGTCTAGAAAAGGGTGTATGTAATCCAGGCAACTGAGCAGTCCTAAGCTATTGGACTGGAAACAGCAACTCGCTTCACAGAGGGTTAAGTTTGTTTTCAATTCTTTTACTCACCCATCCAACACAGATTCCAGGTGTTTTTTTAATATTTAAAACCTATTTTTTATGTTAGTGCTCTGTTAGGTGTTAAATTGTATTAAAGGAGATGGTACTTCTAAGCCTACTCGCTCAAACAGAAGTTGGGATAAAGACAAGCATTTATCTCAGAAACTGAACTTCAGGTTGCAAAGTTGCTTCACTTCCCCATAATTAACTCCCCAATCCAGACTATTCTAATAAATCTACAAGGCCTGAGACCTACCAGATGAATGAGTTATTTAGATATAAAAATATAAGTCTATACAAATTCTCACCTGCTCAGTAAGTAATATTGAGGTATTGCTGTACTTTTTACTTGTTTCAGATCCAAGAGTAACAAATCTTAAGAGGAAAAGAGTTAGAGAAATGCACCAAATTATGAGTTCCCAGTTGTAGTGACAATCAAGGAAAATCTCATGCATGTGAAGTAGCTGAAAACAAAAAGAGAAAAGAAATTAAAATTTAATTTTAAATAATAATTACATTACGATATAAGAAAATAGTTACCTATCTCCACAACTTCAAGAAACATATCCCAGTAATAAATACATGGAAGGTTTTTAGGCCTATAAAATTTGACTCAATTTTAAATCAACACAGTATCAGAGATATGAGGTCTGAGAAAAGATAAAATAATACACTCTAAGACAATTTTAACTCCTGTTCAAATTTGCAAAGGCACTACATGGGATAAAAAAAATTACATTCTCACATGTACTAAATTTTATGTAAATTGTATTATTAATAAAATACTTATAGTTAGCTACCAGGCAAACACAATAGAGTTAATTAGAAATTGGAAAGAAAACATTACCAGAAAATCCCCTGTATTTTGAAACAGAAGCTCAAAGACAAATCTTAAGCAACAGAAATCTTACTAAACATAGATCTTACTAAAAGATTTTCCACTAGAGGGCAGGCAAATATAGTCAACAAGACTGTTTCTCACAAAAACCATCAACCAAGGTCAGTATCAACTGTCTTTACAGAAGTGTGTTTTGATGCAAAATGAAGGGAAAAAAAAAGAAAAGGTGTTCCAAAAACCTACAATGAAAAATGAAGGAGGACACAGATTTGAAATATAACAGTGATATCATAGAATATCATGAGTTGGTAGGGATAGAAAAGGATCACAGATCAAGGCAACTGCTGGTCCTACACAGGACATCCCCAAGAATCACATTGTCCCAGGTGTAGAATCCACCACTTCTCTTCATTAGACTCTACACCACTGGTGATTGCCCAGCCCTCTAATTTGTTGCAATTTTGAATTTTGCAATTTTGAAATTTGTTGAAATTTTCTTTTGCTATTACAGAAGAATATTCTAAAGTAGATAAAATGACAATAAAAAATAGAGCTCTAGTCAAAAAGGCTCTAACAGCTAATACTGGTTTTTCACTGGGGTTCTTCTAACTTACTAGAAATCACCATGCAAAAGGCACTCAAAACTGTTTTTAAAACTATTTAAGTCATGGCTGCTTCTCTACAAGTAACGTTTCCTCACCTGTGCACAACAGATAAACACAACTGAGATAGTCAGCAGGAAGGCAGATGAAACTATGACATCCACTGAGCGCTGAGGACCTCGACGCTGAAAATACAGGAAATGCATGTGTGAGTGAAACCCCACCCAATCAGCACTGGTATTCTGCATAACGAGTCAGAATCACACTGTTCTTCACTGGTTATTTCTCAGTTGAGTCAGTTCCCTACACACCTGCCTCTGACCACTTTTTTGTTTGCCACATTATTATAGAAACATTACTAATGGCACAATTAAAGGTGGAATATACAAGTGTGGTTGCAAGGAAAGAAGGGAACATCCCACAAGAGTGCTACTATTTGCAGAAATTTAAAACACCTGAACTACATTCTATTATCCAAGTGATGTTATCCTCCTTTCACCCCACCACCACACTAAATCTTGTTTGCCTATAGTTCTGTTTTCCACGCTCTCCAGCCTCCACACCATAATTCCTTAATGTTTTCACTCACATTTCTCTGCTTGTAAAAACTAATGACAGGAGATTTCAAGGATCAGAATGTCTTACAGATAATACTTAAGTATAATTACTAGCTTCACCTGGTACCCATACACTCACAGCACAAATACACAAGAACTGTCTCGCTTTATAAATTCCTTGTGTTAATGACACCAACCGATGAGACTCTTAAAATACGGTATTGTCAGTATTAAACTACAAGTGGTCACTTTTTACCAAACGTATTCACACAATTTTTCAGCTAGCATTACTAAGACAAGACTCCAACTCTGAACACACTCAGGCTGTAATCTAAGGTGAAAACCATACATAAACTTTCTCAAAAGCTGTCTGCCTGCAGGCACTCCTGGCCAGAGTCATGAAAGTGAAGCATATATGGGACATATGCACCAATAGTAAGTGCACAGGAGGAAATACTCAGACCACAACAACAGCCTTCCATCAGTAGCATAGGAAACATTTTATGTCAGAACATAAACATACATTATTTTCAGATGTTTAAAATTTATTAAATGTGTTCATTTTACTAAAGCAAAAATACACATTATTTTACCTTTAGATAGGACCTGAGAGAAAGCCACATTTTTATATTCTGCACTTTCTTCAAGCGGAAGTGAGGTACTTCTGATTTTCTTGCCCTTCTGGCAGATGTTAGATGACCAAAAAGTTTGGCAAAAAGCAGCCTCTGCAGAGAAAAAAAAAAAATTTTAAATGATTTTCAGAGGTTCTAAGAAAATAAGAGAAAAGGCTTCACTAAATATGTCAATGTAACGTACGCCGTACCAGCGTAAACTAAAATATGATAATATAAACCAGAAGTGCAGCATATCATTAAAGAGAGAAAATACACTAAAACTTTTTAAAAGTCTCCACAATCTAATGATTAACAAAATTTAGCTATACTTTGAGTTCCTTTCTTCAAATTTTAGACAACAGATCTGTAATGCTTTTAAAAATTTGGAGAAAAAAACCTCAAACCTGCCAATGATTTGCATTAGAGAGCACCTATACCACAGAAGTTCCTTTCATGATAAATCATTATTAGAAGAAGGTTAATTCTATTCTACTGTATTACATCACCTATTTTGGCTACAATTTGAGAACAGAAAGTATAAAATGTTTCTTTTGCAGACTAGTAAGTATTTATATGCTGCAGCTAGCAAGGTTCCTCTCTGAAGATTCAATTGCAATAACAAGCAACAGTGTATAACTCCAGAGAGCAGCTCTCATCATCTCCAGCTACAGAACTGATCTAACAACATAGCAGGCAGGGCCCTGGCCAGGGATGGACAGAACTGCTTAGAATGTCCCATCCCTCGAAGTGCTGAAGGCCAGGAATGGAGGTGTCCCTGCCCATGGCAGGGGGGTGGAACTGGATGATTTTTAAGGTCCCTTCCAACCCAAACCATTCTATGAACTAAATTGAAGGTTTTGAATTAAACATACTGAAAATTTATAGAGCTCTTTTCCTGAAATTACTTCTCCATGTGGAAACCTGAAACAAACTGGGACATGATTAAGCACTGGGTTAATGCACTGAGCCAGTTTTCCCCAGAAATTCTCTCCAAGGAAAAAAAAAAACCACCATCACCAAAAAAGACCTCTTAGCTTCAGGGACTTCAGTCCACTGGAACTGAGTCATCTCCTAAACTGCAAGCCCACTGAAGTGTTTGTCATCACCGATCTATGACTCATAGTGTACTGAAGAAAACAAAATATTCACAAAGTCAAAAAATGTAAACATTAAACCCTGGTTTGCTTTAGATGAAGTCTTTGGATTGCTGTTCATACCTGTTTATATGTTCTCTCTGCTACACAGAGCAGAAAAAAGAAAATCCACACTAGAGACACCCGGACTACGAAACTTATAATAACCATTGAAAGAACCAGAACATCTCCATCTGATCCAAATGCAGTCATACAAAGCTCAGTGGCAGAATGTGCAGCTAGTTGCTCTAAATCTTTAGCTTGGGAAAGTCGAAAGACAAAGGGCATTAAACCCAAGATTAAAGATATGACATTTCCAAAAATCTGATAGCCAATTCCTGGTATATAGCTGTTCACCTAAAAACAAAAGAAAACAAGGTCTATATTTAATTTTTGAATGATTCTGTCATTAATTCAATCAACAAAATATTAATGTTTTTATTTTATCACAAAGAACACTTGATCATCTGGTAAATTGTATGAAAACTTCAAACAATCACCTTCCCATTTTACTATTAAAAAAACAGGAAGTCCTCAAAGAGCACTTAATGCACAGGAACCAAATAAGACAAATAATTTAAAAACCCAGCAATAAAACACTGCAGCTAAACTCCAGTGCATATTCCTGCATTAAAAATTCACTGAATGATGAATTAGCCAAGTGGGCCAATCAGACTGTGCTGCTTAGATCCTGTATGTTGCTCCTATTTCTGTTTGGTTTAGGTTGTATCCTTTTTAGTGGAATCAAAGTATTTATAGCACAGACAGGACTGGTGTTCTGTTGTGCTGGCTATAGCTTGCCGAGTTTCTCTCTGTTGTGTCTTTCATCCAAATCTGTAAAGTCTCTGAGTCAGGTAGAGATCAGAACTAGGTTTGTGAGTAAGTTGCTTTTTTAACAAGTTGGAGAGAGTGACTATCACCTTGTCAGAACCAGTGAGAGTATTCTTTGCCTATGCTTGGATTTTATGAGCAGCTCTACAAAATACCCACGTTGTCTGTATTGAAAAAGAGCACATCAATTAAATGCATTTCCAACTGTTTCCTGAAGAGCAGTACTAGGAAAAAGGAGGGAGGACTAGTTGAGAACATCCCACTCATCCTCTTAGAGGTTTGCTTCCTAAAGAGGAAAGCTTTCTTTCCCAATCCTAACTTTGGCACCCAGATACTCAGATCTGCATATTACCAACCCAATAAATTACTTGTTCATCAAAATCAAGGAGATAAACTTAAATATACAGCATCTATCAATAAAACTGAGGTTGGCTATGTGAGCAAGCACCTAACAATGCAAACACCTTTTATTGTACCAACACTGAAGATCTGGCAGCTCTTTTAATCTAGTAGTAACAAATAAATCAGAGTGATGTAAGCTATAGAACAATAATGTGAATAACAGATACTTAAACAATAACACGAACAACAAAACAAGCAAATTTAAAAACCCATAAACCAAGGAACCAACAAAAAAACCTCAACCATAAACCAAGCGTGGTAGTGATAGTTGTAGTGCTTACACTTTTAATACAATATTTGCATAAAATAAAACAAATACTCACTCTGTTCATTATCATACCACTGATTTCAAGAACAGACATATCTGCTTTCTTGCAGTCATTACCCTCCCATACAATTGCACTTATTTTTTCTAGTCCTGGATTCAAACTGTGGATCCAAGGCAAATGACTCTGGGAAAGACAAGGAATATCCTCCATCAGAATTAAAAATCTATTTTCATGTCAATATGCCTTTGTCAGCAATATACAAACAAAAAAAATGAAAAAGAAAACAAAATACCCATAAACAAAAACAAACAAGCACACCAAGAAATCAAACCAAAACACTTTAGACTGACACAAATATTGTTATATAACATTTACTTCTACTGTATGTTAATCTCATTCCTCAAAATCATCCCCTTCTTTTCCAAGAAATAGCTGTGAGAACAAAACTCTCCTCTATACTCCATTTTCTAATAGAGATGAGTTAACCCAATTAAGGATTTATTGGCTTCTTTTTCATTCAAAAATAAAAGAGAAATATGAAAACAAAGTTCTACTTAAAAGTCAGTTCTAAATCTGACAGCTTTAATTAATTTTTTTAAAATTTATTTACCCCTAACATTCTGAAAAGCACTCTTCTCAGGTTAAGCCTAAGGAAAACAGGTTTTTTTATTTGCTCTTAATGATACTTGTACATTTACAATCCTTGCTATGCATAAAGACCCCCCTGTGCACACTGTATCTGGCCAGGCTCAGAGAGCAGGAGGTGTCTAATCAATACAGGCAGCTCCTAGAGCAGAGCAATCCCAGCTTAATCTTCTGAATGTACCCAGGGCTCAGGAAGGTTCTACAAAGGAAGGTTTTACAAACCACAGAGCCAAGAGAGAACTAAAGGATATGGAAAAAATATCAAGGTGACAAGTACTGCTGTGGCCATTTCTTGACTTTCCTCAGGCCTGTCTCCCTCCTATTCCATTCAGGAGATTAAAACTGCTTTCAGCTTTAGTCACCTGGCACTATGTGCATCACACTGCTGGAAGTGGTGGTGCTGGCAAGAGCATGCTATTATTTTTAGATTTTAATTATCATTGATTGAAAGTAAAGATTTTCATTTTATTGCTTGCTTTGTAAGTATTGATCTGAAATCTGCTGAGTACTCAGTATCTCCCTTCTTATTTCCACTGGGTGAAGAAGAAATTATTTATAATATTAAAATAGCATAAATATTTGTTGCAGGCTTTTCTTAACCACAGTTTTCCAGGCTCTCCCTCTAGAGGGAGTATCAACACCAGGAGCTGAAACTCAAAAATTTATAATCTATTCAAATAGAAAAATTCTCAATTGGTCAAATCAATATAAACCTTTAAGTCAATATATACACAGTAATTCAACTCACTACTCCAAGGTTTAGTGTAGTGTTTTATGGAATGCAAGCAGGAAGAACTAAAAATGAAAAAAAGAAAGAGTGCACGATATAATCCAAATTGCTATTATAATCTTTATGGCAAAAAAATTATAACCAAATAGAATTTAGACATGTATAACACACCCATGATATCATATATATACACACATATACATAATGCATATGTTATCCTTCTGTTTACCTTTCTTATATATACATTTCTAAATAAGCAAACAGAAAGATGTCTGATAAGTGTTTATAGAAAACAATTCCACTAGAGAAAAAAAAAAAGAGGGAGGAAACCCACCAAAACCCAAACACAACAAAAAATAAACAAACACAAAAGGGGAAAAAACTCCCCAAAACAGAAAAATAAACAACAAAATAGAACCACCTATCATAGGGGAAATTTAAATAAATCAGTACTTGCCCTAAATTAAAATTAAGATTCAAACACTCAAATATTCTATAGGCTATTTTGATATATTGTCATACCCTCTTCTTTTGACAAATTAATGACTGAGTAGCAGAAATCAAGTTTTCCTTGTTTTAGTTCTATCAAATCACTTTGGCTTTGTTACTTCCATCTAATACAGGTCTCTCTCCCAGGCCTTCTGTGACATATATAGGTAACACTGAACTTGTGTGTAGTGTAAAAAACCAAAATTGGTGGATACCAACCTGATGAAATGGGTCATCTCTGAATTCCTTCTTCACACATGGATTCACTTGAGGGCTTTCCACATCTGTCTCGCTGGTACAGGACGAGTGGCACTCAGCACAGTGCAAGAGGTCCTCCCACAGCACATCTTCGGTTTCTGACTCTGGCCTCGCACTCTCAGAGTCCTGCCTGGAGCTTGAGCACCGAGAACTGCAGCTAGTACCTGATTTAGGTGTGTCCTGAAACCCAAACATCCACCGGAATTAATGCTGCTGCTTTATTCTACATCATTTCCTGGCAGAGATGTTATAAAGTTCAGATTAGTGAATCTCTGCTTATCTGGATTTTTAGGTTGTAATCCATTATCCTTGTCATCAGAAAGATTTGTATGTTTATTGCAAGTGTGTCTAAGAGGTTGCACGTTTTAAGATACAGTACCAAAAGCAACAGTCCATTGTCCCTGCTTTTTAGGATGGGATCACATAAGGAAGAAGCAAATCATACTCATTATTAAAAGGAAATAACTACTTCACAGATTTTTAGAGCTCATTAGTTTAGAATTTAACAGCAATCATCAAGCCACAGACTCCTGTTATATCTCAAACTTCTGAGGAACTGACCTTCAAAGTCCCCTAAAATCACATTGTTACTACTAACATACCTTCTCAAAGTTGAAGCTGGTTTGAAGACAGTTATGCATCAGGTATAAAGGGGGAAAAATAAGCAAGCCTACACATAGCTAATGCCAGGTTTATGTGCAATCTGCACAGTCAGACATAAAATTTTAATTATTTTAAACAAACTGCATTTGACAAACAAGTATGCCTTTGTAAGCCCAAGTTTTACCTAGCTCTTAGATAAAGAAAAATCTTAAGTCTGGGACATTCAAATCTCCCAATGCATACATATGAAACAATCTACTGTTGTCTTCAGAATGACAATGTAGAGTTTAAACTACTTTCTACAATAAACAGAATCTATTTCCAGCAAGACAGGGGTTTTATATTAAAGCAGTATCAACCCACTCACTGCCATCCCCTGGCAATTTCCATTCCCTCTTAACACCAAGTTTATTTCTTTCTACTAATTTCTCTTGAGAACACAATTTTTTACTCTGAAAAAAAAAATTAAGCACTGTTTCAGCAGACATACTAACTTACTGTGATTCATAGCCCATTACTATCTGAAATGTTCTTCTTTCTGAAAACTATGCTTAATGTATTTTATGCAAACCATTTTGTAAAGAAATGTTTAGAAAAAAATTGGTCTGAATTCTTTCTCCACCTTTTACAAAGGGAGAGATAACATCAATGCAGAAAGAGTCTGAAGTACTTTTTTTAAAAGCAAAAAATAATATATTTATAGAAGACAGTCACTACTGGGTACCACTGAGGCTGAAAGTTAATAAAGTAAGAACGTGAAAAATAGCTTGGTCAAACAACACATGTCAACATGAAGATAAAAGAAAATGTAGGACAGAATTTGAGAGTATATCCACTGACTTCACTATTTTTTTTTTTAAATACAAAGAAAGCTTTCACTGATTTGAAAACTATTGTTTCATTTCCTTTGTAATGGTGTGGGGGAGGCGAGTTGGTAGCAAGAAAGAAAAGCTTCCACTTTAATTGCATCAGTCAGATCAGTGAACGGGGAATAAGTGTAAAACAGTACTGCCACAGCTAAACATGGATGACATTTTGTCTCTTCAGTTTCTGAAGGTATCTACAGTCTTCCCTAGCTTTGAAGCACTCTTTGCAAGAGCAAAATATATCTAAGCTGAAAAACAAAAGAAATCAACTGTAATGGTGTCTTTCTGCTTCCTCCTGTGAAGCACTATGGCTGCACAAGCACACAGTGAAGGGACATCTTCTGTAACATGAAACAAACAGTGCCATTATCACAAACCACACATGCAAAGGCTCTGATCAGTTAACATTCTGGATCTTTCTAACCAAAGTCTGTGAGAAATGAGTGAAAGAACATCTTTATTAAACGTCTTTTATACAAAGCATTAACTTCAAGGCTTTGCAGTTGTGATCAGAGCAAGCAATACCTGAACCCTTCCAAAACACTTTTCCTGTATCAAGTAGAGTTTACTTATGAGACTCTGCCTATCAAGCCCATCTGTCAGTGGACTTTTGTCAGTGCTGATTTTACTCCTTGCTTTCTTTGCTCAGGCTTAGTGAAAAAAATACAGCCTTTAAAAAGTGTTCCATATCTGTGAAGTTGCACACCATTAGCAAAACAGCATGATTTTTTAAAATAATGACTAAATAAACAAAACTACAATAAGACATCCCATTCTCTTTCAATGTCTGAGTTCTTACAATTCAGGATTATACTAATACGGAATCTGTGAAAACCCCTATTATAAACTGTAATGTCATGAGGCCTCTTAAAATTTTGGTATTTTTTATACATTAACAATTGTGTTAAAATTTCATGACAAGATTTTATATTATTGTTTCAACTAACACAAAGAAATAAAAACTCAGAGTCAATCCAACTTCTTTGCAAGGAAGTGAGTGAATCCAAAATACTAAATGGAAAGAAACAGCAGTACCATGCTGAAAATTTGCATATTCCCAATGACTACTGTTTCTGTAACAAAGCAAATTTCCAGAGGAGATAACTGGTGTCACAGGACTGCAACAGAGTTATCATGACCCAATGCAAAATCTACTGAACATATTTTAGTTTCCTTACCACAAATTGAAAAATGGGATGAAGCTCAAAGAAACTAGGTTACAACCTCTTAGTTTGAAAACACTGTCATTAAACAAAAGCAAAACAAAAAAATTCTCTGTTCCTTACTGGCATGACTTTCAATTTACAGGCTTCTAAAATCCAATACAGGAAACAAACATTTGTGGAAATGTCATAGTTTAACTCCAGACAGCAACCAAGTAAATACAAGCTGCTTGCTCAATATACCTGACTCAGTAAGAAGTGGTTTTAAGAATTCACAGGCAAGAAGCAATAGAAATGAGCATACCTCCAGAGGGTAGTGTTTCTTATAATGGTGAGATTTCCTGTTTCGAAGTGTACAGTCGCTAGAAGTGCGTTCCACATTGCGGCGTAAAGAATAGCCGGTTTCAGGCCCCTCCTCACTAGAAACTTCATCTGATAAATTTGTCACAGTCCTGTGAGCATCCTAGTGCAAGAAACACAGTATTAGTGAGACACAGTCATATTTACTAAATCTCGTTCTCAACCGGTGAAATCAAATTTCTTTCTACAACTTTGGTATCTATGCTCAGTTAAATCAGGTATTAATGCATTTTCAAGACTCAAAAGTAATTGGCAGAGCAGGAATTATGGAATAGAAATTGTAACATCGAAAACATTTTTTCAAAGGAAGGCCTAACTCACATTAGCCTCAAGAAAGATTATGATGTTTTTATTTTAAATGTGATTTTTCATAAACTGAATATGCTAAGATAGGCTTAGAGAAAATGTATCCACATCTGAAAAGAAAACAAACCAAACCAAAAAATCCAAACCAACCAACCATTCAAATGTAACAGTATAACATGGAATTATCAACATATTCAGTACAAAGTTAACGTTTACCACCTCTTACAAGGATGAAGTACTTAGATGTACGCTGAATACTGAGGTTATTAATATGTGTTACTTTGAATACAGGATGTACAGGAGACAATAAGACCCAGACAAATTAAAAGTTCTGCTTTCTTCCATGATCACCTCCTATGATTCTGTAATGGTTCTATTATTCCCTCTCATTCCTATTCCTCATTATCGAGAGTCCTGCCTATTTCACTTGGAAGGAAATCCTGCTTTCCTCATCTTCCACACAGACCAATTAAATAAATTTTTAAAAAAATTAAAAAGAAAAAATGGAATAGGAAGATGATTGATGGGCAAATAAATGCTCAAAATGACCTTAAAATTATAAATTGTCATTAATCCAAAATCTGTTTCATTTTATCACAGAGAAGGTACAGAACGTTTACCTGGTCAGGAAATGCCCACAGATTTGTACATTGAAATACAGAATACCAAAGAATGTTTAAAAACCATTAAGGTTCCTACAAGAAAAAGGAAAAAAGCCAGGAATATGATGAAGCAGGACAACTCACTATAATTTCTGGCTCCAGGACCCTAAGCCTAACTTCATTTTTAAAATATTTTTAAGAAGAAAGCAGATAAAAATGCATCAAAGGCATCATAAAAAGCAACAAACACACTTACTTTGTGGTGACTGTGGTTGCTCAAGGCATCTCTCCCTGTGGAAGGGCTCCACCCTGTCTCTTCTGGCCTAATCACTTCACACCGACGTTCAAGGCCCTGCACACATTCTTCACTGCCTTTACCTGGCTTTTTCCCATCAAGGGACACGTAGCCATTATCAGTTTCAGTGGATTTATCTATTGAGTTTTTTGCTTTCTTAGATCTGTATTTAAAACAAATACATGTATTAAATTAATTATTCTCTTAAGTATTTCCCAGTCTAAATCCCGCTTATTCCTATCAACCAATGTTTTAGCTTTACTAAGATGTACACAAATTAACAATATTAATATTTGATTTTGATGCCGTATTTTTACTATTTAACTATTTAATCTTCTAAATAATACCCACTATCCTCTCCTGAAATTGTTATAAAATAAACTGTCAGCGTGTGAGAGAAATGTATATCATGAGCTACTGAAAGAAGAGAAAAGGAAACCTGTTAAAAAAAAAACAAACAACTTTGCAGCAGCTTTGGCAATAAAAGAACCACAAGTCTCATAAGTGAAAGAGAAACCCCTCTATCTTAACAAATAAAAGAGGTACGCTAGAAGTTGCTTTAATAATTATTAATTCAAAGCAAGCATGCAATTTCCTGAAGCTGTGAACAAACATGCTGTTTAGTACACTGTACACTGATAATTGGTGTTGTTTTGAACATACTCTGGTTACTGACAATCCTACTAAACAGAAGGGGATCTACTCTTTTCTGTAATATCCAGTAACACCCCAGGCAACATTTTTCAGTATCTCTTACAAACATACCAATTAAGCTTTATTTTGAAGGACAAAAATCTCAAGACCACTTACAGTGAATAGTCTCCCATAACATCCTCTAGAATCAAGGCTCTTTCCTAGATAATAAATGTACCAGCAAGACTACATAATGCAGAAGGTTCTCTCAAAGCAAACATTGGGATGATTATACACCCAAACAGAAAGTGCAGTGGATGAAGGAATGAAGAGGAATAGCACCTTGCTACCTTACTGATAGGGACTTTTAGTCTTCTCTTAAGCTTCTGAATTGTCAAAACAAATTAAATTTGGTTCTTTTTTTGATTTCTAAATTTGATTCTCAGAATGCTTGGTGGGACAAGGGAGGAGAGAAGACAAGAGGAAAGCGTTATAAATAAGGCTTCTGAAATTTTCTATTTTTATTTCAAGTAGAATATTGGACATAGGTCAGGGAGCTATTGAGAATCGATTCAATTTGTCTTGAGCTCCTGTGAGGGAATATGCAGTGCCTTTCTCTTTAAGGACTGAGGCATTCTGTGAGGGCTTGGATTACACAGCAGAAGATTAAATTCCTCTTTAATATGTACATCAAACAAATTGGGAGAATTTGGAGAGTCGCCTCACATTCCTTCCAAGATAAGGTATCCCACATATGAAGTGGAGTCCTGAACACAAAAAGTGGCTAGGGACAGCTGGATAAAATGAAAAAAAATAATTCCAAACAGTACCAATTCAGCTCACAAAATAATGGCATGCAGAAAAAATGGAATAAAGGGATGCAGACAAAATGATCAAGAGAAGAGACAATGTTACTATGGTGTTTAATCCTCCTTTTCCACCTTTAATTTAATTTTGTCACCCCAACTAGGAAAAAAGTTAACATCTATATTTCTTTCAAAGCAAAGGGACTGCCTTTCAGTGGCAACTCATTGCAAAATAATAAGTAAGGTCAGTTGAGAGTACTGAAGAAGTAGCACTAAAATTAAATTACCTGCAATAAGGAGGAATTCAGATAAGCTAATCTGTAATTCATTAAATATTCCCTCAGCACTATTTAAAAATTTCTTCCTAACAGTGCAGAAGTAAATGCAGTTCTCATCACAAACACTCACCCAGTCAGAAACATTTCCTCCACAAGTTACTAAAATGTATGAGCAGATTAATGGGACAACTCTTTCAAGTTTGATTTGAGAAGTTTTTATACATTTTATATGAAAGCTAGAAGTAGCCTGAAGCAGTTGAATAGGGACAGATAAGAGAAAGAAAGGACGTATGCATGTATGCACAACTTTTTCAGACGGGATTTCACGACTCAAGCATGTTTGAGTGCTAAAATTGCAAGACCAAAGCTACTTGTCTGGTATCAACTAAGGCTCATTCTAAATATCAGGGAGCTTGACTGAAGTATTTATTTGCTTCTAACAGAGAAACTGAAGCTATTTTTTTAAAGACTCCCTAAATTTAAGTGTAAGCCTCAAGCCAGAAAAACATACTTTTGGGCTTAAAGTTAGGCTTTTGTACACGTGTCTAAAAAAAAACCCTAAAACAAACCAAACAGTAACAAACAAATTATATATCCCTAGCTGACAAAAAAGTATGGTTTTCTAGAATTACTATATATACATACATCCTTAATCAATTTTTACCATTTTAGGCTACAACTAAAAGTACTTAGAGTAAAACAATGAACACCAGGAATAAATACAATGTCTTAAAGGGCTTGAATATTTGCAAAAGCTAAATCAAGAACGACTTTCAGTCCTTCGTTCTTATTCATGCATTAGTCAGAGAAAACTCTAAGGAAAAGTAAAAAAAAGTTTCTGGAGGAGTGTGGATTTGCACTCTCAAGTATTATTTCAATGTATTTTCATTGGGATTGATCAGAAAAACTCTCCTCTCTGCTCCCGCTGCAAAGCTTTTAGAGAAGTTACAAGAGTAAGGACACATCAAATTCCCAAATCAGTACTACATTCTGAACAAATCACCTCCGTGGGTACTGCCCTCTTTTTGAGTAAAACTTATCAATAGTATTTTCTAAATTGGCCCTGCACTGGATTAAATTTTAGAATTATAATTTTTAAGTCAGACTTGAATTCTGCCAATCGAAAGGATATTTACTGAATACACAATTCCAGTTAACCAATGATCTGAGCACAGGTAAATGATGTAGGTACACAGAGTCCTGCCCTAACACAGAGAACATAATTTCTGAGGTTCATTTGAAATAATGTATTTATTATCTATACTTAAAATTCCAGAAAACAGTATGTCAAAGATTAACATAAGTGAAAAACTGCTGAAAATAAATACTAATGAGACATTCTATATAAGACATTCTAATGTGCTTATCTAAAGAGCTTCCAAGTAAATCTTAAGAAACAGGTGTAGCTGTGAAGGTGTGAAGCTTCCTTGCACTGAGATTTCATAACATTTTCTTTAAGCAACATCACCAAGGAGTCAATGTACTCCACACTGTGCTCTTGCTTCCTCATTCCCAGCCCCACTCCCATTGTGCTGACAAAACTGTTTGCACTACCATGAAAAAATTACATGAAGAAACTGAACTGTATGTTCCCCTGGGGGAAAAAAAAAGGTTATTTTTCATCTGGACAAGTTTGTATGGCTCTAGACATAGAAACAACTGTGCCTCTGCAACTGAAGGGATAAAAAGGACTAAGGGCTGTTTACAGCCTTCTCAGTCACTCCCTGGTCTTTTTCCTTTAAATAAACTGTATATACTAACCAGTCATCGTGGAGGCTTAACCTCTCTATATATACACACACACACACACCACCTCTCATTAAATGGTTTAAACAAGTCTTCAGGATAAGTTTCACATAGACTTTCTCAACTGAAAATGCTGAGCCCAACAGCAGGAAAGCCAAGGGGAAAAAATAATCTTCCAACACTCTTCTTACTGCATAACAGTATCTTCAACGAAGGGAAAACAAAACACTAAAAAGTTTACAAGATGACACTTGAAACATACCAGAGAGTAATGCCCACAGTCCCAAAGAACAGCCCTGGTTCCTATCACTATGACCCACAGTTTATCAAAGAGAGCTTAACTCACATAGGAAAAAGTCAAATGAACTCTCCTCTTACAACACTTCCAAACATTTTTGAAACTTGTCCAAGGTTTCGAGTAGATACTCCCAGAACGTAACATAAGTTTTACCAGTGGTTAAGAGCATAGATCACAGGTACGACAGACATGTTAGTGTTGCTGTATTTACAATGCAGCATGCACAACAAAACATCAATGTGATAACTTGCATTGTCCCTTTTCTCAATTTAATACTTTATTGAGTATATTTTCACTTATTAATAAATGCTGATACATAGCACTCCAAATGCTGCATGCATAGCATGCCTTCCTCATAGAGCTATAGAACGTTTTTTTTAAAAGACTTTTTTAATAGCCCAATCAGTGTTTATTAGAATCCTGAAGAAAAAGTGTGTCATTTGATGACAGTGACAGAGTTGAATAAACATTCTCTTGGAGTAACAAGGAAGTAATATAATAAAGTAAAATTAAAGAGTTGAATTTTTTTCTTTGGATTAAACCTGGTGGCGAGAGTAGGACAGGTTGCCTAGAGAGGCTGTGGCTGCCCCATCCCTGAAGTGTTCAAGGCCACACTGGATGGGGCTCTGGGCTAGTGGAAGTTACCCCAGCCTATGCCAAGGGGGGAGAACTAGATGATCCTTTAAGGTCCTTTCCAATCCAAATTATTCTATGACAATTCAATATTTTTTCAAAATTATTGCATCAGCATTTGGAAAAGTCATGAAACAACACATTAGTCCATTTTCAAATACTCAGATGAGTTTGCCATCAAGAGCAAAAACTAGATCAACAGAAGTTTAATCATTACATCAATATTTACTTAATTAGAAAAGGGATAGTGCATCTCTAACACATACGTAGCCTTGAATAAATACAAACCCTGATAAAAAGAAAGCAGCATGCCAGATATCTCTGAAGACAGCGCCAATACTGCAAGAGGTGCTTGTACCGTAGCTCTGCACTGCTCCCTCCTGTGTGTTATCTGTGGTACTAGAGCCATCTCCTTCCCTATGTACTTCCAAATGTGCTGCTTTCCTTAATTTCCTTCATCAGAAGAGATTAAAATGGGAAGGTAGTTTTGTAAGTGCAATCTGCTAGTTCTATGTGTTCAGCAGTTTAAGCATGCAAAAACAAGCGAGATTCCAAAGTATTTTGCTAAAGTTTTGTCATATCAATTTAATAAACACCATTTAATAAAAAAGCATGATACATTCATTATTATAATACTTAAACACAAAACACATTCCATTTCATCATCAGAAGCTTAGACCTACACAATTCATTCCTGCAGTGTTTCCCATTTTAATGGGACAATTCACTGTAGCAAACCATGGTCATTGGAGCGCTTGGAAAACTTAAATTCTACATTTCCAAGAGCATCTCATTTCACATATACTTTCCACAGATTATTAGCCAGATTTATAAAATTAAATTTGCAGCAATATAAACACTGTCACACCACTACTATTCAGAAAATTGTTTTGAGACAAAATGTCAGATTTAATGCATTAAAATTCAAATAAAACTACGCCTAAATTAGTCAATGCATAAAAGTTAACGAGCACCAATTAAGCAGCATTTTCGAGTTTCAAGTAAAAACAGAGCACCAATTTCTCACCTCTAGCAAAGAACAGACTGCAAACCTCTACATTTTTTATGCACATTCTCTACAGTACTTTAACAATCCTAAATGATAAAGTACTTTAACACAGACTATACCTTCTTCTTTTACCCCCAGTGCTGGGAGGTGGCTTAGGAGTTCGTGTTGAAACAATCTGACAGTGCACAGTCCCAAGCAGCAACATGAGCCATATTGGCCCAATGACTTCAGTCAGAGGTATATTATGTGGGCTTTGGGCTGTATAGAATAGCACTACAGCAGCAACTGGAAAAGAAGGGAAATGAAGTTGAGTTTAATGTCTGAAATGGCCAACTCATATGGCTTTTGTCAAAAACAAACCAGTCAGATGCAGATCTTTACCTGCATTTTAAGCCAACTCATGTAATTCTGAGAGAACAATATTATTTTGCTGAAAACTAGCAGCAATTAGGGTCTAAACAGCTGACTACTGTCTTAATACCCATCTTTTCTTTCATTCTTGTGATATTATAGGTATTGCTCAAAAAAAGGTGGATGAATGAAGTAAGGGGGGAAAAACATTTGGAAAGCTGTATCCGTCATGAAACTACTTCAACTATGGTGAAACATCAGTAGGAGGCAAAACCAAAACGTTAGTATCATCCTTTTAACAGCCCAGATAAATTCAATTCTGTATCATGTGTTATGATAAAGCACAATCCAGTGAGTCTGATGACACTTGAGACTAGAAACTCCTTCCATGGCAGAATGCATTTTAAACTCCATGTCCCAGCCAAGGGACAAAATTGCACATATGGACAGGCAGCCACACATAAGTACAACTATAAATGCTCTAGACATACTTCTGTGCATATTTTTTAGCAGATCAAAAGACAAACCATGCCAACTGTGGGGTAGCCCAGCTGAAGCGACCAAGGCTCCAACTAGCAGTTGTGGTTGGAAAGAGGGCCAGCTTCCAATTCCATGGCTAACTGTTAATTTTGTAACCCTATAACCACTTTTCATATACAGCCAGCAATCAGGCTACTGTACTCAGAGCCCAAACACTCAGAAACATCTTTACTGTCTCCAGGTCAACCTGAACACATCCACCAGGCACGAAGCAGGTGGAACAGGCAACCCCTCTCCTCTCTGCTTACTCTATGTCCTTGTTGTTCTGACTTGAAGAGCTGTGATGTGTAACTCAGCTGAGAGAAGCTATCAAGAAAAAAAAAGACCAAAAACACCCACAGAAACTCCAAGAAGCAATTCAGAAATAGAACCAGGAAATAATTCTCTGTGCCTAACATCCGCATATCCCATGAGATTTTGTTCATGAACTACTGAGAAGTGAAAGTCCCATAATTTAGATCTATTTCTAGCACAAGAAATACAAGTTCAACAGCTGTCACCAGTTCTCTTCTGAAACTGACTGAAAAAAATGCAGCCACATACAAAGCTAAGTGCCACATCCAGACATCTAAAATAAATCCCATGAAGCAACACCTAACACAGCAGATACCTGGATGTGATGTTCTCCACTAAAAAGATGTTTGATGTGTTTTTCGTGAACTAATCTTTAGCAAGGTAACCAGTATTAGAAGCATGTACATACAAAACAATGGAATTAGTTTTGATTGTAGAAACACAATTTCTAATTTCTCCTCTTTTTCCAAAATTAAAGCACAAAAATTGTGCATGGGAATATCCTTTAGTACTAGAAATTAACTACATTTTTGCTGTATAAGGTTCCTCAAAGACCACATGCATCAGTGAGAAATCCAACTTATTAAAAATCAATAAAAACAGGTATGGATAGCAAAAGATAACATTATCTCTTTCTAAATGAGCTTATCTGAGCTCCTCACACACACAATTATAAAATGTAAAGGAGGAGCTGATTTGGGCTCCTGTCACACAATTTGGATAAACACATACTTCCGAGAATTCAGAACTCCACAGATCCATGCGAAATGATTTGCAGGAGTGGGCCTACACGAAATCATTTTAAAATTCACTAACTGCTACTTTAACAACATTAAGTGAAGCAGAGCTGTCTAGAAGAAATAATTTTCCAGAAGACAAAAATTTGCAGATTCCTGTAGTGTTTCACACAGATTTAGGAAATTATTACCAATCTCCTGATCTTTTTTAAGTAAGATGGGAGGAAAATCCAACAATTTATTTCTGCACAGTGTGACAATACAGTCTGGTTCAGGTTATCCAAGAATTGCTCCTAACAACAGCCAGATAGGATTGGTTGGAACAGGATTTCTTACAGCACTTCAATTATTTCTTTATGCATTTATAGTATTTTGACCTCCGCTATTCTAAAACACAGTGGCTCATTTTGTAAAACAGACACAAATGAAATAACATCACATTAAACAAAAAGCTGCCTCAGAGAAAGCAACCTTATATTTCCAAAGCCAACAAGCATTTATTTTTAAAGCATTTAAAGTTTGGAAATATTTTTAATACCAAATTTTAAAATGCATACATATATTTATATATTTCACCACCACAACAAACAACTATTACATCAGTATTAGAGTTTCTTGCTTTATACTTAAAAAATACACAATAAACACCATAAGTTTGCACTTTCCCATTAGAATATAAAAACATTTTAAGTTAAAAATGAGGTATTACTATATACTAGCTAGATAAGGAAGCAGAATAAAAAGGTTTTACTTCTATCTTAAGTCACTGGCCTGTTTCATGACCTTGAGCATAAAACATTTCTCTGTAGTTCTCTTATCACACATTGCACTAATCACTTTACACTAAAGGAAACCAATGCAAATAAACCTGAAGTTTAAATCTAGAGCCAAGGAAAGTTTTTTCTGTAGATTTACATAAATGCTAGCAAGTATCCTAGTAAAGCAAATCAAATTTAAAGCAGTACTTACAAGTAATGCAATTCATAAATCTACAGAAAATATTTTAGATAAATTATTTAATTATGAACACATATAAATGAAATATAGTCAGACCATTTTACCATTCTCACCATGTCGGTGAGAATCTGTCATGATGACAGAAAGTCCAAGATACAGTACAAAATCCAGATTCAGGGCAGAAATACAGCCACTAGAATTTGAGGTGTTTTATTTTTAAGCCTCCATCATGGATTATTGATGTTTTGGTGCTGCCTTACCAATCCTGTACAAAATTAATAACTGAGCACACTTTCTGAGTAAAATAAAAGCAAAACCTCTATATAAATGCTTGGGGGTTGTTTCGAATAGTTCCCAATAAGTAAATATGTCCATTTAATTTCACTTACATGTTTATTGTAAGTCTCTTAATTTAGTGCAAAAACCATCAAAAAATCTGCAGCTATTTCTGCACAGTTTCATTATCAAGTATTTCAAATAGCTGGATTATAGCGTAATATGGAATATTATTTCCTGCTTTTTGTTAACTCACAACCACAGAAATACTTTGTCACATTACAGACTATATGGATTAGGGAAATGATGCATTCCAACCACAACTTAGTAAATCAGAGACCCTAAGAAATCTGAGAGGAAAAGGGCTGGTTATAAGATAGCTCTGTAATGAATGTCCTAAAAACTTGCTTGTACTCAGAATCTACATTGTCTCACTATTTTTCTAATTTTAGGGTCTTACCAAGGTGCCACAAATTAAGTGCATTTTTTTAAAAAACAAATTTACAAATAGGAACATGAAAAAATTACTGCAATGGTGTTTCTCAGACTAAGACACCCATGAACATGGTAACAAACCAGCCACAACTTATATATTTTATTACCTATATTACTATAAACAGGATTAACATTATTAACACTACGGAATCTCTTACCATAGCACAGACAAATTAGGAATCTATCTCAGAAATGGGGATGAAAAAAACTTTTGATAGAAGGCAACATGACTATTTGTCTTGTCCGTACTGCAGGTCTTGGGGCACTGCCATGGTGAGATTAAGTTTATACCTGCTAATAACATCACCACACAAGAGGTACTGCTTTTTTTTTAAAAACTCCATATATTGTTCTAATTAAAATTTCCAAATGATACAATGATTCACAACTGAGAAGACAGATGGTGAATTTGAAAAAGTAGTATTGAATGTTAATTGGATTTCAGTGGAAAATTCATTAGTCATTTAGCTTCTCAGGGTACTTATATTGCTCCTAACTTTCATTAGCCTTCTGTTCCATATCTGTTGCATAAACTCCTGAAACTTATTCTTTTGGTGACTTTCATACTGAGAGATATTGACTCACTCCATTACATTCTTCCCTAATTTTCCTCTTATGTATCATACACAATTAAGAGACTCACAACGTCAGATTGCTAGAACTTAATACTGAATACCCAAAAACTGTGAACTGACTTCTGTTTGTAAACAGTTGTCCCGAACTGAATTAGATAGTCCTGAAAACCTGAATTATATTCAAATGTGACAAACTAGCATGTGCCAAATGCTGAAGAAAGCCTGTGAGGAGAGTGTTAAATTTTTCATTATGCATCCTTTATATATGTAAAAGAAATGTTAATCATGAGACATACACTTGGGACTGTCCATTCCAGTAGTTTTGGAAAATACTGGAATAGACCTTAACAGCATGAAGTGAACCAAACAGCACACTGCAGCTTCCATATGATTAAAATAAGGCATTCAGTCCAAGCTGATGCTGTAATCCAACTCTACCTTGGAGAAGGTAAAGAACAAGCAGCCAGAAAAAAATGACCCTTGATGTCACTTGTAGCCACCACCTGTAGAAGAATGGAAAGAAAACAACTCTCACGATTCCTTTGCGGGTCAAAGATGTCCAAGGACTTTCAGGTTTTGCTTTAGCAAAAGCAGATCCTTAAAAAAAAAAGAAAAGAAATTTGAATTTATTTCATCATTACGACTAATAGAAACCTCAGTTGTTCAATAGCAGAATAGTTAAGATAGTTATTTAAAGGAGCAATTATTAAATGCAGTTACTTGAATAAATCTTGTACTTCTATCAGTTCACTATCTCCTCAGTCCAAATATGGCATAAATTGTTGATGCCTTCTTGACTGCCAGTATCAGGAACTTCTACAAATACCTGTATTTCAGAATGTTTGAATAACAAAACATTGCCATGTCAAAATTATTCTAAAATGAATTATTAAAAATGTTTCTGTTTCACAGAGGTATCAGAAACTTGATATGAAGCAACAAGTCTCATGAAAACACAACATAGCTGTGCAGGCACAGCAGAGTCCTTTCCCAACACAGAAAAAGAATCTAAAATACCAACATCTGTAAATTGCACCAGCCATGTCATTCAGGAAAATGGAATGAGGCTGGGAAGCACTTAAGTGAATCTGTCCAACTGAGAACTAGCCCCAGGAGCAGGGAAACCACCTAAAGAATAATTTATCTTTGTGTCTCCTTCTATACCACATTTTTTCTCACTCTCATTCAAATGTCCTTTCTCTCCCATATCTCTCCATTTCTTTGTCTTCCCAGCCAGAAAACTGTAAAATGTACTTAATGGGGATGTGACTTAAATTATGCAGTCATTGACTGAAAGGGTAACTACTGCATGCTGCTACACCATCCCCATCTCATTTACAAACATCACTGGCATTAGTGAGCTCTGTGCTGCACAGGTAAAACACTGCCTGAAACTACTTTAATGCCAACTTAGACATCCATGCAATCATTTAAATGTTACTCATGTACATCACTGCACCGAAAAGGTCTAACACCATTTCTTAGTTTCTTCCAAGTTCAAACGTTGATTTTGTTTCTTTCTCTCACATTCCCATTTTTAAAAAATTATCCTGTTGGCTGATGTAAGAAAAGCTTATCTGCACAACCACAGAGAAGTTTAAAGAGAAAATTGGAGGGGGGAGCCCAAATAATACTTTGTATTTTTACTTTGTGGGGTCCTTCCAAGGTTCTCCTCATAGACCCATCATTGGAACCATCAGCCCAGCTCAGGCCCAGCTCTGTGAGGCCAGAGCAGGACAGAGGCAGAAAAGCAGGTGGGAATCCAAACCTTGGAATGAATGAACACCATGACCAGGCCCTGCCCAGGGCTGTCCCAGAAGAGCCATGTCCCCATGAGTGTGAGCCCTCACCATGCACTGCTGGGAGCAGCTCTCCAGGCCAACTTTCAGAGGCAACGGGATGGGGCCTGAGGGGTTGGACTCACTGAGGGATGCCAGGGAAAAGGAGCTCAGATGGCACAGCACTTATAGGGCACTTAGGGAAGAATCCAGGGGTGGGAGAAAGAAAGGGTTTGGGAAATTTAGGAAGGAACAATTGCTGTGAAATTGAGGGGCAAGGGGATAAAAAGGACTGGTCACACAAACCGCCATTGCCTAGAGTGCTGTTTGTCTGGCCATGTCACAGGGCTGCTCAGCACAGCCTGGACTGACTTGTCCCTAAACTCCCCGGACTCTCCTGGGCCAGGGGCCGTCTGCTCCGTGTCCAAGGACACCGACACGGGGCTGAGTGCCAGCAGCTGCCGTCAACGCCAGATCCTGGGGGAACTGTGTGGCCCTGGTGTGGCCGTGGTGCCAGCAACCGCAGTGAGTGCGGCACAGCCAGCGAGTCCTGGCAAGAGCACTGAGCAGGGGCTGAGGGAGCCGGGGAGAAAGGGGCTGAGGGAGCCGGGGAGAAAGGGGGGGCTGAGGGCTCCGGGGAGCAGACCAGCTCTGGGTGTGAGTGCCCAAAGTGGGTTCCTCGCCATGGCCACTGCCCGTCTTCCTGGAATGGATGCAGGAGATGGTGCTGGCTGCTGGGCTCATGGATAAAAACACTGAATAATGTTCTCCCTAGCCTTCACGAGGCATGAGGGAAATTACATACAGATAAGAATAAATTAAGACTAAATAAAGACTTTTAGAAAAGTCTCATATCATCTGACCTTCTGTTGCTGTTTTGTTATTTAAAACAGGCAAGAAACAATCAAGGCCTATACACATTTTACCCTCCAGAAACTTCAACATAACATTTCCTCCATATGTCAGAAAACTTGAAAGAAGTCTAAATCCATGGCAGTAGGAGACTTTTAATCTAGTAATTCTAAAATGATAAAAGACAATGCATAAGTTTGTTTTTTTTTACAAATCTATACAACAAAATTTAAATTCTTAACTAGTCAATTTAATCTTAATATTGTTATTTAACAATATTTTCTATCCATCTGCTTTAAGGAAGAGTTACGTAGAGTTGGCTGTGTTTTGTTTCATTTGGGATTCTTTTAAACCTACTAATCCACTCTTGTTACAGGACACCGGATGGATGTTATTTTAATACTGAGAAATTCAGCTTTTTCTAGCTCAGAACCTACCTCTTACAAGATCAACATCTATGAGGTCTGGTTTCACATGTCCTGTTTTCTTTGGTTTGTTTCTCAAACCCTGCAATAGACAAATACTATCAAAATACTTCCATGCAGATGACAGATATTACAAAAGATAAAAATATCTTCGCGGTAATTGTATTTAACCTACACTGCTACTGAAAATTCAGACAAACATCTACTTCAGAAATCTAAAGTACTATAAATTAACCATTCCAAATAACAATGCACTATGGATGCCTTTTACACACTTTAAAATCTATATAAAACTCTACCAATTACTGACCCACCAGGCTGTTTTTCAAACAGGCACTGAGCACTCATGGCTTTGCATTATGCAGACAATGTATGCACACACTTGCAAGAATTAGTAATACATGTCTATTAGCTTTTCAGAATTTTTGCAACAAATTACATTCTTGAATCTCTTTTCTCTTTAGAAGTCTAACTCAACATGACAAAGTGCTCACGTTGCAAGTCCTTAACTCCAAATCCAAACAGCAAATCACGTTGCAATGCAGGAGCCAGTAATCAGCAAGCTCTCAAAATTCCAAATTCTAGAAAAGTATTGAATTTTTCCTCAGTAGTGAATATAGATTAGCCAATTAAAAGGAATGGAAAAACCCCACACAACTGGAACGCAGCAGGAAGAAAAGCAAGCTTATTTTGTCTTTTAGAAGCAGCATCTTCCATCACTGAAAACAAAACCCTCTAGCAAAGCTTTCAAGTTTGTTTTTAATGCTACAATGTGATGCTGTACTCTCAAGTCTCAGAGACAGCTGTGAGTTTATTCTGCTCCCCTTAGCTTAGATTCTTGGTCACATTAGACAGTAAGGAAATCGAAGCATACAATTCATACAGAGTAAAATAAGGTATTTCAAAAAATATTTAGCATACAAATGGAATTATTATAAAAGTTATTTAAGTGTTCTCATTCAAAAAGCATTTAAATTGGTGAATTGTACATTTCTACCACTGCTATGGTTCATTCACGTATAAAAATACTACTAAAATGTAAACATTAAGTTAAATGAAAGCATAGAAATTAAATTATTCTCAATGAGATACAGATCAGTGAAATCTGGTAGCGTTAATCTTTGTAAGAATAATATCAATTAAAATTTTCAACTGAATGCAGCTCAAAATGTTTCTCACATCTAAATAAACTAGATTTCTTTTTCATTAAGAAATAAAGATTAAAAAATCAAACTGAAACAAGTTAGAGATGTAGTCATGACCTAATGTGTCTATTAGAAAAATGAGTTTGCTTGAAACAAAAAAAAGTTAATACACAGAACTGAAACATGAATAGGATGAAATGTGCTCTGAAGATGACAAATAAAGATAGCCAGTTGTATTTTAAATTCAAGCACTACAAAGACCTTATAATGCAAGATTTTTACAGAACTGCAGTCCTAAAACTGCAGTAATTTTATGTGGAATGAGAAAAGAAGCCCATAATTAGAATTGGAAATTACCGTAATTCTAGAATCAGCTACAGATTCTTGTGAATCTTGCATAAGTGAGCCACTCCATTTCATAAAGAAAACTGAAGCTTAAAAAGAAAATGCTGAATGATACTATAATTTTCAAATGTATTAGTGCTTATGGGCCACAAAAGCTCTCTTCAAAGTCTAAATAAAGATGTGCCTCTTGGAAGAAAAAACCTTCTAGAAACACATGCTCAATCCTAGGAAAAATTTACCACTGTGGCTCCAATTATGCTTTCATGTTAAAGAAAGAACTCTGAAAAAACTAAGTCAAGAGTACAACTTGATTCAACCTTCAGAGGAAAAGAAATGGTGACTCATTCTTCAAAAATTCCATTGGTCAAACAGTACTTTCAGCATCCATGGCCTTCACTGAGTTGGCTCCTGAACTGTTTGCCGCACACAGTAGAAGCATTCCATTTATTCAGATGCAATTTCTGCACTTTCTTAATGCATCACAAATCTCTAACATACATGGAAAACAGCAGTGTTTCAGACTAGGGTTATTTTAAAAAAATATTCAATGTTTTATAATGCCCAGACCCACCCAGTTAGTTCATATAATTTCTATTCAGAACCAAACAAATTTCAGGTAAGCATTAGCAAAAGGTTGAAATAAAAATGCTTTAAAGTAATTGTTATTATTGTAAAAACTCTTTTACACAAATTTTAAAATTAATCTTAATAGATCCTATTACAGTTATAACTAAATTATAAACTTGCAGTAAGAGAAACTATTTTCTACTAAAATATAGGAATTTTTCAGATTTTTAGTGAAGTTAATTATGTTAATATCATTACGTTATTTCTAAATTTATAATGTCAAAGCACTGTAGGAGCTTTGAGATTAAAGCACTAATGTGCAATACCTGAACTTAGTCATGTGCCTTGGTGTTACCCAAATTGCAATTCAGTCAACCCAAACTCAGATACCACCAGCAATTTGTTAGTTACTGGACTCCTGAGCCAAACAAGACGGTATTTCCAGTCAGCACAGGGCACTATTTGAGTAGTTATCTGAATAACATGCTATTGCACAGCAGTTAATGAACTCCTCTTGTAGCTGTGATGGGGTTTCATGGCCATGGGAAGGACTCTTCAAGCAACCCCAGGCTCAGTTATGCTGCTGAAATACCATGGGGTTCAACTTAATGTGTGTATTTCTGTACCAAAACTCTGTAGCTCAGGTCAGTAACAATTCCCACAGAAGGCAAGCAAACCCCCACATACCGTTTTGTTTAAGTTCTGGGGAGTGAAAATACTCATCCCCAAGGAAACTGAAGCAATGTATATTTTACTGATGTTAATTAGCAGCAACACCTCAAAACTCATGCAGAAATAGCACAATACTTCCATGCAGTGTTGGAGGTAAAAAAAGGTTAATTGCAGGAAAATGTTAACTAAATTAACATCATGGGTATCTCATATACAACCCATAGAACTATAGTACCTCTAGAATTGATTCCTTTATCTCCAAAACGATTTAGCAATGTGGCAGACACTGATGATACTGTTAGTTAAACCAAAATGCACAGAACACTGTTAAACTGCTTGTTCAGAGAAACAAAGCCTGAGGTACTTACCAGTCTAATAAACTGTACAAAACAATGACAGCATCATAAAGGAGGGAAAGTAAACTGCAGGTATAAGGTAACTAACTGAAAGCAAAGAGAGCTCAGATAACTGACATTAGAATTCATCACAAAGAAAAGTGAAAGACAGGTATTAACACAACTAAGCCCTGTCTTAAGATAAGTGAAAAGAAAAAAAAGTACTGAGATGCAGAAAGATACATCGCACCAAATGCTGCAGTTATTAATTATGTAAAATAAACAGAGCATAGTATGCTGGTTACATTTCGTTACACTCCAGAAGTCTAGTTTTACTTTACTAGCATTAAATACCACCACATACAATGTAGATTACTTTAGCACACACAACCACAAAAAAAAAAAAATTAAAAGCTGTTTTATTACCTTTATTTCTCTTTGCTCTACTGATTTTTCCCATATTTGTTGATCATATGCTCCAATCTAAAAAGGAAAAAAAAAATCTACATTAGGATTTAAAAGACATTGATCAAACAAAATCAAATCAACCTTCAACAAGAGAAGAATGAAGCCAGCAAGTTATTTCCTTGGGGAGTTTACAAAGAAATTTTTATCTTCTCCATTCCATCTTGGCTGGACAGGATCAAGATAATCTGTAATTGAACTGTGACAGAGAGGAGAGCTGAGCCTCACAGAGCCCCAGCCTCATCCCAGGACTTGTGCAAGCCTGAGCACTGGGAAGAGGACACTCCCTCCCACCCCAGGTCAGGATTCCAGCCTCCATATGACAGAGAGCAGAACTATGGCAGCTACACCGACATGTCTTTCAGATAACTTCAAAAGAAATATGCACATCTAATTGAACCCATACCCTCACCTAATTTATTTGTTTTTAAACCGTCTATAATTCCCATTCCATTCTACTCACTTTTTAAAGCCAGATAGTCTTTAGCTTTATCTCTTTAACAGTGCACAGCAGCCAGATACATGGTCAGGCTAGTAATCGACCAGCTAATAGCCCAGGGGGAACCCAAACAATATCAAGAAATAATACTTTTCCCCATTGACTGTTAGATATTTAGAGGAAGGGCAACCTTAAACTTCAGGATTTAAGATGGAGACAAGAACAAGTCAATATATGAGACAACATATCCATATATAACTTGTAAGAAGTTAGCAAAGATCAGATTGCTTTGAACTCTAAACAAACAGTACTTCTAGATAATAACCAGTAATAACAATCTCTTTTACTATAACAATCTTAAAGCCTTGCCATCCCAGCTGTCCTACTTAGTACATAAATCGTGTGTATCTGGGGACCAGTTCAGATCATAGACTCTGGCAGAGAAGTGTAACATCACTCTTAGGTCACGGGACAGAGATAGATGCACTTCCTGAGATTCAAAGATCCTTTTCCAGCCTGCAGAGGTGACAAGCAGCTCAGTCAGACACCTGACAGAGAGGAGAGAGGAACAATTCCCATCACCTGAGCAAATCTGCATAAATTCAATTTTACTGCAACAGTATGACCCCCTCCTTCCAGTTCACAGCTGCAGCAGACATGAGACCCTAGCACAAGTGCATACAGCTCGTACCAGAAAACATTGTTCTCATTTTTCTTTTAGTATTTCAGCCCTCAGCATTAATTTAGATGTTATAAAAGAAAGAAAGCAAAAATCATCCTTAATTTAAAAAGGATTTTTTAACCAAGGATCCAACATAAATACAAGAAAACTCAGGGAAACCAACACACAAACACCCACATAAACAAAGAATCTAGAGGCATCTTCTGTGCCTCTAAACCTGACCAATTAGTGTAAAAAAAGTAACGTTAAAAAAAAAAAAATCTAATTTAGAGTAGTAAAGTCCAAAGCATATTTAAGATTGAAAGTGAGAACAGCAAACTGAATTACTCTTCCCCAAATTAAAATAATACTTCCCATTCATAAGAGCTAAACAATTTCTATAGTTTGCTACTTCAAAACTTTGCAAAAGAAATAATCTACTGGCTGTTTGATAATAATAAATACTTTATACCTTGCATTTGGGAAAAAAAAAAAACCTGTGGAAAATAGGGAGTGAGGCACAGTAGTGGGCAGAATTAAGCATTTACTACAATTAAAGTAATAAAACCAAAGGAAGTTTAACAGCTAACTTCACCTGGATAACAGCCAGCAATTAAAAAGTCAATATATTGAATAACCACTCCACCCAGGCATTTATAGCTAATTGTTCTGGCCTTTCCGCTAGATACGTTTCAAATGAAATTTCAGGCCTTTCTGGTTTTCATTAAATTTGCTAAGAAGAGCCCCAAGTGAAATTTTTTTGCTGTGAAATAGTGTGTCCTCCCCTCCCCACTTCCAAAAAAAATTTCTTTCTGCAAGGACAGAAAGGGGGATGTAAGTCTGTGTCCCTCTCTTTTATTCAAGAATCAAATGTGGAAGGAAGCCTTTGTGCCAATAAAGCTGCAAAGCAAACTCCATTCATAATTCCATTCATAGCTGAAACTGGTATAGAGTTGAAAGTCTTTGAAAGAGTGTTCTTCTTTCAGACAAATAACAGATCATTTGTTAAAGGAATTCTGGGAAACAAATCCCAGAAGACATCTGACACAAGGAAGTCAACTGATTTAAAATCTTAATTATATTTTCCTACAAATATTTCTTTCCCTCTTTAGGCAGCAGCTTCCATCTCTACAAAAAGACATGAAGCAGGCATTTTGCTATTCACATTTCTTGTTTAACACTGCCCTATAAAGTAATTCTTCCATGAGGAGGTAAAATAAGAGAGCCAGAACTACTTTAAAGGACAGGTTCCTTTACAACTCTTTTACAGGAGAAGTGCATCTGTCCAACCACCTCTGATGAACTTTACTGACAAATCAAACTTTACTAACAATCAAAGTTACTGACATCCGAGGACAGGACTGTTCAGTGAGGCATGCTGGTGTGAACTGAAAGGAGTGGAAGAGAGAATTACAGACAGCAAGTACCATTACAATCTCTCATATGGTTTTTATTGTTGTTTGGGGTTTCTTTTTAATCTTCCTCGTGTCATCTCTTTATGTTTTAACAAAGTTTAAGGAACACTTCAGGGAGCAGGTGTGTCACTCAGCACATCAAATTCCAACCTGATACTCAACTTCCCTTCTCATCATCTGCATAAGCATCCCTCTACACTTCTCTTCCAAATGTATCAGAAGAAAATACATTAAAATGAAGGCATCATTATAAACTAGCATACTAGATACTGTCAAACTTCATTTCCCACATTAAACAAAAATAGGAAGAACTAATGTTACTGAAACAAGGCAAGTAAAAAATACAGGCATTAATTTTTTTTTTTCTCCTTTATGTCAGGAAAGAGGATTTAGAGTTTGTGAAATGTGTCTTACAGAATTCATGGAAAGCCACGTTCTCATTTACAACAAACTAAATTATAATATATAATGATTACCAGAGATGTTAAGACACGCGTATGAATTAAAATCAAAAACATAACTTGTGAATAAATTGAAGAATGTAAGTTAATACTAGCAAACCTTCCTAGTTTTAAATTATTGAGTGCACTGGCCAATTCCAGCTTCAAAGAGTTTGGATTTACAAGTATTTGCATTTGAATTCTGTTTTATGTTAAATCTAATGTAAATCTAAAACAAATGTAGGCTCTTGGCTATCCATGTATTTCCTTACAACTGTACATACCTGCAGGACATGGAAAAGAAGCCTAGCACCTAGCCTAGCACCAAAGAAATTAAGCTCTAACAGCAAAGGAAGGAATAACCTTCCAGAGATAAGATCAGGCTGGAACCTGAATAATTTAAATATACACAAAACTTTATCAAAGCAAGGTTTCCCTCACTATGCAGCTGTCCCAGGGCTCCTCCACAGGCCAGGCATTCAAGCTCCCTTGGCTGGAGCTATTCTGACAACAGAGATGCCCTGACCAACTCCAGTACCCATTTACTACCCACCCACTGTGCATGGAGTCTCTTCCCTCACAGCTGCAAGTTCTGCACCATCCTTCAGAGAAAATTTAAAGTACAAAACACAGGAGTCGAAAAAATGCTCCCTTTTTTAACTACACAACTGTAAGAAATGCTTCTAAAATCTCTTAAAGACTTAGCACAAGACTCTTCATGTAACAGCTCATCACTGACACTTTCAGTCCATCAGTCCATTGCAACTGGCAATAAACTTTTCTTAAAGCAAACTACAAAACATAATATCCCAATTTTAAACTGATTTCATATGGAAACTTATTCTAATTTAATTTATGAAATATCTAATCCAAAGTTGTATTCTATAGCATTTTTTTATTGTTTATGACTTGGCAGAAAATGAATTAACAAAACATTAGATAGCAAGCCTATTGCCTCATTCTGAGATGTACCTTTTATCACCAAGCATCAAAACAACCCTGTTATAGGAAACTTGTCAGTAATATGCTACAGACATTAAAAACTGTGGCATAACCTACCTGTAGCTGAAGGAGATAAAGTAGTAGATGTTACTTTATACAGTTTAAATCATGCATTCCAGGCCTCCTCATCGCCAAGATTTTATCCAGTCTATCCAACTCAGTTACCTCTAAAACACTCAGTTCTGAAGACCCCACACCTCAATAAACACCAAGTAAAGAAGACAAAAGGGATTCTGTTTGTTTATGCATTTGTAGAATTAGCAACCATTCTTCAAGCAACTATAAAAATTTTCAGTATATAGGAATTAAATGCAACTGAAAACTGTACCCACTCTTTCACAAAAGAGAAGGAGGTATTTAACATCCTAAATTAGCAAGGTATAATAAACTTTCAGATGTGTTTTCTTGAAAACAACTTCTCAGAAGTAATAAAAAAAAATCTAATTTGTATGTGACTTGGCATGGTAAATTACAATTACACATTTTGTAATCTCAATAAAGCCAGCTCTTTACTGAAAGATTAAATAAATTTGAGATCCTTTTTAAGTGCTGACTCCTCATAACATTTTCTGGGTTTAAGAGATATGTGCATCTCTTGCAATTACCTAAAATAACTGCACTTACTCTTTCCCAATCAAATACGTCAGGAAGCATTTGATCAAATTTCTTCATACATCTGAAGTTTGGCATCTGTACAGCTTGGTTCTATAACAGCAATAGCAATTAGCTTAAGTAAATAGTAAAGCTATTGAAAACACAGCAATATTTAGTTCAAAGCACACTGGAAAGGGCTTTAGCACTGTACAGTGTTTCTTCCCAGGGCCTTTCTCATAACAAGCCACATGTGCATCAAGATTGAATTTGAGCTTTGTGAATGACACTGATATTCACTTTAAGCTAATGTAGTGATGGTATCAACCTGTAGCCCAATACTTGCAAGGCCCTTCTGATTCTAATGGAATTGATCAATATTTCAAGAGGCATTCATAATTTATGACCAAGCAGACTAGCAAAGATTATAATTCTAAGAATACATAGTATTTCCTCTTGGATCTTAAAACTTTAATGTTTATCAATAATGAAACTTGTGTGATAAACTTTGCACTTTAAAACCTCTAAACACTTTTACAAGCCACATCACAACAGTATTACAAATCCAAAATATGTAAGATCTAGAGTTCGGTAAATAAATAATGAAGTCGCTTCCTTATCAAAATATTTACTGCTAAAATATTAGCAAATATGCTTTATTAACTTCTACAATCCAACATAATTACAATGAATGTATAATTTCCGGTATCAATTTTAGTATTAAGATATCCATATATAAATAATATCTATACAGGCAATATTATTAATTTTTACAATATGCCTCATTTTCTCAAAACTTAGAACAGGATTATTGAAAGTTATTTTAAACTCCAGTTTATTTCTTACATGAACTGATCCCCATTGCAGTAAAGGCAATACTCTAGAGTACCTCAGCTGTATAATTATCTCTGTTGGAGTAGATTTCTAGTCTTGGGATGGGTTTTTTTCAGGATATTTTTAATTTTCAAGGGTGGTAGGTTTTTTTCAGTTTTGTTTATGGTGGATATGTGGACTGGACATGCTAAACTAAGACAAACTCAGCTGATAAACCATAGATAGAAATCACTATATGATAGTTGTATACTGTCTGTTAACAGCAAACACTTGAGTAATTTTTAGTGAAATGGAGAAGGACACTGAAGGGATTAAGGTTCTATATCCTAAGGTACAGAGCTTTGAATTACAACTGCTGAATTGTTACTTCTGATTTTAAAATATCCTGATACCACTCCTCACTCCCTGTTTGGTGCCAGAGGGAGAGCTGAAACCAGCTATTCAGAGTAAAATTAAGCAAGCGATTCAAAATTTTAATAAGAGTTATTTATTATTAACTATTTGAATTTCCAAATAATGACCCACTTTAATTCTGCCAATAATTGCAAGTGCACTGTATTTACAGCCATTTCACTGAACAATAATTTTACTAAGGCTTACTTCAGAGATACCATCCCTTTCAGAATCCAATAATAGCTAATTAAACATTTATCAACTACATGCTAATGGTTTTTCTGAATTATTCTTTATAGATTAATTCTTCTTAAGATCTGCCAACCGTACTTATTTATTGCCCTGAGTAATGGTTTACAAATTTTAAGTTATTTACAAAAACTGCAAAACATCTCTTTTCATCACACAATTAAACATAAAGAAAAACTATATGCAGAGGAACAGTTAGAAACTGTTTGCAGGTTAAACTAAATGAGAGTGCAGCAATAACTAAAGCTAGACACAGCACCCTAGGTCCTGTCTGAGGTGAGCTGGTCAAGAGCAATCCCTTTCCTGGGTCCATGGCTACACTATTGCTAACAACACCCAGCAACTCTCCAAGCTTTAAGGATTTAAGACCTCTGAAACATTTTTTTTTTTTTTAATGATAGTGTACTTGCACAAAACAAAACATCCTCAAGATGTAACTAGGAAAAGAAAACCACTCTGACAGGCTCATTATTCAGTACAATTCCCTGAAGACCTTTGAAAATCCAGCAACTTTACTGGTGTTGCAACTAGGATTTTAGAATAGCATTGCCCTTACGTCCCTGATCATTTCCACGTCTCACAGCATGCCTTCCTTGTTCCCCCTGCATTTGTGTGGGTGGCTAAAAGATCAATCAGATCATGCAGGAAGAGAAAAGAAAATGTTAGGCTGTAACTTCACAAGGCCTAATTAAACAATTTAAGAATTAGAGAACCCTTTTCAAGACAGAGGGATTTCATCTTGTCGATCCCCTGCCATTAGACAGGTTCATCTCCTTGTAGACTCACAGTCTCGGTTTTAGCTGGATGAGTTTCCTGACCAAATTCACTTGCTGGGAAGGCAAAGCAGGCATGGGAGCCTACAGGCAGGCAAAATGCAAGGCTGCTTTGTTCAGCCAGTCCCAGCTGGAGTGATCTTTTGCACCAGATTGAGAAACCAGAGTTTTGCCTCACCAAAGTAGGCACTGAAGGTAAATCCCCACTAGGTCAGGCAACTACTTGAGTACCAAATGTGGACGGAAACTCTATCTGAACATACATTTTCTTCCTCAGTGCTCTGACAAATGCCAGTTCCAACACTTACCAAGTTTCAGCACTTGAAGTCAGACGTTTTTAAACCGATGCAGATTCAGCATCAAAAGTTTTAGTAAAATAGCCATACAGCCTGCCCATTGGCAAAAACCGCCTTTGGGGCCAGTGTGAATAACACATCATGTGAATTCAGTGCCAAAAAGGAAATCAGGTGGTTTACAAGGTAGGATATAATTTTTCGTTTAATTCCTCCATTATTAACTTAATATAGAGACCAGGTTAAGAAAGTTAAAGCACTGATAGAGTTAAACGTGGGCAGGGACCTCAAGGGCAACACAAACAAGCTTCTACAGGTTTGTTGATGACAGAAAGAATGCCAGGAAAAATGTAGGCCCTCTGTCGAAAGAAACAGGAGAGCTGGTTACCAGGGGTATGGAGAAGTTTGAGGTACTCAGATATTTTTGCCTTGGCCTTCACTAACAAGTGCTCCAAGTTGCAACCTGCTCTAGTGGAAGATGTCCCTGCCCATGGTGGGGTGTTGGAACGTGATGAATTTTCAGGTCCCTTCCAACCCAGGCCGTTCTATGAATCTAAATAGGCAAGTATAATCTTGGACTGATGAGCTGTAGAACACCGAATATTAAGATCTTAAAGCAGCGCCATCAGAACTCTAATTCTGCCCTTTAAAGCCATGAGAGAGAAAACATCTCATTTGTTTTATTGTGCCCTTTAACAGCTGTACTCAAGGGACACCTAAACAGCAGAAAGCTGCACTGGCAAAGTTAAATGATATGCAATCAGGTGCACGATTCAGCCTCAATTCATTAAGTTTCATTCTGCCTTCCCCTACAACCATCCCCAAGAGAAGGAACAACATAATTGTACAAATTTGTTGGTAATATTGCAGGAGAAAGAGTTTCCCATTTTAGCAGCAAGACTTCTGTAAGGATTGAAACTCAGAAAGTTGTTAAGGTAAATTTACATATCTTCTCCAAACTGGAAACCAGACCAAAAATTCTGTCTATTATTATCTGTAAAACTTGAAAGTACTATAAGAAACTAATGCAAGAAGTTACAAGCAATAGAATTAGTATTTTAAATTATTCATAACTTTATTATTTTTAACATCAGTTACTGTTACTCAGGCAATACTTCAAGTACATATATATTATCAGTATCATACAAAAGTTATGCCACCAGATCCTGAAATTGTTTTCAGTAAATGTGGGGTATCATAATTTTTTCACAGGAAACACTATGATGGCATTCTCCATAAAATTAATCAATTACCAAGCTGAAGCAATTTCACATTGTGGTACATACACATAATCCTAATGCTATTAACCAAGTGGTGCATCTGTGTGAGTGGTAGCTCGGTAGCTGCCTGGAACCTTTCCAGAGAGCAATGCAGACACTCCTGCCACTCCCTTTTATTGCAAGAAGCAGGGCAGCTCCCAGGGCTGAAAACAAGCCAGGCAAACCCTTTGTCACACATAAGTATCTCAGCACTGTACTCCCTAGTGCATCAAGAAATACAGCAGAGGTTTCATTTATTTTCATTTCTACAGAGCCAACCTGTATCTAGCAGATTTCATGCCTTGAAAAAGTACTTGTACTGGCTGGGAAATGCAAGCAATCACTGGAAGCACTAAAGCTCCATCTATGCAATCTTGTATCTCAAATAACAAGCTTCTGTAATACCACTCCGAAATCTTACAGTCCAACTTAAAATAATTCAGAATTGATTAATGTATTTTTACAAGACAGTAATCAGGAGCTCCAGTGCAATAAAAGCAGAATAAATCTATTGTCAAAACAGAAAAACATGTTTACATAATAAAAGGTCTGACCTTTTAAACAATTAAGGGTATTACTAAATCATCCTGGTGTAAGGAGCTCAATTTCAGACAATAGTATGAGTCATGAGTAAACATGCTGTTTGCAAAACTTGCCTGAAGTAGGGTTGGAAGAGCTCAATTGCTTAACTCTTTCCATTGAAGAGATATTAAAATGTCTCTTGCTTGAGAAACTAATAGACCTTTGAAACTCAGTAGAGAGACACATGAAATAAATATATTTAAAAATACATTAAAATTGAAAACTAAGAAGGACAAGGAGCAAGTTATCTGCTCAATATTTGTTACACAGCCCCAACCTACTCAAATGCTTCTTAGTCATGTATGACTAGAAATACCAGAAGTTAATGTTCTTTTTCAAGACATTTATTCACCAATTTATTAATCTGAAAACATCTCCCCAAAACAACAGCTTATTTTTCTCATTTCATCATAGAAACAAGTAATATCAATTTGACCTACACTGACTGCAACCCTGGTTCTCCCTTGCCCAAGAAACAAACATCTATCGCCAGAATGTGCTAAGTTTTTATCCCTCCTCACTTTCAATTCCAGTTACAGCTGTGATGAGTCAGTAGATCTAATCAGTGGGACTATGACTCTTAAAATAAAAACTGAAATTCAAATTTAAAACTGGAAGCAAATAACAGGTCGAAGTTCAGTATCTTGACATCATAAGCAAGGAAAAAAAATAAATCTGGTATTAACTAAACACTAGCACAACTCTTTCTGTTCCCCAAATTGAAATCGTTGGTTTCAACAACAAATCCATTGGGAAAAAATACTGTGCCATGTAGTAGATTTAAACAAAGAAATAAATTAGCAAAATCAAGGGCACAGGTGAAAGAGTCTAGATACTCCCAGGAACAGATCACACACACCACACTACTAGAAAACTCTTCAGAGTTACCAGGCAGATTCTGGAGAATCCCCAGTTTGAGGTACCTAAGAAATTGCAGTCTAATTCACATGAACATCTGCAACTTTTCTGCAATACAGCCATTTGTCTCAAAACATGACAATTCCTCATACTAAAGCAGTATAACTTGCTCATTTAGCAGACCCCAGCCCACACGTGGATTGCAATTAAATTTTGTTCACACCAGGCAAAAGACCAACATCTGGTTTATACATGATCTTATCCCTCCTGAAGACAGCTCAGTCCTTCCAGAAGTAACAGAAGTCATCTCATCACAACTCCTTGCCATAAAGGCACTGTGCAATTCCTGGCCAAGCAGATCTCTGTAAAAGCCTACAGAGATTCACCACATAAATGTTGGGTTTACTATGAACAACAACAAAAAAAAAAAAACAAAAAAAACGAAACGTGTGAAATCACTGGAAAAAACAACGGAACAAGGGTTAAAAGAATGACCCATACTGATAACAAGCAATCCTGTTAGGAGCAGCGTCCTGGGAAAAGTAAAACTGAGGAATGGGTTATTTTTACCAATACCAGAAGGCCTGCCCTCTGTAAAATCACACCACAGTGACTCCTCCTGCCTTCCTCACATCAGGAGGATGGAAAGCTGAAGCATATCGAATGTGCAGTTCCTTTTACTGTATGACCAACAGGAAAACAACCAGACAACAAACATGAACTTCACTTTTACATTTTATATTTACAGAGACTGCAGGCTCTTTCTTGCCTCAAAGGACCACCTATGTGTAAAGCTGAATATCATGAAAGATCTGTCCACAGGATAGTACATCATCACCAACAAAAACAACCTCAGAGATATGATGAGGACCTGACACCCAGCATCTCTTGCAAATGCACAAAGGGATCCTGGCCACAGCAAATACAAACACAGTTTGCTGTTTGGATCTCAGTATTCTGATATCAATACACAGTGAGTGAATTATGACAGAATGAATGGAAGCAAGTAAAATCAACATCACTTTCCCCTTCCATTAGATCCTGCATTGAATTTCATTACATTAGATCTTTTACAAGTTATCTTCCAAATCAGAGTAAACAGTTTAAAAAAACCCCAAAAATTCATCATTAAACTGTGAATTATTTTCAAGTTTTTAATACATAATACATGATTGGTATAAAATAAGCCAGCAAAATTAATTTTTCTGTTCTTCCAACTGTTCATTTAATTCACTGTTGTAAAGACCTCAACAAAGCACACCTGTATTATCTTTGTTCCATAAAGTAACTGTTGCTTTGCTAGAAACTAACCAGAATTTCTCTTTTGAAGACCACTGCCATTATCTGCTTAAGGACAAGATGCACCCTCTCCAAAAGACAGCTACAGACCCACGGAAAACACTAACTCACAGAAACATATTAAACCACAGAGAGACAAGAGTCTCTTTTAGGTACCTATTACACAGGTTTTTTATTACTGACAGAAAATTTGTTTCAATTCTTACTTTCTACTTTAATACAAGGATTCTTTTCTGTGCTACAGAAACAACATTCTCCTCCACATTAATTAACAGTTCACTGAGAATGCAAAATTTGTTTTTTGCAGAACACAGGTAACCAAGTGAGTAAGCAGTTTCCAGCATAGACCAAAAGCTATTTCATGTCACTAAATACAGTCACTAAATATTTATTTATCTATGGAAGAAAAGTTTTAAGCTACTCACTCTCATACAATGCTAACAATAATGCATAAGTATTTTATATTTTTATATTAACACATAAACACAATAGGCCACCATAAAAACAAACAGAAATCTTACCTTTTTCTGGTACCAAACTATAGCATCAGTTACTTTGGACGCCATTTATTCCACTGAATTCACAGAGTCATTTTAGGCTGTTAACAGAAAGAGACAGAGCTTTACTTCCACTTCCCTATGAAGGCCAAACAGAGAAGGCAGAAACACTCCCATTACCTGCAAATCACTGAACACTGTATTTACTTTACACATTGCCTCATTTCTATTTTACTAGGAGTTCAGGCTTTCCCCTCTAGGCAAACAAAACTATAAATCTGCTGCTACAGGACATCAAAAGCCCCAGTTTTGTCCTGCCTTCCCAGTAAAACACACAGGCTGCACAAAGATGATCTGTCATTGTCTCACAGGAACCTCACAAGTGTTGTATCATGTGCAGTTTGGTTTTTTTTCCTGATTAATTAAGCAACCTATAGTTATCAGCCTAACACAGTACTTTGAAGTCCAGAAATAAT
Source organism: Sturnus vulgaris (assembly GCF_052056855.1). NCBI lineage: Eukaryota > Metazoa > Chordata > Aves > Passeriformes > Sturnidae > Sturnus > Sturnus vulgaris. The sequence goes on along the minus strand of NC_142247.1, from coordinate 62,979,123 downwards.
TATGCTATAAAATGCAAGAAAAATTAATACAGACTATTAGATACACTTGGAGAAGAAAACAATATCAGTGCGAGAACTTCACTAATCATAATTAATACCCTCATGAAAACAGCAGACCAAAACTAAGTCAAAAAGAGAAAACCAAGGAAGAATGGTATGGTTTCTTTAATGGTAACAAATAGCAATAGTATTGATCTTTGATGCCTCTGTAATCAGTTTTCAGCATAAAAAAAAATACCAAAACCCAAAATTTCAGCCTATGTAAAATATCTGTATCTTGAAACTAATTTTTACAGTCTTCTTTCATGTAATCAGTCAGCCAGAGTTCATTAAGAAAAATAAAAAAATAAGGAAAACATAGAAAGCCTTCAGGTAGATCTGTGTCTCTTGTACAGGGAAGCCCAGAACCGGACCCAGCAGCCCAGTCTGGCCTCTGGCAAGGACATGGTTAAGGACATCATAAGGATGGCAGTGGCTTTATTCCTCAAACACCAAACTATACATCAAGCATTTTCTAAGATCCGTCTTGCATAAAAATATTACATATACTACAGGATTGTCAGTATCAACAATAATATTACACCTTATGTTTCTTCAGTAAAAGGAAGCAAGAATTATTAACCTGTGGGGAGTTTTTATAGTAAAAGATTATTTGGGATCTACCTCTTGATTTAAAGACATTTGTTTACAGCTTTTACACAGATAAGAAAGGCAAAGAAAAACGCAACATTCAACAAATGCGATGGAAACCAAAACTGTATGATAGATTAAAATGAGTGTCTTTATAAAAGACCTAAGCATTAGAGTAACTTGTAGCACTTTATTGTACATTATTCATCACCAAAAAAATCAGGGTTTGGTTTTTTTTAAAGCAGGTATTAACCATATGAAGTTCAACAAGGGGAAGTGCCAGATTGTGCACCTGAGACAACCCTGATTGCATGTAAAGTCTGGGGAACAAGAGGCTGGAGGGAAGCTGCAGAAATGGACCTGAGGTCCTGGTCAGTGGCAAGTTGAACATGAGCCAGTAGTGCCCTGGCAGCCAGGAGGGCCAACCCTGTCCTGGGGGCATCAGGCACAGCATCACCAGCCAGGAAAGGGAGGGATTGTCCTGCTCTGCTCTGAGCTGGGGCAGCCTCACCTCCAGTGCTGGGGGCAGTTTTGGGTGCCACAACACAAAGAGACTTTAGGCTACAAGAGAGCATCCAATGGAGGGCCACATAGATGAGGTTGTCCTGTGCAAGGCCGGGGAGATGGACTTGATGATCCTTATGGCTCCCTTCCAACTCAGTATGATTCTATTTATTTAAAAAATGCCCCTCCAAAAGACTCAGTTCTGCACTGACATTTGTTTGTTCGTTCTTCTCTGACTTGTGCATAGACATACTCCTATTTTATACAGTGCATTACTTAAAAGATATAAATAATACTGCCTTTAGTTTAGACAAGCACCATGTACACTATAGTACAAACCTTCAATAAATGGACTGATATTATATCAGGAGGATTTCTAAGAAACATAATGCCATACATGTTCATGTTTCCCAAACAAACCTATTTTTAAGATTTTTAACAGTGCAACTCCAATATCTTTTATACAACTTCAGATAAAACTACAACTCAAGAGAAAGAAATGTCTCAGAGTTTAGACAGTCATTGAAAATTCCAGAAATATTAGAACACTGACAATTGGTGCAATTGAGAAAGCAAACACCTCAATTTCTCCACTGTTGAAAATATCATGTAAATCACATCAAGTCAGTTAAAGCTGGCAACCATGACTCTGTCAACATCTGTAATGGTGTCTGGCTTTCTAAGAGCAGCTATCAATCATTAAGAATTCATTGGCAAAATAAATATAAAAATACTATCACATAAAGGAAGGAGTCCAAGAGAGACTCTGATATAACCTGGCATTACCCATAGACTGCTCACCTTTATTTCTCACCCACACAAAACCTACAAAAGGACTTTCCTTCTTACTGGAAAACTTCTTCAGTTAAACTTGACTTCAAAAATCCTTTGCTACACTGGACTCAAAAGTGACAGAAAACCCTTCCCTACACACACATGGCCTCCACACACAGGACCTTTCACACAATCACAGTGAGAGCAGTTCACTGCGACAGAGGTGCCAGTGCAGGAAGGGGCCACAGAGATACTGATCACATTTACACCCTTGCCTTCATGACCTCATCTTGGAGGACCTTTAATTCTTTCTTATTTCTCTTAAATAACACCCCTCTCAAATACAATACACCCTGCTTCCTACCAGCCTAATCACAGGATAAGAAAAAGGTTGGAACAACTCATTATCAGCAGTAAAGAACTGCTGAACCTGGACAGAAATCTTTCCCTCAACAGCTACATTAACTTGATGTCTTTCTCCAAGGTCAATGATTTTTCAGGAAACCAAACATTAACTTATGAATCCAAGACTTCGAACTGTGTTGACTATGGCTAAAAATGGATCAACCATTTTAAAAGCAGTAACCTTTGTTTGCAGTAGCTTTTCAATTCAAAAATCCTTTGCCTCAGAAATAATTACCTCACAAAACTATAAACCAAATATAAAGAAGTAGCTTTATTTGATTTCTATTGACAAAACTGTTATTTAGATTATCCATGGTTTTCATATTTTTAAGAAATTCTCGGCATTAAATCCTCCATAGAATCTATTTTGATTACATGTAAAGCTTATTTGCATACACATTTGCATAAACAAATGCAAAGATGATGCTTACAAAAGTAAATATGACAAAATCATGGGATGGATGTCTCAAAACAGAGTTTGGTGTGCTAAGTAAAAATACCTCTACTAGGAAACATCACATGCTTTCTTCATGAGCTACACAAACATTTCTGAGACAGCACAGTAAGGAAATGTGAAAAGGTTTATTTAATTATTTCTGTACAGTGTTTCTGCTTGCAGGGGCTGGGATTTGTCTGTGGTTTGGTTTTTAGTTTATCTTTAGGTTTTGGGGGGTTTAATGAGGTGAGATGAGACATTATGACTTTAATAGACTCAGTCTGAAGCTAGCTTATCTGGGTGAGGGATGGATGGAAACAATTCAAGGCACTTCAGCTGCAGCCCTGGCTCTATCTGCTCACACTCACTGAACACCTAAGATGGGAGACTAATTATTTTAGCAGTTTCTGAACTCTGCATATTCATTACAAGTTACTTTGCCACTGATGTTTCCAACTGACATTGATCCTGAGGTCAGCCTGTAAAAGCCCAGCTCTAAACGGTATCAACTGGGTAAAAGTGAAAAGTGCAAACAGCCGAGAGACAAACACAAGCACGACAGAGCAGTGCCTGTTCTGGCTGCTTCTCCCCTCCTCCTCTCTGGACCCAGCCCTCTGTTCCACGTTCTGTCTCAAACACCTGCATCTAGGACAGGGCCAGGCTTTAGCACTCAGCATAATGTCCTGTGCAGAGTAACTACAGCAAGATTAACCTAATCGTAACTAGTTGAAGACTAAAGAGCACCACAAAAAATACTCTCAACTTCAGAGATTAGACAGAGCATCCAAACATAAAAGCTTGATCACAATATCTCTGCAACATTCAACAGAGCTTGCATTACATTTCCATCAAACGTAGTTAATGCTATGAATAACTAGCAATATTTTTTAATCGAAACTTCATTGCTTTCTTAAAATTTAATAGAGAAAAGACTACCTAGTTTTGGTGATCCCTTTTCAGAGGTGGGGTTTCTTAGTTATTTCCTAGTTCAGGGCATAATCATATTACACAATACACCTTACAATCAAATTAGCAGTTTCTCAAAAGCCACAGAAATTTATATTTAGGTGTCTTTAGACAGCTAAGAGCCCATGCAAGCCCCACAGTACTGCAGTGCTTATTGAGCAAGACAGAATTTAAATAAATTCAAAGTATATTTAGAAATTTTACTCATATCCACAGGGCTTTGACGACCCTAGTCAGACATAAATGTATATATTTCTAAATGACAGTCTAAAGCAAAATGAACTGACAGAAGTTCACAATAAAATTGTGCTCTTCCATAGTGACAAAGTAAAAAAAAAAAAAAAAAAAAAAAACAGGCTTTTTAAAGAATATACAAGTCTAAGCAGTGTCAACTAACAGAAGGACATAATTAAAAATACAACACAAGCAAGGACACATAGGCAAATAGCTGCTTTCCTTGCCTGTAAACATTGTGAATCACTAAGTATTTCAAGGAACCTGTTCCCTTTATAGCAATCCCAACCTGAATGGCCAGGATACCATCCAGCTGTTGAGTCAAGACTTGAGTGTCCTTCTCAGCCTGTTATGATAGAAGAACAAGTTATATTTCATAGAATGATGAAGCAATGAAGTCGCATGCTCACTATACATCATCAGAATTAAAACAGCAAAACACAGGTTGCTTTTGTCACAAACGTTTTTCAAAAAGTGATTGATTTTTAGTACCTTCAGGAAATTTAAGGCAGTTTTTAAAAGGTGATTATATAAAGTCATGAGAATACTACAACCTGGTTTCAACTGCTTTCCAAGATAGAACTGTTTTACCATTACGTTAGATCCTCCAAATTGCAGTTTCACAATCACAGGCATAATTTTACTAAGATTCCCTGGCATGTACAGTAAGAAAAGACAATGAATCAGAACAGTACACTATGGCCTAAACTGCTAATTTTATTAACAAGATATGTATCACACAAACTCTCTTAAAACATTATACTTTTTCATGCAGAGCCAGAAAACAACTTTAATGAATGAAAAACCCTCAGTTTCTAGGTTCAAGATCAAAATACAAGTTAACATTATCATCAAATTGCTGACATTATTTGATACTTTATGTTTAAATGAGCCCAATAGACAAGTTAGTCACATTAAGCATCCACTGTTGACTGAAAAGCTGCTTCTGTCATGACATAAACCAAGGGAGGTATCCCTGTAATGCAGATACAGCACTAAACTCACCAGGAGTCATCCTTCCTCCACTCAAACCCAGGGGAGTTCTGCCACTGCCACAAAGAACAGGAAGAAAGTCTTCAAGCAATGCTTCAAAAGAATCATTACTTTTCATGTGCATTACACGTAAGCCATTAAACCTACATCTCCTTTTTGAAAGAGAACATAAAATACTAAGCAATGCACTCACTGTTCTTTTAAAGTACTTTATCTATGCCTCACTGTTCTCAAAACAGCATTTCAGAATTGCAAATGGTATACAAGCAAATGAGAAACTTGTCACTCCCAGGTTCACACCTTTCAGTGGAGGTTTTATCATGTTGCTTCCAGCCACCCTTAAGAAAACCTGCAGCAGTCAAAGCTGAAGAAAAAAGTCAAGTTAGCAGATACTGCTAACCTAAGAACACAATCCAGCAATCCACATGAAAAGTTCTCTTCCTGCCATGCCTCATGAGCCCCCCCAAGTTGTCTTGCAGCCCAAGGTCATAACAGTTTGTAAATAAAAAGGAATTAACATACTTGCTTCCCCCAAGGAAGACCAAAAACTCTCCTAAAACTGGATACCAGCATTCCTTGGATGCTGCTCATGAGAGTTAATTTCGTGCTCATGAGAGCACTCCACCCCTCGCTGCCTGGTCAACTGCCTCAAACAAGGTTGACTGGAATTCTTTAACACACCTATGTCCCCCCTGTAATATACACCAATACTGTTTCCTATTTCAATTCAAACTCTGCCCTCCACTCCATCTCAAAAAGAAATCCCAAACCTCCCCCAAAAAACCTGGAAAACCGAATTTACCATCATCCCCAAACAACCAATTAAAAAAAAATTAACATCCCTGGATGCCTATTTCGGAAGGCTTTTGTTTGAGAAGGCCTGTTTCATCAGGCCAACAGCAACAAGACATGACTCAGACCCTGTGCTGGCTGCTGTATGTCAAACCCTATTGTTTATGAACAGAGATGTACCTAACATGTCATATATGATGACAGACAGGGACATCTGGCAGCATATCCATGCTGCCTGTGCCTCCAGTAAGATGTGAGATGCTGAAAAGCTGATACTTTCTCAGGCCTCAGTATTCTGCCCACAAACCACTGCATCTGCTCCTATTTCTGCTGCTGCATATTTCCTTATAAGCTCATGCCCTTTATCACTCACCAGCCAAAGCAGGAAGATATCACAGACACTGCACAGAGCATGTAGTGAAAACCAGCTTTCAAAATCGGATTGGAAGTAGACTCAACCTAGTCATCATCACTTCCACAGCAAACCCACCAATATTTGAAGCAAAGAAATGCCACATAAAATAACTATCACCCAAGGAATACTTGTTTTGCCAGTGAATTACACAACTGTCTGAAATAGCAACAAAATGTTGACTATCAAGATTTCTGAGATTTATTTCAAGTTCTGGTAAAAGAACATTGCATGCAGTTGTTGTAACTGCTGCAGCCATTTCTGGAATCTCTGCCCTCGCTCTTAAGATCTGTGCAAGTTTCCTAATTTTCTTACATAGCTGGTTCATGGCTTCATTTGAAGTAACACGACACAATCTCATAGATACCTTACTCATAAAAATACGGGGGAAGGACTCTGAACTGAGAAGTCCAAGATGCTACACCTCCCATAATTTACTTTTGAGCCACTGCAGTATTTATAAATTAGCAAATTAACAAAAAGCTTTCAATATTTAAACATATTCTGCTGTTCAATAAAGTAGAAAAACCCAAGCCCTCAAAGGGACCTATACCCAAGTTAATTTTGCTTCTTATCTACTGTAAGAGATGTCAGTTTCAAAATTCTCACCAAATACAGTAATTGCTGTTAGCACACTGGATCTACAAGCCATTTCTGAAAATGCTGTATCTTTCTTAAAACATTAAATAAAAACCAGCAGATGGTCAATCCCAAGTTCTTTCAGTTCCTGTTTTTTGTACTGAATACTACATGCATGCACATACACATCCCATTAAACATTTGCAACCTTATACAGAGAAATCCCTGAAACATTGCATGTATACACATCTGCTCTTACAATCATAACAACTTTATTAAGGAACAGAATTTCTATAAACGTCAAGTTTTTAGTTTTTATATATATATAGCTGCCTTAATAATTATGTGGGGGAAAAAAACTCTCCACAGTCACCACATTGAAATAAAACGCCATACTCCCTTCTTCTTTCTTGAGATTCTTAAAGCAATAATAAATCTTGCTCACTGGAAATAATGACTTGTGTTTAGGAAGACATGTTTATCTGTCACCAGGCACTGCACAGCAGAGTTGTGGTTTCTTGATGACTACAGTCAGGAAGCTGAAAACCACTCCTAAATCACCAAGTTTGCATCATGTTCTACAAATAGTTATCCAGCAAGTTTTTGAAGCAGCTGAGGCATGAAGTGGCTGAGCTGTTGGAAAAAGCTGCTGTCTCTTTTAACGGCTGCTGTTCTGCAGGAACACAGCTGAAAATGCTGAGCTTCTATTCTAGAAAAAAAAGTCTCAGGAGTGATCCAAGCAAGGAATTGCAGAGTAACAAGCCTTACATGTGTATCTGGCAAGGTCCTCAAAACAATCATTAAAAATGGAACACCATTATACCCGGAAGACTATCTGATAGGGTCTAATCAGCAGTTTCTACACAGGAAGATCATGTCTCAGTCTATCAGTATTTCTGGACATGTCAAACCAACTGATAAACAAGAGCAAGTGACAGAACATATGTGGACTTTCAAAGAACCTTTGGAAAGATGTCAAAGACTTCTAAATAGTCTGTTGTCTATGAAAAGCAAACATTGCCACAGATCAGAATCAGCCAAAACACTGTACAAAATCTGGAATCAACATTCTTGACTGCAATCAGCAGCAAATTGGATAATGAAGATAAACAACAGCATCCAGTCTGCATAGAGCAGGCTATTGATTACCTGATACCGATGCCCAGAAGCTCCTTGGATCACAGACCACTGGCCTGCAGCTCTTCCATTCAGTGCTAGCCCAAGGCAAAGTGCACACGAATCCCTGTTCTCGTGATGCGGAACCATCCTAATCCTGAAACCAAACAGACTAATTTTCCTAGTCTGCTCTCTTTATGTTCCACTAGCTTTCACACACCTTAGCACACTGTAGTGACAGAGGCAGACATTCAGGGTCTCATCCAGAATACATGTGCCTGCTGACTACCTTGTTAAAGGATGAGAGCATCCAGAAATGGCAAATTCCAGGTATGTATTGCATCAGACCTTTACTAGAAAGATGAACAGAGACACACCATGTCACTGCTCATCAGGCCCTGACAGGTAAGGGTAGCTTTCAAATAGAGATGCCCCACATTCCTGCTGGCTCCTACATCTCCAAAGAGGGAACTTGAAGCAGAAGCAATCTCTTCCTAAAGACACATCCACACAAGCGATGGCAAAGGTTAGGATGGCCCTTTAAGGCTCTACAAGGGTTTTAAGCACTCTAAACCAGTATCACCACAGTACCGTGTCCTTAGTCACAGCTTCCAGCCCCGGAGCTCAGGGGGCTGATGCCACTGCTGAGCCCACGAGCAGCTGTCACACCATTTACCTCCGCAGAGCTCTGGACCCTGCAGGACCTGAGCAATAACGGCACACTGAACACTCTGGATCTGGATCTCTCCCCACAAGCCTTCTCAAGCACCAGTAACATGGTAATCTCAATTAACTAGGGCTATTTCCCCTCTCTTCCTCCTATTTGGACCAGTAGACAACAATTTTTAAGAAGTACTGCCTAAATTAAGTTCTGAAATAGAGTGAACTGAACCTTGTCCTATTATTCCAAATTTTAAGCTTCTGTAAAAAGCTTCAGCAGTTCTCTCTATATTTATCTTTTATACTGCAAAGGACAAAAGAAAACCTGAAGCAGAAACATTCATAAATGGCAATCTTAAACTAGCAAAGCTTAAGAATATGTATGAAGTTTAACAATGAAAAGGCAAAATAAACAGAATTCAGTATCAGCCATGTCAGTGTTATCTGTAAGGAAAGGCAGGGGGAGTGAACTATGTACACAACTCAAAGCCTTAAGAACCCATATCTCAGATCCAGAAAGGAACTTTGGCAGCTCAGGGACCTCTTCCATCAAATACACTACAGTCAGAAGAGCAGGGAGACCTGAACTAAAAGGGAACAACAAGGAGAACACTAAAGTACAGCTCTGTTGATCAGCTGTGCAATCTGACTTGAAATACACCTATTTTATTGGGAGAAGAATATTAAAATATTGGAGAAGGGGTTCTAAGAAGGGCTATGAATTACCAATCACTTGAAAGACTCTCCTATTGAAACAGGCAACCATGAACAGAAAAATAAGGCATTATAATAAATTAAATGAGACTTCAAGAGAAAAACAGAAAATAGAGTCAAGAAAACAACAGCTTCCCATAATACAGGCAACTCCATTTATTAACTAAGCTGAGAGGATAGAAAAGTCAATTTTTTAACAGAGAAACATTATATTACAACACATAGACTGTTAAACTCACTGCTACAGGAAGTCACTGAAACCAAAATTTTACTCCCATTCAAAAAGAAAGCAGCTATTTAAACACAATAATAATAAGGAAAAAAAATAAACACACAGATGAGGGAATCTCAAGCTTCATAACCCAGGATGCAAGAAAGCATCACTGGGAGATCACTGGGCTGTATTCCACCATCCAAACACTCCCCTGAACCCGACCCCACAACAGCCAGAAGCAAATACCAAGGAAAGCATGAGCCACACACAGAACAAACTGTCCCTTAGATCAACACGAAGAGTGTTTAGCTGCCAAGCCAGCATCTGCCAACCACCTAAACCCCAAAAGCATCTGGCGCTGGCCAACTTCCAAAATGCAAGACTTGCACGATTTCACGTTTGATGTGATATTGCTTTAATTTCTTCTCCCATTCTGCAGCTGTATTTTTTTTAAGAACAGAACCACAAATTATTTGCAAATAGGAGTCCAATGCTTGGACTCATTCCAGAAAGTCATCTAGGCTCTTTGGAGAACATCTACCGAGACCACCTCAAATGGGCAAAGAATTAAATACTGAGCATTATATGTATTCCCAGCAGAAACAGATTTGGAAAAAAATCTCCTTCACATGCATAGACTAAAAAATAAGAGAACAGTTCTAGAAACTCCCTGATATCCTGCCCTTCAGCTAAAAAAAAAAAAAAATCCACTACAAACACAAGCTGTATTTCCAAATTTCCTGACAACACAGTGGCTATCTCTCTATATGTATATGTGTTTGCTCTAACTTTGAAGCTGCTCCGAGATGGGGCTGGACCAGACTGATGACTTACAATGACCCTTTCCTAAGTTATTCTATGATTACATATAGAGCATGCCCAAACCTTACACAGCAATACATGATAGCTCTAATTAGTATTAACTCTTTTTTCCCCTATGGAAATTTATTAAGCTCTTCGGGTTCTCCTTAAAAATTCCAATATAATTTCTTCAAATAGTTAACCATTTCCTCTGCACCCATCAGGAAGGATCTTTATGAATAACAGCACAGTAAACTCAAGGCAGAAAACATGACATTTAAAGCTTTCAAAGTCTGTTGCTTTTCACACCACCACACATCTTTGATTAAGTGGTGGTCAACTGTCCTCGAACAGTCAGATGCAGCAGTACCTCTGACAGGTACCCCAAGAGTTTTGTTTTGTTTCCTTCATAAAACAAAAAAATAAAATTAGAGAAAAAACAGGCCTATCTTGCTCTGTGGGCAGAAGCAATTAAGTCTGCCTGCTTTCACCATTGTCCCACAGCTCCCTATTGTCCTGTTACACCCCACCCATAATATTTTTCCTGCCCCCCACCCATCATAAAAACCATCCCAAGTGTTTGGCTGGGCCAGCTGAAGTAGGCTACTGCTTGTGGCTCAGAGCTTAGCACACAGACTACCCAACAGTTGCTCACTTCTTGAAGAAGGGAGGGACTCAATTATGACTGCCTTTTTTTGGGCAGGAATATTAATTTGGGTCACTACCTGTCAAAAGTTTTATAAAAATTTGTCACAGTGTAGGTAGTTAATGTCTTTCAGTTGCCATTAACTTTGGGTTTATCATCTGAGTAAGAAGTGACTCAAATGGGAGAAGTCAGACAAAGAAAGCAATTGTACAAGCTTTGTGCCCATAATAAGTCTCACTAAAAATCCACATAAACTGTCTGATGATGAATCCGTAAACAACACTGTTTATTATGAAAAGAACTTCCTCACAAAAGAAAACCCAAACTCCAGTCTTTGACTGTCATCATTCTCACTCAGAGGGGTCCTGAGAAAAGCAAAAAAAATTCTTCGGCAGTATTTCTACTAGAAACAAGTAAAGACAGATATATAGAAAAGGCAAGGAAGACAGTATATCTAACTCTGGAAAATTAAGAAAGAAATTAAGTCCACTGCTTTCCAGTGACCCCTGCCAGCTGTGACAGGAACAGCATTATTCAACTCCAAGAGCACTCCACCCCTCACTGCCTGGTCAACTGCCTCAAACAAGATTGACTGGAATTCTTTAACACACCTAGGTCCCCCTGTAATATACACCAATACTGCTTCCTATTTCAAAACCTACAGGACTTTGACTTGTCCCAGAATTCACACCAATGCCCGGCAGCTATGGATACAGCTGGGATCAGCTTTTTGGGACAAGTTGAGTTCAATCTGCTTTGGGAGAAATCCAGTACTGCAAGAATATTTGAAATGCTCCATGGAGATCCCAACAATTACTGACAACTTATTTGTACGTCACATTCCACACAACACAAGAGGAAAAAATTATAGTACAAACATTGAATTAAACCAACTAAGTTTCCGAATTCTTTTTCTGGTGACTCAGGCTCATGTTTTATCCTTTGTAATATTTATACCCAGAATAAAAACATACATTGGCAGTAAAACATAGCAACAGAACATTTAACTGCACAAACATTCCACTTCAAACATGGACTGGGATCTAAAATACACAAGTTGCAACCATTGCTCTCAACCTTCACCTTCAGAAATGAAAGCTGCTTGCAAATTCTGTACAATGGAGTCCATCAAGATGATGTGAGTACATACATTCAAGAACACCTTACTGGAACACAAATAAGACTTCTGAGAAAAGGATCATCCTTTCCAGGGAGTCACAAGCAAAGAGGCAAATCAAAGAAGATCACCAAAACTTTAGAGTTACAAAAATAGCCAAATGCATACAGCTATTTATAACCCAGAGATTTATTCACAGAACACTTTTAGCCTCTTAACCTCAGGGAAACAAAGTCTGATGCCAAGCACTAATATATGTAACAGAAATACATCCTTCTGCTGCTTACTGACCAATCCAAGTGCAGCTGAAGATATTAGGATTCACTTGCTAGGATTAACAGGTTATTTCAAGTGATGCACTTCTCCCTGATAAAACAGATACACCATCTGTTTAACATCATCAACAGGAAGATATAAGCAGACAAATTACTGATGACAGACACACTGTACGTAGTCTCATTCCTATTAGAAAACTCGTGCATCCAAACTGTAAGACAAGCTGTATTTTCTGTAGGAACATTTTATCACAAAGAATTTCAGAACATTAATTAAAGTACTTTCAACAAGTCAGGTTTTCCAATTAATTACTTTTCCCAGTTAATTATATGACAGATGGATAACACACTGGCAAATTTGGAACAAAACGCAAGACTCAGCAGCATTACTTTTCAAGTGACCAATAACATGGAAAAGCAATAAAAGGCAAAATACCAGGCACAGAGCTTGACAGTATGGATTCAAAGTTCCACTGAATCTGATACACTTGGGTAACACCCACTCAGAGGCTAAGTATGAGAAACAGAAGTAAAAGTAACCTGGACAGCTGTAGTACTGTGGGATAAATTTTCCCCAGCTCCTTTGTTTCTCACAGAAAAGACAGAAAATAAAACACCTAGAAAATGAATGTAACAGCATAAATTTTGAGTGATGAGAAGTTCCCTAACATTCTGATTCCCAAACGGAAAATCAAGGATAAGCTGCGGTAAGGTAGCCACTATTTTAGGGTGGAAAAGGGGAAAAAAAAAAAAAACAAAAAAACCAAAAAAACCCAAAAGAGTAAAGAAAAAGAAAACATGAACATATGTAAGACACAATACAAGAGACAAGGTCAGAGACGAAAACGAAGATGCTGAAATTCAGAACCTTTAAAGGGAAGCAGAAAACACGTTCTATCACCTGACACAGGCATTGAGGCAGCTCACGATATGTTCAAGCAGCTCAGCGGAGAGAGGGTGCCTCACAGCAGAGCCGGAGCGGGCAGGCAGAGCCCCAAGCACCGAAAGGGCCCCGGACCGTACCTGCACCTTTGCCGCCCGCACCGACGCCGGCGGCGGAGGACACGGCAGCACGGGCACCGACGGCTCCGGGACGGCGCGGCCGCTGCCCGGCCGGACCCGATGCGGGTCCGCGGCGCTGCGGGCAGGGGCCGCTCGGAGCCGCGCTCGGACCCCCGCCCCGTCGGCGCCGGCACCGCGCCGGCTCCCGCCGGAGGGAACCGCGGCGCCGCGGAGGCCGCGGGCCGCCCGCCCTTGCCCCGGCCGGGACTCCCCCGGGAGGAGGTGAGGGGCGGCAGCCGCCCCGCTCCCGCCGCCCCGCCAGGGGAGCCGCGGCAGCCCCGCCGGTGATGCGCGCCCCGCGCCTCCGCCGCGCTGTCCCCCAGCACCGAGAGAGCACCGCCGCCTCGCCCCGGCCCCCCTCCCGCGCCCCGGCCGGCCCCTTCCCCAGCCGCACGGAGAACTCGGAGCCCCGGTTCTCCCCCCGCCGCTGCCCCGGCGGGGTGGGGACGACCCCGGGTGCCGGAGCCCCCTCCCGGTGCCGGAGCCCCCCCGCCGCCATCTCACCGTTCGCCGGTGCCGCGGGGCAGCGCGCGCCGCACGCAACGGCGGCGGGAGCGCGAGGCGGCGGCGGGAAGGCGCGCGCGAGGCAACAGCTGGCGGGGGAAGCGAGAGCGGGGGGGGAGCGGCGCGCGCGTCCAGGCGGCAGCGGCGGCAGCAACAGCGCGCCACCCGCGCGCGCCGCCGGGTCGGGGGCGGGGCCCGCGCGGGCCGGCAGCCAACGGTGGCCCCTCCCGCCGCAGGGGGCGGGGCCGAGACGTGACTGGCGGCGTCACTGCCCAACCAGAGCGCGAGGGAGGCGGGGCTACGCTTGACGTAGAGGCGGGGCAGAGGCGAGACCACTGTGACAGATACCGCCTTCACCAATTGGCGGCGGGGGCGGGGCTCCAGGCTGACCCGCCGCCCGCCGGGTGGAGCGACCCGAGCTCGAGGGGCGTCACCGACGGCTGAGGACAGGAAGGCGGGATTAAGTTGAACGACGTCGCCACAGACCAATGAGAACAGAGGGCGGCAGGCCGCGCGTTCCCGCTGGCCAATAGCAGGCGCGAGGCGGGTGAGGGAGGCGGGCGGTTCCCTGAGGCGGAGCGGGAGGGGAGGGCCCGGCGCCCCCTCAGCTGAGCGCGGGCCCCGCGGACCGGGGAATGCGCCGGGATCTGCGGTAGGTGATGGGCAACGAGGGGGGCTTCAGCCTCGGGGACCTCTGGCACGGCCGGGGAAGTGGGGCCTGGCGCGAGGCCGAGGGAGGGGCTGAGTTTGCGAATCCAAAGCTGTGTTTAAATGGGGTTTTAAACGGGGCCTACCGCAGTATTTCTTTCGAAGTGTTAAATTACCCATACGATCGGACTAGGCTCTAAAACAGTATTTAATCGAACTGGGGTTCTATTTAATATGGTTTCACCATAATACGAATTTCAGGACTATTTTAGGCGATGTTCAATATTTAAATCTAAATGTATAGGTTCATGTTATCATTACCACTGAGCTGAGTCTCATCTGTAAGATGCCCTCCTCTTTATTTTTTTCTTCTAAACAGGACAGAATTAGCTATCATAATATCCTCGTTATGCAGATCATCCCACCAAGGTCAGTGATGCTCCTTGGATCGTTTCTCCTCGCTGAAAATTTTCACTCCCTAATTATGTCGGTCCTATAATAGGAGTCAAGAGATTTTTTATTTTCACGCTGACATCCCATCCCATCAGTGTTCTCACTGAAGAGCCAGTTCAGACCTGTAGCACAGCTGCATCCTTTTCCCAGTGTCACCCATCTTGTTGGGATTGCTGGGCTCTAGCAAAGAATCTGCCCATCATCTTTCTTTCACCATGAGATAATCAAATGCTCCATGTAATCAAACCCTTCAATTTTATGTCAGATCTATATCCAGCTCACAGCCTTCAAAATCTGGTAGCTTTCTTTACTTGAACTCTAAGATCTCAAAAGTACACTTGGATTTTCTTGAGTTTTCATCTAAAAACGCCTCTAAAACTGACTGGAGCCTTGCAGTCCTGCCCAATCTGGCAATAACATCTATTAGATCAGAGACAGGCAGCATAACTTCTTCCCATGCTGAATTTTCTGCCTGTTTTTTCCAGTTGTTGCAAAGTGGCTCTTAGCAAACTGAAAGTATTTTCAAGTGAGCAACCTTCAAATTGACTAGCCCTATGTATTACCTCTTCAGTAGCTTTGTGTTTCCTCCAGAGAAAGGTGATAGCACCTTCTTTGAGTATCTGATAACCTGATACTTCTAAGAGTGTTGAGTTTCTTTTTCCTTTCAGACCCAAGTTTCCAGTCTGTTTCTGTTTGGTTTCTGCTTTCTCCAGTTTGCTAATAAGAGTCTCCTTCTTGTAGTGTTTGTAGCATTTCTAGAACTGATTTTGAAAAACATCCTCATGAAAAGAATGTTGAAACTTCATTACAGATCATGACTCTTCACTTTAGCCACAGACTTTCACTTGAGAATACTGGAATTGTTTTCAAAATACTGTAAATGCTTTAGGCCAGACATAGTAATTGTTCTGTAACCCCTGTCAGCTGGTTTAGGTTTGTTTCTGTAACAAGAGCAAAACAATGCTATCTAAACCTCCTTCAATTTTTTTGTCCCCTTAACTCTTGAGTGCTGCTGAGGAAGAGAAGGGTAGGGGTCTTGGTTCCATCCTATCAGGAACTGGCTTTCACCAGACCCTTTGGTGATCTGAGCAGAACTGAGACTTTGAAAAGCAAAGCTACAAAATACTACTTTTAACTTTCTCTTTTTTTCTAGTTCAGCTCAGGGAACTGGCCTGCTTTGGACAAGTGTCAGCCCCAAAGCAAAGAGGGGATGTGCTGACTGCAACTCTAATTTAGATTATTTTATGCAAAACTGGATCTTCTCCTTACAAGAAATCCTACTGCTATCCACTAAATCAAATCCATCCAAAGTTCAAAACCAGACTGAACATAATAGTAGGTCTGTTGAACTCTGTATCAGAAGATGCAGATTGAAACTGTAGGATGATTTTAGGGATGTACAAAATTGTTCTCCCCTCACTGCAAGGGAGCAGGTCATCTCATAACCAGTTGAGACAGCAACTTTTACTTCCCTGCTTCCAGTAGCAAATCTCATCTGAGCACAAAATTTGTTCAACTTCAAATAATCTGGCAAAAACCAATCCCAGTTAAAAAGAAAAAGGTGGCAGTAGATTTCTGCTTGTTGGGCGAGTTCAGCAGCCATAATCAGGTGATGTTGTGTGCATTGGTAATAACACAGAGGAAGCAGCAGCAGCTTCTGGGCATGGGGGGCACAGAGGGGAAGCAGCTCTTGTCCTTCCCTCAGCATCTGGTGCTGAGGATTCAGTGCTTCAGAACACAACATCACAGTTTGAGTAATTCAAATATTTTTGTAGTCTGGAACAAATCAAAGCTCATTTTCTCATTTCAGGTGAAAGACTATTAGTGTTCTAAAAGGAATTATTAAAAATTTTAACTCAAATTTTAAAAATAATTAAAATACCTATTTGAGCACCATTTCACTGGTAAAAATTACTCATTTTTGTAGCATGAAATCTAGAGGAAGATCACAGTCCTTCGCACTTCAGTTTTTGACACTTGTAGTGAAAGGCTTTTGGCAGATTAAGTGGTAAAAACTTTCCACTTAGGAATATAAAAACTTTCATGACTGTAGTGGCATTTGTCTTGTTTTTCTTTCATCATGATTACAGAGAAATTTAAATACCCTACCCAGCCAATAAACCTGTCAGCCAGTGTCTGAACACTTGAGATACCTGCCAAAAAGCAAACATTATCGGTAGCTTTTAGTAATTTCAAGATTGCTGGCTGACAGAAAGCTGGGCAGTGCTCACTGGCTCACTTTGAGCCCAGGTCACTTCAGCTGCAGCTCTGCAAACTGCAGGATCTCTCCGAGGGTTTCTGTGCTCCTTTGTGCTGGTTCACGTTTTACTGTGGTTATTTGGTTACATAGAGAGCACTGTTATGTTTTGTTTTCAAATGTTAGCTGTGAGTGCCTCAGTACTAGTGTAAAATGGATCTAAACATATTCTTAGCGTTCAAAAATCCCTACATGAGCCTGACAGTTTGTTTAGTTTGTTTCACAGAAGAAATTTAGATTAAGGCAGTTACACAGCTGACTTAAGGCACTCCAAGGGAATGGTGGACTGGAACAAACACTCTTCAGCTGAGCATGGTAGTTATGAAAGCGCTAGGAAGCAGTATGTGGGTGAGGTTAGGAGTGGGAAAGCAAGAGCAAGGAATTAGTCTCCTTTAGGGAGTATGTCTGATGGTCTAGTGCCAATTTTTGATGCCTTCCCTCTCCCTTTTGTTTTGTTAGGTGCTTGCTGACAGCGAAGGACTTCCTCTCAAAGCTGTTTAAATGAGAATGTCCCTGGCACAAAGAGTGCTGCTGACATGGCTTTTTACATTACTCTTCCTGATCATGCTGGTGCTGAAGTTGGATGAGAAAGCACCGTGGAACTGGTTCCTTATTTTTATTCCAGTGTGGATATTTGATACAATTCTTCTAGTTATGTTAATTGTAAAAATGGCTGGACGGTGCAAGTCTGGCTTTGACCCTCGCAATGGCTCCCAGAACATGAAGAAGAAAGTCTGGTACCTGATTGCAATGCTGCTGAAATTGGCCTTCTGCCTCGCCCTGTGTGCAAAGCTGCAGCGATTCACCACCATGAAACTGGCCTATGTGTTCATCCCACTCTGGGCCTTGCTGATTGGGGGCATGGTTGAACTCGGGTATAATATCTTCTATGTAAGAAGAGACTAAGCTATGCCAGGTGGTTTCCAGTGCCAGGATTGGCACCAAATTACCAGATTATTACCATTTTGCCACAGAGCTGATCTTCAAACTAGAAAGCCAAATGAGTCAAGCTGGAGACTTAAGCTAAAGCAGGCTGAAGACTGAAAGTAGACTTGTTTCTTTTTTTTATTTTAAAACTCACATATTCTCTTGTAAATAAAAGTATTTGTTCAACATAAGCCATTCTAATATGATTACTGTTATTTGTTACATGGAATAAGATACAGGTTCTTCACGTGCAGGTAGAAGACCTTGTCAAAGAAACCACAAATGTTCTACCCAGAGTATTCAGCACATTGAGTAATCCTAGGAAAGAGGACTAACATTTTCTGCTACTTATGCTGTAAATCAAGAAATAACCAGTTAACAGTAATTTCCATAAGGAGCTAAATTTGCTTTAAAAATCAGTAACGAGTGACAGCAGCCAACTAAGAACAAGAAAAGGAATAAAGTAATACACTTTTTTTTTTGGACAGTGAGATTCCATTACCAGTCTAAAACTAAGCACTGTTTTCTAAGCTGCTGAAACAGCCCATAACCAGCATGTTAACCTTAGGGAATACAGTTGGTAGCTGAGCTGTACCAGCAGTCCCGAGATCCAGAGAAGAGGGAGACAGTGGTGATTCCAAGTGAGAAATCACCAGTGTTGCAAGACACTGAAAACACAGGGCAAGTTCAGTGCTGCATTTGTACCTGCCCAAAGTGGTACGTGAATAAAACAGTTTTTAATACCCGAGGATATGAAATTTTTGTGGGTGAAGCCTTGGCTTCACAGAGCACTGGCAATCTCAGATGTGAGGAAATTACCTTTTTCAGGTAACAAGTGAAAAGGACTTCAGGAAAGAACTGGAACTGCAAGTGTATTTTGTGAACTGAAGTGCTCTTTCAGGAGATACAGTAACACCCAATTCAAATGTAGCAGTTATCTGGGACATTATTAACATTCATGCTGAAAGTACTGATCCATTTACAGCTGCTAGAGAAAAGAATCTCAAGTGAATGAAAAACAGTCTAGGGTAACAGGACATACCTAGACTAAAGTGTCTCACTAATAAAATTTTAATTATGTACATTTTGAACTGTACTTGTCTGTGGAAAAAAGAAGTGTTTGGATTTACTCTTGCCGTTTCATTATACAGACGTGGATAAAAATACAGCGGAACCATATTGTGGGAGACTGCTGAAAGAGATTTATCCAAGAAAACATGTTCCATTCCAAGGCAATGAATCTTAACAGGTAACAAATGATATATAAAATGAATTTAAGTCATATTTATTTCAGAGTGGTTGATTGTCCTATCTTGCTAAAGGAGAATCCAGGAAAAGACAAGGACGAAAGAATTCTAAACTGTAGCTGTTGTTAAAAAAAGTAAAGTATTTATAAACCCTTTATTATAACAATACATCAGCTTTTACTAAGCAAACCCATATACCCAGCCCCAAGATAGAGCATCAGGTAATTTATGGAGAGTACCTGGCAGGAAAATTGTTTTTAGGAGGTGTATCTATGCATTGTGCAGTTCTGAAAAATACTTAATGGAAGGACCTTGCTCTGTGTTTGAGACTTTTTGCCCATTCACGTGAGATTCCAGTGGAGAACTGACCTCCTTCAGTCTTAAGTGATTTTTCAAGTAAAACTGGCACTTGTGATGAGCTGTGGAAGAGTACATTGATCTCAGAACATGCTCTGAGACCTGCTGGCTGCAGGAGCTGCGAGAGCGAGCACACACGTGCAGGTGCCACAGGTACCTGTGCATGGAGGGAACAGCCTTCACCTGCACCTCCCACTTGGCTCTGTTCTGCAAATGGGAACCCAGGCCCTGAGCCCCTGCCTAGAATGGAATGCCACTCCATGGCAGGCAGTCTACACCTTGTGCATTTGTTATGGCTACTTTCAAAAATCTATGAAGAAGAGTATCTAAAGCCTTACCTCCAATTTAGGTAAACTTTGATGACCCACTTAACAGGCAGTGATACAACTGTGTAACAAGCATTCAAGCACCTCAGACAAGACGATTTTATCTGTACACACACACACACACACACTTACCTGTGGTAGGCATGGGACCAAGCATGAAATAAGAGCCATAGTCCTTTCCCATCCAATGATTCTGGAGGAATAAAATTCGAAATCCCCTTGTTCAGAGCATGCCAGAACATCCCCATGGCTACTCAGGAGAGCAGAGCAGCTTTTCTCAGCCGAGCTGATGATGGCAATTGATTGTTATGACATAAAACAAAAGATGGAAGAATAAAAACTGGCTTCATTGGAACTTGGTGTATTATTAGCAAAATAGGCTGTGAATGGTGACTCTGCCCCCATAATAAATCCCTTCTCTTCCACAGATGTAACAATTATCTGAAAGTTTGGCATCTCTAATTAACTAGAATCACACACAGTCCTTACAAATCTCCTTTTAATTGTTGCCTCTAATTCAAGAGAAAAAGATCAGCAATTTCAGTTTTGGTTGTGGGTTTGGCTTTTTTTTTTTTAAAGGTTTACAAACCTTGAAATAAATTATGTGGAAAGCTGAAGCAGATACTTCTTACTGGTGTCATACAGAAGTCACACACAGCCAGATGGAAGTGTTCAATTTCCAAGTTCCTTATTCTTACAGGGAAACTTGGACAAGAGCATATCCCTTTTGAGAATTTTGTATCCTATTTAACAGACCTGAACAGTGCTGAGATCTTGGTGCACACAGTGCTGTTTCTCTACCTTATCAGAACTTCACTCAGGATTTATGATATAAAGTACACTATAGCCCACGGTGACCTTTCCAGAAACTGCTGCAGGAATTAATTACATCTGTTCATAATTACATCTGTTCTCAAAGGTGCTGATCACAGCATGGAAGTGGAACCAATGCTCCTCACACATTTTCCTATATTTACCAACTGACCAACTGATCTTCAGTAACAGGATAAAACGAGTGAAAAGAAAATTTGCTGAAGGTAGCAGGGAAAAGGAGAGCTCCATGCTGAGATGGCTCACACTGATTTGTGATACAAAGGCACAAGGATGTTGTCTCAGCTCCCTGCAGCAGCTGATGGGGGGCAAAGGAGAGAACTTGGCCTTCAGGAGCTTTGTTTTAAACTGCAATTCAAAAACTTATTGAAACCAACTGGAAGTATTTCTTTGTACTGATGATATATATAGGACATGGAAAGTTATATTCCACACAATTTCCATCATTTATAGAAGTTTGAACACTTCTGTGTGCAGTACAGGTGAGTATCTGCCTTTGCCTGATTACAGAAAATACTTCATGCACATGTGTGAAAGGTCATGAAACTAAAATTTCAATTGCCAGTTCATACTGGTTTTCTTGATTTGTCACCAATTTAGGAAAGTATCCATACAGTTTAGAACATATCTGAAAAGTATTTAGAAAAAAACAGCTTTGTATTCTTTGTATGCTCTGAGAACAGATGCAGACACACACAAAATGCACTGCCAGGTACACAGGGCAATATCAAAGCCTGAACTAGCACAGGACAGGGGTACACAACCGTTTGAGACATGTATTATCAGTATTCCTTTCTGACACAGTCTGCATCATAGCACAGAAGCAGAAGTTTGCTTAACCTTATGAAAGTTTTCACATTTCCATAGTGTAAAAAATTGGGTGACACAAAGTGAAAGTGAAAATTATGAGACTCCCAGAAACTCAGAATTTTAACATCAGGTGTTCCCTATTTTAACATCAATATAATTTTGGAAAAAAAATAACATGGCTTATCAGTAATAAAGCTCCTGAATAATTGCATCCTCAGAAATAAGCTGTTTGAATTTACTAGTATGGAAAACATGGCACTATCACGTAACACATCATGCTTTTTAATTAGGACTGCAATAAAAACCAGTATGCTGAGTTGTGAAAAGAAAATTTGCACCTTTTCACTGTAACTTTACTATTTTTTCAGGTTTTGATAGAGTTCACCTCCCATATCAGCCTTGTAGACCTGAATGGGCTTGGGTACCAACTTGCTGCTGGAAAGCATCAGGCTTTGAGAACTAAGGCAACCTAAGCAATCTCTGCAGCTGGACCACTAGAGTATTGCTCAATATAAATTCTAGATTTTCTCTTTGGACTTGTGGGGTAAAGAATAGGAAAATCTGCAACTCAGTGATGCCGTTCCCTCTGATCTGCCTTTCCTAACAAAACCAAATCCCATGCAGACTAATAGAAGAAAAGCTCCCTACAGTGCAGAACAGCATGAGAGTGAGAAACAGGAAAGCAATGAGAATGTCAGCTTAGTTCATCTGCCTTAATTTTGATCTCAGTGCTCCTTCTGAAGTTCATGAAAAAAAACACCGCTTCAAGATGTTTTTTAGTCTAAAAATTCCATTTCTGTGATTAACTAAAACTCTCAATTGCTTCAGTTCACACTGGCAAGTACCTGAATGTTATTCTTGCATGCTAAGGATAAAGATTTAGCAGCCTTATGTTACAGAGTCTCCCCCACACAGGTCTAATTCTCAAGATTTTCTTCTCCAGACACCAGAACAACTTTCTCTGCTAACTGCCTCACTTTGTCTCAACACAACGAGATAAAAATAAAAAAGCTCCCATAAAAAGCACAGTCCTTAGAACACAGGCCTGAGCTGCACCCAACATGGCACCATCATTCCAGTGGATGGCAAATTAAGTGATAAAACATAGTATCAAAATCGCTATTGAAAAATCAAACTGGATAAAAACAGAAGTTTAAACTGCTGTTTTAATCAATGTTTGTATCAGATAACTGTACACCAAATATTAAAAGACTATTTAGGACTAACGCCCTCATCAGTAGGCTCATCTATCAGCATCACCAGAACAAGAGAAGATCAATGTTTAGCTGGCACTCAAGTACAGCACGGCTTCAAAGCAGAGATCATATCAGCATCAAAGCACAGAGAAAAACAGTGATTAGAATATAATACACTAAATTTGCAATGGCAGTATCCCTGATGATTCTAACAGAAACAGCAACCTAAATATTGTGAAGTTAATCACTGCTTCTGAACAGAACATAAAATAACTTGCATTTTTAAGAAAAATGAAATGAGTGACTGATGGGAATCAGTTCCCCAAATATTCCCACATATGCTGCATATTCAGTGGGATCTGCGCAACATTATCAGTAACTTCTATACAATTTTAAAGTGCATTTCATCTGTTTAAGAAAGTAATAAAATATCAGCTGAACACAGTGACTCAATCAAATCATTCTTGACAGTCATTCACAGCAAAGCACAAAGCAGTGAAAATTTGTCCTTTCCATTTCTAGCTTGGATACATCCCGGTAAGGTACAGGCGCTGCACTGCCTAAACACAAAGCTCTCTATGTACCTAACCACTACAGGAAAATAAATAAAATTACACTTGAGAAGCTTGAGGAGCTCCTTGATCTCTTGATCAGAATCAGTACAGTTTTCAGCCTAGCAGGGTCACGTGGCAGTGTACTTATCTCACAACAGTTCATTTTGACTTCATTCAATCAACAAGAAAAAATCATGGATTTATTTTGGTCAATTCAGCATCTTATTCACATGCAGATATTAGAAAACAGTCATTTTGATAAATGAATACCAGTCTTGTGTTTCTTGGAAGACTTACTCCATTTTCCAAATCTGTAATGTTCAGATCTCTTTCACAGCATTCTACTATTTCAAATTTCCATTTCCTACATCTTTTGCAATTCCAACTTATTTACTGTGCACATGTATATCCACTTAAAAATCAACTTTATTTATCACCAAGGAATTCTTTCACAGATGAAGAATTAAATCATCACCCTCTAAAATAATACTTTATTTCTAATACTAGACAGAATTAATATTTCAGTTAAAAGTAGCATTGAAATATTCGCTATAGTAACAAGGAAGGGAAAACCTGCATGCCAGCAGTACCTGTAATGAAAATGTTCTTTAAGAGTCAATTTTCAGGCATTTGGAGGGCTGGGGGTGACACAACACTGAGTAACACTTGTATGTAACACATGAAGTCAGTCGCCAGTGAAATGCAAAATATCCAGTAATATTAAAAGAAAAAAAAGTAGCTACCCCCCTTGAAAGCTCTTTTAGCAACTGCAACAATGCAATTCTTTGCTACCCAAAACTATGTACCAGGATCTAGGAAAACATCTAATTTTCTGCACATCCTGTTATTAACTGGAACACCACTGCATGTGCAGGGAGATAGCAACAGCCCCAATGTCCTCGGGCAACTCTCCAGTCTGCACAAGGGCCAAGAGAGACAACTAAAACACTGGAGATTTCAGCCAAAATAACAAAGATTTATAAATCACCAAAATCCAGAGAAGGGGGAAAAGCAATAAGCAAGGACTAATTTCAGTACAGCAGAATACATGAAAGATTTATTGCTGAAGCAAAAATCTTATGCAGCAGGAATAAAGGCTATAGCACAGGACTGAAGCAAGGCCTTTGTCAGATTAATGAACAATCAGGGAGGTGAAATTCTCAGAAAAAGTTCTCCCCTCTCAAATGACAACCTCATTAAAATGAATACACCACAGGGAGAGGACATCACTTTTTTTTAAATGAGCAAGTAAAAAGTCAGCCAGCCAGCCCAGGCCGCAGACATCTGTAAGTGCAAAGGGAGGTCTGGTAGCCATTGATAATCCCAATATGGTTCAAATTCTGTCTGCAAGGAATTCTGCCTAAACTGAGAATCTAGTCTGTTTCAAAAAACTGAAAAAATACACAAAATCTGCAAAAAACCTGCCTCTTAAAAAAATCTCTTTAAATTCTGAAAGTGGTAAGAAAAAAATGAGTCAAACGTGGGCACTTAAGAAGCAAAATCTCAGGACTAAGATACCTGAACAGAAGTTCAAGACTACATCAGCCAAGACCACTGGGCAGGTCTCCAAAAGGAAACAAAGTTCTACTTATAAGTGTAAAGTTGTATTTGCTAATCATTTTCAAAGATTTATTATTTCTGTCTGGACTGGGCCTACGCTGAAAAAAGCTGGCAGCTGTCCTGGGGGATCTATGTCCACTCTTCACTAAAATCTGACAGGTTACCAACAATTATTTGAAACCAAACAAATGGCTGGCATATGCATGACCAGCACACTGGTAAGATTGTTATTCTGAGTCAAATAAAGAGTTCTGGGGGTTTGTTTTGTGTGGTTCTTATTTTAAAAAGCAGTATCTGGCAAGACTGCCTTTGCTAAAGCTAGAGCCCTCATCTATCCTACCTGGAGAGCTGCATGCTTGGTGCAAACTACAACCTGCAGCTCTGCTCTGCTGCTGTTCTCCCATGGGCAGCACAGGGAACAGGAATGGAAGGCCAAGTAACTGTATATGGATGTTCATGAAGCCAGAGACTACAGGTGGAAGCATTATTTCCAGAAAAATCCAGAAAACAATAAAGCGAGGTGAGACCACATTCCTGCTGTAAGGAAGGCTCTAATTCTTACATGAACAAATTAATTTTTTCAGATCAGAACCTACTAGAGGAATAACCACATAACACATGAATTATTTGCTCATGGCAAAGGGGAAAGCAAGATCCCTGAGGCTGAAAAACTGGTAGTAATCTCTTAGCCAGCATTAAAGAAAACAGTAGCAAGACTTAAGGATGTATTAGCCACATTCAAGAGACTCACATTTCTATTGCTCCTCTAATACATAATTATGGCTCTGTAGGAGAAATGTTTAGCAATTCAAATATTGATTTAATTAATAATTCCTCAACAGATCTATTTTGGATTAAACCAATCAGGGCACTCATCTAATAAATAGCTGATTTTAGTGCCACCTCATGAGTATGCAGAAACATTTTAAATTTTAACAACCTATAAGGAAAAGAACATTTACAACAGAAGGACCTCAGGTAGTTGAGCTGGATATCGCCTGAAAATCACATTGTTCTATTGCTACAAATGAAGCCAAAGTGACCACTAAGTGCATCAAGGTTTAAAAACTGAGTACTTAAAGATGTACAACTTTCAAAAACGTTATACAGAAAAATTCTAACAAATCAGAGATACAGAGGGCTTTGGAAATAATAGGCCTTGGATCTGAAGCTTTAAATATGTAGCTGAAGGACAGGCTACAGGGCAGCTGACTGCTGTGTGCAGCTACCCGAGAGACGTATCATTTGGCTGTGCTTTAACTACACAGGAGTACACTACACAGAATATATAAGTTAAATGACAGTTACCAGATCAGATGCTAGCTAGTCTTGAAATTGTCTTCCCTCAGAACACAACTTGAAAGAATCCAAGTGTTCCATAGATGGGGAAAGAGAACAGTTAACTTGGACACTGCTTTTATTTTCTTAATGAAACACCTCTTGCTTCCAAACTGTGACTCATGAGGAACCTCCCCACTACACATATTGGCAAGCCTCTTTATTGCCTGGCACTATCAGCATAGGGAGCAATTCAAATCCAGGTATGTCTTTGTGAATTACAGGTCACTGCTGAAGCTGAGGCCTTTTTAGCTTGGTAAGTAATCCCTTACATATTCTTTTAATTGCAGTCAGATAACAGATTTGAGGGAGTGGTTGCTTTTTTGGCTTGTTGTGTGGGTTTGTTGGTTTTTTTGGTTGGGTGTGGTTTGTTTACGTGAAATCTAAGTGTCTGAACTGTGCCCTGAGCAGGGCCAAGAGGCAAAGCCCAGGAGGGAGTTTGCTCCCTTGCACCAGCTCACCTAGAGAGATGCAGGCAGGTACAGGTAGCGCTCCTGGAGCCCCCTGCGTGTCCAACTGCCCTCCAAACAGACCCTCTGTCTCCCTGTTCCAATGAATACCTGACAGCAGGAGTTGGGGGAGTGCCTGGAACAAGCACCTGTAAGGAATCATGAAGGGAGGACTGATTTAGCCTTCTGACTAATCAGCATTTACAAAGATGCCTCAGCTCTACCTCAGTTTGCTACAGCTCCTCACCCTCAAGGTGTAAGGGCATCTCCTATGTGTTAGTGGCAGGTAGAAACATAACCACTAAGAGAGGCAGTTGAACTGAATTATTTTTTGCAGACCCAAAAATAAAACCAATCTGTTATTATGAACCTTTATTAAGCGGCTCACATTTCAGTATAAATCACACTAAAAAGATTCTTAAAAAAGATATTTACACTACAGTGCTGACACATTTAAAATGAAAAAATTGGTATAAATAAGCTCTATGGAAAAGCCTGGAATTGTCAAAAAGAATTCTGGCTCATCTTACAAAAAATATATATGTTAAATGTCAGCTCTACTCTAAAACCTACAACTCAAAATTATTTAAAGACTTCTTTATGTTAAACCTGCAGTGTTTACAGTGCATCTGGCCCTAAGTGCTTTGATACTTCACAGTTATGGACAGGCACTGAGGAATGTTACAAAGCTACATAACTATTTTCTGTAACAGATGCGAAGACAAGTCACAAACTTGCCTCACAATTTATGATCTTTACATTATTACATCATTAAGTTTAAAAAGGAATTTAAAACCATATATACAAATTTAGCACAAAAAATCATCCTCTCTTTGTCCATGCAATTTTGGATATGATAAGCTAGGTTGTCTGGTATCATCTGGATGTACGTGACCTCCAGAGCACAACTTGCCTTGCAAGTCCTTGTTGCCGGGTTCAAATTTAGAATCCATTTCCAACTTTAGTGATGTCAACTCAACATGATCCAGCCTAGCCTGAACATTCTGTCCCCCGACGTCATTAGGTGTCACTGTCTTTTCAGCAAGGTCAACATTCATGGGTTCTTCTTTTACTCGGAGAGATGCAAGAGGTTCATGTTTTATGGGCAAAAATTCCTGCTGCAGGTACTTGGTCTGCAGAGCATCTGGAAATTTGGTGTCTTCAGAGGTATCTTTGCTCATGGTACAAACTCTGTCAGTCTGAAGTCCGACAACTGAAGACTTGGAGTCTGCAGAGGTCCCTGCTTCAACAGTACTTGTGTTTTGAGAGAGTTCTTCCTCTGAATGATAGAGCTTGAGCCGGATGTGCCAAGCCAAACTACACACAGCTGAAACTGTTTTGAACTGGTGCACAACATTCCTCGGGATGAAATAAATGTCATTATCAAACAACTGGATTCTGGCATATCGAATGCCTTCCCTTCGCAGCTGATTAAGTTTTGCATCATCCACCCACTGGACACACTGTAGGGAAAAGGTGAGGGAAAGGTGAAAACTCTGACTCAGTACTCAGAGGACACTGACCATCAGTTCTTAGTGGGCTTACCTGTGAGAGTGGAGGCTCATGCAAATCTAACTGCATTCGCTGAACTACCTCCAAGAAGTCCTCAGCATGAAAACAAATTACATCTTTGGTTATACGAGGCTGCTCAGACCTACAGAAGAGTAAGTAGTGCACAGTCAGAGGCTGAAACTACCATGCTGCAGAAAATAACAAAAAGTCTGCAAGCAAGGATAAAGCAAATTCTTAAACTTAAAAATTCAACTCTACCATAGCCTACATTTTTAAGAAAAAAAAGTTGATCTAAAACACAACCTCGTTAAACTGGTTAAACAAATTAACTATGATTTTTTTTAAAGTGGAAATAAAGGCAGCAATAAAAGGCCAACAAAACACACTATTTTTCACTTCTATTTTTAACTAGCCTCTTGGCTGTCTAGATGCTGAAAGGCAGCTGTCCCAGATACACTGGGCTTACTCTATCAGCATTCCAACACGATGACCCCATCAGGCACCTGAGCACACAGCAGTGTGACTGGGAGCACTATGGCAACCACGGCTCAGCACCTCAGCCTCAAACACCTTGCTCAGAGTGGGAGTAAAAGCTGAATCTGCATTAGCTGCCACAATGTAATCACCCAGTAATGGCATCCTCCACAAAACATCCTTTAAAAATACATCCCTATTTATGCTCACTAGAGAGAGCTACACAAAAGCAAAGTCTGAATTAGGCTTTATCTCCACATTCAAGTTGTTAGGAAAAACATCTCTAGTTCCAAAGCATCTTTTCCACAAGAAATGCAAACCATTCATACGGTTCCTTGAGACATCATTTAGAATCAGCTCACAAAAGGCAAAAGCAGCTACAATCCCTGTAACTTTCTGATCTAAAGGCCAAACTGTTCCTCACAGAAAATATGTTAAAAAAAAAAAAGCTCCACATACTTGCTTTTGAGGGATATCTGCAATTTAAAAGGATTTTTAAAATTTAAATGTGATGACACAAAGATTTCATTTATAAAGGATAAAGCTCACACTGAGTAGTTTTCAAGGACAGTCTCTCAGACAGGAAGAACCTGGTAAAGATTTTTTTCCTTCCTCCTCCAGAGTCCCCAGGGCTGACAGGAATGCAGGTCCTCCTCGGCCTGCAGTGGGCACAGGCTGCAGGTCCAGGCACTGCCCATCAGGACCAGGGAGTGGAACCAGGGACAGAACCATGACCCACTGCTGTCCAGCTGCCTCTCCCACCTGCAGGGCCTCCAGTACATCCCTCACCCCACTTCCACCCCTCCAAAAACAGGGTATGAGTCAGACACTGAGGGCCTGGGGAGCAGCTGATGCAGCAGAGCTGAAACATTTCAGAAGCTAATAGATGATCAAGAACCCTTTTTAAAAAAAGGGATGACCTATTCTTATATAAAGATACATATGTCCTGTTAGTACTGTTCTAGGAAGGAAGCAATGATGTACAGCTTTTTAAACATAGGAGACATGTTTATTTTATTTAGGTCATGACCTCAACAAAGCAAAAAATAACGAGTCTGTGCCTATTTTCAGGAGAAAAAATATCCCAGATCAACAACTGGAAGTATGCTAGGGAGAATTTTCAGACAGCAAATTTTACAAAGATTAAAATGTGTCTCTGTATTTTGATCTCTATACTTCTAAAGAGGATTTAAACACTGAAAGCAAAAAGCTCCAGAAACACTTGTAATCAGTGGCATTAAAAACATTAACTACATTAATCTACCTTTCATAATGCAGGTATTTATTTTTAAAGTATGAATTTGCATTTGGAGTAAATGAAATTTAGACTCAAAATCAATTGAAAGATTATTCTGCACAAGAACTTCAAACGAAATCAATGCACTTTCCCAGCAGTGTCTATTCTGGTTCATGCATAGTCATTCCTAGTCTCAGTCCATATATATCTGTCCAAGAGGATGGATCACCAGCTCTGTGCAGCAATTCTGTCACAGAACACAACATTCCTTTTGCAAACAACTGAGAAAAAATACTGTCATATAATTTAAAATTCTGCATTTGCAGATTTTATCTTTAGCACAACTTTGAGATAATACTTTGCAAAATCTTTAATTTAGGTATCATGGACCTACCCCAAAGCAAAACTGTAGCACAGAAGTTCAGTTAATGTCCAAAAAGACATTAAATGAAAACAAAACATAAGATAACTACAGAAAAACCCATTTAAGCCTCCACTAGAGGAACTGCTAGAACTGGTTTTGGCAGTATTTTTTCCCCTTAACCCCATTCTTCAAAAGAATTGGATTCCTTTGGCTGTGACATGTCCAAACACTCAAAACTAGGGGTTTTACCATTAATATTTCTGGCCTAATGCATAAAGACTGGCAACATGACAAATTCCTATGACCATACAGAGAAGCACAACTGCAGTCCCTAGAACACAAACTTGAAAGCTGCTTGCTGAAACACAAAGCTACAAAGTGCCTTTTGCTGTCCCTGTAAAAATCCACCCAAATTTCCCACATAATCATCTTATAATTCAAAATTTCACTGGCAAGTTCATAAATTCTAAAGCTCACTTGGTATCACCTATGAAAATGGCATTAAGTAATCTGCACGATCACACCTGCATTTGTCAGATTTTACTTCAATCCTTAAAATGTTTGCTAGCAATAGTCAAGAGTTCTTCTGTAAATTGTAAATACTCAAAGCAATAAAAAGAAGATCATAATATAGTAATCTTACAAAATACCTCAAATCAAGATCCTGTCACACTTGGGAAAGGACAAGTTTTTTTTCTTCTTCAAAATCTTCAGTTTCTTTTTTCACTATGTTTAGTTTCCATGTCTGTCCTCTTGCACCATAACCTGCTTTTTGCTTTTCAACAGCTCTGTTCCTGTCTGTTCTGAAAGATACCATTTATCCCACCTAGCATTAACATTCATCCCTATCAGCTAAGAAATAAATCCTACTTTCTTTAAATCTACAGCAATTTATAAAGCTTTTTTTGCACACTCTATCCATTTTTATGGATTTAGTTCCGGCAGCCCAGGAACTGTCTTATTTTCTCCTCACAGAAAGCATTATTTTTACATGTATTATCTCATCACTAGAATATGTGCATTTTTACTGCCATAGTGCCTTAATCACCCCTGAATATCTCCAGCTTTTCAGGCTTGTTCAACTACTCAAATAGATTTTAAAAAGAAACAAAACAAAACTGAACAAAAAACTAGATTTTTCAACACTTCCATTCATGTTGTTTCCTTTAAAATAAATCCACCCACAGATTGAAAATTATGGCAAAACTAATACCTGAAATTATTTTAATGTGCTACATTAATCAATGATGCTTCATTATCATAAGCTCTGAGTAGTTTTCATCATGTAAGTACAGTGAAGTGGCTTTTCAAAATTACACCAATGTGGAAAGGGAAATCAGGAATTATAATTTAGACCAAATCAAGCCTGAAATATGTAACTAACTTCTATTGTGTCGCTTGTGTTGTATATTTTATTCCTCTCCATACATCAGTCATAAATTTTTTATTCTGAATTAAAATACATTTTCCATCTTTACACTGAAATTAAATGCTGATATTTCTTTTTTATTCCACACTGATAGATTTTCAAGTATGCTATAAAGCTATAGGATGAGAATGGGAAGTTCCCAGACACTTAAATTATTATCAATTCAACTTCTTAATCTCCACAGACATCCAAGTTTGGCAAGTGTTTTGTTTGGTTTCTTTACTTCCTTTGCTTCCTCCCTTTCTCTGATGTGCTCAGCAATTTAAAATACTCAGATCTACAGAGTTATCTCAACTCTTGCCCTGCTACTTCTGCTCAGTCTTAATTCACCACAGCATAGTCAGAAGTTGAAGGCTCCCACTGTCATCGACCTGAAGAGGAAGGAAACTGAAAATCTCAGAGCCCAAGAGACGAACACATTATCATCTGAACAACCCAGCTCTTCCCCAATGACAATTCTTCTACTTTCTGTGTCAACCACCTCATGCATTGTAACACAAATCCACATCATTTTATCCAAAGGGAATTGCCGCTTCTAATTTCTAGACAGACACAAAGAGAAAAAGGTATTTATACTGTTTACATATGCAAGGCTAACCTCCAAAACTAAGGTCATTCTCCATGGTCTGAAGATGTTGAAAAATGCCCTTTTGATCTGGACCAGGAAGCCCGTATTTTTATTTGGTTAACATGAAACAAGTTTCAAATAAAGCCCATTTCATTTCCTGAATTTCACACAGGAACACCAAAAAATATCACACAACTTCCAACAGGATTCTTCCAAGGTGAGCTTCAATAAATAAATCAAGGTGATAACAGCCATGACTTAGAAAGCAGAAGTGTAACAATTCTGCTCATCTCCAGATGACACAAGAACTGCCAGAAGGTCTCCATGTGCACCTGTGCCACAGTGACAGCTCAGTCTCTATGCACCACTTGAAGCAAAATGAAGTGTGAGGTGTTTTTACCTCTAACATGACTTCAGTAACAGCAACTCAATTATAGCTATTGAGCTGTCACTGCAAGGAACCTTTCTGGTTTCGATCACACAGAAAGCACATGCAATCTAAAGAGGGCAGACAAACATCTAATGCTCAGCCAGGACCTATGAAGTCTCCATTGAACCTTTAATCCTAGATTAACCTATTCTACACTCCCAATTATAAATGGCAATTCAAGCAAACATTTTTCAGACACTTAGGTGAAGCCAATCAACACGTACCACTCCCCACAGTGCACAGCCTTCAGCACTCCCACAGCAGCTGTGGTCTGGCGTTCAAAACCTTGTCCTATGTGATCCGCATGGGCTCGGGTCCGGTCCTCAAATAGCATTTCACGGGGTTCACTGGTTCGAGGTAGGTACTGCAAGTTTTTTATTTCATTGGTAGTTCTGCATAAGAAAAACAGTAACAGTGATTTAAAAATTTCTCTGAACTATCTAACTTCTATCATAGCCGATAGGACTGCTCATCGATGCAAAAAAATAAACTTTTTTCCCTTATTTTAAATGGATTTTCTTGTCATTCAGTTTTTGCCTATTCTTTCTGTTCATGTCACTGGGCACTGCTGAAATAAGTCCTTTTTACAACCTTCCATGAAGTGCTTATGATGATCCCACTGAGCATCCCTTTCTCAAGAGCAAACCCCAGTTCTCCCAGGTCACCAGACATACTCCAGTATGGGCAGGCCTGTCTTTGCCAGAACCAGGCATGATTGAGGGGAAGACACCTCCCTGTCCCCCAATCTGCTGTGCTGCTCATGCTTGAAATGGCAACTTTCCCAAGATGAAGGTGAGACTGACTGGCCTGCAGTTCCCCAGGTTCTGCTTCACAGCCTTCTAAACAACTGGAGTGGCACTTGCTTTCCTCCAGTCCTCAGGAACCTTTGCCAATTGCCATGACCTTTCAGAGACAGTAGCCTTGCAATGATACTGGCCAGCTCCCACTGCACTTGTGGGATGTGACCCATCCCAGCAGGTCCCAAAGGCTTGTGTCTGTCTAATCTGCATGTCTACTAAGTTTCTTAACCGATTTTCCTCCACTGAAGGAAAATAGCCTTCCTCCACACACTCTTACTACCTCCAAGACAGAGAATTCCTAAAAGTAAATCTCTCTAGAAAAGCCAAGGGCAAAAAAAGCACTATCTCAGCCTTTTCTGTGTCCTTTGTTCCCAGGCCCTTTGCCCCATTCAGCAAATGCCTTCCATTCTCCTAGCCTTTCTTCTACTGTCCACACAACTGTGTAAGTCCCTGCTGCCCTTCACATCCCTTGCCAAATTCAACTCCAGATGGTCTTTGGCTTTAACTGTATCCCCTTCATGGTTGGACAATCTCTTCTATTCCTTCTGAGGCACCTGCCCCTACTTCCACTTCCTATAGGCTCCCTTTTTGTGTTCATATTTTGAAAGGAACTTCCATGACAATTCCTTATGACATAAAATATTCAAGTTCTGCAGAGGCTGTCCCTACTCATCACCTAGTTCTTATACCCAATAACACAGCAAAGCTTAAAGATTTCATTTAATGTTTCTCTCCAGGTGAGAGAAAAGCCCTTGTCCCCAGAGGTCATAACACATCCACTCACATTTAACCACAGGAGTATCAATTCCAGTCTCATGGCATATATCAGTAATTCCATGCATGTACACATTTTCCTGAAGTTTTCACTTTAAAATTCTACTAAAGATCCAAAAAAGGACCAGCATCTCACGTGGTCAGACAGTAAAAACTAAACCAAAAAATTCCAGATTCTTACATAACAAAACAACAACAACAAAGTGATTTTGGAGATGAAGATTCACAGTAATTTGTCTTAACATACAATATCAAACAGTAAAACATTTGGGATAAAATGAATTTGTAAAGCAAAAAATACTAACCAGACATTTACCAAGTGAAGTAATTCCACTTACCTCTTCCTTTTGAAAGGTGACTTTGGCATGTCAGCCACAGGGATCATCTGTTCTCCTGGACGTACCCACATAATGGGACCATCATCACTGTCTTTACGACTCTCTAATTTTAAACTAGAAAGTGTTCCCCATGGCAGTGTACACTAATGGGAAATACAAGCCACAATTTTCAAGTGAGTTACTTTAAGAAAGTTGTTAAAAGCAGCCTTTATCTCTCACGAAGAAAGCCTTGATTAGAACACTCAATTATCTGAACAAGTACCACATACTCTCACTTTATTATTATAACAGCACTACACACCATGTTGTCCCCCTTCTCCCAGCCCATTCCCTTCTGTCCTTACTTTTAAGAAGGGTGATTCTTCCAACATATCAAGGAATTCAGGGAAGTAATCCCCCACCTCCTCATCAACTGCTCCAACCAGGCTGATCTGTCTCATTGGGCCAGCTCTATACGTACCATGAGAGTATGTTCTTTTTACCTACAAGTAGAATATGACAACAGAAGTTATACCGAGTCCTCTGTGGTGCAAAATCTACATTCAATGAGCACGTGTAATGGCTATGTGTGTGCTTTCTGAGAAGCAAGAAAGACTAAAAGAAAGACTTATTTTAGTTCTTCAGTCTTCAGTGTATTTAAGATTATTATGAAGTCAGTTACTACGAACTCAAAGAAAGAAGATCTTATTAAACATCCACGACAATTTGTATTTCAACACCTGAAGGTAAACTAGACTAACCATTCTTTGCCTTTCAAGGGGATAACATTCCAAACCAGTAACTCTGAAAATATATCAATGCATGTTATGCTCAGTACCTAGTCAATAAGGATTCTTACCTGGATTACTCAAGTCTAGCTGAATTTCTACCTTTTTTCTTGCAACAGGCCGAACTCTGAGTTACAAGTAATTTAATCTAAACATTTCCTCTGCTACTTATCCTCTCCAGTACCATCTCTTTGCGAGCACATTAACTGGAGCAAATTACAACAGTGAACACAAGGCTCATAAAGAGTTTGGACAAAAAGCGAGACAATGACTGTCACTCCTTCATTTTTGCTGTGCTGTGCTAGCACATCTTGTGCTCCCTTCAGACTTTCACAGCTGTAACATTCACCTCTCATGAGAAATCTTCTTTTGTGAAATTTGAACAGAAACATCGTTTTCAGGTTTTTTTTCAGCAATCTGATCTGTTGTGTTAGATCACCAAAATATTCAGCCATGAGATTGATGAGGATCACGTCCATTTTAAGACTCTGATTTCCTATTTAACAGGCTGAAAGACATAGTGGCATTATGAGGTGAAATACAAAGAGATCAGAAGAAAGAGCAGATGGATTACTGCACACACCAAGTAAGCCTCCTGTATGGCACCTCTAGGCATTCTGGATCCAAAGAAAGAAAAGTTAAAAAGTGCAAGGAAAACAGTTAATGAAATACTGCTTAGCTATGGTCCTCACCCAAACAGACCATCAACGTTCCTAATAGTTATGGCAGAGGAGAATTAACAGCAGTCCCTGAAAACACGGAACAATACTGTGCCCTTCTGAGAAACTCAACTAATGGAACCAGATCTTTCCAGAAATGCAGAACCAAACTGTTCTGATCATCTCAATCACCTCTCATTCCTCCCAGCAAACAGATTTATAGCTAAAAGTAGGACTTCACAACAGATCTTAACTAATGCTACAGCAAGCCATCACAGACACACTGAAAACAACAGTCCAGTAATATTCCCCTATTCCTCAAATCCTTAATCATACATTCCTGCAGGGTTCTTTTTGCAGAGACAGCTGGTGAGTTTGTGGTAAAATATCACAAAACATTCATTTCTGCTGAATCAGCATCAGCTCAGTCCTCATCTGCATTGACACAAAGCACCAGGAGCTTGTACAACTACAGCAATGAGCAAGGAAGAACCCTAAAACCACTTTCTGAAGCTACAGACACCCACAAATCTGCAACACCTTATTAAAAAGCCTAACATGCAAAAGGATGTTTCTTTCACTGATCTAAGTAGCTTAGTATTCCACCTGTCCAGTCCAGGATATTGCCATGCTGTTTTCATTTACATCCCTGATTAAAGAGAACATTTTTTTTGCTTTTTTCCATGCTTCCTTATGCTGCCTACTACCACTCTCCAAAGTAACAAGTGGTAAGACAAGAGAAAATGGCCTGAAGTTGTGCCAAGGGAGTTACAGATTAGATATCAAAAACATTTATTCACCAAAAAGGTACTCAAGCACTGGAATAAGCTACTCAGGGAAATGTTGTGTCACCATCCCCAGAGGCATTTAAAAGATGCATAGCTGTAGAATTTAAGGACATGGTTTAGTGATGGATTTGGCAAGACTGAGTTAACAGCTGGACTCTTAAAGAGGTCTTAAAGGTCTTTTCACCCTAAATAATTTTATGAGTCATATAGAATATGATAAATTGATTGTGAAACTACTCCAAGTGAAAACTCCAAAAATTCTCCTAAAAATACTAACTTAAAGCTTGGCAAAGCTGTGAAGCTTCCAGCTGGATCAACCCATCCATTGGGCTTATATACCACTAGGTGTTGGTAATGAAACAAAAAGCCAAAGTATTTAACTGCAGCATAATGCTTGCATTAAGAATGATCAATTAAGAAATTTTTCATTTGTTCCCAGAAGAAGACCATGCTGCTGAAAGTTAAAAATGACCACAACTTTTTCAAGCATTGTTTGTCCAACCCCTTTCACCCTATGCTCTCCTGATCAACCACCCTCTCCAACCAACACAAGGCTGTACATTTGCTTCTCAAGATCCAGCTTAGGAGAAGAAATACCAATATGAATGCTCAAATAATGTAGAAGTTACAAATGATGAGTGGTTTCTTCTGGGATCATATTCAGAATCACATCATTGCAAATACAGAATGAAATGTTTGATTGATTATGAACCCTGTAGTGGCTTAACCCCAGGCAGCAGATACTGATATTACACCCCTTCCTCACTCACCTCCCACAGTGGTGAGACATGAGAGAACAGGAAAAGCAAGGAAATACAAGCAAGGGGTCCAAATATGCATAGTTTATTCAGTGAAGAGAAAACTGAAAAAGAAAAAACCACTAAGTGGTGTTTTCCACCACTTACCAACTCCCACAAGCAGAGTGATGCCCAGCAGTCTCAAGCAAAAGGCACCTGCTAGTCAACCCATCAGTCCCCTCAGGTTTTTTTGCTGAGCATGGTGTTATACAGCACAAATATCCTTGCACTCAACTGGGACCAGCTGTCCCAACCACGTCCCTTCCCAGCTTCTTGCCCACCCCAGCCTACTCACCAGGGGGGTTCTGGAATCCCTGACACTCTGCCAGTGATGCTCAGCAACAGCCAAAACACCAATGTGTTACCAACAGTTTTAGTCACAAACCCAAAACACAGTCCACAAAGACAATTATAACCCATCCAAACCCAGTATAATCAGGAAATAAATCCATCTTGGTGATCAAAGGGGAAGATTTCTCTCTCTTTTCCCTTCTTTCCTGATAGCATTAAGTTCTCTGAAGATGAACAAGGAGCAAGCCTAGGGAACTGATCTGAATTCAATCCAGGAATTGCCTAAAAAATTTCTCTATTTTAGAAAATAAATAAAAAAAAAAAAAAGGTAAAGACATAGGCCATAAATACTAATGCCTGGCCAGAAAGAACAAGAGAGTTTGAAAGATAAAGCAGCTGTGGGCAAGTGGAAACCAATTCTTATCTCATCCCTTCCATGAACTGGGTTGTAGGCATCCTAAACGTTAGTCTTAGAGGAGAGGTTCATGCTTCAACTATATAATCTTAGACAAGCATGTATAAAAAGGTGAGGTCATTCTTAGTGAGGAGCTAATTTTTGCTCACTCCCAACTTAAAATGCTGCTAAGTAATAGTGTGAAAACACCAAAACCTCCCATTGATGTCTGACCAATGACAAACATAAAACTAATCCTAATAAAGACAACAACCAAATAAATATAACCTATGGATATTAGATAACAGCAACATTTCCCCTTCCTTTTACTGTCGGTATCCTTTGGCTGGTTTGTTCATAGGAGGAGAAATAGATTGCTCTATGTATTTCTAAACTCACAAAAACAATATTGACATATTAAAACCAGTACTTATCAAATTCTATATTAAACTACGCACTGACCACTAATGAAGCACTATATATATGAAGTATTATATATATACCTTGTATAAAATAATCTTCACAGATGTAATTTTACAGTTTACACTGTGACTGTTTTTAGAATTTTACAGACTTGCTCAAAACTGGAACAATTTAAATCCATAATAAAAGGACAAATCAAGAACGTGCTGCTCCTTCTAGCATGTGGTCAGGAATGAATACACACAAATCACCAAGTATATGCAGTGTAATACCATGGACAGGTAAAAGAGATAGAAACATATATAATTATAAATGAGGCATCCTAACTTCTTTCTTCTCATGTAGCTTACCCTTGAAGTATGTCACCTAAAAATACACAAAAGGAGACTGTCATTCTCTTGCATCATAGTAATGGAAAACTGTAACAGTAAAACCACCACTGAATCTACAATTAGTAAAACTTGAGAATTATCTGCTTCTGTGACTCGCATGGCCTCAACGGATTCTTTTAATGCAATAGCAAATGTTTTGACAGAAACGTCTTGGTGTCTGACAGGAATGTGAAGACTAAATGCAAAAATACATATACATATAAATACCAAAGATATATTGGAGCATTTCCATCCTACAAATGGAAACATTTTAGACGCTACGCGTTAAAGATTTTCTGTTTGAATAAATCAAAGTGGAGGGAACAATCCAGAGAAATCATGGATTTCAAGAGAGGAATTTAAAAAATGCACACTGGGGCAACTAACAACTGAATTCCTATTTTTAACATAGTAGGATGTAGGTTGTTGTGGGGTTTATGTGGAAGAGTTTTTTCCTTAATTGAAACTAAAATTTTCCTGTTAGAATTTTAAGATTTAAATTTATTTCAATTTTTCACCTTTAAAACCAAGAAAAACTCGGAAAACAGATCTCAAAAAAAAAAAAATAACCAACAACAAACAAAATTATCCACCAACTGAACTTAAAATAATTTCAAGAAACCCATGAAGTCCCACCAAAGACAAACAAAAAAACCCAAAAGCATTACACCACCTAAGAATCCTAAGAATATGCAAGGACATTGAGGGAATAGAAGGTGCTGCTACACAAGTGCACAAGCAATGCACTTACACATTGGTATCTCTGAATAGAAAACATCTAATTTCAGAGTCTGTGTTCATCTCAAATGCTACAGCCTTGAAGAGGCCATCACCATCTCTGCTAACTTGGTACATTTCAATAAAGTGCCCAAATGGTTTCTGCTCCTTGCCAACTTGATTCAAATCCTTAAATGCTTCCTTACACTTCCAGTTTCAAATGGGAGCCAACACTGAACAAATATTCATCAAAATTGCTTGATTTTACAAATAGTCTTTAACCTGTTTGGTTTCTTTTTACTATTAAACCACATGTACTTCATACTCCTTCCTTCACCTTTTTTAGCTCAGGGCTTTAGTGTCAGAATGGGATGTCTTGACAGTTCTGGCATTACTCAATTGTCATTAAAAATCTAATTTCAACAAATAGTTTTTCCCACTTGGAAGTTTCTGGAAATGCAATCCCAAGATTTATACTGCATTATTAGTTTCACCAGCATCCTTTTACCACTGTACTTCAATTATCACCTGGCATGTTTCATCTTGCATATGAAATCCTCGAATAATAACATGGCCACGTTTTCAAAAGCAAAATTACTTCACTTTTACTCTGAATTCCAGCAACACAAAAAGAGTGAAGCAGTTTTGACAAAAATTCTTGACACAGAATTTTGAAAAATAAATTAAAAATAAAGGATAGAATCAATTAGATACCTTCGTGGAAAAGCGATGTAGCTAGATCCATGACAGGGTCAGCTCAGACCCTGTCTGAACTGCCAGTACAAACCTCCAGGGTTTTATTTAGCCTTGGGTTCTGTCAATACAACATATGTGACTAACAAGATTAACACAAGACTGTCATCTAATATTTATTGGATGCAATTATCAAGAAGAAATCTAGAAAGGTAACTGTTTTCTAAGTGGAAAACAAATGAGTACGTGTTGCAGATTTCCAATGTCATTCCCAGTGAACTCATTCTTTGTTCAATGGTATTCAGTACATGAAAATTTCTCGTGCTTCAAGACAGTATGCTGCCATCACGAATCAAAAAGTCTCTTATATATAGTCCTACAAATCAATTTCTTAAAATATTTTTTATTTTAGATTTTTTAGATAAATAACTTTTAAAAATTTTTAAGCAGAATTTTTTAAAGAATCAATGTCTTTTAGATTAAAAAAAAAGACGAGGCAATATATTTGCTTTAAGAGACAAAATTTAACTTTTCATCATCCAGAAGGAAAAAAAAAGTAGGCTTAATTTTGGAGGACAGCAAAAAATGTTATACCTTTTTAATAACTAACCAAATATTTGATCAGCTTAAAAGCAAGAAGCAAATTCTATTGAAAACAAAGTTCTACTGAAAACTACTGAAACACACTGAAAAGACATAGGTCCAATATAAAATAATTCTTTCTAGAACACAGGAAAATAACACAACATATGGAAACAGATGCACCAATCTTAAATAAGGAAATGAAGCACTAACCCACTATTTGAGATTTTCTTTAAAAACTATTTTCAGCAATTCCCCTGAAAAACTAAAGGAACTAATGATTTCAAGTGGGATTTCACAAATTAGAAAATAACTAAACAGCAAAAACCTCTCTGCAAAAGAAATGTTAGAGCTAAACAAGGACAGCAAGGAGAAGATAACATTAAAGAGGCTAAAAGAAAAGGGGAATGACAAGCTCTGTGTGCAGAACCTGAAAAAGTGAGGACAACCCCTCACAAAGTGACACCACAAACATGAGCTGTCATACCACCACAGGTCTTCCAAAAAAATGCTTATTAACATTTGACTATTCAGTGTCCATCACAGCTAACATAGCAACATTAATTTTTTCCAAACTGGGAAAAAAAGCAACAAAACTTATTTCTCTGAAGATGCAATTGTTTGTTGTTATGGAATGGGGCTGATTTTGTAGACCCATAGGATCCTTGAGCTAACTCTGACACATTTAAGCAATATAATTTGCTAACTCAGTAATAAAACCAATCTCTCAAGAGTAGTTAAGCAGTTCTGCCAATTAACGAAACAAACGGAACTCACCAGCTCAAGAAGCACATCTTGGCACAAGAATATGCAACTGGGAGGAAAGAAGGAATGAGGACATTTTCTGGCAGCAGCAGCAGGTGCCAGATTGGCTCTGGCCATTTGTCTAATTGCACACCGTATAGTTACAGTGATCTTTCCTAACGTGAACAGGCTGAATGAGGTGCATCCTCTCATAGCTACAGCTAAAGGCAGTAAGGCAAAACAAGACAAAGCTTTAATACATCACTGAGAACCCCAAGTTGTGTGGTGCAGTTAAGACAATGGAAGGAAGAGATGCCATCCAGAGGCTTGGAAGATGGGCCTTGTGACCCTCATGAAGTTCAACAGGTCAAGTGCAAGGTCTTGCATGTGGGTTGGGGCAATCCCAAGCACAAATACAGCATGGAGAATCAACTGAGAGCAGTCCTAGGGAGAAAAGACTGGTAGGTGCTGCTGGATGAGAGGCTGGACATCGCCCAGCAATGTGCACCTGCAGCCCAGAAAGCCAAATGCACCCTGGGCTGCCACCCCAGCAGTGTGGGCAGCAGGGCAAGGGAGGGGATTCTGCCCCTCTGCCCTGCTGAGACCCCACCTGCAGGGCTGCATCCAGCTCTGGGGTCCCAGCACAGGAAGAGCATCAGCCTGTTGGAGCAAGTCCAGAGGAATGCCATGAAGATGATGAGAGGGCTGAAGCAACTCTCCTATGAAAACAGACTCTTGACAGAGAGATTGGAGTTGTTCAGCCTGGGGAAGAGAGAGGGAGACCTTAGAGCACCTAAAGCAGACTACAGGAGAACTAGACAGGGACAGTGTACAAGGGCATGTAGTGACAGAACAAGGTGGAATGACTTCAAATTGGAAGAGGGCAAGTGTAGCTATTACAGAGAATTTCTTTGCTGTGAGGGTGGTGAGGCACTGGAACAGGTTGCCCAGCAAAACTATGGATGGCCCATCCCCAGAAGTGCTCAAGGCCAGGCTAGACAGAGCTCTGAGCAACCTCGTCTAGTGCAAAGTGCCCCGTCCCTGCCCATGGCAGGGGGTTGGAACCAAGTGGTCTTTGGGGTCCCTTCCAACACAAACCGTTCCATGATTCTAACTCAAAACCACAAAACCAGTTCTTCAGATCTGGAAGACAGTAATGCACAATCTTGAAGAAACAGGTGTCAAGAAGACAGAGGAGCTAGAAGCTATTTAGCCTAATTCCAATTCATAGAAAAAACAACTACCGACTACCTAGAAAATAAGATAGTAAGAACTTATAAACATGGTCATATTTTAAAAAAACCAGAAACAATCAAGTCAAACTAACCTTTGTTACTATGACTGGATAAACTTGTTCAGAGGACTGGCAGACATCTTGACATTTGACATTTCCATTATATTCTAAAAACTGTTATAGAAACATGGTAAGCACAGTTTTGTCTGTGCTCACATAACTATCTAATTTTAAGGCAGGCAGCAAGGATCCTTGCTTTGAAGGCAGTATATCCTCATAAAACCCCCAGGTA
This sequence comes from Sturnus vulgaris, assembly GCF_052056855.1. Lineage (NCBI taxonomy): Eukaryota > Metazoa > Chordata > Aves > Passeriformes > Sturnidae > Sturnus > Sturnus vulgaris. Next base: position 62,935,658 of record NC_142247.1, on the reverse strand, counting down.
TCACAATACTGCAGGTCCATTACAGGAAAGGATCAAAATTAACAAGATCTTGAAACTGGAGAGGGGGTCTGACTGCAAAGGATGTAATTCAGATTAAACAAAAGTATGAACTACACTCACATACATATTTAATGAACTGCATAAACCTGAAAAAGGGAGTGACTCAATTAGCAGGAGCTGCTGCTACAGCAGATCACAAACTGCTCTGAAAAAGGAAGAAATAGATATAAGCAATATTTTGCAAGACACAGCAATCTTCTCATAGTCTTTGACATCAATACACCAGGCAGCCACTGTCAATTTTTAGTACTGCATATTAAGAAAAAAAAATGGATGACTGAATTGAACATAATGGGAGAACACTAAAGACTAATAAGAGTATAAACATGCAATCACAGACTGAAATAACTCAAATTACTTGATCTAGGGAGAGGGGGAAAAAAGGAGCTTTTAAGCAATCTTCAAATAAAGAGAAAACTGAATGAAAAAGATAAATTGTTTGCCTTGTCCACTGAAAATCAGAATAAAAGGATAAGCGGTCAAACAAGGAAAAAAATTATTTTACAACGGATTTCTTTGGAAAGAGTGGAACCACGTTGAGATCTCCTGCTAACACATCAGACAAGGACTTGTCAAATATAGCTTTAAAACAGTCCATCCTGTTTTGCAGCAGAGGAATTGTATGTTTGTTGAATTTGCTGTGCAGCATTTTAATTCATCTGTACTAAGAAGTTGCCTCTGATGCAAGACAGTAAAATCAATGCACTAAGCATTGTTCCTGTTAAACATCAACTGTGAGCTTTGGGGTTTCAGCACAGCAATAAGAACTTACACTTGCCCAACACGAAGAAAAAATATCAAGTTCAAAATATTAACATTTGTCTCAAAAGCACTAAATAGCTTAAGTGAAGTGATGTAAGCTGCAAGTAGGTGGCAAAAGCTGATTATTTATGTTCTTCAAAATCCTCATAAGAACCTGACAAGACTCATGGCTATTGGATAACTGATGCAGCTGTTGCCAGCTACACAAATAGAGCTCAGGGAAGATGGAGCTACAAGACAGCTTTTCACCACCTGAAGGACTGACTTATTGGCTACAAGGATATCCAGACTAATTTCATTTTGCCCAGTTACAGAAACTGTCTGACTGAGCCTTCCAGTCAGTTCAGAAAGAGCTATTCCACTAACACAAAAAAATTTTAAGGACTACTCAGGCATAGGCCAAATCTGGATGAAGAAAAACTCCCCAGTTCCTCTCCTTGCAAAACTTAAAGGCCAATTCTCATTAGAAAGAATCAGTTTCAAAACTCCCTCCTGCAGCTCACAAATCTGCGTCCCTTATTGTCTTCTAACAAGTAAAATTACAAAACTCCTATTTGACACAGGTGTATTGGGAAGCAAGCTGAAAGGAGTTAGCTTTCAACTCTAAAACTCTGAAAACCAAGTAAATTACTTGAGAGATGCAGACCTTCCATGTAAACTTAGGAGGACTCCAATTTGACCTCAGCAATTGAATTTACTGTGCAATATGCCTCTTGTCACAGAACTTGATGACTTGGAAATACGCATTACTTAAAATCAAAAAAATCCCAAACCCACATCTGTCACAAAACAGGAGGTGGAAGATTGAGTAGTAACAAAAGGATCGACTTGAAAAACAAAAATTGATAAAACACTCTATAATACCTTCCATTTCAGGCTCAGTTCAACCTTCATTCTTCATTTTATAACACTTTTTTGATCTTTTTGAATACTTACATTTGTCAGATTGATTACATGTGCTTCATAAGCTCTGAGAAACCATCAAAGAACCTCTTGTACAAAAGTGAGCTTCATTTCAGTGTTTTAGTTAAAATTAGCATAAGAATACCCAAGTTTCTTAAAGCTGATGAAGTCCAAGATACATACTCAAAGCAGACTGGATAAAAATCAACTTCCTACTTAGACCCAAGAAAACAAATCCTTCCTCAACTAAGGCTATACAAAAACCTCTAGGCATTGCTCAGGCTGCTCAGGACAAGGAACACCATAGCACAAAGCTTGGGCAATGGACAAACAGAAAACTAAATACATTTAAAGGTTCATCAAAATACACTGCAACAAGATATTATAATCCATTTAAAAGATTCACAAAGAACTTAGTGAGACAGGATAATGTTCTCAATCTGCACAAAATGTAACGAGTCAAAAAGGAGAACAAAAAGCTAACAAAACATTTTAACTGTAGCAGACCATATGGGGGAAAAAAATAAAAATAAATAGCCAAAAGTAAAACAGAGATGAGAAAATCGTAAGGAAAAACAGAATCAATATCTAGGCAACCAAGATACTGACTTAAATATTCCAGGAAATAGGAATGCTGCACAGAACACAATGTTTGATGCTTGCCTGTACATGTTATTTATACACCATATACTCCATATTTAGCAAAAATACAAGGAGCCAAGTATTTTCTGTCAAGCAACCAAACTCAGAAGTGATAAAATGCCATGAAAACTGAGGAAAAAAATGAGGGAACACAAAGAAAAAGAAGATACCAGAACTAAACCTCTAGCCAAGTAAAGCACAGCTTAGACCACAGAGCTGATCAGTTGAATGCTGTAATAATACAGTTTGGCTTCTTTCATCTACCACAGACTCTCTTGGCTCCTCCTGCACTTACACAAAAATGGGGAATTATGGTTTCAACCCCAACGAACACAGGACTGGTTGAACTACAGATGTTGATGTTACCATTGTAATATCAATTTATCCTTTTAGTAAAATAATTCTATTATAATTCACAACAATAGAATTCTGGCTTTTCTTAACTACTTCTTTAGGGTAAGTACTAGCTCACAGATATGCCTGTGTTAATGCTACCCAAGACAACCAGTTGGATTTAAGGAACATACAAGGACAGATCCAGCTTTTCTCATATAAAATGGCTAAAGAGAGAGCAGCTCTGGAGAGCTGCCCATCATATGTTCTGTGATTTTTATTACTAATGATTCAGTTTACATACTCAAGAAAAACAGTGACTGTAGCTCACAGAATATTCATATTCCATGGCAGTAGACAATTTCTCAGCCAGCAAATGCTCTCTTGCAGCAACATTTTAGCTCTGCATATCCTTGTGGATAATACACATCTGAAATTTGTCAATATATGGAAGTGTTCTATGCAAATGCTTATGCAGTCAAAGTGGAAAAAAAAAAGGCACGTTCCTCATTAAAAAGATGACAGTGTAACTCACACTTGAACTCTAATTGTCTCAAAAGTGAAGACTAAAATAATTTAAAACTGATCCATACAACATCTAAGTTCACAAATATGGGAGTTAAAAGAGTAATTGTGAGATAATGCTGACATAATTAAAAACAGGATTGAGTTACTGTAGAAATTGTTTCAAACTCACTGTAGGGGCTTTTTTGCAATAACATCATCAAGGTGAAAATCAGACAGATTTTTTCCTGAAAGCCAGTGCTATAAATAATTTCTGTGCAACAGAAATGTACTTTCTACAGCAAGTCAATAGACAGCAGATGTGATGTTTAATCAGCAGCTGTTGTTAAGAGAGCATACAGTCATTTTTCTCCAAAAAAACTTAAATAAAAATATTCAAAAGTTGCCAGTCAATCTATCATTTAACCTAAGAGCATTCCAGAGAATTTAGCCAAGTGAGGAGAAATGCAAAGGTTTAAGGATCAAATCAGTAGCCACATTAACCCCCAAGTGCTTCTTTAAGGATGCATTTAGAAAACCCAAACTACAAATGCAGCTAATTTATGTGCATTATGCGAGTTTTTACGTATAACATTATATTAATGCATTTCAGTTTTATAACAAAGTTCATATAGATAAACTAGTCTTCAGAAAGCCACAGCTAAACCATTTTTACCCTCCAAAATTCCTGGTTAATCTTCAGCTACTGAAGCAAATCCAATGAAACCTACACACACAAGCATGCAAACACTTGCCCTCCCACCAAAAATCCAATTTGATGTCTCGGTTAACAATTTTACATCTCTTCTCATCTTCAATAATGCAGAACTGACTTATTAAAGAAATCCCTTGTTTCTAGTCTTCTTTGTCATCCACATAGCAGAGCTAATAGCAACTACTCTAAAAAAAAACCCCATTCACAGTTGTTTGAAACCATTATATGACTTTAGAAAGTAAAATGCATAACCTCTTACCTGAGCATGAAAATTTGACATAGTCGTTGTCTCTATATCTTTCTTTCCCAAAATCTCCATTTTCACTGGTGAATTGGGAAAATTAAACGAAAAGTAGTCTAAAAAGTCAGGTAAATAAGTAGCTGCCCCATGAACAATACCCATTACATAGTAAGCTGCACAGTTTTCATTTTCACTAAAAACCAGACCCACAAACTCTTCTGCAAATCTCTCCATCTCCACAGGAGACAAGTGGGAGAGTTCATTACTGTAGGCATGGATAACTGATGCACCTCCGTTAGGCTGGTGCTCAATATGAATCAGCTGTTTGAACTCCAATGTGTCCAACCTTTTGAGTTTATTTTGAACCCGTGGCTCCTTTAACGAGACAAATGGAAACTCACTGTTCTCTGGTATCTTGGACTCACAGTCCTTCTTGGGATCCATATTTTTCCCATTGAAATCCTTAAGATGATCATCTATGATGCCTTTGGTTTCCTGATCCTCAATATCAGAAACCAATCCTGAGCAGATGGTCTGAATAGATTTGCTGTACATTTTTGGACGCTTCCTCTTCTCGTTCTCTTTATGTTTCTTTTTCTTTTTCTTCTTAACTTTTTTAATCTGTAGCTCTTCTGCATTGGTTTTTGGTTTCTCCTTCCCACCTGTTGAGAGTTTAAAAAAAAGATCTCTTAAGGTTTTTTTAATACAAAATATGTATTTAAAGATTGGGATCCAAAGTCACCAAAACCCTCACACAAAGACCAGAGACCAAAAGCAAGGGTCACAATGTATATGTTACCAAATCTGAGGAGGGTAAGAGACATCTGCCATAGTCACATTGCAACTGCAAATAAGCTGAGACAACAAGGAAAATACATGACAATAACCCAAGTTTCCCAAGGCTGCTTTCAGGATGAGTTGCAGTCCATCATTCCCTTTAGCTGTGGGCATTAGCAGTTAATGTCCCATAAAGTCCAGAGATATCACAGGAAGGACAGCTGTCCAACACTGCCAAACAAGGGACTTACAAACCAGCCATGGGTAAGTGCTCACAGGAGTGAGCTGCCCACGAGATGCCACTGCCAAAACTGACCTTGTCTGATGGACTTCTTCACATGGTCATTCTTTCACAACTAGATAAACTTTGTTGAAGTAGTACATGTGGGAACATCTAAAAATTGATCCCATATATATCATAACATAAATAAAATTAAAACAAAAGACCCATTAAAGAAAACGCTCACAAAAAAGAAACTAGCTTCAAGTTCACACAACATACAAGCTGAAGTGAAAACAAACAGTCCTAAATGTCCAAAATGTCCTAAAGGCACTAATTACTTATTTGGGGATAACACATTCAAGTGATTCCCAAGGTAAATGTTCTCACTTGTTTTAAGCAAGTGAGAGGTGGTTTTTTGGTTTTTTTTTGCAAGTAATAGAAGTGGTAGCCAAAAAAACTTCTAGCACTACACTGCTCTAAGATCAAGCAGTCAAAATGATTTAGCACATAGTAAAACAAAGTTAGTGGGTATATTTCAGCACGAAGCTATATTCACACCAGCAATTCAAGATCAGCATATTCAAACACAGAAGCTTTGAAGTTTAAAAATTGTGTATTTCATTACAAGATTAAGTAATATGAAATCTGCAAGAGTTAAGTTAATGAGTCTCTATTTTACTATGTTGCAGTAGACTATTTTCAGCTTGCCATCCTCTACCCAAGTAACTTACAAGAGTCCTTTAAAAAAAAAAAAAAACAGTGAGATCTTGGTGCATGGAATCACAAATTCTTGCTGATGATTAAGAGGCTGGACATGGAAGATGCAGATACTGTAATGGAGGTAAAGGACAACAAGCAATTAAGACGCTTGGCACTGAGTCTCTTGAGGTTTGTGATAGCAGCTAAATACTTCTGGAATTCCTCAAGTGGAGGTAGATTTAGTTATCTCTCTGGATTCTGTTTTCCCACAGAGAAGGGAAGGAGAAGTGCCCTGAGGTCACCTCATTTCTTATTTAGCCCAAACAAGGAAATAGATTCTAAGATTTCTTAACCTAATCCACACAGTTAATAACTACAAAGACTCCCCTCACTCACAATCTGATTTAACACAGCACACTCTCTGAACACAATTTCACTTTTACCTAAGTTCAACTGTCAAAAAGCAGAGTATCTTCATAGAAGTCTGTCCTTTCTTAGGCTAAATTTAATGTAAACCCAGCATCAAACCTCTGCAATAGGACTCCATCTTGTAGAGGCAATATTCACCACTTCTTTGTTAATATCCTCTTTCTGTCACCAGAGTCATTAAGTCTAGTGGGTATGAGAAGACCAGGAAGAGCAGCAACAGATGTTCAACAACTAAGTACCTCAACCTTAAAGGAATCCTGAAAATAGTTCGTTCAGGGTGGCAGGGTCCTTGCGTGTAATGTCATCACCTGACAAAAATCACCTACTGCTACATTCTGGGGGATTGTAATGGTGTCATTTTGGCACTAGCACCAGGCAGTGGGAAATAAAAACAAAGAAATGGTTTATGACAGTGGGCAGTTACCTACTGCAGGCTTTGAAATCTCAATACAAATCTCAATGCAGACCTCCTCCTGTCTGCAGGAATATATAATCAAAAGCATCCACAAGTATACAGGTATTGCAAACTCTTACAAATGCTTTAAGTTACCATTTTAAAATTGTTTCACTCTGAATATGAGAATTTTTGGCTATACTGATGGATATCATGAAGAAGCCAAGCATTCTGCAGATATTGTATTAGTTTAAATATAAAAACTTTGCAATTATAGCATCAAATGCTGGAGCAAGGTGATGCAGGAAGAAGCAGGAGTTACCTGCCCACCCACACTTCACTTGTTTTTAAATGGAGCTCAGATTTTTGTTGAAATTAGCCACTCAGATCTGAGACATAATGCATGACAGGGAAAGAATGGAAATTTATATTTACTTGGGTTCAATCAAGGTAATATAAATGGCAACAAACGTCAAAACAAGAAGCTATTTGCTGCAGTAAAAGCGAAATTGGTCTCTCCTACTTGAGCATGTTTCTAACCATCAAAGAAAATCCTAAGACAATTGAAGATCAGCAGCATGTTCTTGCTGAACATCCAGCTATTAAATTACATTCCATCATTACTAGCTGAAATGTACTTACATAACAGATGGGTATGAATCTGTATTTCTGCAAAACAACAAAAACTACTGACTTCCATTCCTAAATTACAAGAAGGAAGATGATCTGATTTCCCCTTTCAATCTGTCTCATTCTTTTTGATTTGATCTTCTAAGTTTTACTAACAATCCATTTCATTCAACTGCTCCTGTAATATGTGGTGGCAGTTTCTTTAATCCATAACTTCATGTGATTTTTAAATCACGGCTGTTTTTAAAAAACTAACCAAACTAAAAAATTCCACTATTAAACAACAACCCAGGCTTCCTTAGAGAGGTGGCCCATGCCCCGAGGCAGTGTTTAAGAGGTATTTGGGCAATGCCCTTAACAACATGGTTTAACTCTTGCTCAGCCCTGAAGTGGTCAGGCAGTTGAACTGGATGATCACTGCAGACCAAACTGAAATAGTTGATTTTTTCTGATCATCAGTGAGCAGCACTCAAAAGAGCACAGCCATAGTCTTGAAAGCAGAGGTGTCTTTAAGACAGAAACAACATAGATGGACTGCAAATCAAATGATGCAGAGTTCACATGAACATATTAAAAAAGGTTTGTCTTCAAAACCAGTTGCAAAAGTACTTTTTCTTTCACTTGGTATATATCTATGGAAGCACTTAAAAGCTTAGAAGGAATTACACTAATACATTTTTAAGCGAAGAACATTTATCATTCCCTCTGTTTTCACACTATCTCTATGAAACCTTCAGAAAAGATTAAAAAGTTTTTAACCAGAGGATAAAAATATTCTTTTTCAGGTATATAAAAGAAATTTTCCGCTCAGCTTTAAAAACATTGATTTTAATATAGACTGCTTTTATTTCTGAACACAACATAAAAGGGTTATGCCATTCACATATACATCAAGTATTACAATTCATCATTGCACAATTTCTCAAATCATACCAAGTTGCAAAAACGATGCACACAATTTGGAACAAAATAAATATTTGCCCACAACCCCTCACTTTTGTACACAACCCTCTTCCATAGAGTTTTTTGAATCTCCATATATAAGGATGGAGCTGAGATCAGTTTTAATTCTGAAACGCTTGGAAACCAAGAGAGCAATCACTGAAAGAACAAAAGGCTGTACAATAAAAAATCCACCAGAATATCCATGATGGAAGGTAGCAGGGCCCCCTGAACTGCTACTTGTGACTGAAAGAGTAGAATGGTAAGTGTCTAGCCTTGAGAGACAAAACATGAACCCCATCTTCAAGTGTCTGAGCTACTGATGCCACTGAAGTGGGAAAAAGCCTTAAAACACAGAAATCAGAAGACAAAAAGGATTCCAAATGAGTTTATTTCAAAACATTACTAGAATTAAAGACTTTCAAAAAAACTGCACACCAACAAGAGTAAAATTTACTTCTATAAAACCACTTCAAGCAGGAATTATGTAACACAACTTCAAAAACTGCTCAGCTGTTTTGAGCTTTTTTAAAATTCACATGAGCTTTTGCTACTACATACACAAGTTGTGTCAAAAACTCCATTTCCCGACTAGTAGCAAATGACACACATACAGAAAACTATTTTTACAGATACTTCATACACCACATTGCAAAGAAAAGAAACATTTTAAATCAAACTGTATATGGGAAGACTGAAAAAATATCACATTCTTAATTATTAGTTCAGCCTTCAAATGGATATGACACAGCTGAGCAATGTATGAGCTCACTACCAGATGATCCAACCCCCCACCCTCCCCTGTCACAGCTCCTAGCACACAGTCCTGCACCACTGCTGCTACTGATGCTCATCAGTGGCACAGGAACTTAATGGCTCAGCACAAAACCAATCACTCTGCTGCTCCATCAGTGAGCTGGCACACAGCACTGTCACAGAGGAACTAAAGCATACAGACCACCGGGAGCAGGACACAAAGGGTGTAGCTGTAGGAAGGGGCATTTAACCCTTTAGATGTGGCAGAAATAAGACACAGCTACATGGTCCCTCTCAGGATAGGAAAGAGAGACAAGTTTATTCTAAAACACACTGCTTAAGTACAGTCTCCTGAATCTCCAAAGACAGGACGAAGCTGATTGGTGCAGAGAGAGTGACACTTCTTTCTCATGCTTCTCACACGTACCCAACAGGTGTTTATCTTTGTTATTAATTCTTCTCTTATATTTACGTTAGATAAAGTGGCTAGCTTTGGGAAAGAACCCTGGCTAAGCCTGAGAAACTCGAGCTGGGGAAAACTCTCACAAGAGGTTTTTTCTGGGCCCATGGCCACAAAGGGGTACTAGCACCCACCCCTCCTTAGGCAGCAAACCACCTGGTCTGCTTAGCTACCCTGTCCCCCACACCTTCTCCATCCACCTCAGCACTCAACAAAACTGAATTTTTACATCTTTAAAGAAGTCCCACCACCTCACTCAACAGTACATTTATGAGATAGGATCAATTTCTTAGCAAACCTTAATAGAAATTTTTATAACCTGAACACTTGAACTTTTAAATTAAACAAAGAAGTTATAAAATTTACCTTTAAAAGGTAACATTTTAGTTCATTTAACTGTAATATGGATCAGACTACGATTTCCTCCATCTGTCCTCTTACAATGAGTGTGGTGCTTGCTCTCCAAACTGCTTGGACACTGCATACACCTTATTTTGGAATATTTGTGTTCAACTATTTTAGTGTACAGACAGTTCTCCTGAAGAATACAAACACAAAACAAGAAATTGATTTCTAGAAGTAAATAGGATTTCTCAGTAAAGCTTCAATAGAATGTGCCAGATAGAGAAGGAAGCACATTTCTAGCCTAAGGCTTTTGCTCTGATGAATTTCAAAGATTCACTCTGAAGTAGATGTTTAAAGCTATGCAGAAGCTGCAAATACTTAAGAGCAAAAGGAGTTAGCTTGCTGCAATACTGGAATTGCTATGAGCAATGCCCAACAAATACTTTCTTCTTCTTCTGCATTAGCTGTAGAGAGGAGCAGAAACACACTCATTGAGTCACTCCTCTGCTGCATATATCAAAGTACTTTAAAGTAAAACACTCTACTTCTTCAAAAAACAGTAACACTGTTTTGACACTTCAGTAATGGACATCAAAAAAGAAGAGCAGCTTTCAACATCTCTCTAGGGCAGTAATCAAGTTGCTCCAGAGTAGACATATAGAACTTGGTGAAAACAAATAAGCAATCCAAAAGTTTAAATAAAGACCTCAACGCAAGACTGAGATATCCAAACTATTTTAAGTCAGATTTGAGAACAGCAGTGCAATACTTGATGCAAGCTAACTGGATTTACCTCTTCCTGCTGAAGCATACACTGGCAACCCAAAACTTTCAAGATATTTCAGAGTCTTCACTAGCACACACAATACTGGTGTGCATACACGTACATATGACTCTTGGAATCTGATTTCACATATTTTGAAGTGCATGGCATCTTTGCCTCTGTGTCCTGAGATCCATTTAGACACAGTAGGTTCTGAACCTATAAACAAAAAGCCTTTCTCACTACATGGTTTGGAAACACGAGACAGAAGTTAACAAATTTCAGTTGTACTGAAAACATGTTCTTTAATGTGACTCACTGCCCTGGGACTCCAAGAATGAGAAATAACAGGGACGGGGGTAGACAGAAAAACCCTCAGCATCCACATTTATAGGAACTTTCCCCTTTGATCTATTGTTAAAAGTAGACTGAACTCACACTTCACTGGACTATAAAAGCACCTGCGAAGAGCTTCTTCTCTTATTTGTCTTAGCAATATCTGGCCAAGGATAGAGTTCCAAAATTTGCACTGTATCAAGAAAGAAATCAGAAGAATGGAAGTTATGTTCATTCTGTTCATGCATGCACATACTCAGCAGTATCAGGAGTAATGCTAAATAACTTTTAGCCATCTTCTAGGCACCAAGCCTTATGTATCATAAATAGAAAAATAATTCTCACAGACAAACATGTGAGAATTCTCACATTTTCACATTCTGTCTATAGGAATGGCAGATCTTTCAAAGGTAACTTAGCACACCTTATTTTTTGTGGTGCCATAATATTCCTGTCACTGTTGACAACATGGGACTTACTACTAAGGACTGATACTCAAAACTGTTGAAATTTTATGCAAATAAGCCAATGCTCTGTTATTACAAGATGACACACACTTGTAATTGAAACTGATGCTAGACAGTCTGATCTCTGATTAATTACAGACACCTTACAAATATAAGTTTTTGCAAGAAGTCAGACACTACCTGAAATTTATTTTATGTTGTGTTTTGTCCATTTGTGGTGTTTGATCACTTGATCTGAAATTTTAAATAAGCAGAGACCATGAAGTCTAATACGTTATTCAGTTGTTTCAACAAGAGCAGCTGTTTCTCAACTTTGAGGTCACAGCCAGAATTGTTAGAGGGGGACTTTAAGTATTTCAAAACAAAAGCCAAAAATTAAATAATACTAAACACTTTTTTCCACAGCTTTCTAGCTGACACCTAGTAGCAGGGAGGCACAAACATTTTTGACAGCAGCCAGTAATTAAAATTGGTTCTCACCTCCTTACTTTAGGAGAGCTCAGTCACCAAAATACAACATTTTCATTTTGATGTACCAGAGGTCTCTGCATCAAGCTCCAGATTTCCAGCTCCACCAGAAAGCTTTCCAGCACAGCTCTCCTTCAGTTGCCACTTGCTTCATCCCATGAGACATCTGTGTTTTAGCCTCTACTCATAGATTTTATAGGTAAAAGTTGGTAACTTGGTGCACAAGGACTCTGAAGCAAGCTCAGTATCAGACAAAGCAGTGTGGTGGATTGTGTGCCCTGCACTCTTATCTCAGTCTTACTCATTCCCTCATCTGAAGTGCATAGTATACAAATACTTGAACATTTTACCTAAAGATATACAAAGACTCATGTTTTATGTTCAATATACTGATTTTGTAACTATTAATGTAAAAAAAATCTATAAAAATGTAAAAGGCTCATAAGACTGTGCAATTAAATGTCATTTCTTCCAGAAGAATTTAAAAAAAGCTTTAGAAAAACATTTGCATTTACCTATGTTCATCCTAGCAAATAAAATACTCATTTTCAGTTCTTTCCTGGATTTTGGCATTCAATAAATCAAGGCACTTTTTCTTGCAGAAACACATACTAAGAATTTCTCCTACTGCAATTTTAGCAGTTGCTGTGCTCAGATATAAATAATCAGAAAAACAAGACTGTTTCTATCTTTCTATCTAAAATGAAAAACAGAAATGAGACTGTTTACCAAATAAGCCTATTAATCATCTTCCTTTTTGCAGGACCTCCAGTAACTTGGTAATATCACATTGGTGCAAATATTTTGCATGAAATGCTCAATTTCTAGATGGTAACTATTTACAACGCAGAGTTTTTTAAAAAATAAGTTTAAATCATTTAGAGTTTCTGAATTTTTAAGAATATGCATGTGCCAAGCAGCTTTTGTCTGAAAACTGAGCTCTTCCACATAGTAGATGGAGAGACATAGGGGCAATTCTACAGCCTTATCTACAGAGGATACATCTTTTAAGTGGAAAAGGATGATAAAAAAACCTTTGAATTCTAGGTTCATAAGAAAAGCAGTCAGGCTCTCTGAAAGAGCCTCATTTCCTTTAGCAGCCTCAAGCACAGCAGAAAAACTTTTTAAGAATCACCCTTCTCCAACACAGGCAAGTTTATCACTGCTTTCAACAGAACACCAACCCAAGTTCAGGCAGATGATCAGCTCACAACCTAGAGCCTCCAAGTATAAATAAACTCTCTCACATTTAACCTAGAGCACCAATATCAGGCTTATGCACCGGCTCTCCCTCAAAAAGCATCAGTCCCTCAGCACTGACCTCTTCTATAACTCGTCACCTTTGACCTTGGACAGCCAGTTTAGCTGTCTGAAGTCACGTAGGCTGTTACCTCCACCCCCTCAACCATAAACAGATGGTCAGAGCAGTATTTCACAAGATATAAATCTAATACCTAGAAGAAGGAAATAAGCTGTCTTTAGGCACTGTACTGTTGCTCTCTAGATACACACACAAAATAGAAAAAACAACCACAAAAGCAAAAACCCGAAGAAATGGAAAGCAGACTCATCCCAAAACTTTGTTCCAAGCCCACACAGTAAATCCTGAGCTCAAAACAATACAGCTTGAAGCTTAACTTTTGTTACACAGGAAGAAGACACTCTTAGATAAAGACTTAGTATTTGAAAAGGTCACAGAGACACTGACCACTGATATATACAAGAAGCTGCATCATAAAGCACTTCTGTCTCTCCTCTCTCTTGCCCAGGATGTAAAGTTAGATCAGCAGGACAGCTCAGGAAATGTTACACAAACCTCACATCACATACAAACACATCCAGTCAGATTTTGGAGGCCCACAGAAGACACCAAGCTGCTGCTCCAAACAGGATACAAACCCAAATGATGGAGATCATCTGTCTGCTCTAAACAACTGTCTGCTTTCCTGACTCACTCCCTTCTTTCCCTGAAATAGGAGTCAATTTTGCAGGATACTGGCAAACCAAACATAGCCTCTACAAAACACTTAACAGCCAACACCTTAAAGTAAACCTAAAATGTCCTGAAGTGCTAAAACGTCAAATGAAATAGGGGCAAAGCATCTAATGCACTTGTAGCACTGTTTGCTGTGAAAAGAAGCTATCCTGTTTCTAGCAGAGGTGGTCTAAGAGTCCCTGGGCATATGCACTTTTACAATAACCTGAAAATAAAGCACAGTTTTAGGCTCAACAGCCCCATAAGGTATCATTTATTAGGTGTAAGACCATTTGCTGTCTTTGCAGATTGCACCTTATCTGCTGAAATGGCAACACAAACAGTACCCAGCGTGAAAAAAGGCTGCTACTCAAACAAAGCCTAAAGAACCCACTGTTATGGCAGTTAAGTGTTGCCCAGTATTGAAACCACCGACTTCCTTCCATCCTCAGCAAAGACTAGTCACACCTGCCCTTTCCACCAAGTCACCAGCTTACACAATCCTCAAGTTCAAGGCAATACTCTGAGACCCGATCAACACAGTTTTAAGCTGTCATTGCTGTTAATACAGTTACTTGTGTGTAGAGTATAATATGTGATGTAGTAATTACAGACTTCTGTGCCTCTGACCTCACATGAGCATTCTGAAAATCAAGATTTGGTTTGATGATTTCAGTTTCTGGTTCGTAAATTAAATCCTACAGTATAAAAGGTAACAGAAAAACATATCAGGAATTTGTTCCTAACTTCAAAATCAGAGTGTGAAAATAACAGATTAAAAAAGCATTTCGTCTACTCAAATAAGCAATGCCCTCACAAAAAAAAACTGATGCAGCATAACCCAAGTGAAGAGTAAGGTGGTTCAAGAACTGGCTTAACTGCTGTGCTCAAAGGGTTGTGAGCAGCAGCACAAATTCCAGCTGGAAACAGTCACTGCTGGAGTAATCCAGACCTTAATATCTTGTGTCAGTATTGTTCAGCCTCTCCATTAATGGTATCATGGGACAGAGCACACCCTCAGCAAGCTGCAACTGATCCAAAACTGCAAGAAGGAATTGATGCAGCACAGAGTTGCACTGCCTGTGAGAGGGACCTCGAGAGGATGTAGAAATGGGCTAACTTGGGGGACTCATGAAGTTAACAGAAGGGTGGGCAAAACCCTGACCTGGAAGGAATAAACCCATGAAGCACAGGTTGATGACCTTCTTCATTCCCTTTCATCAGATTTTTAGACACATTGATTGATGAGATCCCCCTTGAGCTTCCTCTTCTCCAGGCCTATCAGTTCCAGCAGTCTCTGCCTTTCTTCATAGACCATACAACAGACACATGGCTTGTGCTGGAATGGACCTTTAAAGACCATCTAGTCTAACCTGCTGCAATAAGCGGGAACATCTTCCTAATTAGATCTGCTTGCTCAGAGCCCAATCCTTGACCTGACCTTGAATGCTGCCACGGATGGGATATTCATCACCTCTCTGGACAACCTGTTCCAGTCTCTTACCATCATTATAAAAAAAAAATCTTCTGTATATATAATATGAATGTAGTTGTCCAGAGAGACTGTTGCCTCCACCTTGGAGATAAGGAGTCTGATAATCCTGGGCAATGTGCTCTTGTTGATCATACTTGGAGCAGTTGGAATAGATCCCTTCCAACCTCAACTACTGTACCATTCTAAGATTCAGTGGGTGCACAAGCCACATGAGAATGTAACCTTAACTACCTTTCATTACAAAAAAGAAAGTTGAAGAAACAACTGTTTAGTATGTGACAAAGCTCCTGAATTATAACTCCTTAATTACTCAGTCTTGTACAATTGTTAGACAGAAAGTGTAACATGCATTCATCATTCTTCTCCACAATATATAAAATGATAACCTACATCTTGTCAGCAGTTATTGAAGAATCACTAATACTGTTCCTTGAAGTACTAGTCTTTGCTATTACTATTACATATGCCACACCATGATGGTAGTTTTATCTGTAATTTCCAGTACTTAGCACAGTTGACAAAAAAGTTAACACCTATATCAGGTTTACATTTGCAACTCTTGCACTAACTAATGATGAAAAATGGCATAAGTCAAATGAAAAATATAGTATTAAAACACAGTATCCATTCACAAATACTTCTAGTACTAGAACGAAAAAACACTACATAGTTTAACCTACCTTTCTGCAGTAATTTGATCTCTCCGTTTTCTTTCTTGATTTCATTCATTATTTTGTGCTTCTTCTTTTCTTTTTGCTTCTTTTCCCTTTCTTTAACTTTGTCTTTGATTTGACCTGAAATGCAAATATTTCACAATTAAGCAAGAACAGAAAACTAATTGTCACATACATGTTTCCTACTACTCTTATGCAAGCTCTATTAAGAGGATATAGAGGAGGAGTTACAAGGAAATCCCAGTACTTACGATATGAAAAGCTAATATTTATCTGTTGCGTAATCCAACCTAAGCTTCTTTAACTCAGAAAAGTTTTGTTTGTTGTGGCTGTATGCAACAATGCAGCAAGTTAACTGTGTAATCATTTTTGCTTAGTCCTATACCTTCTGCTCTTATTTTGCACCTGCAATCAGCTCACTTATTGAAATTGAAATTGCATGCATCACATAAGAACTGGGGAAAAGTAAGAGTACAGTTTGCATTTTCTTGGGTGCACATCTACACTGAAAACTCAACTATCTATACATACTCTGAACTTAAAGGCTTTTGCAAATATCTGGGAAAGACTGCTTAATCTGTCAACTGAAAAATCTTTTATATTACAGTCACAGGCTAATCTATTAACAGCAGTCAGATATAATTAATAAAAACATGAGATGTGCTGTATTCACACTGGTGAATGCAGATTTAATTCACTGGTGTTTCCCCTGCTTACCTACCATCAGCAACAGCTTACCTGAGCAGTCTCATTATTCATTTGCTTTCTTGTCAAGTCACTCCAGGTTTTTAAATCCTTGACATAGAAAAGCAGAGCCTTTAGGCATGCTTTCTGCATGTAAAATACTAGACCTAGAGAAATTCATAATTTCAAGCAGTCATCTTTGCAAGTGAAGTTGAGATTCACTTATGAGGCAAAGCATTAAAGAAGTCAGATTTTACTAGGCTTACATGCACTGCAGCCAGCAGCTCATGCCTTATTTCCTGGCCTGAAGCCAGTACCTGCTCCAAGAGTTCACTGGGCTTTTTAACCTCCACAAGGAAAGAGGAAATCTGATTTCAAGCTTCTACATAATGTTATGCTTCAGTAATACAGCTGAGAGACAGCTCTGATGTTTTATTCATGGTACTTGCATTATAAACCCCAAGTGGAACCAAAGAAATCCAATTACTCTTCCCTAAGCATTCACATAAAATAGAAGCAGCGAATATGTTCACTACTAACAAATCAGAAATATTTCAGAACCAAACCAAAAAAAGCCCTCAATTCTAGAAAGCAATGGAATGACCCCTAACCAAACTACTCAGGAAGCATGTTGATAAAGGTGCAAAGAGCTGACAGTAATCCACATAAATGAATGCTCTAACAATGATTTCACTGCATTCATATCTTTCCTCTGATGAGTGTTCTAATAAGGATACAAAATTTAAACCCTCACAATTCTTATGGTGAAGCAAAGAATGTATTTTACAGAGAATCTTAAGAAAATAAGTCAAATAAAGACCAAAATAGATGGCAACTGAGATATGTCTGTTGCTTCTCCACAGATCATGATAAGCAGCAGGGAGAGAACAGAAACCATACTGGCACAAATATAATAAGGTAGCTGCACTTACAGAATGTCTTAGTTCTAAGTGACTGAAATAGTCACGTCCAAGAACAGCCTCCTCCTAACACCTCTGGGGGAAGGGATGGATGACAAAGCAGATTTATGTGTATAGCAGACCACAGAATCCAAACAAGCTTTCCTAAGCAACACAAACCTTTCTAGGAATAGGTTAAACAGACATAAATCTTCCTCTCCAACCTGTTTCTCCCCAAAAAGGAATCTCTAATTTGTAAATCCTCTGCAACTTGAGTATGAAATTGGGTAAATTGTACAAACAGGAATTAATGTAACCCTGAAAGCAAACACTCAGCTAGTAGGCAGTAACACCAGGCTTGATTTATAACCTTCACTGAACGATCAACTCAGCCAGAATTACAATTATCATGGGAAGACCTAGATTTTATCTCAACATTTTTGTATGGTTAAGAGAAACACTTGACTTCTGCTATCACTTAAAAATCAAACCAAGATTGAAGAGCACATACAAATGTTGAGTCTTGCTGAAACAGGACAAAAGACTGAAAGAACCCTTTACTGCCAGCTCATGAAAAGCATCACAGGCCGATGAATCTTCCAGTTTTGTCAGAAGCAACACGTAAAGAAAGAGAACTTTTTAAGAGCCTCTAGTTATTTCCACATCTACAAAGCAATTGGAGTCAACGGTGAAACCTTCCCAACAGAAGAAACAATCAATGTGTTCTTAACATCCCCCAGCAACAGCCATAAGCCTACCTTAAGTGATTGCAAATACAATGTAAATGCAGCTGAGGGAAGTTTGGAGTAAATTTTCCCTTCTAGAAATCACAGTATTGTAACAAAACCAGTGTATAGTCTGATGCAAGTAAAAAACAGTTGAGAAGCTCAATTTAAATGTACAGATTTTCTGGTTTCCTCCCTCAAAGCTCACAAAATAGTTTAACAATAGCCAGTAGTTCACTTTTAAAAGAAGATTAAATAAACACTGAAATTTAAAAAAACATCTTTGCATACTAAAAAAAAACCTGTGTCAAAATGAGAGTTATTCCATGGATTAACATTTGAACTTAATTCTCAGTTCAAATGTTTATGTTTATTAATAACTATTTTCTAGTCTGGCTTGCAGAATTCAAACACAACTCTCAAAATTCTGCAGATTATTCTCCTCAGGGACATACAGAAACATGAACATTCTTCACAGAATTCCTGCTTTAAAATTAATACCCCCAACATTAAACAATTTACAACCTACGCAGCATAGAATAAACAAGCAGTGAGTGACACTGGCAAGGGAAAACAAGAAAATCTTGTTCTGTTGAAGTTATGAAAACCTGGAATGCTCTCGTACAGTTTTTTTTAAGTTCACCAGTAGAAGTTACTACTGGTCTCCATTTCATTTGTAGGGCAACAAGATCATAAAGCAGTAAAAGGTAGAAAGATGTTTATGATAAGCTTTCCATGTCCACAGAATATTCTGCAGTTAGCTTCCACGAAGTCTATTCCTAATAAATAAAACAGAAAAATAAAAAAAGCTTCTTGAGCTGCTGAGGATGAAATGAGCCTCCACGGAAATAACACAACCCAAATATACAGACTTCCTAGACCTTTACATACCTCCAAAGTACTAAAACTAAAAGCCAACTATTTGAAATAATTTGTATCATAGGGCAAAAAAGAAAGAAATCTATCTTTTCATTAAGCTTGTCCCACCTATTAAAAAATATGCTTTTACTTTATGTGATTTTGACAAAGAAATACACTGCTTAGGAAATAAGTGGTCACAGACTAAAGAGAATTTGCACATACTCCTTACCCGAGTTAAAAAAATATATAAATCCAAGTACAGTAGGAAGCAACTATGGAAGTTCAGTAAGAGCTAGGTTCAGTCCTTAGTTTTTGAGCTCTACTGACTGAGGGGAAAAGAAAAAGTCTCTATTACTATAAAGTGATTTCTTATCCTTGTATAAAGTTGACCCTGGCTGGACATTAGGTACCCACCAAAGCCACTTCAGCCCCCTCAGTTGGACAGGGGAGAGAAAATACAACAAAAGGACTGTATGTAGCATCAGTTACTGTTATGGGCAAAACAGATTCAACTTGGGAAAAAAATTAATTCATTACCAATCAAAAGTAGAGTAGGGTAATGAGAAATAAAAACTAAATGTTAAAAACATCTTCCTCCTGCCCCCCTCTTCTTCCCAGGCCCAACTTTACTCCTAATTTTCTCTACTTCCCCTGAGTGACACCGGGGGATGGGGATTGCCATCAGTTCATCATATGTCACCTCTGTCACTCCTCCCTCCTCAAGAGAGGAGGGACACCTCTCACTCTTCCCCTGCTCCAGACTGAAGTCTCTTCCACAGGAGACAGTACTTCACAAATTTCTCCAATGTGAGTCCTGCCAATGGGCTGCAGCTCTTCACAAATTGCTGCACACAAAGTGTGGCTGCTTTTCCACACGGTGCAGTCCCTCTGGCACAGTCTGCTCCACCATGGTGCCACAGGTCCTGCCAGGAGCCTGCTGCAGCAAAGGCTTCCCCCAGGGTCACAGCGTCCCTTGGACATCAGCCTGCTCCAGGGTGGAGTCCTCCAGGGGCTGCAGGGGGATCTCTGCTCTCCCCTGGCTGCAGGGGCACAGCTGCCTCACCATGGGCTGCCCCAGGGGCTGCAGGGGAATCTGCTCTGGCACCTGGAGCACCTCCTGCCCCTCCTTCTGCACTGACCTGGGTGCCTGCAGGGCTGTTTCTCTCTGATATTCTCACTCTGCTCTCCAGCTGCAATTAGTCCTGTGCAGTAACTTTTTCCCCTTCTTAAAATATATAACCCCAGAGATGCTACCACTGTCACTGGCAGCTTCTCACAGAAGCCACTCCTTAATCTCCCCTGCTACCAAAACCTTGCATGCAAACTCAATCCAACTAAATAAACTAGTGTATACTTTTTCAAATACAGAGCTTTGTAGGAATAAGTATCCCTGTTTAGAGAAAATGCAACACCCAAGGAATTAAGAGATTTTTACATGTCTCATTCAAATTAACAGTAGAGTGTCACCATGAAGTCCATATTCTTTGCTCTGCATGTCACGGTAACAGTACACCCACACACAAAAGAAATGCTGCAACAGCAGTACATCAAAATAAAAGAAGTGCTACATATAGAAGTGTCACAGGAAGAATTTTATTATGGTGTGTGCCATTTCACCTTTCTAAAGGGCATCTGAAAAATATTTTCACTTGACAACAACTTTACACAGTGAATTGAACTAATTAAGAATTATATGCATACTTCCTCCTGAAATTCCAAAGCTACTCTTTCTGGATGTTAGGTTAAGTAAATAAATGGATACACACTGTATTTATACATTAAATAGACATTTAGAACTAAAGGCTACAGTAAAAATTATTCGTTTCCCAACTCAGGAGATACCTTCTCATAATGACTGCCACAATTTCCTAAGCAGTACATACAGAACACAAATTCACAGATCACACCATACTGATTTCAGAAATCTAATCAGATCTTTGCCTCTACTGCAAGCTTTCTACAGACAAAAAGGTAAACCAAGAGCATAGAGAATGAGTGGAAAGCACTTCAGTGAATGGACTACGTGCAATATGGTGGCTTTCACTCAGGAAATCTGCACCTTGAAGCCCATGCAGGAGCTCAAACAAGCAAGTCCATTTCAGCACTGAAAGAGGAGAGCTGTACAACCCTGTCAGATGCCAAAAGTTGCAGCTGCTTTGCATCATTTTCCAGATGGTAACTCACATTAGTAGTCAGTCATAGATTATGTTCAAAGTATTCTGCTTCTTTCTCCTCTGTTTGATTTAAGGGCTGTCACTGCACATGAGGCAAAATATTTACAGACTACTGCTAAGGGACACCATCAATATGGATAACACCACCAGCAGTGTAACTGAAAGGAGGAGGGAATAAGGAGGGGTGTACAAGAACATCAGTTACCATTCCTTCCACTAGCACTCTCCTCACTTTGAACAAACACCCATAAAAATAAAACCTCAAGAAGCCATGTTTAAGTGGTTATGCAGGTACATGAAGTACATTTAACATCACCATGTTAACAACTTTGACACCTGCACTTATTAAATGCTACAATGTACACTACAGAGCAGGTTTCCCAACTTAATGGACACAGAAAAACCCATACAGTATTTCCAAGATACAAAAAAATAATCAAAAAGGGGATAGGCTTCACATCCCAGCAAGCAGGAATATATGGCTGACATCCCTTTCAGTAATTTAAGTTTAAAATCCAAGATATGGTGAAAGAAATCCCCTTATCAGGCAAGAACATTTCCCTAAGCTCTTCAATGAATGGAAAGGAAGACAGATCCCTTTCAGAATTAAAACACTTCCAAAAAATGGAAATACGATCTTTACAGTTCCCAGTTCCTTTAAGCTTTGCACTTCTAAGGAGACCTTCTACATGCAGAACTGAATGAGTCAAGTTTAAGCTCAAGCACTGGAGAGTTGCATCAGAAATCTGTAACAGAGAATGTGACAGCTGCAAACAAGACCTCTTCAAGAGGTTTCAGATCAAATGCTTCAGCCTCTTGATCTCGTGTCAACTAAGAAAAATCATTTGGTATTCTAAAACCAGAATAAGTTTCTGCTGCATAAATTACACAAAAAGCTGGATTCTGGGGTATAGGAAGGGCATGGTTCTCCAGCTTAGAAAGATTCTGTTCTGCCTAGCAAGTTTCAGGTTATCAAAAAGAGGCCAAAATGCAAGAAAAAGATGTACTGCTTCAAATTTACCCTAACATTGCATACTTACATTAATGCCACTACAAGCTCTGAAAACTGAACTGCATTTAAATCTCAAACAGCAACAGAAATTTGAGAAGTCGCTCTTCCTCCTGAATACCATACTTGAAACCCTAAACATTTTCTAGACATTGCTGCTTCCAGTAGGGTATCTAAATAGAAATATATTGAAGAATTCAGACGAAAGTGGTCAAGAGGCCTCATAAGCATGAAAATGGTGCTATATTTAAAAAATTCATCAGAGAGGAGGGGGAAATGAGTCAAGCTGCACAGTACAAGGAAAAAGAAAAAAAGGGAAATAGAAGTTAACAGAAGGAGGAAATGTTTAGCAGAAGAAAAATTAAAAGACAACCCAACAAGCATGCATGGCCCCAGTTCTAAACGGAAAAAGGAGATCCAAAACCTTCTTCAACCTACTTTAGTAAAAGAGACTACAAAATGAGCATCCCACTGAATACAGACCAAAATTATTAAGACCGAAAAGTGTAACTTCTTGGAAGTTAAAATCCAAGAGAGGTCACACAATACAAGGGCAACAGTTGCCAGAAGAATCATTACTAAATGCTCATCTGAAATCTAATCTTACCTATTCTTCAAAGACAGCAGGATAAAGAAGGGGAGTGGAGGGAGATAAAGGAGGGAGAGTTAAAGAAAAAAAACCAGACTATATTAAAAACAAGAGCTACAGCACCATATTCAGCTTTCCTGCTCATGTGGGGAATCCCCATCTGCAAGTCAAAAGATGTCAATCTCATTTTGCAACTGCCTGCACACTGAGACAATCTTATCAGCAAATGGATCATTGAAGAAAAAAAAAGGGAAGGGAAAGAGAAATTGGACACAAAAACAGCAAGAAAAGCAGAAAAGATGGATCATGCAACTGCATTACATCTTACAGCAAGTATAGGGACCAAAACCAAAGATTTGGACAGGCGTTGTCTAATGAAGTGAGGAGTGGCTGAGTTTTGCACTGTTATGAAAACAATTTCAACTATGAACTGCTAGAGCAGAGTATCAGTAAAATGACTAACTGAATCAGCAGTCATAGCACGAACAGCAATCACTTCTGTCAGACTGACACCGTGTTTTAAAAACAAAAACATTGCACAACTTTAGTTCCACTATCAGAATGTACGCAACAAGTGAAATTTAAGCTTATTTTAAACAGCCTAAACCTCATTATCTGCAGAAAATATCACGCATCCGGTAAAAGGCTCTTTCAGGTTCTCTGCATGGTAGATCATCTCTGAAGGGGTCACTGAACTCCATTCATTTAATAGAATCACAAGCTGTAAGGCCTGGTTATGACTCGGCAACTTAAAAGCTCTTTGCAATTAATTAAAAGACCAGAGAAGTCTTTAAACAAAGACTTGAAGAAAATATAACATTTTTTTGAAAAGCTTAAAACACACCATCCATCCTGGCTACTATCAAGCTTAACATCCTCCTATCACTTAGGAAATCAAGGTGTCTAGAACTAGGCTCCCTTACCTCGTAATTACTGCTTGAAGTGGAGGACACACATCAGCTCGTGTCATCAGCTTTTCTGAATGCAAGGTGAAAAATCTGACAATTCCCTCCTCAGTGTAAATACCCCTATCATCATTACAGTAATTAAACTAAAATTAGGAAAACGCAATTCCTACTATTCTCAAGGCCAGATGTCACATTCATTCACTTCACAGCACTGCACACCCCGATTACCTGTATCATTTTATCTATACCACAGTCCTAACAATCTCATTAAATAAATTTTGCTATTCTTCTCCTGATTCCCCTAGTGTTGCTCTTCATTCTCTCTAGTACTGAGATCTGGGCAGGCCCCCAGTTTCTCTCACAAAGGTAAAGCTTTTTCTCCTCATACCCTAAGAACTCTGCACAGCAGAGCACACACCTCACTGACCAGAAACACAACTCCTCATTCATACGTACAGGAACAATGGGGAATTCCACTCCATCCTCATGCATCTACCTGCAATGCATCTCCATTTTGGCTGCAAACAGGAAGATGGATTTTTTTCCATTTTCAGAGCCTCAAAAGAACCAAGGAACTCAGCCATTCCACCTGCTTATCTCTTTAGTATTTCTGCCTCTACACTTCTAGTCTCCCCACCAGCACAAATTTCCTTCTGGCAGGTGCAACACTTGAACGTGTATCAGTTCTGAATGCTAGGAGAGAAGAATGATCAATACCATCAATTCCACATTGATGCTTCTTTTCCACTGCACCAAAATCAAAAAGGTTGTCTAACTGCAGACTCCAAGAGCAAGAGGCTGCACTTGCCCACATTAGGTTGATTTTTAGAATGCACTGATGACAGTTTCTACAAACTCACTTCATTACACCTAAAGGGGACTATTTTATTCCTACTTCCTTGCCCCTCATGTATTCTTGCACATGCAAGCCTTTCAGTTTTTCATAATTACCCCAAATTGTCTAAATTTACCCATGTCATATCTGTAGGCTGCCTAAAACTTTCATTCTCCTTCTATCCTACCCTTCTCTAACCTTCCTGGCCTTTTCTACAGCACCTAAACATATTTTCCCCCGAAACAAGACCACAATCACCTCCATACTGCTTTTACCTGCTATTTTCCTTTCCTATCAGTATTTCAAATTCATTCCACGTTCACTCATATGCTGCAACCACAGTCCCTCTGGTATCTTTTTCCAGTCTGTAGCTTCAGTACCCCCAATGCACAAGTCCTGACTATTCCACCCACCCACTTGAATGTCATTCTTAGCTTTCCTCTGTACTTAGGAGTCGATGTGCATGCCCCCCAGTCATTCTTTTCTCCTGCATCATAACTGCATTTTTCCCTTTCCTTTCTGCAAAGTAAATTATTCACAGGATTAACAGCACAAACCTGTTCTTTAATCTACAGTCAAATACTGAACCACTTTTGAAAGGCTGGCAGTTCTCAGCAGAAGACTCAGTGCATCCTTCACTTTCTCACAGCCTTCTCTGCAAAAATATATAGTTTAATTAAAATAAAGTTATTCTTTTGTATAGGAAATTATGCCACAAAATTTTAGCTTTAGAAACTACTTCCTCTAAACAGCAACCTGTAGACTCAGACGCCAAACAGGGATTGCCTTTGAAAATTTGCTGCATGTAGGTAAGTTTTCAGTCAATAAATGTAAGGTAAAAATATCTGTTCTGAGCACTCAGCAACTGAAAAAATAAAGAATTTGTGCCTGTGAGTATATAAGCTCTGAGAAAAGTATCTTTTCCGGATACAAGGTGCACAATCTCCTATTTAAAGACAAATTACATCAATTATTCAGTTAACACTATCAGTGTCCATTTCTTTTACCAATGTGAAAGAATATTTCATCTTACTATTGTAATATGGTTCCAAGATTTACTAGCGTGACTCTTTAACACTGGCAGGACACTACGGCAATCTGAGAAAATAGGGTTATTAATTACATAGCTTTGCAAGAAGGATACTGGGTGAGTTTCTTAGCAGCTATCCTTGAAGACAAAATGACTTCACAACATCAAATGGGTACTGAGCATCAGTCGTTTCTAAAGGCCTTTTCCAAGTCACCTTTTGGAAAGGAACAAAGGCAGGAAAAAGCCCTGAAATGGAACACTTGAAAGCACTGAAATCACATACTTAAAATCTACTTGTTGGTGGTTAAAAACCACCAATCAAAATCCAAGTAAATTAAACCCCCCCTCAATGGCAAGACTAAGATACTCATAGAAATTAGTGGAAAATTAAGTAAGGCACCCCAGACAACATAATCAATAGACAAAAAGGCATACTGATATTTCTCCAGAAGCTTGGCTGATCCTGTAGTTACAGGTATAGGCCACAATCAAACTAATCTAAATTTACACAACAGCTGTAGTTTATCTTTCCTTGAAAGGAAACTTGATTAAATTAGGTAATGGAGTGCATGTTTTAAATTCCTCATATTTCAATGGAAATATGAAAGCATCAACATCTGGTTTAAGGTCACTGGAGACTGGGAAAGGACACACTAGAAATAAAAGCATGTATTCTTGTACTCTAATCATATATTCATGTATTGTGTTTTAGTTCCCAAGATTTAATGTTGATCACAGCTGGAATCCAAGCAAGACTCTTGCCTGACATCTTGTCCTACCGCGTATGGCCATTTTTGTCCAGCCCCACTAATGAACTAATCCAGCACTCCTCCCCTTATCCTGAGGACCTCGAGCATTCCTTAGGAAATGTGATCTTCAAGAAATAAAGAAAGCCTGAAGCAGCAACTATATGAGATTTCAAAAATCTAAGTATCTAAATTTTAACTGCATGCTCTCTAGTACTCAATGACATAGCCTATAAAAATTAATAGCCTAAGAAACGAGATGATTCACAATTTAATTCTTAAATTATGGCGATTTTTTTGCGACGTGCTCTCCGTTTTTCCCCAATTCAGTTTTGTTCGCACATTTCTAACAAATTACTCGGTATCCTCATTTCCCTAATAGGTAAGAAAACCTAAGGCCTCTGGCAGCTTCTGGCTGACGCCATCGCTAATTCCACACCCCCTTTTTTGACAGGATTGACGGCGGACTGAGCCGCCGCTGCCTTCCCCGCGAACTTACACAACGCCAGCGATGTGTGACCGAGCCCAGCACTGCCCGCAGCCCCCGGCCCGGCTCGCAGCCGCCTCCCGCTGCCGCCGGGCAGCTCCGGCGAGCCCCGCTGCGCTCGCTGCCCCTTCCAGCCCTCCCTGCCCGGCTCCCGCTGCCGGCGCTGCCCCGCCGCTCACCTTTTGGGAACAGCAGCTTCACCTCCCCGTTCTCCTCCCGCTTCAGGGCCCCGCCGCCATCTCCCGCCGCCACCACCACGGGCAGCGCCCCGTGCTTCCTCCTCTCCTTGTCCCGCTTTTCCTTGGGTCTCTTGGGCTTGGCGCTGCCGCCGCTTCCCGCCTCGACCGCCAGCGCCAGGCGGTGCCGGTGGTGGCGGTGCTGGTGCTGCGGCTGGGACGAGGAGGGGGAGGCGGACGGCGGCAGCAGCACCGCGGGCGGCAGCAGCTTCCGGGACAGCGGGGAAGAGAACGCAAAGCCCCCCGCGCTCGCCGAGGGGCCCGAGGGCAGCGTAGCGAAGCCCCAAGGCCCGGGGCCGCTGTAGCTGGGCACGACCGCGGGCAGTGGCTGCTTGGCGCTCCCGCCACCGCCGCCCCCTTCACCGTTGACGCGCTTAGCGCCCTTCAGGCTCCGCTCCTCGGCTCCCTTCACCTTCTTGGCGGCTGGCTGGGATCCGCGGGAACCTTTCGCGTCCGGGGCCGTCCTGGCGCCGAGCAGCTCCTGCTCGGGAGGCGCCGCGCCACGACCGGGACTGGGCGGCTCCGCCATCTTGGGCTCCGGCGTCTATTTACTCTCGGCTCGCCCCAACCGATAGCGCCGGGGGCGGGGCAGTGCCACGGCCTCGCCCAATGGGCTGGGGAGGCGCCGGACAGACAGGGAGAGCGACCAATCGCAGGGCGGGAAGAGGGGGCGGGCTCTCAGGGGATTGGGGGCGGTGGCTCGGCTGAGTGCGCAGGGTGCACGGGGGTGGCCGCGGGGACGGTGTGAGGGGAGTGCAGCGGGGACCGGAGCAAAGGAGAGGCGGCGCTCCTGAGGAAGGCGCTTGTTTAGGAATAAGGAAGGTTTTGACCCCAGCGCATGCTGGGGGTTTCGTTAACGCCTCAGATTTTGGACTCCTCAGCTCTGGGAGCGCCTGGTGGGATCCTCGCGGCCCCGCAGCCCGGCGGGCTCCTCCTGGGAAGGGCGTTTGGGAATAAGGACGGTCTGGACTAGCGCCGTTCCCGGTGGGTGTACCCCGGGAGGCGATGAACCTGTCCCTCGGGATGTCCCGGTGCCGGCGGGTTGGTTCCTTCGGTGCACTCTGAACCCGAGTTCTCCACGCTCTCCTGCATCCTTGGAGGGAGTCAGATAAAGCTTGGAAGCTCCGGAGGGCCTGATGGGAGGAAGGCAGAGACTGCCGAGGTCAGCGGCTGTGCGAGGTGCCGATGCCAGCCCGCCGGGATAGTCGGGTGTCTGTCACCAGAGGATCATTGACCGCCATGCCTCAGGGAAGGGATTTGAGCTCAGTGCCCCAAATAGGAACCCCCCACTCACGCCTTTGGCGACTAAAGCTGCCATAGCCGCGGTTCAGGAGCAGACTGAAATTTCCCCAAGTTCTGGTGTCAGCAGGAAGCGTCGTGGAAATGCACATAGGTTTCTCGGAGAGTTCGCATTGCCAGGCTCCTTCTCTGGTCAGTCGCACCTCGGGTCTGCTGGTTGCCACGGGCAGAACAGAGTCGATGTCACATTAAACCTAGCCTAGCAGATGGCAGCCAGATGAAATTACTCTGAGAAGTTCTGTGCACGATATATCAGCAGGCAAACAAGGTTTTAAGTTTAGATTTTTTTGCTCCACAAAGCATTTTCATTTGAGCTGCCACTGATGAGGCTCAGAATAAGCTCCTAGCACTTGAGCTATCTCCTCTTTTGTTTCTTTTGAAATTGTAAACCAGGCTGAATGGAGTTCAGTGTTCATGTCAACAGCAGCAAAGAATAGATTTCCTGTATCCAGACAACTGCTTTTTCCTCAGGTCTCAAGTTCCACTACTGTGAGAGTGTCTCTTCAAAGTGTATTTCTGGACCTGATGGCATCTGCATTGAAGGAAGAACATTTCACAGAATGTGTTTCAGCAATAGTCAACTCACATCCAATCCCAGACTGAAATCCAGGTACAAATCTACCCATGTGTACATAGGCTGGTAAACTAGATTGGGCCTATGAGTATGAAGGTCATCTTCAGCTCCCATCAGAAATGTTTTATTTGTATCAGTGGGTGAGAAATCAGTGTCCGTTTTAATGGATGTCTCTTTTCCAGGTTAAGTAAAGGTAACCCATTCACCTTAGTCCAAATTAGTGATTTTATCTCAAGTAATGTTAGAAGTGCCACAATATGCACACAAGGCTATTGGTATCCGTATATACCAGTGGAAACTGTATTGTGGTGACTCTAGAATGAGAATTTGAGGCACCTCCTGGCATTGTCTCAACTTCACAGGCTTTACAACCAAGTTCATCTTGCTTTTATGCCAGTATTGATCCCAAGCCAACATTATATTCTCTCAAACTTCAGATAAGTCACAATCATATTTTCACCTCTCACTTAAGAGGCTTTGTGAAACAGAAGAACAGCGTTTCTTTGCTCTTTAACTGGAGTAAATCCTAAGGCTTGGTTTTGGTTCAAGGAACTTGACCACAGCCCCTGTGAAATGCCAGAGTCACCTAGGAGTACATCACTTTTCTCCATGCAGCAGACTTAGCAAGACTTAGGGTATTGAGGCTGGATAGCTGTATAAATAGCTGAATATCTTGATATGTGTACTTAACATCACTGTTAATAATTAATGTTAATAATTAAGACAGTTCATATTTCTGATATTCGTATTGCACATCCTTGGATGTCTTAAAAATGCATTGAATTATAATGCAACCTAGCAATATGAAAATATATACAAAGATAAAACTGGTGAAAGAACTGACAAATAAACTTAGAACTGTGCAGCAAACTTTAACAGCTGACAATATGCTACTAAACTCAGGTCAAGCTGAAGTTGTTTCCTGTGCTTTTCTGAAATATTGTGCTTGTAAGCATAAGGCAAGTTTTTATTAGGGAATTCTTTATAAAATTCAGCTGGAGCAAGATGACAGAGTACCTATTACATGTAATAGTTGCTTGTTGGAAAGCAGTGTGACTAATGTTTGGAGGTTTGCTGCTGCTATCTCATACCCATTTGTCAGCAGAGGAAATTGCAGGGTGCATGGAATTCAGCAGCCGGCTCTGTTTCAGCTCCCGCAGTTGTGCTGCTGTGTGCGCATTAGAGGGAGAGGTGTTGTCCCTCTCACTTGTTTTGTCACCAATCACACAGATACATTAAAGTGTTCCACCATACCTATGGTGAGTACACATTCCAGAGCATTAAAACTAAATTTCAGGGTGTCTTCCTAACTACCTGTTTTTATTTTAATTAAACCTCTGGCTGCTGGTGTGCACATCCCAGGCAGGTGCTCCTGAATGAGACAGACAAGATGAGAAGCACCAAAACTGCTTCAGAATAAAGATTGTCTTTAACAAAAAGGGGGTAAATACAAGCAGTATAGCTTGTGTAAAATACAGGTTAGCATCAGAAATTTGTTCTGATGTTTACTGAAAAGAGTGAAATATATATATTAAATGATGCAATCTCGAGAAGCACTGTCAAAACGCTGCCCAAACCAAACTACTACACAAATACAGTAGTGTTTTATGACATAAGTCTAGTCCCCTACAGAGAGAGAGAGAGCTGTGTGAAGCTCCACCGGGAGTCTTTGTGGGGATCAGTCCTTGAGGTGTTGGCAGCAGCCCACACACAGAGACCAGAGAGCTCGTCTCTTTCAGCAGAAGCCTTTAAATTGACTATGGAAATTATATCAATGTACTTTTGTCTATAGTTTTATATGCACTTAGGGAAACCCATGAAGACTCTCTAGACCATGGAAACCAAAATGAGGCAAAACCATAGCAGTAAAAATGTCAGGCACAAAGCAGTACAGTAGCCAACATGCATTAAGAATAAGCTTCTCATGTTATTAACCTGCTTATTGCAAGTGCATTGCCATTTTAATTGGGATAATTATGAAATGCTGATATAAATGGCTATTAATCAAAGCATTTATTTAAACAAATTAGTGTATATGCTCACCTAGACTTTGAATCATTTCAGAATCCTCTATAAAATAAAAAGCTGAACATAAATGCTGCACACAGGTTGAGTTACAGTGGTTAGGCTTTATACTCTTAACTGCCTACCAAAGTGATGCTTTGTACCTTACACAGGTAAAAAAAACAGCTTTCAGAAATGTTATTTAATCTTTTTTTATAATTCCAACAGTTTGCTTGCCATGTGCTTACTTCCTTGGTTTGGCATCTGCTCAGTTCTTAAGTCAAGCATGGAAATAATTGTGCCAAGTGTAAATTGAAAACATTTGATAACACTTAGACGTCTTTATGCTGGTTTTTGTCTGCAAAATTAGCTAACTGTAATTTTTAATGTTATTCATTTTTTCTTCAAACTCATTGAAAGTCAGTTAATTCATCTTTGGAAATGGAGGTGAAAACTAGCCTTATGTGCACAGAAATGTACTGACAAAGGTGATCTCATCATGTAAATGTGTGATTTATTTTAGAAGAGCTTAATTTTCCATAGTCAGGGTTTTCAGAACAACCAGTGACATATCCAAATACTTCTGCAATTACCACCCAAACAATTGAACTAAATGGGACACCGGGGACTAACTTGGCTCATAACTGGGAGCTGCTGTCAGCATGACAGCATGCTGCAGGGAAATCAGAACTGCCCCCTCCTGCCTTGTCCTTTGCAAGGGACAGTGTCCCCATGCCTGAGCAATGGGAATATGCAGTCCAGCATCTTTGATCAAACTGGTGACCAAGGCAGCAGTTATTCCAAAAAGCCTTTTTTCCCCTCTAAAGCAGCAGATGTCTCTGCTGACTGCTCAGGGGTGGCGGGTTAGACATTTAGCAGTGTGGCAGAGCAGACAACTGGGGACACTCATGGTTTTTATTACACTGTTCATCTGCCAACGTTACAAAATCCATAAAAGCCACAAAAAGGAGTTTACACTTCAGGGAGGACTTGTTTCTTGTTTAATGTTTTTTTTCAAAGAGCTACAGATTACTGCTAAAACAGTTCTTTAGTCTTTACAACTGGTTTTCTCACTTGTATTTAACATGTGAGACACCTCAGCTCCAATATTTATTTTTTGAAGTGTAGTAACAATCACAACAATGGAAGACTTGGAAAGTCTTGATATACACAATTTTAAATGATATCTGTTTGCAGTTGAAAAGGTAATTTGCTTAGCTGTTGTCTTCATAGCACCCAAAAAATTTTACTATTTGAAAGATCTTTAGAATTTTTCAATACAAAAGATACATAATGACTAAAATCAGTATGAAAGCAACAGGATGCAAGCCAAGCAAGATTGTATTTCCTTACGTATGGAGGAGATAGATCAAAGTCTTATCCATTTTCTTATTTCATTAACAGTTAGGAGATTAATTTTCTTCAAATGAAGCTGCTGGCTTGCAACTCTGGATTTTTTTCCAGATTAACAGCCTCCTCACTGTAATTTGAGATACCTGAATTCCCTGCTTCTCTGCACAGATCTGTCTAGATACTTAAACAAGAAGTCATTTTTTCATTTTCCTTAGAATCCGCTACCATTAGATCCACCTTCACTCAAATCCCCAGAGTCTGTCCACTCCCATATTTGTTCTCTGTATTCTGGCTGCATTTTCAAAAATCTAATGCAGAGCTTAAACCTTATATCCTAGCTTATCTACCACAGCTGCTACAGCAAGGCTGTGGCTGCTGCTGTCCTTGGGGAAAAGGGAAACCATGGGAGAAGTCTTTTTGTGGGCTGTGCCTAGAAATCGCCATCTTTTGTCCTTGTTGATGCTCCAGCTGCAGGCCACTCCAAACATCATGGAGAGAAGGACCTGCAAGTCTTTGCTCAGCAGCACAGGAATCAACATCTATTTGCTGTGACAAGGACTTAGACCAGCCACATTTCCAGTTGAGTTGTGCCTGCCTGGGTTGTAAGTAGCCCCATATCCCAGCCGTTCATTCCTATCAGCTTGGGAATTCTACAGAAGTCTTTCAACAGCAGATTCCAAGGGTTTCACAGGTGATTGTGAAACTAGTTTGGTTTTGACTAAGGGCATTTTTGGTTTAAGTTTTGACATAGTTTCTGTTATATATCTTTAAGTTCCCATCTCACCCAAACCATTCCATGATTCCATTAAAGAAAAGTCACAGACTCTCCCAAATGAAACTTTCAAAGAGTGCTTATTCCTTAACAAGCAGTTCTATGAGGTATGCATACCTCTTATTGTTACCAAAGAGTTCAAGTCAATGAACTGAAAGCCATATGGATTTCCTGATAGATTTTTTTTCCTGTCCCTAAAGCTTATGCAATGATAAACAGATCAAAGAATGGTTGAGGAATGGTTGGGTTGGAAAGGACCTTAAAGATCATCTCATTCCAGCCCCTCTACCATAGGCAGGGATACTTTTCTCTAGACCAAGTTGATCAGAGTCCCATCCAACCTGGCCTTGATTTGTAATACATTTAGTTCTAGGAAATTCAGGTCTTGTTTCTTAGATAGGACACTTATTTGCAAAGTAGCAGTTTATATTTGTAGGTGTATATATAAAAAAGAAAACAAACAGCTAGTTATATGTAGCAGCTAATCTTTCACTGCTCATCACTTCAGCTTCTTGCTCACATAAACATCTTAATGGAAAAATCCACAATAAAGAGCTTTCTGTCTATTCACAAATTTCACTCCACAGTTGAGGCAGCAGCTCCTCAGTGGCTACAGTGATTCTGGAAAACAGTTTAAAACAAACTATTGAAAGTAAAAATGCATTTGCCATAATATCCTCAGATTTTCTCTGATGAACCAATGTAACTGGAAGATAATTGCACCTGAAATTTCTAGACCATAGCATTAGGAAAGCATCTCACAGTGTAAAGTCACTCAAAAATGTTGAAATATATGTACTGGATGGCAGTTAGGGACTTTGGGATTCACTCAGGATAGACTGAATAACGTCAATGTAAATCTAACACATCGCTATCAGCCTCAGATCACAGTCTTGAAATGGGAGATGAGCAGGCTCCTCCCAGCCTGTTCATGTCAAATCACAACTGTATGTTGTTACTTGTACAGTCTTGCCCTGGCTTAAAGGCAGGAATGCTGATGGATATCCCCACTTCCAGCAAATGTGCAGGACAGATTTGTCATCTGACCACAGACTCTGGCCCAGAGGCTGCTCCAACTGAGCTCCCTCATGCTGGTTCCTTCTGATGCTCAGAGTTAATGGGAAGGGAGAGGAAGAAGCAGATGGAAAATTCTTCACACATTCTTAATCACTCAAAGAAGAGACACTGAAAAGTGCTTGTTTGATATATCTACAAGACATCATTAATATAATAATTCTCATAAAAACTTCAGCCACCCTTCTGAGTTGTGTAACTGAAGCGTGCAGCAAATTTAGAAACAGTTACTTACCCCGGTACCCTCTTTCTGGACCTTACTGTTACACATATTTTGGTCTCTAGCAAAGTGAGGATTTGTCTCATGGTTTCAAATATAAATTAGACAGGCACATGATGTGGTCTGTAAGAGCACCTATCCATTTTTTGAGTTATGAGGAGTCCCTGAAGCACATGACATATTCCAGAAGTGGTGAGCAGAAGAGCCCTGAATGGCTGAAACACAAAGCATTTGATTTAGTGACAAAAGCTGCTCCCTTCCAGAATACCTCCCTGTGATCTGGGGACTGCAGACAGGCCCAAGAGTAGAGTTGCCTCTCTTGGAGCCAAACCCTTCCTTGAGACAGGTTTGAGCTCAATCTTGTGGGCTAACATGGAAGATCTCTAAGAGAGACCTTTTGGCTCATGTAGTCATTCCAACTTAGCACCCAGAGGAGGCTGGCAGGTGCGTGAGGTCCAAAGGAGGCCTGATGTTGTTTTGGTTTTTTTAACTGTAAGACTAGACACTCTCTTTTCTATGAATCAGGGAGTCTGAGACCACCCTCCCTGTTGTGGAATGGCTGCCCAAATGAGGGTTCCATTCTTCTAAAAGAAACATGTGAAAGGCAGTAGTGGCAGAGAAGTCAATTCCGGACAACTTTGACCACCACCTTTACAGTATCCAAACAGAATATCTGTAGAAATATTTTGTAAGGTCTGAAAAATTATTTCCAAAAAGGGTAGATTTAGAGAAAAAAAATACACTTGAGTGCTCTTTCCAGCATCAATGACCTGTCATGAATTTGCTGTCTGATGACACAGAAGGGGAAAGAGCTGCTCAGCAAGGCTTTTCTGAGCTGTTAGGTGTCTCACTAGTCCTAATGTATAATAAAAGTTGATTTACATTATACAAAGAATTACTTGCATTGCTTCCTTCTTACCAGTGATTTACATGTCAACAGGCAAAGATGTATTCATTGCATGGCAATGGTAGCACGAAGTGCCCTTGTTCAGGTATCACTTTGAGGTCTGAAAATCCCTGACAAGAGATTGCTTTCTGAATTTAACATTCTTCATATCTCCATCTCTCCCACCCACTCCAGGATCCTTCAAGAGTCAGTTTATCCTTATTAGGTTATTATCCTTATTTATTATATCTTTTTTTTTCTCCCACCTTGGAGAATATAATCTTTGTCTGGGCCTGATCAGGCAAAACGCAAGAGGCTCATACTCAATAGCAGATTTGAGTAGAAACTCAAACACAACAATTTATTTAAAGAAGCATCTACCTCGTGCTGCATTCCTGTTACCTAACCACACCTCTCTGCCCTTCTGAGGAGCTTACAAAACCGGGAACCTGCTTAACAAGTTCACTACTCACAGGCAAAGACAGTTTCCCCCTTGCACTTGCTACAGTTCAGCTCTTCCCACCTCCTCTCCTCCGGCATTATGTGTTCCTTATTCTTCCTAACACTGCCAGATTCACCTTTTACCACACATCAAGCAGAGACCATTCTTTGCATCATTTTATCCAGGCAACTTGCTTCACTTCTGAAGCTCTCACACATTACTCCCCATGAATCTCGTGACCTGAGTTATGAATAATTTTTAAATTAACTTTTATAAAAACCAGTGTACAAGTGCTTTTTCAGAAAAGCCTGATGGTACGGACCACTCTCATCAATGGGAAAGATAACCCTAGATTCCCTACTGGAGTTCACAGGGATGGTTATTTTAGCTTTTGATTGTCTCTAAAGAAACAGATCAGAAGCTCTATCACTATTTTTAACAGAACTGCCAGCCTTTCACTGGTGGTTCAGTTGTATCCAGATACTATAGTAACGTGGAATCAGAATGTACCAGGCCCAACCTTCCTTCACTTACAGCAAAAGTGTTCAGTGCAGGCAAGACTGAAACCCTAAGACAAGAAGTGCACTGGGCAGGGCTAATAAAATGTGTAATTGACATTATAAAGTTAAATATTCACCATAAAGCATATACATTTTGGAGATGAAGCAAATAAAAGAACAGCTACAGCCAATGAACACCAGAGCTGGCATGTTTCCTCACAAGGCCTGTGTCTTCTTCCTGCCAACTTCTCCAGGCTCACTTGAACAATGAATATACCATTTAATGTGGAAACAGCAAGGAAGCAAACAAAAATTTGAACAAATGTAGCAGAAGACTTGAAAACACTCAGATTATGAACCTGATGGGATTTCTTGGTCCATTTAACATTAGGTCAGAGATGTAGCAGGTGGAATATATACAAGGATGGAACCACACACCAGGTGCTTGCTGGTGATAAGTGGAGTCGAGTAATCAGAAAAGCTTGGCAGTATTTGATACTTCATGTTTGAAAAATGGGATCATCTTTGATCCAAGTCCAGCTCTTCTTTTGACTTGACAGTTAAGCTCTCCATGAGACTGTAGCACTACCGACCCAAAAGATCAATTTTTTTTACCTGCCTGTGATCTTTTATATTAAGGACTATAACTCTGTGGATCAAAGTAGGAATTGTAAATGTGAAAGACAACTTCCACCTCACTGGCTGAAATCTGTGGAGCTCAGTCACAGTGCCTGAGGCACAGCTAACCCCTGTCCTTATGAGTGCCCCAGAACTGCAAACACCTACACACAACACCCATGAATGAATACCTGCATTGAGCTCACCACGGCTGTTTACATGCACTGGGTAGGTAACTTTACATGATTTAAGCCAAAATGCAAAACTGATTTCTTACCTTGGCTTCACCACAGTAAGTTCTTCATGCAAACACAATACAATTTCAGAGGCAAGAATCAAGTTTTTAAAGAACTGTTACAGCAACTATGACTGAATAGATCAAAACAGCAAACATTTTATTTACTCACTGTTTTAAGACTGCAAATACTAAGCTTTTGCCATGTGGTCCTAGAAGCAATGAAGTGAAGCATTTGGTACAGATCTTGAGAATACGATGGCATTGCAGCCAAGAAAACACTTACTTTCTTGGTCTGTTTGACCCAACACTTGACAAACCTGTGTTTTGATTAAGTACACACATTGAAATGGTTAGGAAAAATCACATCAGAGAGCCTGGCTATTACTGGTTGTTACTAAGCCCATTACTAGCCACTTCACAGCCTTGCTGTTTGAACAGGCTTTAGATACTTGGAGGGCTCCAGAGCAGTCGGTGCATTGTGCTGCCTTGCCCCATCTATGCCCGGTCCTAGGTCCACGTGTTCCATGCATTTAGTCTTGCTCTTTAGCCCACACAGGATAACCTCCCTTGGAAAGGGTTTCAGGTTCTCATGAGCTGAAGAGCATTTTGAGATTGTGAGAAAGGCCCTTCTTTGGCAATGGGCTGTAGGAATTGTGATTTGTTTGTTTATACTGCACAGAGATGTTACTCCTCTCTCAAGCCTTGAGAAAATTCTCAAAGCCTTAGTTGTGTGCAGTTGTATGTGATTGCTCAGTTCCATTGTCTAAAGTCCTTAACTCCTTGTTCCTCTTCAAAACCCCCTTTTGAAGGCAATATTCATTGCTAGTCTTTCCCCAGTCCAACCTTCTCTTGCTGGGTTCCCTTTCTCTGACTGCAGCATGTCAGGGTTGTGCAGCAGGCAAGAGCTTTGTATTTGAGTGCTTCCCAACAGTCTGACCTGCAGCTAAAAGCAACTGCTCCAGCAGCACAGGGTTATCACACTGCCCAGTCACTGCATCATACTTCATTCATTCTGAGATTTATCTCCAAAGAAACCCAATCCAAGATTCCAACACACAAAGACCCAGAGGTAATTCTTAAAGATTTTCACTGTTCTACTCAGTTCCCAAGTTAGAAACTTCTTTAAGGAAAATTACGTGTAAGTGCAGCAAGTTTTCCTAGCAGATAAGAAATAAAAATGCTGGTGTAATGCTCTAATTACTGCGAAAATAGAATGTTACCTGCCAAATCAATGCTAAGGTAAAAAAACCCTTAAATATGCCGAGTAATAGAGATAAGCAATGGTGTTGGTAGAGGTCAACTTTCTTCTGAGTCTTGAGAATTCACATTTTTAAAACATAGAGAACTCAATCTTTTTTGATGTGATAATTCACTGCATGACTTAATTCAATATTAATACCTTTAGAATAATAATAAATGGTATATTAGAAAAATAATGAAGGACAAACAAGCAAATGCAGTGGTTATGAATAAAAATAGCTGGGTTGAGTAGCATTACTTCTTTGCTACAGTGATCAAGTCAATGCCTGAAAAGCTGCACTTCAGAGATGAAAGTTGAAGACCGTTTTCAGAAAAAATAACACATAAGACTGGAACTAAACAGGATTGATTTCAATATATGTACAAAATGGCTTCAGTGATAATTTACAAGCCAATGTAATGCTATAAACCCTTTTAGATCCCATTTCAAATAAATCACAAGGAAAGGTCTTTGGTTTTTTGATGAAGCTGTTAAGATGATAATATTTCAAAGTTATGACGTGAAACTCCCCAGTGTAAAGCATCCAGACCTGCAGTTATCTCTGTACCACCCACAAGAGCAGATACAGAAAATAACGACATTGGGGAGGTTTCACCTTGCTCTTAAAACCGCCAGCTTATCTGAAATACAATAGGTGAAAATATAAGACCTAAAGCAGGGAACAGTGAGTCATGAATCAGCTCTGTCAAAGGAAACAGAAATCCATACTGGACAATTGCAGTTTTTCATCACCAAAGCAAAGAAAGGCTGCAACATTTCTTTGAGTTTTTTTTCTGTGACAAACTCAGCCTGGAATATGAACCAAATCTCTGCAAAACAAAGAGGGGAAAGAAAGATGAACCTGGATGTACTTTAATTAAACATAACCAGATGGCATGTATGTAGTGCACAGATTTGGGTTAGCCTTTGCTGTTAAGTAAAATTCATCTGTGAAATACAGAAAATCTACTACCTGCACAGATTTGTGTTTTACTGGTGGACAAAAACGGAAGGGATCCTTGAAAAGTACATCCAAAACATATTTTCTTATTTAACTTTTTTTTTTCCCCAAAAGTTCCAGTGATTTGGACTGCCCAGGGGTCCTGACAGCCCATCTTGCATTACAAACTCACAGGAGCTCTGTAAGAGTGAAAGTCTGAGCTAATCATCTGCAACACAAAGGAAGGAATACAAAGTTCAGTCAAGTCTTATTCTGCCAACTGCAGAACAGTCCAGCTGTCTGAACTGTTTACAAATCAGGAATATAGTTGATATTGGCTATCCCAGATGGCATATATCACTGAATTACTTATTTTTAAATGAATAACTGCAAAACTACATCCATGGGAAGTATTTATAGCGCACACAGTTCTTTGAAAGAGCTCCCCAGCTTAGCAGTCTGTCACATGTACAAAGCACATGGTGATTAAACCCCGAGCCAGAGACTGTAATTGCAAGTAATGTACCTTCAGGAAGTCACAACAGAGCTGCTATCAGGGCATTAGCTCTCTTTTAGCAGAGATACTAAAAGTACAAGTAGTAGATCAGAATATGTTTCCATCTAAAGTTCAGATCAATACAGTTTCACTACCTAAAATGAACATTTTCTTCTAAACATTCTTCTTTGCTTCTCTGGCATTATTGCTAGCCAGAACTTTTAAAGTAGTTACTAAAAATAAGGTTCTGAGTGTCAGTGTTCTGTTCAAGTATGAGATCTGTAAGCTAAGCCAGACTGCCATCCTTCACTCTCTTACACTTTGCTTTTGGACACAGTTTTCTTTCTTAAGAGTAAAAACACCCAGAGTGAGATTTTTACTTTCTTTAATTTAAAGATTGTATTACAGAAAAGTTTAAGTAAGGAATCCTTATAAGGATTAACTCTTGACATAATATATTGCCAAGATACAGTGTGGCTGCAAGGGCTCCAGGTGAACCTTCATATAAGTTGCTTTCTTACATACACAGTCGCTGAACAACATAAATTGTATTCCCCATCTGTAAGAGAAGACAGTGGTATTGAAACAGTCCTTTTACCAGTGTGTTCTGGTTTTCCCAAATTAGAAACATGCCATACTATAACCGTAAAATCCTACTATACAGAAAGGTGATAGAGATGAACTTTCTAAAGATTGCAACTGATGAAACATTAAAATGAAAACTAAAGAGTGTTGATTATGTAAAATGGTTTCTCTTTTACTGGCAGGTCAAATATACTAAGAAACATACAAATATTTTTGATAATCTAATTCCAGATGAACTCAAAACACTGAAGTAACATACACAGGCTAAGAGAATTCAATACTGTTCCAAGGCACTTACTGAATCTCCATGACTAGATGAAAACCAGAACAAATCAGGTCTGACAATTAAACAGTATATAATATAAAAATAACCTTTTGCTTACAATTTACAAAATGCATTACAATCTTTATCTCTGCTAACCTGCAATTCTGGATGTGTGTGTCCAGCAATTTTTGTAAAAAACCCCAGAAACTATTTTCTAAAACTTCAGGGCAAATAACTTACAAATAAGGTACACAAAAATTTAGATCATGCAGAGATTTCTTACATCTTCTGTTAATATTTTATGATTGCAACTTTATCAAATTATATACTTACTTGCCCTGTACATATACAAAATAATGCATACATGGTAATCAAATGTTAGCAAAAAGTAGTCCATAAACACAATCTGTCAAAAGTATTACTATATTAACATATGTCTACAAGCAGCGTGTAACAGGGTTAAAAGACATTAAGGCAATAATACTTGAAGTTACAAAATAAATCATATGTAATACTTTCTCCTAAGTGTAGTAAGGCAGGTAGATGGCCCCAGCAAAAGGTTGTAATACTGGAATCCACTGTTGTGAACCTGTGTCAGGTTTTGCATGGGATGCACTGCAAGAATGTACCATTGATAGTTAGATCTACACTGCTCTGTGTTAGTTGCCCCCCCAGGAAAGTGGAACACTATTTCTCTAGTTCTCAGTGGCACTTGAGTTTTCCAGTATAATTTATTGATAGTATGTCCATTGGTTCTTGGATCATGTCCATTCTGAGGGTGGCTCTCTTGGTCCTCTGGGCTTTGCACAGCGGTTACCAAAACCTAAGGAAAGAAATGTATTTAATACTTGTGTCTGCTGGGACAACACAGGCTCAGAAAGGCTGGCAGCAGTCAGAAGATCACTAAGACATGGCTTCAGCTCTTACAGCACAGATTTATTCTCAGGGCTAAAAACCAACTTTGCTATACAAGGAATTCTGAAGGCACTCTGGCCATAGGAAATACAAATATGAAGAATTTCTATACAATTACAGTTCAGTACTTAAACCTCACTGGAAAGTACTTTTCAATAAATACAGTATTACAGTCTTTGTTATTTTTTCTTCTCCTTCTCTGCATACCTAAGCAGTTATTGGGTATTATTTGTGGAAGATTCCAGTGCTTTACAAAAATTATAACCCATCTGACAAATTCTATATTTTATACACTTCAGGATTTTTTCAAAGTCAAGAATTATTTAATCATTTATTCTGGGGAAAACTCCTTCAGCACTGCTGAAAAGGGTAGGCAGGCTTATTTATCTGGGTTCTGCATCTCAGTGAGTTGGAGGGAGGCAGTAGTAACAGCTATCCAAACCAGTACAGATAGTGAATTCGCTGTTTAAGTCATCTAGTGATTATATTCTGAAAGAATTGTAATTACCAATATCTGTTACTTCTGCAGGAAATTCTGGAATTTGACCTCTTGTATCAGGGGAACCAGAAAAAGGAATCTGAGGTAAGATGTCAGTTGGTGTTTTGTTGCTTCTCTCAGGACGATCTGGAAAACACACAGACCCCTCACTGTAACATTCACTTAGGCACCACTGTGGCAATGCCACTTGTCATTACAGTCCAGAAAAGAACTAGCAGCAAATACTATTTACAAAAACAAAGCTTTGAAAGCCAATTTCTCATTTCCTAAAAGCAAAACATGAAAATTATTTATGAAGTAGATGTTCAGTGACAGCAATATAATCCTGCTTTCCAAATCTCGATTATTATTTTCTATTAGTTCCTATGGATAGCTGAAATCCCACATAGAATCTATTTATAGCAAAAGCTCACAGTGCCATTTAATACATCAACATAAAGGCATCTGTTCATGTTCTTTCTAAACTAAAGGTGCTTAGACATCATAGGTAACAATATATTTAGTAAAATATATTTGACAATATACTTAGATATCTTCAGAGCAAACACCAAGTTGAGGCAAATTTTTGTTCAGTAGGAAAAATGTATTTTGAAAAAGAAAATTAGAAAACCTTTTCCCCCGCTTACCAGGTAGTACAGGTGAAGTTGTTTTCAAACCCTGTTAATGAGAGATACAGAAAATAATTACACAAATCACTTCCAAAAAACTAAAAGTCAGAAATTTAAGATTATGAAAACATCACCAAAACCATCTAACATTCACGGAAATACTTATTTGCCTCTACGTTTTTGACTTGACTCAATATTGACAAAAAATGCTACCGTAGTTAGTATGAGAATTTACTATTAGAACCTTAGCATTTAATAAAAATTTGAAAACATGACACTGCAACTTATTTGCAAATTTAGATAGGTTAGTTCTCACACTACATTTACAGTCCCTGAAAATTTACATCTATCTTTTTTCATATTTTTAAGTGAGGTATTGGGGGCACATAAAAATAAGTGACAAATGTAAAAAGTTTTCCCAGCTGTTCATGCAGGATGGCTGTGAGCTGAATGAGTGAAAAGTGAAATCTGATGGGCAAAAATGGTTTGTTTAAAATAAATATGAACATAAGGGAAAACCATTTTCGGGCAGTGAAACCGGTTGCCCACAGATGATAAGAAGTGTCCATCTCTGGAGATTTTCAAGACCCAGCTGGAAAAAGCTCTGGTTAGCCTGGGCTGAGGCCCTGCAGAAGTTTGGATGAGAGACTGCTGTTCTCTTCCAGTTTGAATCAGCCTAAGATCCATTAAGGGCAGACAGCACACTCCCTTAAAAGCAGCATATTTACACTCTTAAGGCCATAGTTGAACATATATTTAGTATTACTCCTTTTAAAAGTTTTGCTGCCCTTAGAAAAACATTATTTTCTTGCAAAGAAAACATGCTCTTCACATCAATTCAGCTGCTCAGGCAGAGGAAAAACTGGCCAGTTGCAGATGACCAACAGCTGCAACTTCTCACAAGTATGTATTTTAGTTTTTGTTGTAGCTCCCAACCAAACCAGAAACGACTGATTAGTACAGACTTGTCTGCTGCACTTACTGTGGAGGATGTTTGCTCAGGCTGGTGTTGATCACGCAACGTGCTCCACTCTGACTGTGCAATCAGAACTGGCTTCAGCAAGGGTGTGCCTAGGAAGAATTAAATCAACTCAACATACTTCAGTTCTCCTCATGATGAAGCATTAGTACACAACCTTAGAAATGTGCTCTAAATTTTTTTTTTTAGATTAAATGCCTGTAAAAACATTAAAATCTCTTTACATGAAAAGTGCTCTGGAAAAGGCAAAATACCACAATATAACTCAAAGCACAAGACTACATTGAGGAGGTTAATTTTGTTTCTTTAGGGGTTCCTAATCAACAGGG
Source organism: Sturnus vulgaris (assembly GCF_052056855.1). Taxonomy (NCBI): domain Eukaryota; kingdom Metazoa; phylum Chordata; class Aves; order Passeriformes; family Sturnidae; genus Sturnus; species Sturnus vulgaris. The sequence goes on along the minus strand of NC_142247.1, from coordinate 62,891,646 downwards.
GAATTGGCTTCCTTTTCAAGGATATTTTAGAACTTCTGTTATAGCAGCAGTAATAGTCTGTGTTTTTCAGATATCCTAAGTAAACATACAAGTCAGAATAGCCACACCTGTCCTTCACTGACATCATGCAAAAAGACAAATAAAATGGAAGTGGTTTTAGTGATTCCAGTCCTGGAGAGGTTTTTTTTGTTTGTTTTGTTTGGTTGGTTTTTCTTAAGAAAATAGCTTTGGTCCTTTTGCAGTCAAAGAAAAGCATCAGGTCGGTAACATCCAAAGAAAGGATGACATTGACTCTGAATTACCTATGCTTATGATGCTCAAAGAACACATTTATTAAACTTCAGCATTTTCATGCTGAAAATATCTAGATTAACTACTTGGGCCAAAATTTTTGTAGTTTCAAAATGACACTAAACAATAGTCTCAGTAAATAACTACATCATTTTAAGCTTTCTGGAAGATACCAAGCATCTACCTAGTTGATCATTTCAATTCATCTGTTTTGTATTCTGCCATTACTGGCTTGATGAACGGACTATGAAAATAGGAGCACATCATCTGTAAGTGTCAGCTTTCTCTTGCAGTTACCCTTTTGACACAAAGAGTGAACTACATTAAACTTAACAAACTGGGCTTGTTCACTACATGCAGTGCAGAATGAAGTGTCATCATCTTGGGAATCAGATAAACACTGTTCATGTGCATGCCCATTCCCTACCTGGGAGCAGTAGCAAAAAATAGCTGGGAAATTCCCTAACTGTACTGCATCTCCCCACTGTATCATCTCATTTCCTCACCCTTCAGACTGAAAACCAGCTCTGCTATTATTGATGTCTCCAATTACTTAACTATCACATAACATCATAATTAGTCAATAATGAAAAATAATTTCTCTGTATTCAAGGATGTGTAAAAGTTAAACCTCAAAATAAGCTGCTTCACATGCTAGATTTCATTCCATTTTACAATTTGCTCCAACATACTAACCAAAAATCAGGGTTACTCAAATACAATACTGACATGGTCTTTGCATTTTATCTCAAATTATCACCAAACATCAAAAACTCACTCTGTTCACTTGCTAATACAAATGATTCTGGTGTTCTTTCTGGGAGCGGGGGAGAGCAATCTTCACTAGCATCAGCATCTAAATCAAATATGACATTTAGATAAGTTAAAAAACAGAGATTTTTCTCCTAGGCTTTTAGAAGTTGATCTTTTCATATATGAGATAATCCTAAACTTGGTATAATGTCTAAAGCAAAAGAAAAATTTGCTCCAAGTATTACAAAACATTTTGGTTTACCATACTAACACTATGGAGCAACTTCATCTAACAACATTAACTTCACATTAAGGGCGTAGGATCAGTTTATGTGTTATGCAAGCAAGAAAACAAAAACACATTTTCAGTCTAAATAACTTGGAGGCAAAAAACCCTCAGTAACTCCAATGAGTACTTTTTGTTCATTCTTTCAGGTCTCAGTTTTGCTTACCAAGCCCATGGTGAGGCCCACTGGCTCCCACACCACTAACATGGTTAGAAAGCCTAGTGCAAGGTTTACTAGGCAGAAGGGTAAATAGGAGCCAGAGGAGACATGCCAGTACCACATCCCATCCCCAGTCTGTTCCCTCTCACCTCCCAGGAGTGTACTAACACAAGCTATTCTGGCAGCAAAAGCCCCTCTCTGACCAGCTAAGAAATTTGGAGTAGCAATTACAGGTTTAAAACAATTTAAAATAGCTGCTGCCATAAGAAATCTCATCTGACAACTGTAGTCTGCACAGGATTCAAAAATACAAAGATACATTTCAACTAATAAAGCCATGAAGCTTGAGTGCCAGCATGCCCAGCTGCTGCAGGGACAGAATTCCATCAAGTTCTACAAGCCATCGTCTTCCAAGTGACTTCTGAGACCTGCTCCATCTCAAGTGCACTATACAGCACAAGAAAACCTTCAATGACAGAAAGGACCTCTATAAAACCATCAAATAAAATTGCTATGGATATGCACTAACTGAAAATGAGTTTTTAGGGTTTTGTTTTGGTGTTGTTGCTGTTTCATTGTTCTCTCTGTTTTTTGGGGTTTTTTTCCCTTTTACCTCAGGCTACAACTACTTTTCACTTCATTTGAATGAGAAAGAAGATTTAACTGCGTGGTAAGGATCATGCACACCAGCAGTTATGGTTAGGCAATTAGGATGCTGGTAAGCTCACAGACAAGTTTCACTGGTGATTGCAGCCACATTGTGAAAATGAGAATGCCACTGTACACAGGGTTTAGGATCACTGGTGCAAAGTGATCTAACCCTATATTCTCGAGTCCTAGAGGGATTACAAGCCCTGCAACCAGAATGTAAAATGGGAAGTGTTCCCTATCATACAAATGGGGAAGAGATACACCCTTATTAACAAGAGATAAATGATTAAGTTAATGCTAGAATTTTAATCGATTCCTGTGAAATCATCAACATACCAGCAGCACAAGGGCTCTACCGTTATTTCAAGATGTTTCTGATACACAGTTACATGAAACAAATTCTAGAGTGACATTTCTCCAATTCTTTATCATATTTATGACATATTGCTTATTTTATTTGCATGTTCTTATAGCATCTACATAATGAGATGCACAGAGAGGTGATAATTTCCAAACAGTGATAAACAATGATTGCTCTGGGAAGGAAGAAAAAAATTCCGGCTAAAAGAAAAAATACAATAGCCTATAAATCTATAAAACAAATCCAAGGAGAACTGCTTGCAAAGTTGAAATAACTATGACAAAAGGACTGCTCTGCAGAGCATCTCTTTTAAGTCACAGTGTTAAAAATATACAGGTATGTGCAAGGATTGTCCTGTGTTTACAAAATGTCCCAAAATCTATAGATCTATAGATACAATTCACAGTAGCTACAGATCTCTATCAAGATCTACAGAAACAGATTGTTATTAAGGCTGCACAACAGTTCATATCTCTGGATATATGACTTTTGATGAACACTCAGTTCACAAAGCCAGTATTTTCAATTCAGCTGGTTCTGCTTCTTGCATCATACACTGAGCCCCATTTCACTTCAGAAAGTCATGAAGTCTGTGCAGACTCCTGAGGTGAGGCCATCACTGTAAGCAGCACCAAGCACAGGAGTCTGAGCTGGATCCAGGAGTTCATGTTCTTCCTTCAGCTCCCCAGCCTTACTTCTTGTTTGGTTGGGCTTGGCACAAGCAGTTACCAAGACCTAATCTGTTCTTCCCAGCTCTGTCCTCCACCTGCTCTAAGTGTGCCAGCTTGACTGAAATCCACACCTGCGTATTTTGGGACCTTTTGCCTTCAATAAATGATGTTCTAACTTGCAAACTTTTACAAAAAAAAACAAAAAACCACCACCTCAAAAAAGTAGTAAAAGATAAAAAGCCACTAAAATTATTTAGTGCTAATAAAGCATAACTAGGAATTTTAGATGAACAGCTGTATTAGCTTATCACCCCCAGCCACATATAAAAAAAGAGGAAAGCACAGCTAAATAATTACAACACTATTAACATGCAGGAACCACATCATGAGCAACTTCAAAGACCAACGCAGTAAATGAGGTTACATCTACATTTTTAGGAACAGCACATCAACCAATAAGCATGAAATTGTTATGTATTTGCACAAGCATGTTGGAAATGCTTTCACTAGTCAACCCCCAATTCTTATAGACACTTCCATGAAACTGGGCATAGAGAAAAAATAGGCACCAAATAATAACATAGAAAACTACAATTACATTCAAACCTACAGGAAGGCATTATAAATAAAGCATTAAACAAATGCTCACAATAAAGCTCACAGTACAGTTTTTGAAGCAGCTAATCGTGGTCTGTAGTACTATATACCAAAAACAGCTCACATGCAAACTGAAAGCTGTCAGGAAAAAGAGTTGTGCCCTCTCTGAAGCTGCCATACTGCACCGATTGTATTTACATTTCAAAAATTGCATTGCAAAGAAATTTATGTTGTCCAACTCTACAGATGCAGCTAGATAAAAAGCAGCACTTCTGAACCTCAGTGAAACCTACCTTTGCCATCTTCAGAACATGTTACAGCTGTTAAGTCTTGCCTAGCAATAGACATTGGCAATACTTTTCTGGCAGAAATGTTTTCAGTATTAGTGGCAGCAGAGACTGTGGCACTTGCGGTTGACACATTGGATGCGCTTTTGCTCATGGCTCTGTCAAAGTCCTCATCCGTGTCAGAATCATCTGCATGGAGAGGATTAGTAAAACACAGGGGTGCTCGAACAGAAAGAGGAGTATGATCAACAGTGTCACTGGAAGGATGTTCAGCCGGGGTGTTTGATACTAGAGAGAGAGTTTTAACACCGTGACACAAGGTGTCTGAAGACAGCTCTTCAGACACGGACGTACGCAGTGCATTTTCAGGCCCATGTAGTGACCACGTGGCGTGTCCCTTTTCTGTCAGAGGCAGACGATCTGGTCTGGGTGGGGTATCAGACACCTGCTGACTCTGCAGACTTTCTGGTGAAGATATTAAGGCTGTGTTAGACTGTGGCACACTGTACTCCATACATGAGTTTTGAGAAGCATCTACAAATGAATCCCCTGAAATCTGTTCCTGTGGCTTAAAGCTCTTATCAACTACACAGGATGACACAGGCTTAATTTTAATTGCATGTCCCCTGTTCAACAGGGAGTTCCCATCAAAGCTTCGTGGTCCCTCCTGAAGAGGCACCTTCTTGATCTCAAAACTTAAGTTGCGCTCCAGCCTCTTCTCTGTGTGTTCACTGGGTTCATTCTTCCCTGAATGTTCTGTGGATTTATTATAATTCTCGTTGAGGTCTGTTGAATTTTCTGAAGAAACCATGTGCAAAACTGGCTTTGGATGGTATCTGTCATTGTCCTGCCACACCGTAGTGACTGTTGGGTAAGCTGATGGGGGAGATGGTGTTAGGATTGGTGGTACTGGCTGAGGCTCTGGAGGCTGCAAGATTTCTTCTTTAGCATCTCCTTCTACAAGGCAACTGCAAAACAACCAAGACACAACTGTCTAAGTTTTATGGATTTTTACAAGATTTTAGGTATCTATCCATCTCCCACTTCCCAGGGAAGACAGTTTGGATCAATTCTGCCTCTTCTCTCCCCCTTCACTCCTGGAACCAGTCTTAAAGCTGCAGAACTCAATATTCAACACCAACAGAACAGACAACTGGGGATACAAGCATCATAAAGTCACCCCAAGACAAGTAGCTAATGCTGTAATATTAGTATCAAACTCTACACAGAGCTTCCATTGCACACGGAGAACAGTTATAGAATATTACTAGTGGAGTAGGCAAGAATTAAGACAACACACTCAAAATATCTTTCAAAACATCACAAAGACATTCATTCAGGCCACAACTAGTCCTCACTAATAGTTCAAAGATTGCTCACATCCTTTCCCAGAAGCATTTTGCAAAGACATTGCTAGACAGGCCCTCTTGTGGCAGCATTTCACTACTTTTTTCCTTAAGTGGCTCTGAGAAACTTGACATATGGAATTGAAATTTCAATAAAGCCAAGAAAGATTTCTTTAAAAAAAAATCCTTACAGCCCACTTAACACTGAATGTCTTCCTTCCATTTTATTTTCCTATACATACCCAAGAGGATTTTATTTTTATGTTTGTGTATTTAATAGTCTCCGCTTAGTCGCAAACCAAATTTAGCCGACATGAGGTATGTACAACATAAAAAATATTCCCAGTAGAATTTATGATCCAAATTACAGTGCATATTAGTGAGACCACAGCACTTAGAACTGCAGTTTATCTCAAGCTACTTAAAAGGAGAAGTTCTTCAAGCATATGGTCAGATTAAACGCAGAGTAGTTGACTACAAACATTTAGCATAACCGATGGAGGCATTTTTATGATTTCCATTCCTTTAAAAATCCAGCAGGACCTGGAAAACCTCGAGAGGTGGGCCCATGAGAACATCATCAGCTTCAACAAAGCCAAGGGCAAGGTGCTGCACCTGGGTTGGGGCAACCCCTGGCACTCATACAGACTGGGGGATGAACAGACCAAGAGCAGCCCTGTGGAGAAGGATTTGGGGGTGCTGATAGAGGAGAGGCTGGACATGACCCAGCAGTGTACAGAAACCAGCTCACAGTCCAAAAAACAACCACGTGTCCTGGGCTGCATGCAAAGCAGTGTGGCCAGCACATGGAAGGAGGGAATTCTCTGCCCCTATACTCTGCCCTCATGAGACCCTCCAGCCTAAGAAGGACCACACAATTGCACAAGAACTCTGTCTACAAGAGAAAGGCATTGGACAGGCTCTCATTATTTGTCTGCATGCCACATAATGAGCAAAATCAAAGTACTACTTTGGCTCCCTACTTCCAAACCAAGAGAAGGACTCAGCAAGTGCAAATTCTTGAGACTATCATGACATATAGGAAAAAACCCCAAACCAAAAAAACCCAGGGACTGTCTCACAACTGAATCTTGTAGAGAACTAAAAGCATACCTGTCTTGGGACAGGCTACAGCATGTGTTTCATCCTTGCACCTTTGTTAGCACCAAGCTATAGCAGTATGGGTTGCAGAACTAAAATCTTTATACACGGGATTCCATACTACAGAGAACCATTTGGATTCCCAGTTTGTGAAAATCCTAACCTCCTCAAGTACTGCAAGCTTCCCAGTTGCCAAATTATCTTCTACAAGTTCCTGTACCTTTGTATCTGGAAAACCACAGATCCCCTTTCAATTCTGGGTGATTTCTTCCATTCCTTGCCTGACTCCTGTCACAAACAGTTGGGCCTCAAATTCCTTCTCTTCCTCTCCTCCCTGCACTTGTATATTGCAGTTTTTCTTTACATTAAAACAGGAGAAATACAAAGCATATCAAAGCAATTTGACAGTAGTAATTTGGGAACTCTTGCCTCTAGATGTTGTTGAAAAATGAATAAGCTTGAGAACAAGTTGTTCGCCTTAATTAGTAAAGATAAGATAGGAAAGGGGGGGGACGACATAAGTCTTGCTTGAACTTAATACACACTAAGGACAAGAGAATTCCCTCCTCTGTTCCAACTGGGGAGGAGAAGACAGGGAGGGAGACAGTGAGTCCACTTGCACAAATCTTTACATGCCCCCTTTTACCAGCAGTGATGCTCATCAGTAATCTCCACTAAATCCTCCTACTGAAAATCATGTTTTTCCCTTATTGACCTGATTTTCCTGACCCAGAGTTATTTGCAATCAGCAAAACTAATTTCTTATCTGGTACAGATCTAACATTAAGTATTACAATTAGCTAAAGGAGCAAATTAGCATTAAACTAGCTATAACAAGGTTATAGGTCCACAATACCAGTCAAAATTCATTAAGTTCTTCACCAATTACTCTTCAATAAAATCACTCTACCCTTTGATCCAATGGTAAACAGAGCCTCACTTGTATTCAAATAGTTCCCTTAGATGTATCCATAGAACTGATACAGGAAATGCTGCATAAATCAGCAGCCCAAAGGTTGATTAAACAACTTCCTCCTACACAGCTCAACAGAACTACTATGATGTTCCCCATTATCACTCCTTCATTCTTAAATGAGAGCTTACAGTGAAGAAATGAGAAATTATTTGCCAAAATAATTATTTGCCTTATAAATATTGAAAGATATCTGTCCTCAGCAATTGAGATGTCTAAATAGCACACTAATGTATTCTTTTCTCTTTAAATTAGGTAATGGATCCCAATAGGTAACATTTTTTCCATTTCACTGGCATTTTTCTATTTCACATGTTCTGCATAGCAAATAATGTTTCTGTTTGTTTTTACACAGCAGAGATATTAAGATATGGACACATTCAGAAGATCTCTGTTTGGCAGTACTTTTTTCTAAAAGTCTTGTGACTCTTGGCCATTTTGGGCTGCTGCACAATGCTGTCTTTGGGCATGTCCTTCAACAGCTATGCTTCAGAGACATTTCTAGAAAATTATCTAAAAATGAACTACTAGTACTGTTGAAAACAACATGAGATAGTAAGACCAGATTGATTTAAAATACCAGGAAACTAACAGAAAGCTCATGAAAGAGGATATTAAGACAGAAAAGAGTCAGTGAACCAAAGAAAGCCAGGCCATTCAAGTAAGAGAAGTAGACTTCCATGTATTATACCTTTAAATATAAACACATACGGTTGCAAAATCTCACTGTGTGATAAAAAAAAAAAAAAAAAAAAAAAGCTTTGTCATGACTCAGCCTTCAAGTGCCTCTTCAGATACAACTGCTCCTGATTATCTTGGAATGCCACTACCTGGCACTTCCTCATTTACAGCTGGATATGGAATTTCCCTGGGTGATCAAGGCAGCTTTTTCATACACTTTTACTGCCACACAGCCTGAGCAGCTGTGCCCTAGTGCCAGCGGCTTCTCAGGTGTCAGGCAATAACAACTTTTAAAAATTATTTTTCATAGTAACAATTAGACACAATTTGTCAAAAGTACTAATTTGTAAAAAAAAAAAAAAAAAAACAAAAAACAAAACAAAACAAAAAAAAAAAAAAAAAAAAAAAAAAAAACAAAAAAAACAAAAACCACAAAAACCCAACACCAGCCTTCCCACAGCTTTAAATAAAAAATGTATACATGAAAAAAGGCATTTATTGCTTTTTCTGCAGTACATTATACATTTTTAAAATGTTTTAAAATCTAATCCATTCCACTTCTAATGGAAAAGAGCTCTATTACTACAAGTATGCACAATGGGTTCAGATTTAAATGAAACTTGGCCAGTGTTCAAAAGAAAAAAAGCCTTAAGTAATCCATGGTTATTCTATGCAGCATACTGCAGGGTATTTCAAATAAAAGAGAGTGATGCCAAGGTCATGGAATGCAGCTGCTATGAACAACCAAAAATAGATACCAAGCTCTACATCCTCCCTCATAATTAAAATAGGGAAATTAAACTCAACATAAGCAGGCTGAAGCTAGACAACCACATTATTCTACTTCAGCATTAAATCACTTCCATCCACATGAAAGAAAAGCTGCACTCCAGTGAGTGAAGCTGTTGCAAATGTACAACAAATAATTTATATAAAAGTACAATGAATTAATAAAAATAACTAGCTTGTGAATTTCTCTCTTAAAATTTACTTACAGAGGCTTTTTGATTTTTTTTTTTAATTGTGGCATACAAATTAGAGACAGTTAACAAAGAAGGAACACCCACCAATGAGTTTTAGCTTAGCTTTGCAGGAGATAGAAAGAGATGGTTTGCAGGGCTTGAAATGAAACAGAATAACACATAACCCTGGAAATGTATTTACTATCATTAGGCTGAAGTCCAAACAGAATCTGATGAGAAGTTAAACTGCTACAGTATTTCACCTTTTCTCCTTCAGACAGCAACACAGAGCTCTTCATTACACTGCATACAAAAAAGCTGTTAAATCATCTTCACTTTTTATGAGTTTGTGTCTAACTTTATGCTTTGATTACAAACTGATTTGAACTTTAAAATAAAGAACTTTTTGTAACCAAGCCTGACTAAAATAAACCACCTCTTTTCCCAAATACTTTTAGAATCAACTGTTAAGCACACAAATATTTCAAGGACTAATACTTAAAGGTATTGAGGTGCTCCCTCTGACACATCAGTCACATAAAAATCAAGTGCAGTCCTGAACTGTAAACCTAAAATTTAAGTTTTTTGCAGTCTTATATCTAATAAAGTTAAACCTTACTTATGCCCTCTTCCTACCTTAACCTGAAAATAATTAGAACATGTCTAACTAAGGCTTTCCATCCCAAGTCCTCTAAAGAAAGGTACCTTTCATAAGAAGTGATTAACTGCCAAGCCAAGTAATTTCTAGGATAAGGTGCTGATGTATGCACTAATGAGTTGTTCTTGTTTACCTCTATAATAATCAAGGAGTAATATTAGAATTTTATTTATGTTGACATCAAATGGAGAGAGACATTAAGCTAAATGACTACACTCACATATTGTACAGCAAGTTTAATTACATTAAAGCATTACAAGGTGAGAAAAGATTGGAAGGCAGTACAATTCCAAAATCTCTAAAACAAGTACAGGTAGATGCTTCATGGTGACCTAAGCAAATAAAACACCAATTTAATACCAATATAATAACAATATCCTAAAGATACTTATAACTTCCAAGAAGATGTAAAAGCAGCCTAGAAAGTATCACTCCTTTCCCAATACACACCCAGGCCAAAGCAGGTACTAAAAGGAGTAACTACACCTCTGAGTAAGCTTCCTGCCTTGCATGGTGAAAGTCTTTAGTGATATCTCATCCTTAGCACAGACAAGAGAATTTACATGATATTAGATGCACTTTCAGAAGAAGAAATCTTAAAGTCTAAAGAAGATACTGAGATGATTTCATTATATTACAAACAGAACAAGAAGAGTGAGCAAGCCACCTTGACAGAAAAATTCTGCCATGTCCTGAGTGGTTAGCCAGTGGAAAGGGCTGCAAAGGAGATGTCACCATCTCATCCAGCAGACCTGGGGCTCTCAGAAGACAACTAAGAGGCATCACAGACTTCCCTGTCTAAGGCAAACATGGTTTAGTCCAGTAACAATATGGAAAACAAGCATCCTGAGGCCAAGAAAATATCCCAACTTTCCTCCTGCTCACTCAGGAGCATCTCAGGCAAGTTCACCTGAAATCAAGCTGGCCCAAAGTACTCTGCACTATCAGTCCCTATAGCCCTTTTTGCTTTAGAAAACAAAGCAAATGTTAAATCTTCCCTTTAAAAATGCAGCTTGCTTTACTAAATACACACTATAAAGCCATTTACAACACAGATGATAAAGAATATAAAAACCTTTTTTCTTTTCAGAAATAGCTTTAGCAACTTGCTTGTAACCTGTTCAGAGACAGTGAATGTAAAACTCAAGTTCACATTTGGCTGACAACCTAAAAATGTTTCCTTGTGAACATGGGGATTAAATTAGAATGTTTCACTGATTCTGCTCTCCCATCCTCCCCAGGAAAAGGATGTTAATCTATGCAGAAATATCCACAAACTTGCCTCTATGTCCTTACTGAATCAGGCTGTAGATTTGTAAAATTATCCCCCACATCAAGAAAAAAAACCATGCTCATTAGTGGGTATTTTGAGCAGATGTGACTAATAGCAAATAAAGTCTTTCCTCAGAAGCATCTTCCAGGAGTAGTTTAATTAATTGTTTTTCAAAAATAATCCCCATTTTAGAAAGACAACAGCTTTGCTAAAAGCTTCCATTTATTCACCTCTAAGAAACCAATCTGCCTGCCACTGGTGGCAGATGGGAAAGTATGATTTTATGGAAACAGGCCCAAAAAAACCCCGGGCTTTAAGGAGAGATTAAAAGATTTTAACTTAATGCAGCAAGTAAAGAACAATGCAGTGCAGATAAGACAGATGTGTGCTTAAACACGAATTACATGAATTATACATATGTTAATATTACATGAATATATAAAAATGATAAAACTAAAGTACACCTAAGATTATTTCAAGGAACATTTGGAAACAGTAAGGAAATAATCTATTGGATAGTAACCATATTTCTAAGCTCAGTGATTAAGTTTCAAGAGCTTGGAACTCATGAGCACAGGTTAATTGACTCCTCTGTCATAATCTTAATGTACATAACTGAATACAATCACATTCCCATCAAATCTGAATAAGGTAACAAATATATTGCCTACATATCACCAACCATGTAATTTCTTTGTAAAAAGAAATTACTTCCATCTCTTTATTTTAAAGGTATTACACTTTACTTATGCCTAAATATTATACAAGAATATCAACTGGCTGGTGGTTTCTTATGTCATTTGACAACTTTAGGAAACCCAAGTGCTCACCTTATGTCTATTTAACTACAGGCAATGTAAGACAGGCAAGATCATCTGACAAAGGCTGCTACAGGCTCTCTACAAACCATCTGGGGGACTTGAACACCTAGTTCAGGAGAGTTGCTTCTTTAGCTATCTTAACACTTGGGCTGGGTACCCATTTTAGGCTGATGAATCTGTTGGTGCAGATTTGCTTTTTGCTTCTGTAAAGCTATGACTAGGTATTTTAAGAACTAGAGAAGATTTTCCTCTGCTGAACAAAAGGATTGGTGAGACCAATTCTTCTCAATAATAACAGCATTTGGTTGCCTTACACTAGTCAAAAGCAGTACTTGTCTGAGATTTCTCTGGAATAAATGGGTATATTTTTGTCTCCAAAAATGGGGGTTCAGTCATTATTTGAGGCTATTTTAAGTTTGTTTTGCTACTATTACCTAGCAGAATTAAAGCACAAGTAGATCTAACATATCTGACTAGTAAATGTGTCTACTCACAGATAATCACTGCAAGGTTGTGGTCTATTTAAACACCGACTTCACAAAGATAGCTTATATTTAGAGTGAATTAAAAGACTTATATTTGCATTACATATATGTCTATTTATAAACACAACATATTCATCCTAAGTCTTTTTGGTATCAGTAGCTTTATTCTATCTTTTATTCCTCTTTCAGCTCAAAATATTACAGGAACACAGTTAACTACCTGCGCGTCCGTGGAGGCTTTGGTGGAGGAGAATCCTGTTTCTCAGCATCTGAAGAACTGACAGCATTTTCTGTATTATTTTCATCCTGATTAAAAGAAAAAAAGGGGATTTTTACTCATGGCTGTAAAGCCGATACACACAATATTTGAACTGTGAGGTCCAAAGATCTGTAATGACACTTGGCAGTAATATATAACAATATGACCTATTTTTGATTACTATATAGAGATCACTTTGAAAACTCTATTCTAAATGCACAAAATTATTTTTTTATCTTGTGTATCCAACTTCAAATTTTTCTGACTGAACATTTTGGTCCACTTGCCAATGAACAATCCACTAGAGGAAATAAATACTCAAAAGCTGATCTTTCTCTAGTAGTGAGCAAGCTCTCATACACCCTCCTAATTATTCACGTTGAATAATTAAATGAATAATTGGATAATAAAGCATTTATTTTCCAGTCAGTCTAATTATTTCTACTTGTACAATCACTCCAATGAAGACAAGAATAATCTACAGTGTTGTAAGAAAATAAGAAAGCTCTTACCCACTTGTCTCCTAACACATTGATCTAAAACGCTCCCAAATAATTCCCATTAGTGTACAACCAAGTTGAATTTACTCAGCAAAGCATGAAGATTTTAATTTCCCTTTAGGACCATAAATATAAAAGACATATTTTATATATGCACGTATTTATAAATCCATACACACTTACATGCACATACATGTAAAATACTGTGGGTTAACCCTGGCAGGAAGCTAAGCCCCACAGAGCCTCTCTAATTTCTCCACTCCATCCCTGGAGGGGAGACAGGAACAGCAGGAAAACTCGTGGGTCAAGACAAAATTGTTTAGGAGGCAATGGACAAGTGGACAAGATAAAAAGAAGTAAAACAAGCAATGCAAAAGCCATCACTCATAACCTTGCACAGGTGGCCCTTTGCCAGTTCCTGTCTGTGCAAACACTGTTCAGCAATAGCTGCAGCATTAGCTAAAAACAACCATCAGCACTGTTTTCACCACAGATCTAAAACACAGCACCCCAAGAGTGGCTAAGACGACTATTTAACTACAACCCAGCCACTAAGTGAAAATAAGGAAAAAACTATATACGATTAAAAATCATAAAACAGAACAGTCTAAAGTTGACATACCATTTCCAAACATGTGCCACAGCCAAAGACCCAAGAAAACCAAGGAGGGCCTTAGTGTTCTCTTAACTTTAATGCTTATTTTACCTAAAGACTTTTCTTGAAGGAGTTCTCTTTTGAAAAGCAATCTTAAAAGAGAACAACAAATATCCCAAATTGGTGTAATACATTTCAAAGCACAATACCACATTCAGGCAATAGGGTCTGCTGTCTGCCAGCCTACCTGTTGAGACTGGTGATAGACACTGACCTTCTTTAGTCTTACAGAACAAAAGGGAACTCCCTACTCAATTTCTGCTTCAGATGTGATAGTTGCATTTGAATTCAGTGAGTGGTTTTTGCTTTGGAAGATAAACTCCAAGTTTCCTCAAAAGCTAACTAACTTAATTTAAATTTAGATTAATTAGTTGTATGTTTTTAATTTCCATTACTTATCTTAAAAGTTACCATACTGCTGTTGACTACTGTGAAGAGTCTATTATCAAATCCTATTCCTCAGAGTGTTAACTGGAGCTTTACCTGTGAAGAAAAAAAATTAACTATTTGATCTTTCTTACTGTTTTTCCCTAACTGGCCCCATTAACTTGCTGTCAAATATAACATTGCACAAGTACTCCAGCAGAAATACCCTATTGTTCTTTAATGAATGGATCGTGTTAGCCCTTTCAGGGAAATTGCACAGGGAGTTCATTGTCCTGTTGACCACTAGCTGTAGCTATCAGGGTTTTTTTGGAGTAAGATTCAATTAGCAGATAAAAGCCACTCACATTTAAATGAACACCACTGAAGTTCCCACAGCAGTCAATCAAAGTTGTTTGGTTTTCATAGAATCATAGAACAGTTTGTCTAGGAAGGGACTTTCAAAGGCCATTTAATCCTGCCATGAGCAGGGACATCTTCAAAAGATCAAGTTACTCTGAGCCCTGTCCAAGCTGGCCTTAGCTGTTGTCAGGAATGCCAGGATGGGACATGTACAGCCTCTCTGGGCAACCTATTCCTGTGTTTCATCACCATCATAAAATATTTCTTCTTTCCATCTAGTCTGGATGTACTGTCTTTGAATTTAAAACCATTATGCTTTGTCCTACTCCAAGGGACCCTGCTAAAAGTCTGTCCCCCATCTTTGGTATGAGCCCCCTTGAAGTACTGCAAGGCCACAGTAAGGTCTCCCTGGAGCCTTCTTTTCTCCAGGCTGAACAACCACAACTTCCAGTCTGTCCGCTTAGGAGACTTCTTAGGAGACTCTGTTCATCTTTGTGTCCTTCCTCTGGACTCATTCCAACAGGTCCTTCCTGTGCTGAGGACCCCAATGCTGGATGCAGTACCCAAGGTGTGGTCTCACAGGCATGGACTAGAGGGACAGAATTACCTCCCTTCACCTGCTGCCTGTGCTGCTTTGGATGCAGCTAATGACTGGGGGAAAATATGAATGTGTGTTGTTTTGGATTTTTTTAAATTAGTATGTCTACAGTGGTTTGCATCCAGATTTGGAATCCCCAGCATTGGAAACATTACTGTGGGGCATGAACATCCATCCAACCCCTCTAACAGCTCCTCTAAAAAAGAAAGAAAGCAATTTCCTACTTTTTGACATTAAGTAATGAGTGACCCTAGAGATCATTTTGCCTTTAATGGGCATTAATTTTATTGCCTCATTCAGGCAGGGGGCCATGCTGAAGTTTGGTGCCAAAGATGCTGAGGCTCCCAGAATTCAAAAATAAACTCAGTTTCCTGCTCAATGGCTGTGTCATGTTCCTCCCTACTTCCCCCAGTTGTGCAATGCAAACTCTGAATCTCTCCCTGATGTATTCATTACTATGGACAGCACTAAAGGTTCCCCTTACTCCTAAGTACTAACAACCAAAGCTGAAATGAATGCATCCTAAACAACTGCATCCTGAGAACAGAGCGGGCTGCTGGCCTTGCTTCAGCACTGCAGCACATCCCGGTTTCACAGGCAGAAAGATGCTGGAAAGAGCGAGACTCCACAAGAGATCCTCCCCCTCACCACCAACTTCTCCATCCTACAATAGATCTGAAAAGTCTCTCAGTTCAGTTCCACTAGCACAGAAGTTTTCAGGAACACGTTTCTTATTTATGCACTCAGTTTTCTAAAGGGTATTGGCAAGGGAAAGGGTGTGCCTGTTGGCTCTAGACTAACTTGTCCAGAAAACAAACCAGCAGCTGCATCCCTGTCCTTCTGTGTTTGTAAAATGAAGTGTTTGTGAACAGAATGTTTCCTTAGATATGCTTTTCTCACAGGCAGAAGAAAAAGCTTATTAAAGAAGCTAGCATATGTCAAAGCTTTATACAACTCCATGTATGCAGTAAGAAGCTGTTTCTAGTTGAGACAGGCAGAAGTAGCTGAAAAGGCACTGCCATTTTTGCTACTGGTAACAGAACATATAAGATGTACAAGGCTTACAAAAATGTATATAAATTCAAATGTCCAAGGCACATACACAACCACAGAGTTTACAAAAACAATTCATTGAAAAAAAAATTTAAGCCCCCAAACAAGCAAAACCCAGCAAGAAAACCTGCATACACAAAATGGTACTTTTAAATTGAACACCAGAAAAGCCAGTGGTTACCCCAATTTTGTACACAGGGAAGGCTTCAGGCAGAGAGGTGTTCAAAGCTTTCATTTGTGCATCAGGTTAAACTCCAGATCAATTCACTGTTTAAGTTACACTGAATGAGGAGCAAGAATTATTGCAGGAATTACTATCACCAAAAAAAGAAGTACTTTGCCACTTTCCTTAATTAGCTCAATGGATTGATGTTTCTGTGAAGGCTTTGTTTACTTTTAGATAAGTCATTCCCTGTTACTTGTTCTCAGTTCTGTGTTACAAGAAATAGGGAATAACCAGTATTTTGAGTATTTACCCTTGAGGGACATCAGCTCACAGATTTCCCTGTCATATATCAAATTCAGTGACTAGGCAAACATGCAGAAAAACTAGCAGAGAGCAGAAACAAGGAAGCCCAGCTCTCAAAGTGAATATAGGGTATCTCACTGGGATGACTGCATCTGTTGAGAAGAGCAGATGGTGGTATTAAGAAAAAGCCTTCCACAGCCTTCCTAAGCACAGCTTATTGACATCAGTCAACACTCCCTTGCTTCTCTAGACAGATGTTGCATTCTCAGGCAGAGCACAATTTTTAAAAGTATCAGCTTAGACAAACCAGGACAACATACGTAGCTCACAGGTGTCATCATACAGAATAATGGTTTAAAAATGGATTAACAAATGTGTAATTCACTAAGTGTTTAGTGTAGCACCCTGCTTTCTCACAGAAGACAACTGTCCTACTGTGGCAGGCTTCTCACTGCAACGTGTTTAAACAAAAGAACAGGATCTTTCCCCAATCTTTGTGTCTATATGCATCAAATGCTCCACAGTTCAAGAGCTCCCTTGGAGTGCTTGCCTGAGGGAGTAGCTACTGAGATCAAGTGAAACTGCTCATAGTTAGAAATTTCTAGGTATTCTGTTAAATTGCACATATATAGACGTGTGCATACCTACCTATGAAACACTACATTAACAAATGACAAGACCATAAACTCAAATACTCTGTGTAGATTGCCCCTAGTCTACTAAAATGCAAAGTAACTTATGTTCCTGTAGTAATGCAGAAAAATAAGAAATTCTCAGGGCAGATGCAGTGTCTAAATCCAGCTACGGTTACCCAAACTGTGCTGTCACCTCCCAGGGGGATTCTTGCCCCCACCTGCTTCCTCCACTGGCTCAATCACCAAGGAGTGCTGTCATTACCTTCAAGCAAACAGAAGATCATAGTCTTAGACTGAGATTTCACACACACTGCCTACAATTCAAAACTTTTTGCCCAGGAATTGCAATGTATCATTTTCTTTTGGAACTCACAGTGGAAATATTTCATGTCATTCAGAAGCTTTCTGTACTGGTAAAATACTGGCAAATTTACTGCAAAGACTCCTCCAGAAGTAATCTCATGTTTTCCCTTAAAAGGAATAGAGGCATTCCTTTTGCCCTTTTCATAAAGCAGCATGGGAATCACTGAGTTTCAGTAGATAAAAAGAGAAATACTTCAGATTGAAATGATACACTCAAGTGACTCAGATTAAATAAAACATTCCAACAGAGGCAACAAGATAAATGTCTCTGAAGAAATACATGATTTTTTAGAATGCTATGATGACAAAAAATATCCTTCCAAGCTGCCAAACAGCAGAGAATATGAACAGCACAGTCTTTTCACTTACAGTTTCTAAACCATTAATGTTTCAAATAACATCCTTCTTATAGCAGCTGATTCCTC
Organism: Sturnus vulgaris; assembly: GCF_052056855.1. Lineage (NCBI taxonomy): Eukaryota > Metazoa > Chordata > Aves > Passeriformes > Sturnidae > Sturnus > Sturnus vulgaris. Next base: position 62,873,606 of record NC_142247.1, on the reverse strand, counting down.
CATGACTTCTAAAAGTGCAGTCAACCACAGTAACAGAACTCTGTCACTTTGACAGCACGAAATGCAAGAGACACTGGAGAGTACCAGCACTGCCAGATTTTGGAGAAAGTGTTTATTAACACAAGCTTCTGCTCATGGGTAAGGACAAAACAAGGACTTGCAGTACTGTAACATGCTTGGTACTGTCAAGAGAAAAAAATTCAATGAGAAACATTTTTGAACTGAGAGTGAGTTTGGTTGTCTGTCTTTTAACCAGTTTTATTTTTCTGATTTCCAAACATCCAACTTGATGAAATTCCATACGATTCAGACTTGCCAAGACAGCTACAGTTGACTTCAGCTCATGAAGACCCTTCTCAAATAACTCATAAAATATTTTACTGATACAAATCTGACTGATACCTTATCAGATGACCCAGACTAATGATCTCGCATATATTTCAAATCTTCCAAACCCAACAGCAAGTGTAATAGTTTCACAGCAGTTCTAACAAAGCCAGTGATGGTGAGAAGCACAGTTATTGACTTGAAATACATGACAATCAAGAACTTCAGTGGGAAGGGCTTCAGTCCAAGATTCTGTTCCAATGTAATTGTTTGGTAACTTGAAACTACTAAGTGGGGGTGTGGAATAGTTCTGATTATCAAATTTAGTATCTGAATTCTTTCCTTATCTCAAAAAAAAAAAAAGGCTCCTGAGCAGCAATTCTTCACCCTGAAATTTGGCTGCTGTGGGGTACTGTTGAAAGTACTGGTATCTGAGCACAGCTTTCTTTATTTCATTTCATTTAAATACTTAGTGCTATGTTAAACATTTGTAGTTCTACACATTCACAATAGGTATAACTATATGGTAAGACTATGCATTTACTACATTAAAGCACATCATGTATTTTCTAAGTGGTTTTGAATCCATCAAATTCTAATGGAAATTCTAACCCTCTCATAAGTGTATTTTCAAACACTGCATGCCTTGCTGCTGACTTTTTACAGTATTGTTTCCAGCAGGGCAAAGCTGGCAAGTTCACAGGAACACACGTTCAGGATTGTGTCTGAGCTACTTGCCCATGAATGCTGCCCCTCACTGCCAATCAGATTAACTTTTTACTGGGATGTTACTGGCAAGACCTGCTTACAGTCCCTGGAACTCAACCCACTTCAAACACTGCTTGAAGTGAGAACAGCAACAGGAAAACAAAAGCATGAAACCAACCCTACAGAGCACTCCAGCTCTTCAGAGAATTATCAAAATAGAATAAATGACACATTTCCTCTTCAGCCCAGTAGCATCTCCTACTTAACAAATAGTAATATATCCAAAGTAGGCAGATTAATTTCATTTGGAATTGTTTTCATTGGACATAATTAAAACCATTCACATATTGAAGATTTCATAGCTGCTGTAGCATCTGCAGGCAGAGTAACATACATGAAGGAGCCTTAGAATATGACATTGTCTTTTAAAAAGTTACTTGAAAACTTCCTGCCTCAGAATTAGTTTTTTAACCAAGATACATCCCAGAATGCTTGTTTGTTTTTTAAAATAAAGCAAACTAGAAAATTTCTGGGGAAAATCAGACATTATATACAATAGATGCTACATAACACTCCTGGAGGTAAAAAATGAGCTTTGTCAGAATATCAAAGTGATGTCACAAGTGAGCTTCGAAGTTTTGAGAAGCAGGTTAAAACTAGAAGAAAATATTTTACTGGATATGTGAGGTTTCCTTTATAAATCCAGAACAGAAGCTAAGTCTATACCAGTTAATTCCTTGAAAGAAAATCTTCTAACAAATGGACAGTATAAGTCTAAGTACCAAAGTTTTAGATACAGAAATTCTTCATCCATGAGACTTCTCCCCTCAATCCTTCTGCAGAATTTTTCAAGTTACAGTAGGAAGAAGCATCATTTCCAAACATAAAAAAGGCTATGTCTAGTCAGACAAAGATTTACTTTGCCCTGTTTCCAGCAGTGATCAAAAGGGAGCTTCCAGGGAAGAATAAGATCAGAACAGACATAAAGGGATCCTTCCCTAGAATGTTTTCCAATGGATTCCAACTCTGGAATTTCATAGGTCAGAGGTTAGTGAAACTCACAGAAGAAGATTCCAAGATGGTGAGATATTCACCCCAAAGATACATACTTTCAGCTGCAAGGAGTTCTGCAATTTCATGTTGCATTTTTTATACAAATGACACTTTTTTATGAAGTCTTTCAGGTCTCACTGGTATCCTTTAGAAAAAGTTAATAGTAATCAGCTTTCTGTTGTTACTTGGCCTCTGTTGCATCTAACCTCAGCCACTTTTCTCCACCTCAGTCTGGCTGTTCTTCAGATTGAGCTTTCCAGCACCTTCGATCCTTGTCCAGTTGTTTAATGTTCAAATTCTGGTTTTGAGATAAGCAGACTTGACATGCGGTCAGTAGTCAAACTGCAAGGTACTCACACAAGGACATTACATTCTCTGCTCTTACTAGTTTCCAAGTAACTGCTAAAATTCCATTTCCTTTACAACTTGTTGATCACAAACCAAGATTATATCCAAGTAAAACTCAAAACTCACACTCCATCACTGCCTTGTCAGAGCTGGGGTTTATCCCTCTCTCACCCCCATACACATTACCTATCCATTTTCTATTTGGTCTTGTTTTAATAGTCAGCAAATCTCTCAAGCTGTGCTGAAGACAGCACTTGCCTTTGTTACAGAGTATCACCATACTGTGCCACAGCTTTGCTCATCTTCTGGAATATGTAAGTCATTTAGTATATATAGTAATAGGACTAAGTAAATAAGAGACACACTTGATTCTATATAAGAGCACAGACACATGTAAGATTTAAGTCAAATAATCAGAAGACACAGTAGACTGATCTACCCATTATTTTATGACAAAACTCACGTACTTAAAAATCACTTCTGTACAAAGCTAATCAATCTGCATATTCCAAAGCCTGCCATGCTCATTTCTCAGGGGGGAAAAAAAAAATCAAAAAAAAAATCACACATCACCTTAATCAAACCTATAACAAACAAAAGCAGCCAGCCCTATCCATATTGCATTTAGTCAACAGGCTTCTTGCTATGACTAAAGACCTTGTAAGTACTGCATGAACTGATATAAATTCTTAGGAGTTAGCAGAAAGGTGGATGTCTTTAATCCAAGAATTGAAAACATTCTATACTTCCTAAAAAGCACTGCAGAGGACAGCTAACTCCCTACAATAAATGGGATGTTCATTAATAAAAGCACATTTAAAATTGCTTCCAGATATTTCAAAGAGTCCTGGAGATACGACTCATACTCCCTCTAGACAGCTATGGAATCTACACAATTAGGGACAGAAAATCACTGAATAAACAAAATACAGTCCAGGGACAAAGGGTGGGACAGAGTTATGGGCTGTGGGAGAGAAAGAATATATTAATCCAAAAAGCCATTTTTCACATAGTGCCCAGCAACAGCCAAGAAAACATATCTAAACATAAAAAAGAGAATAAACCTATAGGAGACATGAAATTTAAAGGGGAAGGACAGAAAGACAGAAAAATCCTCAAATACTGTGAATACCAATGAAGAATATTTTTTCCACTTCCTTCTCCTTTGTTAAAAGGGTAGAGCATGAAGCTCCCTGACAAAAGCATTTTAAACTTATTTTTCTCTCCCCTAATCTATTCCAATGCAAGCAGTACTTTAAAAAACATGAGAAGTTAATAAGATCACACCATTGAACACTTGAAAAACAACTTCACAGGAGAATTTTCATCAGAAGCTAACAGCTACATATGGGAAAGACACCTACCACTCCGTCTGCAATCTTCCAGTCTGCACAGCTTTCATATTTTTGCAGTTGCTTTTCAAATAGTTGTGCTATGGCTCGATGGACAAGTTCATACTGCTCCTATAATAAGGTACCAGACAAAAATTAATGCACAAGATTTTTTTAAAGAATAATGATATATTATCACATTCATTTTAAAACAAACTATACCTTTGTTTGCACTGCAGAATGCCTCTGTGTCCTCATTTCCTGTATTAAATTAAATACATTGAATTCTTCAGGTATTTTCTGAAATACAGAAGCAAATTAATTACAATGACATAATTGTCAGAACAACAATACAAAAGCTGTTAAACATAAAAAAGTGTAGCTTTTATAGGTAAAACTAATCTATTCTCTCCACACTGCAACTAATTAATATTTTTTCAAAGCAACTCCAAACTGACATTTAATTTAGACCAGATGAGAGCATTTCAAGCATTTTTAATGACACTGATGACAATGATAACAATACATCATAATCTAAAAATTTCAGAATGAACGTTATCCCTTTATATTTGAACTGCTCAATACATCAGAGACTGAGAAAGTTGAATTCAAAAATCAATTTGCATTGAAATTTATTTTTTAAAAATTAGAATTTTATAGTGACCTTTTTAGATAAAAACTTGCTGTCAAATGAAAGTAAGTTCCTATTAAAACACAAATGCAATGAAATTAAACATCCAACCTGTCAAGAGAGTTCTACATTCTCTTAAACATTTCAGTATTTTTGAACACTTGGAAGCTCAATCAATTGCTGTTATGAAATTACAGAATGTCCTAAAACTTCTTTTAGGATTCCTTACCCCAGCTTTAAGCAAATTCCATGTATAATCTATGGCACAGATGGCTCCTGTTCTTCCACACCCTGCACTATGAACATAAACAGAGAGGTGTTAGATATTACTTAAATTTGATTAAAAAAACCACTATAAGCCTTGTATTTCAAAAAGTCTATGTTAAAAAAAATTATCCAAATCCCTCAATCATCACTAATTTCACTCAGCCTGACACTACTGTGTCTTAAAAGTAAAATCAGCAGTGCAAAATGCAGCACTGAATCTTTTAATGCAAGTTTTCACAGCCACTTGGAACTGCAGTCATGAAAGATGATTCAGTGCTGACAATTTTATTGCTTCTTTCTTGTCACATTATTCCCAGCAACTACTGCTTCCTCAGGTGTGGCCTTCTCCAAGTTTAATGATAAATGATGTAAAATGGCAGAACAGACCACGTTTAAAGACTTGCCACATTTTTCTGATTTAGTATCACATCTGTATTTTCTGCTTTTTAGCTAAAAACATAAATCTGAAAATTTAAGAATGACGGCAAACTATCTTATTTTTCCTAATTGTATTAATTCATCTGTTTTACACATGCAGAATTATAGCTCATGCTTATTAATTACATTATAATTACACTGTTATAACGAATCAACATTCAGAATTCTATTGACATTCAAAAAGAACAGGACAAAGTGAATAGATTTTAGTGCTAAGACAGTTTATGGTTTTAGACCTCATTAAAGAGTGACAACTCCAAAACAGAATGCAGCCCTTGAAGAGAATAACTAAGCTCTAAAGAGTTAATAAGTCCCATGAATTTAACGTGTCCTGGCTTATAAATCTGAATTCAATTTTTCCTGACATAACACATGAACTTCTGTTGCTTTAAAAAGCATAAAAAACAATAGGCAAGATTTCCAGATAAATTGTCAGAAAGTGTCAATTGAGCAAAATATTTTCATAGCAGTTCAGACTAAACAGTTCTTCTGTTTGCCAAATTTCAGGTCAAGGATGAAACTGTTGTTCAGAACTATAGACCTCCCAACCGGAAACTATAGCCTGGCTCATGAAAATCTTTTTTGTCATATTAGAACACAGACAGAGTTCTTAGTGCTACACGTGCTACATAGGTCTCCTGTTGAGAATGGAGCTTTTACTCCCAAGCTGATTTGCAGTGATCTTCAAAGTCTGTTTTATCTTCATGAGGATTTAAGAACCTGAAAACAGGTCCCCTTTTAAGGGCTCCTTTTCTGATTGATATTCTGTCTTAAACTGAAATAAAAGCAAAATTTCACTGTGGCATCAGTTTTAAGAAAATGAAGCCTGTGTGATTTTAAATTTTGACACAAGTGGTTTGTTTGTTTTTTTCCAAGTAAAATAAATAAATAAATAAATTCTGACTTAGAACCAAAACTAGCACATCCCATAACAAAAGTCTAGACTTCAAAAGATGAAAATGTTTAAAAATTAAAAGATAAATACATTTGATACCTGCAATGTATGCAAATAGGAACATCTTCATGTTCCTGATATTCTCTCATCAAGCTGATCATATCCAGAATAGAATCAAAAGATGAAGGGACATCGTGGTCAGGCCAGTTAACATAGTGAAACTGATAGACACTACGAGTCTCCTAAGGGAGAGGCAGGGACAAAGGTGTTAGTGATAACATATTAGAGTTTGTACCAAAGAAGTAGTTCTATGAACCTTTGCTTTGACAAGCAAAATCATTTACTTGGTTTTTTTTACATCATTTACTAGGGATTAGAAAACTCTACAGCTTATACCACTTCAAAAAATAGAAGAGAAATTCTGAAGTCATATTGGAAGTGCTGCTAACGTATAAGAAGATGCCCTAAGGGACAGTTCAGAATCCTCTCTCTGTTATATGGGTAAAGGACCAACAATCCTGCACCACATGAAAAGTTTCTATGTCCTTAAAGCTGTAAGTTGGAAATGGAGAAAGCATCTTTTATGTGGTCTTTCTATTTGTACTTCAGTAACTTACACTGAGGAAATGAAATGGGGGCAAAGGTGTTGTTTTGTCACATTACAAAACAAAGTGTGTGCACATGTGCACAGGCTCACAGAGGGAAATGAAGAAAACGATAGAAATAATTGAGACCATATCTAAATATGGATCACACTTGCAACAACAATAGGTACACTTTTGTTCTAGTAACAGGAGCTACAATAGTACTAAAGACAAGGCAAGAAGCAGGCTTTAGAACAGCTTAGTTAGTCAGCTACCTGAATCCCTGAAAACTCTTCTCTTTCATCACTATCCAAAGCACCAGCAGAACAAGTAGCTAGTTCTACTGCACCTTTCCATGCTGGTGCCACTCCTCTGGGGTCCTCAAAGTAATGTACTGAAGAGCATGAAGGGTTTGACCCATATTACAGTCTATATGTTTCAAGACCTACACTACCTTCTGTTTAGTTATGTGAGAAGCAACATAGCAGGGCTCTTGAGCATGAAAATTTTTCTATTTGTGATGCTTGACTTTTCCCAGCTCTATGGAAACACCATAGCTAGGTTAAAAGAAAAAAAAAAAAAAACCAAAAAAAAACCCCCACAGCCTAAGAAAGCACAAATTCAAAAATCTAGATGATAATGTAAAACTAGGGTCATCAGTAAAAAGGAAGAGTTACAGCTATCTATTAAGCTCCAGCAAGAAATTACACTTAATTACTTTTTAAAAGACCAGTCATTTTTCACATTAGTGGAATAGTCAGGGAGAAAAAAGGGTTTGTTTTTTATATGAAAATCAAAAATTTGAAAGAACCTTTATAGTTCTTTTTTTCTACTGCCACTTATAAACTAAACAACCAAAGTTCTCTTTTGAAAATAATCAAGTCTCAGTCAAACTGGTTTTCCTTCTAGAAACTAAAATAATCTTGTAGATTCGTAGAATTTTTAAATCCTTTTGCATAGTTTTTTGTGATATGATAATCCACTCTAATGTTGCAGAAGTGACAAAACATAATTATTCTGGAAAACCTGAAAGCCAACTTAAAAGGATATTACTTGATACCACAAATACACTTTTCCTCTCCGATGCAAGGCTATGCTTAGAATTCTTCAAAGAAAGATGAAAAGTCTGTAGTTAATTTTACAGGAATGCTCAGGCAAATCTGCTACATAAATCTGAAGAAAAACCACTTTATCAGATGCACATATCAAATAACACATCTTGTTAACCCTTTCAGCTAAATTGCTCCTCAAAGGAACAAACTTGTTTCCTTGCTTAGATCAAAAGCTCAGCACAAGCCGTAGCTTTTTGTTGCTGCTCAGTTTTTAAGCAGTACACAGGCTTCTAACTGGGACAGAACTCCCCAAAGCCAATAGCCAAACATCATTAGCGTGTAAAGCTAGGCAAGCAAAATACACATCAGCTACAGTTTCTGGTGTAACTAGTTCATACAATATTCAGGTATTAAAAGGAAGGCAGGTTCTGCTTTGGGGTTTTTGGTATCCAGTTCTGGTTTTTTATTTGCACCATTTCAAAAAATGTCACACACCCCAACTACTACACAGAATTTCTGTTATCTAAACTGTCTCACAGCCCAGTCAGCTATGAGCACTAACAGAAACAAACTGATTAAGTTCATGCATTCCTAGCAAATACTGCAGACAAAAATTATTCCCCAAAATTACTCCCCTCATGATTAAGCAGTTTTCATAACTGCTGTGGTATCCATTGTTGAATTGGAACAAAGTTTTGCTAAAGGAAACAACCACAAATGAGACTAACCTGTAATAAATCATTTATTAATGCAGATTAACAATTAAAATGACAGGTATTCCGTAAAATAGACTGTCATGCTTTGTGTTTTTGCAGGAGAACTCTACAGTTTTTATTTACTGGTATCTGCTTTTCAGTCAAATGAAGTCTAACATCTGACATTTTGGTGTAAGTTTATAAGAAAAGCTTAAGACATTTGGGTAAACAAGAACATAGATAACAGGCAAAGAGTTTTGCTATTCCTCCTTTATATACTAAGATTTTAACATCACTTCCAAACTTTATCATTTACATGCATAATCAGCACCTAAAAAAGTGAAGATATTTTCATGAGTTTCTGACATTATATCATTTTGGAGACTTTTGAGCAACCATTGAAGATGAGACCAGAAGTGACTGTATACTTACATTTTGAAATTCAAGTAATAATGTTCTAATGAAGTAATCTGTTCTTGCTTGCTCAGCTTCCTAAACATGAGAAAACAAAAATGCATGGGGAAAAAATATTAAAAACAATATACAACATACAGGACATAACTAAAACCTCACACTTTAAACTCAGGGGTCTTTTTAAATTTATTGGTTTTGTATTTATGATATCCTCAAGAGAGGGGCAATCAAAACACTGATTAACACACCAGCAAGTCAGCTTGCTGTATAAGATGTGCAAAACATGTTACTTTTATTTAAACGTGTGAGTTTGGAAATTAAAGTCTTGTCTGCTCCAAAGTCATCAATAAACCATGTAAGAATATTTCTGAGTACCTTTTACTTTGTTTCTCCATACTTTTAATTTACAGATTGCCTTTCACAGCCATCCCTCTATAACACTTTTGCTGTATAAACTTCAGCCTCTTACCACTCTATACTGCAATGTCTCCTTTTATGTCTTCCTTTTCCATTGTTTTCAGTTAAGGGTATACCTAAAAGAATCACTAATTATCTTGGTTTTGGCCAAAAAACCTAGCTTATAGCTCACAGAATTTTCAAATCTTCCTTTGGAATATCAAGGAAAGTTTATACTGCAGAAATCAGACAATATTATTGTACTTTAAATATCAGTAACATCAGAATTTGAAGGTGCCTTTAAAAACTTGGCATTACAGCTTTCCACAGATAATTTAAAGCATATATGCAGTCTCCTAATGTGTTTCTGTCTCCTCCTGGGAATTTACCATTTCCCATCAACAACTGCAACACTTGGCAGGTTTTAAAGCAATGCAGCCCACATACACCAGAGTACCTAAAGATAACAGATTCTCAGCTGTAGCTAAGAAGTCAATTACAACAAACACACAAACCCCTTTCACCACTATCACAAGGAACACGGGGAAAAAGCCAAATTTTAATCAACTTACAGTAGGAAAAGGTTACTCAGAATATTTATAGAGTAAAATTTGCAAGTATCTATTTTCCTGACTAGATTAATTGAAGCATACTTAACTAATGTTAGACTATTTAAAAGAAGTATTAATAGCAGAATAAACAGGCATGTAAACGCTTTCTTCAACACCTTAAAACACTTCATGCTAATTAACTTAATAAAAAAAACCTATTCCAGTGTTGCTTTCAGTTCACTCAGAAAGCACAAGTCACAACAGACAATACAACTGCAGAAGATTTTGATTTCTTGAGTATGGTACAGACATTGAAGCAGCATACAAAGCTCAAGAAATAATACATAAAAATATGCAAGACCAGGGGACACAGGTTCCCTTCTTAAAAAAAAATAATCATGGAGGATTCAAAAAAACCACACAGCTTAGATATGCAAATTCCTTTGAGAGTGCTTTTGTAAAATTTAGTACTGAACAACTAAAAAGCCCATTACAGTTCATTGAACATTTAAGTTACAAACCCACTAAATACTTGAAAATTAATTTATAAAGCTTTATACTTACACAAGAAACACGAAATGGTCCAAAAGTTACAGCTGGTTCTCCATACAGAGGCCAGTAGCGCTCACATTTTTTCTGTTAAAGTAAAGAAACCTAATTTAATTCATGTATGGTACTGAAAGATGATTAACAGAAGCAGAGCAGACAAAATCACAACCCTGAATGCCTTATTCTTGACTTCTTTTAAGATACTGAAATAACTTTTCTTTTGGATAACAAGAGAAAAACAAAACAAAAATCTCAACCAACCAGCATAAATACAAGCAAAAGGCATTTTGTGAATTAGGATGAAAACGTCATGTCTGCCTGTACCATAGACATCAACATCATGCAGAGGGGAGCAATGTAAGCTTAGTTTTTGTGCAAGTTGGGAATTCATAATTCTGGATTTCCTTCTAAGGTCATAAGAATAAAGAAGAGAGATTTTAAAAAAAATTGTTTTTGCAGCTGTATCAATTGACAGGAAATTCTGAAGGACTCAGGATTTTCATAGTTGGCCTACATCCCACAAAGAGCAAGACACTTTGTTCCACAGTGACATGGCCAGAAACAAACCCTTGGTACAGTTCTGTACACAGACATATTCCACCGAGATGACACCTAAATAATCATGTAAATCAACAAATGGGACAAAGAAATGTAGTTTTATGAACTATTTCCTATGTACAGAAATGTAAGGATAAGCATTCTCACTTCATCTGGCATATTATTATCACAGTTCTGGATTTGGCATATGAAACTTCACAGCTATTGCCCCATATGGGCAAAGCTCATTTATTTTTGTATTTAGGACACATACCCTTCCCATTTCAAATTCTCGACAGGCCATTACAATTATCTGAAAAGAAAGAAAGAAAAAAAAAAGACTCTGAGTTAGATGCTTTTGGATCATGTAACTTAAACCTACACTTCACCACTTGCTTCTGTCAGGCAGATACTGATACACTTTAAGTGGTTACTATGGAAGAGACTAATTATTAATAATATTTTCTTTCCTGCTTACATATGCTCTTCTAATTCTAAAACAAAGCTTCATCCTTGACAAAATCTACATCACTAATACAACACTTCAAGGCTACTTAATTCAAATTCACTGTAATCCTGTACAAATACTTTACTTATTCAGTCTGTAAAGCCTAAACTTTTAAAGACATAGAACGAAGAAACATAGCTATATTTGCTTAAAGTGACATAGAATGCATAAAATATTAACAACCCCCCCCAAAAAAACACTCATCATCAAATTTCTTAGTGAAGCTATTTCAAAAAACATGAGTAGCACAATAAAAGTGCACCAACAAGTGAGCTGTTTGTTACAGTAAGTAACCATCACTTCAATGTCAAACAACATCCCCCCCAAAAAAATTTCACAAATAATTTGTCAAACCTATCCAATTTCCAGAAATACTTATAAGTCAGTTCTTGACAAAATCTGTTTAAACAGATGTAGAATATATAAAACAGTAACTAACCCAAAATTAGCATAAAAAGAAAGATAAGTCGTCTGGTTCTGTATTTGATTTTGTCAGTGTACATTGGTCAGAATTGTAAGGTCTCCTACCTTACAGATATAACCAAGCAAGAACCTATTCATAAATATGAAGGACTTAACATTCATTCAACAAAATTATTACTTCGAATTTACATTATTAAACTGAACACATAATATTAATTTAACTATTAGCTGTTAACTATTATTTAGCTATTTAACTACAAAAAAGCAAGATTTGGGAAGCAAATAGTCTAAGTCACTGTCAATATTTTAATAATAATAGCCAGCTCAGGCATAGTCACAGTGCCATGAAATAAGGTAACACTGAATTTTGCTATAGCTACTTACAGCAACGTTGTATTCCCATATCATCCTCCAGAAGTCTATGACTGTATTGGCTAAGGGTCCCTGGGTAGCCACATATGCTTTTGGCCCATGTACTCCCTGGGATTGCAGAAAGGAACCATTAATGTTTATAAATAACATTCATCTGCACTGAATTTAACAAGGTTTTGGGTTATAATGGTGTAAAATTAGAATATCCTTTTTTAAAGTATAAAACAGGAAGGGTGAATTCAAAACAAGACTCCTAATTGCATTAGTGGGAATTTTGCTGGTAATCTCAAGGGAGCCCAAGATCACAACAGCAACAGCACTGCCAGAGACTGTCACAGGAAATAAATATGTTCAGATTCTGAAGATTGCCTTTAAGTCTGCATTTTCTTTGTTACTCAAACATTCAGTGATGAAAAACTGAAAATCTTTCTGCAAAAAAGCATCCTCTTGAATTTTTTCAAGTTCCTCCTTCCCTTTAATACATTTCAAAAATTTTAGAATCTATTTTATATAAATTTTCAGTACATTAATGTTCAGCATTTCAAGCTAAATGTTCATGCAGGAAGATTTACAGGAACACTTGTTTCTGAAAAATAAATACTGTGTATAAGCAGCATCAGAATAAAGCTACAAAGACAGCTCAAGATATTAATACTTGGAAACAAAACTGTAACAGGCTTCAAGTCAAATTCTGGCTTCTCTTTACAAATGTTAGAATGTTAATTCCACTGCCACACTTTTTCCATAAACAGAGCAAAATGTACATTAGCATATACAATTTGTCAAACATCTCATTTATGGTCCCTAAAAATGTCACCTGTTAAAACAACTGCATTTCAAAACAATCTGAATTTTCCTATGGTATAAATCTCCAATTCACTTGCCTGCCACTTTAAAATTACATTATATTTCCACTTAGGAGTAAAATCAAACCTTTAAAATTGTGTTATAAATAGCACCATGTTTGCAAATTTATTCAAGTCATAATAAAAGAATATCTTCCCTCACAGCTTTAAGGGCTTATGTTAGACTATAATACTAAAAATGCACTGACAAGGAAAAAAAACTTAAAAAAATAGAAAACTGTTAAACTAGTACCACATACCTTAATAAAGTTTGCATTGATGTAGTCTGAATCTTGTGGGGGAGTTTTTAAGGTCAGTTTAACTCTGCTGTGATCAACTAAAAAAAACAGACCAAAATAATTTTTTGAACAAGGATTACAACACATGTAAGTCAATATAGAACAGTAAATATAATACATAGAGAACATTAAAGAACATTTTCCAAAGGTGAGTCACACAAGCAAGTCAATGCATTTGATTTATGTGTGAATCAGCTCAGGTAGTGAGTGATAAGCACGGTAGCTCCTACTGCTCTGTGCTTCTGACACTCAGCTCCACAGGGTACCACCTCCTGGAATTCCAAGAGCAATTCATTACAAAGAGGCAGAATACAATTCATCAGAAGCCATCAAAACTGCATTTACACAACCTTAACAAACATCATGGTGGGCAGAATTAAGACACACTTAGGGAAAGCAGAAAGCACAAAACACTGGTGCACAGTTAAAGCAGCTGGCAGCTCTCAAAGTCTCTGCCAAGGAGGACTCCATCAGGTATTAAAACAGGAAACAGCCACCAGGATTTACTGCTCAGGCACAGACTGACCTCTATCCTCCAAATACTGGGCTTTTCTTCTTTGCTGGAGCAAAGAAAAAAACCTTCTGAACTAGAAAGCAGCAGATTCCTTCATTTACGGTTTTTGGACATGTCAAGTTTCTGCCTCAAACATTACTGACAGTCTCAGAAAAAGCTTCTGATAAAACCAGCAGATCTTTGGAGACCAAAATCCATGGCAATATGAAAATATCCTTATTATTTGTTGACAGAATAAACTTAACATTTTGTTATTCTTTTTGGCCTTAAAAAAAATTGCATCTTTAATACAGCAACTTGATTGTTACTAAAATACTGTAGGTGGTTGGCAGGCTTGCCAGTCCTTCCAGCTCTTGTTGATAACAACACTTATTAGTTATCACATAAAAATTGCTCAGACTATCTTTATAATAGAGGCTCTTGTAGTTAGAAATTCATATCAAAAAAGAAATTATCTTTAAATGGGGCAACGGAAGTATCTGTACAAACAGCAGCTGCTCAAGCAATTTGTTACTTTCTGCTCCCAGGGTCAATTCCTCAACCACAGAACAGCTGCTAAACCTTTAATTAGACCTAAATTCTAGAAAGACAAAGAACAAATATATTTCAAAAGAGAAAATATGGTTACTTGGGTTTTTATGTTTTGTAAAAACATCACTGATAATAAAACAGGGAACCATGCCCAGAAGAAGTAAATGCTAAGAGTTATTTCTATACAGAGAGCTCTCCCAAAAAGCTTGCAAAATGGTGAAATTTTTCTGCCAGAGTCCTCATAACATGCAAGGAAAAAATTGTGTTACCATGTAATGCTTCTTAAAAAAGCACCAGTGTAAATTATGATACTTTTAGATCACACATTGAAAGACAACACACTCATATAAAGGCCTAGAAAAACCCATAAAACACATTGCACTGTATTACACACTGATGCATAGATTGTAAAAGCAAGAACATCCTCTAACCATGAAATGGTGCCACGGACTTGACACTAAAAACTGCTTTTGAGTGGCAGAACTGACTAATTAAAGTAGCAGGCTAATGAGGGATCCTATCTTTGCAGCACAATAGATCCAAAATTCTAGAGCAGTTTCCGAATGTCAACATCACCATCCTGTCTCTGTGTGCCACAGCTCTTCTGTTACAGAGTTTAAAGTCTGGAATAGAATTCCTCCCAAAAAATTCACTGCAGTTCTCAGCTTCTGAAGATTAAGTTTGGATATTGTTATATAACTTAAAGGCTCAGTTCACAATAACTAATTGGTTCTTCAGGTGACCAGTGAACAGCATATTGCATTTTATTACCATTTAGGATGGCTTAGTAAACTGTAATGGGAACGTGCATCTTCTACTCTGAAATCAGTGTTGAGTTATTGCTGAGGTACTGATCTCTCTGGTAGCAGCAACAATTTCTGATAAATACAGCACTAATCTCTGATTAAGTTACAAATGCACATTATTTCCTGGATTTATGAGAGATAGACAAGGATATTTTGCCTTTTTCCTCCTTCTCATTGCTGGAGACTTTGGATGTTTAAGACATTCACTCAAACTGAAAACACATCTTCAGTTTTCCTCAATGTCAGCTTTGAAGTTGGCTCGTTTCCCCACTGTGAGCTTCGTTCCCTTCCAGATGTCAGTGACTCAGGTTTTATTTCCATGCAACGACAGATGAGCTCATCTACTGCTGTAGCTGCAGCCATGCACTGCTGCAGTGCTACTGTCTCACCATTCAGCCTGGCTGCTACCGAGATTTCACTGTATTGTTCATGATGTTCTACCAAAATGCCAAGACACTGTTAATAAGATGACAATTAAAACTTCCTCTCTCTTTTTCACTCTATCAAACATTTCCTCCCAGTTAATAAGGAGAGAAAAATGTACCTGTTGCTGACCTTCTGGGACAAGAGAAGTGGCAATTGTCAAAATGCACTTTAATCTCACTATCAGATGTTCAGATCAAGAAGCACAGTGAGATTTTCTGAAATAAGTGGCCTCAGGAGCTACACAAAGTGAGCATGTAATTGACAGTCTTGTAATTTCAGATCACTGATCTGTGACATTCACATGTTGGCGGGTTTAAAATCTAAACTGTGCTCTGACTCTTGCTTTCTGTGTCCACACATGAAAAAGAATTTCATTTGGACTCTAGCAAAATAGGAACCAAAGCACTGGAAGTTTTCCAACACCATTTGCAGGATACAAGCAGGCAAAAAAATATGTATTTTACATCAAAACAGGTTCCCTTAAGCCTCCTTAGAATTTCACCTAGAGTATATGCTGAGATTTGTTTGTTTTCTACCACGAATAACATGCTCCTAAGGAAAACATACACTCAATCATCCAGTAAAGTTCTCAACTACTCTGAGCTAAAATGAAAGTGTCGGCTCAATACAGTTTCAGAATCAGAACACATTTATCCTCAGGTGATACCTCTCCAGATAAAATATAATATTCAGTCACTTTGCCTTCAAGTTAAAAATAAAAAAAATTATAATTTAATAATGTCATCTTTCAGCAAATTATCTCCAATTTTGCCTTTTAGTAATAATTAAAAAGTAAAATTCAAAATACATGTAAATCAGACTTACATGGCAGTATATCTTTGTATCTATTCTTTTTAACATTTTCTTCTTTTTCTCCAGTAGCTGTTGGGTAGATCTTCTCTGTTCTGTATTTTGTTGATAATCTTCTTAACCTCTGGAATAAAAGATTTATGTTATACTTTCAAGCCTCAAAATAAACATCACAAGGGATTAGTTTCATTGACGAAGATGATCACTTGGAAAAAAAAAAAAACCTCTCTTTTTATGATACTCACTACAATGAAGTTTAAACACCTAGTTATCCAGTACTTTTAGCACACCAACAGCTTATACCCATGCTGATGCCAGCTCTATGCATCATGAGACATGGAACTTTGGAAAAGCCAGTATAGCACCAGCATGAACTATGGCCATATTTCACTTGGACAATACATTGCCCTGTTGTGCAGTAACACCTGCAGTAAGAAGACCTGTGAGAAACAGAAACATCTCAGGGTACCTGGAGCACAGCATGGGCTGGCTCAGGAACAGCTGAGCACAAAGCTTCCAGCACTGACAACTGAACAGAAACCAAAATCTCACATTTAACTGGTGCCACCTCCTAACACACAACTCCAAGAACTTTCAAGCCCAAAGAAAGAAGGTCCCTGTTTCAGGCACAAGCTATTCACAATTAAGATGAATGACAGGTCTGCTGTATTCATAAGTGTGTCATTTCCCCTCCCATCTATTTCAAATCCTAGAAATGTGAGAGAGTCAAAACCTCTAATAATAAAAACCAGCCCCTGCCTTCCAGTAAGCTGGGAAATAAAAAGAGCAATAAAGCTTCTAGCATTCCAAACAAGTTAGGCCTTTGCAACCTTACAACTGAGGAGTAAAAGTTCTCATTGAAAAAAATAAATGCAAGAAGAGCCAGCAGTGCTTGTTATTTTAAACTTTGTAGACATCCAGATTTAAAAAGGAACACCAAAGAAATAAGAGATTTAACTCAGGTGGCTGCAAACCCAGCCATTCTATCGACACTGGCATGGTGGTGGTGCATGAGACTACCAAGAGGAAGGCTGAAAGCAGCTTCAAACAAGTTTAGCATCTCCAGTGGAGGGGTGTTCTGCACAGGCAGAAGGACAGACATTCTTCATGTGTCCCTCCCTCCATAATCAATTCATCATTGTACACTTGAAGACTCAAAACATTCATGATTTGTGTTCTTTTGGGGTAGGGGGACAATGGGACAGGTTTTTTTGGCAGTTAAAAATGTAAATCTTGTTTGTCACTGACTATGCAACAATATACAGGCAGAAAGGAATCACAATGAAAATTATCTCTTTGGAAAGCCAGTTTTAGTAGCTTTGGAAGAAGTCAAGAAGAAAACACTTGGGACACTCACTGCACACTTTAATTTAAAAAATGTTTTGGCAACTCAAGCCTTCCAATAATTCTTTCTAATTTATTATGCAATTATGCAATTTATTATGCAATTAATTACGCATATTAGGTCCAAAATTGTCCTAGCCCCACCCTCAACCTTAAGAGTAAAATCACATAAAACTTAGCATCTCTCTTACATACAGAAAAACATTTTCATGAAATTTATATGGATATAGCAAAAGAAAATCAGATTACCTATGCAAATGTGGATAAAATCTGTCATTAATTTAATTGAATAATACACATCTAATAAACTAGAAAACTGACATTTGCAGAGCAAAAACCAATGGTAAGGTTAAAAAAAAGGCAAGATAAAATAAAAAGGCAAATCAAGAAGCACCAGTTTTCAATTTTTTTCTCTTCTGCAATGACTTAATCACAGATTCAATCACTGAATACTATAAAGAGCAACAGAACTAGCATGCAACTATTTTTTTTCTAAAAATTAATTTTTTTGAGAAATCTGCAATGTTAATCAGTGAAGGAAAATGGTAAATATCTGGAGGTGCGGTAATAAGTGTCTGACCACACAGTGATCAAGCTGGTAAGTATTTAACCTGAAATCACTGCAAGAGTGAGGAAGAAGATGATTAAAATTTTAACAAGACACAAACAGCTCCTGGAAGCCTCCATGTAGACTACACTCATCTTTGCAACACTAAAAACAAATTCACAGCATAACCTGAACACACAGCAAGCAGAGAAAATTGGTTTGTCACACAGCACAAAGAATATCACTGCACATAGGAGACACTGTCCTACATAACGCTGACCTTTCCTAAGTCAAAAAATTTCACCTTTGCTAAGACTTAACACATCCAGGAGACCAGAAAAAACCAAATAAATGCACATAATTTGGCTAAATCGGCTATGAACTGCAAGGCTGAAAAATAGTTTGAAATAGGCTATAAATCTCCAAATAAGAGGGGGGAAAAAAGCAAAGACTAACAGTGATACTTTCCAAGCACAGTCATTAATATGATTTTGTGTATTGTTCCAACATGGTTATGGGTTTTAAAGGGTTTTTCCCTCCATCTTACTGATTTTTATAGTGCAAAATGTCATGATTCTGCTTAAAAGAAGTTTAGAGAAAACCTACTTCTACAAAACAGGACTAGAATCAAAAGTTGTTTTACATGAGAAAGAACACACTCAAGGAAGTCAGGTTAGGTATCAAAAAGTAGGAAGACTATCCTTTTTGTGTAAGCCCATTTTAAAGGCAAGAATAAACACTTGTACCACTACAATTTGGACAAACTGTAAGCCAAATAGGCCTGAGTGACTAGTACCAACTCTCATTTTCTAGAAAACAATGCTATGAGAATCCAGCACAGCCTTCTTCCCTACATGATTCAATCTCCCCTGCTCTGCAGTCTGCTAAACAGACCAGAAAGTAGGATTAACTTAGCCCAGCTCCAAGGCAAAGTGTGGAAATGAAATACAGGTTGATTTTAGCACACATCTGTTCCTAAAATACTTCAGATCCATGCTTTTAATGCATGTTTGCCAGCTGCTCTGTGACATGGGAAATAGAAGATACCTAAGTCCTGAGAGCAATCAAAATGAGTAAGGAGCATTCTTTACAGTAGTATCTGCTACATAGAATAATACCTATTTCATGCTTTGGAAAAGGAAGAATTGACTAAAGAGTAAGGAAAGAATTTTTAAAATGGAGCTTTGAACAGAGTACCACAGGAATGGAAAAGTGCCAGATTCAGCAGAGGATTCCGCCCTACATGCAATAGGAAATTCCTGCAGATGGCGATTGCAGAGTGTGCTCACAGCCTGCTGGGGGATGCAAAGGATCCAGTGCTTCCTAGGATATAGCCCAGAGTGACCAGGAGGAGGAGAATGTACTCAACAGCAGAATGGGGGCAGAAGAGAAAAGAATTCTGTTCAGACTACACTAAGCTGACAAGACAGCCAGCAAGATCCATCTCAGCCTGGTTTCAAGCGAATTCTTAATAAAAACTGTCTAGAGTACAAAGCAGGGCTCATTGGGGGTAAGTCAGTCAAGTGCCCAAATGCTTCCCTGAAGATACTGGGGTGCCAAGAGCAGAGCCATGGGAGGTGCAGCCTGGTGCCTCTGCAGGTAACATTGGGCTCTTCCGTGACTTCTCTGCTCGCTGGGACTGCTGTTCTGGCACCATGGAAATCTTCACTTGTTCTCTTGAGAACAAACAAAATGGTCAAAGAGTAAGCATGATGAGCCATAAACATGCACTTTAAGAACTACATTCACAAGGCCTTTAGTTCCAGTCATTAGAAAAGCTCAATTTTTTATTCTGCTTATTCATTGTGTGACAGAAGTGGTTTGTGGGGTGGTGACAAACACCACATGTGACAGTGGGGAGATGAGTCTTTGAAACAATTAAAGTTTCAGAAACATACTTCCAACTTCCACAGTGGTTTTACAATCTGTACTACAAATCTACTTCAGAGTTTTTACAAAAAGACAAACCAGCTTTTCAAATCCAACTTGTGGAGTCCTACCATATTAAGAAGAACTTTGTCCAATCAGTTCAGGAAATACAGATCTTTAACTTTCATTGTCAGTTTATTTATTTATTTAACACTTTAGAAAGCCTTTAAAGACACAATGCCTAATATCATAAAAGTGCTGTTTGTGGATTAAAGAAAGCATTTATATAGCCCACTGAAATGTTAAAAACCCACTTCAAAAGCATAAACTTATTTAAGATACCAAAGTTCTTTTGACTCCTTTCCAGGCTTCTTTTCAAGGAGAACAAGACAAATATTTCACCCCACTTTCTGTTATCTCAAGTCCTCAAACTGCTTCCTAAGCCTTGTCTGACATTTCTAATTGGCAGAACAAGAGATAATACAACAGAGATGTTCTCTTGACTCTTCCTGACCATTCCCGAGGAGCAGGGCATACCAGTGTCAGATGCCAGCTGCTACAGTATTCCATGACACCCACTTGCCATGTGACAAAAGGCCATAGAACCAGGCTCAGGAAGCTCTACACAGCCAGCTCTGGCAGTGGTTGTGCCAATCACACAGGAACGTATTTTGCTCTGCAAAATTTGTCAAAGCATATTAAGAAATACTCAAAGAAACAAGCAATTAAAGAAAAGCTTCCATAAAAGTTACCTTAAAAATCAGAACATAAAACAAGATGCTAGGAAACACTTTTAAAATATTGTATTAATGCACTCACTCGTTTCATTAAATAAGACAGCTATTTATCATAAGGTGGACATGGCATTTTTCTTACTAACTGGCAGGAAAGAAAAAAAACAAGAATTATGTGCAACTCTGATCTCATTCAAATAATTTAGATAAAGCTTACTAGGGCAGAATACATTCTCTAGTACTTATACAGTGGGAAAAATGTACCTGTATGGAGCAATGTGAACTAAATTACCACAAAAATTTCAAAATTACTATCTTCTGGTTATCTATAGTCAGATAACACAGGTTTCAGGTTCTGTACCTATGAACGAAGAAATGCCAGAGATGCCTTTGGCAACAGTGCAATGCAGACTTTGGTATCAGTGCTCAAATGGGGCTCTGACTTCCTAAAACGTTGGTTTGGTTCCAGAAGAATTTCAACTTCAAGGCCTTGTAAATCCAACTGGAGTTCTCCTATATCACTTTCTCATCAGTGAGGTCTCTGGGAAACACCAAGACTAGCTGATGGTAGTAAACTCAAGTGGAGAATGGACTATTCAGGAGTGCATGTGCAGCTCCAGGTTGCAATAGCAAGGAATAAATGAACACAGTGAACACCACTTTGTCTTAGGAGGATTTGTAAAATAGCATACACTTGTGACCCATGTCAATATTTCCCCCTTGATTCCTGTCAACTTTCAAACAGCAATTGTTTGCAAGAATTCCTAGCCCTCATGAAGGAGGGAAAAAGCCTTCCCAAAGAGCAGTCAAACAAACAATGAAAGGAGAATGACTCGGTTTTGTAAAACTTCACTGTATCTCAACATTCATAGACGGCTTTGGCTGCAAAAAGCAGGCTAGCACTGGACCTCTCTGAAACAATGCCCTGAAAGGAGATTGCAGGCTCAGCTGATACAAGGAGGAGTTTCCATTACCTTGGCATTCTCTCCTGGCAACACCTTCTCACCCTGGAGCTCTGGGTGCTCCAAGGGAATCTCTGCTGAAGTGATTAACAGACAAGCTTGGTAACTACACTCCCTTGGGAGCTCTGTCTTCAGCATTTCATAGCAGGACAATGATGAATCCAACAAACCCTACTGCATTCCAGGAAGCTTGTGGGAACCATGTAGCAGAAAAACCCCTCCAAAATTACCTAGACAACTGAAAACAGCATTATTTCAGTATTAGATTGTATGGTGTGTTCTGTATAGGAGTTGAGACTTCGATGATTCTTGTGGATTTTTTCCAACTCAGGACATTTTATGATTTTGCATCATCTTAACTCTCTGGTATTTTCTCAGGAAAGAGCTGAATTCATGTTACTGAAGTAACTGGGCATTTCTATCCCATAAAGAAGTATCAGACAATGAAGACAATGCTGGTATATCCTCATGTAGAGATGGCAAAATGATAATACTGCAAGCAGTCTGTAAGGGGTACATTCTACTTTCTTCAGTATCACATTAAAATCAGAGTCGGGTAAAAAAACTCAGGCAGCTTATTCTCCAGAGTTAGGTACTGTCAGAGTAAGACCAACATTTCCCATCTTTCCAAACCTTTATTTTCCCTAAGAAAAACATTAGAATCAGACACATCTCCCACACTGCTAATAACTGAAGATAGCTTTACACAGACACTATCAAAATGTGGGCTGACTGCTTCAAAAGTCTCCTTTCCTCTCCCTCATAACTAAAACTATACTATCTGCATGTTAATCCTAGTCTAAATTAGCAGTACTATCAATTACAGCTAATTTATGTTCAGCATTATAGTTAAATCATATACCTACTGCCCGTTTTACAAGGTTGAAGAAGACTAAGTAGATCTGTGGTTTGGTGACAAGCAAGGAAATAATAGAGCAAAAAAGAATATTAAACCACTAAAGCATATTCTGGTTTTAGCTAGTAGGTTACTAATGTATGTTCTGAGATATCTCAGAAAGTCCTGCAGCACACTCATTAAGAATTGGGATTATAACTTCCCACCTCTGAACCATACTGTTTCCTCAGCACAGTCACATTATTGCAGTGACTATTGTGAACACATGACAAGAAGTGAAAACATGCTGGACAATGAAACAGTAACAGTTCTTTATAGACTATGAGTGAACAACATGAAAATTTCTATTAGTATGAAAGCACAGTTAGAAAGTTGACTGCTTTGGACTCGAGTCTAGGAAGCATCTTGATGCAAAACCAGAACAGGTTAACATTAGCACACACTACAAATAGCAGATCTTAACAGTGTTACAGCAACTCCAGAACAATTGTTGATAATTCAAAATAGAAATAAGCCTCAATTTTTTTTGCAACGAGATGACTTTGTCTTCACAATATAAACCCAAACAGAAAGCAGTTAGAGAAACAAAGAAATAAAACTCATAAAGCAGGGAACCCCCTTGTTTAAAATCATGATTTCCAAGTTACTGGATTCATTATTTTCCCCTTATCCCTTCAGTATTAGGCTTTAAACATGCTGGAAGCACAGGTATATTAAAAGCATCACATTTAATCTTGTTTTAAAACAAAAAATGGTTATAGGTCTAGGTAAACTTCTTTTTAAGAGCCACTATGAGTTACCCAGGAGAGATGACCACTCTACAGTCCACCCCATCTCGACAGTCTATCCCAGACTCTGCCTTTGAAATAAATCAAATTTTGGCAACCTGGATGTGACACTAACACTGTCAGTGCTACATTTGAGTGAAAACTTCTACAGACCATGTCCTTCACCCAAAACAGAGATGAAGGAGATACTTGTCCTGCTCCCCCTTACACACACCAGATTTACTTCAAAACCCAACAGCTCTGATGTAACAGCAAAAGATATGAAAATAACAATCTTGCCAGGACCAACCCTTGGAACCCTAGAAAAAAGTTTCCAAAGGAGAATTGAGGCTTTTTCCACAAAAAAATACCCCAAAAGCAAGAGGTTTTATCCCAGGTCAGTCAGGCAGCTAAACAGAACACAAACTATATTTTTCCATGGTCACAGGAGGGGCTGAACCAGTCACTGTTTGTGACAGCTTTGTGACTCTTCAGCTTCAGTGCTTGTGTCTAAACCAAGATAACATCCTGAAACACTCAAAACCATCCTGTGACAAGCATTCACAGGAAAACCTGTACAGCAAATACATTGGAGGTACAATTTATATCAACAAACAGCATGTGGATCTAAATAAGTACTAGCCTCTATCCTTGAAGATTGAGGTTTTTATTCTCCCCGAAATATTTCATCATCTATCACCATCTATTACTCCCCACAGTCTTTACAATTCCCTTGCCTGCATTTTCATAGTATGTGGCATGAAGCATTAAGATCCATGGAGAATGTATCTTGCTTTTGTTCCTGCTCAGCACGAAAGAAAAGGGGGGGATCCAACCCAAATTCTCCTCCCTCTTCCTTCACAAGATGCAAAACCCTTCCTTTTTTCCCACGCCTTGGAACACATTTCCTTGAGGTCAGGGTTTGTTTTCCAAGCAATTCATACAAGGTGGAAAAAAAGAAAAAAAAGTACCATGACTGAAACAGGAAACACTGAGCTTTCACCCCAACAGAATTAAACTAGAATTTCTACCTGCTAGTCCCCCACTACCAAAGCTGCCATAAATAAAGGCACAGGAGAACAGTCCTGAAGCCTTATTAAAACCTTATTTAAGCCTTTTAATAAATCTGCACACACTCACACATACTCCCTGCAAAAAGGTCTGACATAGCTGTTATGTCCTGCCTTCCCAAAAGGGTTTTAACAGCCATGTCCTGCCAATTTATCTGAAACACAGATCCTGTCCTGTAAGACTTTCACTGAAAATGACTTTAGGGTGAAAAGCTGGAGCCTAACAACTGCTCTGGGAAAAAGAGCAGAGCTGTTTATGCAGTCAAGAAACACTGTAATTGTGATCTAGTTTTGAGTCCAAATTACCTTACTGAAACATCTCTAGAGCTCAAAGGTGCTGTACCTTTCAGTGACATCCTTTGGCTTACAGTTGAATTGCTATTCAATGACACGTGTTTAGCATTTAATATACAATCCCAATTTAAAATATGCCAATTTTGTCTTTTACCGAAGTCTTCACTATTTTTTTTTAAAGCAAGGTTGAACCTTGTAGAGAAACACAGTATCTTTAGAGACTTTCAGCAGTTTAGAACCCGACTATTCAGCAGTTAAAACTAGGATACTGGTAATATAGTTATGCCAGTTCATGACTGGCATTAAAAAACCCCCACTATTTAATAAATAAAAATACAAAAACTTTTGACCAACACTGAATCAGTACTTCCATGCAGCAACTCATATGCAGGGAATCTATTTTTTACAATCCCATATATATAAGACGGCAAACAGAAAATACATTTCTACTATCTAGAGAAAAAACACAACTATTTTCACCCTTTCTTTGAGGCTGTGTTTGGAAGCCAAGGAATGTGCTAGTTATAAAGAGGCCATTTATGATAGAGTTCAATAGCATTTTAAGAGCTCCTAGAAAGAAATAGCCTCATTAAAGTCACAAACTTGTAGTAAGATTTCAACTGTAATAACCCTAGCTAATAACTAGCACAATATTTACGGAGAGACAAAGGAATTTTGTGTTGCAATCATTTATATTTGCAGTATCTGTCGATTTTTGCCTAACAAACTTGTCCCCAACACTTCAGAAGCACATGCCTTCCAATTTTTTATTCTGGTTTCAAAAAGAGACAGGACAAGAAATCCAATGGCCAGCAAAATTCTCATAATTCTGGCAGAAAGAACTATAAAGCAACTATTGAAATGAAACCAAAGCAGTAATGACTAGTACAGAAACAATAAATTCAGACAACCAGTTATTTCCATGCATGCCTTTAGATTATTTCTCTCCATTAAAGCCCTTGCTTTGATGGCTGAACATTGAAGTAGAACTCCTAAATGTTCAAATGCTTGAACAATATGAACTTTGCCATTTAATTTGTTTCTGCTGAATTCAAGAAAAGGTCCTTAAATCTTCTCCATTCATGCTATATTGTATGCAATTGTCTCCCACAAAAGGAACACAGACAACTACACACTATTACCTTTAAGAATACATATTATAGTATTAATACAGTATTACCACTCAAGGAGAAGGTTTCTTACTTGCCTCATATTTTGTTCAATAAGCACTTCAAGAAAAGTGAAAGGCTGTGGTGCTTCTCCAACACAACCATCTATTGTCTGACATACCATTAACACATTGAATTCCATGGCAAACTTAATCCCAGGTATTCTCAGGGCATGCCAATCCAAAAGTGGCTACAAAGGAAACAGTTATCTCTGGCAGGCCTGTATCTTGACAGGATACAAAGACAAGAATATTACAGTGAAGTTACCAGAAAATAAATGAAAACATTATTTTAATCAAACACATTGAAGTTTAACCTTTTTGAAACCATGAACATGTTTGAGGAAATTTTTAATTCTGAAGACTCACAAAATTTGTACCTAGAGGGTCAAGTAAGACATGCATTGTACATCCTCTTAAAACTAATGTTGAAAACCTATACCACTATAAACCTATACCACTATACTCCTCATACTTCTACAATAAAGCCTTTATAAATAAATTTTATTCTGTACATCAAAACCACAGTTCAAATTTTAAATTATTTCCAAATAGTTGCAGGATGCCTTTTTTACATTTATAATGCAATCATTTCTGTAATTTTTATATTTTGAAGAGCAAAGCAAAAATTGTCTCATATGAAGTATATGCTCAATCACCTAAAGGTTTTTAAGTACTTCACAACTTAAATTTGCTACACAGCTAATGTGCAAAGTACATTCCTTCCACAGTGCCAAATTTCAACAAATAGAAAGGTCCTCAAGTCAACTAATAGAATGAATCTGGTTAAGACAAGGGCCTTGTCAATCAAGCTGCTGATAAATTTAAAATAAACCTCAGCTGCCATTGCTTTAAAAAGATTAATATTTACAATCCAGAATGTACAAGCGATAGTTTGTTTGGTAAACAATAGCACGGGGGTTTTTATCTGATACACAAACAACTTTATTCAACACCTCCAGGTTCTGGATGACAGATTTACTTCCAGGTATTTCAGAAACGCAAGGAACACCTTCAGATCCCACCTCAAGATCTTTATCTAGAATTCTCATCTATGTGGAATATGTGACTCCACTTCCTTTCTTGGAAAAGGAAACTGTTCCAATCTGAGCTTCAACTAAGTATTTGATATGGTGCCAATTCAAAAGAAGAGTATGTGAATTTCTACAGGAATTCAGTCGAGACTAGTCTCTTTAGTTTGTTTTTACAAGGAAAAATAAAAAAAAAAATCATCTGACTGAAGGGATTTCACAAGCAGAGTTTCTCAAAAAAACTTCCCAGACCAAGCAGGCATTTTCCTTCATGACCTCTCCAGCAAAGCAGTGCACACGAACAAATATTTGATGGTAAACCAGAAGACAGCAAGAGATGAAGATGGGAATAAAACATTAATCAAGAGAACCAACTTTCAGGGTAAAAGAAAAAAGAATAAACCTCAAAAATGCCAAAAAAAAAGTTGTAGGCTAGAAGTTATAATGAAGGAACCACAAATGCATATCACAAGGAATTGAGAGGCAGCTCAAGAGTTACAGAAGATACCAAGGAAAAAAAGACACAGAATAGTTACTGATAACCTGTATTCAGTAGTTAGTCCAGCATGCTGGTGAACTACAGATAAGACAATATAAATTCTCAACAGACAACAGGACACAGGAAAGAAACAGGTTTTCTTCTTAATTAACATAACAGGTTAGTTAAAGTTGTGATTTTTCTGTTTTGATGGACTATGTTTTTAATTTTCTTTGTGGTCCAAAGTAAGTAAAACTTGAAATTAATGACATTTTCCTCTTAGGACCAATGCATTCATATTCTACTATTACTGGTATTGCCTAAACGCACACAAAAAGTGTTAATAGCTCTTACATTTGTTTCCTGGTACTTTCACATAAAACATTAATTCTTTTTTATTGCAATGGTTTTAGTTGCAATAGTCTGGTTTTATTTGGGGACACTTTCAAAGTAACCAAAGAATGCTAGCAAATATTAGCATCGTTCAGGAAAACAAACAACAACTCATGTTTACTCTGGACAAGGAAGAAATATTTTCCTTTTAAAAACGGTCCCTGAACATTTAGGTCTAACACCCTCACCTTAAGCAATATCAGTCTATACTTTCTATTACTCTTGTACCATTAAAGGTACAAGAAGGCTTTTCTTTGATTTTAAGTCCTAATTTAAGTTCCTTGAAATTGTCTCATTCTGACCACATGCACAAAGTTATCAGATAGTCAACAAATCCAAACTCAGTACACTATTGTTTGATGAGTACTAGTGCAGAATAGTTTAAACACTTGAGAGATCAAACAGTAATCTACAGCAATACTTAAGCATGGCATCTCCTGCTGTCAAGCTTTAGGCTGTGTTTATTTTCTCTGATAAAGAAATGTGGATTTTATTACTTCAGAAACAAAATGTCTATTTTTGTCTTTAATGAAATACTAACACTTTAACGAATATTTTTAGAAAGTTTGATTTCTAAGCACTGCTCTCTTCTTAGGAACATTCCTGGAAAACCTGTGGTTTTGTTAAAGCTTCTCCTGCTACTTGGTTCCCAGTTAAACCAATGTGTCCAGGACGAGCTGCAAGGCAGCTATTAGGCAATTATTAGGCTTCAAGTTTCCTACAAAGAACAGGCACAGAACTGAGGGCAACTTAGAGGCACTTTGTGTCTCAGAGGTGAGAAGCTGGAACACCTGCTGAGAGCTGTGGTTGCTCAGCCTGGAGAAGGCTCCAAGGAGACCTTAGAGCAGCCAACAGCAGAGATGGAGAGGGGCTTTTCCCAAGGACAGTGGCTTCAAACTGAAAGAGGGTGGGTTTAGCTAATATATTAGGAAGAAATGCTTTACTATGAGGGTGGTGAGACACTGGAACAGGTTGCCTATAAAAGCTTCCCCATCCCTGGAAGTGATCAGGGCCAGGCTGGGTGGGGTTTTGAGCAAGATGTCCCTGTCCATGGCAGGGCCACTGGAATTGGATGATCTTTAAGGTCCCTTCTAATCCAAACCATTCAATTTTATGATCTGCCACTTACTGTGCTCCACAGGTAACTTAGATTCTACACAGGCTGGGAGCACAACTGCCAATGCCCTAACTTGAATCATTTCATTACAAACAACCGAGGCTAATATGCACGTGACTTCAAGGAACAAAAAAAAACCCCAAAATCCAGTAAAAACAAAACACAACTACTTTGACTGCATAGACTTCCCTCCTTAAACTCAAGGAGTTACATAAAAATTGAGTGGGCTTTTTTTCTTTTTTTTCCTTTTTCTTAACAACCTCAAGGATCTAAATGAAAGAAAAAATATGTAAAAGTTTAGAAGAAAGATGGCCACTAAGCAGCAGTTCTCTTACCCTGTGTCAGTGGAACCCATCCACTAGATGTCAGTGTCCTCTTGGGCAGAGAAAAACCTTGGTTCCCAATGGAAATAGGGCAGCTGGCAGCCCTTGGTTATCAGACCAAGTGTACAGGAGGAAATTCTTATCAAGCATCCATGGGCCACAACAGGAGCAGTCAGGAACAGCAGCAGTTGTGGGTAAGAGACACAGAACAAATATAGCCCTAGACACAAAGCTCAGCCAATAGAGTTGAGAACCTCATGACTAAGAACTCTTTCATACAACATTACTGACATTTTTCAGGATGCTGAACATGGGTGTTAAACAAACCTGAAAGACCAAGTTATTTGTGTTTCCTACTTCCTGAAACACTCCAAAACACCAACCAAAACAACAACAACAACAACAATAACAACAACAACAACAAAAAAAAAACCAAATAAACAAAAACCAACCAAAAAAAAAAAAAGAAAAAAAAAAAGAAAAAAACCACAAGCCACAAGAGTGGGTTCTACCTCTACTAAAATGTAAGTCCAGCTTAAAGAGGCTTAGACTTGGAAGCAATAATATAAATTATTACAGTACAGTGTGAAATCCTCTGTGATAGGCATGAAACACCACACCCTAAATAAAGGGCAAAGCCAAAGTCAAAGTTCAGGCACATTAAGTGACTGCTGTCAGAAGAAATTAGTAGCTCTTTCTATTCACCTGCACTACATCTAGATATTAAGGCAAAGTTCTGAATAGAATATTTCAGTTGGAAGAGACCTAAAATTATCATCTAGTTCAGCTGCCTGACCTCTTCAAGGGTGTCTAAATTTAAGTCCAAAAGGAGACTACTAGGAATATAAAAGTAATCTTAAACTTGACTTCAGGACCATATTTGTAAACTAATGACACCTCTACAAATCATGTTGGGCTGATGGGCAAGAGCATTCCAGAGGGGATGCAGCATCATGGATTATAAAAGAAGACACACAAACAAGCAAAGTGAGAACTAAGTAAGCCAAATTTTTATGTTGTATTTTAATGCACTCAGGATTGTATGAAACCTATAGAATCAAGGAAATGATCACTGTAGTGGCAGCATACACAAGAAGCCTCTTGGTTCTTTTGGAGGAGACTGGGAAGGATATGAAGTTGAAAAAATAGGAATTAAGTATTTCAGAGGGTTACGAAGTATAGATTGCTTTCTTTTTGAAGATATGGGATCAGTTTGCCAGAGAATCTTTCGATCCCCCAGCAAGGAAAACACCTTGAAGCCAAATTGAACAAGTACAAGACGTGGCTAAAGACACATTCTGAAGAACTACTTAGAGTTACTGCTTACATCTGTTATTCTTGCCAGACAGGAAAAGGTTAAAAAAAAAAAAAAAAAAGCCACAATTTTTTCTCTTAGAAATAGGCACTTAAAAATAAAAAAAAAAAAAAAAAAAAAAAAAGAAAGAAAGAAAATGGGGGAAGTTGAATGAAAGGAAATTATACAGAACTAAAAATGTAAAACACTTGCAAGCAGTCCAGGGCCTGTTGAAACATGCCAGGTAGCAGTAACCTGTCCTGACCAGAGATGGGCTCTGGTGTCCTATGCTGATCAAACTGCTGCTACTATGGGTAGTTCTGAGCTTCTACTCAGAATCTGCCATTGAGAAAGACTGGGAGGATGGCTCCATTTCATTCCTGACATTCTCACAGTATCCTAAAGTCACAATACAGTATTAGACTAGGTACATATTTGATTCAACACATTACATTGTTTTAACACTCTGAAGAACCTGAAAAATATCATATGATCCTAAACTTCATCTCCTTATCTTCCTTCCTCTTACTAATACACCTATTGCACTATGTGCACCAGACTGCATTGCACTGCCTGGAAAGAATTAAGAAAAAAAAAAAAAAATCTCATTCATGCTATTATTTTCTCCCAACCACCACAACTGCAGTTATGATCATTTGAATTGGTCATTTGTTTATAACCAAGTTATTTTTAAGGAACTGTCTGTCTTTTACTCAGATCCTATTTGCCCATGCAAGTCTAAGACACTTTTATGCTGCAAATCCAAAGAAATCTCAAGAAAATTGCCCTCAATACAGAAATAACTCCAGCTTTTATTTCCCATGTGTATATATGCCCTACAATAACACTGTGCTTGCTGGTCCATCTCTTTCCAAGATAATTGTTTTGATAATTTTAATGAACAAGTACTTCTTGAGAACAGCAAAAAAGGCAACCAGGGGAACATCCTGGCCAAATTCCAACTCTTCAGCATTTCCTGTAAGCCTTATTTAGATCATGTCTTCATTTACCTTGCTGACACTATTGGTTGGCCACATACAGTGATCTGTAGATTCATGTACTCATCTTCTTTCCCAATTACGAACATACCTATGGTACCATGTGTAGCAGATTCTAATTTCAACAGCACTAAAAAAAAAAAAAAAAAAAACACACACCCCACACCTCCCCCCAAAAAAAAAATTTTTAGTTTTTAACATTTTGAGATCCTTTCCAGGCAGCATAAGACAATCACATTCATACTATTCTACTGTACCAAACACCACAACTATTAATATTCAACTTAATTACTCTGTTCAAGTAACAAACCCATCCTCTCGGCACACAGTAGCCTTTACAAAACAATACTTTTCATAGTTTATTGATTCTGATTTCCTTATTGTTAATTATGTACCTAAATGTTTAGATACCACCCAAACCCTGTAAATTACAAATGCTAAAGGGTTAGTGAGATTGAATGGAAATCACACATTTCGTATTTTAAGAAATCCTCAAAAAAAGGAAAAAACAACTAAAGTAGATTCTAGGCCTTTTCTACCTTGTAGAAAATGGCAAGTTACCACCTTGGATACAATTCTAAGGCATACTTCAGATTTTAAAGAAGTTTCCCTCAAGTTAAAACCATAAATGTAAAAACCGCTATTTATCTGCTTCCTTCCACCATATATTGCAGAAGTTAACAAATAGAATACAGGAAAGACAGGTTTTGATGATCTACATGATTATAAGATAAGGATAGAGGGGTTTCTTTCTTTATAACTTTGGGATTCTTTAAGTTTGGTATGAGCCATGCTTTATTAATGCAAGCCTGTCCAGCTTCTGGCACAATGAATTAACACGAGGACAGAGTTCCATTCCCATCCTACAGACAAGGGTCTGCTGGTTTGTTTTTCCTGTACCAGAAGCAATAGTTAACATCAATGACATCAGCTGATTATATATTGAGATTTTCTCTGTTGCATCAAGTTTTAACAGTATTTCACCTCTCAGAATTTTACTCAAATTCTGTCACTTTAATCTTATTTCCTAAACCACTAATCTCCTTTATTGTCATTCCTTCCTCATCTCAGAGCAAATGCTGTCTGTACAGGAACTTGCTAGGGACACTGGCTGCAGCCTTCACTTGTCCATCTAGGAACAGGAAAGCTGCTCACCACTCAGTCAAGTATTCCTGTTTTCTCTACTTCCATCTACATTAAAAAAAAATCTGAGCTGTGGTCAAATTCACATTGTAATTCTGGAAAAGCAGAACGTCTTTCAGCAAAGCCACAGAATTAACAATGTGACTTGGTGACACTGTCAGTGGACACTCTGGAAGAGCAGCAGCTGCTGGACTGGCATCAGAAAGCTCCACTGCCTGCACAGACTAGTCAGGCCTTGTTCGAATGTAAAATACTGGTGACAGCTCCCAGCACAAGCAGAACTTCCTCCACATTTTTACTGTCTCTTTCAACTCAGCACATTGCTCAAAATACATTACCCATGGAGAGAGCAGCAGGCTGCCAACCTGCACACAAATAAGGCATGAACACCTTTCCTGCTTTAGGTCACTAAAATGCAGTGCAGTCTTCACAATCTGCTCATTTTGAACAGCTTCCTCCTAACCTTCACTCTTCTCTGCTGCCTTCTCCATCAAAATGTTGTTTTGCCTCCCTTAAGAAACATACACATTATAGCATTTTACTGAGTATTGAACTTAGATTTCAATTATTTAAAAGTGCAATTAGGTGTCATTTCTCCAATTTTAAATCCTTAAATTTGTGAAACTGCTAGTTACAGCTCTTCAGAATGACAAAATAAGTAGACAAAATACAGGAAATGAGGAAAGTTGCATTACCAAAGTTATTTCCTCCAATCTATCAAAGCCACTCTCAGGAAAAGTTAGATAAGGAAGAATCGAATTTAAAATTTTACAAAGATAGCAAGTACTAAACCAAAGTGGGGGTTTCTTTTTGTACCAAAAAAAAAAAAAAAAAAAAAAGAGCAACTGGGGAAAATGAGGCTAGATTGCACTAATCAGCTTAAAAAGAACAAGTAGCATTGCTGCTTACAGCCATAAAAACTATGACTTGCTCTTCAATGAGGAAACAGATGTGCCTTTAGTCAGAAAAAACCCAAACTTCTAAATTCCTATAGATGTTGAAGACTACCTATTGCAGTGTTTCTAGCTAGAAAATAGGCTATAGATATTGCATGAAATGTGGACTGGAGAGAAACTATGACCCTTCCCAAATATCAGAACTCCCTACTTACTACTAGGAGAATTATTAAAGCACAGTTAAATAGGACTCAAAGTTTCTCAATCTTATTTTCCCTTAATGGAAGTGGCAGCATTCCAAACCAAATCTGTATCTTTAAAAGACCTCAATTAATTTTCAAAACATCAGTTAAATTCACTCTCAATTTCTATATCTGCTGCTGCAGTTTGACTTTAAAGGACAGTACCATTTTTCTAAAGCAATGCCCTCTTTATTCCTTCCATTGTGATTTCCCTTAAAGGCTACCACCTTCTCATTCCCAGTTTCTAGCATTGTGCATCAGTATTCCACTGGGCAACCAGAACAGCTATTAATGCTAATAAGACTAGACAGGAATACACATTTGTTCTAAAGAGACAGTAACTGCATGACAAGTAATAGTATGAGACATACAGGATTGCTAAGTCCTGGCTTTAAAATGCAAAATACAGAAACACATACTCTACAGCCAAAGCAAATTAATTCACAGGAGCAGTGAAGTATCACAATGTCTTATCAGGATGCAAGTGCTTCTTATAGATGCATTAAGGTGAATAGCACAGGATGTGAACATGCTCAAGTACACCACTTACTAGAAGATTGCATCCTGGCCCCAGTGCAAGCCTCACTGCTATTCCCTCTGAATACTGACTGCATTCCTTGTAGCTGTCAGGACTCAATATTTATTTCTGAATACTCAAATCAGGCTTTCATCTCCATGAATCTCTGTAATAACCAAGGTTAGGCAACAGCTCAATGCTACAGTAGTACTTTTGAGGAAAGGGATCCATAAGCAGTATTACCTGGCCCAATACAAACCCTGAAATATTATTCCTGGTGAAATGAACAAACCACAACAGGAAAAGTCATAAGGGACACTGCATGAAAATTCTCACAAAGACCATCTAAACCAGTCTGGTTAAATCTCATTGTCCATAGTCATTAAAAAACAGTGACTGTCAGAGCCAGGTAACATTTATAAATGTAACTTTCTCTTTAAGAGGATAGCAAGGTCAATAAAATGTTTGGCTAAGCTACTCTGTTCTGAATTTAAAACCAAGACCCAATTAGACCAGCCAGTTCTATTTTGACCACTCAATTAAGAAAAAAGACAAAACCCCCACACATATACTTTCTTATAATCCAACAACTGATCATGCAATACTCACACAGTTTAAAAGGGTACCAAACAGTACTACAGATAATCATTTACCTTCAGTTAATCAAATCCATACAAACTGTATGAAGCCAATGCTTGTTCTGAAGAGCTTCTAGTCTAGAAGTGAGGTGAAATTGAAGAACTGTATTAAACTTATTCGTAAGGTTTCCC
Source organism: Sturnus vulgaris (assembly GCF_052056855.1). Lineage (NCBI taxonomy): Eukaryota > Metazoa > Chordata > Aves > Passeriformes > Sturnidae > Sturnus > Sturnus vulgaris. Next base: position 62,838,483 of record NC_142247.1, on the reverse strand, counting down.
ATTCATCATGCAATGGCTTCTGTCATCCAAAACCAGTAAAAACCAAAGGTTTTAGAAAAATAAGGAAATCGTTTTAGCAGCCTGAGGATAAGGTAGCACAAAAAGAATTGAAAAAAAACTAGTAAAATCCAATCACAACATAAAGAGGAGAGCAGAATTAAAATAGACCAGATTAAGACAGATTAGAGTTGATATGGCTCAAAAATACGTGTTGCAATTTGCATAAGATCTGACAGAAGTACTATGCCCAGTGGAAAACTACACACTTCACAGGATGATTCAACAACTAGTTGTCATAAATAGAGAATTCCTGAAGGATATCTTGTTTATATAATGTCCAGAAGCTAGATCCAATAAGTTAAAGACAAGTCAAAGACGAGAGTATGAATACAAGAGGAAGCTCACATGAGCAAGAATTTCTGTCTTTTCTTCCACAAAAATCCTACCCCCATGACCTTCGAGACAACCTTTGCTTATGCAAGATGTGTTGTGAATTTCAAGGGTTTCTCAAGCCCAACTGGCAAATTAAAATATTTTACGAACTTAACTTCTCACACAATATGAGAATCATATACCCACTAACCCATCAACCAAAGGAAGGAGAGAAGGTTGGGATCTCCATCCAAACAGATCTGCAGCTCAGGCATACAAAGTTGGTCAGCTGCTGTGGTGGGTTGGCCCTGGCTGGTGCCAGGTGCCCACCAAAGCCACTCTACCCCTCTCCTCTGCAACTGGACAGAGGAGAGAAAAAGATATAATGAAAGGCTCATGAATTGAGATAACGAGAGAGAGAGAGCACTCACTGACAGCCATATGGGCAAAAGAGATTTGACTTTGGGATATTAACTGAATTTATTACCAACAAATAACCAGAAGTAAAACAAATATTAAAAACAAACAAAACAAACCAAAACACCTTTCCTCCAACCTTCCTTCCCAGGCTCTATGTCCTGCTCCCAAGCAGAGCAGGGAGATGGGGAATGGGAGTGACAGTCAGTTCATCACATGGTTTTCTTCTGCCACAGCTCAAGGAGAGGAGTCCTTCTCCTGCTCCAGGAGGGGATCCCTCCCACAGGGACAGTTCTCCAGGAACTTCTCCAGTGTGAGCCTTTCCCACAAGCTACAGTTCATGAACTGTTCCAATGTGGGTCACTTTTCTATGTGGTGAAGTCTTTCTGGAACAAATTGCTCCAACGTGACCACCACAGGGTCACAAGTCCTACTAGGAAACTGGGTCCAGCATAGGCTTCACACTGTCAGCAGTCTGTTCCAGGGTGGGCTTCCCACAGGGTCACAGCCCTCTTTCAAGCATCAGCCTGCTCCAGGGTGGAGTCCTCCAGGGGCTACAGGCGGATCTCTGCTCTCCCCTGGCTGCAGGGGCACAGCTGCCTCACCATGGGCTGCCCCAGGGGCTGCAGGGGAATCTGCTCTGGCACCTGGAGCACCTCCTGCCCCTCCTTCTGCACTGACCTGGGTGCCTGCAGGGCTGTTTCTCTCTCATATTCTCACTCTGCTCTTGTCTGGCTGCAATTACTTCTGCACAGTAACTTTTTGTGTTTTCTTCTTAAATATGTTACCCCAGAGGTGCTGCCACCATCACTGGTGGGCTCAGCCTTGGCCAACAATGGGTCCCTCTTGGAGCCACTGGCATTGGCTCTGTTGGATGTGGGGGCAGCTTCTCAAAGAAGCCACTCCTGTAGCCCCCACCCAGTACCAAAATCAGGCCATGCAAGACCAACACAGCCACTTTCCCACAAGAACAACATTCCATCCTCTCAGCTTTCACCAATAAACACCAGATTCCAGTACCACACTAAAGAATCTGTCAGCAGGGGAAGGGGAAACAAACCCCAAGATAATAATTAAATATTGTCTGCTTTGTTATAATTTATCTTATTCAGGTGTTCCATGCAACTATTCCATCTACACCATCAGTACACAATCTGGGAAACTCCCGAATCAGCATCAAGTTCTGGGGGTGTTACAGCGTTACATAATACAACAGCCCAATAAAAAATAAACCACATGGCACTCAAAGAATAGAAGAAATTCATTTTTGCATTTATTTACAAAAGCCAATTCCAGCGCCTCCCTGACATGCCCTACATGATCCCCTACCTAGCAAAAAATCATGGTCATTTTTAGTTCCAAAGGTACTGCCTCCAGAAATAAATCAGCTCTTTACTTATATCCCTTCACTGAATTCCCTTGTTACTTCACTGCTGCTTTTCTCACTTCTAAACATATATTGACCTCATATACACTTAGGTAACTTCCAGATATACTTTCTCCCTAAGAGCTAAAGACAATCCCTGAAATTTTTATACCCACATAGTTAGTTTCATTGGATGATCATATCATCTCACTGTACCAGACAAGGGATATTTTTTCTATGAATACAGGAAGAGAAGCCCATTATGTATGCTGTAAGGCTGGAGAAACAGGATGCTGCCTTCATTTTCACACGATCACCAATTTAAACAGTGCTAATGCTTTTTAAATTGCTGTGCCTGAAAGACATGTTGCTATAGCTTTGCACCAAAAGTACTACAGTGTTTAATCATGTATAAGGTATCAAATGCAAGCTCACATTCAGGCTATTCCATATTAGAATTAGTTATGGAATTAGCTAGCATTTTAGAATGACATATTCTTTCCCTTTAGGAAATCACACTGATTTTATAGCAAAAGCTTGCTGACTTTGGGATACATACATTTTTTCAGTGTTACTGGTCTCTCACTTTAAATAATTTATCAACAGGCTATAGATTTCTGTAATTTGTAAAAAGTAAAACTAGGCTTCTCTGCCACAGTTTCACCTGCTCTTTTCAGAACAACAAAAATAGGAAGTTGACATCTCAGATAATTTGCAAGCTACATTTTCACCACAAAAGGGAAAAGAAATGAAATCTCACATTTCATCATCTTGGTCAAAATGTTAAGAAAATAGATGGCACTAGCTGAAGAAGCAACAGTCGCAGCGTTACTACAGAATGCCAGGGCAATTTCCACAGCAACTCTGTGGATTAGCCTCTGGAAAAGTTCTTCAGTTTATAAGGAAAATATAAAAGGTTGTGACAGGGCTTAACCTGTAGCTTAATAGCAACTTATTTCAGAGCATTCAGTTTGAAAAGCAGATTCATGTCCAAAGCTTTAAGTGCCCTTGTAGCACTTAATGCAATTTTCTAGCAAAGAGCTATTAAAGAAAACAACATATATTTCTCCCTTCTAGGCCTAGTGCTCATGAAGTAGAAATAACAGAAAAACAAAGCATCTCTAAAACACCGTATTTCTTTACTAAAGTAAATTCCAATGTGTGCCTGTAGTACTTTCCAAGTCCTTTCTACCTGCCTAAAATCAGTCATTTTTCTCCATTAACATTTACATACCGTTATTAACATCACAGTTCTGTTTATGTAACCTCAAAGAAAATGAGTTGAAATTAATTTTACAGTCTGATTTGGTCATAATAAAAACCTACACAGTTTTGTGTAACCACCTAAACTACTAAAATGGAAATCTTAGAAGTAACTGTTGAATACTTAGAGCTATCTGGGGACATTCACAGTATCTAAGAGATTATTTCCTTCCTTTAGCAGTTTGTGCAACAGGGGTGCTGCCCTATAGGTAATTTATAATTAATTCTACTCTGCAGGAATTCTCAGTTTCTTGAAGCAGTTCAACTAACCTACATATGCCCTTCCCTCCAGAACACTGTTTCATTTTCCAGCTTTATTTTGAGCTAAATGTTTCCCCTGAGTATTCCTACTGGACAACTGCATTCATTTCAATTAACAATTACCTATTTGCTAAAATTATCAGAATATACATGAGGGAGTAAGTAACAACAAAAGCATTCCAGTTGTAATCCTGCTTCCCATGCATGAAGGTAAAGATTCAAACAGAAAATAAAGGAAGAATTAAGACTTCTTTTCTACATGCGTAGAAACAGTGAAAAAAGAGCTGTGCACTGCAAAAATGCAGGACATGATACATTTACCACTGAAACATCTCCATGATTAATTTTACTCATTCACAGAGTAGCCAGGCATCAACTTCCAACCCAGCCTATCCACAGTCGAAGAGCAGTGCACTATTCCTATCACTTGTTCTTCTCTCTGTTCTGCTTTCTATATTAATTGATCTCTCAGTTTTGTGCAGTGAAACAACTGGACAATTAATCCAATAAGAACATTTGTCTAAACAGTCAAAGTGTCAAGTACCACATGTGCTACCCACACACTTGAGGAAAAAAAGACACTGTTCCATCAGAGGGTTATGCATTACAGAGTCAAACAATCAAACAAGAAGTGAAACATTTAGGACAGAGTAGAACACTATTCAGGCTTCTCAAGAGCAGTGCAGTTCCCACAGCAATCAGTCATTTAAACAGGATGCATAATCTACACTGACAAGTCCTCTGAACACTTGGACAGGAAATCCATGAAACATCCTTTCAGTTTGGAACTGAGTTATTCAAAGATAGCTGTGTCCTTCAAGAACTACCAGGAGAATAAAAATAATGCCATACTATCATAATAGAAGACAAAATGTATTTTTAAATGTAATCGTCAATGGAAAACAATATGAAAATTCTGGAACAGGCCCCTGAGACTCTCAGTTGTTACAAGGAGCTAGAAATCATGCCACTAAGTCCAGGAAAAATGTGCATGAACCAGAACCTAGAATTAGTCTAGCTCAGCACAAGAAATTAATTTTGCATCCATGATATTGACCCTAAAGCAAATAAGAAAGATAGCAAGGATAGCAACAATAGCAAAGGTGCTGACTGCCCAAGCTCAATAAAAGCAGGAACATAAGACATCACTCAAGTACCACATTCCTGTCAGCCTCTCTGTGATTTCATTTAGTGCCCAGAGGAACAAGCCTTGGCCCCTTGTTCCCACTGCAGCCCCGCTGCACAGCTGAATGATGGTCATTTACCTCTTCAGAACCCCAAAACCACACTCCCACACTGATCCACATAGAAGCTGTTCCTCCTGTGATCACAAAGAATACAAAATAGCTGTGTGTTTTCAGAAGAAAAACAACAAGTAGATGTCATCCACATGAGACAGCAAGAATGACAAGACAGCAGGACAAATGCAGCAAGAGGTAAAATTGTTCAAGGGACACCTCTGTACCATGACCTTAGTAAAACAAACCCAGCTACACCTTACAAGACTACGTAAAAAGGAAGTTAATGTAAAAAAAGTTTCTTTAAAAATTACAAGTTCAGTGTCATAACTAAAAGAGAGAGATTAAAGTAGTACATACATTCTTTAAAGCAATATGGTTTTAGCTACACTAACTTCCCCTTAGAGGCTGATGCTTTTCAATCCATGACTTTAGACACCAAAAATCATAGCAAAGATCGGGCAATTAAAACTAATAAATTTCAATCATGTTTAGGAACCATGTTTTTGCTCTCCAACATCTAAACCATGAAGTGCCCTTCTGCCAAAAAGGAAAGAACACAAGTTATATGGATACTCTTAACAATTGTGGTAAGATTTCTCCAAATCACAGCAAATCAAAAATAGAACAATCCAACCAATCCATACAACACTTAAAACTTTCAGTCTTCTCATATAGTTGCCCCTGGCACATTCCTAACACTAGGCAATTCAATTCTTTCTGCAGAACTAAGGGAGCTCAAAAGTAGAATTAATACAGAAAATTAACTGTCAGAAGCATTATGGTAGGATTTCCTTCAAACTACTGATGCTTCCTTCCAGAAATCTAATGTATGAATGAAATATGTTTCTTTATTTGCTTTTGCTCCTAATGACATGTGTAGCCCATAAGGCAACATCATTCATAGCTTCAGTCCTCTCGTAACAGCTAGATATTTTCCCCCATTGAAGGAACTGCCTTGCTACTTTTTAGAGCTGATAATTCAATTCTTCCAGGTTTTACTTTCAGAAGACACTTCCATTAGGACAATACCGCCTTTAAGTCTTCCCATAAATTAACACAAATAAAATTGCCTTTTAAAGAAATTAAAAGTATTGGCTTGTAGGAGGACAGATAGGAGGAAAAATTAGGTCAACTAAACTAGGTCATCCACTTATACCTCGATTTATCTGGTACCTCTTGGGAAACATTTTTCTCTACTTGATCTTCTAGCTGTTTAAGAATTTTTTCAATATAAAGCTGATGACAAAACGGTAGCTAGAACAAGGCCCTCAGGGACACAAGCAGTAACTTTCCTATGCAAACCTCCGTGACTAAAACATCCTGACACCAGTATTTAGATACTTTAAAAAAAAACAATTTCCAGCCCAGAAGGACAGCCCTAAAGCTTGACAGACCTGACTGTGCTTTCTGATCTTTCAATTCTTTCCTTAACTTGCTGCACTGTCAGCTTCCCTAGCAAAGCTACTGGCTTTGCATTCATGTTGTCTCACCAATATTGGGTCTGAACACAACCTGGTTTCTTGAAGATACAGAGGGACTCCAGACACAGCTCCAACAATACAGCCACTTTCTGGGGCTCCAGGTTCCAGATCCAAAACTCCACAGCCATACCAAAGTACTCTCCTTTCACAAACACATTCTGATTGCTCAAATTTGAACAAATAACTCACGAGTTAAGTTTATATTAGCAAGGTTTTTTGTCAGATGAAGCAGGAAAACAAAGAGCTTAATCTCTCTGCACCATTCATGTGCTAGTTAAAAGAAATAGAAATGCACGTCCATGGTTCATTCAGGGCAAACACACACAGCTGAGTTATTCAAGCCTGTGCTGGCATAACCATGGCAATTGTGGAGTACAACAGCTTGAGGAAAACACTAGGATGCAAACACTGCACTTCCTGAAGAGTGCATGAAGAGCTCCTACTCTACCAAATCCACTTGTGCTTTACGCAGTTCCTTATCTGACTTTTAACACTGATGCCTCTCCCTAACTGAAGGCTGTTTTATAAGACCAAGAAAAAAACATCATCTACCATCTGATTTCAGTTCTAGAAATGCATACCCAAGGCACTTGGTACAGTTTCAAGTCTTCCCAGCACTAAGAAATGCATTACTATTTTCCCTACTCCAAAAAGTCCTTTGTACTAAGCATACTATAGTGAAACTGTAGCAGTACTCAATGGAATATCCACGAATCTTAAACAGTAACAGTGAAGAAGATAAAACATAATTTCTGTTTATTACAAATCAATGGCTTGAATAGATTAATATAGAAGCCTCAGACTTTTGTTGCACTCATGATCAACAAATTTATACATATTAGATAATCTGAATATCTGATTAACCTTGCCCTGCTCGCAGAGCTGGTAACTTATATTTAGCTATAACAGCATCAAGGAAAAATAACCTGAACCTACTGCAGTTTTAAAGTAAATTACATACAATCCAAATCAAGAAATTCATACTATAGAGCAGTGACACATATGCAGAGTAGTACATAGACATACAATCATACATATACAAATACATAAGTACGTACATGGAGCTACAGAACTACAGATTAGGGTCTAAGGTTGATGAACTATGGTCACATGAGACATACCCATATATAGGTATCTACAGATATTTATCTATCTTATACACATATCTAACTAAATACAGCAAAAGGTGCTGTAGAATTGAGGTAAGAATAAAAACAAAGTATGTATTTGACATGCTATTTAAATTATTTGGAGTGCATGTAGTATGCCATGAGGTGCAAGGTCAACATTACCATTTGCTCCTCCTGAACAATTCTTTAATATTCTGCAAAATCCATACACAACCCTTTATTCCATGAGAACAGTAGACTTACACACTACTGTCTTTGCAAAATGAGCAAACAGAACTTATTACCACACAAGATATTTGACACAACCCAGAGCATTGCCTAACTGACTTGGTTTAGTTTCATGTACTGAAAGAACAGCAATTTCAGGCAGAGTTTGCAAGTTCTTATACCTCAAGGTCACTACAGCAGCCTTGTGGCTGTATTCAAATGCCTCTATGAAAATTCAGAATGGCATCTCTGAAGCAACAGAAACAGCACTCATTTCCTCAGAAGGGGACAAAGAAGCTGAATATTTAAACTGAAAGATTGTTCATGTAAAATTGCATTTTCATATAACATTGAATGAACATATTTCACAAAATTGCAGAAGCCTCTAAAGTTTGGGTTTACTGAAATGACTATTCAGTCACTTTGCTCAACCAGACTGGGTCCATGTAAAAGAAGCTTTATGAATGATCTTGATGACTGTAACTGCACACAATGGAGTAATGTGCTGGGGTGTGCCCCCCACATACAAATTAACAGCATCTTGCTGAAATACAATTAACGGAAACAAAACTTTAAAAGTACATTTACACACAAATTTAAGCATAATATGAAAGGTGATTACTAACAGATCCATTATTTAACCCTGAAATGATAAAAATGCACAAGGCATATCTAAAGTGACAGTTGCCTATGACCTATTAACTCATTGCTAAGAGCAGAGTTTCACATAACTGATCAGCTGTACAACACACAGGTCATTTTCTCCAAGGCAATTCCTCCTTCTGTCACACTTTAGGGGAAATAAGTGCTCCAAACAGTTGATGTTTTTTCAAAAGAACCTATTTTCAAGAATTCCAGCCAAAGCTCTGCTTAAACCAATTAAATCTTGGATTTGAAGTTTCAAGAAACATTTTTCCCAGATTAACCTTTACAGATACAAATAACATCTCTTGAAAAGACAGCATGCATTTTATAACACATATGACAAAGTATTAGTGTTTCTAACAATATATTATAAGCACAAAACTCATTAAATAGTTACTAGAAAACATAAATTCCAAAAATGTCTATACAGTGGGATCTTAAAAAAAAATTTAAAAGCAGAGATAGTAAAAAAAGATAAATGTTTTATAAGTTTCCAGACTGTACGCCTGCCTTCTAAATTTGAAATATATTTTCACGGATACTCAAGACACCTCTTGAGCACTAATAATATTTGAATCAGAAAGGCTTATGCAAATGCACATTAATACACAGACAAGCTTTTAAGAGGGGCATTTCTGAAGTGCTACAGTTGAATCCCTAACGCTGTTCCAGAACCAGAATAAAATCTACGTCATGACTGGCATCAGTATGTGGGCTTTCACTATGTATCTCAGTAGTTTTAATTCAGTATACTGTAGACTGTTCATTTTAAGCAGCCTTTAGGCACCTTAGAAATTTTCCAGAAAATATCACCAAAAACAAAAAGACAAAAGCCTCAAAAAATGCACAAAGCAAGTTTTATAACATCTGGTGTAGCACTTCCTATGATCAGCTACATTTTAACCTTACAAGTCAAGCACATTCCATCTCCCATTTTTTTAAAACAGCATTTTCAGAAAACAATCAGTTAAAAGTGCTTAAATACAAAAATGTCAAAATCAAAACCAGCGAGAGGTAAGAAGCATAGAAATTAGTTTCTTACCTGTTTCAAACCATTCAAATTCCCTTTCATACTTCAGAAAACAGCATCCTGAGTACATAACTCTTTCCAAACCTAAAAGTTTCCACTTAGGCCAATTGAACAGAACACAGACACATAATATTCAGTTGAGTTAATTACCTGTGCCCTCTTGAATGAAAGGCATAAAGAAATCTGTGACTAGGTGTAACAAAGTTGGTAAAAAAAAAAAATCATTATTATTTAGATGGATGATCTAAGACAAGATCATTTTGACATCACTACCTCCAAGAGCAGCCGAGGGTCCCCTACACAGTATCCATCAGAAAAAATGCATTCTCAGCCATACACGGTGTTCCATGACAACAGATTAGCCAGATATCTAACTCAGAAGATGAAGCAAGACTGTCATGTACCACAAAACAATTCTAACATCTGATTTTTGAAGGTAAAGCTTCACACTATTCATATTTCAATTCTCCTTTTACAACAGCAACCTACATCAAACAATAAAAATGAGTGTGTCAGAATGCTTTTGTCGTGACTATAACGAAAGAACACAAAAAATCTGTTAATTATGGGTCAATTAAAATTTAAAAATAAATCAGCAAATAATATTTATCAAGGTCTTTCTAAATTCTAGAATAGCTGTTTTCTTTTCCTCCATATGGAACTTTGACTTCTAACCCTTGTTTGATGTAGGACACATGCTCATTACAAAAAAATCAGAACCTAGACCACGTTGGTTGTATTTATACAGCATGAAACACCAAGAGGAAGTAATCTATATTTATTTCCTTCTACTCAAATAGCAATGTCAGCATAAACCCAGGAAAAAGTATACTCCTTGGATGTACTGCGACCATAGTAGCAAAATCCTAACCTGTATTATTTTAGGAAAAAGCCCACTTGCCCCATATCCACATATACATGATTCCTGGCAAGGCTTACAGACATGTCTGTTCTGTTTTCAAACTATCCACTTCATTTAATCCTAAGTGTACACGCCCAGAGTATTGAAGTGATCTACCAAAGTCCTGCTTACTTCCTATTGCAAATTAATTAAATATATTTGATTTCCAGTAACAAAGTTGCTACTGGTGCCCAGATTACAGAATTTATCTTGTTATCAGGAGGATGTGGGGAGGCACTGGTGGAGTGGGTAATAATCAACTTTCCACCTTCCAAGCAGAAGTTGTTTCCAGGTATGTCAATGGCATTATTAAATTGTAGTCTTAGTCATCTACACTCTGGACTTTCAATAGCAATCAGCCAGGCTTATCAGGCTCCCTGTGCACACCTCTAGCTTCTCTACCCTCTCCTCCAGCACTCCTTGGCACCCACACGTACTTTCATTCACTCGGGCCTATATGCAACTCTCTAAGCCTATTACTTAACACATTCAAAGGCAACAAACCTAAAGGTAAAGAATTGTTTTCATTTGCATTCACCCACTATTCCATTGATATTTTAGATTCCATTTTGACTTGGAAATGAAGCGATGAGTAACAGCAAATCCTATTCCACAAACTTGCCACTATTTAACAGCCACAAAACATTCTGCACTTAAATGAGAAAACACAACTTCCCTTCTCAAAAAATATCTACTAATTCTTTAACTGAACAGAATATTGAAACTTATATCCCCTTTACCTCTTTCCTTCTTTCTTCTCAATCATTTCAAAGAGAACCTAAGCATGGCTCTGTTAAGGCAGCCAAATACACCCCAAAACACATACCCCAAGAATCCCAAAATACCCCAGTACATTCCTAGTGAAAAAAAATTAAAAACCAGCAACTATGATTCTTGTACTCACATTAATCTATGTCTGCTTTACTACATAAAGGTGAATACTAGAGATGAAGATCCTAATTTCCTGGTTTTACTATTATTTACAATATGAAAGTCAAATATTAAAGTTTGAAATACAAAGTGTTAAGAGGACAAAATAAATTTTCAACACAATTCTCCCCAAAATATTTAACACTCTTTCAGGTAATACATCTTTCTCCTGAAATGTCTTGCCCATTAGTTCCTATAATCTTATTTTCCCATTTTTACCCATATTTTCTTTTCTTGCTGCTACAGGAAAGAAATGGGAAAACTCACTGTCTATACCAGTGAAAGCTACAGAAACAGCATGCTGTGAAGGAGAGAAATTGAAACAAAAGCTATTTTTCCATACAGAAGTGCCACTGTTTCAAAGAAAGGATGATAAAAATATGTATTGTATATAATTTGACTACAGCAAAGCTAAAATATAAGGATAATTATCAGATATGAAATGGTAGAGGCAGATTAGGAGATCGAGAACAAAGTACTTAATATAGACGTTATTAAAAATGTCCCGCATTTTGCACTAGTCTAGGCTAGCTTTTCTGTAAAGTATATATAATTTACATGAACAAGACAGGTTCATCAGTGCAAGGCAAGATGTCAATTCCTGTTAAATAGCAATTATATTACTAAAACTATCACTTAATGAAAAGCTTCTGTCAAATTCTGTAACCTTTAAGCTCTCATGTGAAGATTTAGAAGGGTCCTATCGTTCCAATGCCATTCTTCATTTCACACGTTTCTCTCTTCCTTTCCCACACGCTCAGATGTTCCAGCAGCATACTTTTAGTATTTGCAAAATCCTGCCCAAAGAGCGTGGCCGATTTCCCACGGGCTCCCTCCCCACCCTGGATGAACTCGTTACTTCCCAAAGTCCACTTCCTCTTCCACCCTGGACCTGCCAGAGCTTCCAACGCCCCTCCGCCTTGCGCAACATCCGCGGCCTCCTCCCCACATTTCGGACAATCTCCGATACGACATCTACATTGAGTTGTTTTTTTTTTTTGTTCCCAGACCACTAGCACAGACTGACAGCTTAAAGGGCTAACGATGTGCTTTTAATCCCGAAGAGCGATGCATAATAAAAGCGAGCTACAAAGACAGATACGGAGGGCACTGACCCGCTCTCCTTCAGCTCTTCTGTGGGTCAAACTACATTTTGATATTATTTAAATGATATTAGAAAGTGCCAGCAACATCTGCCCAATCAAAATTATTGTTCACAGCTCAGACGACCAGTTCAAAAGATAGAACTCCCAAGATATTGTAACAGCTCGAAACAGCTAAAATAAACCAGGGAAAGCACTAATTCTCTAATAGAATTTTTCCCCGAGCGCACACTGACGGTGAACTGATCTGGAAGGAAGAAAGGACGAGGGATACAGGCAGGGCTGCGATGGGGGATGGGAGATGTTAGCGAAGGGAAGATGAATATTCCTCCAAGGACTATCAATACATTTAACACATCTCCTCGGAAAGGAGAGAAATCTCAAGCAGGCAGCTACAGGGTCAGATAAAAGGGGAAGGAGGGGAGGAGTGTCCGATTATCCCCAGCTGACATCACAGAAGACAACCCTGCAGAAAAAGGGGCTGCAAGGGCGAGGAAGCGCTCGCAGCCCCCCCCCCGCCCCCCCCCCGCCGCCTCTGTCCCCTTTATGTGCTCAGGGAAACAGCAGGGCGGGTGGATGAGGAGCCTCCCGGTGAATTTTGCAAGAGCCGATGACCACCACCTCCGCAGGAGCGGGGAAGGGCCGGAGCCGCGGTGACAAACCTCCCGGGGCTGGGGGGCAGGAAGGAGGCTGAATCCAGGCGGACACTCTCCCTCCCCCCGCCGAGCTCCGAAGTGGCGGTGGGCACGGGGAGCCGGCCGAGCCCCGGGGCACACAATAGCAGGTGACCCCCAGGGATGCGACGCCCACCGCCCCGACACCCCCAGTCTCGCGGGGGGATGGGGAAGGGGCTGCGGGTCACCCCCCCCGCCCCGGGGGGCGGCAGGAGCCCCGCCCGCGCCGCCGCGCCCGCGCCGCCGCCCCTCACCATGAAGTCGCTGGCGAAGTTGTCCTCCCCATTGTGGTCCGTGTCCTTCATGGCCTGGACTCGCTTAATGAATTTCCTCAGGATCTCCTCCTGGCTCATCCTGCCCCGCCGGCCGCCCTGCGGAGCGGGAGCCCCGGCCGCTCGCCCGCTCGCCCGCTCTCCGCCCGGAGCCCCCTCCGCCGCACGACCCCGTCACCCGGCTGCTTTCCTTCCCTTCCCTGCCTCGCCTCTTCCCCGCCCGGGCCTGCCTGCGGCCTGCTGGCTCCGCTCTGGCTCCGCTCCCGCCCTGCTCACGGCCGCCCGGCCGCCCGCTCCATCCTCTCCTCCCTCCGCCCGACCCTCCCTGGAGCAGCCGACACGGACACGACACGGCCCCGCCTCCTTCCACCCCGCGCACGCGCGGCATCCGCCCCGCCCTCTCCCTTCTTCCCCGCCCCACCACGGCGACGCCCCGCGCCCATTGGCTCTCCCGACCGCTGCCTTGCCCTATTGGCGGCCGTGCACGCCAATCACCGGCCGGCCGGGCTTCGAGAGAGCGCTCGCTGGGCTCCACACCTTGCCTGCTCGGCCGGCCCTCCCCACCCCCCCCGTTTCCCCTGGATGGGATCGCCCGAAGGGCGCCTCATGGAGCGCTGGAAGGGACCACTTGGAGCGCGCGGGGGAGGCTGAGGGCAGCAGAGCGCGGTTTCCCCTGGCTGGAGCACAATGGGCGGCGGTGAATGCCCGCGGCGCCGCGCCGGGAGGCAGCGGCATGTCGGGACATGTAGTCTCGACAGCGCCGCGTCCCGGGGCTGGGGGCTCAAGCAGCATCCCGCTGAAACTCCCGCATCAGAAGGGTCCCGCTCCGGTGGGAAGCCCGCAGCCGTGGGAAGTGCCGGGGGGTCCCTGCGGCGGCGGTGCCGAGGCGCGGCGGCGGTGGACGCCGGGCAGCGGGAAGATGGCGGGGCGGGACAGGGCAGGGGACGGGCGCGGACACCTGGCCGGGGACCGCTCCTCGCGTATTTGTATGTATGTACATTAAGTATATATATGTGTGTGTGTGTTTGTATATTAATTATATATATATACACCCATATATATATATATATATATATATATATATTCTTTATTAAGTGTATATATATATGTATGTGTATGCAGATAGATAGATAGACAGATCGATCGATCTACGTAATAAAAATGTCCGCAGGCTCAGCTGAATTATGGAACTGCCTCCGGCAGGTGTCCAGGCCGGTGCTAGGCGGGGAGACGGTCCCGCACCCCTCGGCACCGCAGCGAGAGGGCTCTGGCACCGCACACCTTCCTATTTTAAACATAGTGTAAAATCTCTGCTTTACGTGGTGTTGGAGGACTTGGCAATGTTTTATTTCATTCTTAATGTTATATGGAAAAGTTAAACTTCTTCATGTTTGGTGTCCTGATGACATTTATAACTTATGCTTAAGCGAAGCAAAGCAATTGTAGAGGTGTACATATGTATAGTCTCATAGCTTTATAAATATTCCAAGTGCAGTTTTTTAAAATGTAATTTTATTGATGAAGATCTGTCTACACGGACTTGAGTGACGCTGTCGATCCAGTAAAACTTTGTCACTCAGGTCAATGGTAAAGGTCCAAGCTGAAAGGCATAACCCAGCTAAGTCACTCCAGCCCAATCGCCCGTTCCCCACTGCTCATTCCCTGCCCCGGGAGCGTGTGGCACTTGCAGTCACACCAACACAACCCCAACAGGACACCGAACCGGCTCAGGGAACTCAGTCAGCTGCAATATAAGTCCATAGCAAATCGGTGTGTTTTCTTCTCTGATCATTCCATTAATCTGACTTTGTTACCAAAAGAAACCTACAAAAAGCTTGGTCTTCCTGTGTTGGTGTGAGATATTAGAAGGCTGCCAAAGAATACCGCTTCCTCATCAGTACAATGGTACATTACCACCCTCAGCCCAATTCAGTGTCCACTAACTCAGCATCTTCCTAGTGGAGGCGAGTTTTGAGATATGGCATAGGAGCCTGAACTGTCGCTGCTGCTGCATGGACACACATCTGCATCTGCTACAGTCATCTCTGGCAGAGGGGTAGGCTGGAAAATTGAGAGGCTTAGCATTTTCACATGACTTGCTGCAGATTTCAGCATCTTATTAAGGGGTTGGATATTTTAGCTGTTGATGTTCATCAACAAATATACAGGAGACATAGGGACACATGAATGAGCTAGAAAAGGGCATCAGTTCTGTGCTGAGGTTTAGTGAAGCACTCCACACAAACACATCTGCTGTCAGTCTCCTCTCCATGTCCTTTGCACCAGCTTCCATAACAAGCTAATCAACTAGCCTTGAAGAGCTATAAGAAGATCTACTTTTCTTGATTTAATTCCTCTCTTCCTTCTCCAAACCTCCTTTTCTACAAAGCCAAAAGGCAGCTTTAAAGGAAAAGACAGAAATTAGAGAGACCGGAGACCACAAGGATATCTGGGGCTTGGATCATCAGATAGTTTCTCCATGTCACCTTGCTGGATTTCCATCTGCTTAGGAAGGTTGCTGTTTGCTCAGCAGTTATCCTGGCAAATCTGCTCCTAGTGCCAGATGGCAGGTAACTTCAGAAAAGTGATACTTGAGACTACACAACCAATTAATGAGTCTTGAATGTTATATGGTTTTCTTCATTTATTCACACAACCGAGATACAGAGGAGGGGAAAAAAAGATCATGATGAACTTGATATCGTTATCGCCTTACATGAAAAGGACCCAGTTGTCAGTCTGGCCTCATTCACAATCTGCAACTTAACTGTAATAAATTGTTGTAAATCGGCAAGTGTAACCATGGCCTTTCATTTGGTTTAACTGATAAGAAGGTTACAGAGTCTCAGAAGACAAAAAAAGCCCCCAAACTAGGCGTGTCGCTAGCCAAAAGTATATATGAAATGAAGAAATTAGGAATAGCATGGAGAACTGTGCCTGGCATTGTCTGCCTGTGCATCTGTACCTGTACCTGTGAGAGCTGCAAACCAAATACCACCAGTTTTATCTCCCACAGCCCTGCAAATGCTGCATGAGGTTGTCTCATGTCTGTGCTATGAACTGACACCTAAAGCCTCAGCAGCAAAAATAGCATTTTAACTCAGGCTTTTGATTTGAGGCTCATACTATCTGGGTTAACCCCAGACATCTGACCCATGCAGCATGTGTGCATGACTGCATATTTGTGTAGCTGTAGGAGAGGGGCGGAAAAACAGACACACAGCGTGAATTACTCACCCTATAGATAGAACAGGAAGTTTCAACCCAAATCTGTAGAAAATTCTAGTTTTGTCTTAACAATCCATACAAGTATGGACTTTGAAGAAAAGCAAGTAAATCACCTACAGCTTCTCTGCTATAATCTTATTTTGTCTTGCTGTGCACTACTCCAGCTGCTTCAGGGAAGGAAGACACACAACTTTTTCTGTTCCAAGGTGGCTTCTCATGTTCCCACAAGGTAAACATGGTGCAAATTGGTTAATGTGCTTCCTGGCCTGCATACCATGGTGCTGCACAGTCAATGGGTGGGACTTCCACACATCCCAGTTTACCAACCTTCAGCGGTTTCTCTCAGGCTGAGATGAGCACAGGTTCGCATCAAAGCTGTTTGGCGTCAATGCCTCTGTGGCTTGGAGCTGTGTTCAAAACCCAGCGTCTATCTACCCGAAAGTTTGTTTCAGTAAGAAATCAAAGAATTGGGGTGGGAGGGAAGGGTGAAAGAACCCTACAGCTCTGAGTAAGGGCATCACCTCCTACAGTTTTAATTCCTCCTTTGTCCAGCGAAACAAGACCTTGTGTATTCCTTGTAATTTCGTGTGACTACATTACAATGATTGCTCACTTTGTCACCGGCTTCTTCTTCCCTTTGCAATAATCTGCAGACTCATAGACTTTCACTATTTGGAGTAATGCAAAAGAACCATAATGCACCATAACACTTTATGGCGTTGTAAAATTAATAATGCAATACTGAAATTGTAATTAAATTATGATCAATATATCCTGTACATGAAAGCTCAATTAATTTTATCTGTACTGGATGTCCGCAAAGCTTTTGTAATCAGAATTATTCAGGATAAAAAATAGATGTTAGCATTTATAGATTTCGTAATAACACTCCTGAAATATACTTCAAGTGCAGTTAGTTGGAAGCTTTCTAAAAATGTGGTGTTTCAATGGAAAATGCTGTTTCTGTAAAAGTTACATTTTCCACAGGAAACAATTTTGCCAATGTTTTTCTGCTTTCCGACAAAAACAATGCACTGTTATACTTACAGATGCAGAAATGTCTTTACCATTGAAGTCAGCACAACTTGGGTTAGGGACTCAGCACATGAAAGAACTGGAGCATGGAGTATAAATGCCAGGAAGCTGTTGAACAGCTCAAGGGTACACATAAAAACTAAGTCCAAGCGAAACATTTGTCTTTGATCTGACAAACTGAAATGCAATGTGTCTTTCCACAAATGTCAAAATGTTTCATGCTGGTTGAAAATAGTTAAATGAAACATTCTGGAAGATCAGGATCACATACTTTTTGTATACTCCTATTCTTAAAAAATTTCAGCATTTAGTCACTTTTGTTTCCAAAGAGGATAAAAATAATGTATCAAGTTTTCTGGATGATCTTCAGCTACAATTTAACCACTTAGATTATAAGTAACAAACTAAAAGACAGCAACCCCCTTGGAGTCTCAAAATTGTAATTTGTAAAACAAAAGGCACGGTGGACAATAGGCCTGAGTAAGATACATAGTATCCTTTGTATACTACAAATAAATTGAATTTCTAGTTTAAACCTGAAACTAATCTCACTTTAAATTAGTCATAAAGACCTGATCAGTGTCTGTATAATATGTTCCATTCATATTCATTAAGTGCAGTGTGACTGCTGGATTTCTTGACATTTGCCTCTATTACTCTCAGTTCAGCAATGACAGGCTCCTGTAATTACCACTGAAAAGACTCCTACTACAATTTAATTTTACCTGGCTTGCTTAGTTTTTATTTATTTATTTACCGTCTTCTGGGATTCATTGTGTGATAGTGCTAAAACCCTTTAAATGTGACATTTCTTATGCAGGTAATAAATATTTTAGACCAGAATTACTGAGTTTCATGATCAGTGCATATTTTGGAATCCTGTCTAAGTGTAATATACACCCCTCCACCCCATACAAACACAGTTTCAGTACACAGAAGAAACTTTGTTCTTGCTGCAGCACTTACTGAAGCAGCATTGAGGTTTAAAGTGTTTTTTAGGTATTGCTAGCATGCAACTGAAACAAAACTAAGAGTGTGCATTATGATCATCAGCATAATCTTCTACCATGACCAGCTTTAAAAAGAATATAACTGGGAAATACTGTTCAGACTTAAAATGTTTCTGCTGCTTTTTTGGTTGGTTGGTTGTTTTTTTTGTTTTTTTTTAAAGATTGTTGACTGAAGTACTTTTTTGATTTTTGTGAGTGGAATAAAAAGAACATTTCAGAATATAATCAATATTTTTCTGCAAGTTTTTAACAGTATCAAAATAAATAGCATCTGGGTTTCAAATTAATTGCTGTGTCCCCTTTTGATAGTTGCTGCTTGGTAGCCTCACTGTAAAGCCATCCCCGAGAGGCCTGGTGACTGTTATTTATACGTGTCACTTAATGCAGCAGGAGACCTGTTCTGTGCTATTGGACCAAGAAAATCAGGAGCCATTTTCCATCTGTATCTTTCGACCTTATTAAAATTGGACACAGAATTTCTGAGCTCTTCTCTTGTGCCTCGGCAGTGCTGTGACCCAGGGCGAGGGGCGTGGGTTGCTGCGGGCCAGCTGCAGCACTGCGGTGCTGCTCCGGGGAACCTCATTTGCCTCCCTGTGACAAAGCTTTCCCCGAGGGCATTCCCCGGGCACAGCCGCAGCACATCTGAAATGGAAATAGCAGCAGCAGAAGGTAAGCCTGTCACAGGCCACGCTAGGTATCTGTGCTCTCCAGCCTTTGCCTGCGAGTATCAGAAACAGCATTGTTAAAAAAACTGGCTTGTTTAAAAGACACCAGGGAAGAATGTGGATGTTCTAATGGGAGGCACTCATTCAAAATGTGATTTTGAAACAGGTAATTGAATAAAAATGAAGTTTGCAGTGTCCTTTGGAAAAAAAAATAGAAACCTTAATATGAAATTTCGCATCAATGAATCCAAAATGAATGAGCTTTGCTTAATTTATCTTGTTCAGTTATTGTGACTCAACCTCGAGAACAAAAGAACAAAAGAATTAACCAATTCTATTTCAGGGTTCTTATCTATTAGCATAGCAATATTTGTATCATCCTTAAACAAACCTTAGACTTGTTAGTCTCTAGTTTTACATTCATCAGTACACATTAAAGTATTCCCACTTCTCTAAAATGCATCTTTGCTGAAAATAAAACAAAAAATTGCTAGACAGCATCTGAGCTAAAATTATTAAACACTGCTATTTCACCTGGCATGAGCATTCTCTGGATGCACATACTATTCCATTTTATTCTGAAAATCCTATTAAAATAATAAGGACAGACACTGCTAAAGCATTAGATGGAGTGGTGAAACTGAGCTCCCTAAGAGTCTCTTCTGTGAAATGCCTGCTGTTATGACCTTTTGTAGTTATAATGGCCAGTTCAGATTCTCAACTATTTTGTAAAATTAAAAAAAATATTTCTAATAGTCTCTTAGGAGAAATAGTAAGCATTATAGTTTGGGAAACAAAACCAGATGGGAAGGGGGAAAAAAATAAAACTAAAGACACCCCTCCCCCTAAAGCCTACAAAAATTATACTATAGGGAGCCACCCTATATATGACCAGATCTGTTTATATATTAACTTCAAACAAATATGGGTACAGTTCCAACTTTATTATCTAACGTGAGTTTTCTCCCCACATTTCAGTGAAAGGTTTACTGTTCTATCTGTGCACTACAGCAAAGTGACATAAGCCAAGCATATACTGTGTCCAACAATATTCATATTTCATTATCAGAGAACACAACAATAGTTCCATTGTGTAGGGCAGCTTTCCTTGGAGGTGGAAGGAAGGCTGCACACAAGCTTCCAGAGTGGTCCAGAAATACGATGGTGACACCAGACTGGCTCATGTAAACAGGAAATCAAACCAGGATGTAAACTGGACTGCTTCCATATTCACTAATATTTAGCTAAAAATAAACAGTTTGAATAGAGGTAGGAAAGCCAATTCTCTCCGTAAACTCATTTTTCAACTTGAATTTTTCAAGACCTGACAGAAAAATTCAAATACAATGAGTCTTAGCGTTGCTCTATCAATGTGCCTGTAATGAGATTGCAGTAACTTCCAGAGGGCCTATTAGTGTGAAAAGGGCAATGGAAAGTCTCTTTCCAGAGAATAATAAGAGTGAAGAGGGATACAACTGATCTGTAAGTATATCAACAGATTTAAAAAATCAAAGAGAAAGAAGTCCTACTTAAGCTTAAGACAATGTAATCATAAGAATAAATAAATACAGATTGTGAAATCTAGGACTTATGAGCAATCTCTTTCTGAGAAGAATAAGGGGTTCTCAATCAATCCACACAGAGTAAGGAGGAGAAGCTGGACTTTTTTTTGTAAGATTATTATCTAATGCTATTGCAGTCTTCAAGACCATCATGTGGAATTCACCTGGAAATTTCTCAGCAGTCTGAAGTTCCTTATGAATTCTCTGACTGTTGAAATTAGGCCAAATTGCTCTCCGGCTTTAGGAATAGGTGAATATAGGGTAAGAACTGGAAAAGAACAGCAAAAGTCACCAAGTCCAAGCTTCTACCATCACATGTAAACCTGAATATAATCCAATTAATAACACTGTCAAGCTTCATCTCCAAATAAATTACATTATTTGCTTCCACTGGCCACAATAGAAGACTATTTCAAAACCTTTGTGCTATAACTCTAGGAGGTTTTTCTTATTTTCAACCTAGATTTTCAAGGATATTCTTTGCAGCACAAAGTATCTCTTAATCACATTCATCTTTGTTTTACTATGTTAGAAAAGTTATGCTTTTGCTCTACTCTTATGCCATAAACTGCTCATCATTTCTAACAGGGTATTCTTCATAGCTGGGGAGTCAAATTAATTCTTTAAGATGAATCAATCTTTCTAGGATGGGGAAGATTAGGTACGTGCCAAGTTCCAGATTATTGAAAAACTTCCCTAACCTCTGTATCTGCTTGCTGAGGATGAAGGCTAAAAGACACAATGAGCAGATGTAATTCTGAAGGAAGTAAGGAAACACAGGAGGAAGCTTTTTGGTTAGAGTTTCACTGCTGGTAAGCAAGAGCAGTATGTCACTTCCAGGGCTATGCTTGCTGCCTGAGCAGCAAGGAATGGCCAAAGATTCTCTAAAGGGTGGCTGTCATTACTGCCACCTGGAGTACTGCATCCATCTCTGGGGTCCTCAGCACAAGAAAGACATGGACCTGTTGAAGTGAGTCCAGAAGAAGGCCATCAAGATGGTTAGAGGGATGGAGGACCTGTAATACAAGAAAAGACTGAGAGAATTGGGTTTATTCAACCTGGAGAAGGGAAGGCTTTGGGGTGATTTAATTGTGGTCTTTCAGTACCTGAAGGGAACCTACAAGAAGGATGGAGAAATACTTTTTACAAGTCCAGGTAGTGACAGGATATGGGGGAATGGATTCAAACTGAAAGACAGTATTTTAGATTAGATATTAGAAGGAAGTTCTTTGCTGTGAGGATGGTGAGACACTGGACCAGGTTGCCCAGAGAAGTTGTGGATGTCCCATCCCTGGTGCAGGCCAAGATGGATGGAGCTCTGAGCAACCTGGTCTATGGAAAAGTGTCCATGCCCATGGCAGGGGGGTTGGAACAGGATGATCTTTAAGTTCCTTTCCAACCCAAACCATTCATAGCACATTCCATTAAAAGCTAATCAAGGCTTTAGCATTGCCATAGGCTATGTGACACTGGAATAGGACCCAGAAAGCAAGTAAGCCAACTGACCTAACCTTCAAGGAGGGCTCTTTCTTGAGAAAACAGTCCATATGATCCAATCTTGTGACCTCAGGCCCACTGGAAATGTTGGATAAGTAAATGAAAAAGTTGCCCAGATTTTTTTCTCCCTCTGAATGTAGAACTTCCCTAAAAACTTGAAGGCTGTGGAAAGAGAAGAGCCCAGACAGGCTTGGCCGTAAGCCAAACATCTTGGTTCAGGAGTCACAGTTCTGACCTGGAGACACACAAAGGATATCCTGGATGGCAGAGGTAGAATTTAAGTGACTGCTATTAGAAAGAGGAATCACATGTAGTAGAGGTGGTGCATGTTCTCATTCACATGCAAGCTCTATCTACACTATCTAGAAGCTTATGAGAAGGTGTAAATGCAAACTCTCTGACAAGGCCTGTAATGGAACTGCCCTCCAGTGCAATGGATTTTACTCTAACTTCCACCCTGTTCTTAGTCCTCAGGTCCCCAGGGATTGCCTTTCTTCCTTCTTTAGCTTTCTGCCACCAGAAAGTTCATTAGCATATTCTTATTTTGATCATTAATGAAGGTGATGAATAGTACCATTGAATGATCCTGTCCTCATGACTGAATTCTGAACAATTCCACTTGCAAAACAAACAATCCGGAAAAACAAAAATAGTAGCATGAGACTTCCAGTAGTTAAAACTCTTCCATTTTCATAGTACAGACTTCGGGCTTCTTAGCTTCATAGCAAACTAAAGTGAATGATAAAATCTGTAAATATGAACTAAAATAGAAAGACAAGAACGATTCAGTTGTGATAAAAGGAAATCTGCACAAAGAATGAGGGTAAAACACAATGCAGCTGTTACATTTCAGCATCATTTATTGAAGAAAATTAATACCAAGCTCTTTTAAAATAATCCTTTTTCCTTCTTTTATTTAGCTCTTATGTACAAAAATGCAGTATTTGCTTGAATAAATGAGTCATAAAACTATTTTGCACATGTATTTAACTATAATTTTCAAGCATGCACTCTTGAAAGTGCTACGACCTCAGCATTAACATAACTTGCTTGCAGTATTGATTGTATGTATGTGTGCTGGTTAATTATTTAACTTTGAAACTGCTCACTGTTTTATTGTTCCTGGTTCTACCAATTTGTACTTCTGGCAAGCATCAGTTTCTACTCATCACAGAAGAAACTCTACTTGATTAGAGTCAGAAACCATTCTATTTGGTTATATTTTCTAAATGCAACATGTTCTCTGTACATGGAATAAATTATATACTTGCTACATTACCAGATGCATAGTCAGTAGGCAATCTTCTGCAAGCATGGGGGGGTTTGTTGTTTTCACATTAATATTAACCATCTCAGTCAAAATGCAAAATTCACACTCACTGCCATCTGGATGATTGTAAACACAACAAAGTCCCCGGACAGTACTGTCTGGGGACTTTGTGTTCACAAATGGAGAATGGCTTTCCCTCCTTTACTGATGTAACTTCAGAAACAAAATTAGCAAGATAAAAATCACCATGAGGTATTATAGCATATACTAAGCTTTTTCAAAGCATTCGTGTCAAAGAATTTAACAGGATGTAAATTATTAATATGAAGGAAACAATGGCATAAGCATGTGCACAGAGCAACAAAGATAAAAGTTGTGCCTTTTATTACAGAAAGCATCAAGCAGATCGAAAGCATCCATGATGGAGAACACACTTGAGTATTTCTAATTTATGTCAGCAATAGTCACAGGCAATGTACAAAAATAATAAGCGGTAAATTTCTTCCACTAATGTGTTTTGAAGTTACAGTCTTGTGAAAGACACACTGCCTGGATTGTTAGTATTTTTTATAAATTAGTAAGGTGTCAGTGTGTTGGAATGATATATCTGCTAAGCAGTCAGGAAGTCTCCCATAACAAGATATATAATTGACAAACATTTAATAGATCAAATCTGCTCTATATACATACAGGCTGTCTTATTGGAAATACCTGCAAAATCCATTAGCAACTTTTTGGATTACATTCTTTTCCTCCCAAGCAACCAAGAACCAAGAACCAAGGAGCCTTTAACATAGTAAACCACTTACCATTTTTTCCATAATCTATCTGGCAGTCAATAAGTAGGTAATAGCATATCTGAATGCTTTGAATACTAAATGCAAAAATAGAGAAAACCAAAATATTCTCAGGTCCACACACAACTACTGAAGTGGAACACTCACAGAATTATTTGTACTCCTGGTTTAAATCTGCTTTTAATTTTAGCCTTTACTTGCATTATACAAATCCAGTCAAGTCGACAGTCACATTCCGTAAAACTGGTATAACCAAATAAACAGCCTTTTAATATGCTCAGCAAAATTCACCATTCCTGAAAAGCCTGATCTCTGGTTAAGTGCAAATCTACATGTTGCCTGAGTTGTTTTTTGGCTTTGCTTTGTTTCATTCTAAATGAAACATGAATGGTTGTCTTCTACATTGCTCACAGAAATGGAGATCCACAGGAGAGCAAAGACTCAGCAGGATTTTTATTAAGAGGCTTCTCAAATGCAGTGATCCTAGCAGCACTGCTCAGCCCGTGCCAGAGCATGGGCACAGCATCTTGGGAGTGTCTCCTGTATGTACTTCAAAGGCAGGGATCCAGATGCCTAATTGTGTGTCCATTTAATTCAAGAGAAGCCATTGCTAAACTTATTGTTCACTGTCCTGACACCAGTTTTTAAGCAGGACTGCAAGGCAGACCTTCAGTAGTCTGAACTAATACCCTGTATTTATTCAAGCAGAAGAAACAATAATAAGCAACAGAATTGGCAGACATTGGGATAAGCATGGCATAATGAGGAAGAGTTAGCATGGTTTTTCTAAAGAGAAGTTGTGCTTCACTTATCTACCAAAGTCCTCTGACATGTCAATAACATGTTGGCAGCACAGATCTGTTTGATACCATCTGTCTGGATTTCCAGAAGGCACTTAAAAAGTTACCCCCCTTGAGGCTCTTGAGGAAGCTAATCAGACATGAAGAAATATTCAGATGATGGGAAGAAATGAGGTAAAGTATTAGTTGCCTCTCACAGTAGAAAGAGATCACACATGGAACCCCACTTGGCTTCGTGCTGAAGTCCACATTGCTCAATACAGATCACAAGGGATCAGAAAACAGTGTCAAAAAGGGATGAAAATATTTGCTGATGGCACTGAATTAGTCAGTGATACAGACTATGGCTGATTGCAGACTCACATAAGAACTTCCTATCATATAATGACTAGGCAAAAAAAATTCACTGTAGAGGAATGTAAAATGAGGACAAACATTGCTTTTCTAGCAAAAGCTACAAAAGGAATCAAGAATATAAAACATTCTTTTTCTGTTGTATAGATACATGGCATATCCACATCTTCAGCAATGTTTATAGTTACATGTCCATATAGAAGTCCTGTAAAAGATACACATAAGTGTATTGGAGTTACAGGATGAAGAACAGGATGAAAGGTTTTGTTTGCAAAAAGAAAACATATACTAGAGAACAGTAAAATCAGGAGTGGCCTGAATAAGGTGTGTGGGAAATAACTGTTTCTTTCAGCCCAAAATTTGGAAGATATCAAATGAAGCCAAAAGATGCCAGTCTCCAGGCCAACAAAAAGACCTGTGTCTTCACTCATCACATTCTTAACCAATAGAACTTGTGCCAGGACATTGTGCATGCTAAAAATGTGCCTAAATTCAAAATAAGATTTTGATAAATTCATGGAACAAAAAGACACCTAGGACTATTTGTATTTATAAATACAAACCCACATCAAATAGTTTAGGAAGTCACAGAACTACTAATCAAAGCATATTTTGGGAAGGGCTTCTAGAGGGGCCTTATAACCTTATCAGGAAACTTACTTGGTAGTCACTATTGGAAACAAGGTGCAGAGCTAGATGAAACTGCTCTTACTCATATGCAATAATTGAAGTTAGAATCGGAGTTTTGCACTGTCAGTGCTGAGTCACTGTGCACAGAAGTAACCTATGCTTCACTTGCAGAATGAAACTGGAATTTCTGGGCTGTGCCATCAAACTGTGCACATAGATCTGCACTTCTTGGAGAAACATCAAACCTGCTCTACACATGGAGCCACAATCTCCAATGTGTTATCAATGTCCAGGGCTTCTAATGTCAAGCCTCTCCTCACAACTGCGCATGCTCATTGCACAACTGTCAGATTTCCCAGGAGAAAGATTGCTGCATACCTCCAAATCTTAGACAAATACACAGTTCCTCTCTATTGTGCCAGACAATTTCTAAGTGAGAAATAATTTGTGCTCACGAAAACATAGAAGGATGGTAATCCTACTTAGAATATCTTATTTTATCTGGAGTGAATGTGGCCTCTCTTACTTGAATCACTATTTTTACATCATTTGGTGGTTCTTGTTTTCACTGTCTGCAAATGAGCGGCTTCTTTGTCTCTGCTCGGTGGTGGAACCTAAAGGTTTTCCAGACAGTTACATTTCATTGCCCTCACCATTTTTGTTGTCACAGTGCACAATCCTATAATGAGAGGTGGTTGAGTTCATGAGAATACCCTTACATTTCTTCTTGCCAAAGTGATCTTCCTGGTCCATACTGCACACGTGATTGAGGCTCTCGAGTGCAGAGGTGTGGTTTTGTAGTGAAGTAAACCAAGATAGGGTCATAATCATGTTCATTTGCCTTAGTGTTTGCTTTGCTGTTTCAACATAGTTTTCCAAGTCCGTTGACCTCCAAATAATACAGGTTACAAGTGCATCTGTGAAACCTCCATACCTTTCAAATATCTGAAATTCCTGGGATATTTAATATGTTCTGTTATATGAAACAACTTTATCATAAATGTTGGTATTTAATGCTACCCAGTTGTTATTAATTTCCTTGCTGACTAATGAATTATTTAGCTGAGTTTCATTAATAAAACTAGTGCAATAGTTTCTGCAAGCAGGTCCTGGTCACCTCTGTGTTCGAATAATTCCATTGCCAAATGCCTTCAGGCTCTGCCTCAGAAATTAGCACAGGCTTATTCTAAGTTTACCCTTAATATTCTCTGCACAATGAATTTTTTCTTCTTCTGTTTCTGCCTTGTGTTGAATTTAATTTTTTTTTTCAAATTATTCTTGCATGGTTTTGGTCAGCACAATACCAGTATGAGTTCTGTGGGATTTTTCTCAAATCTCCACATTTTCCTCAAAAGAACTGTTTTCTTTTCTTGTAGGACTAGTTCACTTCGTCCAGACAATTCTCTGTTTTATTTTAGATGTCTGTAAGAATTGATTAAGTCTTCTACCATTTATCCAGAAGATCTTTTGTTTTTTTAAAACATTATATTACTTCCCTCTGTATCTGAGGGATTATTTGTAGATTATGCTAAGTGTATTGTGCTATGCCTTGGTCCTATACCTCATACTCTGAAACAGAGTAAGTGAGACCTGTTTGACAAAAAGTAATGTAATCCTCCAGTTTTACATTCAATTACAAGCTGTATTTTCCCATCCTTTTTCTCACACAGAAAGGTTTTCTCACAGAAAAATTGGCAGCAGGGATACCAAACCTTCCATAAGAATATTTTCTAGGAATGTTTTATACAATTTACCTCTCCAGAACTTGTCCAGATGGTTTTCCTTGCTGTTCTATCAAAGTGTCTCACTTCAAAGCTCTTGTAGACACATTCATGATTTTCATCTATTTCTCACAAATAAATATGGAAAGTTTTCTTACTGTTACTAATATGACTTTCACCTGGAGGATGGAGTGGGCGGGGGGGGTGGGTGGGCTGGTGCTTTTGGCTGTTTCTGAAAGAACACAGATAAACTTTCTGACATCTAATGACGATGTGAAATAATTCCTTCTATGCTTGAGCATAAGTTTGCTCTCCCAGTTAAGTGCTCTCCATTTGCTCCATTCCTGCCACAAGGCTGCTCCAAGGGCTGCTGGTGATGGAGCTTGGAAAGCTGTTTCACACGTTAATGAATTAGCAGACTTTCCAGCTCACACTCTGCTTTCAGTAGCCAGCTCAGCAGAAACAGTCAATCACCGAAAAGCTGGAGCCTTCATTGATTTCAATTGCCTGGCTTTTCTAAAGGGAAATATACATGTATATAGATCTTTATTGTCAATTCCTCTCATTTTATCTCCTAAAAGCTTAAGCAATTAATCAATAATAAACAGCCTCCTTTATATTTTACAGTCATATTTTAAGCTGAAAACTAGCCTGAATGACAACATGTGTTGATTTCAGACACCCCCAGCAGCAGCTGCAATCCAGCTTCTGTGGGAGATTCTTCTGCAGCCAACACCAGGACAGGGGACAGTGTGAGAGCAGATGTTTCTGGCTCTGTGTCCTGTACAGGGTTTCTGCCAGAGGAGATCAGCCCTTGTTGTCCCATCAGCTCTGTGAGGAGGAATGGGAGTAGCCAGCATGAACCCTCATTTGGATCCACCACTGGAAAAGGGGTACAGGGAATTACAGATAGTGCTGCTGGAGTGTAGCTGGCCCTTGCTTCGGGTGTTGCTTATTTACAACATACTGAGAGGTGCTGAATTTGTAATCTCCCCTTTGTGGCACAGCCACAAGAATTGTAGGCTTAAACCTTAAGCTTAAGAACATTAATGTTAGAGGATTCTAATATGCAGTTTTATTCTGTCATTACCAATAATTTGCAAAGGCAGGAACAAAATCAATCTCATAAATAACAATCTGTTTTGGCAGAAAATGCACATAGAGGCATTAACAATTTAAAATACTTCCAGCTTCTGCATGAAAAACTGTGAAGCATCGGTCTCAAAAAAAAAAATTAAATAATTTTCTGGACGTCAGGTGATTTTTTTACATATTATTACCTCATAATTTAGTTGGATGCAGATTGTGGCCTATGAACATCAAATATTTGATCTTCTCACTCCTTTTATTGACATTTTTGCTCACATTGTTCATCATACACTTCTCTAATGCAAACTTCTTCCTTTTGACCTAACAGTGATCTCAATTGTTTTTCTCAGAAGGACTTACCTTTCAGCAATGTTTACCACAAAATATTTTCAACTATTATTTTGTTGCCGTCTTTTGATTTTATCATTCACAATGGGTTACGGTTGGTGATTGCTAAATGTAGATTTCTACTCACTAAGGCTGTAATTTCTACTAAAATGGAATAAAAAAAGTTTCATGACTCAAGCCTTTAAAAGCCAGATGTTTAAAAAAAATCTTTCTACATTTCAAAACAACTGTTTATTAGACAGATGGAGAGAATATTTTAAAGTTAATTTTGCTACCAGGACAAAGAGTTCAACAAAACTGGAATTGTTCCAATAATACCAGCTGAAATATGATAAAAACATAAGGATTAGAAATTGAGTGTAAAAAGTACAGGTCTGATGAATGAACCTGAGATATTAATGTGCATCCAACTACTAGCAACATACATTAAAACCCTTCCCCATTTCCTTTTCCCCTCAAATGCAACATAGGTAGTTTATAGGTAATGCTCTCTCACCATAATGGTGGGTTGAAGATTACTCAGTAATAGTCATTAAAAGGCTTAACATTAGAAATTTGATGGGTTTTACACTTTTTTTTTTTTTTTTTTTTTTTTTTTTTTTTTTTTTTTGTGCTGGTAATTTGTGTTCACAGAGATCAAAGAGTGAATTTCAACAAACTTATTTGTGTTTCTTTCCAAAATTTCAACGAAAAAGGTATGACAACATTTTTTGATCACAGCAGGTCAGGTCACAGTCCAGCTCCCCTTCAACCTATCACCTATCTCTAAAGTGATCAGTAGTGGATGTTAAATGAATGAATGCAAGAGATGATACAGATCCATAGCCAGGTCATCCACAGGCACTGTCACTTTGCAGCTAAGGACATCCTTAACTGGAGTTTATACATTGACATCCTGTGCTACAGTTACCAAACAATATCTGCGAGTGTTGCAGCTCCCTGACATGACACATTTCAAGTCCAAAACATTCTATGGTATCTAGTTCTGCAGTATAATTATGTATTACCTGGAAAGGTACATCCATCTGTTCGTTTTAAATCTATTGCCCAACAGGATTTCATTTGATTCCTCCTAAATCTTTGTATCACCAGAAAATAATGGCTAACACCTAATGTATTCAAATGTTCAGAGTTATCTCTCAAATCCCTCCTCACGTTTTCTTCTGCAAGCCAGTCATCCAAAACTCTTTTGAGTCTCTTCATACAGAAGCTATCACATCTGCTCAATGAAATTTTCACCTGTCATCTTTAAATGGGACGATCCTGAATAATTCATTACCATTCCCAAACTAATCTCTACATATCCAAGATTGTTTATGGCCAGTTAATTGAGTAGTGTCCATCTCAGTAGAGATACTTTCAGAGACTCCTTATAACATCCTTCATTGTGAAGACAAGAACTCTGAAGAGGACTTCCATTTCTTTCCTCCATTTCTTTCAAATACTTTACTGAGGGACTTAAACTTTAAAAAAATCGAAAAATATCAGTATACTTACTATAGACACTGGGTGACCCCCACCCATTGACCTCTAGCATCTCCAGCAACTTTCTGAAACATATCAGATATAGAGGTTTTGTTGATTTTTGTCCAACATATCAATCTGAATGTATTTTTGTATTCTTTTGTATAGTTTCCACCAATATATTCATATGTACTTTCTTCTCATATGCCCTTTCTCTTTTAGAACAGCATCTCCAAGGAAAACATATTTTCATTTTTTATACTCCATGCACAACAAGCCAAAGGAACTTTAATGAAAAATTAATACAACACATTTGCAGAGCTTCAAGGGCAAGTTTAACTGTAGAGAGAAGCTTGAAGTAATTTGGAAGTAATTTAAAGCCCACTGAGTCATTTTGCAGCTCCAAAGATTTCCAATGCATTTAGATGACTTGGTCACTGTGTGTTTGATGCAAAGAAAAATTTGCAGCCAAGGCTCTGCTGTAGAAAAGGCTTCTGACTGGTTATAAAGTTCCCCATGAGGCTGATGCTCTTCCATAGACTTCCAAGACTTCCTACTGACTTCAGTGAGCACAGAATAAAGCTACACCATCCCACTGCTGCTTCGGGAAGAGAAGCTCATTTCAAGCAGAAGGAGTTCTTCTATGAAGAAGAATCCTATGCCATTTTTTGGGAGAACAAAATCTCAAAGTCTTTCCTCTGGAAGACTTTAATCTGAAGTAAGAGCTTAAAGCAATTCTGCACTAGGTAGTAAATGTCTAATTATTAAAAATGCTTCATCAAGGTAAGGAAAGAAAAAGCTGGTTTGGCATTTTATTGAACTTTTTTTCATTTGTAAAGTATGCAAATGAGCAGTGACAAAAATGTCAGTACTGACCTTTTATCTACCCTTCCTCCTTTTCTTACATATTTTACATTTTCCAAATAACTCCTTATCAGCTCATTTTTTTTAAAAATGCACTTTATTTCTACTTTCCCAATGTCTTGATGCAAAACTTTTGTGCATGCACCATAATTTGCACATTAAAAGCCAATTTACAATGCAAAATTTCATGTTAATTTTTATATGCAATTCAAATTTCCAGAACAATGGCACATGCATTAAAAAATACTGCATTTTGAAAATATAATCCTATGTAGGCAATAGATTGCTATTGCACCTACAAAATAATATCATAAAACAGTGAAACATGTCTCACAAGTCACGGCACAAAACACATTAGCACTCTAAGCAGCAGTTTGTTTACATTAAAATTAGCTCTGAGAAGGTTTACTGGGAAACCAAGTGCTTGGCTTTTCCATTAGAGTACTGAGTGCAAGATGTAGAGTTGCTTTCATTTTTGTGCAGTTTCTGTTTTTCTAAGCCACATGGAAATACCCATTTTACTTGGAATTTTCTGTAAAAATCCAAATGAATTTCAACTGAAGACTTAGGGTTGCACGAAAACAATAAATAAGACTATGTTATCTGCATGCCTTTCAGGAAACAATAACTAGTTCACACTCAATAATATGGTGCTGGATGTCACCAGGAATGTTTGGAGCTACAGGAAGGCTAAGGGAATGCAGAGTTTCCAAGCCTGTACTTTACACCTAGCCCAGTCACTTCTCATTTAATGCCAGAGGATGATTTATACAATTATCAAGGGTAGAATCTGGCCAGCATTTAACTAGCTGGATGAGAAGGAAGTGTTATAAAGGTGTTATTGTCATCTAAAAATGACCTAAAGAAAAGCAAAAAATATTCACACTTTCTCTGGTATCTCTGCAGCATCAGTTCTGCAGCCCAGATGTCACACTGGAGATTTTTCTGTAACCATGAGCTAAAAAAAAGAAATCATTTTATGTTAATGATTCCTGAAATTTTAGACAGTTGGTAGCCCAAATTCTGAATTTGTTGGTAGGGCCCATGAACGGTTCTTTAAATGTCACAGATCCACTGCACAGTCTGTTTATGTGATGATCCTGTTTCAAAGTATGAGGGGGGGAAGAAGAAGAGGGACCCACTGAAATGTACTTGTTATTTCTTGGGGTTAATGTTGTTCTGCTGAGTTGCTCTTGACCTTTTTCTATCCCAGACTTTTTACTACTGCCATTTACCATGTTTATACTAAGATCCCTCTACACAGCAATGAGTAAGAGCAGGATGACCACAGCTACTCTTTAGAACTACAATCAATAACTTAAATAGAGATCAAATCTTGGTTACTGAGGTAAAAGCTTTTTTTCATTTTCAGCTAGGGAAACTAATATTTATCATTTATACAGCATTCCACGTTTCTGAAATACTGAAAACATTTTAAATTGATTAATGCTGTCTGTCATACACATTGAGGTCAAACTCGCTTTTATGGGCAGTATTACACAGGATTAATCCAGCAGAATTCAGCTTCTTCAGCATTACATGATAATATAATTTGGCTTTTAGTAATAACAAATATTTTAAAGAGGTTAAAACATTGAATGAAATGTCCTGATCTGCAAAGCTATTGCTGTGGTCTACAGAATTCCACAGTTTTAGGCGCTGGCAGGATCTACTCATTTTGAGGTTTATGCTTGTGTAAGGGGTAAAATTTATGCCTGAGACAAATTCACTGAACACAGGTTTTTGCCAACACCACAGGTCCTTGCCACATCTGCACTACAAGTGCAAAAATCCAGAGCAGAGCAAGATGTTAGTGAATCTCCACCTGGCTGCAGCAGTGCAAATACAGGCCAAAGGGAGGGTTTCTCTTACTGCTAAGGAACAGTGCAAGGCTGGCACACAGAAAGAACAGTGAACACACACCACTAACGAGGTCCAACACAGCAAATCCTCACCCTTCCAGTATTACTGCACTTTATCATATTGGATATACATTTAAATAACTGTAGCTTAAAAAAAATGAAACAGACTCTCTTTAAATGAAGAGCAGATGGTTAATTCCTACTCATGGCCGCAAGAGGAAAACCAAGAAATAACTAGGTTATTTTATAGCTTGAGAGATTTACCACAGACATTAGGAATATGCTTTCCAACCTAAAGGATTGTTAAACACCACAATAGGTTAGCTTGGAAGGCCAAGGTTACCTTGGGTGGACTAGAAAGGCTTTAGAAAATGGGAAGTTTTAAAAGCACTCCAGCATGCTTGCATTGAGGATGGTCTAGGATACAGCTGATCAGATCAGTGTAGGGGCTGGACCACTAATCTCCTGAATTCCCATACAGCTTCTCAGTACCATGATTCCCTAGCAGTACAGCTGCCCTTAGTCTGGTACAATACAAACAATCCTGAAAGTAAATGACCAACCTGAAACAATTGTACAACTGACTAAATTGAAGAGAAAGGAAATGTCCTCACAATTTTCTTACTACTCTTTATCTCAAAGTTATGTATTATATTGGGTCAGACAAGAAAACAAGCACCATATTCTGATGCAATCCAGTCCTGTCTGTTTTGCCCACATCACTGTTTCTTTTCCCCTATCTTGATTACAGATCAGAGTATTCCAGGCTTAAAATTGTAGTTGTCAGAACAAGGGGTCACTTGAGTCACTGCAATTTCCAGAAATGTGGCTTATGCCCTCAGAATTTTCTCTGGCAATGTTTTCTTGTAAATGAAACATATTCCATATCACCCTGTCTTTGCAAAACTTTAGAAGAGTTGGCAAAGTGGGATAGAATGGTTGAAGGGTTTCTGCTTGGGTTTTTTTGACTTCATAAACATTAGAACAATACATTCCTGGTTTGGCCACTTTTTTGGCTGACTGCTTGCACTTCTGGTAAAGAAAAAGTTTAAATGAACCAAACTGTAAACTGATGCCCTATTGCAGTCATGGTGTCTGCATCACCCCATTAGAGAGGGCAAATCATTTTGAGTGGCCACATCTTGGCCTTGGAACCAAACTCTTCACTGCTATAACTCCTTTGATCTATGTAAACCTGACTTTTGCTTTCTTTAGTTTTTGCAAATTGAAGCTTGAGTTTTCACATGTCTTCTTTCATGGTAGAAACTACATCTGTCTGTAAAATTACAAACTCTGATCTGAATGCAGTCTTGGTCATCTAATGCTGTAAAATTAGAAATTAAAAGATGAAATGACACTTTCAAAAATATATAGTCATTCTAATTCATCTTAGAGGAAACAACCCCCCCCCCCCAAAAATAATGAGATAGAATTTTCTAATTTTTCCCTTAAATCTCAATTTTATTCCCACAGTAAGATAACTAGCTACTAAGTCTAGCTAGTGTCTAAAAAGCTAATTTTCAAACATGCATACAATTGCCCATAAGTATAATCTGTAAAGATGCACATAGAATACAAATGTTAAAAACATGACATCGAATTCTGGTCCAAACCAAAACCAAATTATATTCCAATTTTGTACCAGTAAATCCCCAGCACAGGTCAAAAGGCACAACCAACACCCAACAGAATAAAAGCTGAGCCACGGGGAAAAGCTTTAGTGTATCAACCATACTGAATCAGGAATAAAATATACCAGCATTAAAAAAAACCCAGTAGAAAGTAAGCTACATTTATCCTCTGAATATAAGGGGGGAAAGTACGTAGTATTTGTGGTTCTCAAATGCTTCAGAAGATTGCAGAGTATTTAGTGGAAATCTTTCAAAATTTCCAACTAAACTGATGGAGATCTTGTTTGTACATGTTACATTACCAAAATTGGGCATTACTATATTTAAATGAGATTTTGTGGAAGTTTTTCAGGTCTTACCAGTTTCAGATTAAGCCAAACAGTGGTTCATTGAAATTGAAACATTTTCCAGTCAGTCTGGCCTAAAGACAAGCCTTAAGTGACTTTAATACTGGAATTGTTTAAATTAAAAAGAGAGAAAGTTTAAAGATGCTATGCTATTTAGGTTAATTGGTTTTGCTGCACAGAATTTTTTTCCCAGCTTTTATGTTTATTAGTTATATTTCCAAGATTTTAATATCTGCCTCTAATTCTTTTTTCATTTATTTTGTGTTCTAGATGGGTCATGAGAGGTGTATTCCAGGTGGGAAAGGTTGGATTACTGTGTTCAGAAAGTATGCTATAAAAAGTAATTCTTAGTAACATCAACTATATTTCATGAGCTAACAGCAGGTGATATTTGAATCTAGCATCTGGGACAGTCTGACACCAATAAGCCAGTTAACTTACAACAAGATTATCTTTTCTGTTACATATATATGTATATGTATATGTATATGTATATGTATATGTATATGTATATGTATATGTATATGTATATGTATATGTATATGTATATGTATATGTATATGTATATGTATGTATGTATTTATTTACAAACCAACCTAACAACCAAAAAAACCTTACTGTGGTCCTCACATACCCTAACATACCTACTTCTTACAGTTCAAAGGTAGCCCATTTTAAGCAAAAATGCTACATACCTTACATGAACACAGTTGTCCTAAAACCTGCAGCTTTATCTTTCAGGTCCAGCAGTAATTCCTGTGTTTTCCTGCTTCTGAAACCTTTATACATCCATGTAGGCCAAACCCAACAAACCTGTAAAAATAAACACAGTCTCCCCCACTTTATGAACACAATTCACCCTCAGACTATTAAACCTGATCTAGTTCACTAGCAGGCCCAGCTTGTGTAATCATTTTGCTCTCTGAGTTCATTATTTTTACACATTCCTTGCTTTGTACTACTTTGTATTTGTAGTTACAAAGCACCTTGGGGTGGTAGACGGCGGGGACAGACAGACCACTCTTCCCATCTTCCTCCACTCACTAAATAGTTGCAGAAGTTTGGCTTCTTAGGTAACCTCTAAAAGAGCTGGATGTTTTCATTAGTCTTGCTTTGAAACTCTGTATCCCCCACTGGAGAAGACCAAGCCTTCCACCTCACACTCATCCTCTTCAGTCAGGGGGATGGCTCTTACTTCACTGTTTGAAGGAGTCACATTGTTTCTTCAAATTTTGTGTATCCAGGACTCCTAAGTGAATTCATGGCATTTCACCAGAAAGGACCAGTCTGCTCTGAATTAAACTGGATTTCCAGGAACAACAGCATGCTTCAAAACACTCAGTTTCTCTAGGTAGTGACAGCTCCTATGGAAAGGATGGTGAGAGGGCAGTCATTACAGTAGGATTGCAGGCCTGAGCAAATCGAAAGCTGGTCTTAGGGCGTTTGCAGTCCCCTGAAATAAATGTACTTGCACTGGCCATTTGGAAATGAAAATTGTACCGTGCACGCCTGTTGAACCCATTGGATGTGCTGGAGGAGTGGTGGCTTTACTGACCGGCACAGCTGAAAATGAAGCACTGAGAGGTTACAAATTACTGTTCTGTGCATTCCACAGTTTAGGGGAGGTGACATCTTGGGGATCCCATCATTAGATAAAAAGACATGGGATAAAAGGCTGAAATAAATTACTCATGATCATTAGCTTCTTAGTCATGGGAGAACCACAAAAAGCACCTACAACTGGTTAGATTTGCATGTTGTGCATTCATCCTGTGTCCTCAGTGAGTTTCTCAGTGGAAGGAACAGCCTGATCAGTGAGCTGGAAATGCAGCTCTGCAGGATGTTGCCTGCCCTCCTCAGTGACTTTGATTATTACTTCATTAGGTAGTTTTATGGACCAAATTTTCTACCTCCACCTAGATTTTAAGCAAGATTGCTCTTTTTCTAACTTTCCATACATTCACCAACTTCAAACCCTTCCAGAAATGACAAAAAGCAGAGTAGCAGCAGGCTACATTACTTTCAACTGACTTCACTGCCTTCAATTCAGCCAATCTGAGTTTTCCTGATATTTAAAGTGACCTATGAAGCTGAGTTTTACATTCAGAACCAAAAATATTATTTCAGGGTTTTGAGAAAAACAGACTAATATTGATACAGGTTATGTACAAGTAATTAAAATGTAGAACAAAAAAATAAGATTGTGGTAATAAAAAAAAAAAAAAAGAGGGTTTTTATAGTAAAATATCAAGATGTCCTTAAGGTACCTAAACAACTGTAACCTCACTTCAGAGAGAAGTCACACAACAATCAGACAATTAGAATTAAGATATTTGGTGCACTTAGCTTTTAAGTAACTAAAACTGGTTTTTAAAGATGTATTTACATTTTAATGTAATTTTTTTCCCAGACTGAGAATACCACTCAAGGCTATTATTCATGGAGTTTTTAAAACAAAACTGTGTAGAAACATTCAGTCTGCACAATATGGGACATACAACTCATTAGCTAAACTCATTAGGCTCTCAGGCCACAAAGCAGTATAGAGTATCTAATTTGAGGTCCTTAAGCAACTTAGAGCATGAAAACTAAGAAAGCTTTTTGTTCCCATACCCAAGAGCCACAGTCCCACTGTGTGCCCAGCACCACCCTGCAGATTTCCCTACCTACAGTCCCCAC
Source organism: Sturnus vulgaris (assembly GCF_052056855.1). NCBI lineage: Eukaryota > Metazoa > Chordata > Aves > Passeriformes > Sturnidae > Sturnus > Sturnus vulgaris. Next base: position 62,800,337 of record NC_142247.1, on the reverse strand, counting down.
TAGGAATGGGCAAACATATAAAACCTACTGCAACTGCAAGGCACTGCTGTTTTCTGTGGCCATTCTCTTCCTACTGGGCAAGGAGCAGGTAAGAAAATGGGTTTGGCAAGCAGTGAACACAGAATCAGTCCTAGCATGGTCTGCATCAGAAGGGACCTTAAAGACCATCTAGTCTGACCCTCTGCCATGGTCAGGGATCTCTCTTCCTGCCATGGGAAGGGAGGTTGTGCAAAGTCCCATCCAAACCTGAACATTTCCAGGGATGAAGTATCCACAACTTCACCTGGGCAATCTGTTCCTGTGTCTCATCCACCCCTCATCATAAAATGTTTCTTCCTTATAAGCAATCTAATCTACTCCCTTACAGTTTAAAACCATTGGCCTTTCTCTTATCACCACGGGCCTCAGTAAAAAGTCATTCTCCATCTTTCATATATACCACCTTGAAGTAAAGAAAGGCCACAATAAAGTCTTCCTAGAGTCCTCTCTTCTCCAGGCTGGGCAACTCCAACTCTCTGAGCCTGTCCTCATAAGAGAGGTGCTCCAGCTCTCTGATCATGTTTGTGACCCTTTTCTGCCACTGTTCCAACAGGTCTGTTTCTTTGCTGTGCAGAAGACACCAGACCCGGATGCAGAACTCCAGGTGGGGTCTCATGAGAACAAAGTAAGAGGGGCAGAATCCCCTCCCTTTCCCTGCTGCCCACACTGCTTTGGATGCAGCCCAGGACACAAGTGGCTTTCCAGGCAGAGTGCATATTGCCAGGTCATGTCCAGCTCTCATCCACCAGCATCCCCAACTCCTTCTCATCAGGGCTGCTCTCAATCCCTTCATCCACCAACTGGTACTGATATTGGGGATTGTCCCGGTCCAGGTGGAGGACCTTGCTCTTGGCCTTGTTGAACCTCATGGGTTCATTTTGATCTCCTGAAGCCCTGTGAAGGACGTTGCCAAGCACACACTGTTTCTACAGCAATTTAACTGTCCCCACCAGTCTGCTGTCCTGGCCAGCTGCTTCCTGCCCTAGGGCCAAAGCTAAAAGCAATGTGTGAGCTACAACTGATAATTAACATTAGATGGCTTTTGTGCCTGTGAAAAGCAAACCACTCATTTACATGCCTTCAAAAGGATACTTACAGAAAATAAAATATAAAATGGAAATCAGAAGGTCTAGGTGAGAATTTGACAAGCAAATAGTCATTGACGTAATAAAAATTAAAGGGAACTTTATAATATTAAAGATGCAAATTATAGATCAATGGCACTCCCGAGAAAATAAAAACAACAATTACAAAGAATAAAGCCTCTGTATACCTTTTCAAACACAAGTCGCAGAAAAACACAAGGAAGTTTAATAAAGATGATAAGAAGTAGGGCATAGATTTTACATGCAAGGATATTAAATACACTCCTCACCTTGGAATAAGGAAAATGTGATAAATGTACATAAAATCTTGAGTAGAGAATGATTATGCACTATTTTTCTTAACTTAAAAACTACAGTACACCACACAAAATTATCAGGCAGGAGAATTAAAGAGACAGATGTACTTTTTTTCCCATTTATTAAATAATGAAACGAATTATCATAGGATTTTTTGGATGCCAAAAAAATAAATTAGTATATTCCAGATTGTCTTGATTCCTTAATTTTATAATCTGGAAGAGTTGCAAGAGAAGGAAGAAAAACTTTTATGTTTTTATATATGTTTTCTCTTAGCATCTATTACTGGCTACTGTCAGAAGCAAGATGTTATTTATATGGACCTTTGATCCGTCTGGTTTCATTAGTCTGAAGTTTCTTGCAAAACAAATAACCACCCCTGTTTAGCTTTTTTTTTTCCCAGCAGAGAATATTGATTACAATAATGTTTTTCTTGTAATAAAAATACAAAAACAGCAGAAGGATTACAGAGGAAATAACACAGATATTATAAACTAATAAAAAAATAAAACAAAATTTTATTTTAAAATAAACCCAAGCAGGATACATCCAACACTGTAAGAATGAGAAAGTTGATAAGCTACAAAGAAACTTTCTCATTTAAAACATCTAATAGCATTTAAAGTCAGTAACATGCATATATATCCACAAAAATATGGCTAAAAATATTTCTAGGAATTAAAAGATAAGAATCTTTATCACTAGGTCAAGTGGTTGACACAGTCTCTAATAACAGATTTATAAAAGGCCTAACTATGATCATGATAGGCCAAACACCTCTGCCCATGTGAAGGAAAACCACACTCCTGAGTGTCATGAAAAAATGGAAAAACATTTCATATACATTACTTCTGGGTTTTAAAGAAGATTTTTCAAAGGTCCTCCTCAGAAGATTCTCAGGAGAAGCTGCAAGAATGATCCAGAGCATGGAAAGCAACTTCTCTGAAGAAAAATTTAGAAGATTAATTGTGATTGATTTAGGAAAGTGCACAGAACACTAAAAAGTGCTATAGGAAAGATGGAGCAGGAGTTTGAAATTAATTCAAAGCAATTAAATGATGGCAGTTTCTTAAATAATTCTCTTACTTCTCATGTACCCTGTAATTAGACTGTGGATAAAAAAGGTCATTGAGCCTAAAATTTAAAAAGGAATTAAACATTTCTATGGATTTTGAGAATATATGTAGTTCTAATTAATCTGATTACCCTGGAATATTAAATATTACATTTTGAGGATAAATCAGTCTCTAACTATCAGAGTTCAGAATGAAACCTAACATCAGGACAGGTGCACAGTGTCATTATTTGACAACCACAGGGCTACTTGCACCTTTCTCAGAAGGAACTGACCATTTTCTGAAGGTACAACAATGCATCTATACGAAATTTTAAGTAAATTTTTGCTTCCAGTACTCCTGCTGTGACAAGAACAAATAATAGTGCTGTGGGAAGAGGTAGAATCAAGCAGCATTCCTCGGTTTTGAACTGATGTCATTTGTAGTGCAATGAGGAGTTAGTGGCCCAAAATGGGAGAAAGAGGAAGAGGAAAGGAAAAGGTGCCTTTTGGTTAGAGCCCAGGGCAGACTGGGCTGTAAACAATCAGATATGATGATTGCAAGGCTTGTGTTTGCTGGCCAGGGTTAGAAGAGAGGAGTGTGCAGAGGAAAAGATGGAAGAAAAGGCTGGCCAGTATGTGCTCATGGGGAACTTGGCACAGATCTCTATGGCAGCCTGTCATGGAGGGAATGGAGGGAGGCTGGAGACCCTAGAAAAAAGACTGCTGCTTGTAGGACATGAGAGTATTAAACATGAGAGCTACAGGAAAGAGCTGTAATGGATGAAAGTGCTGCACCCAGGTCTAAGAGTAGTGTTTATCCACATAGAGCCTCCATACAAATGACAAACAAGTAAATTCCCTTGTAGATACTGCTTGTAAGTACTGACCAAAGCAATAAGAAACGTCTTGGGGTCCAGTAGCACAATTGTCTCCTGATGCTAGTAATGGAATAGTCAGGGCAGACATGATCTGCTCTCCACCATGTCTTGCTCTGACCTTGGGAGAGAATAAAAAGCTGAGTCTCAGCTTCCAACATGGTTGCAAAAGGACAATTCCTTTCTGCCTGTATCCCTCCTGTTTGTGGTTTTTCAAAAGCATGGAAAGATGTACATGTCTCCAGGACTTGGCTGGTGGAACGAGGTTAACTGGCAGTACAAACAGATAAAGTCAAATAAATAAATGTGCAACAGTGCTGATTGGAAGGAATTCTTCCAAATACTCATAAGGATAATAGGTTCCATCTTTACTGTACCACTCAAGAAAGAGGCCTAGGCATCATAGGAGACAGCTGACTGGAGATACCTGTTCATTGCATGCTTGTATTCAAATGAAATAACAAAATATACGACCTACAGAAAACCACCATATAATATACTGATGATTCACTATTTAATAAATAGTGTCTCACAATACACAACAAAATATAGGAAAATAAAAATAAGTGATTCAAACGTGAATGAAAAAACCACTCGAGACTTAAAAAAGCAGCTAAATGTTTTTACTTTTTCACTTTAAAGTGAGAAGATACAAAACTAAAAAGAAAGAGATGTGTAACATAATATGTGTGGTAAAGAAGACACAACAAATATAACTACAATCTTTATAATTGGAAGAGTCATTAGATTGGATATTAGGAAGAGCCAGTTAAATCTGATATTAAATCTGATATTAGGAAAAACTTCTTTGCTAAAAAGGTGGTCAGGCATTGGATCAAGCTGCCCAGGAAAGGGGTGGAATCACCATCCCTGGAAGTGTCCAAATATTTGTGTGGAAGTGGAACTTGAGGATATGGTTTAGTAGTGAACACAGTGGCGCTGGATTCATGGTTTTATGATTTTAGAGGTCTTTTTCAACCTTAATGATTCTACGATTCTGGGATTCTAAACAAATGGAAACATAATAGACTGCTAAGAGTAATTTTTTTCATATAGACAATACATCTTGTTACCCAGACCCACTAATCACAATATATTAGCTGTATCATCCTGCATCATAGTGAAAAACAGAAAACTATTACGAAAATCAATACTAGTTAGAAGGATTTTTAGAAAAAGACACAAAAAAATACAGAAAAAAGATCGCCATTGTCATACTGTACTAGTGTAGTCACCTAATATTGCAATAATATTCTACTTTAAAACAATTATAACTTCCTGAGAAAAGTCAATTACTTTTAGTAATAATTCTTCTGATTGAGAAATCTAGTGACTGCTTTCTTCAAAAAATACATTTACTGTCTTCCAAAATTAGAATTTAATGCTTTCATTCGTAGCTCTACATACCTAATGTAATAACACTCAGTTTATTGTTGTAGTACTGAATTCAGAACTTAACTGCATATTTCCCCCTTATTTTTGTACTTATAACGCTGAAAAAATAACACATGCATCTCAGGAATTGATTCTGTGACATTTTACCATGTCCCTCTGAGCTGGGAACCAAGCCTGCAAAATCATACTCATGAGAATACGCTCCCCAAGTCAGGTCAGTGAATAAAAGCTCCTCACATGAGTAAGGCTACAAGAATAGACTACAAGAGGTCAAGGTCAGTGGTGAGTTTTGGCTGAGTCAGGGTTGGAGGATAAGGCCCTTATGAATCCTATAAATAGTTCATTGTTAAAAGAGGTCAGACCTAATTCTGGAAGTATTTTGGAAGAAGAAACCACTGCGTGACTGATGACGTACACCTACCCAAGCCTCTCTGTTTATTAATGTGACATTTGTTTGGAACCAACATATAATAAATAAAATATATTTTTAGGATATGTCAGGGAAATGTATTCTGATTTTCAGAGAATAATTTGAATATATTAAAAGTGTTGCACAGTATCAAATAAATGGTTGTTAGAGTATACAAATAAGGTATTAAAAACTGGTTTCTATTGATCCTGATGGAAACAGAAAAGCAGGCCAAGGAAGCTAGAAGTAAGTTTTACTACCTGAATTCAATCAACTAAAAGCTCATACCTAGACTCCTTTTACTGTAAAGGGAAGCAGGTGCCTCTATTACCATTAACCACATCCTAAGGCTGTAGTTTGGCAGAAACTTACACTGACCTAAGTGAGCACCAACATCAGGAAAAGCAGTTTCCCCAAGGTATTTTGACCAGAATGAGTGGTTTATCCCCAGTTCTGTAGAGTAACTTCATTTTTGCTGACATAAGAGTTCAGTAACCCTGATAGATAGCTGACATTACTGGAACCACCCTCTTCGACCTCCTTCTTTCTCCTCTCAAGGTTGCTTTTCAGTTGGATCAGTTCTCTGGTCCGGAAACTATGCCAGCCGTGTCTGGGCAATGGATCAAAGCAATCCTGGGCAAAAATGACTGCTTCTGTCAACTTGAATGTCAGAGGAAGGCATTTCACAAAGGGTCTGAATGAGCCATGTGGGTCTAACCCTTCACTGCCACCAGTACAGGGAGATCTGTTCCCTCCCTGCTGCCAGGGCCACACAACCATCACTTCCCTTTGAATGGCTGTGGACTTGTAAAAGCCTTCTGTGACTAGAGACACCTTCATAAGCTGGTAGAAAATTAAATCATTAAAAAAAAGTAAATAGATTTTAGTGTGTTAGCCAGTACAGCTGGTTCACAGAGGTGTTGGATGGACAGGAGAGCTGGAAAACAAAGAGGCTGAGTGACCTGGGGATGAGGAAGGGAGAAGAAAACAAGAGAATGAAGTCTGGGTCCAACCTTTCAACAGTCATGAGCTGTTAGATCAGCTGCTCATCAAACTGCACTCTCAGGGCCCCCTTCCATATTACACTGGATATGATCTAATTGGAGGCAGACATGGGAGGGGACAATGCCACTTTCCTCCAGGCTTTCAGCTGCACATTCTCAATAGCCATGAGAGCAGAAGTGAGGGAACAGGAGAACCAGGATCCACACTCAGATAAAATGCACCTTAAATAAACTGCTAAAATCAAGTGGTATCAGTTACTCTCTGGAGTTCTTATGTTTGCTCATGAACTTGAACGAGCCTAGACAAAAAACCTCACACTAGAACCCTATTTTCAAAGTGCCTGAAGCTCAGTGAGTCAAAAGTCAGACTGATGTGTTCATCCTGTGCTGTCCCTGTCTATAGTCTCCATTCTGCAGTGCTGCAACCTTACATTTTGAAGGAATGCATTGGTGCAAAATATTTCCATCATTTTACAATAAAAATTATAATGGAAAGACATCTAAAAATGAATTTGGAATTGATCTGCTGATCTATGCGTTATTATACTGATGCCCAAGAGAGTTGCAACCCTGTTGCAAAGTATTGACACTGTCCTCTTGCAATTCAAAATGAAGTGAAAACTGAAAGATCACAAAGAAAAAAAGACCAAGTTTCTAAACCCTGCTGATGAATCCAAATCAGGCTGGAGCTGGAAGAATAAACATAGAGCCAAGAGCTCCTCCAACAGCTGTGGAGACAGTGTGTGCTCACAGGGCTTTCATCAGCACTAGCAGGGGTTAGTCTCTGGAAAGAACAAAGGAGCCTCAGAGCCTGGGCCATGGAGGGAGAAGCAGCGGAAACAAAAAGGCCACTTAGATGACAGTCAGAGACTTCCCTAAGTCCCATTCTCTTCCCCTCCCTCACTTTGAGGAATACCTTAACTGTTTCAGGGGCCTTGTTCACTCATATTACTGGCTGGAGCATGCTACTGACTTCAACGAAGCCATTTAAAATAAGGTGCTGTTCAATATGAGCATGAATAGCAAGATTTTTTTTTTCATTAATAGTTGAAAGACTATTTCCTATGATGAATTATTAAACAAAGCATACAAAAGCACCTCCATAAAGCACTGGCTTCCATAATAGATGCTGACTGATTTCAGTGAAATAACTCTGATCTATGGTGATATTCAGTGATTAAAGAGACAAAAAAAGGTAATCTCACACACTGAAATAAAGGTATTTTACTCTACTAACTCTGAATCGCACACTTTACTACTAAAATATTGATTTCAAATTGCATCTTATTTGTGTTGCCAAGAGGATTTAGTAAACATATTAAGCACCAACTTTAGGAAGAAAATTTATGTATATTTTTTGTGTTTGACTGGATGAAAACATTCAAGGAAACAACTGTCTAGACATGATGACAACAAACCCTCTGTTACTGGAACAGCGGGAAAAGAGGTTGCCCTCAGTAAGCAATACTTCCCAAAAAAGTAATGAACTGTTTGCCAGGCTGTCATGTGCTTAAATAATTATTTCAGATATTCATTCTTCATAAGAAGTCTTATGTATAATTTCTCAGTGTGGAACACATCGATGGTTTGTGGATCTGTATGTTTTTGTTCATGAACAAAGCTTTGTTCTGTTAAGAGCTGAAAGGTGCCTTACACTCACCACTGCTGTGTCAGGGGGCAATGCTTCATGAGACTCACACTTGTGTCATGGTATAATTTTGTAATTCTTGCCATATGAACTGTGTGAAAGGGGATTATAGGCACACAGAAAGCTAGCACAAAAATTGTTATTAGCAGAAAAATAATGCAAATGATGATTACAATGAAATCAGTAGGGCCATTACTGCTCTCTAATGATTTCCCTGTGGCCAAGACTCAATCCAGATAAAAATTTGAGGGAGATCCTCCTGTTACTAAGGCAGGCGCAGATTTCTGATTAAAAAGAAAATAGAGAAATTTAATTTGTCTTTTATGGGACCTTTAGTTTCACATCCCACGCCTGGAACTTTCTCCATTGGGATCAGCTCCAGTGCCTGCACAGCTTCAGACTGGAACTAAAAACCAAAATTAAGTGAGTCAGGTAATCAGAAAAGGAAAATGAGTACAAATTGAAAGCAAAAGTCACAATTTGGTTTCATGATGCAAGCAAAAGTGACAAATGGGTTTTAACATTAATTACACCTGACAGAGATAAGAAATTGGGTTGCTTCTTTAAACCAAGAGCTTCTTTCTCCATCTAGAAAAGTTGGGAGATGTTATAAAAATATATCAGGCTCTGTCTTAATTCAAAGACTGCTGAAGGGTTTTTTTAGATGCTTATGGCTTTTGCATCAACTGTTTAATTTTATGTATCAGGTTTAAGGTGGCCTGATACTCTACACTGAGTTACTCCTTGAAGAACTCTGAATGAGTCAGCTTTGTGGTTTCTGAGGAATGTCTTGTGCTTCTAGGAATTCAACCGGAGCTCTGGGCCTGCTGATATGGCTTCTGATGACTGATGGCTCAAGGAATACAGAGTTTTATATAATAAGCATGAACTCTAGATCTGGGTACAGGAGACTTTCTCCATGTGAAAATCTCCACTTTTGCACATACTTACAGAATCAATCATTTCATTGGTTTTGTTACCCTCCTTTGCTTGTCTCTCCAGTTGTGTCATTCTCATACTCATTAATTAGCCCCATCTTTTCTCTCAAAAAATGCATCCATTTGGGACCTCTTGTCTGTTTTCTACTTTTGTGTTTGAAATAAATACTCCAGTCACATTTTCAAGCTTCATTTCATAACAGTGAAAATATAAGCTGAAATTCTTGCACAACCACTTGATCTAAGGAACTTTAAGAAAAATGCTGAATAGAAAACTTGTGGTAGAATTGTAAAAGCTGGAAATATGGAGATTGAGAAGAGCATGTTTGCTTTGCATTTCAATTATCAACCTGCCTTTCATTCACACTTTGCAGACATACCTGATTCTGATCCGGCCCTTTTATAGCTCCAGATCTTAGCAGTGATGGGGAAAAACTTGGTACAGGGATTAGCTCTTAGAACAGGCTCAAGCTGTTCTGTATTTGGGTATATCGAGCTTGGTGTGCGCCCTCACAACCTCTCTCCACTTTTATGCCATCTTTAGCTGGCTAATATCAGCCAGCACATTTCAGAAGGGAAATGGTAATTAGGCAGGCTATAGATAGCCATGGAGTAGCACCTTATCATTGCTGCAAATATTTTCAACAGCTAAAATAATCCCAAGCAAACAAACCACAACCCCCCCTAAGATTACATGAAATTTTACCTCCTCTACAGATGCAAAGCACCAACAGACCAGGCCTAGTCTGAGAGGACACCTCAAGCTTTGCCAGCAGTTTACAGACAGAGACTCCATCTATTCAACAAAGCAATTTCAGAGTGTGCAGTCTCAGAAAACAGGGATGATACTTGAAATTCTGGAAAACATCTAATCCTTCCTGGGGGATCAGGAGCAGGGCAACTCATCACGGGGCCTCGTGGTTTGTGAACACCAGGTGACTGAAGCTCAACCCCAGGCCTCACTGACAGGCTGCTGTCTAAGGCACTTGGGTCACTCCAGAAGCATTGCCCCTTCTCTCGGGTGACCAGTGACAGGAGGGAATGGCCTGGAGCTGTGCCAGTGTAGGTTGGATATTAAGAGAAAGGTTCTCCATCCAGAGGCTGGATGGACACTGTAACAGGCTCCTCAGGGAAGCAGTCACAGCACTAAGAAGCGTTTGGACAACGCTCTCAGGCACATGGTGTGACTCTTGAGGCTGACCTACTCAGGGCCAGGAGCTGGACATCGATGATGTTTGTCCTTTCCAACCCAGAACATTTTGTGATTCAATGATTCTTCCAGCCGCCTGAGGAGGAGCCTTGGCGCCCGCTCCGTGGGGAAAACGAGAGCCTTCGTTTGCGCCGGGCTATCAGCACGCAAAGGCCGCCCGCCGGGGGAGCTCGGCGGCGCTGTGCGGCCGTGCCCGTGCCCGGTAGGAAGCGGAAGGGCCGGCGGCGCCGGGAGCGGGCCGGGAACCGCCGGAACAGCCGAGGGCCGCCCCACCACCGGGGGAGGGCTGAGGGCAGCCGGGACGGAGCGGCGCCGGGTCGGGGCTATGCTGCTGCGCCTGGTGCCCGAGTTCGAGCTGCAGAGGGACGTGGTGCCCTGGCTGGCGGAGCGGGGCTGCGCCGCGGCTCTAGGTAACGCTCCGGGAGGCCGAGGAGAGCCCCATGCCTCCGGCCGGCCGTCCCTCCCTCTCTCCGGCCGCCTCCGTGCCCGCCGAGCTGCGGCGAGGCCCCCGGGTGCGGGTCCCCAGCGGGAGCTGCGGCCGTGGGGCCGGGATGGTGGCGGGGGAGCGGCGGCCCCCGGGCCCCCCTCAGCCGGGGCTCGAGGGGAGTGACGCTCGGGTGCCAGGGGCCTTGAGGTGGGCAAGTTTGCTGTCCTCAAGGAACTTCTGACATGCCGAAAACACTTCTACACATCTGCGACACTGCACAGCTTGTTTCTTCTTCCTTCTTCACACGTTTGGGGCTTTATCTTTTTTTTTTTCTCCCCTCCTCCCTCCCCGCTCCCCCCCGCCAAAAAAAACAAAAGAAAGAAAAAAAAGTGTTAGCATTACTCCCTCTCCCACGCTACTCCCCTTTCTGGGAGGAAAAACCCCACAGCCTGAACACTTTGGTGTGTTTGGTAAACGAGTGCTAGTTTAAAATTAGATGCAGCGTCAGCTGTCGCAGCACCTTGCGATCGCCAACATAGCGAGAGCTCGGGGTAGTGGTTGGAAAAAAGTGACCTCCCGTATTCCTATCACTGTGGCTTTTTGCTTGTTACTCATCTGCAGAGCAGCTGGCTTAGTTCTGCTTTTCAGAAACTGATGAAAACCTTATTCTAATAAAATAATAGTACTGTAATAGTTATTGCTTCAGTAGAAGTACCATCGATATGCAAGTGTGATGAACTTGAAATGCCTTCAGTTGCTTTTGCTTTACTTAAAAAACTTAACTTGCTTCCATCATTGAGGGGCTGTTATCAAATAGACTCATAAGATTTTGTTTGGTGACAAACTAGAAAGTATCAGCTTGGAAAAGAAGAGAATTATTTACCAAGCCATCATTTAAGAAATCTGTTAAAAATACTTCACATATTTTACATTTACTGAACAATTATCGAAAGGTATACTGAAGGGATCTGAGGTAAAATTCTGAAATTGTCCATGAATAATTGATTAATTTATGAATTTATCAGCTCATCAGTGATGCATTCAAAGATAATCTGTATGTTAATGGCATAAAGGTCTCAAAATGGCACTGGCTTGTGTTTGGGAAGGAGAAAATTGTATTGAGTCTTTTAAAGCGTAATAGAGTCTTCATTGAGTAATGTCCCTGGTAATACAGAATCATAAGAATCTAGTTTGGAGGGTGCATCTGATCAACTACCAGCACTGCTGTATTGCATTTTAACTTATCTGTGTATAGTGACATTTTCCCCCTCTTGAGTGCTTTCATATTAGGAATGTGAAGGTGGGAGGTAAAGATTTGAAAATACTAATTTAAACATCAAAGAAATATCTAATCACAGAAAGTAAGTAATTTTTAGGAGTCATGGTACTTTTGTGTCAGTGTTTTCAGATGTTACTCATATTTATTATGTTTCCTAAAGACTTGAAAGCATTTGATAGCATGTGAGAACTGCTAATTGCATGAGAGCTGGGAGAAGCTGTAGTGATAGGAAGGGAGCAGCAAGCAAAGTGAACCAGCCTTGTTCTCTTTATTCATTCCACTGAATTTGGTATGAGCTGCATAGAATGGCCTTCAGGAAATAAAATTCTGAGTTCTCCTGATTATATTGGTGAAAGCTGTGTGCTGGGCAGGCAGGCTGGGTTGGTTCTTTTGCAGCCCTTCATCTGCTGGTCTCAGCTGTGGGCATGAGGAAGAAGTTGTAATTCTATGTGCAGGGTTTTACTGCAGGGCTTTCCAAGGACAAAACCCACTGCCACTTCTTTGCCTCCATATTCCTACTGACTGTTCTCTTCAGAAGAGAAACTCTCTTCTGACACAGAACTGCCTCAGCACCTTTAAGGTATCTGTGTCAGATGATAGCTAAATTCATTGACATGGAGATTGCTCATGGACCTTCTTCTCTACCAAAATTCTGCTCTGAGGAAGTATTGCATGAGAAAATGTGGAGACTGTAGTACTCATCTTGAAAGTTTGAGGTGGTTGTTAAGTTCCAGGAAGCTTCAGATGAAAAAAAAAGAGAGTATATTGTTATCTTAGACTCTCCCAGTTGTCATGATCTAGCTCAAATATAGTGGTATTGTAGTGTACTTCGAGTGATATGAATGCTACTCATTGTAAAGGAAGGGTTTTCATTGTCCTCCCACAACAGAATGGAAAATTTACTTTCTTCTGATAATACTTGAAAACAGTTTTTTTTTTTTCCTATCACTGCAAGCTGTACAAGCCAGTATATAGTATCAGTCTTGTTAAACTAAGTTTCACTAAGTGTCTTCCTTCTATCAACACTTTGTGATAACTGCCAAGTAAATAGTGTCAGACTTGACTAAATACTTGCAGAGGGTTATGGAGAATTATTTATGCTGATGCTTACTGAACTGCAGGCCATCTTTATTATATGAGAACAATCATACAACTTCAACCTTACTAAGGGCAAAATTTCCACTTCTAGTAAAAATTCCATTGGAGGTAAACACATTTTTGATGGCTATGGTGATTAGAAAACAAAAGCAGCATCAGGAAAGCATGCATTTTTCTCACCTTGAGTACAATATTTTATCCTTTTTTTCTGATGGTTTTCTTTTTATGTGTACTGCTGTGTCGAGATATGTTCTTCTCGTTCTGTGTCCATCTTAGCTTCCTGCTCATTTGTTTCCATTTTAACTGTACTCTTTTGTTCTCATCCCATATAATTTCGTGTCCTGCATTTATTAGTTCTCTGTACTTGTAGGTAGGTTGCATATCTCTCTATATGGTATTTAGTGTTGTGGTTCTTTAGATTTTGGTGTGGTTATTTCTTTCTTTATTTCTTTTTGGAGGAGGGGCTAAGAACGACACAGGAGTGGTGGTGTTGATGTTGTAGAGCTATTGTCTAAAGATGTAGTTTATTTTCAGGCTTTTCTTTGGGATGCTGAAGGAGCAGGTGTGAGCAAGTGATATTTTCCTCAGGCTAGTTCTCTCTTCCTGTAGTGTCCAGAGGACTGGAGTATGGCTTCACTGTTTGAACCCCATGTGGCGTATAGTGAATAAATGCAAGGGGGTGATTTTGGTTTAATTTGGTTTTTTTATTCTTTGAAAAAGCACATTTGATTTTCATAACAAAAGGTAATGGTCATTAGAATCATAATTATAACGAAGAGGTAGGCCTTACAAAAATAATTTTTTTCTTGCATGTTTTGAAGTCCCTTAATTTTCTGTGTTGAAGTTTATCAGATTTAAATCATGGTGTAAGAAGTACTCTGTTTTTCCAGAAGGGAGTAATTTTGGCATATGCAAATAAGTATTTACAAGTAGAAATGTATTTAGCATATTTGCTTAAAGTGTACATAAATTATAGGATGAACCAGCTGAAATGAAAATCCTGTGCCTTTTTGTACTTATTTCAGACACTTCTGAGAATTCATCAGCACTCTACGTTGTAAATGTTGAAAGAAATGGAAAAATTATTTATACCTGGAAGGTGAGTCGACCTTGGAATTTAATAAAAATAGTTGAGAATAATACTGTATGTGAATCTAATTGAGTTCTTGTAGTTTAATTTTTTTTTGCAGTCAGTGTTAGAATATGGAAACACGACTGATTACAACCTGGCGAGGTTGGGCAGTAGGAAAATACCTGTTTCCACTTCAGACAAAGGTTAAGAATGATGAAATGGAGAGTAAAGTACTCACCTGATTAAGTCCATAGGGTTTTTGTCCTTGACTTTTTGCTGGCCCAGAATGTCTCCATGAACAAAACACAATTTCTTTAAGATACTTCATAAGCAGCACATAATTTCGCCCTCCCTTTCTTAGTGAAGCCTAGCTATTAAATTCATGTGCAGTGCTGTAATTAAATGTTTTCTCCTACTAAAATGTCTTAAGATGCCCTTTATTAACTATTTATTAACTATTTCTGCATATGCCATTCTTTAAGATTCATCCATAACACTTTATTGCAAGTAGTCTGAAGTAACTCCTGTTTATTTGATATCTTGAAATATCTAGAGCTGGCTTCTAAACATAAGATTCTGCTCTTCATGGTATATGTTTTTAGTTTTACTTCTAAGTGGGTTTTCTAATGGTTTTAGAAAGTGAAACTTTGTCTTCTTCTCATTGTTCATTTGATGAGACAAGCTGTGCTTCTTGACTGTGCATCTCAGAGGAGTGTGTAGATCCAGCTGGATCCTGGAGGATTTTGGTTCTTGAGGAGTACAGATAGGAGATGAAACTCCAGTCGAGTAGGGATGCCTTTCATTCACCTCTGGCTCAACAATGCTAAAACTCTCCAGCTTCCCTAGGGTTAAGGGAAGAGGTGAGGCCTTCATCAAGGCTTTAATTTTAATATGCTTTCGCTGTGGGTGGATGTTTCCTTTAGTACAAGCATAGGGGAGTCTGTACAAGACAACAGTAACCATAAAAACAATTCTAAAGAGTATGTCAAATTTTGGGTTTTTTTCATTGCTTAAGACTCTAGAAGACTTAATACAAGTAACCATGTAGCTCAGCAGGAGATCTGGTACTCTGTGTGTGTGGTGTTGCTGCTTTCTAGTACCTGTGGAATCTCACACTAAGCATTTTAGGGCCTCTGACAGTCTAACTGCCCTGTGTGCTCTTCAGGCACTTGCAGCAGCACAAGGGATGAGTTGTAGCTCGAGGTTCACATGTCTAAATGTAGGTGTGTACCTGCATGCTGATGTCTAAGCTGCCGCTGTAGTCTGTAAGGATCTGGGCAAAGCAGTTGGTGGAACTGAGGGAATTGGCCACTTGTAGCCTGTTCTTTGGGAGGAGGTGTATGGTGTGGAGGATGTAAACTAGACTGAGCTGGCCTGGCTTGTTTCCCAATAGACACAAATAGAAAACAACCTTTGTCTTCTAAGTGAGAGACAGTCAAGTGTATTCTGTGTGAAATCAGGGGAAGGTGGACACTGAGTTTTATTTTCAAGCTTATTTTATAGTATTATGTTGTACTGCGGTTTTGACAATGTCTATATTTTGTGACATTAATAGTTATTGTCAAAGAAGATATTTTTAACAGAAGTGAATTCTATTTGCAAGGTAATGCAAGAATCTTCAGAGTGCACATGGAAACAAGTGTCCTAGTTTATGCATAGTCATAGGCGTTCTGTCACCAGTCTTGTAAAGTGTATTTTTCAGTATCTAAGTAAGATGGTGTTAATGTTTCAGACACACTTGAAAAAAGAGTTATTTGTGAAAGTACTTGCTTAATCTTAAGTTAGGAGGCCTGAAGCCTGTGTCTTAATATAAAGACATTTTGTTTTCCTTGTTTAAATCAGATGTCAAAGACTTTTGTCATTGCCACAACAATAATGAGACACTCAGAAATAGACCCCTTAGGAAGTGAATACTCAGGCTTTTGTTTCAACTTCACAAAGCAAGATGCCATAAATTTGTAAATAACCACAGATCTCTCCTCTCTCCCCCTAAGCAGTTGTTAAAAACAGTGAAGCTCACTGTGAAAGTAGAAGCCTGTGTGGCTGGATTTAATTTCAGTAGTTTAGCAATTTAGTGCCTATACCCAGAGTGCATTAATACACATCAGTTTGATTTGCTATCCAGTATGTGCTGCAAAGCAAAATTTTCTTTTTTAATATATTTGGAAAATTTAAGGCATGGTAAAAATTAAGAAATAGTAAAGTTTTGATTTGTAGTCCCAAACATTTTTTTGCTCCAAATAAAATAATAATTTATTTATTATCAATAAGCTAGAAAGGGTATATATTATGTGACTCTTCAAAGGCAGAAGGCTAATGGTGAGCTTATAAAATACTTAGCCTTCAAAGAATCACTTCCTAAGGCAGACCTGAAATCCTTTTTCCAGGCTACAGCCAGATCACTGGGAGCTGATTTTTGGTGATGTTTGATGCTTCTGTGCTCCCTTTTGGAGCAATGACCACCAAGTTGGTGAGGTTCGGAATACCAGCCTTAGCCCTCATCCCTATTGATTCTTGTACTGATATCTCTGTTCCTGGCCCTATTGCCTGCAACTAAAACCAGTTTAGAAGCAAAGTGAGAGAGAGCCAGAGGTTTATGCAATGGCCTGTGGGCTGTGGATTGGCCACATTTCAGCTTTATCCCATGTATTAGTTCTAAAAGGAAAAAATAAATCTTTGTTCTCTTGGAATTAGAATTTGCTTTCTTGGAATTAGATAATTAACTGCCGGTTTATATATAGGACTGGGAAGTGTGTGAGGATGTGTGTCAATGGGCAGGGAGAACAGGGAGGTAGGAAAAAAAAAGAGCAATATTTAGCTTTGTGTATGTTTATATTGCTAGTGCTAATTTGTTTCCATCCATAGGGAAATCAGAGAGACACTCACATTGGATTGTTTGATCTTCAAACTAAACAGAACGAGGTGAGAGCAATACCAAGTTTCTCTCTGGTGATGACAGTGCTGTAGTGTTTCAGATTTTGATGCTATGCAACACAGTATGTTATGTCCTTAAGGAGTGTGTCCTTGGTGCAAACATCTAAAAGGCTTGAGAGTAGTAAAGCATCATGTCTACAATCTTTATTTCTAAACAACCTTTTAAACAGCAAGTCCTTTCTACTCTCCTCATTGCACACATGTGCCAAGAAGTAAATGTTTGGAGTTTTATTTATATGTGCATTCTTGGTCTGTTTGGTGATACCATTTTAAGAGATTTTTTATTCTAAAACTGAACATACTGCAATTCAGTAACTAAAATCATGATAACAGGTTTTTGAAGGTGTCCCCATAATAGTATGAAATGAGTAAAATTTTGTATTTACATAAAAGTCTGCTATACTGCTCTAGTGGCAACATGGAGCTCAAAAGAACCAGTAAAAAACAAACATGAGAAAAAGGAGAACTGTTACAATTGAAGCATGAAATGTGGTTCTTCTGGGCATGAAAAAATATGGCTTAAAGATAAAAACTGTGGGACAGCACTATTTTCCTAAGAAGTAGTGAGATGGTTTCCTTTATGGAGTTTGAAAAAGCGCAGTTATTGACATTACTGTGTTTCTCTGTAGCACCTCTATATGTTTGAGAAGAATCTGCACATAATCAGCTGTTCAATCAACAATGAAAAGACCTTATTGGGTAAATATGTGCTTTATCATTAATTTTTTTTGATAAAGATTTAGTTCAGTAGGATGATACAGTTGGGTTTAGAATTACTTAAATCTATTTTGATCTGTGTGTTGCCCACAGCAGTTTATGAATTTCAGTGGATCCATCATCAGACAATGTAGGTAACAACATAATGACACAGCTATGACAATATTGCTGTTTTATTAAAACATCTAAGACACACTGCCCCTTTTTCATTTTCTCCTCCTGCAATTGTGAATACCTGCTACATTTAGAGGAGCTTCTGATGTTCCTTTTACATGTTATTGGTAAAAGAATGGTGGTGCTCATTCTTCAAGGATGTTTGGTAAGATTAATGTCAAATATGCACATTCACTGTGGTTGTGTTGGTGTTTTCTCCCCCCACAGCAGTCAGCTTCTGTCAATATACAGAGGAAGAAAGAACAAGTCAGCTCTTACAGTCAGGTACTGCAAGTGGATTTTTTGATACTGTTTGAAATATTGTACCTTTTTGCTTTCTTTTGCATGTGATTTCTGTTTAGAAGACCAACTTGTGTGCATTAAAGAATGTTATCTAAAATATGTTCTTTTTGCAGCGTCCAAGTATTTAACCTTGCTAATCGAAATTCATCCCATTAATAATGTGAGAGTCCTAAAGGCTGTGGATAGCTGTGTTCGAGTACAGGTAAAATATTCAACTAATCTAAACACAAGCCTTTATAAACTTCTGTATTGAGAGAAAACATGGTTTAGTGCTGAAATATCTCATGTTATCTTGCAACAGAGATAATGTCCCGTGTTTCTTCAGAAAAATAAAAAGTGAAACTTCATAAAATGTTTGGTATAGAATATTTCTCCAACATGAAGGCTGCTTTTTTATTTCTCTTCAGTCTTCCACAGTTTGCAGTTATAGCAACTGGTAACTATTCATGTGTAATATGAGCTATTTTTATTAATTAAATATCATTAGTGTGTCTGATTTAATTTAAAAATACATAAATATCTAGCTGAAAAAACCCCAAGCATTTTTAGATGTGTTCTAAACTACTTTAGTTTTTTACTTACTTTTGTGAAATTTTCTGTACAGTTTCTTTATCCAGTTGAAGGCAGAAATGCTTCTACAGAAAGTCGTCTCTTGCTAGTTTCAGAAGATAAATGTGAGTTAATATTTTCAAAGTACATTGTCATTATTTTACTTCAAGATTAGTGTTATAGATAGTATTTTTGGTAGCCTTTTATTGGGGGGAAAAAACAGGAAAAAGAAGGGTATGAGTTATTCTAGGTATTCCAAAGGCTTTTCAAAAACTGTATCATTTACCAGATTTTTTTCAATGTTAACAGAATGGCCATCTTTGTCTACAATTAGTTGCTTAGCTCTCACATTCATCAGTCATCTTTACTTCTAAAAAAGCTAAAATAGACTCCTTATAGCTGCCTACATAAATTCAGAGCAAATCAATTGATTGAAAGATGTCATTTAATGTGGGAAGTGGGACAAGAATAGAGCAATAGTTCCTTGAATTCCGCTAACATTGCATATTCAGCCTAATCTAATGGCAGGGAATGGATAAAGATAGACACTTAGAAAAGAGTGGGGTTTTCCTTCTTATTATAGAGTGAGATTTCTTTTCCCATCCCCTTGGAGAGACCCATCTTCCCTGAGCTAGACACCAACCTTGGGTAGATGGACTTAGGTGGACAGAGCTAAATCAGAAGCACATCTGCTAGGTGAATGCTGCACTTGTCATGCAGGCCAGCTGTGGATAACTTTCAGGAGTTTTGTGTGGGAAAGGACTGTGAGGGGTATTCATGTTAGGAAGTGAAACAGGTCAGGGATAGTCTCATACATGGACATGCAGCTCCACAGACTCTTCCCACGGGTCCTCCTTGGCTTGCTTGGACACATTCCAGTCATTGCTCTTCAAGCCTGTGCTGTGCTGGTGTGGGCAGGGAACTGTTTCCACGAGGTCTTATGGCTGAGGCCACTCTCAGCTCAGGAAGGAAGAGACTCCAGGTCTCTGTAGGCACCTGTGCTCATGTGTCACAGATTTCCTCTTACAATGAGTTGAACTTTCCTGGCCCTAAAGTGTTCTTACAGAATTCTAAGAGGTGAGCTTGTTTAATAAGCTGTATAAAAGCATTTAAAAATGTTTGGTTTTAATGATTTTTTTTTTAATTTTTCAAAGATATTGAACAATTTGACATTCATGTTGTTGCAGAAGAAGACCAAAAAGTGGTAAGATTGAAAAATCTTTGAGTTTGAGGTTTTTTTACTTTAATTTGCTGAAAGTTTTGGAAGTTTTTTTAGTTTTATACTTGGGCAACACAAGGTTTATTAAAGAAAGCACTGATTACTATGGCAACTTATGCAGGTGAGCAAAGCTGATTGAAAAAATTTACACCTTGTGATCTATGAGGAAAATGATTTATTTTACTGGGTTTGTTACATGTTGCTGAATGCTTCTATGCGTTAGAAGTTGGAAGTAAACATAGTGTTTATTAATTTTAAAACCATTTTAAATATTTGCAGCCATTTAAAATATTTTCAGAGTTGCCTTCCCAACCTTGTCTATTGTGAGTCTGTGTGAACCCAGTAAAGGACTCATTTAAAACAAATGAACAAAAGATGTAAAACTTAGATGCAGTCCGAGTACAGTGAATGTTCCAATATCTTTCCCCTCATCTCTTTTTTGCTTTTTAACATGAATTTGTCATCAACAAATTGTGGATATTCAGCTTGAAAGACTTATTATTAATGAGCATTTATCTAATATAGTAAATAATTTTGTCATGAAAGCCAATATTATTGGGTATTGCATTATGGGGGTGAATGCAGACTTTGAAGGAAAAGTTAATGACCTGATTTTTGTCCCTGTGCAGTCTTTCATGGTTTTCTTAGTTTATCATGACCCTTCAAGCAGAGGGGTTTTATATGCTAGACTACAGTCGTGGAGTAAAGACTTAAATATAATCAGAAAACAGATTGATGTGATATCCTTTTGCCAAACAGATTTGGTTTGGTTTGCATGATATCTCCTTACATGATTCGAGTGTGCCTGTGTACAATCCCAACAGTTTTCCACAGCTGTAACCTTTTCCCTACACCCTCTGTCTCTCTCACATGGCTGAAGCTTCAGATAGAAATCTTTTCTGGAGACACATCTCCTTTCAGTAGTTAATGCAGCTGATTCTGAACTGACTGTGGTATATCCCTCCTCTCTGAGGAAGAGTGCCTCTGCTATTCTTTGTTCACTTTGAGCAGTCTAAGTGGTGAATTTCTTGCAAGCAAGGAAGACTGAAAGATCTGTTAGTAGTTGTACCCTGAAAACTGTGCTTCTGATCTCTTTAAACTGAGAACCTTGCACACAACAAGGGTGGACTTCATGCTGCTGACAAGGAGCCTGTTCCTTCCAAGCTCCTTATTATTTGTGCCTCTTCTCTCACTGCTTTTCTCTTTAAAGCACAGACTGTGCATAATTGTTGCAGAACTTTATATGGTGGCTTCTAATGTTTTCATTCTTTCCCTGTAGGTGATTCAAAAGTCAGGTCAGCTTCCAAGAGCCAAAGTTGTAGATGACCTCGTTTGGGCACAGTGGGATATGATGGAGCAAAGACTCTTCTACATTGTTCCAAAGGTGAGCTGAAAGTCATTCTTGCAGTTTCGTTCCTGCTTGTCTAGTGGCAGTAAAGTTTTAAGTGTGTGGGGTAGCAAATAGGGGTTTGTTTTCATTAGGATGGTCTTTCTTCTTGCCTCAAATAACCTAAAGTAAAATCCAAACTTACCTTAGCTGCTACTGTGCTTAGTACATTGCAAGAAGAATGGTGAACTTAGTGCTTTCTATTAAAAAGGTGAGCTTGTCAAATTTTTTTCTTTATTTAGAAAGTTCTTTAACTCAAAAGTATCTAACTCTATCCAAAACTGTTGTGAGTATAATGCCTCTCTTCTAGACAAATCACATCCAGAAAGTATTTTGTGTGCCGACTTACTGAGTGACCAAGTGAGGACAGGTTCTTGGCAAGGGTTTGGGTTATTTTGTCTGAGGGACTATTTGCACTTGATGCATTCTCTGTAAATAAAAAAGGATTTTTCTGTACTCTTCTTAGCCACAAAAAGAGTGAGTTAGGAAATAACAGGAAGTGAACTGTGATGGAGAAATACATTTATGTTTTTGTTTCTGAGATACCCTTTTTGAACTGACCAAAGTAAGATACAATTCTTTTTGCCATATAGGCAGATATGGAAAACATTTTTTTTTCATTTTCTAAAATGTGTGAGACGTGTATTGCTGTGTGTAAGTGACGGCCCACGCAATTATATATGATTGGCAGATAATGATCTGGGGCAGGAAGGAAGCATGTCATAGTGCTACTGTGAGGGGTTATATGTGGTTTATAAATTCTTTTGTCCCCTAAATTCTGCATATCTGTTAGCAAAGCAGGTTAAGTGTGAAGAATGGTGCTGAGTATCCAATCACTTCTCAGTCTGTAGAATATGCTTTCTTACTTACAAAACACATACTTTTTAATTCCAGGAATCAAAGAGTACTTTAAGGTGTGTCCAGTTTTATCCTGATGAAAATTTTAACTCAATAGTAAGTTATTAGTATTTTCTTATATAATTGTTTTTAGGGGGACGTGATTATGTTTTCCAGGTACTATCTGTTTGTCTTTTTAATGATTGAAACTTTTTCAGAGGAAAACTGGAGTTTGTTTTTCCATTTGTTTTTTGGGGGTTTTTTTTGCATTATTTTCTTGTCAAGAATATATTCAGTCAGATTCAGATTTTGCCACAGTAAGGTAACTTTGGTGGAATTACACTTTTTTTGACCTAGAAGGCAGAAAGTGACATACATGACACTATACTGATCTTATACTCAGTTATTGAAAAAGCAGGCTTATCAAGTGCACTAGAAAAAGAAACCATGTACTGATTTTGTGTCAGTTTTAAGTGAGAAAGGAACGTTTGTTGCAGCCAAAATACAAAAACGAGAACATAAAAATTACAACATGTAATTGTTACTAGACTTTTGTCCCAGTGGCAGAAAATTGCTGCACTGCAGCAATTTATTTTCTCCTTTTAAAAAAGAGTCTGTATTATGGGGGTTTTTGAAATGACTGTAAGGATTAGAGGATTGTTAAAATATTGAACCTGGTGAAATGTGACTATGACACATTTTACTGGTCTGAAATGCTAAACGTGGTATATTGACCTCTGTAAAGAACAGGTTTGTTTACTTTTTTGTTTAACAGCTGGAATCACACCTGGATCTTGCTGTAAATGACACACAGTTAAAGTAAGTTTGTTTTTTTAATGTTTTGGTTTGCTTTCCTTTTAATTTACATGGTAACATTTTACAAATCCAAGTAAAACTTTTCCAGGCCACAATATCTTTGTTTGCAGTTGCCTATATGGTACTGGAACAGGAGAATAACATGAAAACTGTGTCCAGACCTCCAGTTCTTATTCTCATCAGGCTCAACTGTAAAAAGTAATTTAATCCTTGACTGCTTCTTAGTGTGATTTAAAAAAATTATTTGTCTGAAGAGCTAGCTATAGTTAAACCTTCTAAGTATGCTGAACCTATTTAAATTAATTTGCTTTAACCTAGGGCATGTTGTAATGGTGATGTCAAAATTTGTCAAGGGAAGCTCTGCATTTTTAATTGCTGTTGCAAATTTTATTGGGCAGTTAAGCAAACCAGTAGCACCTTTTTATAGCCTGTGAAGACACTGCTCTGTTCTCCTCCAGCATGCTCTTTCCAGCAGCCTGCACTTGCAAAGATGAAGATTTGTCTGATTCTGTGTCTGCCATGCACATGATTGCATCTGAGCTTGTCTCCTGAGGGCTCCCTTTTAACTGAGGGAAAAGCTAGTCAGGATGGCTTAACTCTGTCATAATCCTCATCTATCTTTACATTCCAAACGGGCCCATTTATTTTTTGTGAATAAAAAGAGAGGCCAGAGCTATTAGGCCAGGTGTCAGTAGCTGAAGGTAGTTGAGTTCCACCCTGCCCAAGCTGCAGCTCTTGGAATGTCTCAGTGCTGTGCATAAGGCTCAGCGTGGTGCTCCTGCATGTGCAGGTTGCCCTATAAAAGGCACTGTATCCTCTTACAGTTGGTGCTGAAAGAACACGGCTCTTGTAAGAGCTTCCATGCTGTATTTTGCTTTATTTTATTTTTTTTCCAAGTTAATGCAGAGACCAAGGGGAAAACCCTTACAGGATGAAAATACTTTCTGGAAAAAAATACAACCAAACAAAAAAAACCACTCACCAACAAAAAAGACAAAGCAGACTGACTACAATCTTCTGCTGCATGTTTTGCAGGGTGAAAATAGGCCTTGTACATTTACAGATATGTAAAACCATTAAAGCACAGGTAGCATGAAACTGAAAATGTCATGGTATAGCAAGTTCCATGTGAGTGTGATTTTGTGCTTTTCTTTTTAAGTATTTCCACTGAAAGAAGTGTCCCTATTGCAGATTAAATTGTAGTTTTAGAGACATGCACTGTAGAGTTAGTCTGCAAAACCTTTGAGTTATTACGTGTCACAAGTATTTGGATTTCCAGTATGTCATGAGAACTTGCTTTCACTTCAAAGTATAGGAATGATTGGACAATGTAAGTGAATATGAAGTGAATATGAAGTTGTCAGGTGTGTTCAAAATCGTTGGATAACAATGTGCAGTCTTGGGATTCTTGTTTCTAATAGCATTGAGCAAATTGGTTAAAGCCTAATTTAACTTGCATTACAGAACATTTGATTATAATTTAATTAGTATATTTTGGTTACATAGTGACTGTTCTGGTGATCTTTTTGTTGTGATAAATCCCTGTGGATTTACTCAGTGATCTTTATTTGCTCATAGACTTGTGAATTTTGGATATGATTACTGTCAAGATCAAGATGTTGCATCTAAATCTTTGAACCTTCAGGTTTTCACAAGTAAAGCAGGTAATGAATAAATACGAGAATGGTCAAAATTACCTTCACGAGTAATTATCATGCAGTGTAATCTTAATTGATTACTGAATTTCTTCATAAAATATTGCAAACACACAGAAATACAAACATTTATAAATGTGAGTATGAGATTTGTATTCCTTTTTCCAAGTGTACTTGGCAGGTAACTGTGAGGAGAGGGAGAAGGCAACTGTGCTTTGTCTTAATAAATTTTTTACCTTCTGGAAGCTGCAGTGAAGTTAAGCTGAAGTACCCAGGGTTTTATGTATCAACACCAACAACAAAACAGTCACCCAGAAATTTTTTGGTAGCCCAACTTCAAAGAACTGGTACCACACTCTTCTCTAGTGAAATCTCTCAGTCAAAGAACACCTTGGCGTTTTCCTGTCAGTGTCAGAAACCAGAAGGTACCAAAGTGTAGCTGTGTGTTACATTAAAGCAATCTAATGTTAAAGGTGACCAAAATTATGTTAGAAAGTAAATTCAAGGAAAGTTTTGTCTGGTTTTCTGACCTAGTATGTATATTTGTGTTAGAGAGTGGACATACATACACAGAGCATGTGCAATGCAGGCTTTAAGAGCTTCATATTGCTGTTAGTATGTGGTGTTCAGAAGGTCCAAGTATGCGATAATAAACATGGTATGTGCTACTCAAGGGTTTAGTTATATATGATTCCTTAATCTAGAATGTTTCTTAAACCTTTAGGATTTTGAAGTCTGCCTCCATCCTAATGTATGCATGAGCTTTTTTGGATTAAAAACTGGTCTCAAGAGATATCTGTTCATCACAGCTATTTTCAGCTTCTGAGTTAGACCATACAGGCAGGCAGAGATGGTGCTCGTTTAACCTTTGAGTCATCAGCACAGTGGTACAGGGAAGTGTTGCAGGAGAGGCTTCACATGTCACTCTCCAGGGCCTGCTGTGCACACCAGTGAGCTGCTGAGCTGTGTGCCACTTGCACTGAAATGACCATTAGTGCAAATCAAGTGAAATACAGCTTCCTTACATGGATTTTTTTTCTTACCAAGGCAAACTGCATGCTTATAAAGATTAGAGGGAAGGAATTAGAAGTAAGAGAAAGCCAAGTTTCTGTCTTTCAAATGCAGATTAGGCTTTTTCTCTGTTAGCAAGACAGTTGCTTATATAAACAGCCAGTCCAATAATGGAAAATATTATTGATTGGTATATATGTTTACTTTTTAAACCTTACTCCTCTGGGGTTTATTCAGATTGCAGCACCTCCTTGAGTTTGGGATGAAGTTTAGTCATTCTCCAGCAAAACACTTGTTTAGTTACTGTGAAAGAAAATGCTTTTTTTCTGTCTGGTGATGCAATATTTGAAGTCTGTGTGGAACCTTTCACAGGTGCTTTTCACTGCACTTACTGTAAAACAGATAATTTGACAATTACACTTGCTAAATTAGATTACTGTATGTGTCTTTTCCTTGAATGTTGTTTAAAACCGAGGATTACCTTTCACAACCCATTTCAGGTAACTAACAGTTTGGAGCAAGTTACTTTGGTGCTAAGACCGTATCTAGTTCTTGAAACACACTGTGGGTAATCACACTAAAGGTTCCCTTTTGTGCCTCAGTGGTGATTTGCAAAACTGGGCTGCAAGTTCTTTGTGGTGTGGACTGTGCCTGCTATGGGACTGCTAGCACACCACTGATAGTAGTGCCAGTATCCCTACTCGTACCATTCAGACGTCCCTGGCAAAGCATAATTGGCAAAACTTCAAACTGGAATATTCCATACAATTTCCCATTTAATAAAACTGTTACTGGCTCCTGCCAATCTGAACTCTGAATGAAATCACTTCTCCTTTCTCAAACTTCTGCACTAGAAAAGTAGCTCTGTTCCTTACACACAGCACAGATGAAATCTCTCCAGATAAAAGCCCCCATGTAATTCTTGAATAGCTGAGAAAAAAAAGCAGTTCCAGTCTCAGAATTAACTTTGCATGTCGAGAATTCAGGGGTTGTTAGATAAACACTGCACTGTTATTTTTTTTCTTGGTGCTTTAAAAATATTTTTCGATTAAATTTGCTCAATATTTAAAAAAAAATACAGGCAGTAAGAGGTCATAGACACTGGATAACCATCACCTATCTGCCTGAAATTTAGGCATCTAGACTATGTTTCTAGAGAGAAATAAGCATCTCCAGAGGATGATTCAATCCATATTTCCTTTTTTGCTGAATAGAGGTCTGAATGAGAGATGTTTGGATAGCTGAAGTTAAGTGAGGCAAGTCCCTCTTAAGTCAGTATAACTAGATAAAATGGCCTGGTACAATCTTGTATTTGAGTTGTGACATTTGGATGCTGTGTTGAGATGCTGTTACAGCCTTATATCTTGAGTTTTTGATCTAACAGAAATGAGGAATTTATAGTTAAAGTTTCCTAGGGAAAATTTAATGCCGACATATTGTAGGTGACTCTCAGTGGGGTGACTTTGTTGAGTACCAGAGTTGTAACTGCTGTTTCCTGAATAGGAGTAGAACTTAATTCTAAAATTCTTCCTTCTTTTTTCTTTCTTTTTTTTTTTTTTGTTTTAACCTTTGTGGTCACGATCTTTTTTCCCTTTTATTTCTGGAAAGATAAGTGTCCATCCAATTATGTACTCACATGAGTCTTCTCACCTCAAGGCATTCAGCTACAGCTTTTACTGTTTGCAAACGATTTTGAAACGGGTAGTGTGACAGACCTGGCTCTGCGTACAGCTGCAATAGGCTAACAGGCTTTCCCTGCAGCAGCACAACCCAGTTCTAATTTGCAGGAGCACTGCTAAGGGTACGAAAGGAGTCTGTGGTGTATTCTCAGTCTCTGGCTGCTCTACTGGGATTGCCAGGACTGTGTCAGATGTTGCATTGCTTGGACACCTGCTGGTCTGAGGCTGCCATGTTTCTGTCTGTATTAACAAAGCACCGTTTGTTATTTCCGGTTGTTTGTAATTCAGTTTGTTGACACGTGGACCAATATTTTTGATTTGAAAGATCACATCCTATTTATAGTCTCCCATAGATGCCATATCTGTGGTCAGTTTGCACATTGCCCACTGACACTTCAGACTGAACAATACTTGCATGTTGTGCAATTTACAGAACAGTGTACACAGAAGACTCCAACATACAAGAAAAAAAATGCAGTGCTGGAAGGGAGCTGTTGATAATAAAACAGCAATCCGGTGGGTTGCTGGAACTTTTCCAGTCTTCCTCATGAGTCCTGATGCTGCTACTTTAAAAATTATGCATATTCTGAAAGAAGCCAAGTGCTCTGGCAAAATGCCATGTCTGTTGTCTGAATGGCGCAAATATCCAAGCAAAACTGTATCAAACCATATTCAGTCAGCTAAGAATAAGCAGAAAGAAAAACTGCATCTTAAGAAAGCAGTTGTCTTCCCCAGAAGACAGAAGTGTGAAGTGTCTCAGCTATATCTGTATCACAGCTATGATACAGCCTTGTGGTGGCATTTAATCAAATAAAGTAACTGGGCAACTTGCTTTTTTTTGTACTTGTGCTTTTTCCATACTGTGCCCTTTTCTGCATAACTTGTATACAAAGCCTTTATTTTTTACAGAACAGTACCTGTATTAGTGTTACTTTATTTTCTTCTTTAAAATTATGAACTTTCAATAAAGGTAAATGGTCATATTTGTGGACGAGCTTTCCCAACTGTATTGGGATAATGTGGTTTGGAAGCTGTTTTTAACATGAATGCCAAAGCATCAGAGTAAGTTTTTATAAGAGATGAAAGCAGGGTTGCCATCCAGTGGGGTCAAAACGGGATCAGTCTGATGTAGAATTATTCTGGGAGTGGGAAACCCTGTATGCAGTACCCCAGCTGAAATAAACTTGTCCCAAGGACTGACTCCTCTCCTAAAAAAGGTATTAGCAGTTCTTTGAGCTGGAAGGGGGAGAAGTGGCTATCACTTCTAGTGTGAGAAAGCTCTGGTAGTGTATTCATGCTGCTGCCAATAAGAGATTACTTGAAAAGCAAAGAAATGGTGTTTTACTATGTTACTGAGCATATCTGACAGCTCCTGAACACAAAATATCTAGATTGAGGCAGTCTGTGGAGAGAAAGGCTCGATCAGTTTTCTGGCTGCAAGCATGATTTCTCCTGGAAAGGGCTAAAATGTACTTCCCCTAAAGGAAAAAACTGGCCATGCCAAACCCAGGTTTCCATTATGCCAGATTGCCTCCTCTGTTCTTTCTTGATTTTGTTTCATTAGGTAAATGATGATTAGAGCCCATAATAGATATTCCTGTAATATTTACCTTTTTTGAGAGATTATTTTTAATTTATAATTTGAAACAGTCTTGATTTGGTTTTGTGCAGTATAAAGATGTCTAAATGTTCAGTTAGACAAGTGAATTTTCTTTCTCTATTTTGTCTTTTTAGGAGGCTTGTGTGTGTGTTGTAGTCTAGTCTCTGATATTCCTCATGAGATCATATACTCCATTTATTTTTTACATAAAGGTAAGACTAACTTGTTAACTTACTGTACATTATTTTGGAGAATGTCAGTGTGCTGAAAGAGTTACAGAATGCCTTTCAAAACAAATAACTACCGAAGTCTGCAGACAATAAACTACTGTGGCTGGTGTTTAAACACAGCAGCTGCCTTGAGCTGCAGAGTTGACTTTCCTGCTGTAGACTTCCTGCCTGATGCTGAGTGAGTAGCTTCAAACCAGTGGCCTTGTAAATGGTTATTAATTTGGGCCCTTATTTCTAGCCAGACTTTCCGGCATGCTGAGCACAGACATCAGTGCAATCTGTGGGAGCTTGCAGGTGTGTTGTACTTATGCCATAAGGCATTTGTATGGGAAATAAAGCCAACAGCTCTTAGCTTGAATGTGTGTTTAGAATTCCAGTTCAACATGTCATTTTCACAGCAAGAGGTGCAACACCCACTGACTCTAAGAATAGTTGCTGTCTGAGTGGTACTCTAGCTCTTAAAGTTAAGACTTTTGTTTATGTTTTAAAATAATAAAGGACATTGTTTTATTCCAATCAGAATGAAAATTCTGATTATCAAGATTTTCTTACTTGATACATGGACAGAGAAGCAAATTATTTCTTAAGAGAGAAGCTGCATAGTATGGAGTAACTGTGTTCAAGTGCATAATATCTGTTCTACCTTAACTATTTGCTTTCTTGTGTCAGGATGCTTCTCACATGTCAGAGCTGCACACACATGATGCTTTGCTGCAGGAATATTGTGGGATTGAGTGAACTACCTTTTTGTGTTCTCGAAGGCATTACTGAATTGGAAAAAGTCCTCTTCGGGTGTGACACACTGTGCATTCACTGCTGTGAAGGGCTGATTTCCCCAGATATGCCTGACGTGTAGCCAGAGAGTTGTTGGATTGCTTGGAGCCAACCATGGCCCTTGTACATCCTGATCTGTACTAGGAAGAAACCGAGGATAAATATGGTGACATTGACTAGCTAAGTCTGAAATGAGCTCTATGGAATGGAGTTGTTTGGTGCAGAGCTGTTTGTGAGTTCATGTAAGATTCATCAGTTGTACAAGAGAATTTTAATAATGGTCCTGCAGTGACCCACAGAAGCAGTGGGTCCATAACTCATATTTTGGGGTCCATAAGCCATATTTTGGAGACATTTAAGGAGTTCAGTTTGTTCTGCAGCCTCTGTAATCTTGTCTGGAAGCTTCCCACCCATGTTAAAACAGTCACTGCAGCATGAACAGAGAAGTCACGATGTTGCAGTTGAATTCTGCCGTGCTGGTTTTTTAGCTTGCATGTCCTCATGCTGGCAAATGACAAAGTGGTGATGGTGAGTGTACTGACTCATTGCAAGCTAACTTCAGTCGTATTTTGTATGAAAAACTGTATCTTTTGACACTTCTGCCTCTGTAGTGTTGCTGTTGGTGACTTCTTCTCTTGGAAAAACTGTGGATCTTATATTGAATTTCCATGCATTGTTAAGTAGCATCCTGATCATGACATTATTAGTTACTATAATCCTCAGTATTTCTCAGAGATAGAGGAAATTTGAGGGCATTGTGTCATTCTTGCTGGGTGCCAGAAGTGTGGTACAAGTCTAGATTGAAACAACAGCTGTGCTGATGCAAAACCCATGCAAACACAGCAGGTCTGAAATTGGCCTTTGTATAAACTGAGCTGAACTAAATTACAGCAATAGGGCATGCAGATAAACAAAGTGGAAATTCTTTAAAGCAGTTGAAAGATCACTAAAATGTGAAACACAGCTATATAAAGGATTTGTGTTTTGGTTTTTCTGGGGGAAAGGTATTTTTATACAAGCTTGCTCTGGGATTGAGTGCTTCTTTAAACACAAACGTAGGCTATGCAGTGCATGACTAGTTTTCACACACTAAAGAACTGCATTGTGTAGGTGCCAGTCTACTATGTGTGCAGGACCTGTGTTTAAAATGGATTAAATCTGTCTGGGCAGACAACCCCACTAAACATTCTAAAATATTCCTGTTTGGGTCTATGGGCACTGCTAAAATTTCTGGCTATAAAGTAATAGATGGATTGTAACAAATGGTGTTTATTTTCCCCCAGGTTATAACAAAACTTTTACAGTTTCTCTAGAAAGAACAGAATCTCATCAATTGAAGGAAGTGGCTTTTATGAATCTTGGTAGGTTACTTGTGTTACTTTCCTGTGTGATTGCCATTCTCTATCTACTAGGGAGACAAATAGCTAACTCTTCTCTGGAAGGAAAGGATTTTTTTTTTTCATGACTTTAGGTAGCAGTGTTATTTTGCTGCTTTTCTTTTGCTTGCCTTTTGTATTTGGCACTTGATATTGCAATACCTCACTATTAGTAAGCAGCTTCCTTTGAAGTTGTCTCAGAATCTGTGCTGGACACCAGCTGCTGAGTTCTTGAGTATCTCAAATTTCTTGAATCCTCTCCTGGAAACCCAAATGTGCTGCTAGTGTTTCCTGTGTTCATAGAACAGCAGCTTTTAATTAACTCCTTTTATATTTCCTAGATATAATCAATTACTCAAAGAGAAGTGGGCCAAGTTGAGAATCATGTCAAAGAGCCTCTTAGAACAAATAAGTTATCATGTGTTAAATTGATCACTGTTATTTCTTTAAATAGACTATTACGTGGCTGCTTATTTGCCTGGCCAGTTCCTGCACCTCCTGAACATTCAACATCCTGATCTGCTGTGCTATAGTTTATTTCTGACAGGTATAGTAAAACTGCTTTAAGTAATTTCTTTGTTGTTGTGGAAACTTGTTCATATCTCTTTACATAAAAGTTGTATTTCTCAATGTTTCCTTAGAGCACAGTGTTCTGACAAAAGAAGGGTACTGAAAAAATCAGAATGACATTTTTGCTACTTTCCATTTTAGAAAGAGAAGCTGAACTGGCATTTCATACTTTGTGTATTTCATACTTATTGCTTGTTATGAGATGGAAGAAGACCTTTCACTGAATTTGAAATTCTCTGCCTTGGTTTCATAGTTTCCCTTCCCTCAATTTTGCCCGTGGTTCTTGGTCCTCCACTGTTTTCATTTCACATGAGATGTAAATTTGATTTTACATTTCCTTCCTCCTATTGAGTTGCTCTAAATGTGTGTGTTTGGAGGGTGTGGGGAAAGGAAATCTGTGTTTCCTTTACCTGATCAGGCTGATGCAATTTAATTTAGAGTCTCATCTGAGATGTGTGTTACTTCATTTCCAACAAACATGTCTTTGTGGGAAGTGGTTTATTTTTGGAAGTGGGGTGCCTTTGTTTGAAAACAGAAATCTGTTGTTCTGATTGGGTGAAGGAGACATAAATTGTGGAAACTGGTGCAGGGGCAGCATCATAGGAAGCTAGTACTTGTTTCATATGCATAATGAAGTACTGTCCTGCTAAAAATGGGTGGAAAACATCACTGCTGGATGGTGGGCCTGATTTCTCTGATGCAAAGGGTCTGAAATACAGTGCCTGTATGGTACCATCATGGTGGACATGAGTACTAGTATAAATAAAATGGTTTTGGTCTGATGCTTCAGTGAATAATTGCATTATTCACTGAACCTTCCTGTTCTGGCCATTGGGATTGATGGCAAGAGATCCACCAATAGAAGTTTGTATCATGATTCTGCATGTGACCAGTTCTGACCTGCACAAACAGTACCAATAGGTGCTAATTCTAGTGTTGAAGTTGTGCTAATGCCTTTGTGCTCTGCTCTGTTCCATCACATGTAGTCTGATTTGCCTTGGAGCAGCATTGTTAGCATCAAATCTCTGCACCTTCTCTGTGTCAGCAGTAGGGAAGGAGAGAACTGAGTATGGACTGTGCTCCTTATCTGCTTTCTTTATGGAGCCAACACCATTCTTTCTCCTCTTTGGCATAATACCAGGGCAGGCAGTGCAAGAGGCAGACTCTTTCTTACTACTGGGAGCCTTAAGAGTCTTAAGAGAAATACTGGTTTCAGGCAGATTTTATGTTCTTACTCCTTTTTGTTCTCAAACCAATGTTCTTCAGGTGAGGATGCAAGAATCGACATGTTACAAAACTGTTCCATCCGGTCCCCATGGGCGTCAACAGTCCTGGATTGCAATGCAGGAAGTCTGTATGATGTGAGCATCAGTGACAGTGCCTTGCTGCAGTTCCTACAGAAGAGCAAACGAGACTGTGAGAGATTGGCAGCTCTGCATTGTGCCCTGCTCTACTTCCAACATGCAGAAGGCTTGGAAATGCAGGTGGGAAAAGAATCTCCTCTAAATTTTTTTCCAGTGACTGATGTCTTATACAAAGCAGGAGCAGGGCATGAATGGTATCAACCAAAGAGAAGTCTTGATTCACCTGAGCCAAGAGGTTTATTGGCTGGGCTGCCCTAAACCCCTTTACCAGTCCAGGCTGTCCAGAAAACATTTGTGTCTCTATCACTACTCCATGCAAAGTCTTACTACCAAAACCAAATTTTCTATACTCTCTTACAACACTTGCTTAAACAGAGAGATGTAACGAGCTCCCTGTCCTCATTCTGACAGATTATTCGGTGGATTTCTGAGAACCTGTCAACATGTCATTCTTTTGACCCCATTCAAGAATTTATCATTGGTAGGTATTTCTTTTCCTGCATACTGAGTTTTCCTGCATACTCAGTTGACACTGAAGGAGAGGCCATGGCAGTACAAACTGACTCTTATTTCTGAGCATTTTAGTTATGATTTGTGTTAACTAACCTGCATTTTGTGGCATTAAGAGACAGTATCATTATTTTAGAAGATACATAGACATCTCAAAATTGTCTAGATCTCAGATTGGCAGTAAAACTTCAAATGCATTCTTCTGTCTAATGGAACAAATGGATTTATCATTATTTTAGGTCTTTGAAGATTTGTTCCCCAGCTCCATTCTCCTCTAGCTCTAACCCAAACCATTTGTTTCAAAATAATTTGGCTTATCATGATATTCCCTTCTAATAGCTGGTTTCTCAGTCTAGCCAGTGCAGAGTCTTTGTACAAAGGACCCCTGCAGTGCTGAGCTATAGCCAAGCAGCTGACCCAGCCCTGCAGCCATCTGGACATCTCTTCCTCCTTTTGTGCACAGAATGGGACTAGTTCCACGATGGAGGAAGCTGTTTCAGAGACAGCAGCAGGATTTATCCCTAAAAAAGTGTCAGATAAGGAACAGTGTAGCCTACTCTTGTTAACTGATTATACATCTTATAAATCTTTTTACATTACATTCAGCCTCCCTGTACTGCAGAATGTGTCCAGAAACTCAGAACCTAGATAAACTCCTGCCCTACACATCTCTGCATGACTGGATTGGGGTAAGATAACAGCTGGTACTTTAATTAATAGCTAGAGGGTCTGGTATTTTATCCCTTAGAACAGCCTATAGCTTGTGTATCTTACCTTTTCATAGCTATGCTCGAAATTGATACCTTTATGCCTGTGCTTTATGCCTGCTTTAGTTTGCCAAGTCTTACCCTTTGTGGTGTTTTCCATGACTCAAATTTTTTGACTAAACCTTACCATATGAGGTTTATTATGAATACAGAATACATTTAGCCAGCAAAATCATGCAGTTATTTCCAGGACAAACAGAATCAGTAGAGTTAAGGTTTACAAGTCAGCTTGCAGAAGTAAAATAACTTCAAGCAAGACTTTACAGTTAGAGCAAATAGTGTCTTAATTTCTCTGCTGTGACACTGTTCTAACACGTCATATTTAAAAAATAAGGGCACAGTTTTGGCTGGCTGGCTAGCTAGTTTCACTGAGGAAATAGATGATGGAGATTGATTTAGATGCCCCATGTTCTATGCTGAATTGTAAGATTACAAATAATTTGTATTTATAGGTTGTCCCTGGAGTAACATGTGCCACAGACATTATTTCTCTACCTGTGTTAGAGGTAAGTTCTAGTATAAAACCACATTTGTATTTGCAGATTAGTAGCTGCTTTTTTGTGCATGGGGAGTGTGCTAAATATTAATGCAGCAGTGTCACCATTATCCAAAAACAGATGTAAACAGAAAATTGCCCTGTTGGGAATGATGTATGCATTTACTAAAATACCAGTTAATCAGACTCAAAGATGGTAGGGTTTTTTCCCCTTTCTGAAGACACCTCTATTCAACAGGGAGAATTATCCACAAATTAATTCATGTTAATCAGATTGATACCACTTTGCTTTATCACTTTGGTAGCTGAAGGCAGAGGTGCCATAACAGACAAGTAGGATTTCTACGTATGTCTACGTGTGCCCACATGCCCTTGCAGGGCTATTTCACTGTGCTGCCATTGGTGTGCATGGCTCGTAACCCTCACTTTGTTTTGTCCAGAGCATCCTGTGATTGCACTTATGTCAGGGCTTTGGCTACTAAATCTAGCCAAATTCCTGCACAGCCTGGAAAGGGCAGTGGGCTGTGTGGGGAGAGCACAGGCTGTTTGGGTAGGAAATTGTACTTTCCGTTGAAAACAACATGAATGATTCTTCCTATTCCACTCCCTCAGCTCCAGTTTAGAGAAACTCTTGAAATTTTCCTAAGGACTCCCCTACAAAATCTGAAAGAATTTTAAGAAGCAGTTTGTTGTGGAGAGCTAATGGGAAGAATGAGGAGTTTAGACACACCAGCAAAACATAGATTAGACTCTGGATACACGACAGTGTTGTTCCATGTAGGTCTTTAAAGATGTGCTTGTAATTAATCATAAAGCATCACTGTTCATAAAACCTTTTAAAAATCAGTGAAATTTCCCACTGCTCTTTCACTCTGCAGCAGTGCATCACAGCTGTGCTGTGCTTATTCACAGGGTTGCTGTTGGGGAATCAGGTTTTGCATGCTTTGCTTGGAAAGGCTGCCTTGAGAACTGGGACACCTGGGAAAATCAGATCTTGAGAAAATTTGTGTGCAGATAATCCCTGTAACTCACTGAGGTCACAGTTAGCAGAACTTTAACTTGTCTGAGATTGAACCTCAAGCCCCTGGGGGCGCATGCCTTTAGCAGCTATACTTCCTGATTGCAGAACTCATTTCCTATTTCTGTCTGAAACCTAAACAGATTGAAAAGGTCAGAGTTGAGCTAAAGACAAATATTTCCTGCTACTTTTGACAGCAAATTGCTCTGACTCTTGCATGAGGACAAAGATGCTAATGCGTAGAGTAAGGTTTAATGCTCTGGCTATTTTGCACCACACCAATGTCACAAACCCACCACAGCTTAAGTGGTCAGCTGTTGTTTCAGTTGGTCCATGTTGTTGGCATCAGGAGTCAGACCCTGGTGACAGATCTGGTTCTGCAAGTAGTATTTCTGTTGCAGAGATTTTATGGCATTTCAGAGAAACAATGGTTAATTGTCACTTTGAGAAGCTTTTTGGAGTTCTCAAGCCCATCAGTTGTTCAGAGCTTTTAGGAGGTCTATGTCCATATACACATTAAAAATTTGTGCTATTTGGGTATCAGGTGTTTTCATCAGTAAATTCCTGTTCATCAAGATATACTGAGAAAGGGGGAACAGTTAGTCCAATTGTCCAAAAGCTCTACATAAGGATTGCAATTGATAAGTCTAATTTTCCCCCCTTTTTACTCACAAACCAAACTTGCAGGGATGCAAATAAGTTCAATCAGAAAGGGAGGAGGCAGGAGGAAGAAGGGAAATAAAGAAAACAGGAGGAGATCCAGGGGAAGAGTGAAAATATATAGTGCAAGAAATCCTGGTGCTGGTCAGAGCACCAGAAAGAGTTTCTTGTTTGTGCTGTGCTGAGCCCCTGGGGTGCAGTGATGACAACGTTCTCTGAATGCCATCACTGCTTGGGAGACACAGCACTACAGTCCAGAGAGACATGGGCCTCCTGATGGCTATTATCACCCCAGACCTTTTCCAAGGGGTGTAGCAGAGAGCTCTCTATCTTCAGTTAAAAACCCACTACTTATGAAAGGCTTCAGGGGAGCTTTTCATGGATTGCAAACTGGTAAGGCCTTGCTTTGACTTCTGGTAATACAATGTCTTTTAGCTGTCATGCTTAGGTGTTAATTCTTGACTCTCTAGAAATTCTCCCAAATAAACACCTAAGATGAAGAAGCCTTCTCTTTCTAGTCCTTGTCCTGATGCTCCTCAAGAAATAATAGATTAAATTGCAAAAATCCTTTGCTTTAAACTTTTGACTTTTTAATGAGATCTAATACAATCCATCTTTTTGGGATTAAAAGCAGACAACTCTCAAGTCTACCACTTCCTGTTAGAGATTGCATATATGAAAGAAAATTACTGTCTTGCTTCCCCCTGCCACATATCCAAGTCCAGTGTGGCCTGAACACAGTTTTGCAGTGGTAGTGTTGTTGCATGGATTGGTCACTAGATGATACCCTTATGCTGTATTTAATATTTCTCTGGTTTCATATTGGTAACATTTAGGCAACATTCTGCAGTAATAGGTTGTAGATCTCATGAGTTACAGAGTGAACATATGGTGCCATATGTGATCCTAGTTTGCAGCTGCTAAA
Source organism: Sturnus vulgaris (assembly GCF_052056855.1). Taxonomy (NCBI): domain Eukaryota; kingdom Metazoa; phylum Chordata; class Aves; order Passeriformes; family Sturnidae; genus Sturnus; species Sturnus vulgaris. Next base: position 62,762,933 of record NC_142247.1, on the reverse strand, counting down.
TATAACTAATATGAAGCAAAACCCAAGGTTTATTTTCTCTGCTGCAGCTACAATAATAGTGACAATAGGCACTGGCAGCAAGAGGAAAGTGGCTGGCAGGACTGAGTCTTTGAAATGTATTTTCCTTGACAATTTATAATTTATAGTAGGAAGTGGTTTCTTCCTTTTGAGGTTTTCTTTAAAGGTTACTGTTATTGTAGGATAGTTGAGAGGAGAGAGAAAAACCCAGTATGTTAGTGGAAATGGAGGAATATTGTGAACTCAAAGCTGTCTTTATTCAAATGTTGTTACTGTAGTGTCTGTGTTGGGAGATAATGTATATTAAAAGGTGCAAGAACAGCTCATACCATTTCTTGTTTTTAAAACCGTCAAAAAGAATTGCCTTAATCTCATCTCTTCCTCAGCAATGATTGTGTCTTGTCCCCCTTATAAACAGCAGCTTCAAAATTTTTATACCCAGTCCAAGAACTAGCTCAGGAAACTGTGTGGCTTTGTTTAGATTTTGTTGCTGCTATCTATTCACAACTGAGTTTAAATTGATTTTAGCATTAGAGTCAAATGCTTCAGAATTGCTGTGGAAACTTTTGAATTTTGTTTCTTTTCTGGGATGAAGCACTGTTACTTGAGGTTGGTAAATGGATGGTTGCAATTCTAAGTATTAATGCAGCTTGAAAATAGTGGCATCCTGCAGCTGTCATGGCCATGGTGGTATTCCTCTATTTGGAACTAGTAGAATTCTGAAATGTGATTTATTTGACCAAATGTAAACATTTTCATCTAAGTTAGTAGCTTAAGGCTCTGTTTACAGTCAGAGGAAGTCTAGACAATATGGCCAGTGTAGTCTGTGGTGCAATTCTTCCCATCTCAAACATGTAAATAGGTCAGATGAATTGTGACCCAGAAATACTTGTTTCTTTCCAGGCACCAAATCTTCACCTCAAGTCAAGTAAGTGCTACCACTGCCATTCCATTAAGAGAAATTAGTTTTGGTGCTTTGGTTTAACTTTTTTCACTTAGATTATTTTTACATTAATCACATGTCTTTGCAGTCACTTACTGGGAGGGGGATGAGGTATTTCTTTAAGAGGGCAGTCTGTATTCATGCTTTCTCTGCAACACTTTGCAGTTCCAAAACTCCAAAGGCTTCTGGGAGAAACTCAACTCAAACTTGGAGAGTGTGAAGTATGCAGAGCCACACTTGCACTACCACAGCAACGTGCTCAGGAGGGAATGGCGTAACCTTTCAGAAGAGGTGAGTGAGAGGCACTGGAACTGAAACACCTGAACTCTCCAACTGCCTCTGAAATGGGTATTTTAAAGTCAAGCATGGACCAGTTCCCTTTTTATTTTGAAGATAAATAGATGGGAATCTGATTATCAGAAGTTCAAAGACTTGCAGTCATTTCACCTAAGCTAATTGCCTGACAGTTTTGTTCTCTTAAAATAATGCAAGAAATTAAAGAAAAGGAGAGCTTGCTCTGTATTGTCACGAGGTTTACATGTGTATGAGTGCCTATGGTACTTGGAAGATGGTGTGAGGCCCCACTGTGTTTTATTTCCATTCAAAGAGAAAACCAAATTAATTTCTCAACTTCATTCTGTCAGGGAGTATTTTATTTGGTCTTCTGTTTTGTTCATTTTTGGATTTTTGTTTGTTTACAAACCAGAGAGAGGAGAGAAGAACCACAGCATATTTGAGGAATATTTTTGAAAATGCCAAAAAGTACGTACTGGTTTCTGTTATATTTACCCCTTCTTGTTTTGCACAAGTATGTTGGGGGAATTAATGTGCCATTTCATTAATTGATTAGGTATCTGATTAGATATCTTGAAAGAAGATTATCCTGGTGAAAATCAGTTATTTGAATCCTTGTAATCACTACAGCATGATCTGAAATATAGGCCTCTAGAGCTAGGGAATTTATGGTAGATGTGAAGTTATTCTCATGCAAGCTAGACAGATAGAATTTTTTTAATGCTATGTGGCATTGTTACTACATTTAGTCACATGTACTGCTCTCAGATTTCTTTAGCTGTCTTTGAAAGATCAAAGGCTCATTTGAGTTTTTATTGATGTTATGAAAGTCTTTAGAGTATTGCATATGAAACACACTGATTTTTGTTTCAAACCCCAGGGTCCTTTCTCATTTGGACACTTGGGACTCTGGTAAGTAAAACCTTTCTTGATGTAGGCCTTAGATTTAGGCTTATTAGAAGACTTAGGTTCGTTAGAATATTTCCATCCAGCTGTTGTTTGCTAAAAATCAGTTGCTATGTGTGTTTTCAGCACGGAAGAGTTTGAGGATCTAAGATGAGAAGAAATGCTAGGAAATGCTTGAAAAGAAAGTTCCTAGTTCATGTTGGATCTAACAACATAAGCAGTAAAATTTGGTCTGCTAAAGGATATCGTCTTCAGGATTTTTCTTGTGGAGCAGAGTATCAATGACACCATGTTACTGTTGAGTCTTGTCCACTTAGTCAGTCCAGCTGCCTTTGCAACATCAGAACTTGTGCAGGAGGTTAGGGCTGGTAGAGAGAGCAGGTGTAATGAATTTCCTTAGGCCAGAAACTCTTGATTTTTTGATGCTCAGTTCCTCTGTCACAAATAAGTAAAACTGAATGTAGTAGTGTATTATGTTCCTGCTGTTCACACATCAGTGCCTTCTATGTGCCCTGCCACTGTGTGCTGTGACATGATGCTGATCTAAGTGCTGCTTGGTCCTTTCATTACCGAGAATTTTCAGTGTACTCATTTCCAGCCCCTAACAGCAGTCACTGCTCATTATTGCAATGGACTCTGAGACATTTTGTATCAACTTTGTGAATCTCAGCTACTTTTCAAAGGTGCTTATTAGATAAAGAAGTCAGATGTTTAACTGTTACTAGATAATTCCTAAATAGCTGCCAGCTAGTAACAAGCATCAGTAGTGTTTCTCTGTAGATTTGCCCTTGAGTCCTTTAAAATCAAGCAGTACAGCTCTTTGTGCTACTAAGTGATGGTGTAAATATATTTGAAGGCAAGCAAAAACAGGTGAAAATTTTGTAAGACTTTAGCACTTGGTTCCATAAAATCTCGAGTTGGTTTTATCTTTATCATGACATAGAAGATTGTTTTTCTTCCTTTGTTTTAGTAGATAGGAAGCACTGATTCGGAAATACAGGTTATTAATTTCAGTAGGCACTTCAATCTCCTTCCATTTAGTTAGAGAAGTTGTGTTCTTTTCATAGTGGTCTACAAATCTGAGTAACAGAAGCAGCCAGACCATGGGAGAGAATCAGTGGGAGGTGATTCCCTGGACTATTTATTTTCTGTCTAGCCATTTCTGTGGAAAACCCATGCAGCTGCTAGAGTTTGTTTGTAAATGACAAGATCTAAGTAGCACATTAGTACTGGTGTTACCAGAAGGTTCTCTCTGCCTCTGCTCTCTTGAGTCACCACACTGTGATAACTCTTACTGAAATATCAAAGAGAAGAAGTGGATGGCAGATAAAGGATTATCTTCCATTTTTTCAGTTCTCTTATTCAGGCCATAGTTCTTCAGTGTCTTAGTTCTGCAGCTGATAGGTCAAACCACAGCTTCTGTTTGCTTGTCTGTTCCTAAGTACTTTTGAAGCTGGTTGAATTCTTGTGATATGTCTGTAGTGCCATGTCCTTGAATGATTGTTGCTGTGTTTGTTACAGAGGCAAGGCTGGTACCTCTCTTTGAAGAGGAGGATTATCAGCAGCAGTTGCTCATGGGACTGGTATGTGCTTTTGTCAGTGTGCACTAGAGGACGCACAGGCTCCACCCATGTGTGAAGAGTGACCTTCCAAGTTCCAGTGCTGAGTGGAAGCTCACTCAGGGTAGCTATGGAGCAAACATGGCATTTCCTAAGTTTTAGAGTTCATCATCATGATATCTTAGAAGGTCATCATAAGGCACAGGGGAAAAACAGGAAAAGAAAGTTGATTTGTCAAAATGCTTTATCCCCAATATAACTTTGGATAGAAACTGGGAGGTCATCTTAATCTGTCAGTTATTTTTGGACTACTTTATGCCTTTAAAACATACATAAGTGAATTCCTGCCCCACCTATCTATTTGATGAGCAGAGATCTTTTTGCTCCTCAGTTTAACACCTATTTTTCTGTTTCTTTTTCCTTCTACCTCACTTCTGAGACTGCTGTGGCCATTCTGAGGTCCCTTCTTCTTTTGCACTGTTTTCACCAGTGATCTCCCTTAAAGGATCTCCCATCTATATGCTTCTGGGCAATAAATCCCAGATCTGTCTCAAATCCCTACCTGTCCTCCCTCTAGCTAAATACACATCTTGGCTTATCTCTTGTTCTTTTACTTCTAAAATCAACTAACTCTTCAGCATGCACTAGAAGGTCTCAGCAGTGAAGAGCAGATCAACACTGTCCTGTCTGTTCACATCTGAGGCAAATTTTCCTTCTTTGCAGTCATCTCCCTGTTCCCAAGTTTTGCCTCTCATTCTCTGAAGCTTCTCTACATTCCTTCCCCTCCTTTTATTCAGACAGATTTTGATTTACTCCAGTTTCACTCTGAACTTCTTAGTAATTCTCAGAAAAGTGCCAATATGGACTTGAGTTCCAATCTGAAGCTACATGAGGTCAGCAAATACTTCAGAAAGGAGAGAGTAGGGAGTGGCATGGAGTGTATATTAACAAACACCTAACATTAATGACTTCACAATTAATGTTTAACCTGAAATTGCCATTAATCACTCTGGTTCTCAGATTCTTGGCAACTAAAACAAACTGTACTTGTGCTAGTTTTCTCTATCATAAAATCTCTCAGGTTTATTTGTTTGTAATAAATACTTACATTCTTAGAATTCCATGTTCGTATTTAAATCCTTCTTTCACCCTTGACTTTACACAGAGGGGTGTGAGAACTGTAAGCTTTTTCTTTTCAGTATCATGCTAAGTTCAACTTAGTATTAATTTTGCTGAATTTACACCAAGTAACCATTTTGAATATTCACATATTCTGCTGAGTTTAGCAAGATTGTACAGTAGCTTAGGATCTCACTCTGAACTGGAGTTTTGTAATGGGGAAACGTTTTATTGAGCCAATGCCTATTGATCAGGCCCTGCACCTGCTGCAGCTTTCGTCTTTCTTTGAAGATGCCCAATGACAACAAATATTTGGCTTTTTTTTCTAGATGGTTGCTCAGCTGAAGGATCACCTTATGAGACATCTACAATACGTTGGAAAAAAGAAGATTGACCAAATAGTTTTGGATTACGTTGCAAACCTGGTTAGTCTGATTTCATAGTCACTATTGTGAGCAAGTGTGTATTTGTTGGATGGTAGGTCCTTGGGTGTGTACCAGTTGTATATAGCATATATTTGGCGGGAAGAAATTGTTTTAAAGATATTTAAACGTATTTTTCAGCCTAATATTGTATACATTGATAAAGAAAATTAGTATTATTTAAATATTATTAAAAGAGTTGCACCAGTCACTCAGAATACAGAAGAAACGATTCCATTTACAGCTTGTGCAAATATGTTCTACTCCCAGAAATAAAATGGGGACTCATCCTGGACATTTAAGGCTGTTAGATCCATTTGGTTTTCTGTAGAACACATTACTTCAGGTCTTGCATAATGAACGTGCCACCAGGGAAAATAAAACATGAACAAAAAAAAAGATCACCACCACTCCTACACAGTGACTTCAGTGGGCTGTGCATGTGACAGGAGACAGTTTTGCATGAAGAAATTTTTGTAAACTACTGTGAAAATTTGCTTTCCAAATTCTTATTTTTCTGTCTTTCATCCTCTTAAGAGACCTTTAAAAAGAAAAAAAGCTACAAAAACCGTAACTGTTGTGCACAGAAGTTATGTACTTGGTTTTGTCTGTCTCAGGATCATGTCCTTTAAGTGCAGAATGCAGAGTCCTCAGAAGCTTGCATGGCAACTGTAAATCCTATTCTTTGTGCCATCCCAGCCCCAGTGTTCAGTAGAAACTCCTCACAGCGCTGTTTTCTAGGGATGAAAACTTTGGGAAACTTCCTTGAGGCTACCGATGCCTGCATCTCCTCCAAAGTCCTGCGTGAGTCAGTTCCTCTGTCAATGTCACATCTTCTCTGAACCACTGCAGCCCCCCTGCTCTTCCTGACTTTTCAGGCCTCACTTTGACAACTTCACAAGTTGTTTCCCTGGTAATTGGCTGACTTTGTGCAGGATAGAAACTGTGCAGGATAGAAATTAAAACTAGTGGCTGATTAAAATAGGAACAGTACAACATGAACCAAAGTTTTGTACCTGAAAATTGTGCTGGAAAAAGCCCTAATGGAACATTTATTTTCCTTTTATTTAATTTCTAATAGCAGTTCGTTCACTTTTAGTAAAAACTAAGATAAAAATGTGAAAACATCTATTCGGCCTTGATCTGCAAGGCTAAATTATTGTAGACTAAATCTTGCAGAACAAATCTCAGGCCCTCCCCACAAGCAACCTCTCAGGACTAATTCTCTCAACTCAATTGACAGGATTGTTCTTAGAAAAGCTACTATAAACAAAGATAATTTGCCTCTAAAAATTGTTTCTGCTTTCTGCTGGTGCATCTTAGATACTTTTTGGAAATCTTTAGAAATTATTTCATTTTTAAACTTGTATTTCCCCTCATCCTAATTAGAAACTCTTATGTCTCAAACCTTTCAGTATCCTAAATGTTTCAGAGTTTTTCAGGGGAATTAACTGATTTGAGTCTTCCCATAGTTCCCTGTACCATCAGCAGTGAGTAACACAGCTATTGAAACTAATGAAACAGGAAGAGACTTGAAATTTGTCTGTTTGCTTTCATAAAATATTTTGCATTACATTCAGGAGCCCAGGAGTGGCTGAGATTAGGCTCCATGGTGTGTAAGTCACTATGTAAATCAATTGCAGAAGCCAGAGAAGCCAAAACTTGGGAGCACTGAGAGTTTCTTATGAAGCAACAGGCAAAGGCTGGTTGCTATCAGAGAGTTGTGTGTTCTTGTATACAGACAAGTAACGTGGGGAAGTGTGACTAACACACTTCAGTGGAAATTATTTGCTGAGGAGCTCTGCAGAGCTGGAGTGTGCCTGCTTCCCAGTCCATGTACCACCTCTCCTGCAGTGGTTGTTGTATGTCCACAGACTCTCTCTCCTCTGCAATCACTTTATCTTAGCTTTGCTCTATATCTGTTTCTCTCACTCTTCATTTTAGTGAGGCAGGAAAGGAGAGAAATAACTTACAGAAGCAGTGTGACATCTGCTGCCCTGACAACAAGTGGAAGGGGAGGCAGGGTGAGCAAGCAGCCTGTGGCATAGGAAGCAGGCAGACCTGAATAAACTACTGACATTTCTCTGCAAGTCGCTGCAGTAGCTGCACGTTTTTCCCTGATGTCTGTGGCCAGCTGTCATCTGATGTAGGCTCAGCTGCAGAGGAACAAAGACAGACACCATTTGGATTTGAGTTTCCTCAGGAGGAGGAGGACTATGTCATACGACTACACAGGAGGGGATCTGAAAGGCAACAAGACCTTGTCTGACTCCCTTTTCTCCTTTGCTCCTGGTTCTTTTCTTTGCTTTGAAGTCTTTCCTGTGGAAACAGCCAAGGGAGCTGAGCACTTGTGGTTCCCAATTACTTTAGGGGAACTTCAGTTTCCTTGGCACCATTGCCTGGAACTGTAGATGTTTCAAGACAAGGTGACAGCACTGTCAGCCAAGGCCCTCCTGCATGTGCTGTCTTGCTGTTGGTCATGTGTTCTCTTGTTAGTTTAAACCACTCCAAGGGAAATGGCTTTCATGTACGTGCCTTAAAAAACTTCTAATTGTGTGTCTGTTACTCAGTGAAAAATGGCCTCCCCTGGTGTTGGAGTCTGTAATCAGTCTTTAACCTCACACCCTGGTGTGCATGTCTCTCTTAACTTGGCTGGTCCAGACATCCACTGCTAACCTCGGACAGGAAGCTGCCTGTTCTCCTTCCATCAGACAGATAATGATGCCTTTCTCTCATGCACATTATCTTGTATGTTACGTTCTGGAAAAAAGATCGAGATGTGGCTTATCTTTCTGTATGTATTTTCTACAATGCAAAGGGTAGATGCTGATCTCCAAAGCGAGTTGTGCTGTTAGTGAGGGTGTCACATCACAAACATTCATGTATTTGAGATGCAAGTATGTTGTGATAGCTTGGGTGATTATGACTTAAGAAGTCGTTTGCTTTCTTAGCCCTGTGAAAGCTGTACAGTTTGCTGTGTTGTTAAGAAAAAAAAACTTATTCTGGAGTAGCATACTCTTGAAAACCATTTGTGTTGCACAAATAATAATTGGTGATTTTGGAGCTTGTAAGAACCTTCACTTCAACACTGATCCTTCAGATCCAGCTGCAGTTCCTGATACAGAGGCCTTAGCTGCACCCTCTGTCCTGGCCAGAGGTGAAATTCATTCCAGCAGCAGGGTGGTTCTTGTGACCCTTCTGTGGAAAGTGGAAATCCCTTATTTCCTAGAAAATTTGCTATACTATAGAAAGATTAAATTGGATCTTTTCACTGCACCTAGAAGGTGTAGAGATGGCAAGTATTAGGTAGTTATTTTACATCAGGCAGCTGTCAAGCCTGGCTCAAGTCATGGTGGATGAGAAAGGTGCTGCCTTGTAGAGCTTTCTGGCCAAGGTACAGGCGGCCACTCAGGAACATAACTTAAGATGAATATTCCAGTTCTGGGCTTTGCATGCAGATCTCTCCTGTGATCAGCTTATGATGAGTCAGACAATGGAGAGGGCAAAGTCTACGAGGGGAAAAGAGAGTGGGGAAAAATAATTCCTGGATTCTGACCATCTAGAGGGAGGAAAAGGGTTCCTAACTTCTTGTGACACCTCTTTGCAGAACAGGGGTCAGACTAGTTTCCTGAGTTTCCTGGGATAGATTGATTGCTGTGCTTTGAGGGCCAGAGATAAAAGGCACAGAGGAAGTGTCTCAGTTGTGTTACTGAGATGTGGAAATGGTTACACGTGACAGCCATGAGGAAGTTATTTCAACTCTTCCGTGCGTGGTTTCTCTTTCAGCTGCAGAAGCTGAGAAGGCCCAAGTGAGAGCAGGGCTTGTGGCTTTGGTATATTCTGACTGTGTATGGTGGATGTCAGTTTGGGAGCATGAAGAACAACAACGTGGGCCAAGGGATTGTTTCACTTCACTGGGGACAAGAAGGAAACTCAATAGATAAGGAGAGGCATTTGCTTGTCTCATTTTTCCTCCTGGCCAGGACTAGATCTGTGATTCCTCCTGCAGACTTTTCTTGGCAAACTGAACGTGCCACTGTCTTCAACATTATCCACTTTTGCTGAGCCCTTGGGACTGTTCCTTGCCAAATGCTCAGCTGTTTTTGCTTTCATGGCTAACAGATCTTTGAGAATTTGCTGCAAGTGCTTGAAATCAGTTATCTCCAAGAAGCACAGAGTGTTAAGTTCCTTGCATGTTTTGCATGATGCCTTGATAAGCTGGAAGCACTTTAAACTGCTGGAATAGGGCAGTTCCATTACAATTCAAATTTTAATAACTTTACATTTTAAGGCCCTAGAGAAAAAAATGAAGACTTAGTAGGAGTCCCATGAGAAGTTTTTAACATAAACTGGTGTGTGGAATGAATGAAGGCCAAGAGCCTGCTGTACACAGGCTACTGGAAACATCCAATCTTCTCTTTTTTGTTTTAGCTGAATCTGGTGCATCGAATAATGAAAGAAGTTTGGAGGAGATACCAGCTTCATTCCTGTATCTTCTGCTTGTGAGCAACTGATTTATTAAAGTTTTCAGCCTGCCTTTTTAAATATGGGTGTAATGATTTTGGTCTTCATCAGTAGTACTCCTTTGAACAGTCAGTGCTTATGCTGCTGTCAGTGTCAATGTTACTGTCATTTATTCTTCCTAAGGATCCTAGCCCTCTCTAGGCCAGTGTACATATTAACTACACTGGCAGTGTTATGGCTGGAGTTCAAACTTACTGATTTTGGAGCGGTCCTCAGGTGGGTGGTGGGTGTTAAACAGCTATAAAAGCCAGGTCACTTACACCAGCATCTTTTTACCTGTTGCTGCTGATTCCAGCCACTGCCAAGAGCCTTGTAAATGTGCATCAGTGAGGGGAGGAGACAGGGACGCCACAGAGACTTTGTGTGTAAACAAGGCAGCATCCCATGGCCCTTCATCCCAAAGGATTCGGTGCACTCCCAGTATGGCAAATGGACCCTCTCTCCAGTAGAGCGTGGGTGCCTCGGGTTATTAATGTGTTGCTACTTTGTTAATTTCAGTGATGAGAGAGGAAGTGCAAGAGAGTTTGCTGTGTTCCACATCATGAGTCGCATTCTGGAAGCAGCAAATGGCATGTGCATGCCTTTACCTCCTGGTAAGTTCTGTGTTTTGCTGTTTTAATCATGAGTGAGGAGAACAGTGCTATTAATTCCTCCCACCACAGTACTGGTTGCAGCACGTGTGTCAAGTTAGCTTTGGCAGTATTGACATTTATTCAATCAGTTATAGAGGGGAAAAATGATAAACTTGTACAAGTGAAATGAAGCAAAACTAAGTAGTTACTAGAAACAGAAAACTAAGCAGAGGGTTCCAGTGGAATGCGTGGGTGCAGTCTTATCTTAGAACTAAGATTTAGACTCTGTTCACATATATATATATTTAGACAACTGGACTTCAGTGTGAAGAGCTACAGGGGAAAATCCTATCCTGTAGCAGATACTGTTTTTTTTCATGCTCTTGCCCTGCTAATAATTTTCGGTTTTTTCCTGAAGGGATTACTTCCAGCCTTGATGGAAAAGCTGGTCTTGATAGTAGACTCTAATTTCCTAGAACTCCTCATAATTGTTTACAGCATTTTCGAAGCAATTGCTTATTTTCATAATAAGCAAAAAGACATATTGACATTGTAATATCTTAGTCCTTTCCAATTCTGTTTAAATCTTTCTGTGTTTCATTTCCTGATCTGCCTTTGGTCGTTGAAACTGCTTTTGGTATGAGTTCGTCCCTCTGTATGGGCACAAATGGTGTCACACAGTAGTGTTACATGATAACAAGACCATCGTCTGGCTGATGTTAAAGGAGAAGCTGAAATGTTAATGCTGCCTATGGGAGTGTCTGGGTGGCAATGACATCCTGAGTGGCAATGACATCATTAATTAATTAAGATAGAGGGTGATAAAAGACAAATTAATAGAACAATATATAAGATATTAGATATATATGATATAGAAGCCAATAGCTTGGACATGTTTAGCGACAGTGTATGACTTCAATGACTCTTTTCAATCCCCTTTTCTTATTTCTGACAAGATTGTACTTGAGAGGACTTAAAGGATGTCTAAATAAGACTACCTGACTTGATAAATTGATTTCCTCACCAACTATAAACAATCAGAAGTCAAGGGAAATGATGGCTTTAGCTAAAGTAATTCCAGTCTCTAATAGAGAATTAGAAAAATCCTTTATATTGTGCCAAACAAGTTTGTCTCTTTCATAGGTTTTCACACGCTGCACCTGGGTCTTGGTGTTCGATGTCTCCCTCTGCACACCCTCCTGCACTATATTGACATTGGGGTCTTACAATTGACAGAAACATGTGTCAGGAAATTGCTGAAAGGTACAGTGAACATGGTGTTTCATTTGTTACCAGCCAGCTAACTGGGAGTGTTGTACTTCAAGCCACTCTCCTTGGACACAGGTTTTATTGCCCAGGATACTCAGCTCTGCTTAGAATGTTGTTTCAGTGCAGGCTGTAGCTGATGGTGTTGCCTACCTGAAAGGAGAAAGTTAGGGCTCAGGCTATGTTATTGGCCTTACCACAGCACACAAATATCTGTGGGAGAGAATTTGAGTTTGTAGTTTTTCCACTTGAGACTTAGAAAATACTAAAGACCATAATAGGATTTGATGGGGAATTTCTGTGACTGTGAAAGTGCATGCCTGTGTATGATGAAGTTAGTCTGCTATCCAGCCCTCAGCTTTTTCTTTATGTTTGGAATGAGAGGAGCAGGTCTGTCATGCTGACCTCGTGCTGGGGAAGCTTATGGAGCAAATCCTCTTGAGTGCCATCACATGGCATGTGCAGGACAACCAGGGATCAGACCCAGCCAACGTGGGTTTGTGAAAGGCAGGTCCTGCTTGACCAACCTGAGCTCCTTCTATGACCAGGTGACCCACACAGTGCATGAGGGAAAGGCTCTGGGTGTTGTCTGCCTGGACTTTGGTAAAGCCTTTGACACCATTTCCCACGGCATTCTCCTGGAGAAACCAGCTGATCATGGCCTGGCTGGGAGCACTGTCCACTGGGGATAAAACTGGCTGGAAGCTGGGCCCAGAGAGTGGAGGGGAATGGAGCTACATCCAACTGGTGGCTGGTCCCCAGTGGGGCTCCTCAGAACTCAGTATTGGGGCCAGTCCTGATTAATATCTTTATCAATGATGTGGACAAGGAGATCAAGTGCTTCCTCAGTCATTTTGTAGATGACAGCAAATTGGGCAGGAGGGCTCTGCAGACAGATATGAACAGACTGGATTGATGGGCTGAGGTCAATTGTGTGAGGTTCAACAAGGCCAAATGCTGGGCCCTGCCCTTTGGCCACAACAACCCCAGACAGTACCACAGGCTGGGGCAGAGTGGCTGCAAAGCTGCCCAGGGGGTGCTGGTCAGTGGTGGCTGAACGTGAGCCAGCTGTGCCCAGTGATGTGCTATTTCTCCAGTGGCCAAGAAAAGGGACAACAAAATATGGTCTATCAATCTGTGCCTGATCTTTATAACTGACATATTATCAACTTGGAGAGTTGTACTTAGTCAAAGTGTATTTGAATTACTGTATAAATTGTTACATAAAACAGTGAAGTTACGGACAAATATACAGAAATATATTTGTACATATGATATAAATGTAAATAACAACCCTTATTTGTAGTATATATTGTACATATTTATATATGTAGTATAATGTAAATAATAGTCTTTAAGTTGAAATTTCTATTTCAATAATGAGGTGATGTTTATTCAGAATGTCTTCATTGAAAGTTCAAAGTTTGTTATGTGATTACTGTTTGCTTGATTTGCTTTTTTCCCCTGTTCCTTACAGATCTGGATGACACTGAACAGAATGAAAAGCTGAAGTTTAGTATTGTCATGAGGCTTCCAGAGGTAACTAATGGCTTTAGATGTAATTTCTTGGATTTTTTAATTGATAGGAAATTCCTCCTTGTGCATAGGGTCAAACCAATGAAAGACTTGGCTGTGATTCAGATAGAGCCGGATTCAAATATAACAAGAACATCCACAGTTTCTCCATCTGCTGCTCCTGGACTGCAAGATATCCTGATAATTTAAATTATATATTTGCCCATAGTGTTTTACAGAGTCTCCAGTATCCTACAGAAGTTAAAAAGACTGACACACCTCTGCTGAGTACTCATTTGCATAAGGCAATGAGGGTTTAAAGGGGGTTTATGGGCGTTTTGTATGTGGCTTTTAGCATCCACGGAGTCTTTCTTACTTGTGACCTCTGTATTTGGTTCCACAGGCTAAAAAAATACGTTCAAAAGCTGGTTCAGTAAAAGCTGTAAAGCTGTATCGTACCACAGCTTGGTTGCAGGGATGAATTCCAAAATCTCCCTTCAGTTGAACCTCACAGTCTCACCCACTAACAAGGTGACTTGTGTAGCCACAAGATCTGGTTACTGGTCCTCCATAAAACGTTCCAGCAGAATGGGAGATTCTCCCCTTATGCTCTTAGTGCACAGCACAGGACTGCAAGGGAAGCACAAAATGTCAAGAAGCAGAGGAACACCAGGGATCCCCCTCGGGGAATGCCTCATTGCAGAACAGGCTTTTCTCCACATGAGTCACCCATTGTTTGCTCCTTATGTACTGTCACTTAGAGTTCAAATGGCCAGAAGTGCTGCTTGGATTTTCCTCCAACAAAGGCTTCTTTATTTGGCAGCAGTTTTGAGAAGGGATAGAGGAGGAGAACTCCACAGGATGTTCTTTGTCCTCTGTGTCTTGTTTTGGCCTAGGACTGGTGAGCTGGGGTCAGCATGGGGCCCCTGAGTTGCCAGCCCTGGGCCTGGTGCGTGGGGAACTCCATTCCAACCACGCTCTGACGTGAAGGGTTGAGCTGGGAGAGATTTAGGGAACAACTACTGCTAGCTATGTACAGTAGACTCAGTGCTTTATTGTATCTATTTACAGCTTCGGGAAAAAATGCCAGGAATAGTCTGTTTGCCAGAAAGGTCACTTTGGGGTGACTCCGGTTATTTTGAGTAGGTTACATGCAGTGGATGACTTCAGTTTAATCAGAAGCAAGGATTTAAGCACCATTAAACTGTACAGCATTTACTAAAATGAACAACTGTTTGCATTGCAGTATAACTGAAGGGGAGGGGCAAGGGAATATCTACGTAGGGAAAATAGCAGAAGGTGGAGTTAATTTCAGTGTGTTCCTATTCTTTTGCTTATTGGTTGGAAGCTTTGGGAAACCTGGTTTTGAATCTCTTTTGGGTCTGGGAATGTGAGTCAATGTTATCAGTTTCCAGGATGATGACGTGAATAATGGCATCCAAACTTACATTCCCAGTATCTTTCCTTGCCAGCATTCTGCTTGTCTAAGGTTCCTTAAGACTGAGCCTTAGAAGCTCTGTCCTGAAGGAGCTTTGAGGAATAGGGCATCTACATTATTCTTTGGGGGAAAAATAGATTAAAATCAGTCACAGTAAAGGATAAAGATTCAATTAGTATTAAGTACACATGTCAAGTGGGACAGTGGCACTGGCACAGACCAATTGAGGTGAGGACTGAGCGACAAGGTTTTGATTTTCCACATTTTGATCTCTTAGTTTCTGGCTACAAAAGGAAGGCTCTGTGGCTAAGCATGATGACCTCTTAACCTCTGTCATCAGGGTCTGAAAGCAAAGCACATCTGCATTACAGCCTGGATTTCGTGTCAGCTTTTTCTCCCTTTTCCTCTTTCTAAGTTTCCACTGTCCTATGTTTATGTTCTCAGGTTTTGGGGTTTGTTTTTTGCTTACTAGGCTCTTGGTCAAAAGGTCCGCCAGTACTGGAATCATCCAATAAATGCAAATTTAATAGCACGGAAATATGTGAAAATTTTGCTCGAGAAGCTGGGAAACAGGCAGGTAAGAGCACAGAGGCTATGTTTTAAAATCTTATGCTTTGACAGGGTTGAGATTCCTGAGCTTTCTGTGGACTATAACACTGTAAAGAAACATTGAAACCTTGGTGTGACTTTGTGACCTAACGTGAAATGTTCTCCCTGACAGTACAGCAGGCCTGTCCCTGAGAGACTCTCTCCTGTGGAGTTTTTGCCACTGAATTACCTGACTAATATGCTGGCAGAGATAGAGAATCAAGGTAATGTTAATTCTGTACTTTGGAAACCCAGTGATCGTTGCCCTTTGATGCTCACTCAGATGTGTCCTGCCTATACTGACATTACTGAGTTATTAAAACTCCAATGATGTCTGAACACATAAGTTTCGTCATCTTTCTGCTGATGGAAAGTGTCAGGGGCCAGGAGTCTCCATGTATGGGTATGATCCTATTTGGGGAGGGGAAAAAAGTTAAACCATGTAGCAGTGTATGAGCATGTACCCTGGGCCATTTCATGCATTAGCACTGACACAGCCACTTTGCTTCAAGTTGGGTTTGCATCTCCAGTTTGGAAGTCAGGCCTCCAGAGAGGCTTCCCTCTATGTGGGTTATAATTTACTTACATCCCACTAATAGGATAGTTTCTGCCACAGGTGAGCATCCAAAGGGCACCACTGAAAGCTGTAGTTATTTTGGGTGCATGAAAACATATTTCTATTACCCCATATCTTTTGGTATTGTAGATGAAGGTGTTTAATAGACTGCAGGACTATAAGTGGACAAGAGCATGTACAATTTTGTGACTACTTCCTCACCGTGTTTTTCTAGGTGTGCATCCATATGAAAAACAAGACCATGTAAATGCAAGATTTGTAGAGGAAACAGCACTAATGCACACTATGACACTTCTGGGCCTCAAATATTCCTGAAGCAGCATGCTGTTGAAGAAGGCTGTCAAACTGTGGTGCCTCTGTAAAAGTATTTCTTTAAATGCAATGTTGGTTCCCAAATAACCTGCGGTTTTGGGTAGTTGCCAGTACAACATGAGCTACTCAAAACAGTGTTTGGTCCAACAAACTGAGGTTGAAATGACTGACTTCTAGATAAATCCTAGAGAAATGCATTTGACATAACCCTAGGTTTGATATATATATCTATGGGTTCATTTTGAAGTGGTCAAGGAAGTGGACCAACAGTGGGTGTCAAAACACGCTGTGAAAATTGGTATAAATATCATGTCTTTTAACAAGACAATGCTGGAAAAGGCAGTCCAGTTGTACAGTAACAAGAACCAGTAACTGTTTACTTGGATTAATAAAAGGATTTCTTGGTGTGATTTTATAAAGCACCTAAGAATAACAAATGACTTTTTATGTCAGGCATGAGTAAAGAGGTATGCATTCCTTGTTATGGTATCAGTTATCTTACGGTACTTCTGCTTCTGGACCCTCATTCTAATATTTTCAGTTTTGTTAATTAGCACAAAATATAATCTCCTTAAAGTGCATGTGATGGATTTTGTTAGGGGATGGTTTGTGGGGTTTTTTGTTTTTAAAGATATGTATAATATATTGTAAGTAATATAGGATAAGAATAAAGCTTTTAGAAATTGATCTTAACGGTGACTTGGACAGAGTTTTACATAATTCTTTCTTACAACTTCGAGTGTTACAGTTCAAACTTCAGCTTCAGAAAGAAATTAGGCAGGCTGTTTTTCCTTTGTTTGCAACTTGTTTGTATTTAAATGAGCCAATTTTGTTTGCTCTTTGTTTTAAGTTCTGAATTGTGACGTTAATTTAATATGGTAATAGCAATTTGCTACACAGAGAAAATTGCCAAGTTGTGCCATGCAGGATTTCTGCAGCCTTTATTAGATTTTAAAAAACTGTACAAAATTGCAGACTATTAAACTAGAGAAACTCATTAAAATCTAGTATATTTGGGAGGTTTTCAAAACCTCTGATATTCTGAGTAGTTTCCATTGATGCTCCCTGTTCCTTACCAGTGAATTAAAAAGCTTCAGTTCCTGGGAGTGACTTGGCAAGTTCTGGTCACGCCTTTGTCATTGCCATCAGTGAAGCTTTACCTTTCTCAGTGACTGCATAACGAGAAGGAATATTTTTCTTAATATAATTAGAATTTCTGTGGCAAGTGTAAGCTCCAGTCCCAGACTGCAGAAAGCCGTGTTGGTGTATGTGTATAAGTGATTTGTATTATACTAATAACAGTACTTTGTATTATATTAATACCACAGAAGATTTTCTAGCCTTTTCTTTTTAATGAATGTATTATAACATACCTTCAGATGCAATAACACTTCACCTGGAAAAAAATAAGTATAGCGTGAGAATTGCTCGCTTTTCTTGACACTTGGAAATACTGCACTGCATTTTGGATACCAGGAGAAAGGATTCTGGATCAGTGGCTAGTTAGCTGTGCTTTTGGCATGAACAAATACTTAGTTTTCAGTATGGAATTTGTCTGAACACCAACAGATCTTCCTTCAGTGACGTGTAAATGCTGCTGACTCTTGTGATCCAGCAGCTGGTAACGATCTCTCCTGGTGCTGTCTGTTCAGATTTCAGATGGCCTTGCAGGAGGCTTTTTGAAATGCCTCAGGCTCGAGCTGGGCTCACTTGGTCTGAAGGGAGCCATGTGGGGCTGCAGCAGTGGGAGCCTCTCCTCCCTGGGGATAGTGGGGGCATGGCCGGGCACTGCACCTTGTTGCTCCTCTGCAGGTTGCTGTCAGAGAAACACAGCTTGGTCACTCAGGGCTTGTGTGCTTTAAAACTCCAGTGCTTTCCCGGGCCACTATACAGAATCCATGACAAAGGATGTCTAATCTGCCTACCCTCTGTGTCCTGCCCAGCAATCTGATTTCTTGCTGCTTCTGATCTGATGCTCATTGCATCTTGTATATGGGAGACTCTAAACTTACTTTTCCTGAACCTCACACTACACCTTTTGCAGCTTTACCTTGAAATCCAATGAAAAGCAGTATTCCACTGATGGTTGCCCTGCCCTTCAGCCACAACATGGTGACACAAGTTACTTTAATAATCAAAGGTGAGGTTTTTAGTACATGATCTCTGTAAGATTCAATAACCACCTCCAAGCACTGTTGCTAGAGTTAAAACTCCACAAACTCACTGTAGTAGTTGTCTCTATCTTTACCATCATTTGCACTGGCTCCTGAAGCTCTTGCTGTATGTATGACAAAAACTTACTTTAGCTCTGGCTTCAGCTGCTGCTTTTTGCATCTTCTCATTACATAGGATCTTCCACCGTTCCTTTTCTGCTTCTTTAGGAAGGGGAAGGCCTTGACTTATCAGCAGTGAAGCAGTCATCACAAATTGTTCTTTGTCTCTGATTTCCTGCTGGAGTTTAATGGCAAGTGCTTGCTTCATGGATAACTCTGCAAAAAGAGCCCTTATCTCCTGGGTTTTGTCATTTATCTTCTTCTGCAGTTCATTGGTCTGGAATGCAAAACACCTGCATTGTAGTTAGGGCTTCCCTTTAAGCACTCACTGGGCATGACACTTGGGTTGCATTAGGCATGTGAAAATAAGTTTAACTTGACAAGGTTTTAAATAGTAGTTCAATTCTTGAAAATTATTTCATTTTTGTGATCACTTAGAACAAAAAAATTTGGCTGGTCAAGAAGTCACATTTACAAGAAAATAATACCACATTGGTATTTTCTTCTTATCTTTTTCAGCTGGACAGCAAAACTCCCCCAGCCCACAAAGGCCTGGGATCTCAATTCTTTTTGAGTTTATACACAATTAACTTCTTAATAAAGCTAGAATAAGCTCAGTTCCTATGAAATAGTTGAGTGATAATGCTGATGTAGGGGCTGTGGGTTGTGACATTATCCTTGGAAGGGGGACAAACAGAAGGAATGTGACAGAAATATTTAAATCTCACTGCAGATGATTTTAAAAAACAAACAAAAAAAACCCTGTAATATTCTTTAAGTGACTAGTTGGAACTGGGAGAGCCAAAGCACTTGTGAATGCAACTTTTGGCACACTGCCATTCTTACAGTATTATTAGCCCATGGCCATCATTTCACAAATACAGTTAACAACCATGATATTTTTGTGTGTGTTTAAAATAAATTATAAAACACGGTTAAGCTTTCATGTGTGCCAAACCTAACATCTAAGAAAAATTTCTACCCTGGCCTTGTTTTACATTAATTACTTAGCATTTTTTTTCTGTCTTTCCTTCAGCTCTGCTCAATTTGCAGCTTTTTCATTATGAATATGGGGGCTGGGAGCATTTTTGGTCTTTTCCAAACAATATTACTTGCAGTTAAAAGCAAATAGCTATAGTTATATTTTAAAAATTGTATTGGAAATGATGTTTCCTGTATGATTCTCCCTACCTAAACAACAAAAGAATTTTGAACCAGATACCAAGTTGATCGTTTTGCATATTGGAGTAGAATTTACCTGGCCTTCCTTTATTTCTTTTTTTCCCTTATTTCTTTTCAGCCTTTGACCTGTTTGTTGTGGAAAGGCTGTTAAGCACATTTGCAAAAGGAGGATCCTACAAAGTTTCTAAGCACCTACTTCAGAAAGAACTAATTCTATATTTTAGTGAAAGGTATTTATGGTGCAACTTTCTTTTTAAAAGAGAGGACATTCGCCTAAATAGTTTTGGTTTATCTGTATTACTGTTGCTATTCATGTCTCTAATTTCTGAAGACTGACTTATGATTTGCCTCTCAACATTTCCAGCCACTTTTGTAATTTGCAAGTGAATCACCTCTTGCCCAGATAGTTTCATTTTGTGCAGGCTGGCAAGCAGAGTGTGCAATGCCCTTCTTACCCTCCTAGCGAACTGCAGCGTGTCCTGCTTGCCGTTCTCCACCACAGCACGGATTCTGTCCGTCAGATCGGAAATGTTTTCGCAGAGAAAATCTATCTTCAGCAGTCTCTGCTCCTTCTGCACCAGCTCTGCCTCCATCTGCAGCAAGGAGGAGAGCACAGTGTAAGGACAGCACAGGGGAAGGTGCAGCCCAAAGCATTGCCTTGAGCTGCTGAAATAATACCAGTGAACAGTCATAAACGAACTCCTTCACTATCAGATTTCTCAAAATTTACACACTTTGCCAAGGATCAGGCCCAAATTGGTTCAGTTGGTTACTGTCAATTGTACAGTTCTTCCATATCCAGGCCCTTTTGGGCAGGGGTTACCTCACTGTTATTGCCTTGCTGTGCTTTTCCTGAAAGCAATGGGGCTTTTTTCTAATCAAAATTTTTTTAATCTTCTGGTTCCTAGAGTCACATCATAATGGAAGGTTCCACCTTTTGCTTTAAATACTTTTCTCATCCTCATGCTAAAAAAGTAGGGTCTCCATAAACAAATTATAACTACCATGACTTTAAATCTCAAGAAGATATATCATAACTCCAAGAAAACCTTCTTAATGTGTAGGTTGGTGATAGCAGGCTTTGTTGTGGCCTGCTCAGCTATGCAGAGCTCCCTTCTGTCAAGGAATATGGGATAGTAAAGCAAATGCTCAGGTAATTCAAGCAGCTGTATTCAGGGTCTATCTTTACAAACTGGATTTCAAAAGAAGGAGTCTGAGGGGTGCTCAGAGCTTGCTGCTCCTGCCCTCACATCTTCAGAGCCCTTTGCAAATCCCCTCCAAACACTGAACACAGCGGGAAGAGTTTTGTGCTTCTGTAAATGGGACAGACAAAACTATATAAGAAAATGCTGTTCCTTTACCTTCTTTCCCCCCATACAGAGGGTTCTGAAACTGGCTTTCCATTGGACCTAGTGCTTCCCTCTGAAGTGTCTCGGGGCAGTCACCAGCAGTGCTGCAGTCAGGTGTCAGCTGCTGGGCTGGCCTGGCTGCTGCTTCCACCAAGCCCTCTTCAGTGGCTTCTCCTTCTTCAGCAGGGAAGCAAAGCAGTAGAGCCCAGCCCTGACAAGGGGCAGTGTTTGCTTCTGTGTCAACAGGCAGACTTTGTGAAGAGGCTGGCAGGTCTGCCTCCAGCTCACAGCTCGTGAATAGTGGTAAAACAGCTCATGGCCAGTTAGCAAAGTCTGACAACCCTGTTTGTTAGCAGCTTATTATTCTGCATTTATCTCCCTCTGCTGCCCTTTCTGTGCCTTCCCCTAGTGAGGTTGCTCTGAAGTGCCAGTGATGTGAATGGAGTCAGCAGAGGATGCTGCAGAGCCAGGGGTACCTCACAGAGCTCCCCCTCCCCAGCCTCCCCGGGAAGAAGTCAAAATGTCCCATGTCCAGTTGACCTGGAAAGTAGATGCTGGGCTGGAGTTCAAAATATGCCAATATATTATGCCAATCATAATTATTTTAATTCCTCTTACAAAAAGTTTCTTTTAAAAATAAAAGGCACTATTTTCATTTTCTAAAAGAGGTCAAGCATAGCAGGATAGCTTGTGATATGAGAAGTGACATTACCTGTTCAATCCTTTTTAGCAGCTCAGGTGGAGATGGGTCCTTCCCTCCCATTTCTTGCTTTCTGGTCTCATTTGTGGCGTCACCATGGTTTTCCTCCAGCTGTTTAATCTTGTCCCTGCACTGGGAATACTAGCAAACAAAGAGCCTCAATAGTTATTTATTCCCACCAATCTTATCCTCTGACCTTGTTCTGGAGATTTCAACAGACAAGGTTTCCTTTTACTGGGAAGGAGGGTGGGTAACATAAAATTATGAGCCATTTAAAATTTTTCCTTTAAAAGAGAGCTACAGTGTGACAGTTGCAGGGCAGAGGAAACCCTTCTATTTGACAGATATTGACCTCTACCTGTTTCTTGGTCCTCAGGCTACTTTTTGTTCTTTATCCTCAGGAATACAGTCGAAAGCCCTGCTTCTCTGCTGGTCAATACTGAAGTTCTCATTCTTACAGACATCCAAGTTTTCTATACTAACATTCCCAGGCATGTGTCCTGAAGTGACTCAGTGGTGACACTGAGCAATGAGGTACCCTCGGGACTCACAGAGGCAGGTGTTCCCTGACCTTTCCCATGTGAGGCCTTCCCATGGAATAATGCTTCCCAGAATATGCTAGGAGGACATCCAGGCTCAGTGTAAATACTCACTGATGGAGTGTCTGGGGCTATTTTTTCATGTTTGGATTTGTAAGACTGACAGTGGTGGGGCTGTGTGCTCTGATGTGCACCTGGCTGGCTGTCAGTGAGCTGTTAGCACTGACATAACACTACCCAAGTGTAAATGTTAACCATCCACGGCAGGTGATGACTGATTAAGGAAATAAGTAGTCCCAAGTTCTCAAAGTTATGAACAATCACCAAAATATAAAGTAAATGTTTAGATGTTGCCAGGATGAGGTTTTTCACTGGAAGTTAATATGTCATATTTAACTAGAAAAGAGAAAACTGACAGATGTTCTCAGGTGGCAGTGGAACATTACCAGAACACTTAAATACTTCTTTTCCTAGTAAAAACACAACTCACTCCTGGACACTTGGTCTAAAAGCAGCTAAAGTAAAAACCTTAGATGAGTGTAATGAACAATTTCCTCAGCAAACCATCATTCTGAACATAGCTAGGTACTGAAAGTTATGTTTTGCTAACAAATAGCTAAAACTCAAGTCCAAAAATACACATAATGGAAGAATATAAAAGTAAGGCCAGCACAAACAGCAGGATGTAGCTATGCTTCCAGTGATCTTTTCTATCTCAGGGCCAAATTTCTCAACCACTAATTCAGGGGAAAATGCCTTGTTGGAGGCAGTGGTATCTTAATGAGATTAGGGGCAGGTCACCAAGGAAAATTCTGTAGGACTGAATAGTTAATTTAGAGAAGGACTATTGCAGCAAAACCACTGTCCAAAAGCCATTAAAAAGTTTCATGTTAGATGTAAATATTAACCTTACTTTTAAATGCAATATGAATTGGAAGTGATCAGATTCAAGCCAATCCAAAAGTATCAAAGTGCATTTAGAAGAAATCATGATATTATGTGTCTGCTTAAGTAATGTGACTACAGGCATCTTTAGTTTTTTACTTATTTGTAGTGTTTTCCTTTGAAAATATTATCTGAGTTATAAGAGATTCTAAGTCTTAAAATTTAAAAAAATCCTTTCATTCTTAGAGTGGATTTGATACAGGGGATAGGAAAAGACTGTCGAAGAGGGGCTTTTCTACATTGGACTGTAATCAGTCAGGAGGAATTGTTGAAGGAGGGAACACATGTCTAGATAAAGCAACTGGCCTGAAAAAGTGGACATCAGGTGCTTTTTTTGAATCTCAGAAGGTAGGTGAGGTATGTAGAGCACTAAAAAGGGGCAAATACAAGACCTATTTTAAAAAATGAGGGGGGGAGGGTGCAGATGAAGCTATGGAACCATAGATAACCACCTTCTGAAGAATAAATCTGGAGCACATGATTAAGTTTTCTTTGTAGAAAGGAGAAAGAGAAGAAGGAAGAGAGAAGACAGGGATAACAGCCACCACAAGTGTGTTGAGTCATGCCAAACCAGATCAATGTCTACTATGATAATTTCACAGGTGTATGGATGACAAATAGTAGGTATCATGCATTTTGATTTTTATATAGCTTCAATATTTCATATAATATTCTCATAAACCAAGCAAAATAAATGAGTTCTTGATTAAAATATACAGTAGACACCTCATCAGTAGAATGAGGTTAAGCTCAGAGAGACTGCAAGCATTTTTTGGAAAAGATTCAAATTCAAAATTATCTTTGTCTGAAAAAAGCTCTGAACCAAAAAGATAATAGTAAATAAAAATGTAAGTTGTTATATGTAGGCATGAAAAATTGCCTGTACAAACACAGAATCAAATCAACTGGTTGGATGCCCTTTAAAAAAGGGTCTGGTTGTTACATCTATTAACATGAAGATGAATCACTATGTCATGTGTCAAGAAAGGTGCTACCATACCTGGATGCATAAGCAGGAAGGCAACTGCAAGATGCCTGAATGAATCATTTCACTCTCAGCCACAGGTACTGCACCTCAAGACAAATAAAGACTATATTGTCAAAAATAAAAGAAATGCAGAAAAAGAATGATGTAAGAAAAATCTCTAAGAGCTGATTGAAAGAAACAAGGTTGTGTAGCCTAGCAAAAGTGTCAGAGAAGAATATGACTAATGTCCTTCCAGTAACATGAAATGTTGCAGAAAGGAAAAGAATGGTCTGTTTGTCATGTCCCTAGAGGACAGAATACAAACCAATATTCTTGCACCACAGCAAGAAAGATCCAGGCTAAAGATCAAGAAAATTTTTCCACATAAGGAAAGACTGGGATAACTTGCCTGGGGAAACCTGTTTCTCAGTGGTGGCTTGAAAGCACAGCTTAGCCCTCTCAGGAATGATTGGCAATCCAATGCTGGTGTGGGAGCAGATTGCCTAGATAAACCCTTTATCTCTCTACTAGTCCCATTATTCTATGATGTGATGATATACTCTGGAGATTTTCATGTATTAAAACCTGGACAATGTTGTTGCCAAATGCCTCAAATAAACTGACAGTCCTTGTACATTGCCTGAGCTCTAAGGCATCAAAGTCCCATCTACAGCACCACGACAGCTCAGCAGGTTTGCGTGTTGGACTAATTAATGATTAATGTTAAGTATTTCTCATTGATGCATGAAGGTAGATTAGTTTTTATGGGTCACTTCAGTCAGCAGGAACAGTCCCTTGATGTGCAATCCCCATTAAAAGTTACATAGTTTTATGCCCAGAGAAAACCACCTTACAGTCTCACCAGGTACTTTTCGTGTAAAGTGCCTGTAAGTATTCTATTTTTAAATCTTTACCTTGATGTTAACAAGCCTACCTAGTCCATGTTACTTGCACTTGCTTAGAAGAGGTCTGGCCTTACTTCAGGATGATAGTATTTTTTTAGCTTAACTATCCACCAGTATTTTGTGGAAATAGGCAGTTTCTGATGAAAAGCATGCAAGTGGAACATACATCACTTTGATGATTAAGCAGCTCATGTGGAATGTAGAAGACTCAGGTGAAATGTTTGCTCTTGCTGAATTGGCACACAGCCCTGATCTGGGCTTTTCCCCTTCCCAATGGGCACTACAGCTGCTGAGATTATGGGTCAGTTTTTGCAGTCTGTAAATATTTATGATTTTAATTTTTTTCATTGATAATAATGAAAATACCTAGTCCACATTACTAGCACTTGCTTCTAAGAGGTCTGGTATTGCTGAAGACTGAAGGAGGCAGGAAGGGTAGGAAAAGGGGAGGACAAAAGAGGCGCAGGTACAGGATTCAGCCTACCTAATCCAGACAGTCTGTGACCATGGTAACTGAGCACAAGCTGAGTCAGATTTCAACATGGGGGCAAATCTGTAATCAGCACACAAACCAGCAGTGTGAATTTGGCATCCAACACCAGAATTCAGATTTGGGCTCATGTTTTTTATTTAAATCATGGAAATAAACCCAAACAATTTGAAGCTGCTTCTCATTGGACTTAATTCCTATTGGCAGTAGGAGTAAGAGTATTAAAGCCAGAATGGTGGAGCATAATGAGATGAACGAGTTAACAGTCAGTTTGAGCCATGTAATATTCAGAAATCACAGTATCTAATTAAATTTTTAAGGTTGATAACTGATTATTTGCCATTGTTCACTGGAAAACCCCTGACTTGGGAACATTTATTAAGACTACTGCATGCATAATATCACACCACTCTGTATTTTCCTACTTTTTAATTTTATGCCAACATTGCAAAAAGATTTAAAGCACCTCCAACAATAGCCTCCCTTTAACAGTGATTTTAGGTTTCACATGAAGTATCATCATAAAGGAGAAAGTTGCAGGAATGCAGAACAGAAAAAGCAAAGTTTCATGATTGACTCTGTCAGTTCACAAAAATCATCTCCATTTTGCTACTACTGTATTTGACTCAGTGACTCTCAGTCTCATTTTAAATCTTAATTGAAAACTTTGGAATCATTTTAGTTTTTTTTACTTTAGTCTTTTTGTTTGTTTGTTTTAATTTTTTTTCTAATATTACTTCAGTTCATCATTTAAATCTGTGATGGCCCCGTAAAGTTCTTTGGGGCATGATTTGCATGAGGTATTAAAACATATACTATGTTTTATTCTTGTAGCAGAGAATACAATTTCTTCAAAAGGCCAGAAGTAAGAGAATAGTGCAAGCACTATTAAACAGTGAGCCACAGCTCCCATTGATGTGAGTTTGAAAGGCAGTGCTACACCCAATTTATGATTTTGTGCAGGCACTAACAGAGTATGTATGGGAAAAATTACCATCTGGAGATAAGGTCAAAAGTAAATGAGCCATTTCAGAAAGCAAGGAAAGAATGTCCCAAGCACTGCAGTTTGTTAGCTGTTTAATGCTATTTTGTAACCAGAACTAAAACTTACACTGTTTTTCCGCATAAGAAAATATATGTGGATTATATCATTGTAGGCAGCAGAGTTTCCAGAGTAGGCTCAGGGTCAAGTGTGAATTGAGTTATTATTTTAGAAATTCGATGGTCTAAGTGTATCTCCCACCCCTCCACCTACTCCATCAATACAGTTTTAACAAATTTTATCTACAGTCCCATTTTTCCCCCATGACTCCCATTCTCCAGCTTAGTCATGCTGACATTTCAGGCTGTGGGGTGGGTTAGCTGGAATTCCATACCCAGGAAACATTTGGCATGTGTGAAAGAAAGAGCAAGAGCCAGTTACACATAAGCATAGAAACTCACATATGTGAAGTTAAAAACATGTATCAGTGTCTTGCTAGACAGGTGTATTACTAAACTCACAGTTTTAATAAATCTTGTACATCCAGATACCTTTTTTCTATGAAATCACCTTAAATTTTAAAATACAGAATGATAGTAAAAAAGGCTTCCTTTAACACCAACCTGTATCTGAAGTCTCATCAGTTGTGCATCCAGGGCATTCTTCACTGTGAGCTCTTTAAAACACAATTTAATCTCTCTTTTTTTCTCAGCTACCTTCAGCTTCAGAAAACTGATCTTTTCATCCATAACTTGCATCTTAATATCTCCATTTCTACACAACACCTCTTGCCTGTTTATTCTTTCATACAAAAAGCCTAGCTCTTCTTCTCGTTCTCTGAGCAAAAGACCGCTGAAATACAGCCAAAATTTAAAGATATTTTTTTTAAAAATGAGTAATATTCAGTATATCCCATTCAAGAACATAAAAAAGTGATCTGAAAAGATAATAATAACCCGTCAAAATTTATGAGGCATTCACGAATATTATTTTAATCTAATGACAGCATTTGAAATAAGCAATAAAGTAATTGCAGTATGAAAACCAGAAAACAAACTCTTGGAAAGGTGACTCTTGTCTCTCACATAATTTTTAAGGTCTTCTGGCCTTCCACAGCATTTAAAACTGGATTAAAATCAGAGAGATCTAGATAATCTGCATTTTTGCAGATTCCTCATTTGCAAAATGCACAAACAGAGTAGGAGGCTACAAGTTCTCAAGGCATTCAGTAGCCAAGCTACCATATTTTTTCAATAATAGTTCTGAAGTATGAGCACGATCACCAGTGGAGAAACGTCCACACAATGCGAAGCAGCACTGGCAGTGCAGAGAGGGGGACTGGGCCATTGCAGTGCCATAGACCTTCAGCAATCCTAATGACAAGTGCTCAGAAGCTGAAAAATATTGTTGCTTCATGAATGTCAAAATTAAACACTACCTTAGATCAAATTTAGAAATGTACCTCTCATTTTTTTGCTGAAGAGCCCTTTCATAATTTTTGCGTAGCTGCAAAATTTCCTCTTCCACGTGTGAGGCTGAAGTGGTAAGTCTGTCAATATTCAAATACTTCTCCTTTTCTTTATGCTCTAGCATCTCTTGTACAACTTTGCTATAATCCTTTTCGATCAACGCTTTTGTTCTCTCATTCTTTTTAATCTTCAGATACTCTTCCTGCAATTTTCTTTAACATAACAGAAATGTGGGAATATTTTTAATCCTTTCAATTTGAAACCAATTTCAGCAATTAAAAGCAGAGCTTAAATTTATTACTCAAGCACACAAGGGCTCCTCTATGTCTCTGCTTCATGGAAGCTTTACAAGAAGAAAGACTCTGAGAACAGGGTTGTTATTTTTTTTTCAAGTTCTTTCCAGCTTGAAAAGAACTGGATTCTGGCTCAAGAAAAATGCTATATAGGGAGCACTGCACTGCAGCTTTTTTATTCTCTACTAGGTAGCTGAAGAAGCCATAAAAAATAAAGTTTAAGACCATAGGCATAAACTGTGATGAAATGTCTTAATGTGTAAAAATCCTGCCATTCTATTTAAATAAAAATATTTAAGTTATATTTTAATAAAAATATATAAATTATAATAAAGAAATTATTATTTCAATTAAAATACTTAAATTATTTTGCAACCCAAAGTTCTTAAAATCTATTGTTTATAAAACAATATATCACAACATTAACACAAGAAAAAAAATTATTGGATTGCCCATTTGACAGATAAAAAACCCAAGGCCATTGTGGGAGGTTAGTGATAGGATCACATACAAATAAAGAACAGGTTTCATTATTTCCAGCATCCAGCATTGTTGATCACTGGATGATGGTCCTTCATTTAAAAGGCAGATTCTTGTCACCAAATGGACTATTTGCTATCTCACAGCAAAGAATTTAGAGTTATTTCATTTCATCTGTGTTATCACTTCTGGATTGAGACACAGCTTTATCAACATTGGGAAGATATTCATGTCAATGTACAAAAGAGGTAGTGAAAGGAAAAGCAAAGTCTCCTGTTAAAATACAGACCTGCAGATAAAGTATTCTTCCCTCATGGGCTCCATCATTTAATTGCTGATTTGCTGTATACAGGGCAGGGAGCAGCTTTTTTTCAATTCCCCCACATGTATAACACTTTGAGTACCACAGGGTATTGCTGAATTAAATTAAACTTCTGTAAGGCAGGTTTCAGACTGAAAGTATAACAGCATTGCAGAAATGCAATGTGTTTTAAATATTTTTCTGAAAATTTCTTGCCTTACTTGGACTGATACTCTGGCCTCCAAATTGAATAGGTTGCAGTGAAGTCAGTGGTACTGATACTAAAGTCTATTACTGGGATTAAAAATATTTTTCATAGGCAAGAGAGTTACTGTACCGAGTAGGGACATCAATAATAACGTTTGTATATTTCTGATATCTATACAAAATTTATGTCTTACTAGTCATTCTCCTCCTTTCATCAACTGGGAAGGCCTCAAAAATTTTAGCACAAAATGTTAGCTTGTGCATCTTGACAAAATCACTTCAATCACTGAAGTTCCACTTCTTTTTTACCTTTCTCTAGAATGACTTTGAACCCAAACTCCTAGGAGATTCACAAAAAATAGTGTATTCTTTGTCTGATTGAGCAATTTTTTGGCACCAAATAATGAAGTGTTTGGAAAATCAAGTTCTTTTTAACTACTCAATTTTAGTTTTCCTGTTTTGCTTACACAGTTGGCTATTCGCTGTTTCCTTACTTGCCCAAGTACAGATTTCCAAGACACTGTAATTCTGTCTATATTGCAGAATTTCATCACTAGAATGACAAAAATATATTACCACTAGGATGGAAAAAAGATATCCCCACTAAATAATGGTATAGGAAAAGAGACAGTCACAAGTACCAGCTATTCTGACTCATTATCTTTTCTGTGAATGTAACCTTTCATTTTGTCTAAGATTGTTTGAAAATTGAAACCACATTTTATCTGAAGTAAATGTTATCTAATAAAGGTCAGTGTAAGTTTGAACCAAAATCTCCAATTTGTTTTAATTTCATAATTAGACAGCCACATTCCTAGCTAGTGACTCATTTAATAGTTCCACGCACCACTTCATTAGAGAATCATATGTGTCAGACCTCTTTTTCTCTAAGGACAGCAAATATGAGTGCAACAGTGTTGCTCATATTGAACGAAACTGCACTATAATGCAAAACCTGAGAGTTCCAAGAACTGTGGTACAAAGGATGGGAAAGTGAGAGAGTAGCCAAACTTCAAAACTACTTTCTGACAAGCAGTGATGCCCAAGCTAGCTGTGGAATGTAAGTGGGATAAGAAAATAGAACAGATTACGGAGGAATGTTTCTGAATGCCTTTGTTTTAATCAGATTTTAAGAATCAGGATAATAACTATAAAAGATGATAGGGACATAATTAAAGATGGAGTAGATTCCCTCCTAAGACTTTTTTCCAGTCTTAAATTTCTATGATTGTGAACTACAGTGCACTTTAAACTCACCTCTCCCTGGTTATAATAGCATTCTTTAAATTTTCTATATTATTTTCTAGCAATTTTAGCCGGTTTTCAGCTTCCCTTGCTTTCCATTGGGCAATACGCATCAATTGCATACATTTCTCCTTTTCAATTTGCATAAAATCGAGCATCCTAGCAAATCCTTGGAGTCTGAAGAAATGAAATGTGTGAAAGAAATAATTATTAGCATTTTATGCATACTTGAATAAAAGTTG
This sequence comes from Sturnus vulgaris, assembly GCF_052056855.1. Taxonomy (NCBI): domain Eukaryota; kingdom Metazoa; phylum Chordata; class Aves; order Passeriformes; family Sturnidae; genus Sturnus; species Sturnus vulgaris. Next base: position 62,732,311 of record NC_142247.1, on the reverse strand, counting down.
CTTTAGAAGAATTTTTTTTAGATAACATATTGTTATTATTTTCTTACTCTTTTTGCATTTCTTTTTTCATCTTTTTACAGATGATTAGTTCACGATCTTTTCTTTTTAGTTCCTTAACAATATTTTGGAGTTGAATCTGAAATTTAAATAAAATTTAGTAAGCACTTTAGATATATTAGAGAAATGTCTACAATGAAATTACCCAGAACAACTCTTAGATGAGAAAAAGACAGTGAGGAGACATTATTATAAGAACTTTTTCTTATTATAAGGAAATGTTTATATTAGAGCAACATAAAAAGCACGTTTTTTCCATTTATATTAAGCTTACAATTACTATTAGTAATGTAGGTCATTTGATGCTGCATCTTAAATGCTTGGCTCCCTCTATCTGGAGTTCCACTCTTTCTACTGATCAGCCTGTCAAATCCATCATTATATAATTATTTGGCATATGAACCATTGAAACTGTACCTTTACAAATAAAATTTCTTTTTTTTAACTTAATTCTGACTTTTAAGCAATCACTGATGTTTGAGCAGATTTGCATTCTGTTAAGTTTCTGGATCTTTTGGTTCCAGTTGTGTTCAGTCCCCAATAGTCTGGGCCATCATCTCAAACCAACAGGCCGTCTCTCCCCTCTCACTGGTATCAGGAAGAGGAGATTGGTATTAGGGAAAGCTGGTGGATGAGGGGTTGCAGCTTTGGGCTTGTCTGTGTGTTCCTGAATTTGTATTATTTTATTTGTTTTATTTCAGTTCATGGACTGATTTTCTGGAAGGTACAAAGCCTGACATGTTTGTTTATTTTTATAGACAGAGTATCTCAAGATGGTTGAAGGGTAGCTTATCTAATTTATCTGATTACAGACACACATTTTGGAAACATCAATACCTTGTTCCCATATAGCAATTTGGTGTTTAGTAGATTCTGTGTGACATCACAATATCATGCCAGAAAAATGCAGGCAGCAAATACAATGACTAGTCATAGGAAAAGTTTTCTTTCCCTCTTTCTCTAAATCAATATAATTATTTATGCCTTGAAATGTAACAGGAAAACAGAAAGTTCTGCCTCACTGTGGAATAAGTAGTAGTTCAGTTTATCTTCTAATGTTCATATATTTGCAAAATAAACCACAGAGTTTTACTTCTGAGAATCTCAGGTGAGGTTGTCTGCTACTCTGCCTCTTTCTTTCAAATTGTTCATTTTATCCGATGGGCTTGAGAGAAAATCACAATCTCAGAATCACAGAATGTGCTGAGTTGGAAGGAACCCACCAGGATCACCAAGTCCAACTCCTGGACATGCACGGCACCATTCCCAAGAGTCTCCCCATGTGCCTGGGGGCATTGTCCAAACACTTCTAGAACTCTGCCAGGCTGGTGCTGTGACCACTGCCCTGGGGAGCCTGATCAGTGCCCAACCACCCTCTGGGGGAAAAACTTTTTCTTAATATTGAACATAAACCTTCCCCAGCACAACTCCAGGCCGTGCCCTCAGGTCCTGTCACTGTCACCACAGAGAAGAGATCAGTGCCTGCCCCTCCTCTTCCCCTCATGAGGAAGTTATAACTGCAGTGAGGTCTCTCCTCAGTCTCCTCCAGGCTGAACAGACCAAGTGCCCTCAGCTGTTCCTCACCCAGCTTCTCCTCGAGGCCCTTCACCATCTTTGTTGCCTTCCTTTGGGCACTCTCAAAATGTCCTTTCCAATACCTTGTTTCAATTATGGAGTCATATTTTAACATACTGCACTGCACCACAAATTGCCAGTAAAACACGACAGTATTGTGAGTTTCCAATGTTCTGATGGAACTTCAAAACTAGGGTAGGAAATGAGTCCACAGGACTCCCCTCACTTGTAATTTAATTTCTCCCTATACCAACTGGTACTTTTGAACAGTCTTTCAAATATATAATTTTTTACCTTGGCTTTCTGAACATTCCTGCATTTCAGTTGCTTCTCATCAGCTCTGAGACAAGCCAGCTGTATAAGTGTGGATAACTCATTTCTGCATTTTTCCTGCTCTTTGAAAAGCAAGCGTTCTGCAGCAATGCATTCTTCTAACACGTGGGCATCCATATCTGATATCATTTCCTAGAGAAGATTAAATTTAAATCCTAATGCAACAACATATATGTATTGGCAAACCCAAAGTTGGAAATACTCTGGGTTTATCTGCAACATAAACAAATATACAGACTACATAGATTTAAAACGGTAATAAATTATTGCTTTAAAATACTATGCACAATCCCTATAATAGCATTTCAGAATATATCATCACCTAGGAGCATTTCTGTTACTCAGTCTAACATCTTTCAGCTATTGTTCACTGGACAGAATGGATCTTTAATATATAATAGCTATATAATAGCTATATAATCTTTAAGTAAGTTCAGAGTCAGGTCTTCAGAAGGAAGTAAATGGAAGCTTCCTAGGCTCCACTGACTGCATGCCTGTCTGTGGCACACAAGTTACATATCCCAAAGAATGACGTGTAGGTACTGCAATGCATATCTATCCAAATACAAGCAGATTCCCACCTGATAATGTTAATGAATTTGAACAAAACACGCAAAGAAAATGGAAATAAGGGTAAGAAGACAAGGTGGTTTGACCTTAAGAATGCACGCCTGAAATAGATTGCTTCTTAAAAAGTCATTTATGTAGTGGCAAGTACTAACGTTCTTGTAATGCAGGTATCTGCATTTCCACACTCTGTATGGCTGTGCTGCATACAGCTAGACATCCACAAATGACAGAACTGTGAAGATGAAAAATCTTCATGTACAAATGCTCAATTTTTATTGTTGTAACAAGACATGGTTTAATATCCAAAGGAAATCTATAATAATATATTTCTAGCTGCAGTGTCATCAACAACATTCAGAAAGACTTAAACTAGAAAGCAGATTTGCTTTCTACCTTCTAGTATGTGGCCAATAACACAAAAAAAAAGTTTTTAAAAATGAAAGACAAGTGGTCTTTAAAATTGAACAAATACTATTGCATTTTCTCACCAGTAAGCTGCAGCTAGAAACCCCTATTATTTTTTCTTCAAACAGTCCCTTTATTCTCATGATAGAAAACCAACTGTCAAAATGATAAAATATGAGAAAGCAGAACTCAGCACCTGTTCAGCTAAACCTCTCTTGATCGTTTCAATCTCCTCCTGCAGTTCTTGTCGTCTTTCTAATAATACTGCATTTTTTTTTGAGTTAATTTCTGCCTACAAAAATAAACCAAGCACATAGTGATGCAAACAAAAAATGAGGAAAAGGAAAACTGCAGATACTGTATTAGAACTAGCTACACAAATTAAGAAACTAAATTTCTCTCTTCTTATAATCATTAGTACAAGAATGCTTCATTGAGTAGAGTTCCTCAGCAACTTATTGAAGTTCCTCAAATTTTTCTTTCAAGAACTATGAACACTAAACTTCATTAATTTAGAAGGTTTATGATTTTCAGCAACTAAAGTGTCATTAAAAAAACAATAAACACATAAAGAGTATATAAAAATGTCACCTAAATTCACAGAGGACTTTCAGAGTGAAATTCTGAACTTACTAAAGGGAAAAAAAGAGTTCGCATCTACATAGTGATATCACATTTTTTTCCTTTTGTCACTACAGTAGGATTTTCATTAGACTAAAAAATCAAGGCTAAATAACACAAAAATTTATGTATTATTTTTTCGTGTACATTATGGGAAAATTCATTTATTCAATCAGGTTTTAACATTAAGTATATGAAGGAATACATAAAAAAACTTACCTCTGATTAAAATATATCTGATCAATCTCACTACAGCTACTTACATGATATAACTTGGAAAAGAAAAAGCTGTACTGGCCTCACTATGATTAACTTCACTTAAAAATTATTTATGGTTATAAAAAAGAAAGAAAGAAATGCATAATTCTCACTATGAAGGCATATATTGTCTCTGTGTAATTGATGGGGACAAACAGTTTAGCAGGACCTGCTGTGATAGGACAATTAATTAATATTAATTTAAAATAAAAGAGGGAGGATTAAATAAAAGGAAGATTTTTGTTCATCAAGGGTAGTGAAACACTGGCACATGTTTCCCAGAGAGGTGGCTGATGCCCTGTATCTGGGAACATTCAAGGCCAGGTTGGACTGAGGTCTAGATGAAGGTGGCCCTGCCTACTGCAGGGGTTTGAACCAAATCACCTTCAAAGGTCCCTTCTAACCCAAATGATTCTAATTGCAAATCTGTAATTCATATGGATGGAAAAAAATTACATTTAACAACATACCTGGAAGATATTCAAAGATAACACACACAACCCTGTGATATCTTGCTCAGATCTCAACCAGATGTTAGAGTTCAAAACACTATAAATCAATACTGACAGGTAGATGTTTTGCACTTGTTATTTTCACTTCAGTGATAATATTGTAAAATTAAGGGCTGATCACTTGCTTTATGGGAAAGGGAATCAAGAGACACAGTAAAGGTCAAAGTGTGGAGTTACTTTAGTTGCAGCTGCCAGCTCTGAGATTTGATTTGATTTAGGTTTACTAAAATGTCAGTAAAGCCTGTCCTAAGAAAGTGACTTTTGGTCTTGTGTTGGGACCAAAAATAGCTTTTCTGTGGAACATATATTAGTTACCACTTCTGCTGTGTAAAGGTAAAAACCTCACATAAACATCTTTAATCCATTAAGGACTTTTGTTCATGTAAGACAGGACTAAACTTAGGCACTTTTGGCTGTCTCTGCATTGGCCTGACCAAAGAGAAGGTCCACATGGAGAGGAGAGCAGTTCTGCTCCGGGCTGGAGACAGCGGGACCAGCAGTTCTCTGTCACACGCAATGTTGGTGTTTAGCAATAGCTGACCTTTCACAACTTACTGACAAGAAAAACACATTTGAAGGAAGTGTTCCTGTAATTTCCTTATTCTACAAACCAGTCATTCTGCACTTAGCATATGATTCAAAAGAAGATATCTGGGGAAACACACTGATATATTGCTGCTTCTGCAATCACAAATTTATACAAACAATTAATTCTTGTGATTTTTTTCACTTTGAATCACAATGAATAAATGTAGTTTAAATAGTTTTAGAAAAGTTTTAAGTAGTTAAAGAAATTTTATCTACTTAAAATACTCGTTTTTAATTTTTGCTTGGTGTGCTCCCAAGTCTTACAAACTAAAATTGTCCCAATATAGCAAAAGCCAAGCAGAATCAAGCTGGCCACTTGACTCTTCCCTACTGCAGTATTGTATTTCAGTTGGCCACCCTGCAGAGGAGCAGTGTTTTCACATTTGCTCTTCTAACAGAGCCAGGAAAGGAATCAGAAAAAACATCGAGCATGGGAGGATGGGCTAAAACAACTCTTGCTGTGGCCTATTTGCATTAGGGTAATATCCTACAGCTGCTGGAGTAAAATACTGATTGGAATTCCACTTCTGTCTCTCATGGCATTCCTTTTCCCCTACTCCTTATGATGAGGAGTCATTAGTAAGACACATACAAGGTCTTTTCCTTCCACAGGGTGAAGGAATTGGGTTGGGATGGGTTTGGATCTCACCCCAGACTATGAAATCTAATCACAGCTGCTGGTGAGTTATGGCATTTGATTTTAGTATTACATGTTTTTAAACAATTGTGGTTCTCCATCCAGGAACATTTCCTCAATGGAACAGATGCAAAAATACCATCTCCCAGATTCTCTTAGCTGATACTGAACAGAAACTCGTTAAGCTTTAAGATCAAAGTCTGGAATATGAGTCAGCCCTTTAATCATTATTTCAGGCAATTCAATCCAAAACTTTGTTGTGTGGTTAGAGAGCTTTCCTCCCTCTTCTCAGGTGAGCTTATATTACTAGGTAATCCACATGTGAATTCAGGAGGAATTTCAAGACTGACAAAAATATTTTAAAATAATATTCAATATTATCAAGTAATAATTTGAGTTGTTTAAATAACAAAGCTAAGCATATATGAGTTTTAATAAGTATAGCTATTTTTTAAAACTTTACAATTATGTCAGACTCTTTTCTGCCCTGAATTGCTTAGAAGGACCAAGAAAAACTTTAAGGACAATATCAAGGTAGGAAACATCAAGTGCTGAGAAAAAATATTCACCTGACTAAACAAGATTAATTTTATATGACTTAGAATCTAGACTGAGCAAGGAGCATGTATAGGAGAAAATATATATAAGAAAGAAAGAAAGAACCAGTGATGAGAGAAGAAAAATATAAAAAATTTATAGACAAAATAAATTTTTAAGAAATTATTGGAAGCAGAAAAGAAAAAAAATGCTTTGAATACACAAGGAGAATGGTACTTCCCTTTAAAATTACCATAGTAAAAAGACTAAGCAAAACAGAAAAGAGTAAAGCATTATTGAAAGAGGAATGGGTGAAATACCAAAACAAGGAGGAAATGAGGAAGTGAAATAACAGTCTTCCCCCCTTTCCCCTTGGAGGACTGTCAAGAGATTTCATAGAAGAATTTCTTACAAGAAAATTTACAATCTTTATGATCAATGCATTCATACAGACCTCTGATTTGAGTCTTTTATGCTTTGCTTTATCTCCTTCCAAGGAATCCCAAATCCCTTTCAGTTGTAACTCTATCTTTTTTAGACTTTTCAGTTCTTTATCTTTCTGTGTTTGATGGTGACTGAGAATATCTTGCTGCTTTTTGTTCTCGAAGATACATTTATTTAAATTATTTTCCAGAATTTGTCTATATAGATAGAATTTTAGAATTTTAGAAACAGGTAACTTAATCAAGGCATATATATAAACAGATAACTATTTTAATGGATTTTGAGTACCTCATCACTATGGATCAGCAAAACAAACTCGTAAACTTGACAAAAACTACCTAAAAAAGTGGCAGTACCCTAATTATGTCAGTGAGGTTTCACAGTCTGTTCTAAAAATGATAAAAATATCAGGGAATCTAGTACACAGAGGAAGAAGTAAACACATTTTTTAGTGTGAGGGAACATTTCAAGATAAGATGCCATGGGCCCTTAATACAAAGCTTGAAAGGCAAAAGCACTGTTGCTGAGCATATGGCCAGAATTACAACATCTATCTCCCTCTGCAGAGGAAGATTCATTGGAAGCTTCCCTTCAACCTAACAGTTTATTTTACTTTATCAAGTAAATATAAAATCATAGTTGAAAGGAATATTAAAGAGATGATTAACCAATCCCCACTGAAATTCAGGACTACATGAGGGCAGATATCTAAGATCCTCATTTGAAGATGAAAATACTGACATATTTTATTCTTTTTCAATTTATTTTCAGTGGGTTACACAGGAAAGAAAATATGTGCACTAAAGAGAGAAACCCTCTAAAATATTTCACTTTTAAGAGCAAAATCTCACAGGATTTTATCAAATGACTATGCTTTTTGATGTTCTTCTTCAAGCCAAATCCTAGATTCTAGATTCCAAATTTTTATGTAAACATATCTGAAGTGAAAACCAAGCCTCATCATTTATAATTTGCACTGGTTGCAGCATAAAACTTGAAAAGAGAAGCAACAGCAGAAAAAATAAATAGACTTTTGAGAATAGGGAATCATTCACTCTTTCCATGTGGCTCATGTCTCTAACCTGTCTGATAGGACAGCTAATTCCTTCTCTGCACTAATTTCTAGTAATTTTTTCAAAGCGACGCATTCTCGTTCATTCTTTTTTATCAAAGTTTGTCTCTCATCCAATTCCTTCATTACATCTTCTTTTTCTTGCAAAATCTCTTCAGTCCTCTTTTCAGTGGCTTTCAAGGTTCTATTCAATTTTTCTATTTGGTCATTAAGGTCTTCATTCTTCTTCTCTGCATCACTGTGGACATATTTTAACAAAGCAGAAAGGGTTAAGTTTTCCACATGCATATTTAAATGACAAAATGTAAGTTGCCAGTTTCTGTGGACATACAAAATAATTTTACAACAATATATGTTAAATATTTGTTAAAGCAGACATGAAAACCTTCAAATTCCAATAGTCCAACAATAAAACTGCAGATAGACATGGGGATAACCGACAGCCTAGCACCATGACAGTATCAAAAAGAGTTCTAGTAAACTGATTTCTGTCAACATTACTAGGTACATGGGTGTGACACTTCTAAATATTCTTCCTAAGACTGGAAACTCTGGTTAGTTTATTCTGTGATGTGACCCAAATATAAAGACTCATTTAAATATTTCATTAATAGCAAGCTCCACAATGTGGGTTTTAGAAATTGCTTCTCTGTAACACTATAGGGCAAACTTCTTAAGATTTATGATGGCAGAGTTGCATTAAGCAGAGTAGTGAGGAAAATGTAGAAGAAAACCATCATAAAAGTTTTAAACCTGAGAAATTTAACAGTCAAAACAGTTTAGGTATTACAAATAGAGACTGGAAGCAGGAGACACAAACCTCAGTGTAACCCTGTGCACAGATGGAGTACAAAACCCATCATTCATCTGGATGGCAACTGGATCTCTGGGATCTGTGAATGACCTGGCTGAAACTGCACAGAGCTAATTTGATTTTACACTTACACAAAACAGTGCATGCCAAGCTTCAGAGGAGAAGAACCCCAGCTTCACAAGAAAGAAAGGGCTGGTTGCTGGCTTGCATTTCCTCTGATGAAGCATTAGAGACTGCAGCTCATATCAGGACCTTACTGCAAAGCAGCTGTGACTCCACAGCTGGTACAGAAGGACCAAGAGAGAATTGGTTTATAGCTCAGGCCACACTGCCAGCTGTAGAAGTGTTAGTTTAAATGTTGATCCTAATTTTAATCAACAACCATCCTCAATCATTTCTATAGCCAAGGGATGAGAAGAAGTCATACATATATATATATATTCATGTATATAGAATTATATATTAAAAACATACATTTTTTTCTGATTCAACTTCTCAGTTTCTTTTGCAAGTTGCTTTGGAACACCAAGGATCCTAACTAGCTCAGCCTAGTAACAAAACACAAAGGTTTGATTAATAGCCTCAAAAGCTGATGAGTTTTCATAGCATTCATTTAGAACTGCTGTGAAAATCAGTAGGAAACATATTTTAATTACTTGAGTTTTTCCCAGAGAATTGTAGCTGCCACTTAAAAAAAAAAATAAAAAAATCGATGTTTACAATTTTAGTATGTCTTCAAGATAAAAATTATGCTTGAATATTATTAATATTCATCTTATTATGCCATTTATACCATGGAAAGAAGTAGACCCAGGTATGTTTTTAATTCTCAGCAGAAATCTGTATTAACTGTAATCAGAGCAACCTACAATAACAGAACATAACTAAGATGTCTTTATACAAACCACTTTTTAATCAAAACCATGACTATTAGTATTTCCTAAAGGAGTAATAAGGGTATGGCACAGCAGCATGTTTCCCACCTATTGGAAAATGGTCTAATATTTAATGGATGACATAATGAATTTGGAATGACAACATCCAGAAATTCACTGCTCCTTTGGGCAAAACGTACCCATACACACACACATGCACACACACTCACAGGTACATAGGCACAATTAATTTTGTGTTACTTTCAAATAAGTCTGCATCTCCTGAAGCTTTTCCATTTCTTCCTCATCTGTTAATATCAGCTTTTCCTTGGATGAAACAGCTTCTTTTATTGAATCAATTTCTGCTTTCCTCTGGATTACTTCTTTGCTGAGCTCATCACAATTTTCTTTCAACCGTTTAATTTTATTATCTTTCTTTAAAAATGAAATAAAAGAACAGATTAATTGTATTTTCTCTTTTACATTTTGCAGGCTTCTGATAACACAGACTCATTAACATTGAATGATGATAACATTTTTAGTGACAAGATATGAAATATATATTTTACCAGATATGAGTTTCTTCTATCAATACTAACAGAATTCTATTTCCAACAAAGCCACATATATTCCTCAGGATTTATGATTACAAATGTATTTTTCATGTTCACATCCTAGAACCAAAAACCTGCAGCTATTTTTTGCAGTATCCATTTGCTGATTATAGGAAACATTTTATTGAGTAAGAAACAAAAAAATCCAGATATTTTCTGAATCAGTTTTTTATTGCTTGTCCTAATTATCAAAATTGAATGATATAATATAGCTTATAAATTCTATTTCTTTTAAAATCTATTTTTCTATCTATTCTATTTTAAGTAAACTCTATAAATGCACACTGAGAAAACATTCTCAGTTATTTTTTTATATGTTAGTTGACAGAATATAAAACATTGCTTTTCTCATGTTCTGTACTTACCTTTTCTTTTGAAATTTTTTCATATTCATTTTCCATAAGCTTTTTTTCTTCTCGCAAGCTAAAGTAAAAATCAAAGCAGAATCAAATATATTAGTAATAGAATAATCATGACTGTAATATAGTAAATGGTAAGAAAGTATGACAGCCTATCCCACACGGTGAATTAGCATGAAAGGTGCTCAGATTTAAAGGAAGTTTGCTGACTGGTGACAGGGGGTCCTGAAGGACTGGGGGTATATATGGAAGAGCACGCATCTAAACATTTGAGCCTGGTTTTTCTTAGTCTGACCACATTCTGCAGGAGTGCATGAATGAGGCATTCATGCCTTACTCACCCTTATCTTTTACTAGTGGCATCCTACACCCACAGTTCCTCCCAACCTCAGAAAACAAAATGTTAACATGAAAATGGGGCAAAAGGAAAGAGGAGGTGGGTAATAAATAGCCACAAAGACATAAAATATCAAAGAAAGTGCAGTTGCTAGTGAAAAACCTTGTTCTTCCTATTAATGTTTTCACATACACATTTACTCTTCAGAAAAATGTAAGTGAAGCTCCTCAAATCTGGACTGGATCCTGTGGGAAAAATCCTGAACAGTGGCAGGGGTTTTAAGCTAAGCCAAAGAAGTATGGTAGAAAAGTAAATTGAAATAGCCACAGTGATCTTAACCTATATCCAAAACTAAATTGCAATTTAATTTCAGGCAACAATAGGGACAGATGCTAAAGAAGTGAAGAAGGAAGAAAGGAAAAAACAGGAAAGCTCTTATATATTGTGGGTATTTAGTAACACTGCCCTGAGAAAGATGAATTAATGGTTATAAAAGGGAGTTCAACTTGTTGAATTGACAACACAGAGCTTCTTGGTAGCAGGCAAGTAAATACTGCCAAATACAAAAAATTATCCCTACTGAGGGTACATCTGTACATCCCCAGTGCATGCACAGAGCAGCTCTGCATCTATAGTAGGTAAATGGATTACAGCAGTCTGTGTGCCATCACAACCAAACAACTTAACTGAGTCACTGTGCTATTCACTGGGAGCAAGGGGGCAGTTTCTTGCAGTGCAATTAGTACCTACAGTGACATTTCAGAGCCTCAGGCTATAAAGAAGTAAAGATTGCAGGCTATAAAAAAGTAAAGATTGCAGCTAAGTAACAAGTGGAACAAACAAATCCTCTGTCCCAGGTGTAGCAAAGAATCAACTTCAGTGCTTAAATTTATAACTCCAGTGGGAGGATGTGCTGGTCAAGTTTTGTTGAGACCCAGGGCAGTCTGGTTGAATAAATAACTCTTTAAATTAGGGAAGCATTAAGAGAAGGGCACGAACTTCCATAAAACAGTTGTGTCACTTGGAGCTATAACAATGGCAAGGGACTCCTCGGCATCCCCACCCTCCCAAAGCAGCTGTTACAGTAACCTCATAATGTGGCTAAGACAGAAAAGAGGCAGCTGATTGCTATTTCTTTTTTTTTTTTTTTTTTTTTTCTTCTGAAACCTCCCAGCAGCAGTGCAAGACTTTGGTGGTGTTGGTTCAGGTTTCAGAAAGTGTGTGGTCATGGGCACAGAGATCAGTCTCCCAGCAGCCAACCTCACGGAGGACCATCCCTAGAACCTTGTGCTCAACTCTTTAGCAGTGCTGATTTAAGATTCCCTCCGCCACTTCACCACCCCCACTCTCTCAATAAACTCTTTCTTATATTTGAGTCCTCCAACAAAAGGAGTGAAGCTTACACCTGGAAGTCTCAAGCAACATATTTTTAGCTAAGGAAAGGAAATAGTGAAAAAAAAGAGAACTGGGTTGGTGGTGTTGCAATATAAACAGAACAAAACAAAACAACATCTCTCCCATGAATAGGAAGCTCTGGCTCAGATGAAGAGCAAAGAGAAAATAGACACAGACTAGATGCTGATATACAGCATGTATGATATTTGTGTGGGCAGACTACAAGTATGCCTCTACAGGGACTGGTAAAGTCTAACAACTGATTTGAATGCCAGTATTTGAACACTCACAGGGTGAGTGAGTTTGCAAAACAAAATCTTTTAAAGGAAAAAGTTGAATTTGAATCAATTGTCCCCCAAAACTGATTAAATTAATTAAAAAAAAAATCAAAAATTCCAAAATCATATTCCAAACCCATTTTGGCAGTACTCCTAATTGAACTCCTTGGGACTGGCCTAATCACACTAAGGATAATGAATGCCTACTTTGCACAAATTCCCGTAACTGTTTGATTGCCACAAAATATTATTAAATAAGTCCTGTGCAAAATGATTAAAGAGGTACTGCATGGCTTGTGATTAGTCCGTGCTGTGCTCTCTTTCATATCACACTGGACGATCAAAAGAGCAATACCAAAGATCAGGAGGGAGAGCAAAGTTGACACTGTTTTCATTTTGTCACATTCCTCACTCATGAGGACAGATTCCTGTGGAACCATTCCAGTTTCACAACAAAGACTTTTCCATCCAGCAAAAGTAAAATGATTTGAACACTTCATTTTCTGTGACATAAACAAAGGCAACAGTGAATGACAAGGGCTAAGCTACCTAAACAGCCAGCAGACTAACTACTTGCACACAAAAAACAGTGGAAGTGTGAAAAGAAAAAATGGATAAAAAGAAAGAAGTTAAATCTTTCACTTTTGAGCAATGAGTTTGATCCAGCTGCCCATAGCCAGAAGTCAGGCAGCCCTATGCTAACATCTGGGGCTTTCTTACTGTCAGGGATAAAATCTGGGACCTCCAAAGGGCAGGTCATCTCACATACCAGGTGACTGTTTTAGGATGATATAAATTACCAGATGAAGATAACATATCGCTCTGTGGACTCTAAAGGGGAGGCAGGGTGATTAACACACATTTAGAAATCAGATAAGATTCTTCAAACAATTTAAGTTTAGTCTCCGATTTGATAGATGAACACAGACGCTTAATGTAAGATAAGCAGATAAATTTTGTTCTTTCCATTTAGCCTTTGAATCTTTTAATCTGTGTTATATGGGTATCAACTTCATGACTGCTTTACTTAGACATCAATAACAACAAACAAAACAGCTGCAACTGGCATTAGGCACTTAAATTTCCCATTATTTTATAGCCCTTCCCTGATGGATGCATTTTTCAATATCACGTGGACTTTATTATTATTATTATTATACCTCTAATACACACAATAGAAAGAAGATTAAACTCTTTAGTTTAAAGATTAATGTGTGCAAATGTTTCTAACATTACTCTTATTTTCATGAAGCCTAATAACAGTACTGTACATGAAAAGCCATCATAGATGCAGTTGCAATGAGTTAAAAAAGGCAGTTGGAAAAATGGGCCATTAATAAAAACACATTCCAGATTTTTCCCTGAGAGACATTTACAGCTGCAAGCTGACACAGAAATAAAAAAGTTAGGTCAGAGAGATAAAGAAATGTACTGGTAGTTGTCAACAGAAGTCCATTTCACTTCCTCAGCTCACAAAATAACCACAACACTGTTACCATTAGAAGTCCCATCATGCAAGAAAGTGAACTCCTTCAGCTACTCTCTCTGAGCTGGGATTGCTTGGAAATCCATAGAAGGTGTTCAGCACCTCACAAGTAAAATCTGTGACCACAGGTAGAAGTTATCACAGCTGACAAGCTGCCAGCATGAGTTTCCTGTAAGGCTCTGAGCTGTAATTAGTTTGTAGGTACCAGAGAATGCAGTCACAAGAACAGCTGATAACAACTTCAGCTGTGATGCTATTTATTTTACTTATGGCCTGTAATTCTTTACTAGAGAAGCTATGGACAACAACTCAACTTTTCACTTTTTAATTATTGAGTGACTAATACCGAAATAATTACAAATGTTGAAATAGTTTTCCTTATTTGCAATGCTTCTACAAGGACAAAGTCAGTTTTGCAATCCTGACTTGCATGCAGTTGCACAGAATACTTCAGTAAGGTGTCACTGGCTGGGTTTCGGGGTCCCTTTGGGATCCCTGAGGCTGCTTCTGCAGCCCTCAGTGACAGAGCACGTTCCCGAGCCTTGCCCAGATAGAATTGTGGCTCGTGGTGAGCTCTCAGACCAGCGGGGAAAAGAGATCAGCTTATGCAGAAAGGCACAAATCCATGGTTTATTCTATGAAGGCATCCTATCTAGCATATACCCACGGCTATTGTTTTACAGGGATTTTATATCTTTTGAGAGTTTTACAGTTTGCACCAATTACCAAGGGAATTCTTCATTCTAACCAATCCCTGAGGGATTTTACATTCAAAGCTGGCCCATGGATACTAAAAGAGAATGAACCACTAATATTGAGAATAGATAAGAGAGTCTACCAAGGGGGGGAAGCTGGATTCCTTTTGTATTCATCATTTCACAAGCCATTTCTTATCTCTAAGCTATGGTTTTCCAAGGAGCTTGTTCTGAGTATGCAGGGAGTCTTTCTTCTTTATGAATGTTTTCTGCTCCCTCCACAGTAAGGTGCTGTTTTGTTACCTGAAAAAAATCACTGTGAGAGCTGGAGATTGGACCGAGGCTTTCAAATAAAATTGTTTTCAAGCAGAAGACACCTTTAATCTCACAAACTCTTGCTCTAGATAAATTTAGTACAAATTAATTGCTTATTTTTAAATTAATTGTTTAGATGATAGATTCAGATTTAATATTTATTATTTCTCAACAATAAACGACTGTTGATACCATTGTGCAATAAAGGAAAACAGCTTTTTATTTTTTCTCATAAACCAGAACTCCAAGCCTCATATGAACATTAAAGTTTCCTTGCTGATCACATTGTTTGTTTCATTCTTGTTCTGCTATTTGATTTTTTTGGTCTATAATCTTACTTACTGAGGCCTCTTATCAATTAGATGAAGAAATTTCATGTCTCTGACTGCAGTTTCAGCAGAATTGACTGGAGATGACTCTTTTCCAGTTTACTTTATTACCCTTGCCAAGTAGTTTTTGAGAGGAAGAATACTCCCAGAGTCAGCTCTGACTTTGGGATGGTGGCCCAAGCTTTATAAGCTTAGTGAAATCCTTCCAACCCTTGTTCTCCCCCTGAGCTCTCAGACAGACACACCAGCAATGAGCCCAGTACATCCATACGGCAGAGCAGGCCACAGACTGGAAGAGGAGGCACATACCTACAGTGGGAACACAGCTCATCCACGCAGTCACCCTCAAGGTGACTTCCCTGACAGCTGAAGTGAGTTTAGAAATACACTGAATACCTCATATACCTATTCAAACTGTTAAAAACGTCACAAAATTCCTGAAAACCTTCAATGCTGAAAGCAATTTAATTTATTCTGGGAATGTTGACTATTCATTGGAACAATAAAGAATTAAAACAGGAACATCTTCAGCTGTCAAGAAAGGTCTGGAAAAAAAATTACAAAGGCAAGCAGTTAGGAAATTAAATAGGGATAGAAGAGTATGGAATATTAAGAGACCTTGAGACTTCTAATATTATGGCCTATCTGTATGACTCCTCAAGTATAAATTGTCATTGTTGTAAGATTTGAATTTGAGTGCAAAAAAGGTGCTAAGTACTCTTAGATATCAGAAAAAGTGAATTAAGGCAGGAAACAAAGGCATCAGAGATAAGAGGGATGCTTCAGAGAAAGAAAGGTTTACAGAAACAGGGGAACAGAGCTCTGCAGAACCAGGGAAACAAGATCAGATGTTTCACTTCCAGCTCAGCACTAGGTCTGAGTAGACATTCTAAAAAAAGGATAAAGCAGTAGATAAAGAGACACAGATAAACCCTTCAGATCTTTCCCCCTCCGTGTTCCCTGTCTGCTATACATACAAAAGTAAATAAACAACATATTTGTTTTCAGGCTGAACAGCCATTAGTCATAATTCCCAAAGAGAAATTTACTTGTAAGTGCCAAGCACAGCTGGGACTGTATTAATATAGTTGGACAACAAGGGAAACTCTGCTCCAGAAGGATCAAGGGCCAAGAGAGGTTGAACCATGACATTTTATCCCGAGAAAACTTCAAATACCTTTGATACAGCTTCCCTCCCCTCTGTCTGTGATATTGTCCATGCACACAGATATTTCAGAAAACATTGCTTTACTCTTTGGATAAAACCAGCAAGCACATAGATCTTCATTTTACATCAGTGTTAGTATTAGATCACCTGCTATTCACAACTCTATTCTGGACATTCATTTTCACTGTCTTTCACAGGCACCAAACTCATTCCTCCATTACAAACATGTATTCACACCCATCATGTGGTTTTCTTCATAGTTCATTTCTCATTTCTCCACTACATTCACTCACCCATTCTTCACACGTATTGTGCTAGTCCTGTTCATTCTAGACTAGTTCAACTTGAAATCAGTATAATTTCTTGAATATTCCTGGAATTTCTCTCCTAGTAAGCAAATCCACATATAACCAAGGCACATCCGTCCCACTTCACACCCTCAATACACATAAGACCCAATCAGGCATAAAACAGATTTCAAACAAGAAGTAACTAAATAATCTGTAGCTCTTGAGTTTGAAAAATATTGTCAAATTAGAGGGGGAAGGGGCTGTACAAAAGAGATCTATCAATCCATTCTGCAGCAGTGAATCAGATGCTCATTGTCTCATCCAATCCAAGAACTACAGGGCTTGAATGAAGCTGTAGGAGCCAGGTTAAAAAAGCAAGGAGGTGGCAGCTCTTATGCAGTTAATCTTTGGAACGCTTCACCCAGCATGTTGCAATGTCAGAAGTTTGTTCTGGAGAAGACAGGAGAAGTTCAAAGGAATAGGGGTCAACTGAGGATTCCCAAACACAGAGGACTGTATCTGGCTCGTGAAATTCCCACATCACAAGAGGCTGGGGCTGCACTTTTGGTCTCCATTAGGTAATGCACCTCACGGACCTCTGGTCAGACTGTACAGCTGAGTTTGATCCCAGGCAATATTTAACACATACATTTCTTATTACTGTGAAGGAACATTTTTTACAGCAAGATTGACCCAAAAAGTGGATTTTTAATCTGCAAGATATTCAGTTCATATATAAAAACTAACACAGTAAATGTGCAAGGGTAATCGAAATAATACCTACACTGCATTTTGTATAGAATAGAGTTCTCCTTTTGACTGGAGGTAGAAAATAGAGAATGGGAAAATATTGCCTAAACATATAAATCCTCTTAATTTTTTTGGAAATTGATGCAAAATCAGTGAAAAATGTTCAAAAGATATGAGGACAAATGGTTAAAAAGCATGATACTTTTGAAGACCTCATTTCTGGACTGCTTGGAAATTGCAATAAATTCTGTATTTAATAATTATTTCAGGAAATTTCATGTTTCTTAGTTATCTCATAGCAAATAATTTTTTCCAGATGCTTTCCATGTTTCTTTCCCACTCCCAGTTTGCTTCATTCTCAGTTTCTTTTTCTCTTACAGCAAACATTTGGCTCTAAAAAACCAAAAAAAAGTCAAGAAAGAATTGCCAGAAAAACCTGCTCCATGCAGTGTGTACAGTGTTCATGATTTCCTTGAAAATAAGAATAAAAATCTTAACTGCTGAGATGCTGATATTGCATGTTTGTGTTTATATACACCACCAACACTACAGTTGAATTGAAAATGGGTAAAAACAGCAAGTCCCCCACAAAATAAAAGTCTGATTTCATCTGCCTAGATACATATTTTTACAAATGCAATACTTCTGCTTGTAATTTTACTACAAAGTATGCAGATAATTGAAATGTACACAATACCAAGCTAATTTTGGACTGTTGTCCTTATACAGAAATGTTAAGATTTCACCCTTTTCACAGCAAATTTATCATTTTTCTGACATTAGAATATACAAGTACTTCTTCCCCTTTGAATACCTGAATAGAAAAACTTGAATATACCGTGCCACTGATGTTAAAAATAGCATTGTGTCTATTTACGACATTGTTCCATAAAATCCAAGCCAACAGGTCTCTGAGACACTTTAAACATTTGTATTGAAGGTATTCTAGACTAGAATTGCTCATGTTAATTTTTTCCTACTAAATATTATTCATGTAATGTAGTAAATTTTAAACAGCATTTTAAAGAACCCCATCCATGTTCTACATTAAAAACTATCTACAAATCTCACCATCGTAAATTTATTCATCACTGACATGTTGCTGTAACTGGGGAAAGTTTATGGCAATTCATTTAACAACATCCGTCAAGAAATGTTTCCATGTAAAATGTAAAGGAGATGCATTTTTATTCTGTTTATCTTTTTTTTTTAATTGGCTATGATAAAATTAGCACCATTTGACCACTTTCACCTACCATTCTATCTTCAACCGATTTTCATACACTCTTCCTTTAACAGCAGTGTATTCACCTCGGCAGCTAAGAAGTTGTTGCCTTATTTGGGAAGCTTCACTGGAAGCTTCTTCAGGGAGCTGTTCTGCTTTTTCCAGTTCACATTGTTGTTCCAGTTCTGCACTCAGGCGTTTGGCTTCCTGGAACAGCTGGGTTTCAGATTCCTGTAAACTACATTAAATAGACTAATTTAGAACTAGGCAATGTCAAGTACAAGCTTTATATTTATACTTCTTTACATACCTATAATATTTAATTCAAGGTTTTCAAGATGAGATGGAATTAAGATCTGAATAATCGTTTGACCTCCTAGTTGACCTTACCTTGGGCAGGAGGTTGGACCTCCTGAGTTCTGTTCAAACCCAAATCATCCTATGATGCCATGAGAGCAATGGAATCTGGTCTCAGTGGGGGGTTTCTGTATACCTACAGCTGGAGTGAGATTCATCTTATCTAATTTTAACCGATGACAGACTGTTACTTAGTCTAATTTATTTATCTAACACTTCATGGGCAAAAATGAAGAGACAGGGAATCCATTTTATTCTAAGAAGTGACAAAGACTAGATCTGATTCAGTGTGGAGACTTATAAAAGTGAAGTATTCAACAGGACAAGGTCCAGTCTGGCCTATATGACAACTTTAAGTTCTTAATAAATACCAGGACATCTACCCAGTGATGAATTACATCTAATGCTACTGCTGTCGTGCTACCAAGACCTGAAATAATTCATGTAATGATACACAAGCTGAAAATACATTTGTGGACATCTGGAAAAAACTTATTCTAAGGCCTGGAGATCAATGATCTGATCTGACTTGTATCACCAGAGTAGCTCCACAGAAACAGCAAACTCCTGCCAGTGTCTGGTATTCATAATATGATTCTTAACTTAGGAACCTATGTGGTGACAGATGAAAACATCCTAAAGGCTGTTAGTAAAATACATTGATTATTATGGAAAACTCTTAAAGGGAACAACAGTATGAAAATTCATATACAATGCACCACACCTAAAGCTATGCTTTATGCTGTAGATACACTGTGTATGCCTCCTCAATATTACTACATTATGATTTTTATATAATGGTCTACTAAAATTAGTCACAAATTATGTAGAAGAATAAAGAACTCTATCACTTGCCTTTTAGTATTTAAAAATACAGTGCAATATTTTTTTTTTTTAATAAAGCAGCTCAGAATTTTGCATACTGAGAAACTCTAGACATAAATTTTGGCTCAAATTTGATATTTATGGCTTAAGCAGAAAAACAAAATTACATATCACACTGAAGAATAGAGTTGGGATGGTAAAATGATGATAAAAATACAAAATACAAAACTGACTATACTGCACATAGCCGAAATAATAGAGCAGAAAAAGTTTTGATTCATGCAAAATTTCTCCCTAGATAATAACTTCCTTTTTCTAAACTAGAAAATAAGAAAACCACAGACTTCAACAGAAAACAGTGTGCCTTCATAATGAACAAATAATTTAATGTGTTTACACATATATATTAAAGGAAAAATAAACTGACTTATTCTAATAAAAAATAAAAAATAAAAAATAAAAAATAAAAAATAAAAAATAAAAAATAAAAAATAAAAAATAAAAAATAAAAAACTGACTGGATTCTATATGTTATTTATAATTTTAAATATATGAGAATGTATGCAGTTGTGGGAGAAAATATAATTGGTTATAGTTATACAAATAATATCAAACACAATTCTTTCACAACATATACATTTTACATAGTTACACAGACATAACTGAGTTTATAAAAACAAAAATTTTAATATTGATTTTTTTCAAGATAATAAAAAAAGAAAATAGAAACAAGAATTGAGTGTTTAATCTAGATGTTGCTCCCTAGAGCTGCCAACAGTATTGTTTCATGTTGATTTAAATTTAATTAAAGGCAATGAAGAAATAACTGCACACCTACATAATGTACACATACAGAATCACATGACTACAAAAATACGTTTGTGCAGTCTGATATGGCAGCTTTTGAATTTGTGAAATAATTAGTAATTTAGCAGACACTTAAGAAAATAAGATTCCCAATCTGCTAATGAATCTTCATTATTATCTGAGTCTCTTCCAGTTTGGGTTATCAGAATATTCATATTAGGTTCCTAAATTGAGATAATGCAAATAAAATCTACAGCTAGGCCACATAATTGAGTGACTAAAAGGGTTTTCAGGGGCCACATACAAGCTCAGATACTCCAACTTTAAATGCAGTTTTACTACAAACTGGACAGGTGAGACAGCACCACAATGGGATGACAGCCTATTCTCACTGAACGTAAATTCAAAAGCACTTAAGACTTTGAAGAAAAGTATAAAAGATGTTATCTGTAGTTGACATCTTTCAGCTTTTAGAATACCAAATTGTGCCAAACTGAGAGCAAGAAATAAATTTGCTATTAAACACAGGACTGCACTATACACTTACAGCTCTGTGTACACTGGCAACAGCCTTGGAAACTTGCTGCACACAGAGAAATTGCATTCATCATATTAGACAAATCTGTATTGTATATCAGAGAGATCAGTTGTAATAGTCTGGCACAGCTGTCACAGGGAACTCTACTGCTTAAGATGTATAGGGCTTTCTCCTTGAGATTTTTATATGATAATAAAGGAAAGAAGAAAACACACTTGAAGCTTGAAAACCTCATCTTGTGTCATTTGTCTTAAGAGGGCATTTCAAGAACACTAGGACACATTAATTTGGAAAGGGATTGAATTCAACTGTAACAGAACTGTAATGCACATGTTAGAGTGAAGAGTTAACAATTAAAAAGCAGTATTGATGCTGTGAAGGGTTCTTTGCAGGAAGAGAATATACACACATACTGTACTTACCACCAGGACAGTCCTTACAGCTGATGGAGAAAAGCAGACCCTTGCAGATGTCTGAATAAAGAGGAAGTGTGTGGGCCTTATTTTGTTCTATCGACTGTTAAGGGACCCTTGGTACCCTGTTCAGATGAGCATGTCTACTAATGTTGACTGATATGGACAACTGATTCTCACTTTTGCTGTCTGAATCCCACTTTTAATGCCTTTAAAATATATTGGAGATCATGACTGATTTTTGGTAATTGATTTCCCTTGCTTTCTTTTAGGAGAAAATTATCTGTGGGAATTAGTGCTTGTTCACACATTGGTGTTCTGCTGTGACACATAGCTACAGCTAATACAGAATGTAACATCATGCTCTCTGATCCACTTTCTTACAGAAGTATAGCCATTGCATATTCCTGTGAGGATGACAGAAAGAATGAAAGCTGTGATCTACCATCTAATATTTTCATGATTTTGGTACATTCTGTTAAGACTAGTTTTAAGTGTGACAGAAAGGACAGCTGAGTGTTCTTTACACTCAGGCCCTATTCCACTTACTATACACACAAAGGGATTGCCTTTACATAAATGAAAGAATATTGTATAAATACATAAAACATGTAGGAATATGTTTGCATTTTTCCAATGAAAGACTGTTTTCAAACTAACACTGGCTAAAAATCAGCTAATTAGCAGTTACTGGATTTCTGCTTCAGCTCAGTGAATAGCAGGATGGTAGAAACCTTCTCAATTAATTAATCCAAACCCCACAAAATATCTTAGATCTGAACAGTTAGAAAATTCTTCTTGTATTTTCTAGGAACGTGAACTGGTTTAGTAGTGCTGTTTTTAATTTTTCTTCCCAGAAAGATTTGCTATCTGAGTAATCTGAAATAAAGTCAGATGATGTTTCATAGAGTCAGAACCATATCCCAATTCCCCATTTTAAGACAAAGATAGAAGACTCAGCTATCCTCAAGACAGACTAATATTTCAGTATTCTGAGAACCCTTTTTCAAATTACTTTGCACCTGTTGCTATTCAGACTGCCAGGAGGCACAGCAAATCCCAGAATAATTCAAATAAGCAGATATAACCTGAATTAGTTTTAGAATACTTAAATTAGGCTTTAACTTCAATGACAGAGTTGACATAAATGACAGAATTGTCAGTGAAAGTGGGATAAAATATTGTTAATAAGGTGGATATCATGGTATGTGTTACAAGAATGTAACACGAATATCATGATGCTGATTTTACTGATAATTACAGGTATGCTGTAAGTAATATAAAATTATCATTAATAAATACTTATGTGGTATAGCAGTATTTTCAGTAGGACTGCTGTGTTCTGGTACAGTTGTAGTATTGTGTCCTCCTTTGCCCCTCTCTGTCTCTCTCCTTCCACTCACACATGCCCTGCCCAAGCCTGGCATCAGGTTATGAGCATGATCTCTGCTCTCTCCTCCAGCAAGTACTGGTGCAGGGCAGGCTGACAACTACTACACCTAATTTCCAAATTTCATTTTATTTCAAAGCTTAAGCTTCTAATCAAAATCTATTAGCAGTCCTGTCTAATGTGACTGTCAGTATTTTCAGAGGGTAAAATTCACACCTATTTAGGAGTGACAATTTCATTTTCCTTTTTAGAAACAAGCCTTTAGCTTCTTCAGTTGCTCTCTATGATGTCAGCTCAGTAGGTCAGTCTTTTCATATATTACAATTCTGGCTACAGGATCTTCAAATACATATTTATTTTAAACTTGCAAATTGTCTGTTGCAGTCTGTACATCCATTCACAAAAATATTATGGTTGTATTAGAAACAAAGATGTGCTTCAAACAAGTATTTAAGTACCCCAAATTACCTTGAAAGTTCCTATTAAATAATACGGGTTTTCAACCTCATGTTTTGGCTTCTCGTTTATGAACTATAACTGTAAGAAAGCCTTAGATTACAATTAGGCTTCAGCATGAACAGAAAATACTTTAAAAACAATGTTTTCGCTACTGGAAGTCTAAAAAAGCATATTATACCTTATCACAGCCTCATGCAGTAGGGTGTACTGTTCCTTCAGCTCAGCTACTCTGGTGTCTGTGATTTTTCCAGCAGAAAATAGCTATAGAAAGCAGACAGACAGTTATGAAATCTCCTAAGCACTAATACTTTCATTCTGCTGTAACTTTTAATAACTGTAATTGGCAGCCTTTCAGTTTATACAGACTTTGGTAGCAAAACAAATTAAATACACAACCAAATCCAATAAACAGAAAAAAAATGCTTATTTACATAACAATTCAAAGCATAAATATAAGAACATAAAGAATCTTTCTAACACAACTACAGTGATACCTGCACTGTACCATTTCTTCTCTTTCTGTCTGTATTAATATTTCTTGATAATTTTGTCTTGACTTTGAACTCAGGCTCTAAGTAACCTCTTTTCCACATTGTTTAACTGGTTCAGTTTTGGTTTAAACCCACTGGCCTGCACAGGCAAAACTGAGCCTTAAAGTGTCTCCACAAGCAGTAGGATTGTAAAAATAAAGAAGCTAGGCTAAAGCTGGATTATCCCCAGGCAACAGCACACATTACCTTACATGCCTGTGCAGATCTTCAGCAAACACCAAGACCAAAAAGGTCTTTTAAATACCTCCCAGGGATAGTGACTCAAACTCTTCCTTGAGCAGCCTATTCCAACACCTGACCACGTTTTCAGTGAAGACATTTATCCTAATATCCAACCTAAACCCTCCCAGTGCAACCTGAGGCCATTTCCTTCTGCTCTATCATTTGTCACCTACACTGACCCCATGGCTACCCCTCTTTTCAGGTAGTTGTTGAGAACAGTAATTTTTATTCTGAGCCTCCTTTTCTCCAGGCTGAACACCCTCAGCTCCCTCAGCTGCTCCTCATCAGATCTGTGCTCCAGACCCTTCCCCAGCTCCATTGCCCTTCTCTGGACACGCTCCAGAACCTCAATGTCCTTCCTGTCGTGAGGGGCTCAAAACTGAGCATGGGAGTTGAGGTGTGGCCTCACCATTGCTGAGTGCAGTGGGACAATCATTACCCTTGTCCTGCTGGCCATGCTATTCCTGGGTGATATTTCTTTAGAAAATCTTTCTTCCCCTCCATTGGTCACAAGTAAGGAGAACCAGGTTAAATCCAATTTTAAAATGTAAGCTGATCCACCTCTATAAAAGTCCATGGCTAGCCCTGTGGGGCAGCAAGTCAAATCTGCAAATTCTACGGGACCCTGCCAAGAAATGTGATTATGCAGATCTCCTGAAATAAGAAGTGAAATTATTACAGCACCAAGAAAATCCCAGCAGTTATAATACAACCTTCAGAATATTCAGAAGAAACCATCTAGAACTAATCTATGGCTGAAGCAGAATGCATGCCAATATGTCAAAGGAAGTATATATTTTCTTGGTAACTGTTTAAGTATTTTTGAAGATTTGTTTAAAAATATTTCATGGTAGCAAAACTTTGCTCCCTGAGACCCTGAGAATAGAAGGTCTGCCTTTCATTTGTTTGCATCAGATTAAAGATAAGCAGCTCACAAATATTTATTTTGGCATTCTCTACGATCAAAGATACTGTTCACTTAAGTTGAAAATACTGTCTAGGTCTTCTGTGAAAAAGAAAACATTTCCCTTTCTCAACCAAATTATTTCTAGCCTCATAGTCCTATTTGTGTGGTACCTCACTAATATGCTTTCTCCACACTCCTCTGATCTGTACCTGTGAGTTACAATTTTTTTACTACTTAGCTTCTCACTGCAGATCTACACCATGTTTGACAATGCTTCCACAGAAATAAACTTGTTTATCCTGGAGGTTGTGTCTTCTTTATATCCATAAACTTCTTACAGACTTCATACCTCATTTCTCAGTTCAGTTCAGAGCTAAGAGCTCTATTTCTGGAAGGTTGGTCCTATGCAGCGTGAAGACTTGTAGCAGTGGGACTACACAAGACAGACTGCATGGATGGCATACCAGCATGTCAAAGGCAGTGAGACCTCCTGGAAAGTTTCATCACCAGATAGTTCCCATTGCCACAGCATTATTGGGAGAGCCATCAAAGAGACAGCACTGGGCTACCCTGGTACCAGGATTTTTTTTTTATTAAAACCTTGTTATTATTGGTGTTATTAAAGCCTATTTGTTATGAAAGGTATACTGTTTTCTCCAAGATTCTTGGGAGGGCAGAGGGAAAGAGGCAATTGTTTGATGGGAAGAAATAATTTGTGGAAGAAGGGAGCAAACATGTGATCCTAGCCTCTAGAAAAATTGTATTAATTGTGATGATAAAACCAGGTAAGAAGAGATGATGCCCCTGATATAAAGATATGAAATTCTTTCAAGGCGGCTGTCCCACATTAATGACAAAATAATCAACAGTATTTATGCACCCATAGTTCATTTTATTGCTTGGAAGCTCTCACTGGTTAACTGCTGGGTTAGGTGAAATGTAGGTCTCATTGCTACACTGAAAAGTAAAAGAGCAAGTGAGAAGATGGAGAAGTGAGGGGAAAAAAGGGCTTGTAACTGGCAATTGAGGATGACTTTCTTTTTTCAGTCCTTGTTAACCATCATGCCCTTGTAAGAAGTGAGGTAATTTTATTATACTGGTGATCTCAGATCTGGAGTCTGGAATATAGTTGGATAAGTATTCCTAAGTTGTTGAGTCTTCCAGTCCCATTCCACATCAGTTGTACTTTAATGTATTTTGCTTTTCTCAGATTGTCTCTTTCTCATTTTATAAGGAACTGGGACCCCATACATTTTCAAACACACTCAACATTGATAGATCATCTAGATAAACCAGAATAAATTTTCATTATCTAAATGCAGAATTACTGGAAATTTGGATGAATGGTTTAACTAATGGTTGCCTGGCAACTTTCTGCTTTCCCTTTCCCCACACTCCCATAAATGCAATTACATTAAAAATATGGAACTGTGTGACTTATTACTGGATTTACTTGAATCTTTTCCTTTTAATGTAAAGTTCCTATTATGTTTATTTTACCTTATTAAGTTACCCTTAAGTTACCCTTGTGATTTTCTAATTTTGTTACAATTTTTCATATTGCTAGGCAATTTGAAGTCTGGCTTTTCTACCAGAAAAACAAAACAAAACAAAGCATAAAAAAGCAAAACCAAATCCAAACCCAAGTCCCAAAGCAAATTTGTGTCCTTCAATCTGTGAAAAGGTCCATGAAGTAAAGTCCTGCATAATTCAGTCCTATTACAAAATATGTGAAGGAAAAATTTGCAGAAAAGATGAAAGGGAAGGACATATCCTTAATATTTTTCTATCAGGAAAAGGTAGATTTTCTGTCTCTGAGCAGGAATCATTTAAATATAGGAGTCCATGAGAAAAAAACAGAACCTACTTATGCTCAAATAGTTGTTCTGTACACCTGAGAAACTTCTCTCTACAAGTTCATATTCACTTGTTACCAGCAGTTCCCCACCAGACCTATCTTCAAAATCTCCTGATGAAAATTCCAAGAAAAAGTGAGCACGATGTGAGGCTATACACTGAGAGATCTCTTTTATATCCTTCCAGCTTGACTTCAGGTACACAAGCCACTGGATCTAAGACCACAGTAGTTTCTCCAAGGTTGGAAGGACAGAGATGTTTGTAAGAAAGAATATGCTAGAATAGGAATGGGAATTAAAACTACAGAAGAGAGAGGACCCATCTGATAAATGAGGTACTCATCCATGTGAGCAAAACTAGTGAAATCAGGCCCTAACTTTATCAACACCTCCTCACTCTGCATTAAGTGCAGTGGGCATTCTCCATTTTATCAGATTATATTCAATTCTGACAGTCAGCTCAAAACAATGCAGCAAGGAACTCATCTGAAATTCCAAAACAAATTTTCTCTTATTTAAATGTGGTATAAATAAAAACTCTAGGAACATCTCCCATTTCAAATTTCAAGGCTCTTAAAGTTCTTTTGGGACTCTCCAGAAATTAATAAAATTCAGCCAAATCTTAAACATAAATAGATGATGGAATCTGAATATCAGTCTAACTCTTCGCAGTTTTTTGATAAAAAAAGCACACAAAATAAGCACAGAAGATAAAGTTGCCACCAAGAAATTACTGCTTAACATCAATCACTTACAATCGTTATTCAAGTGAAGCAACTGAGGCTTCTTAGCAAAGACTCAATATCAGCTGTGCCTAGAATCTCTGCATTTTGGAGAAATGATGTAGCTAACACGTGTTTCTAATTATGCTTGCAGTTACTGCAAAACAACTGAAATGTATTCTAAGCTCAAATGGAATGCTAAATTGTAGGCTTTGTAACTGTAACAAGACATTTTGACTACACTTAATGTTATTTTAACACATAGAATAGCCAACGTTTTATATTCACTTGCTATTTCAAACATATGAAATGTCTCATCAAACAACTCTTTCCCCTCCTAATAGTAGACTAGAGAAAAACATCAAGGGATTAATATATTTTATAGTTTGTATACACTCAAGATTTCATATAGTATTAGCCCCTTGGCATATGGCTCTTCTGGCCAATCTGTTTTGTCAGGTTTGGAATTTTCCTTCTGTGCTGTTTATTTGAAGAGCTTTTCTTAACCTCTTTCGTATTTTATTTAAAAGGTTAAACATTCAGTAAAGAGAAAGGGTAAGTTCTCCTCTTTGAATAGAGAGCTCTGCCTCCTCTGTCAAAATCCTCATGAAGCCACACAATTTGGACACAGCACACAGCTCAGGTGTGCCTTATTCAGGGCGAGAAGGCAATGCCACTTTCTCAGGGGTTGTTTCAACATCATAGCAGGGCAACACATACAGGCACACCAAACCCATGCTATAACTTGTGGGACAATGGATTGTAAAAGAATAGAGATAGTGCTGCAGGAAATCTTGCCCCTGAGAAGTTGTAGCTGTGTAAGACAGATGAACAGCACTGAAGGAAAAAGAAGCATGGAATGCTCATGGGTCTTGACCAATCACAAAAAAGGGCAGGCAGGTGTTATGCATGTGAAAAGGGTGTAAAAGGTTGCACTGGGGAATAATAAAGTGTTGATGCTTGAAACCATTCACGGTGTCAGTTGTGTGGCCTCTGTCAATGACTCTTGCATTTCTGTCCAGTCTCCACAGAACCACAGGACTAGGGATATCTCTAGGTGTTTCATATACGTAGGAATTTGGCTTGCCTGCGCCTGGTATCTCCAACTCTTGGACCCATGATAATGCACTAAGGGAACTGAGGATTCCTCCTCAAGTTCAGCCCACTGCTCAGAGCAAGTTCAAAACTATAACTTCTCACTAATTCTGAAGATCATGTCCTGGCTACTTCAAGATGAAGCATCCAAAAATGAAGGAAAACCAATTAAAAGGTTGTGTTTGCAGCCTCTTTAAAAAAATCCAAACACAACACAAGAAAATATAATCTTTACACTTCTTATTCAGCCATCATGTATTTTTCAATGTCTCAAGTATTCCTACACATATGGAAGACTAACACTTCCAAAATTATATACAATTTCCCTACTTAACAATATTTTAGGCTTCAGCACATATTTCAAAGTATTTTAAAACAAGAAGACAAAAGTCACTAATTTAAGACTGTAAACACATAGTTTGCAATAAATTGTAGCTATTGGTATGCAATTCTGCATTCCATTTTGGAGATTGGGAAACATTGAAAGTACACACTGAAATAGCTATACTGCAGATATTTAGAGAATGATATGCCTTGCTTAAGTCATTATTCTAGGGAAAGGTTACGACGATAGAAAGTAAAGAAAAATGCACTGAGGGTTTTAAATAGATACTGTAATTGGAGTTCAAAAATAAGGTGTCATCCCTCTCACCTGCAACTACAAACAATTATTACAGGAAGTGGACTTCAGAATAAGTATGGGAAGTCCATACAAAAAGCCTATTTATTAGCTTTTCAAGTAGAAAAGTATTTGTCAATGAGTTTCGTAAACTTTTAATTTAGGTGACAAACAAACAACACTTGAAGCCATGAGGTTATTGGTTGTACAAGTGAAGTCAGGTGGGAGAAAAGGCATGCACAGAAATCATAAGTACACTTACAGTAGATACACTGTACTGCCTTACACTGAACTTCTACAATTTCACTTTTTAAATTACAGATGGATGAACCAGGCATCCTTTAATGAAAAATAAACTGCTGAAGAGCCTCCTAAAACTAACAAATAATGACTAGGAAAAATAATATCCTAAATTCTTTCCCAAGGCATAGTACATAACAGTAGTTTTGTGGCCTGCTCATGGGAAAAAGCAATCCCTACTTGGAAAATATAAACATCAGCCACAATCAAGATGGTACAGTGGGTGAGAATATACTGCTGGCCAATTGAGTCTTTCATGGCTCAGAAAAGAGGGCACAGCAGACTGATAAGACAGGAATTTCAGGAAAGGACATAGCTATCCTACTGTCATCAAATTTTGTTTGGTTACAAAGCCAAAATCAGGACAGTAAGTAACCAGCACAGTCTTACACTTGCTGCTTTTATTGGAGCAGGTTTTCAGGAACCAGAAAGGAATTTTTCTGAAAAGACATAGGAGAGAGAGGCTTTTGTGTTTGATATCTCATCACTGTGAAAGTGCATTTGGGTTTATTCTCTTCGTATTGAGCTAACTACAGCATCTTCTATGGCTACAGATAAAGGAAATAGTCAGCAGTAAACTGTACATTTTGAGCAGGCAGATCAGATGTCATGGGAAAAAGAGAATTAATAAGAACATAGTTTTGTGGTTCTACTTCTTTAAAAATATGGTCCTCACCTTAACAGAACGAGCTATTTTCTTTAACCACATGAATTTTATAGTTATATTATAAATTATTAATTATATTTACAGTTGCTGATAGACATATCATGTCCACTGCTTACATGTGCTCTATGTCAGTGGCACCTTTCTGCCTGTTGCCAGAATTTATAAATAAAGCAGTGAACAATTTAAGCAGGTAGGAAAGTCATACAGCCACTATTTCTATGTAATTTGTATCCGAATAATAATATTTATAGTATCAAATGGAATAGGACTGCCTTTCCTTTTGTGTTCTGATATGTTCTCACAGACACATGAGGAAGTTGGATAGGTAACCCCACAATCCAGTAGACAACATAAGGACTGCTTGCATAAGAATAACTACTAAGCTAAAAAAGAAAACAATATCGTTAATCAGAAAGAATTCTAAATCAGAATTAGTTTCTAGTATGGACTTTTGGTATATATTCCACATGGTGGAAAAACCTGAAAATTCATCTAATTACTTGCCATTCTCTTTCTCAGTCAAAATGTATCGCAGAACCGCTGAAGTCTACAAAAAAAAATCAGAAATATTACAGCAGCAGTTGAATTTCAACACATTCCATCTCTGCCACCACAATGGACCATAAGAATGAACCCCAATGTACTTCAGGTTTGTACATACCTATCATTTGAACTGCTTAGACAAATCTGGATATTTTGCAGCAATTTTTCTGCAGGAGATGTTGACTCCCGAACAAAGACAGAAGTCAAACAGATGCCAAGCTGTTGTGTTTTAAATTGCCATAGTCACTAGTTAAATTAACATCTGCCTACAGTCATAACTTTGTTGTTTTCTGTTTGACCTACATTCCATTATCTGCCAGAAAAAGAAACTTACTCTAAAAATTCATGGGAAATGGTTCATGCTGGTTTTGATAAACTTTGGATAAACAACCTCAGACAAGTCTGATAAAACAAAATATATAACTTCTTTAAACTTCTAATCACTAGTTAGTTCTGTGAACAGAATTAAAATCTTCAGTAGAATTTCAAAGTATCTTGAGCTGTCAGTTAATTTCTTTACCTTTAGGAAGATGTCTGTATGATAAAGATATCTCTTCAGTCCACAGGAAAAAAAAATCCTAAA
This sequence comes from Sturnus vulgaris, assembly GCF_052056855.1. Lineage (NCBI taxonomy): Eukaryota > Metazoa > Chordata > Aves > Passeriformes > Sturnidae > Sturnus > Sturnus vulgaris. The sequence continues at coordinate 62,700,918 of NC_142247.1, read as the reverse complement.
AGGTAGACTAAAAGAGATTAAAAGCTACAAGAAAATTAGCTTTAAGTAAAAAGCAAAGACCTTAGCAGAAACTTCTCAGTTACAGTCATCAGCTGTTATACAGTTAGATCCTTTCACAGTTGAAAAAGATTGGCTTTTGGAGTTCGTGATTGCTTAACTAATTTAAAGTTTTAAGTATTATGCAGAATATGCTGGATCTAGAGAAACCCCATCTGGGAAGAAACTCTGTTTATAAACAAACAGCAGGTCTTAGTTTAAATCTGGACCAATATTTCTGCCATTAGTTAAACTGCATCAGCATCTCACAGCTTAAGACTACTCAATGTCCTTCCTCTTTGCTGAAAAACTCAGATTTGAAAGTTTGCTTCATTTATTCCAAGAAGGATAAGAGACATGAAACAGGCTGTGTCATACTATTTTGGGTTCCTGAAGAAAGAAAAGAGATGTGACAAATTGCTGGGAATGGACACTCCCTGACAGAACAGGAAGAAAGACCAGTACTCAATTACAAGAGCGTTCCAGGTAGGAGACGCGTACAGACTGGTGGAGAAATGGATCTGCTGGACTCCAAGCAGACTGGTGACAGCTTAGCAGCAGAACATTAGACCAATAATGGAATCAGGAGGATAATAAAACAACTCAAGATTACTGAAGTCTCATCCAAAGGAGGAAGTAAATATCCCAAAAGGAAGATATATATGAGACTAAGGAAAGGATGGCTCAGATAGAGATGCTTGAAAAGTTCAGATTCCTCACCTTACTGTCTGAACTTCCTTTTTGCATTCAGTATGACCAAAAATTTCTGCCCTTCTAAATGTTACGAAATTTTAAAGATAGTTTAGGTTTTCAACGCAGCACAGCAATCACAAATTACAACAATATTTGTTACACATTGAAATATTTCAAGGCAAATCATAGAATGTGGTCTATCAAGGATAATTATGATTCATTTTTACAAATACAGAACAGTTTTTCCAGTTCAAAGTCACAAAACAGATAGCAGAGTTAATTGCAAGCTAAACAAACAAGAGTGTGGGGGGAATGTGGCTTCCCAAATAACAAGGATTTAACCCTCCAAAGAGGCTGGTATAGCTTTCCTTCATCTGACAGTAGCAGCCATACACAAGAACAAGGCTTCAGATTTACCCGATTTTAGACTGATACAATGAAAAAAATAGCATCCTGTTAATAAAAAAATTAAAAGTTTTACTTGCAAATTAAAATAATACGTTTTATCTTTTACAAACATTTCAGTTTTGATGCATTTTTAACAAAACAAAAGTGATGTCAGCACCTTACACCTGAATGGCAGGGAGTGCCTTTCACCTCATTGCTGGGGAAATATCATGATCTGACAGGGGGAGATACAGTTTTGCCACATAACTAAAGGCATCGTGGCAGGTCCTGGGATGTTCATTTAGAATACAAGAAAGGTACATTCAAAACTCATCTCCCAAGAAAGCACCTAAAGTTTTGTGCTATGCAGGAAATCTGAAGGAATTGTTGCAGGGGTTAGACAAGAAGGTTTCCTTACCAAGCCTCCCTCCTGTACTATCAATATAAGCATGTGGTGTGTATAAAAGTTAGCAACATTACAGAGATCACGAACTTGTGGATTACACGTGTGACTAATGTCTGCTTAATGTTTAATCTGTGTTATGAGTAATTTCAAATAGGTCTTAGGGAAAGAAATGGTTCAGACTGTACTAATTAAACAATAACTGCTGTAAATACCCTTTACTCCTGCAAGTTGACTCTTGACTGAGCTGTGAATGCACAAAGACATATCCATGTAGTCTTGTTTTGAGGCACAAGGAAAATTACATAGATCATTAAAAGTGCAGAGGTATCACATGAGAATGGCAAAGGTGGCTGTAGAATGAAACTGGAAATTGTCACCTGGAGAAGAATTTTATTTCTAGTGATCAGTCATGCAAAGTATATGATTAACTCTGGAAGTTGATATGAGGCACAATAGAAAGATGAGCAATACCTCAAACAGAAGAGAGTTCCTTCCCTAGGTCTCTGCCTCACTTTAGATTTAGAATTTGGGACATCACTCAGAACATCAGGATTTTCTTTGGGTTTCCTGTACAATTAATCTAAAAAGTAGGATCTCATGCACCAAAGGGCAAACTGTCTTAAGTTCACTTCCCTTCACTTAAAAAGGCTCAATTAGAAATACCCCAAATCAGATAATAGTGAATTTTAACTATGTGCCATAGAGATGATGAATATTCAGATAATTATTTTAAGGTGGGCTAGGTGCAATAGTAAGAAGAAATTGCTGTTCATCCTCCTGAATGTGTGACTCTATTCTGAAAAATGTTTGGAACCAAAACTACACTTGTGTTTCAATATGTTTGGGGTTTTAAATAATTTATACGAATATCTCTATTAAGTTAAAAAAAGAAATTAGGGAAAAGGGGACTGACTGTCAGTAAAGCTATTGCTATTATAAACCTCAAACTGGGAAAAGGGCTGGCTTTCACTTTCTCTACCTGCTTTTTTACCAAAAAAAGAAAATCCATGTACAACAAGGAATGAAATTAACCTACATAATTTACCAGCACACATGCATTTCATCATCTTGCTTACATACAGTAGCTCTGAGTCAGAAATACTCACTGAAATGTGCTAGTCTTGCAAGCACTACCTAACTTTGCTCTGCTATTAATCACTCGTGATGCAAGCACTCCCACCCATTTCTGAGAACAGTGTAGGCTGTCTGATAACTCACAGGCTTCAAGCTGCCCTCATAAAGTTGTTCCACTTCTGCATACTTCCTCATACTGCTTGTTTCTCCGTGAAGATGAAGCTCCTCATTTACATAGTCTTGCTGAAGTCAACGCTCCTTGCTTTAACAAATGTTTTTGCAGTAATTTTAGAAGAGGAAGAGAATGCTAAAGAAGCAAAACTTACTGAGACTTGTCCCATAAAGCTCAAAGCTAATCGGAAATGTGATGAAGGAGAGGATTGTCCTTATCAGATAAATTTGCCTCCGATGACCTTCCAGATACCCAAAGAATTCAAACTGCTTGAGAAGACTCTCAAAGAAGTACAGACGCTTAAAGAATCAGTAAACAAGCTGAAGAAATGCTGCCAGGATTGCAAGCTGCAAGCAGATGACAACCAAGAAAGAGAAAAAAGTAATGAATTCCTGCTACCTAACACTGCAGAAAACGATGAAAGCCAAGATAACAGAGTAAAGGAACTGCAAAGCAAAGTTAACAGAATGGCAACCAGCTTAAAAAATGCAAAGAGCCAGATTCAGACACTGCAGGGTCGGTTAGAGAAGCTGAGCCTCGTAAACATGAACAATGTGGAACATTATGTTGACAGCAAAGTTGCAAATTTGACATTTGCTGTGAACAACCTGGATAACAAATGCTCTTCTAAGTGTCCAGCAATGCAAGCAAAACCTGGTATGTAATCTGTTAATTCTTACTGCCTGTATAAGCTTTCCTTATGAGTGCATTTCACCCGTATTAGGTAAACAATTTAATATACATTTTACCCAAATAGCTGTGTTATTAACTTCACAAGTATCTACTCTTTTAGTGTTTATTTATACTCCTGTAAAACATTTCAGCAGCCACTAGAGGGTTACTGAGAGCTGCAGGTGTTCAGTCCCTCTGAATTGGACTTCATTAAGAGATTTAAAACATTAATTTTTAAAGGACGATTTTTTGCAATTTTAATAAATAAACATGAAAAATTAACTTTATTTTACATCGTAATACCCTTCATAAGAAATATTAAGCATCAGTGACCTAGACATATTTTTTTCCTTGGAGGAGAAGGGGTAAATTTTCTCAAGGTGTGCCTTAGAAAACTGCCTTTTTATTTTTTCTCACTGCAAAACTGCAGATATTCTGAAAAGGGGGCAAGGCATCATTAATCATCAAGTGAATCTAACAAAATGCTTAGTTTTCAACTGATGGATAATAAAATAATGTTCTTATCATCACAGCAAACATTTGAAAGGCTCAGCTAAAAAAGGTTTACTAACAACATTTCTTGACTGGGTAACAAAAGTATCACCATTTTAACACTAAATATATAAGCAGTATAAAACAGAAGACAGGTGTTATCACTGAAAAAACACTCTTTTCTTTTACCATTTAATCCTCCTAATAAAGGAATAGAACTAATGCTCTCTTTATAATGCTTGCTGACATTAAGGCAACATTGAGGGGTTTTCTAAAAGTCAAAGTTTTTATATTACATATAAGAATCCTTGAAAACGAGAAATGTTCCCTAGATTGTCAGTGTATTCTACCACTTAGATCTCAAACATAAGAAGATAAAGCTCTCAAGAGACAAAACAGAAAAAGAGCAGGCTGCATTACAATCTTTTAAGTCTCTTGCTTAGCATCCAAGATTAAAATAAAATTGTCCTTCTATCTATACATATTGAAAATAGAAGGATCTGCAAGCACACAGTGTATGTACAACTGAAATTCTTGAAAGTGTTCTTCTTTGAAAAGAGCGAGTAAGTAATAATAAAGGTAATGTTTTTACTATATCAGTAATCAAACCAGATAAAAATCACTACAAATAAATTATATTCATTCAGATACAAAACATTCACAGAAAGAATGAGTAATCTTTTGTTATATTAATAATGGGCAATAAATCACATTCAAGTAGAGTACTTCAAAACAGACTAAATAACAAACTAAATAAATTTTCAGTATTCTTCACATTTACTGAAATGCTGGGTAGTGTTCGGGGCACATGATCATATAGACACTCCCCTATTTTACAGCAACATGATAAAAGCATTTGTAGCAGTAATATATTCATTATTAAAACTAGCAAGGAAAACAGCTACAACTTTTTCCTATTTAGGAGCTATTCCTGCATCCACTGAAAGTAATAGTAAAATTGTATTTAAATAGGAGTTGAATTTGATTATGGAAGCATTTTATCTGAAATGTATATTCTCCGTTAAAAACTGCTCTGAAATTTAGTCCACCAAAGATTTTAGATGAAGTTCAGAGAATTTATTGTGGATTTAGATTTGGCTTTAAAGTCTTTGACTCCTATACTTCATGGTTTCATAAATGTCCAGTTTCCTGGCAAACAAGGCCTGACTCTTACTCCCTGCTACAGCCTGAGTTCACTCCTCCCGTTCAAGAAGTAGTTCGTTTAAATTTTCTAGGAAAAATTGCAACAGACCCTGCAAATGAACACACCCATACATTCAAATCTGCAATAGAAATGAACATTATGGTTTTGACTCTTAATTGAGAACTTCTGAGAGCTCTCCATATATCTTAAGAATATGGAATTCTAATACCATGCTGTTGAACAGAATGACATTACTAAATGACACGGATCAAAATGGATTTTCACACTGAGGAAAAAGCCCGGGAATATTTTTCTTCTGAATAAAACATATCATCCATTGGTGGAAAAAGATACTGATAACAGTAGATGCTAACATTCTTCCTTTCTGTAAAGCCAGCAATTCCACATACACAGGAAAGCACTGTCACCTTCTTCTTTCCAAGAGTCACGCAATTACTACAACAGATGTGACAATTTTATTACCTTTTTCCGGCTTCCTAAAGTACAGTCAACATTAACACACAAAGCATTCCTAATGATGTTATGTTCTCTATCAAATAATGTTTACTTAACAATAGCCAGGTTAACAACATTCCCATATGGACAAACTTTTTTCTCTGACATACTGGCAGATGGAGCTGTAAATTGTAGGCAGGTTGTGAAACTATACATTTAAATACAAAAGGCAGCAAGTGTGTAAACACAAAGCATTACAAACAGGGACTGAAGAAATCAGGTTGAATTTACACGAGATAATGAAAGGATAGATTAGAGAAAAGGACAAAAAGGAAAGCAAATAATCAAAATGCCCTTATATTAGGCATTTTGATTTAAAAATGTAGTTTAGATGGGTTATTTGGACACCTATCTGATGCAGAGATCCTAGGTGACATCTGTTATAAAGTAAATCTGATGGAAAAGGTATTTTGCACTAGACCTGAAACTGCTGCAACAGTATTTCCAATGTAAAAGTCTCTTCAATGCAAGTTCTGTATGCCATATCAGTCTGGGTAAATTTTTTTTATATTTTTAAATTGAAATTATCTTTATTCCAATATTACCTGTTCTTTCACCAGTTATACAAATAATGCAGAGAGACTGTGCTGACCATTACATAGCAGGAAGAAGGAGTAATGGAATCTACAGGATTAGCCCTGATCCTAAAAACGAGAGCTTTGAAGTTTACTGCGACATGCAAACTCATGGAGGCGGCTGGACAGTGCTGCAACGGCGTCAGGATGGCAGCACTAACTTCAACAGAACCTGGAATGACTACAAACACGGCTTTGGGAACCTCAGCAGGGAGTTTTGGCTAGGCAATGACAAAATTCACCTCCTGACAAGGAGCCAGGAAGTGCAACTGAGAATTGATCTCGAAGATTTCAATGGAATCAGAGAGTATGCAAAATACGACCACTTCTACGTGGCCAACGAGTACCTCAAGTACCGTCTCAGCGTCCACGGCTACAGCGGCACAGCAGGAGATGCCCTCCACTACAGCAGGCACTACAACCACGACCAAAAGTTCTTCACAACCCCAGACAAGGACAATGACAGGTATCCCTCAGGAAACTGTGGTGCATACTACAGCTCTGGCTGGTGGTTTGACGCCTGCTTGTCAGCCAATCTCAATGGCAGGTACTACCACAAGAAATACAAAGGTGTTCGTGATGGCATTTTCTGGGGTACGTGGCATGGTGTTGCTGATGATACTCCCACTGGATACAGGCAACCCTTTAAATCAGTAAAGATGATGATCAGACCCAAAAGTTTTGTGCAGTAATTCTACACGTTTCTCTTAACTAGTTTGCATTGGAATGCACTCAAAATCATACTCAGTATTATACTCAGAAATCAAGTATTCAGTTATGTTTGGCAAAAGATTGTACTAGACAAAACAACATACTTCCACATAATATTTCTAGAGACTGTTTGACCCATATAGTATATTAAAACCAGCATTAAAATACCTGAATAGTTATTGCTAAAACTTAACACCAGTTAGGTCTTGGTTTTGTTATGTAAATATTCTAAACATTGCTTTTGGTGCTTTTACTGACTGTGATATATCACATTTTATGATTTAAAACTTTTATGTTGTCTTCCACAAGATGTGTCTGAATGAATACCTACATTTTAACCTGAAAATAATTCAGGGGTGTAACTAATATAAATTTTTCAACACTTGGAAAAAAACCCTAGTATCTCTAAAACAGTCTTTTTCCATCATCTATCCTTCACAATTTTGAAGGTATACTACAGCAATATTAATATAAATTAGGAAAAGTACTAAAAATTATTATTTTTAAAGGACTAGAAAACAGAGGGCCACATGGTTTGCTCAAAGACACAAAAAAAGGCCTTGAAGAAAACAAGAAGAAAATGAAGATGATTCCTCAAATTTCATCCCTTTATCAAAGCTTTTTCAAATAAGCTGATGGAAAAATTGAATAAAAGCAGAGGAAATAATTTAAAAATCATAGAATTGTTTAGTTTGGAAAGGACCTTTAAGATCATTGAGTCCAACTGTTAACACAGAACTGCCAAGTCTACACCAAACCATGTCCCTAAGTGACCCATCTACACACGGAGAGAGCATGTATTGAACAACATTCTCGCTCTTTTTGGTTCCTCCATTCAAGCTCAAGGTCCTTTTGTCATTTGTAGGAGAAAGAAGCCATTATAAAGCTTATTGCACATTTAGGCAGGTAGACAAGGAGCAGGAAGACACATCAATAAGAATCCATATTCTTTGCATTATTGCCTCTAAATACACACAAAAAGTTTCCAGCGCCATTTTGCTTTCTCCTGAATCCTTTAGGTAAGCCAAATGTTACAAGATGCTCTTGTAGAAACTCAAGATCTCATTCAAAACCTTCTCAATCTAGATATTATTAGATCCTAAAACTAAAAAAAAAAAAATTAAAAAAAAATTATAAAGTGTTTTGTAACATAAGACTGTTCTCTCCATTTTTAGAGTACAGTTTTGTAGCCACAGAAACATAAAATCCTATTGTCAATTCTAAGCAAGAAAGAACATATATGATCAAAGAATTTGTTTTCTAAACTATAACAAATAAAAAAATCAAATTGTCAAATAGTGCAGGAATTTCAAATTAGAGATACTGTTATTAAATCTCACATTGCAGATAGTGAGCACAAATTTGACTGTGCATATCTAGGCCATGTCTCTATAAAGATAATGACCAACATTGAGTGGAGATGCAATTTATCTTAGCAAGACGTTCTTGCTTACACCAATCTTGCTTACACCAATCCTGAGATGCAGAAAAACTATACTAAGACTCTATTTCTTTATCAGTTAAAGTGTGGTCATTGCTGGCATAGCTTTTTGGATTAAAAGACACATAAAAAAAAAGAATACAAGTATACATCTGACCTAATACTTTATAAATATGATCTCTACTATGTTGTTGAGATTACAACAAAACTATTACAGTTATAAGTTGTGCAAATGAAGAACACTGGCAATAGCTAAATTGTAAAATATTAATATATATTTTAAAGAAGTAAATACTTTGAAGGATAATTCAAGTGTAATTTGGTTTAATATATTTCAATTTTAAAGAGCAATGAAAACTTTTAATTGCAAGATGTATCATCTTTGTTTGAGAATATGTTTTGAAGCTATAGAATATTTATTTTGGGATAAAAAATAGTTGTCTAAACAAAACAAAACAAAAAAAATGGATGAAATATTGGTTAAAAGAGCAAACATCTAATTGCATATGATTATATGTAATAATTTTGCATTAAATGCTCCTATTCATTATATGATAACTAGCTAAGTATGACCTACCGTATCTACAAGCTTCTACTTGAAAATGTCTTTTTACTACTAAGTTGTTAGAAGTTGTTAGAAACTGTACTTTTAAAATCTTGTTTAAAGGAAACTGTAAAACACTGAAATTTTAGCAGAATAAGCAAATGGGACTAAAATCACCTGCAAAAGCTTTGTCTCATGTCTTTAAAAACAGAAAGCAAAAAATAGAGAAAGAAAGTGTAATGCTGTTACAGAAATCTGTTTATTACCTGCCTGGAACTGTTGTAGCTGAATCTCTGTCAATGTGTACTAGTTGTACAAAGTATAACTCCATCTACTTGTTGCAAACATTACTTGTTTTTTCTTGGTGTAATAAAATAAGAATGTCCCACTGTTAAAGCTGGACTACTGTCATAGATGTACATAAGGCCAATAAAAGAATTCTCATAAATAATTTTATTGATTTTCTGTAACAATTGAAGCAGTAAGAAAACACCAATAACCAACACAGACTACATGACATGCCAAGAGAGTAATTGCTCGTAATGATTGTTCCTTAGAGATCTGTTCTGTGGCTCTTCAGGTGCCAGATAATACCACGGGCTCAGATATTTTTTTGAGACCATTCATATTTTGGAAGAGGAAAAATTAATTGTCCAATGAAGAGTTTACACAACCTCTTCTTTAACATGAAAGAGGAGAAGCAAACCTATGTTTAGACTTTCAGATCACATACAAGGGTCATCAAAGCATGTGAATACAAATACGACCCCAAATTAAATAATACCATTTTTAATACAAAGAAGAAGACCTTGATCCCTGCCTAAGGCTCAAGAATTCAAAACATGGCTTTCAATCTAAGGAAAACATCTATGTAACACTGATTAGTATATGAAAACACTTGTGGATTTAATCCTGCTAATATTTAAATGTTGAATTTTAGTGGAAAAAATTACTAACAGGGGGTTTGCTAGCAAAACTCCTATGGCTTGTTTCCAAAATATAAAGACACAAGCCCATCTATTCAATGTGATCAGCCAAGCAAGCTGTAATGTCTTGGCTTTCTACATATTGCTTAAACAAAACAAAGCCAAACTAGAAAAAAATCCCAAACAAAGCAGAGAAGAAATAAAAAGAAGGTTTGAAAGCACTGGTGCTTTTTCCTTCCCTTTTAAATGCAAATACCTGTTTCCTTAATTGTGTTTATTGGGAAAGACCGCAGTCAAACTTGCAGTAAGTTGAGAATAATACATAGCTTGATAAACTGGTGGGGAAAAAACCTTACTTTTATGTGTTTATTTGGAAAATACCTTAAGATGATTGCCAATCCCTACCCAGAGCTCTTTTGACAAACTAAACCAAAATCAAACAGAACTGCCAAATTTACCTAGCTTCTATGATTTACATGTCACGTAAAAACCAAAGCAGGCAGGATGTGACTTTGAATTTTCAAAGAGAAAATAAACAAACAATATATTTAAATACTGGCCTGCAAAGAAAGAGGATTTAAATAAGTTTAATATATTTTAAGGGGTTTTTTTTGTGTCCTTTTACTTTCAGGAAAAAAAAAAGACAAAGTGGTACACATAGGCCTGAAGACATTGACGTAAGTTTTAAAGAAAAATGGCTGATCAATACCATCTGTAGGGCCTGCTAGATGCAAACATTTCACATACTAAATTGATCTCTTTCATTCACTGCTTTAATTAAACTTTTATGGAGTTATAGTTCTTCTGCCAGAAGTTACCTTGGCTGTCACACTCAATGGTAACCAGAAACAGAAAATACAGTTTTAAGACAGTATGCCAAGTCCAATCCTCACACAAGTAATGAGAAATGGAAATTATGAAAGCAGTATTGTTTTTTAAGTCCTTATTCATCAGTTTTTTCTGATCTCAGTAAAAGACGAATCAATTTTGAAACTAATAATGAAAAAAAGTAACCCAAATTACCTGATTATGTTCATGTAATCAAGATAAACTGGAAGTTTAATTAAGATTACACTTCAGCAGAAACAGTATGCCATCATTTAAAATTACATTGTACAAAATAATAGTAGGTTTTACACACTTTTAAGCAATTACACAGAGTGAATGATTATTAAGGAGAAACAGGATGCACTTTGGGAAACAGAAATTCTCCTACCTTTCTTTAGACAGAGTACAAAAGCCTCTCTACTCTGAAGTTTAACTTCCATATGCTAGATCCAAATACAAGGATTCTTTCTCATGCAGATATTTAAGGCTCTGTTTATTCAGGAGTATTTGGACACAGGTGCTTTGAATAAAACCAGGAATCCCCTTTTTAACATTTAAAGTAACCTCATGTGTGTAACAGATGATTCTCCACCACTCATGTTTTTATTGAATGCATGATTGGTTAACACTGCTCTGCCTTCCTCAACACAGGGTTGTGCTGACATACAAGGCCAGATAGACCAATTTTTAGTAGAAATTTGCCTACATATTTTAGCTGAGAAAACAGGAAGAGGGGGGATAGGTTTGGAAAACAATATAGCAATATACTTGTCAAATCTCATGAGCATCAGAAATGGCTGAGAAAAGGCCAAAATGCAAGATGTTACAGTTACAGGTTATTCCTTCCCCTAGTCTCACACTAGAGAGCTTCAGTTCCTGTGTAGGGTATGAAACCTGCACACTTGACTTTATAACAGCATAGAAAAACAAGACATCATAAATACTTTCAAACAATTTGCTTTAATATTCACAATACAAACTATTTCCTGCTTGCTGGAAGCGGTTGCAAAAAACCATATTCTAGCTTACAGACATATTATCAGCCCTAGCTGACTTCCCAAGTGACCATTTCAATAAAGTCAAAAAAAGTTTATTTAATTAGCAGTCAGATTACTGTGCATGGAGGTGGAGACAACATCTGTTAGCTGTCTGTGCCAACATATTTATACGCTTTTTTGTTGGGCCAGGACCAAAATTCAATATATTTTTGCAGCCTTTTAAGAATCAGATTACATATACATGGCCTATAATGCACTAAAATAAAAATAAAACCAGCATAATTTATTGCATCTTAATGTAGCATTTATTCAAGTAATATATTTATTTCATCACACAGGTACAAGACTATATCGTTTTCCATGAAAGTTATTAGCAGATGCAGATTGATGTATTTCTAACACTGGATGAAGACAAGATATGAGGAAAATTCACAATTCAAGAAATTAAATTAGAAGTGTTACAGCAAAGATCTTTATTCCAAGGACATAACAACAAAGGCTAAAAGAAGTGGAAAGTTCATTTTGTGAATGTATGGCAGGCAGTATCTTAACCAATAGAACAGGAAATCTCAACTTGTTAATAAATAAAAACACTTGGTGAAAAGAGGTAATTATGAATTGGGTGGCTTTTGTTTGAACTCTATCAAGTATTTAATATTTCTACCTAACCCACAAAGCTAAACAATGTTACTATGTTTTATTAAAAACAAAGGAGGTGGAGTGTGCATGCTTGACTTCTTGCTCTTTGTATGTTTGAGTATCTGCTGCTTACATGAGAAAAACAAGACTTGCTTGACAGGAAGAAAGCATATATCTGTTTTTAAAGAAATCTTAGAATAACAGAAGGTGTCTCTTCTGGTAAATACATGCTGTGCAGGCATAAATGACCAGTCAGTGAAACCGAGATAATACAATACAATTCTGCTTCTGTGGAAAAATCCCGAAAGCTATTCCTAGTAGTTGAAGCCAGCACCAATGCAAGAACCTCTATGGTGACCAAAGTCATATATTTATCCCTGAATTATGTATAAAGTTCAACAAAAAGAAAACAAATATGTCAGTGGAAGAGAAGAAATGTGACTAAGTGATGAGAAGCCAAACTCACCAGTAAAGTACAAGTGCAAGCTGTTAAAAATTATGGTAAAATAAATGAGTCATAGTTCTCTTCTAGAAAGAGAGAAAATGACCAGACGACCTCATTTATGAGATATTATGCAAATTGCTTACTTTATTTTTCCATAGCATGTTTTTTCTTGAGTTGCAAACAACTCTAAATACTGTTTACCCTGTATTGGCCATTAATGTTTTACAATGTTATCAGTGTTAAACAAGTTAGCTTTAAATTTGATATGCAGAATAACCGCTTTGGAAAGATTTTTTTTTTGAGAAAAAAAATCAGGCAAATAATCTAATAATTTTCTAGAATAAGTCTACAAAAATTACTTTTCATCATGATTAAAACTAAGGAAATCAAAGCAGAAATGCAGAATACAGTTTAGAAAGGATGTGGGAGCACTTTTGTTGTTGCCCTGGACTGAGAATAAAGTGAGTTTGTGCTGCAACAATAGTGGAAGGTGTGGGCTCCCCATACACTGGCACTGGACTGAAAGCAGCAGCTTCAAGCTATGTTCAGTATGATCTAATAGCAGGATAGCAAAAGGCCAGTCCTATTTTCCTCTTCACTACAAATTCTTGCCCTGTCCTTTCTCCTGACCTTAGATATTAGGCAGAGTGAGAGCCAGCGTAGCAAACTGATCTGACAGATCCAAGATGGAAAGAGTCCAAGGTAAATGAACTTTAGGTACGAACGTCAAGCAAAACATGAAGTATGAACAAAGCCTGATAAGGATACAAGAGAGAGATGTACATTTTTACTAGAAAGAGGGCAGAAATTCTCTGGCCTCCCTTTTTAATGTGGGAAAGGCAAGAAGAAAGCTGCATTATTCACTACAAAGGAAACTTAAACTGGGATAATAGGGAAAGGTTTTTATAAAACCCTGGCAATGATGACATGCTGGAAACAGCAAGCTATCTCCACCAATTAAAGATTTAAGAACAAATTAGACAAATATCTGCAGATTCAATATTTCTAGTATTCCAAAATACTCCTTAACACAAAAAAATCACAAAAGAAACTGAGCTCCAAAAGGTTTCTTCTATTACCAGCATCAATTAATAGTGCCTCAGGAGCCACTTACCTGTGATTTTTCCTGCAGCTATGGAGCCTTTTAAAAAACCATGATGCAATTACCTCTGTGGATAGAATACTACAAGACCAAAATCAAGACCTCTGTATTCTCATTCCCCTTAAGGCCACGATCACTGAAAAAAATAACATGATTATCTATCAAGCACAGCATCCCCAGCAAGAGTATGACACTGCTTCACAAAATTTTCTTACCACTTTGAAAAAAAATCAAAGAAATGGGGATGATATAGATAGTCTGTGGTAACAACCTTCAATTGCTAACAGCAAAAGATACACCTCAGAATAATTACTGTTACAGACAGAGAAATCTGGGGCACACGGTACCTCATCTAAACATTGAAATGCAGGACTTGCTGTTACGTCAGTGGGTCCCTCTTCCTGGCTAGGAGCTGTTGGAGTCAGCACACAGGTAGGTGACTCATTCTCAGCTGCCAGTTCTGTGTCAGTGGGCCCTCCTTCATCAGCCTGACTCATTGTTTAAAGCTCTAGAAAGTAACAAAAATACCAATACAGTTCATTAGATCCAGGGATATGATAGTGAAAGATAAATGCATAAGTGTAAAAACCACTACATCAACATGTCAGACCCACATTCAAACCATGTAAATCACACTGTGAGCAAATTAGGTAAGTCTACAGTTATAACTTCATGAAAGACTTCATGCAAGAGGCTGCACTATCACTCTAACATCCTCTTGAGTATTTTAAAAATATCCTGAAGAAAGCTCTTATTCCAGTTAGGTAACACAGTCTTTTAATAAATGCAGAGAGAGAGAAATTAAAGAAGGTTGGAACAAGCAGATTTGTTGGAAAACATAATTTTGCTATATTAGTATTATAGAAAATCCCATATTCATTTCTGTCATTTAGGAATAGAAATCTCTAAGATACTTTCATTAGAAAGAATTAGATCAAGGACATTCAGTACTCACTTCTCAGCAAGATGAGACTTAATGCCATAAAGTTTCTATATTTCACTTTGTGTTTACCATCTTGGTCCAGCACTTGAGCATTATGTTCCCAAGCTTCAATCATCAGAACTCTTTGAGGTGTGTGAAAATGCCAAGAAGGATGAGGGAAATAGGAGGTGGAATACAAGGGGATACAATGCTCCTGGTACCCTGATAGACAGCAATGTCCATCAGGTTGGGCCTCATCATTACATCAAATGGGAATTTATGCTATGCCATCTTCTGGTGTCTTAAGGGTTTTGTATATCCAAAGTATTTTAAAATACCTTTTGCATGAAGAAGCATGAAAGGTGACAAAAACATTTCAGAGAAAGATATGAGACATGGGATGATCCAACAGAGGCAATAAGCATCTTACAGAGGGAAGAGAGGGAAGAGGGACTTGTGAGGCACACAGAAATCTTGCCATGATATATGAGATATGAGATAGGGGAGCCACTGAACATTTGTAGAGCAAAGCACAGCTCAAAGGGGAAATGGAGTGTAGATGGAGGAATTCAAGAATTCCTTCACAAGTTCACTGAAGTTGTTTGTAGACAACAGGAATGGACAGATCAGTATCACAGTATTTTAGTGAAAAATTTTGGGAGAAAGATTGTCAACTTTTGCAAATGTTCACCTGACACCAGAAGGTCTTTCTACATTAGCTGTTATGCAGAGGACATTGTATTCTGCAATGGAACCACATCAGTGCAAAACCCGTATCAGCTGTCAAAGATGCAGAATCCTCTTCAATTTATGCAGTCTTGACATCATTCAGCCTTTCACATAACATATGGGAGACCTTTCTCTTTTTTAAAAGAGAGCATCTTACTATAAATCAAGGACAACCAAAATTAAAACTGTAATAAAATTAAGAAAAAATTTTGATACTATTTCAATAATGTATACCAGATCTTTTCAATGAAACAGACAGTGCAATTTGGCACTCCACAGCCAGAAAGCTGACTGTTAAGAAAAATATAATTTCTTTTTATAATTGTGGTGGGAAATTGATAAAAAAATGTTGCATTGTTTGTATTCCCCTTTTGAAAAGTCACTTGTCTATAAAGGTAGTGAAAGTTAAACTGGTGAGTTTATTACTTTCTTCAGTACTGTTTGGAATTCCTTCAGGAACATTTTGACTTTTAGAGAGCTTTCAGTGTCTCTATTTGCTTATGGAAAAAAAAGCAATTTCAAGATCCCTCTGAGAAGTCAAAACATTGTGAAATAACTGTAAACATCATAGAGGCCAAGAAATAAAATCGGAGTTACTGTACCTAAACATGTATACACATTTATAAATAGCAAGTGATTTTTCATCTGTTAAGAACTGCTGAATAATTTAGCATATGCATTTTGTGTTTATGGCTACTGCTGCTTTATTTGTTCCTCTCAACTGAGAATTTAGACAGAGGGAAAAGCACTGTGGCAGAAACTCTAAGTGGAACAATGCCAAAATGTGAGAGTTTCATGGGTGTAGGCATATTTGTTGATACTTTTAAGTGAAACATACAGTTGACATCAATCAAAAATATATCTCCTCCCAGTACAGTAGTACAAAAGAGTCCTCACCAAGACTCCAGTTTGCTGGGCAGGGAGACAACAAAAAAAAAAATCTTCTGAATCTGAAAAGTTTATAGTTTTATGTTAAGACACAACTACAGAAATCTGATAGAGAAAAACCATTAGACAGGCTCAGCTATTGTGACAAGCCCTCGTCTCCATGCAGTTTTAAGAGGGGGCAGACATAAACAAAGCATAAATAGGTTTATGGGACATTAAAATAAGATTAGCATTCTTCCATTTCCTACTACATTGCTAAATATATAATTCAGCTTACATAAAATTGGATCTATAAACTTCAAAAAGCAAAGTGGAAAATTTGTATCTTTGTAGTATCTGCTAAATAAGCTGTCTAATTGAAATACGAATGAAAGTTGTTTTAATTTCTAACTTCACAGAATAGTCCAACAAGTATGGATGTTTTCAAACTATAGAACTGCAAATAATATCACAGCCTTGATCCAAAACACTGAATTGCAGAGAACAGGAATTACAAGGCTGTTTTGGAGCCTGGGTCAAATCAGGCTGAGAATTGTCTTGTGAAACAGCTTCAGGGCACTAATAATAAAAGTCTGAACTCGGATTCCCCAAAGTAATTTCAGCATATTTACTTCTCTCTCTCTCTCTAGAAAACAGCAATGTTCATACACAAATCAGTGCAGAATCCAGCTAGGTGACTCTTAGCTACATTGATTCTTTTCAGACTGATAGGTGCAAAAAGTAGTAAAATTTTATTCTGAACATAAAGAGATGCAGATCCATGTATGAAGATGAATCAGCTGTCTCTGCACACTTCCAGCCTACAAGTGGATGCTGGGGAGGCACAGAAGTACCCACCAGTCATGGTATGGTGATGCTTCCCTGAACCCATCTCCTTTCTCCTTGAACTCATACAAAACTTTCAGTATTAGTAAAATCCAGGGGAATGGAGATTTTCATTTTACCAAATGAATAACCAGTGCTTCTTGTTGCTTTTGAATCTGACTCCTTGATGTCACTCTAGTTCTTTTACTGGATGAGTCACTGAATAATCACAACTTTTCTATGCCACTAGGTTTATTCCTAATGCTGAATCATCACTTTACAATCCTTTTTCTAAGCTGATGAAGACAATCCACCTGCTGTCAGTGGCATGACAGCCCTTCTCTGCCTTCCACTGTCCTTATCCTCCTTCTCCAAACTTCTTCAGTTCTACCACATCCTCTTCAAAGAGAAGGGATGAGACCTATGAGACCTACAGATATTAAAAACAGGAGCACCATAGATTTATTCAATCACACAGTGATCCTCTTTCCATCCCCTAAAATTTTATTTTCTTATGCTTTTTCCCTAACGTTAAAGTAGAAGACCTTCTGTTTTAATTGGGCAGAGCCTGTGCTTCAGCATGAATGGATGTGCCATTAAACAACAAAACCATGCCAGCATTAAACAATAATTGCATTTAAAACCACATCATGTACAATAGGACATTATCACAGGCATGTAAATCAGAATGGATTGTTTGAGTAGACTGTACAACCTCACCACTTCAGGAAAATGAGAGCACACCATGTACCTAAACTGCTCAACAATTTCTGTCATAAGTTCTGCTGTTTTCCTTTGTTTTCAAGTCTCTGCTATTTGGGATAGAACTACCCTGAGCCACACACAGACTTTATCTGCTGGAGTTCTAATTAGATATGGCTAAGATAAGGAGAATTTGAATGCTAAAATTTGTCACTTCCCATTTCATGTGGTTTCCATGAGGAACTCAA
This sequence comes from Sturnus vulgaris, assembly GCF_052056855.1. Classification (NCBI taxonomy): domain Eukaryota; kingdom Metazoa; phylum Chordata; class Aves; order Passeriformes; family Sturnidae; genus Sturnus; species Sturnus vulgaris. Next base: position 62,682,824 of record NC_142247.1, on the reverse strand, counting down.
TTTCCTCAGAAAATTTCTGGTAGTGTGACAAACAAACAAAAAATCCCTGAAATCCAAACCATTGCGTGCTTTGCAATGCTAAAGTACAGAGGAGGAAACAAACAAAACATAATTTGCCTACCTACTGAACCCTAGACACATGCTGAGAAATAAGAAGATTCAAGGAAGCAGTTCAGAAATGCACCACTAAAAAAAATAAATTCAAATAAAGGTGGCCCTATTTTAAGAAATAAGTTTATTTATTGTATTTATTTTTTATTTATTTTAAGAAATGAAGTCACATTATTTCCTCATTACAATTATAGCAAATGAGTAAAATTAATCCTGCTCAGGCAGACTAAGTTTATACTCTTATTATTCTGTGATAAATTCCAAATAAAAAAAATTAGAAAAATGTATTCCTTCTACAGCCTCTCCTGTGAATACTTCTTATTTCATTCCTCTTCCCTTGAAATCTCTCTCTCACCTTAGCCTGAAAGGGAAATGCTGATAATGCTTTGGCTTAAAATCTGCTTTATATCACTTTATAGAACTTCTATAAATTCTAGGGTTTTTTGATGTTTTCCATGAAATAATGAATATTCTTTGGCATACAACACCAATATCTGGTAAAATGGCAAATAAAGATTGTAATTCACTAAGAAATCATGCAGCTATCAAAAGAGGAGTTCTAATCAAATCTTCACTTATAAATTTGAGACAGCTTTCTTTTCCTGCAAATTACATGTCAGAAAATGAAAGAGGAAAGCAATTAATTAAATAAATAATTATTCTTTCACTGTTGGAGTCTGCTACATGCTATACCAGCTGACCCAACAAAAGCATGAAAGTTAAACAGAATCAATATAGCAAAAATATAGATGACATAAGTAAAACATTAAACATATGAGGTTTCATATGCATGGAGAAAGAACTTCTTCCTAGCAATTACTTTTTAGCTGTTTTGTTCAGTATTTTTAACCATATGAGTATGCTTAGACTGTATCTAATGAGAAAACCCAACAGCAACAATGAAATATAAACATAACTGAGGCTGAAGCATCTTGGAATGGTTTCTTGGACTAAGGTCTCAGCTATGCAAAGCCTGACACAATTAAAGGTGATGCAGCACAGTTTACTGCGGATTGTGGGTACTGATAAACCTCTGTCCACATGAGGAGCATCAAATACCAAAGTCCCGGGGGAAAAAGGGGCTGTGGGAAAGCAGCACTGTCGTTTTAGAGGAGGTGGGAGCCAAGGATCAGGAACAGCAGCACGGACCCAGGGAGAAGGGGGCAGCAGTGATCCCCACCTCACCAGGGACAGGATTCCCTCGAACAGTCGGATCAGAGTTATTCGCTGAACCGTCTGTCATCTAGTGGAGTTATAGCACATTGCAACACACCTCTTTAACATCTGTAACTTTCCCCCTGACAAACAATCTGACTTCTAAATTTAGTATTGGTCTCAAGGGTGAGAATTTTGTAGATTTTTTTTCCCAAAATCAACTATTTCTGAAGACTTGGGGAAAAAACCTTCCAGCCTCCATCATGTCCCAAGCTTTTTCTTGATACTTTTTTGACTTTGTAGAATTCATTTTTTGTATACTAAACTATCATAAAGCAGGCTGGCCCTTTTTGCGTTTAAACTAATGATTTTTAGACTGAGTAATGTAAACCAATGAACTAATTTAACTTGAAGGGCTTTATTGGTGAATATGAATCTTCATTAAAATTTCCACAGTGAAAATTCCGATGGACCAAAAACATAGGACAATCTTCTCTTGGACACTGAGATGTCATTTCAGATTCATAAATAATCAAAGCCAGACAGTGACAGAAATGGAAATAGAGCTAATGAGATGAAAAGTATTTGATGACTAAGTATCATGCTTGCATGGTTATTTATGAAAAAGAAACACATGGAGTGCAAAAGGGAGACAGTAATTAAGTAACGGGCCCAGATTTCATTATTTCTTGTGTTGCAATCTTGCTAAGACAATGCAGCTTTCTGTGCATTTTTCTCTCTCATTATTGGCACTAAACGACAACTGTTACAAGAATTCAGCCCCTGACTTGGCTTCAGAATTACTAAAAGCAGTGCAACACATTACATATTGACCAAAACTTACTGACAGAGAGCAATTCTGGTGCTTTGTGATATCACTTCAAAAAGCCAACAACAAATAACTGGTTTTCCAACACATCTGCCAAACTGCTTTTATACCGACTGACCGAGGACATTTCAATACACGCAGGCTCGCTGCAGGTGTAAGAGCAGTGAGGGACAGGCTGCCCCGGGGTACCTCGTCTCCTCACGCGCGACACGGCACCGCCCCGGGCCCCGCCCGGGGGTCGCTCTCCCGCGCCTCAGGGACTCCTCGGACAAGGCTGTGGCGGCGCCGCTTGCCTTGCTTCTCGCCTCGACGTCGGAGCCGCGGCTTTGCCTCTCTTGGCCTCGGTCCCAGCCCCGACCTCGGCCCCGGTCCCCTCGAGTCACCCCCGGCCGCCGCAGAGCCCAGCCCGGCCCGGCCGAGCGGCGTCCCCGTCACTATGGCGACCCGCGCACCGCCTTCCGCCCGCCTCAGCCGCCCCCGCTTCTGATTGGCTCCGACGTCCAGCCTCGCCGCCCAATAGCAGCAGAGTCTCGGCAATACCCCACCCTCCCCGCTCTCCGATAGGTCCGTGGACACGGCTGTAGTTTCTTCCGCGCTCTGCACAACTACGACTCCCAGGAGGCCCCGCGGCGGAGCCACCGCCTGTTTACCGGCCGTGCCGGTGCCGCTCCCCGCGTGCAGCCGCGCCACGTGACCGGCCGGGGGTCACGGCCGCCCGCCAGGAGCGGCCCCGTCACGTCCGTTCCGTCCCGGGCGCTCCCGCTCCTCCGGCGGCAATGAGGGCGCTGTCCCCGCGTTGGGTGGCCCTGGCTGTGCGAGCGGCGGGCGGGTGGTGGGCACCGCCCGTGCCCCGCCGCGGTCGCAGCGGCCCCGGTCCGCCCCCGCCGCGGGAGTGGGCGCTGTCGGTGAGCCCGCGGGGGCGGCTGCGGGTGCGGGTACCGTGCCAGGTGAGCATCCGCCCGCTGGACCCGCAGCGCTGCCCGGGCGCGGACCGGCTGCTGGTGGCCGTGAGCGGCGGCAGCCCCGGGCGGGAGCGGGACCCGGTGCGGGTGGAGCACGACGAGGCGCTGGGGCAGGTGGCGATCGTGGCCGACGGCGTGGACAGCAAGACCGCCGTGGACGTCCGGACGCCGGTGAAGTTCGGTGAGTGCGGGGGAGGCGCAGGGGTCGGGGGGATCCCGGCAGGGCTGGGCTGGCGCTGCTGCCTCGGCTGGGAGCCGGTGTTGGGAAACGGCCTCGCGCCCTCGCTAATTCAGAACATCCCGATTTGTTCCCTGTTCTGGACTGCCGGGGTGTTCGGGTGCGTGATTTGGTGCTGACCCTTTTGCCGGCTGTAGTTGGTGCTAATGCTTGACTGGTGAGTGAGCGGCTTCGAGCGCGCTGTCATTTGTGCTCTGGCTGCTGCTGCTCCGAAGTCTCGGCTCCGACACAGCATCCTCAGCAGGAGCTGGGCACTCCTGCTCTCCAGGGGCTGCTCAGTAGGGCTGGGGGATTCACCAGCTCCACTAGTGTTTGTTATGCTCTGTGGCTATCCACAGGATCAAAAAAGCCTATAGGGAAACGGTACAGATGGAATACCAAAAAGGGCTCCCTTGTCCAGCACAAACATTGCATTATCTTTTTGGGCATAGGACTACAATCTGTGCAGGTTTTCTTGTATGGAACACAATCTGGGAGAGCAGCTGAAACCAATAAGCATCTCTGCTGAACACACAGTGAAGTTCTGACAGTGGCCCTAAGTTTAGGGAGTACAAACTCAGAGGTTTGTGTTCAGTCATTAATGTGTTTTTGGTTTTTTTCCTATGGATTTGGGCAATTTCCTATACAGTGCAGAATGTTTCACCATGCGAAAAAATCTTTTTGATGTATTATGCACCTGGTCTCTTGTTTTGCTTAAAGATGTTGAAGACTGCTGCATTATCTCATTTAATATCCTGCTGCAGTTGTGATATGAGAAATGATCAATAATCCCACCCTACTTACTCTTCATACATGTAATCTATAACTTTTGTAAAATATCTTACATACAGCAAAGATATTCTGCAACTTTCATCTTAATTTACCTTTTTTCCTACTCTGTGTCTTAGGGAAAATTCTGCAATGTGCTTTTATTTTTTCCTGTTTCCTTTTAGAAAGACCTGAACTGGATATAATTCAAAGTGGAGACATCCAATGGGTTTGACATAACATCATTCTCACATTTTCCAGTCTTACTCATCCCTATAATTTACTTTTTTTTTTTTTTTTAAACACTACTTATAACTAAAAGGATGTTTCTTAAATATGTTTATCACATCTTAGGGTCTGTTTTGTTTCCTAGCAACTAATATATGCACAAATATTCTGTAACTCAATACAGAATATTTGTGCATATAATCTCATCCTTCCTGCCCTCTGTGTGCTTTGCTCTGTCAGAATGGCTGTACTTATTCCTACTGTGACTCCAACAGCCTACTGCCCTGTCTGTGGTCATAAACAGATGTTCAGGGAAGAGTAAGAACAGAACAAATATAAATCATATTTCATCTAAGCATTCTCTTAACTGTCAACTGTTTTCATCACAGAATTTCAGAGCCTGATACAGCTCAACCCCTCAGTGGATCTCTCTGCTGAGTGTCCCTTTTCACATGGAAACAGTTTCAGGGTGAGGGCTTCCGGGTAAACTCTTGGCAGAGTCCCACAATTTAATTTCCTGCTATTTTATCATTTGAGTATGTGGTATTCCAAGGTCCTCCTGCAATTTGTCAGTTTTTAACTAGTCTGAATAATTTGGTGTCATTGATAAAAGTTTTCAACCTTGCTATTGGTATTGATTTCCATCTTCTTGTACTGTTGAAGGTGGTGCATAACTTACAGCTGAGAGACAATATAGAACTAAAGATATTGTTACAACCATTTGGAAATCTAAGTTTGCTCTCTTAAACAGATCAGCTGTTACCTCTATATTTACTGAACTGTAGCCAGACTGTCTTCTCCAAGAGTCTTGTAGTCTTGACTCTTACCTGAAAATTTCAGTTGCTATCTTACAGCTCTTTTTTTTTTTTTTTTTCCCCTCCCTTGCTTGCCAAGCACAAAGATTACCTTGGCTTGTCTGCAGCACATTCACAGAGTCCATCCTATAATTACTGATAGTCAAAGAAACCCGGTGTCCCGTTTATTACCCTGCAATTCTCTGGTACCAAGTGTGTCTGGATACTGTAGCTCTTTATTATTTCAGTTTCTCCAGGGTTTCTGAGTGACTATTACAAGTCACTCCAGAGCTGGTTATTCTCAAGGTGAATTCTCAAGAATTCATTGTGTTAAGATGTGATGAATTTCAGCCTTCATAAAGGGTTTCAATATGGGGAACCTTACTAAAAGTCTTGGTAATGAATTCTGATTGATGCAAAACAATCATTCGGCTTTTGTCCTGTCTTGGAGATTCTTACTATCTTCTGAATGTGAGCCAACACTGCAGACAGTCATAGGGGCTTTCTTCTTGCCACAGGTTTTCTTTTTTTGTAGATTTCTAAGCTGTTCCACTTGGGTTTGTGGTAAGCTCATGCAATTCAGGTCCCTGGACAATCTGGATTATAATGTCCTTCCACAAGTTGTTCTTTGTCACCCCATAATTGGCAGGATTTTAGTATTGTTTGTGCTGTCATCCAGGTGCATCTAGAGATATATTTGCAAAAATGCAAGGTTGTGGGGTTTGGGTGTTTTAAGTTTTTACTCAGTGAAGTAGAATTTTTGCTTGCCACTGAGTTTCTACTTTTAAGTGTTATTTCAGCTCTAGTTTGTTTTTTTGATCTTCTGAGTATTACTTTGTGCTTGAGTTGATCCGTTTATTTATTTAGAAAAGAATTATCCATTAAATATCATTGCGTAAGTAAAAGATCTTACCCCTTATAAAAAGACATCTCAAACCAGAGAGGAACTGTTGTTGCTCTGCAAACATTTTGGCTTTTCTCTGGCTTTCCTTGGATGCACGAGGAAGATATTAACTCTGTTCTGCTTAGAGAGTTTTGCCTGAGCTCTAGCAGTCACTTAGCTGTAAGAAGTTCAGTCTTCTTGTTTGCTTCACTTTGGAAGTTAAGGCATTTCATAACAGCTTTTGCAATTTAGGTTGGAGCTTATCCAGGAAGCTGCAAGTTATCTAAAACTCCTTAGAGCCTGAATGAAGAGCATCTGTGGAAGATGCTAAGCTTAAGTATTTATTTTAAACCAAAGGCAACCTCTGGGCAGCATAGTAGGGCAAGTACCAAATGTTCCTCTGTTTGTCTTAGTGTCTAGTTTTGAGCTCTCTATAGGATTGCAATATCATACATGATCTGATAATCATCTCTGATGCATTTAACCTTCATCGATGGCAGATGTCAAGGAATTTCTGTTTAATCAAGCTTATTTATTTTTGCATGTGTTAATTAAACCTGAAACCAGCTCTCTGATTTCTGGTTACTGTCCATTGACTGCATGAGTATGCAGAAGTAAACTGAATTGAGGGCTTGCATAACCATAATTTGAGATAATTCTAGTAGTCTAGGGCTGCTGAGTCATCTGAAAAGAAATAATTATCCAGTCTATTTCAAGTGTTATAGCTTAAGGCAGCTTAATAACTGGTGTGCTTAAGTACCTACATTCTGATACCAAAGTGTTTCTTTTTTCCTATATACCTTTATTTCTGATACAAGTCTTTTACACCATGAAGTTCTTCATGCATTCTTTGTGGTTTATGTGGCTAAAGTTGGCTTCAGCCCTTGTCTTTGCTAGGGAGGAATCAAACTGGCTATTTTTGGAGTTTTGGCACTGAAACAGATTGTATCTTGTTCCTCCTTGTTAAAATTTCATTGGCAATATCATCCAGCTTTCAGCCTGTTTCTTTATGGAGTTGTTTATCCTTGGTTCAGGAACTCAGAGGGAAAGAGACAGAGGGGCTCAATTCCTTGTCCACTAATTTTTGTTATGTCAAGGCTAGCAAAGTGTGTGACTGCAGAGGATCAAGGCACAAAGTGTATTTCCAGAATTCCCTGGTGTTTCTTAATGACATGTTTATGAATTTTCGGACTTCTGAATCCTCTTTTAGCACCCATCTTTGATGACAGGATTACACTACTAACTCACCTTTCAAATGATGGCAATAATATGCTCTACAGGATCAGAAGTTTTTTTATGAACCTTGTTCTTGTAAAAGTCATAGTGAGTTTGTATCATGGCTAAACTGAACACTCTCAAGCCTTTTCCTTGTCCCTTTTGACAGAAAATAAGAGCAGAAGAGTTTCAAGCTGATGGAATTCAAAGATTTATACAAGCAAACTGGCTTTTGTGACTCTCTTCTCAGAAAGCAAAATAGCAAAAGTCTTGATTGCTGACCTTCCCAAGCACAGTGTAGCTGTCCAGGGGGTGAATTGAGCAGTCTGGGCAAGACAGCTTGTTCAAAACCAACATTGCTTTCCAGTCTACCTCTTTTAGCCTTTTTTCTTAAGGAATTTGAACACAGTCTACATCGTTCACTAAATTTACCCTCTTGGCCTACTGCAGCCATAAAGTAGCAAGCTTGCTACAAAGATGTTGTGTTTTAGCTCTGTCTCTTGGATTCTCCTAGTCTGACAGGTGACAGAACTTTCATTTCTTGGTAATTGGAGTTCTCAGTCTCTTGTCTTCATGGTCTGCCAGCTTACTGTTGTCATAGTTCCAGGAAGCACCTGCCCTGGGCAGCAGTGTGCCAGTATTGATCTGCAGGCTCTGCTGGGTCAGGGGTCTGACTTGGGAATCTCCTGGGGCAAAGCTTGGTGTGCACATTCTGATTATTCTTTTCATCTTTTTGATAACCTTTGCAGGCAGTGGCAGTGAAAGGGAGACTTTCACATTTGCTTAAATGAAGGTTTCTTTACCAAATAATCTCCTTTCCTTTAGGGAGTAATGGGGCTCACTGTCTTAGTCCTTCTGTTGTGTCTTGCAGCAAACACTTCTGATTGCTCTTCTGTTTTTCTTTTTCTTATTTTTGCCTTTTATCCTTAGAAGAACAAAATGACTTTTTTCCTCTCCTGCAAGTCACCTTTTACAAGTCACTATGGTGGTCATTTATACAAATAATGACTAGAAATTATTATTAATTCAGACAGAATCCCCAGACTGTACATTCTCAAACTTATTCCCATTCCTTAAATGAAGGGTGAGACAAGTAGCAGAAAAATGCCTGCCCCTGCATCTTACCTACAAGACCTAGTGATTGTTCTTTGTGGGAGTCTATGAACAGGGGATGTGGCTCAGACTAGAGGCAAACATGCTTCTTCATTCCAGGCGAATATCAGGCTTTCCAGAAGGCTGGGAGAATGATGCACACCAACACCTCTGTGCCTGGTTTTGGGTCGTGGTGCTGGCTAGTGGAGCAGCAAGGCTTATTACTCCTTATTACTCCTTATTACCTTATTACTCCACATGTGGCATCAGACACACACCAACCTTCTACCCCAAAATGTGTCAGGGTGCCCAAGTGTCTAAGTAGAATTTCTAATGGAATTGGTGGCTAGGGTAGACAGGAGATGGAGATTGAATTATAAAAGAAAAAAGATGAGACTTCACTAAAGGTTCACACCCTACTCATTCCTTGCCACAGGTTACAGTCACTCTTCTGTTTCTTAATGTTCTCTCTTGGAGCTGGATGGCTCCAACACTGGCTTACTAAACTTTCAGTGTCCATAGTTGATGGTGACTACTCGTGCTGTTCCAAGCGCCTGGCCAGACACAGCAGGCAGGTTCTTAAGTAACAAAGATGCTGCTCTTTTTTCTTGCTACATGTGGTTACTGTATAACATGATCAAATACTACCTTAAAGAGATCTGGTGTGGAGGGAGCAGAAAACATTCATAAAGCAGAGCCCCTCTGTGTCCCTAGAACAGGCCCCATGAAAAACCACAGCTTAAAGATAAGAAACTGCTTGTTAAATGACAAATTCAAAAAGGAATTCTAACCCCCATTAGTGGACCCCCTGTTACCTATCTGTAATATTAGTGGTTTATTTTCCTTTAGTATCTATAGGCTGATTTTGAATGTAAAATCCTTTGTGCATTGGTCAGAATGTAGAATTCCCTTGGTAATTGGTGCAAAATGTAAAACACTCAAAAGATATAAAACCCCTGAAAAACCCGAACTGTTGAATATGCAGGACTGGACACCTTCACAGAATAAACTATGGAATTGCGCCTCTCTTCCTGTTCCGATCTCTTCACCCTGCTGGTTTGAGGGGGAGCTGCCAGACAGATTCTATCCAGGCAAGGCTTGGAGTCGTGCCCTGTCACTGAGGACTGCTTTGGCAGTCTTCGGGATCCCAAGGGGACCCCAGAACCCACCGTCGACACGTGGCGCTCGAACAGTTGTGGGCACTGGCCACGTTCTGCAAACGGCATCGCTCCGATTGCATCTGTTTTCTAGTGTCCAGAAGTTCGGCAGTTAAGACTTCGTTTAAAAGACTTAACTTTGCCGGATCAGCTTCAACAATCCTGAGACCCCTCCCCCCTCAGGACTGGAGTCACCAGCAACCGAGCGAGCTGTCAGTGACCCCTCAAACATAAGCTTTGTAAGTATAATTAGCCTCTCTTCCCCTAGGGTCTTGGTTTTGTTTTTTTTTTTTTCTTTCTTTTGTTTTCTTCTTTTCTGCTCATTTGGCAAAGGGTCCGTTATGGGAAATCCTTTTTCTAAAAATATTCTCTCCCGTAATTAAAGGGATCTATATAATATAATAAGACAAACTTTTTCTGCTGACAACTTCTCTTTTACAAAACGCTCTTGTTCTAAGACTGTTTTAAAGAGATTTATAAAATGGATTTCTGCTCACTTTTCCAACTGTAATAACCAACTTTAATAACCAGTTTGTTCCTTCCACAATCACCATCCCCGTTCCCCCTCCTCCACTTCCCGCCCCTACAAGCGCCGTCTCCATAGACACCGACATTCTTACTCATCCCCCAGGCCAAACACACATAGCCGCCGCTCCAGGTTCTCACTCTGCTTCACCCCGAAATCAATTCCTGCCTTCCCAAACCACATTTGCCATCCCAACCACCGCCTGCCCTCCCCAGCCTACAACTCCCCCCAATTCCAGCCCCATAGAACAGCCAGTGCCCCCCCACAACGTGCCTCCTACATCCCCACAAGCCAGGCACCCCTTTGTTCACACGACCGCGAATTCCCCTAACCTTGAAAACTCTCCCCTCCCCTCTCTGCGCTCCAAAATTTTCCCTCCATGCCAGCCCGACTCTCCGTCCCCTCCCCCTCTTTGCATTCCACCTCCCCACGAGCCCCCGGCTATCTCTGTCTCTCCCGACTAATAACGTGTCTATAGAAACCAACTTCGCTACAGAGTTCCCAAACTCTGCCCTTTACACAGCAAATTCTCCGCACCTCCAAGCTGTCACTCACCCGCCTGTCACCATAGCCCAGCCCCATTCCGGCAACACAGCCCTAAACCCCCTCCCAACTCTATTTTCCCTGCCCCAGAACCCGTTCCCGTGGTTACCGCCTCTAACCCCTCTCTACCTCATTTCCCATGCAATGCAGTGTCTCTTTCGTTCGGATCCGCTACTTCCCAAGTCACACAGACAAGTCTCAACACCTCCCCACATAACCCCGCGTTTTCCCACACTGGATCGTTCCCTAACACTGCCCCAGGACAGGGGACCCCCTGTTCCCGTTACTGTGCCGAGTAATGTGTTACCGTCTTCCCTTCATGCTTTCTCAGTCCCCGCTGGCCCCTCTGTTCCTTCTCCTGTCCCAGTTGCGTACACGGATCCAGTCGTGCCCCCAACAAACATCCCCGCTCTCCCCAAACCCTCGCTCCACTCCAATAGCGCGGTCCCAGTGCATTCCCATCCTCCGCGCCCTCCGAACGCCTCCCCCTGCGCGGCGGCCCCACACCCCCATCCCTGAGCACGTATCCGATTTCAATGGCGCCGCCCGTGCGGCACCAAAGGTGCGCGGCTGGCACAACTGCGATCGCTGCTGTGCCAGCGCCACCCTCTGGCCAATCCATGCAGTGCAGCCACTTACAATCCTCCGCGCCGCCCCCCCGCATTCCAATCCTCTGCTCCAACCTCCCCCCTCGCCTTCTAAACAGCATCGCGCCCGAGGAAGATGCTCCTCTTCCTCTGAATACAGTGGCAGTGACTCACATGCCCCTGATTCAGAAGAAGCAGATCTATGGGCAAATGCAAAGTTACAAGCAACCCGAGATGGTAACTGGCAATGAGCCAAAAAAATCTCTGCCTTTCCTGTGATTTATAAACGAGGCCACAGAGGAGGATCTACAAACAGATCAGAATGGCAATCAATTGACACGAAACAATTAATGGAATTGGCAAAAATTGCAAACGAACATGGCAGATCAGCACACATTTTTAGAAATTTTTTAGAGGTTTTCTTTGCTGCTTTTGTGATGGTTCCACATGATCTCAGAAATTTGGCCAATTGCCTTCTATCTCTGGCCGAATTTATGTTATGGGAAAGGCATTGGAAAAAACAATTAAAAATACCATCTGATAAATATTCTAAAAATGCTAATCGACAGAATTTTAATGTCGAACAAATGGCTGGAGAAGGTGATTTTTCTAAACCTTCAGAACAAGCTAACTCTATACCTGAAGAAACACTGCAAGACATTGCTAATGCAGCCAAAACCTCATTTCTTCTTACTTTTGATGACTCACTTCCTAGCTTGCATTTCTCTAATATGAAGCAAGGGATAGATGAGACTTTTATAAAATTTGTAGACAGGCTCAAGGATGCTCTTGAAAAACAAATTGAGAGCACAGAAGCACAAAAGGAACTTTAAAGAAAACTTGCTTTAAGCAATGCAAACGAACAATGCAAAACCATTTTAAGAGCTTTACCTACAGACACCAATCCCACCATTGAGCAGATGGTGGAAAGCTGCACATGCCACATGTCCACTGAAAACACCGTGGCCAAAGCAGTTGCCAAGGGCATTGCTGATGGAGTTTCTGGAGCCTTTGCAGCAATGGTGTCCACAGACAATGCTCGGTTTTTTTGCTGTGGGGAACTTGGACATTTTATAAAAAACTGCCCTGACAAACCACCCACCCCAAACCCCAACAACTACTGGAAACCGCAAAGGCAGCAAAAACCACAACAGCAGTCAAAAAACTTCCAATGCAGCCTGGTTTCAGCTCTGGGTGCAAACAACAAACCAAAAGCTGCCTTCTGACCAGCCCCAATCATGACAAGCGAGGGACATCAAACCCCATTGTCCTCAAAAATTCCAGACTACATCAGGCAGAACCAATATTTGGGGAGATTTTGATGGGAACCTGGTGTCAATTGGTAACTGTTTTGTCTTTAAACATTACAGATGAAAAATTTTATCGTATCCCCACAGGAAAGTATGGACCACAAGCTGGTCCTTGGGACATTTTAATCCTTGGTGACAGTTTCCATGGTCCACCACAAATTTCCATTTTACCTGAAATACAAACTGTAGCACCTGGAAAAGAAATCTTTGTCCAGTTGTGTTGCACAGACAGTCCCTTTTTTCTTCCACAGAATACACCCATTGCACAAGCCTTCCTGCTTCCAAAAAATCACATAGAACGGATCCCTCCCAACCCTACAATATTGTGGGCACAAATTATGGGTGCAAACAAACTCATCCTCGAGTGCAACCTTTTCTGCTATGGGGAAAAAATTAAAAAACCAGGAATGATAGACACCGGTGCTGATGTCACCATCATTGCCTGCTCGGAATGGCCACCACATTGAGAACTTCAACCTGCAGCAGGCACGCTGGCTGGAATTGGGGGAGCCACCGTTTCCATGAGGAGCAGATGCAACATTGTCATGGAAGGGCCTGAAGGAAAACTGGCAACCATCCAACCATTCATGGTAAGAGCCTCCCTCACCCTATGGGGCAGAGATGCCCTAACCCAATGGGGAGCTTCTCTCTGAGTCCAAAGTCGGGATTTCTGATGGGGGCCACTGAAGTGCGCACTGTCCCATCCACTCCTCGACTCACCTGGAAGACTGATGACCCCCAATGGCAGGACTAAGGGCCCCTTTCAAAGGTCAAACTGCATGCATTGCAAGCCCTCGTTGAAGAATGGTTAGCAAAAGGCCACATTGTTGAATCCAGTAGCCCATGGAACTCACCAGTCTTCGTCCTGAAAAACCTGGAACAGACAGGTGGAAACTCCTCCACGACCTTCGCAAAATCAACAGCATCATTGAAGACATGGGTCCTCTCCAGCCTGGCCTGCCCTCCCCATTGATGCTGCCTTGAGACTGGACACTTGTGGTCATTGACATCAAAGATTGCTTTTTCAGCATCCCATTGCATCCCCAAGACGCACCACGGTTCACCTTCTCTGTCCCCTCTTTCAACAGAGAAGCTCCTCTCAAAAGTTACCATTGGCTTTTCCTTCCCCAAGGACTCAAATTCTCCAGCTGTTTGCCAATGGTATGTTGTCCACATCCTTTCTCCTGTTCGAGAAGGATTCCCAGAAGCAATCATTCATCACTCCATGGACAACATCCTAGTTTGTGCATCAGAAAAGACGTACTTAGAAAAAGCTGTCAAAACAACCATTCAGACCATAGGAAAAACAGGATTTGAAATCTGTGAAGACAAAGTACAATACACCAGCCCCTGGAAGTATCTGGGACTTCTAATCTGAGAAAGGACCAATGTACCTCAGCAGGTCTCCATTTGAGACGACCCAAAAACCTTAGGAGACCTACACAGCTTGTGTGGATACACCAACTGGATCCACCCTCTACTGGGACTCACAACAGAAGACCTCACCCCTCTGTTCAACCTCCTCTGTGGCAACAAAGACCTGGACTCCCCATGCACACTCACCCCAGAAGCCCAACAATCCATCATCAAAGTTCAGGAAGCCATGTCTTCACGTCAAGCACACAGACTTGAGCCAAATTTGCCTTTTCAGTTTGTCATTTTAGGAAAGGCCCCTCGCTTCTGTGGACTGATTTTTCAATGGGACCCTCAACTCACAGACCCCTTGTTGATCCCTGAATGGATTTTTACAAGCAATCAGCCCACAAAGACAATTACCACATTTTAGGAAATCATGATACATCTGAGAGAAAAGGCCAGAACCCGCCTCTGCTCTCTTTCAGGGTGTGAGTTCACATGCATTTACCTGCCCCTGACCACAGGAGATTTGGAAAATCTGCTCCAAACCAATGAAAATCTTCAATTTGCTCTAGATAGCTATACAGGCCAAATTTCTATTCGCATACCAAAACACAAACTTTTTAATTGAAGTGCAACCTTCAGTCTGGTCCCAAAACTTGTTCAAAGTAGATCACCTCTCAGTGCTCTGTTTTTACAGAAGGCTCAGGTTCCTCTCACAAGTCTGTCATGACTTGGAAAAACCCCAAAACTGACAAATGGGAATCTGATGTCCAAACTGTAGAGGGATCTCCACAAATTGCAGAATTGGCAGCCGTTGTTAGAGCCTTTGAGAAATTCAAAGAAAAACCCTTTAACCTGGTCACAGATTCAGCTTACATGTCTGGTATAGCTATGAGAGCAGAACATGCTTCCCTCAAGGAAGTCTCCAATCCAAAATTACACCAATTGATTTCTACATTAATAACCCTAATTTCCAACAGAAAATTACCCTACCATATCATGCATGTTAGGTCACACACCGACCTCCCAGGTTTTATTACGGAGGGAAACAGGAAAGCGGATGCCCTGGCCATGCCAGTCGAGACTGCAGACATCCCCAACATTGTTGCTCAAGCAAAGCTGTCACATTCATTTTTCCACCAGAATGTACCTGCCCTTATGAGAATGTTTAAAATTCCAAAATGCCCAGCAAAAGTCATTGTTGCAGCATGCCCAAATTGTCGAAACTACCAAGTGCCCTTTATGGGTATGGGAGCCAATCCCAGAGGCCTGAACAGCTGCCAGCTGTGGCAGTCTGATGTGACCCATTTCCCACCTTTTGGAAAGTCTAAGTATGTGCAAGTGTCTGTTGACACGTATTCTGGAGCAGTTTTTGCATTGGCTCATGCAGGAGAAACAGCCACTCACGTTATCAAGCATTTTCTCCTAGCATTTGCCACTCTGGGAGTTCCAAAAAAGATCAAAACTGATAATGGACCCGCCTACATCTCTCACAAATTTGAAGAGTTCCTCGGCAAATGGGGAATTGAACACATTCAAACCATTCCTGGAAATTCCACAGGACAGTCCATTATAGAGAGAACTCGTCAAACCTTCCAAAGAGTCCTTCACCAACAGCGGAGAGACACAGAAATTTTATCTCCAGTAGAAAGACTCTGCAAAGCTCTCTACATCATCAATTTCCTAAATGGCACCAAGTCAGAACCAGACCCTCCAATACT
Organism: Sturnus vulgaris; assembly: GCF_052056855.1. Taxonomy (NCBI): domain Eukaryota; kingdom Metazoa; phylum Chordata; class Aves; order Passeriformes; family Sturnidae; genus Sturnus; species Sturnus vulgaris. The sequence goes on along the minus strand of NC_142247.1, from coordinate 62,667,367 downwards.
CCAACATTTTGCAAACTCAACCCAAGCAAAGCTCACTGAAAAACCACTAGTGCTGGTGAAAGACCCAGAAACACATCAGGTCTCTTGACCTTTCCAATTAATAACTTGGGGAAGGGGGTACGCTTGTGTCTCCCTGCCATCTGGACCAAAAAATGGTTCCCAGGAAAAAACATAAAACCATACCTAGGCACGGCAAAACCTACTCCAACAGACAACAACAAAAGCTCCCCAGAGCCAAATATAACCCTGCCTCCCCACCCCATCATAAAAAATAAGTGATTTTACTTATATTCCCTATCAGAAGGTCCATCCTTGTCCAAAGATGAAAATTATCTCCATTGATGCTGTCCTCACTGCTGCCTGGATCCTCTTCATCGTGCCATATGCCTTCAGCTGGATCAGTCCACAACCCAAACACAATGTCTGGGTGACTTTAGCAAAGACATTAAAACAAGATAACATGTGCCTGTCTATGGGCAACCTTGATAATCCACTTTCCACATGTATAGTAGGAATTCCCTTTGTAGCAGATGAATGGCCCATCCAGAATTCAGAGCTTCTTCACACCACTGGATGAAGAAACCATGAGACATGCATCCCTAAAAATCGAGCTGCAATCGCCTTCCTGCTGCTCGCCCACAGACATGGCTGTGAAGACTTTGAAGGGATGTGCTGCTTCAATCTCTCATCATGTTCAACATCCATCCAGGCAAACATCCAGAAACTGAGGGACCTCATGAAAAATGTGAAAGTAGAAACCACCCCAGACTGGCTCAACAACCTTTTTGTAAAATGGGGACTGACGGGGTGGGCTGTATCTTTGGTCAAGGGACTTCTATGGATTTTAATTGTAGCTATTATCATATTAGTTAGTTATTATTGTATTAGTTATATTTGCATGCTTTGTTCAATGTTCTAAGAAAGTTGCTGGAAGCGCCTTTTTTAGTAAATACAGAGAGAGGAGTTGTGGAGGGAGCAGAAAACATTCATAAAGCAGAGAGCCCCTCTGTGTCCCTAGAACAGACCCCATGGAAAACCATAGCTTAAAGATAAGAAACTGCTTGTTAAATGACAAATTCAAAAAGGAATTCTAACCCCCATTAGTGGACCCCCTGTTATCTGTAATATTAGTGGTTCATTTTCCTTTAGTATCTTTAGGCTGGTTTTGAATGTAAAGTCTTTCATGGATTGGTCAGAATGTAGAATTCCCTTGGTATTTGGTGCAAAATGTAAAACAGTCAAAAGATATAAAAACCCCCGAAAAACCCAAACAGTTGAATATGCTGGACTGGACACCTTCACAGAATAAACTATGGAATTGTACCTCTCTTCCTGTTCCGATCTCTTCACCCTGCTGGTTTGAGGGGGAGCTGCAAGGCAGAGTCTATCCAGGCAAGGCTTGGAGTCGTGCCCTGTCACTGAGGACTGCTTTGGCAGTCTTGGGGATCCCACAGGGACCCCAGAACCCACTGGTGACAATCTGGCCTTTTTTGTTCTGTTGCTAATAAAACTCTTTTGATTCTAGATTTGGATATCAAAACGTCAGGGACTGGCTGCGTGAAGATTCAGAAAATAGAATGTGATAACTGCAAAATCGAAACAGAGAAGGGGACTAGTGTCTTGCAGTCAATAAAGGTACAAAGAACCCTCCCTCACTGTTTGAAAAGGGGTTGTGTGGTGAGATATTGTGTCAAAACTTAAATACCAGTTCTGGCGATGAGGAGTATTTCTCCTTGGAACACTCGTATTGCTCTGTGTATGGCACCTCACCTTTAATTATTGCATACAATTGCTGCACAGAGTCAATAACAGTAAATAATGTGGAGTCAGAAGTCCATGTATCCGTGGTAGCCAAAGCCAGCAGAAACAGTGACAGCAGTAAAAGCCTGATCCCTGTCTTCCCTGCCCCTCAAAGAAACAAAAAAAGATTGGGATTTCCTGTCTGGTAGATTAATAGTTATGCCTGCTCAATCAAGACTTTGCAGCATGCTGCTGATTTTTGTGTGTTTGTGGATTTTTTGTATGTTTTTAATAATTGGTATATCAGAGCTTTTGACAATCCCCTTAATTTTCAATCAGAAGTTATACATTACATGTCCAAAATACCTGACTGAAATGTATCTGATATATACTGTATATATCATAGGCATGACCTTATTTTTTCAGTCTTAACACTTCAAGTTTGCTGACATTAGCTGTTGTAAAATAAATCACAGTTTATCTGTCTTAGGTGCTATTTGGAATCAAGGTCACTTGATTGTTTGGGATTGCACCTGCAGAATTGGTATAAATTCAAAAGAAGGGCCACATTTTTCAGATATGAATTTTTTTTCTACGTTTTTCTCTATTGTGGTAAGAGATGATTTTATAACAGACATAGGGAAAACTGAGCTTAGGCAGAGGTGTAATATACCATAGAGCTAGGTTTTCTCTACATCTAGGGAGCTATAGACAACTTGAACCTTTCAGATTCTGTGTAATTGACCATTTTACTCATATAGAAGTACCTAAAATCCAACAGAAGTTAACAGTACTATGTGATGCCTATCTAAACTTTTAATTTTAAACTATTCTGTTATGTAATGAGAACAGCAGTGCATGAGAAACCACATAATATGAGAAAACAAGGTAGTTTTGGCCAGCAATAATGACAGTAATCATGGCATGCCATCGCATCAAGAATTTTTGTGGTGTCATGGAAAAAGATGGTTTTGAGGAAAGACTGCTAACTTACCTTCTGCGAGTCTTGTTTCAAATACAATCCAAGATGTGAAATATCTTGGATTTTAAAAATTAAGAGCTGGGTTTTAGTCTAATCTTGTTTTTAAGTACTGTAGTTCTAGTAAGGTGACTGAGCTAATTTTTTCTAATAAAGCTTCAGGAATTATATTCTATATTATCAGAGAAGCAGAATTATTTGGGAGAAACAAAAGTACTAGCCTTCAGGGTTTTCCCAAAACTACTAAAAATCTTACGGACCAGATGCTGTAGTGAAGCATAAGAGCTGATTCCCTTTTAGGGAATTTACTATACTGAGCAAACTGAAGTGATAGTGCCCTCCCCTGGTTGGATTAATGCTATTTTAATGTTGGTTTTCTGTTATTAACAAACCTCATTAACTAACAAAGCAGGAGACTCTTTCTTTACAGGAGAGAGAAAATGATCACTGATGAATGATTAAGTGAAAAAAATCTGGTCATGTAGGGATTATTCAAGAGCACCAGCAAACAGCTTCACAACTGCTGATTTTCTTAACTTGCAGAAAGTTTTTCTATAAATTGTAATTTTTAAAATGCTGTGTTTTTTTAATACAATCTGTAGTGTCTTTATAAAAGACTTAGAGATTTGAATTCTACATAGCTTAATCATGCATACTAGTAATTGAACAGAAAGGAGGAGCCTCTATGAGGCTTTTTAATGGATTTTGTCTGGCAGTTTTGGTGTGGTAGACATTACCCAGCCAGTGAGATTTGAGGGGGATTTTATTGTAATACCAAATACAGTTATGGCATTTAGTCTTCAAATTCTTTATTGAGAAAGTAGTGCTTCTTCTTTTTATTTTTTTTGTCATGCTTCTTATTATGACAGTGCCAGCAGGGAGACCTTTTAATTATGTTTCCTTGCTCCTCAGTTACTCCTGACTCCTTGACTGTGCTGGTGATAACAAGAATTTCCAGGCATCTCACTCACACTGCCATGCTTCCTTTCCACACACCAGGTCTGAGCCTGATTCCTCCTCTTCCAGTGTCCTTCTCTTCTCCTGAACAAACTTTCCTGGTTTTCCTCTGACATCTGTTAAGATCTTGACAGCCTTTTGCCTCTTCCTTATTCAAACCTTTCTCCCTTGCTCAGAGAAGCCCTATGAAAAGTTAGTGCTTTATTCTTTCAGCTGCTGGAATATTTCCTCGTAGTGAAAAAGCTACTTGACCATTGTAACTTTCTTCTCTCAGCAAATCCTTCTGTCTGTTAGGTGTCTCTAGAGATACCTACCTCTGAAAGCCTGGTTGGTTGTTTTTTCTTTTAGGAAGATATTCTAATAATTTGGTATGGGGGGAATTAGTGTGTTGTGGCTTTATTTTACTGAACTCTCAGTGGCCACACTGGTGAGCCCATGCTGTACACTAGTTTTTCCAATCGTGCAAGTTCACATATTCTCCTCAAGTTACATATCTGGAGGATTTTCTGTTTAACCATTATTCTGATAGCAAGCCTGGTGTAATTGCCTCAAAGGAACTGTGATGCCGCATTGAAACATTTAATTCATCATGTTTCTGTGTGAGGAGAGAACATTCTAGTTATTTAGATATGATTTTTAAATATTAGAATTTGTATGCAGTGAAACACTGTAGAATCTAGTTCTGCTTGCAGGACTAAGGCTTCCAGTGGTTAATGTGGTACAACTTAAAAAACAATATAACCATAACTAGAGAACAAGTTATCCTAATTATATGACTTTTAAATATTTTTCAGAGCCATAAAATTGATATACGAACAAATGGTGGCAAGGTAATTGGTCTTGGAACACTTTATGGAAATACAGATATTTGTGCAACAGAAAAGGGGGTAAGTAGGAAGTAAAACTTTCTTTTCAATGGCTTAATTTCATTTGCTGTAAAGGGACTAAATTCAAAGAACGTGCTAAAGAATATGTAAATAATCCTCATTGGTTGTAATTTCACTGTGTCTTAGGTTTGTCTGTTAAATTATATTATCCTGTGCTTGGATTTGGATTGATAAACAGGCTCCACAGAAAGCAGGAATAAGTATGTGATCATTCCATCAGTACAGAGGTTGTTCTACTGATACAACCCATCAGCTTTAATTATATAGACCCCTCACAACATTATTAAACTCTCTCCTTGGCTAATATGTAGGCACTTGGATTCTGCAGAAGGCTCAGGAGTTTAATTTAGTGTCTTGTAGATAGTGGCTTGACATTTGTAAATGCTGTACACTTCTAGTGTTATGTAGCTGTAAGAATGGAAGAGTAGAAGTGCAGACTTCTTTGCAGCTGAGGAAATACAGTCACATGTAATCTTGCTGTGAGATGCAGTGAGAAGAATCACAAACAGAACAGTTTTGTAGAGAACTAACTTGTTTTTTTCAGTAGATGGCAGTATGAGACTAACCCAAACTACTCTGGTTTTGTTGCTTGGCAGAAGTAGGCAATTCTCCTTTATATAAAATAACGTAGAGCTAAACTCCCTACATTTCTCACACCCAGCCTTGTTTTTAGGTATTGTAATGTCCATGGAACTGGTTGCATTAGGATTCATTAGATGTGAGGCATTGCTGTATGAACATGTGGAGCCAAGCCAAGCCTGAAGTGGCTTGGATGTGTGCTCTGTCAGAATCCATGGGCACCTTTAAACCAGCAGCAGTGGAAGAGTCAGAGTGGGGGCAACTCTCACTTACCAAGGATAGATTTGAGACCAAACTATTAAGTTCCAGGCACCCAAAGTCACCTCTATGCTGTTTGGCCGTGTTGTCCACCTTGTAGGCTGGGCCCCCAGATCAGTTCACTTACCTAGAGTCAGCTGTGAGCTGTTCTTAATGTCCTGCTGTAAACTAGGCAACTTGCCATTGGATTTTCCAAAAACTGTCAGCATTAATTTATCTATGCTTCTTTGTAAATGGGTGTGAGACTGCCTTTTATGTAATAAATGTAATTATTATATCTGTATGGGATAATATAGTTCAAAATTTGTTTTACTTTGAGCCTTTAAATGCTTTTTAGCATTTTTAAAGAATTTTCAGAAATCATCCTTCTGAAAATGTAAAATAAATGTCATACAGATTAAGTTGAAGTGCTTCTTTGTGATCATAAATATTTGTATATAGTGTGTAATACTACAAGAAGTCAATCTTAGAGTTGTAAAGCTGTAGTAACTTGAGTGAAGTGAGTCATTTTAGCACGAATTCACAGCTACAGAACAATATTTTGGCTTATGTTATTGAACTTCTCACTAACAAACTTTGTAGTGTAGTTAGGAAGGACAGATTTCTCAATTGGTCACTTCTGTTAATAATCAGTCAGCCTTATGTCTCCTCTGTGTGTTTGTGTGAGATGTTTCTTCCATCGGTTGCAGTCATCATTATGTAATTATGGCTCTGTCAGCATTTCCAGCCCTCTCCTGGAGGTGGGGAGGGAGAGGATGTGGTAAAAGGCACTAAACACTTGAGAAATGAAGGATATTTTTTAAGGAGGGGAAGTGGGAGAAGACACTAGTAAAACATTTGAACAATGATAGCACAGAAAGGAAGGCCAAGAGCAGGGATTTGTGGAGAAGGAGCTGTATATGTCTTATTTAAACATAGCAAGATGTTAGTTTTATCTTGAAAATGTGTTCAGGTGTAAAGCCTTCTCAGTCTGACTTATGCTGATGAAACCAGTGGAACTTGAGCATGTGGTCAGTTTTAGTAACTGCAAGCCCCAAGGCTCTATGCCCAAGGGAAGGAATTTCTTCCAGAAGATCTGGTGGTTAAATGGACAAAACTTAATGAAATTTGTTTGGCTGGGGAGTTATTAGCTAATCTGTGCCATGGGGACTTTTCTATAACACTTGCTTAGTAGAGCCAGACATCTATGTTCTGCCAAAAATCACAAGAGTTAAAGAATTTGAGGTTGAAAACATATTTGTTTTCATTGAAAAGCAATCCTATTTTTCCATGCTTTCCCCATCTAAAATACTTTTTTATTCTTATACTTGAGCAGTCTGACTTCCCCCTCCTCCATGCCTCTACCCTGATTTGAGTTGTCCTGAAACAAATGTTCTTTGTATTGGTAGTTTTTGTTTCATTGTTTATAGGAACTTCTTCTGATCTGGAGCTGAGACAACTCTTTATATTACTGTGCAATTTTAAGGAAGGTAGTTGAGGCTGGTAAATGAGTTGGTATGTGAGATTGTTTACAATAAAGCACTTAATTTTAAAATAAAATAATATATTAAAATAGAGTTAAAACGTGCATTCTATAGTAAGAGAACTTCCCTTTGCCTGGTTAGGAATGCCACAAGGCAGCCAGTTGGTATCCAAACTATGCAGATATTTTAATTTTATTCCTTCTCTTTAAAGTGTGCTTTGTTCTACTTTCATTGTGCTGATATCAGTGATGGCTCTGCTCAAATGGGAAATGTTCTTTGCAAGTCACTGAACTCTTAGAACAGGTTGGATCATAGAGCCTGAAATAAGAGTGGCTTTCCCTTTACTTGTTGCTGTGGCCATGTGTCACAGCAGGTTTGCTCTTTGCCATGCAGGGCAAGGGAGTGGAGGAGACTCTGGAAGCTTTCCTAGGACAGATGCAATGCAAATTAACCTGTAAGATCTCTGGTTATTAAGGTTTTGTTGCAAGCCGTAGAAGATGAAAAGCTGAATTGCTGTCTGTTTCAGTAGTGTCAAGTTATGCCTTTTATTATTGGATTTTCTTTATATCTGTAGCATAATTCTAAGCAGCAACACCTGCAGTGGTTGTAGACACTGACTGTCATGTATTTCTAATTCTGCTATGGATTATGCATAGCACTTTGATTTTCTTAAAGTTTAATGTATCTTGCTAAATTATTGGTGGTCTAATCTGTATTGTAGCATCATGGGAAAAGTCTTAAGCCAGTAGTCCATTCTGTAATCTTATAATTTAGTGGCTCTTTGTGAATGGATGGGTAGGGTAAGGCCACAGAATAATTTGGCTGTCATACAGTCCATACTAAATCAGTTTCTTCAGCTCAGTTTTTGGGATACAGTGCAGCACCGAGTTTGTGCAGCACTAGTGGCTATTTGTCAGAATACCTCTTGCTTCATCCATAACTTATTTATATAATATTAGACTGGAAGTGTTGACAGATTTATTTTTTATATCAACTTTTTTTGCACAAGATGGTAATGCTAAAATGACAAGGAGGATTTAAAAATTGAGTGAGGCACAGTTTGATCGAGAAAGCCATATTTTGTTTCATGTAGTGAATAAGGATTTTGTGCAATTCACTGAAAGTCTGCATAAGCAAAATAAAAACAAATTGAGTAGGGGTTCAAGTATGACCTATTGCATGCTTCCATCATAAATCAAATTTAACTGAGAATAGAATTCAGTTTGATATGGTTGTTGCACAAGCATTTGAATTGTTCTGTTTTGTTCAAATAGATTGAGATTCTATCACGTGACTCATCATTTTTACAGAGATAACTTAATCTGTCACCTTTTATTTCCCAAATCCATACTGCAACTTTTCATATTCTGTCTTTTTTCTCTGTTTCTATTGAAAAAACGTAGAAATAGAGATCTTATCACTGTTTTTTCAGGGCTTTGTATGTCTTGAGGCTTAAGTCCAAGAATAGAAGCCTGAGTAACCAAGGTAATAGGAAAATTATCCTGAGCAAAAGGGCATCTGGGTGGGGCTTTTTTGCAAACCTTCACCAAAGATATATCTACAAATTAAGCCAGTTAAAAATCTTTATAAATAGCTGTATGTATGTAACAAAGACAGTGGATGTTTCAGTTTGGTGGCAGAGAATTGATCACCAATGCTCTAAGTGTCATAATGCTCTACGAAGATTCAGTCTTCATAATTAAAGTTAATCCTTCTTTTGCTTTTGAAAATTAAGTGTTTAATTTTTGAAAATTAAATCAGAGTTTTCTTTCATCTGTTTGTGACTACTTGGGTTCTTCACCTGAATAATGGATGTAATAACTCATAGGAATGTAGTAAAGCATCATTAGCTCTTAAGTCAGAGCTCTTGGATGAGAAGTTTTTTTGTTTTGTCCTGTGTAGCTTTTAAATAAGAACCTGATTCCATTTCTCCTGCACTAACAACTGCTTTCCATTTGTTTTGTGACTTAATAGTGTTACTTCCCACTGCTTTTTCAAGCTGTGATGACAAATTTTCGATTATGTTTCTTTCTCCTAGAGTGTAAATATAGAGAAGCTGCAAGGGACAACCATCAATATATCTACTGAAGATGGGCTGCTGAAAACTAAGTATCTCTATGCAGAATCAGCATCTCTCTCTTCAGAATCTGGTGATATTATGTTGGGAAGTGTTCATGGTAAGAAGGAAAATATATCACAAATTAAGCTGCCTTGAAGGTATTCAGTAGTGTTCACAGTAACAAATGGACTAATGCAGTAACTATCACTAAATCAGCTGTGCACAGTATATGAGCAAAACAGTTCTATCTTTATTAGAGACTTAATTGATTTTTTGCCACCTAGCAGACTTTGTTTTTGAAAACAGTTTCATAAGCCCAATTATTAATAGCAAAAAGTGTGTGTTATAGGAAAGAAATGTCACACATACTAAGAACATCAAAATATTCTAAAATTCAGCAATGAAAATGATACTAAAAGTTGTCAAGAGGTTTCTCTTTCCCTCTCCCCATCCTTTATCGTCTTCATAGGAGAAGCAAATCTTAGACAGATCATCTACTAAGAACTATTGTAGTAGAGAGTAACAATTAGAATTTTTTATTAGAAATAGCCTGTGTGTTTGCTGGCACCTTATATTAAGAATGGTGACAATTTCTGTTTTTAGAAGAAGTTCTTAGAACTTCTTAGAACTTAGACTTCTTAGCAGTCTCTAAACCATCCACCCTTTGGTGTCCTTCCCGTAGATCTAAAACTAATAAACTACAGAGTCTTTTATTTAAGCAGCAGTTGAGGTTCAAATCTGGTGTGGTTTTCTAATTTAACAAAACTCCCACTGAATTCAGACTGTGCTATAATGCGTTTGTGGTGATTTAACATTGAGTAAAACAAGCTGGAAGATGTACAAAGAAAATTACTCAGCTCTGTCAGAGTTCCAAATTTTCAGCTATATCCCTTAAAAAGAATTTGCTACAATTTGTTAGCAATTTTATGTTGTCATCTTGCTTGAGAAATTACTTATTTCTGCATTGAAGAAGCACCTCCTCTGTCCATTTATATTAAATGTGAAAATGGTTTCTAGACCTCTTAGGTAAAGTTAATTTTAGCATACACTGAGAGAAATAAGCTGCTTTTTCTCTTGCTATTGTATTTTTCTAACGTGTAGACTTGTATTATTTTTGGAACTTCTGTCTGATAAGTCATGCTGGTTTGGCTTTTTCTAACTTTTATACAGTGTAATGATATTGTGGAGTGATCAATTTGGGAGCAGGTTCATGTTTTTGTGGACATCCAAGAGTTTGTTTTTATTTTCTTGTTACAAAAATGAAATCATAGCTGTAGTTAATAAGTTACTTCCTTCAGTAATGTCTGTTGCCATTAAGCTGAAGAACAGCCTGGAAACAAATAGAATTGTATCCAAATTATGCAGACATTTCTTATGTTACTTCAGGATTTTTTTATGACCTCTCTGCTATATGAGTTTGGAACACTAATGTTTTAGCTGTATGTTTTTTTTTTTTTAATTGCACATTAACATTTGCTTGGTAATTTTATCCTATTTTTTGGAGAAAAAAATATTTTCTGTAAAATATCATGTTCCCCAATCATGCTTTCATAGTAAGAGCAAAGGTTTTTAAAGTACACATACAAACATGTATTAGCAGACAAGATAACTCCTACTATAAATTTCTTCTAGAAAAAAATGGTTACTTCTGATTTTTGCTCATGAGGTAGCTCAATTGCAATAGTTTTGTCTGTAGACACCTGGACAGATTGTGTCTTGGGCAACTAAAGTCACCATTTCCCTACAGCTGACACTATAGATGGCATCAAATCAGGACATCCTGCACAAAACTAAGCTAGATTTCATTGGTTTTGCACTGGGAAAATTTAAGTTAGGGCAGCATAGACTTTACAAACCTGTGTGAGACACATTCTATGGTTGAAACTTAGGCTGTACAGTCACAACACTGGTACAGCTCAGACTTTCACAACTGCTCATTTGCATGCTTCATGCTCCAGTGGCAAATGAGTAATGCATTGTTTTGAAATGAGTTAATTTGGGGTAATTTTCATCAGCTTCTGTAACAGGCATTACAGATGTCCCGTGCTATTAAGCTTTTGAGTTGACATCTGTAAAAGAAATTTCATCCTGAGAAATTTCTTTATCTAAGAGAAAATAACATTACAGTGAGCCTTCTCTGCCAAGGGGCACATGGGAGGAGCAGGAAACCCCTCTTTGCAGGTTCCAAAGTCTTGATTTGAGTTGTATTAACTATTAATTTATTTTATAAATGTAGCTTAAATTTGGACAAGATATCAAATTCCTTCCCAAATAATGTTTAAAGTGGGCTCAGTTAGACCAAGCTTGCTCGAGGCCTTGTCTAGTTGAGTTTATATTTCCTCTTGACCTTTTCTTCTGTCATAGTCTAGTACCTATTCAATTATCTAAAGCAATCACCCTGGAAAACAAGGTTATTGAGGTTCCTTTATATATTTATGCATTAATGTATCTACAGGAAAGGGTGAACATATAACTGCCTTGTGAATGACTTGAATAAGACAAAGTAGAATATCTGCCATCTTCCAAAGGTAGTGCAGTCCAATGCTTGAGCTTGGCATTCTATAATCCCTCTTAAATAATAAGAGAAAATATATCTCTTCATGTACCAAAGTGTGTTCCATATATTTCAGCTACATTTCTGGATTTCACTGTATGTAGAGTGGAATTGTAAATTTACATTTTAAAATTTCATCAGACTAAATTACAGACATGTCTATAAAGAAGTGAAAATAAAAGTAATTTCTAAAGTGGTAAAAAGTTGCATAATGGTTTCCCTTTTTTGTGCATTGAAATAGTCCTGCCTTGTTGAGAGCCTCCAAAACAAATGGAAGGAATATAAATAACACAACATGAAATGTTGCCTTTACATCCCCAAAGCAATCTTTTGCCCCTGGTCCTATACTGATCCTGATTGCAATACTGTAATTTGAAATTTTACTATGTTCATTGAAGAAGCAAAGATTGTAGATGATAGAAAAGATAACTCTCTCTTCAGAAGCAATAAACCCCCAAAACACCAAGGCACTGCTCTGATAAAATTATTATGTTTTGGATATAGTATTGCATTACAATGCTGAAATCAGTTGGTTGTAGTAATGAATTTGGTTTAATTACCTTTAGTCCATTCTTTTTCTCTTTGCCCTTGATAAGCCCAAGAAATACTTGCCTAACTTCAAATCCTAAGTTCTGGCCTTCAGAGAACAGGTACATGACCGAAAATGCAGTGTCTATAGACAGTGCAAGACATTCCTGTCTGCTTCCAAAGCAGCTTTTGTTCTAGCTAGATGTTTGAGGTGAACTTTTCACACCAGTATGTTGTGTTGACATTGCACAGCATCAGTGGTTCTGCCATATAAGTATGTGTCTTGAAGGAATTTGATTTCTACTTGTTGAATATTTTTCAAGGATCTATTTATCAAAACAGCAAAGAAAACCCCCAGAAAAACAAAGAACAGACCCAAGTGCTATATGCTGACAGAATATATAATCTATCTTCACCTGCTCCATGGGAGCTGCCAGTTAACAAAACCCTAGGTCTTTTTGTAGGTTGTACCAAACTAAATGCCAGTCATGATAAAATGAGAAAAAGAGTAGGATAATTATGGCATGCCTTTTAAAAACAGCAAAGAGTGAAGCCAAACATCTTTCAAGGTCATTGAAAAATGCTTTTGTTTCTGCTCTGATTTTCAGAACTCCAAAGTATTTTGTACAGTATGTGCCTGAAAAGATGAATTTAAGACTGTTGATGATAGGCTTCTTTTCTAGCTTTCAGCCCATGAACCACTAAGAAAAATACAGGTCATATACAGTGGAATGCACTCTGCCCTAATGGTTGTTTACCACTGTGTAATTACATAAGATAGGGTAGAGCTTTATCTATTTGCCATTTTTAAAACCTCTTCTGAAAGATCTGAAAATTACGACTACTGTGTATTACTAAACTGTAGTCGGTTTCTGTGATCAGCCTTTTTCTTCAGCCTTTCTCCTGAGAGGATGAGAGAATGGCAGGGATGACATGGTGTGGTTTGGTTTTTAATTTAAAGCATTTTCTGTGGCACATTTATACATGGAACTGTAGAAGTTCCTACAATTTAGTTAGACTGTCAGTAGTGCAGATGTCTCTTCTGTTATGAGGTACATCTGTCATCCTTCCAGATTCTCTTGATGTTCTAGGTGAAAGGGCAGAATAAGTATTTTGAAATTCTAAGGCTGGAACACCTGTGGCTGTTTAAAGTGATGCAAGTTCAGTAGAAGACCATTCCACATTTTATGCCTTACCCCCTTTGTTTGATGTTCTCCACTTTGCCCAACATACTCTGACTGAAGCCAATGGAAACGTTGATAAGGGGTTGTCATGCACGTAAGAATAAGTTTGGAGGGAGTAGGAAATGTTCAGTGGGTCCAGGAAGTAGCCTTTGCAGATGGCACACGAGATTCCTTCCAGCAGAGATGGGGTATAGGTATATAAAAGAGAAAATAGTAACTGTTTATGTTATTCATGCAATTGAACTTAAATCATCCATAGTGCTGTTGCAGGCGTCAGAGCAATTAACAAAAAATTGCCTGAAATAAAATAAAACAATATTAGCTTTGCATGTGCCTCTCTACATTTTTTTCTCCCTCAAATCCAGGTGGTGTCTGTGGCTTTACTCAATGTTTTTCTTGTCTGGAATCACTTGATTGTTACCCACGTGTGTTGAGGCTTTTGCTTGTAAAGTTGCAATATAAAAAATAAATAGATAATATGTTTCAATAATATGTTTTTAACATTTTTCCCCTTTTCATTATAGGTAATACCAACCTACAGACCAAAGCAGGGAGTATCACAGTCGGTAGGTTCTGCCTTCTCTCTGTCTCTCTTGCTGTTACCTTCCCCTTTCTAAAATCTAAATATTCACAGGGGAAGTAAAGAGGAGGTGATTTCACACCAATGTTTTTGCCTCCTTTTCAGGAGTAGCACTGGTAAGTGTGAAGTGTGGCCCTTTCCAAACTCAGCCTTTTGTGGTTGGGCAAGGCACACGATCTCACTGATACCCTGTAGCTGCTGGACTTCACACAAGTTAGACTGAGCCTAGGGATCATCTGGGAGATTAGGATGGGATAAAAGGACACGAGAAGATTCTTAAGTCTACGTCAAACACAGTTGTGCCCTTATTAAGGTAGTTCTCTATCTTACACTTCTTGCTGTCAGTGATTAGCTGCGTTTAAGTTTTATATAAGGAAGCTAATCATTGTAGTATTACTTATTTGGGGAGGTGATGGGAAGGCTTTTGATAATTTCAGTGTTTTCAAACTATTATGCTAATAGTTTTCCCTTCAGAAATGAAAATAGCTCATAAACATTTTTTGGGAACCTGGGCATTTGTATGACAGGGTAACTCAGCTATCAGTTGTGGTATCACTGATACCTTATATCAGTGCATTTTTCAGCACACAAACACCAAAGGGAGAAACTCAAATTCTAATTATTGCTATGGCAGAAGATTGAAGTAACAGAATTGTAGACAAGGCTCAGTGTATTTTTTGATTGTACAAAGATTTCCTCAGGCCCAAATCTTGAAGACTTCTGCTGGTGGTGTGAAGTGTAGTCACTCACTAAGCGTATTTCAGGGACAATCTCTAAGAATTGTTCAGGGACCGTTAACAACTCTTCTTATGTTTCTAAGAGCTCTGCATTAACATTCCTGGAAAATGAATGCAAGACACATTCTTATGAGTTAGTCATTAAACCACAGAATTAAATTCAACTTGCTAGGCTGTTTTTCCTTCTCTTAAATAAACTCATAGTGTATGAAGAGTGGTTAAATAAAGGTTTTTAAGGTAGCTTTTTCCATCAACAGATGATGATTATTTTCCTTAACTAACGAGGTTCAGCTTCAGTATTAAGACACATCTTACAGTTGAAGAAACTTTATTTTTCAGATTTCAATTCTGACAGCACTAGTTAGAGTACTAAATAATACTAAAGAGTATTAAACATCTCTGGAATTTTATGGATTTTTCTAAAGGTAAAAAACTTCTAAGATCCAGATTTTCAACTCTAAAAATGAGAACACCTACTACTCAACCAGTTTGCTCGAGGCCTTATCCCTTATTTCAGTTGCAAGGGACCTGCAGTGATCATCCAGAACAACTGCCTGGCCAAGGGCTGAAGTGTCTTCTTTAGGGGCTCTTAAACAGTGACATGCTTGGGGCATAAGCCCCTCTCTGGGAACCCTGTTCCAGTGTTTGAGCACTCTCTCTGTAAAAGAATGCTTCCTAAAAAAGAACCATTCGCATGCAACCTTTTGCTGGACACCAGGGAGAAAAGCTCAGCATCTCCTTGTGCCCTTCCCCTCCTCAGGAAGCTGCAGAGAGCAGTGAGGTCACCCCAGATTCCTTTTCTCCAAGCTAGACAAGCCACGTGGTTTGGGCTTTTTAGGAGCAGAGTAATTTATCAAAAAGAGACCATGGCCTTTACAACCAATGAATATAACTTAAAATTGGGGTAGAAAATAGATCATTAAGAGGTAAAAGGATAGCCTGGATAATTTAGTTAGGAAAGGAATTGTTTTCATGAGTGATTTCTTTGCTTTGTGTGCATCATTTGTTCTGCTGGGTCCCCATGGTAAGTATGGTCAGGACTGCTAAGGATTTTTCAGTAGTATGTGCAATTTAGTGAATTCTAAATAATAAATTATAGTGAGGTATATTTAGTGAATACATTTCAGTTTCTTTTACTTTTCATATGACAGTATTAGAACAATGAACTAAACCAAGAATATTTGCCAGTTTTCTATCAACACAAAATAGTAGATAGCAGGAATTAAATCTTCATCACACTTAAGATATGTTGGAATTTTATGCTTCCTCCACTCTGTAATCAAATCATAATAAATATTTTGTGTTCCTATAGACATTGATTTTGTCACTGATTTTACCATGAACAAGGTCAGTCTTTAGGTGGTATTAGGAAAAGTAGGTTTTTGCTTAGATTTAATGAAAGATCACTTGTGTTTAATCCTTTCTTTAGTGCTTGGCTGATAAAGTGAAGGGAGAAGTGATATTAAATGTTGCCTTTGTAGGCCTTTCACTCATCTTGCTGTGCAGACTTTCTCAAGTTATGTGATTTAGGTTTTATTCTTCAAGCTCTATTTAATTTTCATAAAACTTAACAAAGACTTTTGTCCTTGCCAAGAACATCTTGCTTCACTGTGCTCGTTTTTCTCATCTTTTTTTCTCTAGTACCAGTAAATTCTTAAACTGCTAAAGCTGCTCAAGAGTGACCATCTGTTCAGTTTCTAGTAAAAGGCTTTGTCCTTGTTCTCCCCCTTGAAAAATCTGGAGAAAAGCTTTTCCCTCTCAGTCCTTAGCAAACTCTGAATTCAAACTATACATTTTTTCCTTATTTTTACCTTCAGGTATTCACATTCATATCAGCAAGCACTGGATATATATTTGAAATTAAATTGCCTTAGATTTTATTGTCATAACCATGAAATATGTATTGTCTCCATTACATTGTTATGTATTTTATCCAATCAGCCTACGCTTCTTAGTATAGGGTAATTTTTCATAGTTGAAATATTAATTTATTTAGATTTGGGCACTTTTTGTTCCTCATCTTTGGGAGTTTTTAAAATCCATTTTCCTTTTATTCCCCTTTATTTGTTAAGAGTTAGAGACACAAACATAAAACAGCATCTCTATGGACTTTGCAGAAGTGATGAACAATTCCATATTTCTTGGTATTCTTACTTGTATCTTAAATTGAATCTTAATCTCTGTCAAGATTAAGGAGAGAGAGTTGGTGATTGGCTGTTACTAAATTTGGTGGGGAATATCTGCAAAAACAGCTTTGCATGAAAACTTCTAGTGATCACTTAAAATGTGCGTTAAAAAGGTTGATGCGTGTCAAATTTTCCATTTCTAATGACTTTGTCTTTTCAACTATTATGAACAACCTTCTAAAAAGTCATTGGTTAAAACTGATCTTTCATTTTCAGTTAGACAAGTAAAACTCTTCATTATTAATGAAGAGGTTTTTTTTTTTGCCAGATTTTGAACAGATCTTCTTTAATACAAAGTCTTGAGATGGCAGAAACATTCACATCCACTTCTAGTTGTTGTTTTCTTTTTAGCCAAAGCCCTTCTCAGTTTCTCAACTAAGTATGGACTAGCTGCCTTTTTTAAAATTACTTTTCTGTCCAAAGAAATCAGCTTTAGCTGTGGGATGAAGATCCTTTTCTGTGTTTTTGCTGTTGTAAGCAATGCACTGATCTTTGGCATCTGTGCTTGAAACCTGGGGTCAGAAAAGCTCCAGATGAGTTTACTTAGAGCTAAAACTGTATGGCAAGCATAAAATATTAATATAATCCTTGTTATGAATAATTAAGTTCATTCTCTCATTAATGCTCTTACTTTTTAAAATGGGAAATTTCATTCAGGTTTTATTTTATTTTAGCTACTTCTAACAGTTTGACTGTTGGGTTTTTTCTATGCATATTCAGAAACCAGTCTCTATCAGTATCTTAGGATTTCTTGCCAATACTTGAATTTCTAGCATTGTCTCTAAAAATACCTCTCAGTACTTTGCTCATGTACAAATATAATTTTTTATGCTACTCTAGAGTTTCTTCATAATTTCTTTACAATTTTTATTGGGTATAAGCCTGTTCAGTAGTTTGAAAGTAAACTCTTTGAGACTTCACTTAACGTTGTAGAAGTATTTAAAATTGGAATACATTGCAAATAAAGACTACTCAAATGTACAGTTAAAGCTTCTTAAAGATTTTCTATTTGTAAAAATGCTTCTTCTCAAAGTTTTAGGATAATAAATTTCTGCTAATAAGACATAACAGTAAATGTAGGCCTCCGTATTCCAGGGTATAGAACAAATGCTGTTTTCCTGCACATACCAACACATTTGTTGATAATTCAGATTTATTGACTTTACAAAGCCTGTGTTCAGTTATTCTGTGTAATAAGATGTTTTAGTGAACAGCTGCTTGGTTTTTGCATGGAGTAGCTTTCTTGGGTAAAGTTCTTCCTGCACAGAGTCTGAGCAAATGAACTCTTTTGGACAAATAAAAGAGATCTCAGTATTCAAGTTTCATGCTTGATTTTCACACAAATATAAAGACATTCCTGTAGAAAGATGTGCACTGCTGTTGGGTTCTTATAGATGGAGAACAGCAGAATTACAGCCTGAGGACCGAGTGTGCCCCATTCTGGACTGGGAAGATACCTTTTTTTTAAGAAACCTGTTTTTCTCTGTGAAGGCTGACATTATGTAAATTACTATGATACTTCTCAAGCACAGAAGAATTGATAAAAATCCATTTGAGGTACAAAGAAACGTTCTTCCAAATGCTTACTTAAAAAGTGAATAATACACAAGTTCTTTTCTTTTGTTTTTTAGATTCATCAGATGGAAGTCTAAAAGCTTCTACGTATCATGGGACAATAGATGTTTATGTCAGTCAATTAAGAAAAGTGGATCTGAAATCCCAGAAAGGTTAGCAAACTAAATAATTTTTTTTTTTTGTGGCAGATTTTGATGTAAAAGAAAAGGAGATAAGGGTTTGTTTTGGGGCTTTTTTATCTATCTGTAAAAAATAGTTTGTGATTGTTCGTTATTTACTTTTTTTTTGCATTATTATTGGAAGATACCTATAAATACTTAAAATACAATAATCTCTGTAAGGGACAAGAATATTTAAGATGGATTATAAGCGTTTGTGTTTTTCAATGTTTTTTTTTTTTTCCTGGTAATATATGCAGCAGAATTTCTGCAGAGCTGACTCAGGTTACAGTGTTCCTTTGCCTTGAGCACAGTTTTCTCCATGATGCTGTGTGTTCAGTGATAACTGGCACACATCCATTTTTTCCTTCCTGACTGAAATGTCCTACTATGAAAATTTGAAGGCAGAAAAACAAAGATGGGAGAGCCTTGCATTACCATTTTTCCTTCATTTTCTCTCCGGCTTACTCATTAAAATTTCTCTTCTTAGATAAAAGTTCACACCTAAAGTTGAATTCATAGTTTTGACATTCTGAAAATATGATACTGTAAAGTACAGAGCCCTGAATACATCTTGTTCATTCTAGTTTGGGAAAAAAAAACGCAAAACACCAAAAAGCACAAAATACAAAAAAATCCAAAACACGCCAAAACACACTAGAGCATTTTTATTCATGACTTTAATGTCATATCAGGCACTTCAGGTGGTTTTAAATGAACATGGTATTTGGTCCACTTCTGTCTCCTGTGAGACAATGCCTGTGCCCTGTTTAAACCTAATGGTTACTCAAAAGGGAACTGATAGTGTCAATGAATTGAAATAATTTTGCATCTTTCTGTGCAATCTATTTTGGTTTCATTAGTGCAAAGAAATTTATTTTTATATTATTTCTTGTTGCCTTTTGTGTCACTTATTTTGTTAAGTTAATGCCTCTTTGAGCTAGAAGAAAAGAGGAATGTATTTAATAAAAGCTAATTAATGTTCTTCTCAGAATATTTTTTGACATCTCTTCTGGCAGCACAGTTTAGTAAAGGCAAAGTTGAAGTTCTGTTTGTTTACCCTGTAAATTCAGAATAACTGCTGACAGCTGCAGTGTAGAAAAAAGTCCCTTTTGTGATAAATGAGCTGCATGTGTGTTGGTTTTTGTGAGTCATCACTGAGCAACTCTCCAAAGAAGACCTGAAGATGAAGGCCTTTTCCCTTTCTTATTCTAAGGCTTTTGTGTATCCAGCAAAATGCAGACCTAAATTATACTGGAAGTTATTTGTTCATCAGAATTGTCACAGGCAAGTGATTCTGCTGAGTCTAAATTGCTTAGCTAGGGTTGCTTTCTGGTGCTACTTAGCTGTTATTCTTACCATGTTCTGCTTAAGCTTCTGGGATGTGTGTCAAGAAACTGTTTTGTGTTTTTCTAAAGTGAATGTTGCAAATAGAGCTAAAAATAAGGAGCACGTAAAAAAGAAACATATTCTAATTTTTTCATGGTTTTCATCTAATGTATAAGAGAGAGCTTTCAAGCTTTGTGACTGAGTTATTCCAAAGATGACTAATGTGGGCAGGTTGGAGGCCCACTCTCTGCCTTTGGCCTGAGGCATAGATGCACATATTTAGGGGAAGCAGAAGTCAGAATTTCTGGTGATAATCTCAAAGTAGACTTATTCAGGCCACCAAAGCTGTGATTTTGCTACTAGTTTACATTTTAGTGATGTATAGTCTAAAGTGGTTGGTCAGTTTTGAGACTGTGTCTGTTGGAGGATGTGAACAGCTGGCCCTAAGCAGTAAAGCAAAGACAATCACCAGTGTTCACAGTAAGTGAGCAATGTCTCATCCTGCCAGAGGAGCAATTTTTTCGTCATTTGCCATGCAGTGACTGGGTTATTTGTCAAGTCTGATGCTCTGTCCTTGCTCAGGAATGTCAATATGCAACTGGAAGATGAACTTAGAGTCATAATACTTGTGAGATCTATTATATTTACTTCTGTTGATCATTCCTGTAATAAGATCCTCTATCAAAAGACATTGCTAGAAGTGTATATCACTATTTATTTTCATGTCTGTGAAGGAAATACTGTGATACCATTTTCTGTATGTGACATACTCTGTTAATGATAAATGAAGATACCTTCATTTATCCTTTCAGTGACAAAAAAAAAAGAGGTTACTGTTTCTGAAGACTTTTTAAAAAACCTAACCAAGCACAACCAAATGATGATTTGATTCAAGTTAGTGAAATAATGGACTATTTCATGCTTTGATCTCAGGATTAAACTGACTAGCTTTCACTTAAATTTATACCAGGTTCAATTACAGTCAAGGTACCTGCATCTCTCAAAGCCTATTTAGAGCTTTCTGGAAGAAAAGTGGATGTGAGCTCAGAGATCAAGTTAAAAGAAACACAGAGTGCCTCTGAAGATGATCATGTGACTCTAAGTGGTAAGGCTTACTAATCTTGGCTTCCAATGAATGTCTGTCTGGCCTAAGTCAAAGGCATCCACATTTCTTTATTAGTTTATTGTCCTTGGCGGCTGCTTGTTTAATCTGCTTCACATTCAGATGTTTGCTTGTGCTGTTGTACTCCCCATGTTACTGGATGACTTAAAAATTTTATTTGGTAAATGACTTGTGAATGTAATCAACTTCTTCTAACAAAAGTCTTAGAGCCAAATTCCTCCTTAGCGCTAGTCCAGTGAATCTGTGGGAGATAATCCAGAGCTGAATTTGACCCATTGCTTTGTTGGCTTAGAAAGTCACACAGACTTTCCTAGGCAATCTGTGATATTAAAAATATAATTAAAAAAATCTGTCTGTTTCTGAGTCAAAGGGGGAAATAAAAGGGATATATGGCATATTTATAAATGTACAGTAGTGCAGGAGATAGGCTGAGAAATGATGAGTGGGAGATGAGAAAAGCAGAAGAAGCTGGAGCTGGAGGAATAGAGAGAGTACATGGAAAGGTAGCTGAAGTTACTGGAAGTATTCTTGTAAGGAGTTTAAAATTGAACTTAGAATCCCAGGTCTTATTCTTTCCTGCTTTAGAAAACAGTTACACAATTCACTGTCAGGGTGTGCATTTCTCTCCCCCACTCCAGATGTGGCTATCTGGAATTTAAGGCTGTTGCTTTTACCAATTACACAGTTTGCTCTAGAGAAAACATTAACTTAATGTGTCTGAGGGCTCCAGCTTTATGTTTGAACGTGTTATGTCAATGTGACCTGATGTGATAGCAGATTGGGTAAGGCTTTGAGTTTTGCTCTGGTTTTAAGCCTAAGAAAACATGTACAAAAAACTCTTTCTTTTCCTCCCCCATGTAAGATGGTAATCTCAAAGTCAGGAAACATTAGAAGTGTAGTTACATAATTTTAGTATGGAGCCTGCTTATATATCTATTCCATTTAGTAGTGGTTATTAAATATAGTTTCTTTAAAAACCATAATTAGAAGTTTTCAGGCTAGAAATCTGTGGAAGGACCCAAGATTCCAGCAAGACTCTGTGGAATAATCACCTCAGCAGTAAAACGAGACTTCTCAGTGAATGAGGACCACTGGCCAATCAATCATCTTGTACTTTGGCAACATTAAAGATAAGAGTGGTGTTTCAAATATACACAGCTGAATGACTTCTCTGGTTTCACAACCCAGTCAGTGTTTGTGTAGGACAGCCATCACTGAAGCAGATGCAATTTTTCAACCCACTGTTCTGTATGGAAATTATCTTGGTACTTGAGGCCAAAAATTACTCTGATTAATTAATTCTCAAATATACACATCTCAAAGGCACAGAAATCATCAAGAATTATGCAAAGGCAACAGCATTAGGTTAATGATTATCAGTTGTTTAAAGAAGTTAAGGCATTACATAACAAGGGAGATACTTCCTGCTTCCATTTCTCTTTACCTTATGTTGTATTCTTTCTGCGGGCAAAGCACCTGCCCCCTCACTATCAGCAATTGCTTTTTCCTAAGGGTGATATTTGATAATTTTCTTGTATAATTAGATTCAAAAATAATTGAAAATCATTTAATACCATTTTTGTATCCTGAGAACATTATTCACTGTTGAAGTTTCAGGTACAAGGTCTGTAGTTGTCCTGCTGCTGTGACTGAAGAAATGTAAAATAGATAGTGAAGAGGGGTTTTGCCAAGTGGTTAAAAGCTGTATCACAAGAGCATGGCAGTTTAGGAGTTTTATGCTTTTGAGTTCAAAGATTAGTTTGAAAACATGATTTTTCAGAAAATCCAATTCTCGTGTGAATAGCACAGGAACTGTGACCTGTTAAGAAGTTTACTTGCCTCTGGGAATATTTGAAGGCTTTAGAGAAAAGGCTGTCCAGTGGGAAGACAGGGCAGAGTTCTTTGACTTGGGTAAACATGCACTTTGTCCTGCACTTTCCTGCTTTAGGAAAGCCTTCCCTACTGCTTTAGAGCAGTTATCATTTACCCACTTCCACACTGAGAGGGCAGTCAGTACACTACAGTCCCACAAGCCCTCATATCCAGGGTTTTTCCAGATAGCCAAGGAATAGAGTGGGATTTAGTGAAAGCAAAATGATTGAAGTCTTGAGTGAGAGCTCTAGAGACAGAGGGATGAGAGTGTGAAAATGTGTTTTGCTGTTTTAGGAAAAGAAGGGACTTTCCTGCGAAATTGAAACTCTTGCTGAGAAAGGGAGAGAACTAGAGAACAGTGACAGGGAGTTTATTCTTTGAAGCAATTTGCAAAGGCAAGGCATCTATTTCCATTGGCATCAGTAGGTAGTCTTAGAAGTAGTATGTATGGTATAATGTAATGTTACAGAAACAGAGTTCATACTAAGCACTGGTCCAGCTTCCATCAGTGAAAGTGTTTGGCTGTTTGCCTTTAGAATGCTTGAGTAATTACAGTAATTTCTAATTGCAATCATGTCAAGGTGTTCTTTCTTTTCCCTGGCAAGAAGGGAAGCCCTTACTGCTCAATTTCTCCCTTTTTCCTGTCTCCAGGTCTGCCTGTGTTCTTAAACCTTATGCCTATGAGTAATTAGCTATAGGTACTACATGTGGTAAGAGAAAGAGTAGCAGGCTGAAAGGTGTTAAATATTTAAGCAGAAAAGGAGCTTAGGAGACATTATGTCAAAGGAGTTGCAAACATGTTGAAGGTCAAGGTTAAAGTTCATATAATTTTGATTTACATGCTTTTTAGGCCATTTTCCAATAAGTTAAGTTCAAAGTATGGGGATAGGAACAATTTCCTGTGTAGTCCCAAGAGAAGCGATATTTAAATAATATCAGGAAACAGTAGTGTTGCACTAGTGAAAAAACCAGCATATTAACATGATGGTTCTGTAAAACTCAAAATAATCCTTTGGCTTTACATGGCATTAGTAATACTTTGCTGGAATGTGTCCAGTTTTGAGTACTGTGCTTCAAACTGTAGAGTATCTAAAGGAGAACATGTGATCAGTCTTAAAATCATGATTAATGAGAGAAGACTGAAAAGTTGTGGTTTTGTCTCAAAAGAGAAGACAAAGGGAAGAGAAGATGCATTTTTCTAGTATATAAGAAGTTGCTACAGAGTAATAAAGAAATAAATTGTTCTGTCCCCTGGCAATAGGACTGAAAATTATAACTTGACCTTATGGTAAAGGAAAGTTAGTTAAGTAGCAAGGTAAACTTCCTTGTAGCACTTGTCTGGGGAGGCAGTAGGACTATCAGTACTGTACTGCAGGTTGTGAAGACCAGGTGATGTGAGCACCTCAGACCAAATTCACTGCTTCCTCAGGAGAGGCTTTCAGCCCTGTTTTCTCTTGTCTCACGTTGCTGTGACCATCTGCTCCCACCCACTCCACAGTAACACAGGAAGGTTATCAGGCATGTGGGTGGATGGGGACTAAATGAAATGCAGCCACTGGACACACTGCAGCCCCTTGGTTGCCAGCTTGTGTGTTGACCACTGTAAACTTGCTGGAAAAAGTCTTGCAGTCATTCAGAGACTTTTGAGTCGTTGTAGCTAATGGAGTAAATTTCCAAACCTAATTGTCTGGAAAATAAACTATATAAATCTCATCTCTGAGTGGTGCCAGGGACTTGCCTGATTTTTGCATGTTTCTTCATCTCTGTCCCAGTTCTAGTGCCAAGTTCATATCCAGTGGCAACTTTTCACCTGATGCCATCTGCTTGGTGCTGAGTAATCTTTTAACTTTACAGGCACTTCATCTGTTTTGCAGCAGCTGTGTGAGTTTCCATGGTAAAAGTCCCACCATGTCCCACCATGTCCCAGGTGCTCCTCAGAGGCTGTGGATATTTGTCATTGTTATTGTGCCTCCCTGTTTTTACTTTCTCAACTGGCAAACCTCTTTGGTTTTTTTCTGTCTTTATTCAAAGAGCATATGCTTTGGGAGTTATTGTTTTTTCCCAAGTCAAGACATACTTGCTCCCAGTTGTTGTCAGCATGACAACAATTGCAGCAGTTAACAGGGCTTTCAGGTTTTGGTACTAACTCCATCCCAGCTGCAGCACAAGAGCTTTGCTAAGCCACCTGAGAGCAGTGTTCCTCTGAGCCATGCCTCTGGTGACCATGCAGGTAATAGGACTCTCCCATGTTAACTTAGGCCTTCCCTCAGATGTGTATCCAGGACATGGAGAGGAAATCCTCCATTGACTTCTCTAACTCCTTTTCCCCTGTGAAAATGTTCAGGTTCACATTGCCTCTACGTTATGGGTTGATCAAGTATCCAATTATTCCTTTAATACTGCAGAACTTCTTAGCTGGCCTCCCTCTTCCTGTGCCTCTGGAGAGTCAGCCTGTCTGTAATTACCAGATTCCTTTGAAAAGATGGACATTGACACTACTGTCCTGTCTGACTTTTCAGGTTTCTCTTATTAACATGCTTCAGGTCCTCTCATCCTGCCTGGTTCTCCTCATAGATTGTGGTGAGAAGCACCTTTCTCCTTACAGCAGTCAACCCAGGCATTCACTGAAATATTAAAACTTTAACATCTGCCTGATGTTCCCTGCTGGAGCAAAGGAGATCTAGACAGATGTTTCCTGCCATCAGGAATAATTACTTCTCACTGTTCACTCAGTGGTCCCTCATACAGTAGTACTGGGAGAGCAGCCTATGGAATGCTGTGCCCTTCCCTTTAGGATTGCTTTAAGGCCAGTGTGCCAGAGTGGGCTGACTGCCTGAGTTTCTTATACCAAGCACAAAGCTTTATGGATTGGATGTTTAAGAGTCTTCATTATGAGAAATTCTCTATTGTTTACTCCAAGGTAATGTCTGTGTTTTTAGCTGCCTGGAGTTCAAGGGTTGAATACAAACACAGCTGAAGGAGCAGTGAATAACATGAGACAAGCAACGTGCCTTTAAAAGGGAAATAACTGAAAGCTTGTATTTTGTCGGTCTGCTGAAACTTCAGGTTTTATCTGAAGCTTACCAGCTGCCCAAGTGTAGAGCTCCTTCTCCCACTGTGCAGCTGTCTTGGGTTTGTTGCAGTCAGCATTGCAGTTCTGATCCCAGATGTAACACTATCTGCTGTTATGGCCCCCCCTGTTTTGTCTGTTCTCAAGGCACTTCAGAACTTTCCTTCTTTCTTAGAAGCAGTTTTTATTGACTCTTGGCCATTAGAATTGAGTGGGAAGAGCTTTGTTTTATAATGTCCCTCTACACACTGCCCTCTGTGAAGCCTTGATCCTTAAGCAGTATCTTAAAAAAATAAACAAAGACCCAGGTTGTATCTGGAAAAGATTACATTCCTTTGAGTCAAATAGAAAGTTCATCCAACTTTTATTAAACACATTAGATGAGATGCTATCCTACAGATTTTTATTGCTTTCAGCTTGCATTCAACTCAAGCTGTTCACAGCCTTTTGATATATACCACAGCACTAACGCTACCAATGAACAACACTTAAAATATGATCCTCTTCTTGTGTTTTGTGGTATGAAAATAGAGCTCTCAACTTCTCCAGTCTCTAGGAAGACAAGTAAATACACAGTCAATACTTGACTGTATAAAGTTTTGCAAAGTGTTACTTTCCTTTAAACACCACAAGGAGTTCAGTTGGGGTTGGGGGGAACACAACCTTTTCCCTGGGCATTAAATTGAAAAGGTGGCCACACAGCATGATGGTGTATCTGTCTTCTGATCTCGTGCTGCTGTCTTGACTGGTGGGTTTTGAAATTAATCCCCCCCGCCCCTTTCTCAGTCCATGGGGCTGTTTGCTTTTGTGATTTAATCAAGCTAGCAAAGTCTTCCTCAAAATCCACTTATGTTCTCACAGTGTTCAGAGTACCAGCAGTGAGTACAGTTAAGACCCAAGCGATTGTCAAAAGGTTTTCAACTAAACCTTGTTGCTTGATTAGTGCCTCATACCCAGAGCTATTTAAATATCAGAAATAACTTTGAACCTTCTACTAGTGATGGGCTTAATAATCTTAGTATTTGCCTCACAGGCAAATTTCCAGAAGAAGTATAAGGAACAAAACTTTTTCTTTTACATTCACATAGCAAAAACAAAATGTGAAACAGCTCAGACAGTAATGTAGCTTTAAAATGGCTCTTGTAAATTTGTTCCTATGTTCTCTAAACTCTCCTTTAACTTTTTTTGCCAAGATGTAAGCAGTGCATGAAACCATTTACAGCACTGATTCGTGCTTCAGTGTTTGTTTCTTGTACAGAAGTACAAGCCATAGTCACAAAAACATGAGCGAGAGGAGCTGGGACCAAGCACTCCAATATGCACTTTCTGGAAGTGTATCTTTGCTTACATTTATTGTGTCCTCTCTCCCTAGGAGAAAAAGCGGTATTTTTAGTGTTCTACAACTCTGTTACAGGATCAGCTGAAATTTTTCTTTATATTTCTTCGTTGGTTCAATTTCTTATCACCTGAAGGTTGTTTCCTGTTTGAAAACCAGACTGATGAAATGTTTTAAGGGCTATCTATGCTTGAAGGACAGATTCTGTTTTAACTTTCGTTCTGTACTCTCTGATACAATACTATTGAAAATCAGTAATTCAATTTTAATGGATTCCATAACCAACACATGTGTCCAACTTGGTGATTCATCACAGATTTAAGTCTCCAATTAGATAGTGAGTAGGTCTGAGGATTCTGCTTTACTGTAGGAATGATACTGACACTGAGTATGATTGAGACTGCTGCTGTCTGGAGCAATGAGGAATGCAGAAATTGTACTAGGACATCCCCATGGAGACACCTGAAGGCATGTTGTAGTCTAATAACAGGGGACACTGAAGTGACTCTGACATTGTTGGACTTCTCTGAGAGCTCTGTACTTCCAAACCATATCTCAACATATTGTGAATTGCTGTGGGTTTGGCCCATGAACTTAAATGAATCCCACATAGAACTGCTAAAGCACTGAAACGCTATTGAAAAGTTCTGGCACGTAGGCCTGAGTTGTGGAAACCAATGCAGTGATGTCAGTTGGAGTTTTGCCACTGTTTGCTGTGGCCAAAATTTAATTTCAGCTGTGTTACAGGTCAGAGCAGAGCATGTTTGCAAAGTTGGTTCAGAATCTGCTTTGCTGCCATCCTCTTGCTATTCCAGGCTCAAATTAGTTCTAAACTTAGAATTCACACATAATGAACGCTAAAGTAATAATAAATGATATTTTGTGAAGATAAACCAAAGTGAAGGTTGATCTTGTGATAAAGGCACTGATTTGGGACTTTAAGGATCCAAATTTAATTCCCTATATGGACACAAATCTTTTGTATAAATTTGGAAGGTCGCTTATTGTCTCTTGGCCTCAGTTATTTAATTTTTAAATGACACTGAATTGAACTCTCTTTTTTGTTATACAGTGAGCTTTTCAGAGCATGGCTGTGAATACAAAGTTTATGTGAAACACATAAGAAGACATATACCTCAGTGTTGTGGGGGTGGGGTTTAGGCCATTATCATAAGGAAACAGTAATAGTAGCAAAATGTCAGGTTATCTGGACAATGAGGTCTTACTATGCCTCTTTTCAGTGTTTACAATAACAATTTAAAATCTTTGAAATTACTTAGCCAGATTAGTATCTCATGTAGAGTCATGGTTTAACCAGAACTGGCTGTTGAGCACCAGGCAGCCACTCACTCCCCACCAGTGGAATGGGGGAGAGAAGCAGAAAAGTAAAAGTGGGAAAATTAATGGGTTGGGATAAAAAGACTTTGTGATTAAGACAGATGGATAAAGCAAAAGCTGTGCACACAAGCCAAACAAAATAAGGGATCCTTTCACTACTTCCCAGGGCAGGCAGGTGTTCGGCCATCCCCAGGAAAGCAGGGATTTATCTCACATAACAGGTACTGGGTCAGACAAATGTCATAACTCTGAATGTCCCCTGCTCCTCCTTCTGCCAGCTCTGTTACAGAACACAACACCATACAG
The DNA here is from genome assembly GCF_052056855.1 of Sturnus vulgaris. Taxonomy (NCBI): domain Eukaryota; kingdom Metazoa; phylum Chordata; class Aves; order Passeriformes; family Sturnidae; genus Sturnus; species Sturnus vulgaris. The sequence continues at coordinate 62,638,569 of NC_142247.1, read as the reverse complement.
TTCAGAACATCCCTTTGGTCATTTGGTCCTGGTTCTGTCCCCTCACAGCTTATTGTGTGCCCCCAGCCTCGTCACTGGCAGGGCAGTATTAGAAGCAGAAAAGGCCCTAATGCTGTGAAAAGGCCACTCAGAAATAACAGATTTTGTATATTGTCAGCACTGTTTTCAGCAGAAGTCTAAAACATGGTCCATCCTAGCTACTATAAAAAAAATTAACCCTATTCCAGAGAAAACCAGTACATGTAGGGTTTGTGTGGCAAGGTTTTAGTAGTGGGAGGGGCTCTAGGGATGATTCTGTGAGAAACCTGCGAGAAGCTTCCCCTGTGTCCTACAGAGCCAGCCTGCTCCAAGGTGGACCCACTGCTGGCCAGGGCTGAACCCATCAGTGATGGTGAATAACACAGTTAAAGGAGAAAAACCTTGCTGCACACCAGCAGCTGGAGAGAGGAGTGAAAATATGTGGCAGAAAGAGCCCTGCTGATGTGCAGGCAGTGCAGAAGCAGGGGCAGGAGGTGCTCCAGATGGCAGAGTAGAGATTCCCCTGCAGCCCCTGGAAGGGTGCAGAGATCCCTCTGCAGCTTGTGGAGGACTCTATGCCAGAGCAGGGGAAGAGCATGAGGAATTCTCCTCCTGCAGAGGAAGGAGTGGCAGAGATAATGCATGAGCTGACCAAAACCCTCATTCTTCATTCCCCTGTGCCCCTGGTGGGGAGGAAGTAGAGAAATCAGCAGCTGGAACAAAGGGAGGAGTGAGTGGGATATGTTTTTAAGATTTGGCTTTATTTCTTATTACCCTTCTCTGATTTGATTGGGAATAAATGAAATTAATTCTTTTCCCAAGTCGAGTTTGTTTTCCCTGTGACAGTAACTGGTGACTGAACTCTTCCTGTCCTTATCCTGACCCATGAGCCTCTTATTATATTTTCTCTGGCCGATTCATTTGAGGAATAGAATGCTAGAGTTGCTTTGGGTACCTGAAATCCCACCAGGGTCAAGCCACCATAAGATGTTTCTAAGCTTAGAATAAAAAGTGCAGTACTATATAATAAAAACCACTACTCTATTGTAAAGATGTATTATGGGAAATTAGATTAATGCAAAAAAACTGTACCAAGAAGGAAATGTCAGAAGTCTTTGCTAAAAGTACACAGATTCTACCAAATTAAAGTGCTATAAGTGCTTCCAGGGAGCTTGGAAAAAATGACAATGTGTAGATGAAATATTTACTGTGTGTCAAATTAAACTAAAACAACTCTCTTTTCCAGGTCACATGAATCAAAGGGATGAAACAGACAAATGGATTAAGGCTGACACACAAAATGGCAAAGTGTATCTTAAAAGCCAAAGCTGGATCCAGTCTGTCAAGCTGAAAAGTTCTTAAAGGTGAAAGAAGCCAAAGAGATTAAATCAAGAAACTACAAAGGAACATTTCTGTAAAATTATGAAACTTTTTGGATGATTATTCTTAATATAAAAGAGAAACTATTAAAAATGAGAGCATTTTAACCCAACATTTGCCTGTGACAGTGCTGGTGCTAAACAGTCTGGTTTACTATTAGTGCCTTTTAAGAATGATATGATCTTACATATTCAGAATTTATATGACTTGACCCACTTACTGTATCAGTTTAAAAGCTGATAGCTTTCAAACAAAAGTTTGGAGATGTCATTTAAAAATTAAAAAAAAACATTTTCAACACTTCCAAGGTGACATGCTTTGCAAGCTCTGTTATACTTTCAAATTAAATGTCTCAATACTGTGGGAATTATGCAAAATGCAGAGAATTTTCTTCAACCAAATTGTATCAGGGATAGGAAAAAATCACTTTCAGTGTAGTTCTTATGTGGTCTTCTTATTTGGTGTTTGAACCCTGAGCAGTTTCTGCCTGGGCAAGGGGTACTCTCTGTGTAAAAATATTTCTGTGAAATGGCAGAACTTGCACCGTGTCATCCTGAACCTCTGGTTTGTGGATAGGAATAAGAACTCCAGCTATGTCTACTACTGCTCTTAAAATAAATAAAAGTGAATGGATCTGGCTGATTTCAAGGAGGAACACTTCTCCAACTGGACTTCAGGGGAGAGTCCCCATGAATATTCCCCTGAAGGAAAAGCTGCCATAGAAAGGAAGTGTTGCCCCTGTAAATGAGAACTGGAATCTCTTTGTTTGCAGTGACTCAGACCCCTGTCCTGCAAAGCTGCCAGGCAGCTCTTGGAGGCAGGAAGGCAGAGGAGGGAGGTGAGGGGAGCAGGTAGACCTTGCACAAGGGCAGGCCCAATTTTTGTGGAGGATTCTGTGTTACTGAAATATAAGCACACAGTAAAGTAAGTGGAGCTTTTAAAAGCCTTTCCATACCTCTCTATGGCGCCTTATAAAAGCAGTTGTGAAATTCATGTTTTAAGCTGAAATGTAAGAATCCCTGCCAGCTGAGGAGGTGGTGAGGGGCAGGAGAGAATTCAGACTGTCACCTCAGGCTATAAGTTGTATGTATGTGTATGTATTGTAAGTCATAATGGTAAATTATGAAATTAACTTCTCCTTTGCCATAGGATTCTGCAGGAGGTATAATTGCCCCTGGCTAATGGAATTCAAGAGTCAAAGGCAGCATATCTACTGTAACTCAGGGTGGTTAAAAACTCCACTTCCTGTTTACTGTTGTGTGTACTGTTTGTTGGGGTGAGGTGGGCACTGATGCATATGACAAATTATATGTATTTTTAATATAAACACTAATATATAAAACATTTTTAATAGTATTACTAAAGGCATTACAATATTATTAGACATGAGTTATTATGATACTTTTTAAAGTTACAAAATTATTAAATTATAATGGTTTTGGATATCCAGAAAAATATTTGAAATTATTTCTATGCCCTGCTGCAGCCAAAGTGAAAAAAGCACCTCAAAATTCACACCACGTGAAAATATAAAAACAGTCTAGTAGATCCCTTAAATGGTCCCATTATTCATCTGAAATACAAAGCCTGACAGCCTCTGAGATTAAGATTGTGTTAAGGGAGAACATAGTAAGAAAACATGTTAGTTGTTCCATATTCAGAAGAAAGCAAACCCAGGCTTTGAATTCATTAATTTTCTAAATCTTGCAAGAATTGAACATCAAGATTGTTAGTTACTTGCTTAAAGAAGTTTAAATCAACCAGCAGAAAAATTGTGCTACCACTAAAAGCTACTGCTTCATTCCAAGTTGGTACATGTTGAGACTAGCCAGAATGTTAATATAAAGATCAAGAATGAGTTGAAGGAGGACAAATCCTTGGGAGTTTCCCCAAAGGCATTGAACAGTGTCTTCTTCTGCCATAATGAGGTGAAACTGTATTTTTCTCTAGAAAGACTAGTAGGTTATCAGCAATTAGAATTTGAATCCCTTGTGTGCTCATATATCTTGTCCATTTGATGAGAAGACATTCTTGTAACTGGAGCAAATTTATACTTTAACACTTTTTTCTCCTGTGCTCCCTTTAATATGATTCTCCTGCTCTTGCAGCTGCTGGCCAGCCCCCAGTTCAGACCTGCAGACATGAACATCAGCTTGTTTAGAGAGCTGGACTCAGCCCAAGAGGCTTTTATGAGAATGAGGGCTCTGGGTGCACAAGTGACTGTTGAGAAGTGAAGAACTGTGCATAAATGTATGGATGTAGTTGTGTATTAAAGAATCTGTAGTCACTACCTACTCACTGCTCTCAATTCCTCAAGAAGGTTGTACTTGATGAGTACCAGCCACATCAAGTGTGAAGTTCTCTGGGGAGCCAGAGTGTTCATGTCCTGGAGAGGTCCTTCATGGCAAACAAGAACCTCAAACACATGCAAATTTATTCACTGCTTACTCTGCACGGGACTACAAAACTTACATTATTGAAAGGAAGGCAGCCTGAATCAACATCTGAGCTATAGCAGTGCTGTCTGAGTGCAGCTGTCTTGCTTGAAGGCATTCATACTCCTGTGAGAAAGATTTGCTATGCTTCCTTACTAATGCAACAAATGGCCTTTTATTAAAGAGTGATTAGTTTTAATAAAAAATAACACAGTGGTCTTTTCATGCTCTGGAGAAAAGCCCTTGAACTGTAGAGATGTTGCACAATTTCTTCATTTTTCATTTTGAAGAATTTGTTTTTTCAGGCTTTGATCTGTGTTTTTTGGTGAAGGTGGTTATGTTACCATCCCAGACACATCCAAGCCAGGAAGGAGGGTCAGCATCATTATGTTCTTGTTTCTCCAGTTCAGCTGTGTATTTCAAGCTTGTCTACAACAAGAGTTTGAAAATAATAATGACAAAATAATTTTTTTCGGAGGCTGTTTTTACAAAGAACACTAAAAGCAGTTTAATGAGGAAAAGTTCCTTGTTTTAACTAAAGCCATCAATATTATAAGGGTGTTGTGGAAAGTAAACCAGAGGATAATTGGTTAGGTCACAGAGTCACAGGATGAATTATGTTGGAAGAGGCCTCTGGAGAGCATTTCAACATGATGTTGCTTTAAATGTATCCAGCTAGACCAGGTGAGTCATGGCTTTGCCGGATGAGTTCTGAATATCTTTAGGGATGAGGGTTGCACAGTCTCTGGGATCCTCTTCAAGAGTTTGGCCAGCTTCCTGGTTAAAAAAATTAAATCTTCCTTGTAATCAGAATGTAATCAGAATTTTACATATGCCACATGTGCTATCAATGCACCTTTGACAATGGTCTGGCTCTGTCTTCTGTGTACTCTGATGAGAGCTAGAGACAGCAATAATGTCTGCTCCATCTTGAGCCTTCTCCTGGGATTTACCAAAACAATTGTCTAAAGGTTTTTCATATGTTACATGCTCCAGCACTTTAATAGTCTTGATGGTCTTATCCACACTTGCTTTAGTGTGTCAGCATCTGCCTGAACACAGATCTGAGTAGGGGATGCCACTGGAATAATAACATTCTCCTTGGAAGAAAATAAAAAATCAAACGAGATAAATAAAACAGCTACATCCAAAGGTATTACAGCATCTCCAGGGTGTTTTCTCATAGCTCTGCTGGAAGGCTATAGTAACTGTGCAGGTCCCTCTCTCTGGTTTTCTATTTGAACCAGTGCCTGTGGCACCTCCAAGTATTTTTACCCTTTCCTCATTCACATTCTGCTTGCTTTTTGGCCAGTCTCTCTACTGTAGTTATCTTCTGTCACCCACCTCTTTGAACGTGTATTGTTTCAGAAATGGAACTGAGTACACAACAGGCAGTGCTTTATGGTTACATGCACTGGCACTGGCCCTGGACCTGCCTCAAGGCTGTCTTTTGTAACTTTTGTGACAGCTAAACCAGAAGAGAGTTGTCTGTGATGCCCAAACCTACCCATGACCCCTCAAATCTCCCTTAACATTTTGTGGCCACTGCCCTTTTACAGCATTAGAAGACAGAGCTAACAAACTAGATCAAAATTTGAGAAAATCAGGCCTCCTGAGTGAGATACTCTAAAAAGAAGACTCCTTGTCTTCAAGTCTCCCTCCTTTTTCAGCAGTGTCAATCCAGCAATTTTTGTTACCTTCCCAAGTTGAAGAAAATGAGCCCACCACTTTCAGTCTTGTGAATGTGTCTTTCTTTCCATGCCTTGTGTGACCTGGCTGCCAGCCTGGTCCTGCTGAGCAGAGCACCCTCCTGCCCAGCCTCCCCCTCACCAGCTCTGTGCTCCAGAACCCCCCTGTGCTGAGCCTACTCCAGGGCTCCTGGGCAAGAGCCAGCTCTGCATCTCCCATCCTCTACAGGAAATTCAACCTGATCTGGTGTGTCACAGCCACAGCAAGGCAGTCTTTCACCCTGCTGGCCAAGCTCTGGAAAAATATACAGCATCCAGACAATACTAGAAAAAATGCAAATTGATGTGCCCGATTATCTGCCAGTAATGCTGCTACAGTGTTTTTTGCGTTTGTTTCCCAAAAATAGAAATGCTGGAGATGGTTACAAGAGATGTGCCCAGCTGTAATGCTTGCACCACTACAGCAGGAAAGGGGAAGTGGGCAGGAGTGGAAAAGGGACAAAATTACTGAAGCAAGAAGGGCTTGTTTCAACCACTGCAGGATATTTTTTTAATGAAAAGTCCAACACTGACACACTCTATGAACCACATGAACACAAGGCTGCATCTGTTTTTATATTAGGGAGGCCTGTACCATTGAGGAATGTGTGCACAATTTATATGAGCTATAAGCTCTGACCTATAAAAAATCAACTCATCCAAGTCCAGATTCCTGTTTTTCATGGAAACTGCAATGTATAGCGGCTGTCTGAAGCATGTATAAGGGGAGCTGTTACTATTTTTTTGGAACTTATGATGTCCCCTGCCTGGAGCTACAGTTGAGTGGTTTGCCAGAAGCAGCCATTCATTAATCATCAACACATGGTAAAAGGATTGTTTATTTAAGATATACTGTACTATGACAGAGCCTGTTTATTTTATTTATTTATTTATTTGTTTACTGTCTTAAATGAGCACATTGATGAATAAAAGTATCTCAGCCAATAATTACAGTTATCTTTGGCAAAACAACTATCTCTTGGTATAAGTCAGACAAAAGTACTGGCCCAAACACCAGGCTTGAGAAGCACTGGAATACCTAACTGAACCCTTACCCAAAGTTTGAATCCATTTCACTGAGAGAGGGTAACTGGGAAATACAGTTCTGCAACATGGTCTGAATCCTGAGCCATTCCAAAATTCATCAGTTTTTCAGAATCACAGAACGTGCAGAGTTGGAAGGGACCCACCAGGATCAAGTCCAACTCCCAACTCTGCACAGCACCATCCCCAAACATCACACCATGTGCCTGAGAGCATTGTCCAAACACCTCTTGAGCTCTGCTGTGACCACTGCCCTGGGGACCCTGTTCCTGTTTGACTGGGTCCATCATAATAAAAAGCAGAGGTTTTGAAAAAGACTTCTTGAGATGAGGTTCCAGCAGCCAAACAACAGTAAAAAGTAATGGAAAACAAAAACTCAAACATAGGAGAAATGTTTATAGTGCAAGTACAGGAGAAATTAAGCAGGTGGAGGCAGGGAGCTAATGGGAAGAGCAGGAAGCATCCCACAGTCATGCTCCAGGTTACAAAATGTTGTAAGACTACATTGGATCTGAAGTATTCTGAGGTGTATGTCAGCTGCAGTAGTTTTAACATTTTATGGCATCCAGTTCCTATGCACTCAGTGGTTGAAATATGGCACTCCAGGAGCCTCTGTGTCACTTCCAAAAAGAGATTTACAGCCAGTGAGAAGAGAGTACTGTATTTTTGTTGCTTATTAAACAGAAGATTTAGGATTAATTGTTGTTGGTCTTTTACCAAATCATGCGTAGGAGGTCTTAATTTCTGATTTCATGGTTATTGGATCTTTCCTTCCTTGAAACCTGAACATTTGGATAACACCTAAGAAATTCTGCTTTTTCAGGAAAAAAGGAGTTCTTACAATCTCCTTTCTATCCAACAACAGGCATCAGAAAACACAACAAAAACAAACAAAAATGAGTCTTCTCCAAGTGTCAAATGTATTTTGTAACTATTATGACCTAATGTAATGTTCGTTTAAAAGACAAAAATTGTAAGAGTTTTTGAGGAGTTACTTGTTAATAGTGTAGTCATGAGTTTAGCAGAAATGGGACCAGTTTTATGGTAGTGCAGATAAAAAAGAGGGAAGCACCTCATTTTGCTCTCAAAGAAGATATTTTGGGGGAACCAGACTGTTACAGATGAGATGTAGTTTGGGGAAAGCACAAGACGAGCTGGCTTCTCTGTCAGTGACACGTTTCCTTTATCATTTTGCATCTAGAAATGTTAACACAGAAAGTTTTACAGGGAACAGAAACATTTCTCTAAAGATGCCAGTGTGTTATTTCCTGTAGGAGTAGTCTTAAGCAAGTCAAACTGACACAGCCTTTTCTTACATTTTAGAAAGCAGTGAGTTAGGCTTCTTTTCCTCTAGCAGAAGAAATCAGTTGTACCAGTAATATGTACTTCCACATTAGATTATCCATGATTCTTTCTGCCATTTTGAAACTGGATTAACTGAAAGGTCATTAGCCTCTGGATACAAAAATATGCAGCAGGGTACCAGGCCACAGACCTTTTCTTTCTTCTAACATTTATTAAACCAGGAAACAGGGCAGCATGTTGGCAAATATAATCTCAAAATCTACCTAATACTGGAAAAAATGAACAATTGAAAGTCCATAACTGTTTCCTATGAAGCTGCGTTGGACTGAAACTTGAAGAACTTTGTGGCTCCACATGTTTTCTATTTTAATCTATCAAAACAGTAAAAATAATAAAAAAAAGAAAAATAATGTGGCACAATACAAGAGATATGACTCAATACTTGCAAGGTTTACTCTATTAAGAAATGTCTGCTAGGACTGGTTAGTGTTTAACAATAAATAATGGGGAATTCCTTTGGAACAATGAAGTAGTATTTTTGCCATAGATATTTTAGGGCAACTTTAAACTAAAACCATTTTTCTTCTATTGTTTATTTAGAACCTAAGCCACTAGCATATTTAATTCTCCAGATGAATGTGATTTTTACATAGATGACATCTTCCATCTTCTTAAACAGGGAATGAAATGTCTCTGCAATGTAGGTTTCACACCCAGAGAACATAAATTACATCTGAAACCAGCCATTACCTTCTATGAAAATCTAAGAACCTGAATATGGTTTTAAGAGTTAGTCTGAAAACAGAGAATGAGGGCCCACTGTTTGTCTTTCTGACAATCTGTTGCTTGTCATTCATTACTAAAAACATACAGGTTGTGAAAGAAACACATAGTTTTATAGAAATATGTGACAGCGACAATACTGTAGTTGCTTTTGATGTTGTTGAAACGCTACTGCAAGATAACTAACTATAGAATCATGCCATATTTTAGTGTGATTTTGATGTAGTTATTGGCAGAAGATACATTTTTTATCATCTTTGCCATATTGGCCTTGAATTGCAATTTAAAAAACCATTTTCCTAAACTGGGAAACATGCTGGATGTGGAACATATCTGAATCTAGCTGTGAACTCCCTTTTGTCTTCTGAATATCATCCCATCTGGATGCAGCCAGTATATTCTGTGACCTGGCAAAGTCTAGGGTGGGGTGTCTTTGGACCTGTTGGAAGGAATAAGCAAAAAATGTTTGGGACTACATTATTCTGCATAATCAATCCACCTAGTAGGTGTTGTCCCAGACTCAAATGGAGCAGGATAGGAGTCTCCTATCACTGAATATATGGTGTAAAGAGTTAGAGACTGAGGCTGGCAAGAAAAAGAACCATGTGCTGTCCAGAAAATGAGACTCAAGAAAATAAAATTGGCAAAGTTTACCTAGTTATAAACATAACAAAAAGGGCAAAGATAACACTGGGCAGAGACGTGTGTCTCATGGTTGCTTTTTTGTTTTGCAGAGATGTGTAACTCTCCAGGGTTATCTTTAAAGTAAAAATAACTGATTGGGAAATTCCTTGGCTGAGTTAGAAGAGTTTAATCAAGACCTTTGGAGAACCGATTGCATGTGGGACTCTGAGGCAGAGGCATAATCCTGGGTCATCCCAGGCCACAATAATTCAAATGGGTTTCTGAGAAATTGTGTCAGCTACTTGATGATGGCTCACCCAACACAAATTGTAATTTGCACAAATTACTTATTCCATTGCATCTCACTTCTACAGGAAGATGATCAGCAAGCAGAATCAGAAATGGCTGACACACTCTTGCTGCTCTAAACAGAGATATGAAATCATGGAATAAGCAAATCAACAACAGTAAACGGAGGATAAAAGAAAATCCCTTGAGGTTTAATATGAGAAAAACCATAAATCAGAAAATTAGGAAGCGATTAAATGAACCTGAATTGATTTAATTCTTTTTTTTTCAATCACTACTGTTGCATACCAATCCTTCAAAGCACCTTCTGTATCTAACAAGTGTTTAATTAGAAGTAGAGATATTAAGGAGGAAGTTCTGAGATGACATTGAGAAAACTACATCTGAGAGAAGTGAAGAAAATAAGACCAATGACAGCAGAATTGTTTGTGGTAAGGCAGGGAAATAGTAGAGGAGGGTTTGGAAATTGTGAAGCACACTGGAAATACCTTTTGAGTTATGAAGCATATGTATTGGTCTTGTGGTCTCTAAAGTGACCATTACACCCTGGAATGGTTTAGCAGGAAGTACAGTACTAACAGAGGACTTAGAGTACATTTAGAGCTCTCCTAGTATAGGCTGTGTATACAGGATGGTATTATATATTTCTTACTCTAATAAAGTTTTATTAAGTTATTTACTCAGATATATCAACCATGTCTAAACTTCAATTCCTTTCCATTTTCAGGCCCTGTGGCATACCTGGCCACTGTGCTGTTCTAGGTGTACAGGTCTGGTCTGTAATACTCTTAACCCCCGTAGAAGGGTGGACATTGAACCCACATCTTTTGAGACTCACAGGTGAAAAATCAACTCCCTGCTCAGGTCTCCCAATTTCTAAGAAGGGTAAGAAGGAAGGCACTGGCATTTAAAGGCCCTCCAGTTTCACTTCAGTGCCTGGTAAAATTCTAGAGGTTATTCTGAGAATAACTGAAAAACATTTGGGAGACAATGCAGTCACTGAGCACAGCCAGAATAGGCTCACAAGGGGGAAGTCATGCTTAGCCAACTTTATTTCTTTTTATGACAAGGTCTTTCACCCAGCTGATCAAAGGAAGACAGTAGATGTGGTGGGTTTGGATTTTAGCAGAGCTTTTGATACTGTGTCCAAATAAACTGTCCAGCACTCAGCTGAGCAAGTCCATAATTCACTGGGTGAACAACTGGCTCACAGGTTGGGCTCAGAGGGTTGCAGAAATGAGGCTACATCAGGTTAGTGGCCAGACACCAGTGCTCAATTTGTAATGTTTTTATAAATGATGTGGATGCAGGAATTAAATGTAACGTGTGCCAATGATACTAAACGAGACTTTCTGTGGGGTAGAAAGGAGCTACAGAGAGATCAGGATAGACTGAAGGCTGGGCATTTGCCAGCTGCATAAACTGAACAAGAGCAAATATTCAATTCTCCACCTGGGATGGGTTAAACCTGGTTATACATATGCACTGGGGGATGAAAGGCTGGGGGAAAGCCCTGCAGAAAGGGATATGGGAGTCTGGGTCGATGGGAAGTTGAATGTGAATCAGCAGAGCCCTGGCAGCCAGGAGGGCCAAGCGTGTCCTGGAGGCATCAGGCACAGCATCACCAGCCAGGCAAGGGAGGGATTGTCCTGTTCTGCTCTGAGCTGGGACAGACTCACCTCCAGTGCTGGGGGCAGTTTTGGGCACCACAATGTAAGAAGGACATTAAACTATTAGAGACCATTCAGAGAAAGGTGACCAAGATGGTGAAATATCTTGAGCACAAGAATTATAAGGAACAGTTTTATGCCACTTGTCCCTTGGAGAAGGGAAGGCTGAGGGGGAAGTGCTGACCAGTGATAAGGCACAAGCTCTGCCAGGGGAAGTTCAGATTGAAGTTTAAGAAAAGGTTCTTTACTGAGAGGTTTATCAGTAAAAGCCAACCTGGGAAAGTGGTCACAGCACCACAGCTTGACTCGCTCGCTGTGACTGTGCTGTGTTTTGAGCACAGGCACACATCTACAGCCATACACTGACATCCAGTCATTGGGAAACAGGCACAAACCCTTGGCATGAGCTCAAGGACACAGTGCAACGGCTGAGAGCATTAAACCCAGCCTGGTTTTCTCATTCATGTTCCCATGTGTCCTTGAGGTAGTGTCCTTTGTTTGCAGAACCTTCCCTAGGAGGACATTGTCTGCCATGAAGAGAGACAGAGTCTGTATTCTCGAATATGTAGATAACCCTGCCAGACCACAGGAATCCTAAGGCACCAATGTGGACACCTCCTAGATAAAGAAGCTAGATGGCTCAAGCCAGATACCTAGCATGGCACCATGATGCCAGTGAAGAAAAGAACCTCGTGTTTTGGGGTTTACAACCACCTCTAAATTAAGATGAGGAAATATTTTCTTGGTAATTTTTCTACAGTACAGTATCACGAGAATCTGGAGGTGCTCACAGCCTTTCCAAAGATATCTCAGGTATCGTCACTGAGATGAATACAACCTGAGATGTCCAAGAAGGAGAGATAATGACAGACTGTAGCAAAGTATTGGATACATGTATTAATCATCTGTAAATGAAGCAACAAGACATGCAGAAGTCAGAAGATTATTGAATAGATGAAAACAAACCCCCAGAAATCGCAATTTTAGTGTCTGAATGGTAGGAAAACTGTTTTAAAACTGAAGTAAGGTTTCTGGCACAACAGAATTCTGAATCTCTGCAAGACGCTCCACAGAAAATGTCACTTTCTATTATTAGATATTAGTTAACTGTGATTCCAGTCTAGTTTTAAATATTGTGGGGTTTTTCACGTACTGAGAATGGTGTAACTTTCCCAGCCATATATGTGCATGCAGCACATAGAAGCCTTTAGTATTCATGCTATTGCATGGGTCTCTCTAAATTATTAGGATTCACTTCTGTCACTTTTTAAACTCAGTTCTCTGTTACAAACGAGTGTCTCACACCAAGACTTTTTGAATGTGTGGCTGGTTTTTTTAACTCTGAAGCACAGCTGCTTAGTTTCACCTCACAAGTCCACGTTTCAGGAACTGATACTCATTGCCATTAATGCTGGAAGCTGCATTTGAGAAAAACATGACACACAGAGTCTTCAAGGTACATAAGCACCATGCAAGCTACTAATTGCTCCACTGACCTCAACGGGAACAGTCAAGAATACATTATGCACATACTTAATTACCTTGTTAATTCAGGACCAAAAATCAAGAGAGGAGCATAGTAAAAACCTGTTAAAGACATTTGATTAAAATCACTGGAGCAGGGTGGTAGAAAGAGAGATGAGGATTTCATTTGTACTAAACAGCCAATCTCATGAGAATCTATAAGGGACAAGGAGGCAAGATAAAGCTGGGCCCTGGGGTTGTGGAGCAAAAGTTAGCACATTATCTCATTATAGTCCTCCTGGTAGGTAGAGGAATGTACATGTGCTTTGCTTATTTCAGACCTATTTATAAGCTCAGTATTAAAATCTGCAATAGATTAATAAATAGATCAAAATATTATTAAGTAGATTGTAGATGAAAATTCTTATTTTAAACAAAGAAGTTGCTGGCTCTAAAGTCAGTAACTGGTATCAGATGCACTTAGAAAAATCTACATTTTTCATACACTGGATCCTATTCCCTTTAGAGGACTGAATGACAGAATTCATTGTTCATTTTATTGTATCTTCAGAACTTAGCTATTTTAAAGGCCAATTCGTTTAACAAGTGATTTATTTTCAGTTCTTGTATTCTTTTATGTGTAGAATATTTCCCACAGCAACTTCATTTTTTTCTGATGAAATAAGAGCCAACCCTTGAATCAGGATTATTCCCTGAATAAGGCTCAGAACATAACTGCTGAATATTTTATACAATCAGCATTTGCACAATGATTTGAACCTACCTAAGTAAACAGAACTGACACAGAAGCTCACAGCACCTCCACTGAAATCATTGGAGTTTGTTGAAAGACAATTGATTTGCCTCAGAATATAGGATTAGAATGACAAACTCTTCTAATTTTACAGTAACCTGTATATTCTTAATGTGCATCTATTTCAATATTAATTTAATATTTTAATATGCTAATTTTAAAAAATATTTTTCTTAAAAATAAGATACCTGATGTTGCAGGACACATTAGCATATATCCTTTGGAACAGGTTCATTCTGACTTTAATCTCCTGACCATTTTAAAACAGTTTCTGAGTGGAAAATATTTCTTTACTTAGCAGCTGGATACCCTCAATTTACACTACAGGTTGCCAAAGGATTTGTAAGACCCATTAGCTTTAACATCCACAGGTGCACCCATCTCATTTTATGGAGCTGGAAGCTGGATTCAAGTCAAACAAAGACTTATAAACTTATGGGTAGGTTTATGTGGAAGAGTCTCAATGTTCTTTTCTGAAAATAGTAGGGTATTAGCATTTAACAGATTGGCTTTATAACTGTTTAAAGAAAAGATACCATCTAGAACAAAGTGTTGGAAGGGGATTACTAGGTTAGTGAGTTGACTCATTTTTCCCATTTGCAGGAACTGCAAAATACAACCCAGTCCATTCCCTTACCAAGAGCCATACTTACATTCCTTAACAGTTTGCCTCATCTCCCTTCCCAGAAAGCTGTTTCATAATTCAGTGCTGTGATAACCAAAATATCTCCCAATTGCCAGCCTAAATGTATTTACTGACAGTTTATGGTATTTGTTTTGGTTTGTTTTCCTGTGTTGGCACATCATGTGTCAGGCAAGTGTGGCAGACAGGACTGATTGCAGCTCTACAAAACTTGAACTGCTTTGGGACGACCTCTGTGCACAGCTTCTATCACCACTGACATTGTGGAAAAATAGCTGAATAGCTATCTAAACCCAGAGGATACAGGAGCTCAAGATCCACGTTTATAATAATTATTGGTGTACAGTAGGTATCTGTAAGATATAAACCAAGGGCTAGTGTAAGATGGAGAGTGGCCTCCCAGATCTCAAACACAGCCAGTGAGGTTTGGCCTAGAGGATGAGAAACTTACATAAGTTTGGAAGGCAAACAACTTGATCAGAGAATATCTAAATTTAGGGCTGGTTAATTAGTCGGCCAAATAATCTCTAATTAGTTGTTCAGGAGCCTGTGTTCAGCCACTGCAGAGAATGAGGAGATGTGTGGAGGACTGAAAGAATAGTCAAGGATTATGGAGATGGGTGTTGGTGAGGAGGAAGGCAGGGACAAGGGATGGCTGCAGACTTGTCGTGGAAGGACAGAGGACGTGGGCATTTCAGTGGGAGAAAAAAGAGGAAAACTCGTTCAATGAGTGGCAAAATTTTAAAGGATAGTGCAAGATGAACATTTCCAAAAGTAGCAATAAACTTGTTCATTGCAACATGATAGTGACAGAAGTAATGTTATAACTTTTCCCATGAAAAAATGAAATCAGCATATTTAAAATTGTGTTTGCATGCTTATTTTCAAAATGAAGCAAGAATTTTGTTTTGCTGTTTAAAAAAATTAAAACTGCATAATTAATTAAATGCACAAAAGCCAGAGCTATTAAGTCAGAAAGTATGGGGAAGGGATATAGACTTTCATAACAGCAATAATTTCAAAAGGGAACACACATTCATATACAGCAAAAAGATAACTGAGATGCAAGGCTTTAGTCAAAAAGAAATTACACAGAAAGTACAAGAAGCAAAAATGCTGTAATAGAAGTTCATGGTAAAGAGGAACTAAGTTTCACTACAGATTAATATAATCTAAATAATTTAATTTCAAACTTGAGTGTTTCAGCTTTTAGGTACCTCTTCTATTTCAAAGTAGCCACTGCCTTGCCATGTAAAGACACAGGTATTAAGTTCTAATGCCCCAGTTTATGCTTTACTTGGGTTCAGAAAAAGCACTGGGAAAATCAGGAGTAATTAAACCAAAGCCACAATCCTTTCAAAGCACCCAAAACACCAGAACCGGGGAGAGTATTTGCAGGAAGTGGTATATAACATGAAAGCTCTTCTCTCTTTACCCTTCTTTAGACATCAACCCCTGGAGAGAAAAACTTTTACCTGATACAGCCTGGACACCTTTATACTGTAACAGCAATCCGAAGAATGCTAAATAATCCCAAGAGCCAAGTCTCAAATCTTAAAACTCACGGAAAAGCAGCTGAATGATGCCAGCAGGTCAAATTTCTGGATGACATAGTAAGTAATTCTTTGCAATAGCAATCCCAGAACTATCACCCTATTTCTTATACATACCTTTGGGCAACTCACTATGTTGACAGATGCCAGTCTTTGGCAGTGAAATGCCATTATTTTCACAGCTTCATCTGTCAACTGAGGGCAGTAAGAGACATGGCAGTGTTCCAGGTATTCTTTGCCCTTGCAGAATTCAATTACAATATATGTATATCAATCCTTTGATCCACTTCAGACACTCCAGTTCTCTAGGCAACCTTCATTAGTAGTGAAGCCATTCTGCTGTTGATTGGGAGTGTCACTAGAAAGAGAAGAGATGTATTAAGGGGCTATTTTCAGTTGCTTATGTATTATATGGTGGGTTCATTAGACTAACATATATGTAAGTTCCACTATATATATTAAAACGTTGAATTTGGGTTTTTTAATTGAGTACAACTCAGAACGTAAAATGTTGTGCTTAGAGAATCAGGTCCAAATACATTCATTCTACTACTCTCTGCAAATGCCCATTTTTGTGCATAATAACTTTTTTCTTTTTCTTTTTCTTTTTCTTTTTCTTTTTCTTTTTCTTTTTCTTTTTCTTTTTCTTTTTCTTTTTCTTTTTCTTTTTCTTTTTCTTTTTCTTTTTCTTTTTCTTTTTCTTTTTCTTTTTCTTTTTCTTTTTCTTTTTCTTCTTCTTTTTCTTTTTCTTCTTCTTTTTCTCTTTTTAATGAACAGAAAACTATCTGTATAAATCACATTATATTTTTGGAAGAGAATGGGTAAGAACCTCAGGACTGTCACTCAGGAGTTCTGGGTTCTGATTTGCTCTATGGAGTTCAAGCCAGTTAACTGTGATACTGGTTACTGTGACTACAATTTCTATCCTAGTTTTTAAAGGGAATAAACATTTTCAGATCCTACCAATTGCCATTCCAGCACCTTTATAACTCAAATACTAGCTTCTAGAGCAGAGCAGATAGTTTTGGAAAATAACAATGGAACTCCTGTGGAAGGTCACATAGATTCTTAAATTACAGTTTTCTCCTTTGCACTCTGAAACTTTTTTTACCTTTCAGACTGAATATTTTTCAAGCTTGAAAACCATCACTTCTAGGCCTACAAAGAGAAGTTGGACCTTCTATTGAAACCTTCTCTGGAAACCTCTTGAAAAGAGATGCCTAAAATCACATTTCTTCACCTGACAGCTCATGAGGGTCACAGGACAGCCTGCACCTCCACCAGAGGTTTAGCTTCAGTCAGAATCTCTCCTCTTCTGTCATGTCCAGCCTAAAACCGTGGTGAGATGCCTTAACTGTGTAACTGAGCTAACTTCCAGGCCTGCTAATCTTGGCCTAAGGCCAGAGTAATTTGTCATTTACTGGAATAGCAATTCTACCTCTACAGGGAGAGCACGGAAGTTTACATAGTAGATTGAATAAAAACCACTGATTGCATGAAGCTTTTCAAAGCTGTCAAGAATTAGTCCTGAAGTCCATAAGTACTACATGGATAAATAAAATAAGTACATGCACAAAGACACAAAAATTCATGTATTTATTATGCACAAATGTTATATATTTAACATTCTGAGAAAATTACCTCTGCAGTAATCAGACTATTGCCACTAACACACAGCTAATTTTTCCTTATGTTAAATAGGAATTTGCACAATAACACAGGGTTGATCACTAGAAAATATTATTATTGTTATGACAAAAGATTATGTGTTTCTGTGTGATTTTCTTGAGTCTTACCTAAATAGATGCAAAGAAACTTATCGGATCTGAAATTTGTTTCATAGACTGTACTTTTAAGATTTTTGTCTGTACCTTCATTCTGGTTTCATTTTCTTTTGTATATTGGTACAGCTATATCAAGGCAGTTCTTCTTGGGCTTTGGGTCCTTGTTTTATTCTACAAAATATTAGTGGCAGTGTCTGAACCTAGGATTGGTTAAAGTGGAAAATTCTGAATATATATTAATTGGCTTCTCTACCCTTCCTATTTCAATCTTGGATTTATGGGCTGTTTTTCACCTGTAATACAGAAACATTCTACACCCAGCAACTAAATGTTTTTCATCCATGTACAAGAGAAACTGCACTCCTTTCAGAATTAGGTCTCAGATGTGATGACTTAATTTCTACATTCTCAACTAGGGTATGTAACACAATTTGAAGCCAACATTCCAATGCCTGTTAGATATGTTTATCTTGTTTTTACTAGCATAGCTTGTCTACATACTTATTTAAAATATCCTTCGTAGTTAGGGTCTTGGAAATGGTTTTGCAAATAGCACTCAAATTATATTTGCAATCAAAAGAGATGGAGCTTTGTTTGCTCTCTTCATCCCTGTATCCCTGGTTCTTTGTCTATAGAGAAAATAACTGAAATGACTGTGAGGGTAAATTATATTTGCAACACATTTAGACACTATAAAAAGTCAAATGCCATATGAAGAGAATGTAATTTTCTAATTTAATTGCACAATTTTAATTCTGTACAAATAAGGCCTGAGGACACACACAAACATCAATGAAAAGGCCAAACACTAAATTGCTGTTGATTAAGTGGAGTCTCTCTTTTCAAAATATGGGATGTCATAAGTATTTACATACTGTTATAATGCCTGGGAACAGGCAGTGTGATTACAATGGGATTACTCTCTGCAAATGTTCCATAAAATCATATCCTTAGATTCAATTTACAGAAAAGGACTTGTTATTTTGTTTTGAGTTACTCTATGTCTCTTTCTCTTGCCTTCTCTAGATCCATGAAAGCAGGGCTTCTGCAGCTCTTACATATGCTCCCCACTGCTGCTTTCTTCCTCAAAAAGTTCAAATTCATTTGGCATTCAAGGAGAGCAGAAACACTTCTTTTTAACAATCTTTTTTTTGAACTTACTTTATGTAATGAGACATCTGAAATAGATTATTAGCCATGAGCATGTCACAACACAGAAGTGAATATACTCTGATAGCAGCAGCACTGGCACCACATATCTTTCCATGAGGTACACAAGATGTACATACTTGGTCATTATTAAAAACATGAAACTTTACATAGAACATTCATGAAAGATGAGTCAGAATTATTCCTAGAGAAGCAAATGGCCTGATATGTATGTTGGGCAACAAGACTCAATCCAGATGCAGCTTTTGTGGTGCAACAACTGACTCATTTTTACAATATATGACTATAAAATGATGGATGTTTAATATTTATAATGGAAAAAATGTAGAAGCTAAAGACTGGAATTATGTGATGGCATTGGCTGTAGCTGCAGCCTTATGATCTGCAACTTTTTATGGGCATGAAATTGATACCATTAAAAATACATGACTTAAGCATTTCTGTAATATATAGTTATATATACTATATATATAGTTAGGAACGATTCTCAGTTACAAAAAAAAAAAAAAAGTGCTCTTATTTGGATGTCAATTCCTAACAAGATGGATGGTTCTTTCTACTACTGTAAAGTTACCTACTACTGTTTATTTCTCATACTGTTTTGAAATACAAAGTACAATACAAATACAAAGTAAATCTATGCAATCACATTGACTTTGTCAAATCTTGGTAAGGATTTTGTTAAACTGCAAGTAACCTGTGATAAGGACAAGGAATTCCACAGTTTAACAATACATTTTGGAAACAGTCATTTCCTCTTAATTTTGAATTTTCAAACTGAGTTGATTTCATGCCCACTAGATTCTGCATGGAAGTAAACAGCAAGAAACTGCCCCCTATTCATCCTTTTCAAGTCACAGTTGAACAGATCTCAGGCATAGGGAGCTGTAGGAATCAAAGGGGAGAATTTTGGTGTAGAATGGTGTTATGAAGAATGAAGGATTACATGCAGAACAAAAGAAGATCAGTTTTGGATATGGTTAATATAATGAACTAGAGAGGCTTCCAGACCCCAAGAAAAAGGTGAAGTTTTACCTGAATCCCATTGTCACTGAAGTTTTTGCATTGTGATATAGAAAGTTCCAATGTTTTTCCATGGCAGCCAAGGGTTCTCAAGCCCTAAAAAAATCCAGAAAAATTAATATAGAAGGGAAAAAGTCTATTTTTCCACCTCTTGAGAAAAAAAGAAACTGAAGAAAGGTAGTGTTGTGTGAAATACTTCCACCAGCAAAACACATTTGCAGATCTCCTCCAAAACTTGGGATTGAAGAACTTTTCACAATTTTTTGGGGGGTGTGGGTGTGTTGTTTGTTTGTTTATCTTTGATTGGTTGGTTGGGGTTTTTTCTTGGAAGAACAAAATACTACTTGCTAAGACCAAATGTCTAAAAATTACTGCCTTAGCATTAAGGGTTTTATGGTTACAGCTGTGGCACAAGACAACATTTGAAATGGTGCTGTCACACTCAGAAGGGTATGAACAACCCCCATATTCAAGACAATAAGGAGTGGAGAACTTTGGTAAATTCCCATATCAGGACTGCAAAAGGATCTAAAGATGCTTTGTGATTTTTACTGGTCCTACACCAGGAACCTAGGCAATGTTCTGATGCTAAATGCTCTAATTTGAAGAAGAATTAAATGTTGGTTTAGTAATATTCATTTTGATAATCA
Organism: Sturnus vulgaris; assembly: GCF_052056855.1. Taxonomy (NCBI): domain Eukaryota; kingdom Metazoa; phylum Chordata; class Aves; order Passeriformes; family Sturnidae; genus Sturnus; species Sturnus vulgaris. The sequence continues at coordinate 62,618,173 of NC_142247.1, read as the reverse complement.
CAGCAGAATATCTCTGTACTTCATATCAATAAAGTAAACTTTACTGGGAAAAAAGTTATCACTTTATTCCATATGCTTAATAAGTTATCTACAATTAGACAGTGAAGAGCACTGCCTAATTGTAGGCAGAGAGGAAGTATCATCCTGAAAAATAAGCACATGTAGATGTGTCTGGAAGCCAGATGTGGACACTGTAATGATAATGTGGAAGAGTGCGGCTGGAGTTCAAATTTTGCAGATTCCTGAGATCTCACGAGCTGAATAGATACAAACAATGGAACAACGAAAGATGTTTCCAATCCTTATGGCTACTTATGAAAACACAGAACTCTGCATTTTTCTCAGCAGACGCAGTTATCTGGTGAAAGTCACTTTCAACAGCTTTGTGAAAATCCAGATTTCAAACTTGGTTGACCAGAGTACTTCCATTCAAGACAATAAAATAGTTATGTGCTTAAACCTAAAATGGGTTTATGCCAGAACTTGAATTTCTTACAGCAAAAACTGATGCTCTGATAGGTGTAATCTCAAGGACATAATTTCTTCTTGCATTTTTCTTTACTTAAAAGTGGCACCACTTCAATGCACTTGCTAATGAAATAGTAAAGATTATAATATTTTTTTGCTACATGACAATTAATGATGCTATCACTTCAAAGTTAATTTATAAAAAATTTATATTACTAAAGTGACATTAAATCACAGAAAAAACTATATTTTGTAAATGAAAATCAATGTCTACATTGGGGTATTTTGTTAATAACTACAGATTTAAGAAAAAGAGTGAAGACTTGAAAGACATGGAATGTCATTGGGACATTCATAAAAAAAAGAACAACATTAGGACATTACATTAAAAAAATCTGTGAAACTTTCATGTTTCCAAAAAGAAACCTCTTCAAACAATCTTTATAAAGGAAGCTTAATCTATATGAATGTTTTAACTATTATTTTTGTATCTAGCATACCTACAACAGAGTCAATCATCACCTGTTTTATTAGACTTCCTGAATTATTCCCGGATAAATAATATCAGGGATTGCCATCTAGGATATTGACCTATTTCTGGAAAATTTCATCTTCTTTACTAAACGTCCTCATATTTATGGAAGGTATGGTTGGAGCTATCATATTGGAACTCCTGGGAACAGAATCTGGCAAAACAAATACTGTACAACACACAGACTAGGATCACCCACTCTAGGATCACCCACTCTCCAAAAACCTATTTCTCCTTTAGTTTCAATAAATGACTCCTGTATCTTGGATGCATCTTCTGTTGCTATTGAGAAAGGGAAGACTTTGCCCAGCATCTCTTCTATAGCATGTTATCATTTCCATTTTGAAAACAATTTTAAAAGAAACTCCTCAATCCTCTGTAACAGCTAATTTTTTCAAGTAATTTTTACATTTTTGCTCTTTTTCAGTTACTTTATATCATAAGGCCTACAGACATTTGCAGAGCATAATTTATTATTATTTCACCATGGTTTCTGTAGGTGAGAAAACGAGAATTGACTGTACCAGTTGGTGAAGGTCTTCACTTGCTGGAGACAAAAGCCACCTGAGGTTATGCCATGCCAAAGAATAACTCTTCATTATTTATATTCTCATGCTGAAAATCTCTGCCTTTCTACTGCAGACTGCAATGAATGTATTGTCTCTCACTAACAATAACTGTGTGCTAGGGTATTTCCAACTTCTGAGATTTCTGTTCACATATCTCTTTGCAGCCTTCAAGGTCAGCATCTGTAATGTGTCTATGTGTTCCAGAGATATGCAGATGTTACCTCTTGTTCATACTCCAAACCAAACAGATTGACTCCAAAGTGACTCCAGTCCTTGGATAGCTCTTAAGAGGTGTCTCTCACCGTCCATGTCTGAGCCATTTACTATTAATTGACTCTATTTATCCTCTAAAATGCTCAGATTTCTGCACAGATTAGCCACGGTCAGGCATCAGTGTCATGGATTGAACACTAGAAGAGAAGAATGCAATTCCTACCATGCAGATTCATTTTGCCATTGGAAATACATATGTGTCAGAACAAAGTTCAGATTCACGTAGTAAAAACCTCCTGGAATACGGGTGAGTTCTTATGCAAATGTAACTGCACTGTTTCTAATACCTGAGCCAATATAAAGGTGAGCCAGATCTGTTTTCAGGAACTGTAGGGACATTTTTCTCTTGCAGTGTAGAAATCTCTCTGTATAACGCACACCATAAAATTTAATTTCTATACCTAACATCATTTGTGATTAGTCCAGATCATAGTTCACAAACTATGATTGCCAATGTTTCTTGAGACAGTCCAGACGATAGGGATTCCATTGCAAAAAAAATATCCTGTAAAAATACCAAGCCTGATTTTCAACATTGTTGAGTACTTTTAATTGCAGCTGATTTGCATTGGGACTCCAGGTGCTGGCACATCTGGCATTGATCACAATGACTCTGTTCTAGTGTTTCCTATTTCTGTGCAGCATCAAGTTTCTAAGTCTCCAGATTAAATTCTCTCTCCATTGTCCTAAGCAAACTGGAATTTGGAGCCCACTTTAATACACTTTAACTTTTTCTTTTCCCTGCCTTGGGAATGTGTGAGATTTGTCACAACCTTCCATTTGGAAATCCAATGCAACTAATTAATTTACAGAATTTGCAGCCTGTAGCTTGTTCTATCTATTAGATACAATGTTATCTTTTTCTTAAACATTACAAGGCTACTCAGTTCTAATGGCCTAATTTTCTAACAGACCAAAAAGCAAAGCCAGGCTATGGATTCAAGTCATTGCAGATTCAGAATCCCACTAAGACTGCTAAAAACTTGCTCTAGGTTATTGTGGAATGTCAAAATGCCACTTTTGTTCAGGCGGGGATTTTTTCCCCCTATTTAGAAACTTATTGTTAAAATATTAGTAAATATTTATGTTGCAACCTGGCCTTCAGGACCAGTCAGGATCTGAAGATCGTTAACACATAAGAAATGAAAATGGAGCTAACTGTTTATACATTCATATAACCTCTACTCTGGAGTATCTGGAGTACCCAGTGATTACAAAGCATCCCCAACTTTAAACAGTAACTACACACACAGCAACAATTCAGCCAGAAGAGAAAATGGGGCCTTAGATAATTACAACAGAAGATTTAATGCATGACAGTCATTGCAGAAGAAAGTGGAGAAGCAGAGAATATTTCTCTGTGTACTTTGTACATCCTTTTATCTTAGATTTCAGAAGCCCTTCAGGGTTGTTCTCATTTTTAAAGTATTGTACTTATTTTTAATGTTTCAGGCTATTTTTTTTTCTTTCTAATTATTATACTGCATATAACTCACCCCTGATATTAAGCTTGCCTGAGCCTATCTTAGGGCATTTACTACTTTTGTTGCTGGATGCTTTTTGTAACTCAGGAGTCAACTAAGATTATTTTATTATTCTGTGCTATGTTTTTCTGTCTAAATCCTGCTCGACTAAAGACATTTTCTTCAAATGTCCTGACACTTTTGTACCGAATTACTTTTCTAATGTCCCAGGAATATGGGTGGTCCAGGCCATATGCATCAGCAGCTTGTGCTGGAATGAGGGAAGTGGGGCAGCTGCAGGCTCTCAGGCTCACCCTTGGAGCAAAGCTGCCAGAGCCTTGTCATGTAGACATTGGGGAGAAATCAAGATATTTTAACAAACATATGGAGATTGTGAGAATAAAATTTGTGACTAGAACTGCTTCTCTAACCCATGGAAGCAGTTCCAGTGAGTCTGCTTTCATAAAACTGACAGATTTTGGTCCTAAGTGCTAATGTTACCATCTCTGTAATAGAAACTCTCGCATAAACTATAAATAATTTTATAATGATATCTAAAATATTTGTAATATCTCTGCATTCATGGACACATTCACCATACTCCCAATTTAAAACACAATAGTCCCTATTGCAAGGAGTTTAGGGGAGCAAAACATGAGGCAAAACAATGAGGGATGGAAGAATAGCTAGAAAAAAGGAAATTTTCCCAAAGATTTTAAACTTTTTTTTTTTTCCAAAGAACTCAAAATCTTTGCTCTGTCATTGTCATTGTTGCTTTATTTTTTTAAAGAAAGGTCTCAAAAATGCAAATATTTTCATTTCTAAGATTCTTTTAAGTTTTCTATAATTTTAAGAAACTAATCTCGAGTACTTCAAGAATGACAAAACCAAATGTCCTTCTACTATCAAAAAATATTATTGGTTTAAAAAGTGTGTGTTGTTTAAAAAAATCTATTTTGAATAAAGAAGGATATATTTTCTGAAATGTGAAAAGATGAATGCTAAAATTAAAGAGTGAAAAATTAATATTTAAAATGTAATTCTGTGGGTTTTTAGTGTAATGTTATATATTTTCCAAGACTAAGAACAATATAATCAAAGCCCTAAATGAGAAAAGTACAGAAACTTCATTATGCCACCAGTTCCTCATATGCTTGGAATTCACTTCCTTTTCATTGCATATTTGATTTTGTTAATGAATGGTCTTATTTACCAAGACATTTAAGCACACATGCAACTTCAACATGGTGTGAATTAATTCCCTTTTTCTGCTACTGTTCACAAGTTTCTCTAGGCGTGTTTTTTCCATGCAAAATGTACAACTTTCTATGCAATATCAAAATCTGAACATATTCGATTTCCAATTTTCAGTTGAGAAGTAGGCTCAGGAAAACTATAATAAACTTCTCCAAACATTAGACTTTTAATGTCTATGTTTGAAGAAGCAATGGAAGAGAAAGGCACCAACACTGAGGGAAAAAAACTTCCATTTTGATTGTCAGCCATACCTGAGACACAATTATATAAGAAAATATGGCTCTACTGTATCTTTTCTCCACTATGTTTAGTATATATAATCCTTATTGCAAGAAACCCTGCTCTGCTTTGAAGGACAGAATTACTCTGCTGTCATTTAAAAAAAAAACAGAAAGGAAAATTCTCTTTTGTAGTGCAAATCTAAGTTGCACCCTCTAAGTTTTAAACACTAAACAGCAAGACAGGAAAAGCAAGAGAGATCCATTGCACAGACTGCTGGAAAACACATGAGCTTTACAATCTTTCTTTAATTAACACAGCATACAAGTATTGATTACTGTATATGAAACATTGCTCTCTGTTGTATTTTTAAACCAATACTTAGAAAGCCCAAGTTGAAAGAGATCATAGTATGACTTCCTCTATATGCTAATAAAATGTATAATATAAAGTCAAAGCATAAAAATAATAGCTTGTTACAGAGCAGACCAATAGATTTCCTTTTATCAAGTAATATTTTAAGACTAGGAAAATATTTAATATTAAATGTATTTATTTCATATGTGCATGGATTTTATATGCTTAAATACAGCAAACAGCTAAAACCACAGGTTTTTTTCCTAGCATAGCGCTCAGAAATTACGAATATTAAAATGGTCAATTTATCTGTCTTGTGGGAGAGAGAAAACTGCAAGCCTTAGCAACGCAGTGTAAGCAAAAAAAGCTTGGCTTGTTGCCGAGGTCATGGGCTGTGCTATGTGAAAACTAGAATAAGAAGAAGCACAGCATTTTAAAAGGCTAGTTGTGGCAGGCAAAGAGAAAGAAAACATTTTTGTTGTAACATTGTGGGATTAAATTCAAGGCAGCATACATTTCATTCAGATATAATTTTGTGATATCTTAAATGAGCACATCAAGTGAAGTCTTCTTGGATTCTCTAACCTCTTTATTTAGCTTAAGTATTTTATTACTTTTTGGCCTCCATAAAAGATACAGTCTTTTCTTTTCACTTTTTAATTTTTTTTGCACAAACTTTGTGTTAGAGCCAAATAATGAGTTTCTTAGTCAGAATTGTGTTTGGACAGTGACTGAATGAATAGTCTATGGAAAGTTTTCTTGACAAGGATTCTCTTAGATTTCTGTGTTCAGTGCAAAGAGTTTGTCCCAAAAGTAAAAGAAACAGCTTTCACAAGGCAGGACCTGCCAGCGTTTAACCTGACACCCCCCAATGCTTTTTTTTTTTTTTTGCTTTCCAGTTTTAGCACCTTGACATATTGACAATAACTTGTTAGCTGTTCTTTCTCATTGGCAATTGGTTTTTAGACCACGATGGACACCAGTGCCTTTGTTGGAGCTAACACTCATCTCTCTTAGCTTAGCTTCTGGAGAACCTTGTACAAATGGCCTTACACCGACCACTTACACTCCATCACTGACCCTAAAAGAGAAGTGTAGGCAATATTTATAATCACTACTTTTCCTAATCTCTACAAGTCAATATGTGATTTGCATTCAGCAGCCAACATTGAAGATAAGCAAAAATTAATCATGGTATTTTAAAACTAGACCTTTAAACCCCAAAATAGTCAGAATAATTAATAGCTTAATTAGAAAAATGCTGCTTTCTTCAATGGCTGAAAAACTGAGCTTTCTGGAAAAAAGTCTGTTGGAGATAATGAGAACTTCCATTAATTTCAGCACTCAGAAATGATCCCCACTCCAAAAGACAGAGCTTGGAAAACAAATCTAGAAAGAATCAGAACCTGTTTAAACACTTCCAAGTAATATTTGTACTAATATACTTTTTTAATTTAAGGAACTTAAGTAATTTTAAGGAAAAATTATTTTCTAACACAGCAGTAGCAAAAGTCAGCAGCAGCATTTGTGTGCAGTAGCTGTTCTGTACCCTGCATGAAGAGTTAACCTGAGTCCTTTCTCAGAGTGTTTCACTTAATCAATTGCACATCTTGCACATGACTAACTTATAACATACACAGAGGTTATAAAAATGAAGTAGATAAAAAAGCTTTCAGCCAAGTTGAGAGATTTGGAGACTACAGCTTGGGTGTTTCTAAACACTTCAGATACCTGGTATGTTTAACATTACTGTACAATTATCTTTACAATGTGTTCCCAGTATTTCTTTTGTGTTCCCTGATGAATAAAAAATTAATCCCAGAATTCTGTAGGACAGAATCATATTTTGGCTTGTACAGTTTGTTGCAGCACAAAGAATCACTGCAAATCCCACAGTCCCAGCACTACTAACAGACTGATAACCTGAACAGGGCCTCATTGTGTGACCACACGCTGCAGAAGAAGCTAGAATTCATAAAGTCCCCCTGCAATAATTCAACCACTGTGGCAGTTTGGGTGTTATTTCACAGTGCAGTTGTTTTTCATTCAATAGGACAGATAAAATTAAGAAATGCAACTTCAGAATAACCAACTTTTATAAAGCTCGCAAGGAATACTGAGCCTGACAACAAAGTCAACTGAGTTTAAAAAGTAAATATTCTGTAATCACACTGAGCTTGAGGGCTGAAATGGCCACATTATAACTTTTAAATAATCAAGACATGAACGCACAGCTGATCAACTGTGAGATAACACAGGCCATATACTGCTTTATCATACATGAGGACTAGAATACCATCATTCCTAAACTGGAATAATGTGCCAGGGAGCTGAGCCACTACATTAGCTGTGTCTATTTTCAGACATGTTTTTACTCACATCTCTTAGTTCTAAAACCCATCATCAATTAATTTTCTTTCTTCCATTTTCACGTATTGTCATTTCCTATTATTTAAGAATTTTGATTTGGTAGATTTGAAATCCCCATTCCCCTGTGCCACTGAGGGGAGGAGGCAGAGAATTAAAGGGTGAAGCTGAGCTCAGGAAGAAGGAAGGGGTGGGGTGAATGTGTTTTAAGATTGGTTTTATTTCTCATTATCCTACTCTGATGTGATTGGCAATAAAGTAATTTTTTCCTCCAGGTCAAGTCAGGTCTGCCTGTGATGGTAGCAGGTGACTGATCTCTCCCTGTCCTTATCTTCACCTACAAATTCTTTGCTGTACTTTTTTTGTCCTGTCCACTGAAGTGGCAGAGAAGCTTTGGTGGGTACCTGGAGCCCAGGGTCAACCCATCACATGAGTTTAGATGTGTTAAAATCTGTAACTTTGCTAATGCTGAAACGTTTGAAAGTGTCTGGAAAAGCAATAAAACAAGTGTGGATTTCAACGATATCTTTGCTAGTGCTTAAAATGTTTTGTTAGGATAGTCCAGCCATTCTTTAGCAGTAGAAGCAGCAGACACGTGCAAACACATTCACAGCCCATGATTTGGCTGACAGACTGGAAAACCCAGCCTGCTAAATGTTAAACCAGAAAATGCAGGCAGCTGTCCCACCTGCCCTGCTAAACTACCAACAGGATAACGTGGTATTGTTCCAGCACTTTCCAGGGTTCCTACAGACAATATTACCAGATTTTTATATGTCAACAGGCACAAAAAAAGCTTTTGTTACACTTTAAAGCAGAATCCCTAAACCTTCTCATAGTGTCAGAAACTTCTAGGATCAACACTAATTCCAATTTCTTTGTATTATTTTATAGGTATTTTTGAAATATTTGTAAGCTTTTCCTTCCCTGTTCTCTCTCAGCCTTAACTCTATCACTGTGCCACAAAACAGGGATGAAATGTGCAGCTTTGGAACTCCTTCCATTTTTTTTTCCCAGTGATACATGACACACCTTAAGTGAAAACCAAGTCTTTACAGAAAATATATTCTTCTTCTATACCATGCATTACAATGTTTTTGTGATAATTGTAAAAATTAGCTATTTTATTTATATGTTGCTATTAGACAGTAATAAAGTATTACTTCAATAGTCACAAAATTAAATAATATCCAAGTTTCAAGAGAATTGTGACAATGGAATTGTCTTTGGTTATCATATTTTTTCTCATAGCTACATTCCAGCACTATAATATGCCATGGCTATTAAGTGACACTACATCTACAGTTAACTTTGCTTGAACTGGAGTAACAATGAATGGATTTTTGAAAACATCGTGCAGAAACAAAAAACTATTTGTATAAAATATTTTTCAAAATATTAAGATATCTAACTTACATTCTAAGATTTTAATTTTAAAACTGAAAGATGTGTTAAGAGGACTTACTAAAAGTAAAATTTACTTTAGTACAATCCATTTGCAATGGTTACAGAAATCTGATGTGATCTAATATCTTGTGCAGTCTGCCATATTCAGTAGAAGAATATGCTTCAGTGGTGAAATCATCTTAACACCAGCTTCTGTAATCTTCTGGCAATCAGCCACATGAATGTGCCTGATGTATGGGCAGCATTTTCTCATCAACTTGAAGTTTAAGTCTGTATTTTGGTATTGTCAGTATTATTCCATGTTGAAATATTTAAGATGCAAGTTACACATCTGACATGCATTAAGAGCACGATCCAAATACCCACTGAAATCAGCTGAAAGATTTATTTCAAATTATCTGAGTGAATTGTAAAAATACATAATCTTAATGATTTTTTTCATTATACTAACCTTCAATGCTGGCCTTCAAAAGTTTACATTCTGCAAGGGCATGAAAAGTTGTGTTCAGAAAGTTTGGGAGAGTCAAGAAAGAAAACAGACATTACCTGTTAGCCTTTGAAGAAAAAAAGTTAAATAAAACATTAATATGCTCATGTTGTCACGTAAAAAAATAAGATGAGCAAATATTCTCCATATAATACCAAAAAGTTACAATTTAAAACAAACAAATAGTTATAATCCACTTAACAGTAGCTTCTGGAGAGTGAGTGGCACATAAACCACTGCAATTCTCCATATAGCTTTTATGTTTGGGAGCACAAGGAAAAGAAGCAGGTACCTGGAGACATGAAGTATGGACACCCAAGACAGTGATATAATTAACAATCACTTTTGCACAAGCTTGGAAGTTCTTGTTTGATAGGCAAAATCAGTAGCAGAATGCTGTTCCCATATATTATAGTTGCTTTACCACTGAAAGAAAAGAAATGCTCTCATTTATAAACTGGAAGACCATAATTCAAACATACCAGTGAAAAAAGAAGACAACTAAAGTTTTCTGACAACGACTGCAAGTGAGCAAGATTTATAAGCATAATTAGACAATAGTTGTAAAAAAATCCTTTTGGTTAGAACTTCTTCTCCTGAATTGATTCTTACTTCTTTGAAGTCATTTGAGAGGATAACTCAATTCCAACATCATAAAAAATGTTTCTCAAAAAGTACAGCTTATTTTCAGTTTCTAACTTAAATACATCTGTCTGTAAGAGTTAACATTTTGCTGATTAGCAAATCTTGAATCCAATTGCAGCCATTGACAGTATTTTTGAAGACATCAGCTCAAATTTACACAAGAAATTAAATGTTTATGTCTTAGCAAGTCTGACAAAAACAGTACAGGGAGAACTTGAGATCTCAATGCTTTAATATCTTACCATAGGCACCTAGTTGCTCACCAAAAAAAGAAATGCAATAATCTCACTAAAAGAAAAACAGATCCATGAGGGATACATATTATTCTGAAATTTAAACATAATGCAAAGGATCTGTTAAAAATGTGTCCTCTAACCAAATAAGAGTCAGGTACAACATTTTCTACAGCTGACACTATTTATGAAAGAGGCAGTGAATGCTACTGTCTCATTTTACTACCTTTGTTTTCCCAACCTTATGATTTATTCACCTATGATAGATGTTGAAATTCAGTTTGAAGCAAGTTCTAAATGCAATAAAATATCTTATTGTTTATTTCCAGATCCACAGTAAAACGTGTGTAAGATTCAGAGGGGGTACAAGGAAAGGTCCTCTGCAGTCACAATAATATCGAGCTGTTCTACAGAATCCTTCATGCAGGACGACAACAACAACTCTGTGTACTCCAACAGTGTGATATTCAATGAAATCACAAAAGGACTGATGGATCTGTCAATTCAGTTTATTCCTTCTATTACTCCAGAGAGACAATTCTTTAACTGCTTAAATTCAATAGATGTCAGATCAGTCTTGGGCATACAAAGTATTTTGACATATAAATGCTGTGTAAATGATAGTTTCTTTTTAGCTTCTACAGAAAACACAATGTGAACAATTCCTCCCCATGAAGTAGTCCCCCTGATATTTCCATGTAGAGATCTCACTTTTTTTCCAGGGTTTTGAAGTTGTATGTAATATAACAGTTGAGGGTTGAACTTGGGAATCTTAGAGGTCTTTTCCAACCTTAATGATGATTCTATACTAACCCTGTGCAGCTCAGACTACAGCCTCAGGATTCATTTGCAAAACATCCACAGAAAAAAAGTAGTCTAGAATGTCCTCCTGGGTACCAAATAAGATCTGTGGAGAGAAGAATCCAAAGAAGGAATCTTGTAATATACACATAATGTGAGGGATTTTTGCTGTGCCCCATATCTCCAGCTGCTGCAGAAGCCTGATGTGCTTGGCTACCTTGCCTAAGGGGAGCAGCAGTGTAAGGCACAGGCTTTGCTCAGGGTGGAAATGTTGTCTGACAGTGGACACCACTAGCAGACAAGAGATAGCCAAAGACAAGCAAGCCAGAAACTGAGCAGCAGCCGATCACCCATCACACCTCAGTATGGTAACAATGCACCAGGAGATGCTCCCAGTTCCTGCACTTCTAGTCTCCAGCACTTGTAGCACATGACTGGTCCCCACTACTACTTATCAGTGGAAACTAGAATCAAGCCTGCTTTATTTCTGTCTTACATTAAGTGAGGACATTCACACCTTGGATTTCTGGCTCCTATTTCTGAAAATTTTATGTTTGGATCCTTTTGCACGTGAGATATTTTTTAATGGAGTAACTGACTTTAAGTTATAATCAAGGTGGACTGTCTTTTCTGGCATAATGTCTCATCTTTTAACTTATGCCCGGGTTGGCTTGCTCTTTATTTTCAGGCTGAAGTGCCCTTTTAAACAGATTCTTCGTCAATTGTTTTAAATGTTTGGTGTTAAATGTCTTTTCTTAGAGGACTATGGCACTCTTTGCACATTCTCCCTTCTGCAGAGGGATGCCAGCCCTAGAGGGAAATTGGCTTAATGTCTGTCAAGTATACTCTTACACTAAAAGTCTTTGTGCAGATCTCACAGACAGACAGATAGACAGACAGACAATATGGTGTGGCTCATAACACACATTGGCACTTTTAGCACTGTGGATGTAAATAATCTGGTGTGTTTTGAGTTCAGGACAAGTGCAGCATATTTGTTTTTCCACAGTGGGTCTGTAACAGCCACAAAATGACAGAACGAAAACCCTATCATCAAAATAAATAGAGGAAATATTTTACTGGTAATGCATGGAGATATAAATCCCATCAAGTCCCATCCCTCTGACAGCTGGCTGTATTCAAGGTGGGTTCTGATATGGTGCAGCTGTGTTACCCTGGATCAGGCTTCTCCAGGAGCAGCTATACTCTAAGAAGCAGATGAAGAAGGGAAAAGAGAATCTTGTAAAGCTGCAGGGGAGGTGGCATAGAGGGATTATAAAGAAAGAGCCATTTCGTAACCACAAGCTGGTCAGAGCGTGTAGAGCCTGTTGGTACCCTCCAGGTTCTCACACCACATCCAACGGAGATGTATCTGTTGGAGAAAAGGACACTGTGACTTTGGGAATGTGGTTGATGTGGGCAACACATCAGTGAGGATCTGCAGATAGTACTGCAGACCTCACCATCAGCATGGATAGGCTGGATTTGCCCACCCCAAATGATTGCAAAACAACAGGTGCAGTGTAGGGCTACTACAGCAAAGGCAATCAATCCTCTTTTCTACTGGTAGTGACCATCAGAAGATAAATATCAGTAGGGAAAGTTGTGTGCTGGTTCTCAGGACAGAATACTAAAATCAGTTGTCCAGATTCTAGTTTTGTACTCACTATTGGAATATGCAATGTGACTTAATCCCATCTCATTTCCTCATCCCAAAACCTTCATTATGCATGAAAGGGAGTAGCTTAATGGTGAATATCACACAAGCAGCTGCCTGAGGGATGTATTGGGAAATCTATACTTTCTGCTTTTGAAGAAGCACCAATTGCTTTAACATGGCATGACCAAGTTGTTCAAGCAAGGGTTTACCTAACTGCAACAGGCTTCTTGCTCATTGGCTCTCAAGCATCACAACAGAAAAATATGAATCCTGGGATCTCTGTATAGCAAAGAGCAACAGAGATCCCAAGACAGGTCTGAATCACCTCTGGAGACTTCTCCCACTCTCTAATTGCTATATAGATATATTAAGTTAATTTTCTAGGCACTATGTTATCTTAGACACCTAAAATAAAGTGAAATTCCCATTCTCAAAAGGAGAGACTTTAGGCAGCAGGTAATCAGATCAAACTCAGCAATCCTGACAGAAATAGCATGCCTTTTTCTGGAATTCAGTAAGGATTGCATAATGTTAAATGCAGGCTAAAGGACTTTTAATCTCTATCTGGAAAACCACTGCTTGCTTAACATAGACATTTGATACCACAAATAGCAGAAATCTAGTGTTTTTCCTCCATGCAAGCCAAACCAAATTATATAGAAGTAGTTAATAATAATTCCCCTGCACAGATTGTTTCTAATTTCTTTTTCACTTTAACTGGTTTTTAACTTGAAACTGGATAATGTATCTCAGGCACCAGGTTGAGAAAGCTCCTGTGTGAAATATGCACTCAGATAAGATTAAATAAAACTGATCAACATTTAGATCTTACTGCAATCATATGTATTTCTCTTATTTTCCTGTATTTCTAGAACAATAAAATCTTAAATTTCTTTTCTAAGGCCCCATGGATTCTCTATGAAACTTCAGGTACTCTCAAAGCTAAGGTTTAGAAATATGAAATTTCTTGCATATTTCAGTAAAAATTTTCTTTATCAACTCACTTGGAATTTCAATGTGCAGCTTGGCCTGAGAATCAATGTTTTGTCCCATATGAGTAAAATTCCACTTAAACCTCATCTTTCAAAGCAATTGGGAGGGAGACTATTTTGAAGGTTATTGAATCTTAGATCCTACAAAATTCTGCAATACAGAGTTTTCGCACATAACTCAGTAAAATTATTCTATAAATGTCTTATTTTTCTTGCATAAACAGATCAGAAATGAATACAAAAATAAATTGTAAATGTAAATAAAATTAGGTAAACAAGTAAAATACAATTCTTTGTCTGTAGGAGTTTTCAGTCTAATATGTAAATGACTGTCTTGTTTTTTTTTCTTGATTGCATAATAGTATGCTATGATCTGAAATGAAAGTACAACAAAACAAACATGGAGCAAATCACAGCTAAAGATCTGTCCCCATAGATTTAGAAAATAATTGCAGAGAAATGATGAAATGCTTATAAGAATATCAAAGTTCATTTAATTCAATCTTTCTGTAGTTTCATATTCTGAAGAATAGGAATACACAGGTTTTTTTATTTAGGTTTGGCTTTTTTGCTACACATATACAACTTTACAATTCTGTCTTTCTCCCAGAACTGACTGGATTTGTGGAATCCGGCCTGCAAGGCAGAACTCTGTCTTCAGCACAGAAAGGATTTTGAAGAAACACTCTTGTGATTCCAGTATTGGCAATACACCAAGGATAGAAATTTGAAAATCAACATTCAGAACTGAGGAAGTACTCTCTGGGGGACATGGGACTATCAATTTTGTATCCTGTGTTTGTCAAGAATCATAAAATGAATTGTGACATCTTTTCAGATGTTTGGCACATTATATTGATGGCTTGACTCCACATGTTATTTTTCTTTTAATTTTCCACTGTCCTAAAAAAAGCACTTATATTAACATATTCCTGAATTAGCATTTTTCTAAAATAAATAACAGAGCATTTTTAACTTATAGTTTGTACTCAGGAAATCATCTCAACAATTGTACTCAACAATCATCTTCTTCAATAAATAAATAAAGAACATAGCTCAGATTTGCTCCCCAAGTGATACCCCTTTTTTTGTTGCTTGATACGCCTGAAGAAGCCAGAATTTGCCAAAATGAGACTTCTCCCAACGAAGCTGAAGGGGGGAAACACAGATGATGGAAACTGGTGAAGTCTACATGTAGGTTTCTCTGACACCCCTGCAAAGCAGATGTCAAGAAATGAAAGGGACAAATTTATTTTTCCCAGTGGCTTGCATTCTCTTATCCAGCTGTTGTTACCTACAGCAAGTGACAGACTGCTGTAACACATTTTGGGCATGGCATGCAATAATTTATACCCTCATTCTTTCCAGTTTTGTGTCTAATAGCAGAAAATTTTCCACCAATACTGTTCAGCTTCAGAAGCAGAACAAAGAGATCTTACGCTTTCTAGGTGGGGCTCTGGGAATGTCAATGATATAATAGGGTACCTTCCGAACAAGACACAAGAGAATCTCTATATTTTTATGAAAATATGTTGAAGCTCATTAACAAAAATATTTACTGCCTGTGCCATACAGATAAAATGTTAATTACCATGACTTTATGCAAAAACCCCCATGCCAACAATTTCTCCACTATTATTACCATGTATGAAAAATAGGCAAAGGAAAGATTGCCTTGTTTTGTAACAATGGACTAGAAAATGTCTGGTTAATTCTCACTTTTCTGCCTGTGTATTAATGAGCTAATTAAATGTCTTGGTCCTTAAGCTGCTACTTACACAATCCTTAACATAATCACACATTTTACAGATGGACTTTCTAAATAAACATTCAAATCCTACACAAATAGTGGCAATAGAACAACTCATATAAAAAGAACTGTAATGTTAAAATGAAAGAAAATACCAAGAAACATGAAAAAACCATTAAAAATACACATTCTATAGAGTATTTTAACCATAATTTCAATGTTAATAGTATAACTCCTCTACAGTTTTCCAACTAATTCTGAAATGTTAGCCTTACAAAATTTCCCTTTGGTTTAGTTCATCCAGTGAGGGGGAAAAAATCTTTTTAAAATCCTTTATCCAACTGTGATGCAATTTGATATTTTTGGGTTTTTTTGTTTCAACTGTTCACTTAAGTACTTGGTCATAATCATTAAGCAGTGTTCCAGAATCCAAAAATGGAGAAAGTTGTGGAATTCCTTTCAGGGCTCTCAAAGACACTGGCAAGCAAACCCACTGTCCTCTGGTAGGGGAGGATTGTGGTTTCCCCTGTTTGATGATGATCACTTCTCCCTGAGTACTATTAGATCATGCTTTCTAGAGGCAGATCCCTACAGCTCATGATGACACTTCTAAGCAAGCAGGAATGATGCTTTTGGAAAACAGAACCAATTACTGGCATTTTGAAAAAGTTACTCAGAGGTAGGTAGTTCTTAACTTTCCTCTAACCTCAGCCCTCATTTCAAATTTCACACTGTCACTGCACAACAATCACAGCATGATTCTCATGAACGAGAAATGGTAAAGAGCAATCAGAAAAGGACTTGCCCCATCTGCCCCATCCTTTGTTCTGAAAAGGTTTTGTTAGATGGAAAGTTAAACTGTTACAGTCCTCAGACTCCATCTCTATCATTTCACATGTATTTTGTTATATGGAGAATATTCTCAGTGTATAAAGAAATTTATGTGTGAGTCTTTACTTAAACATTAGGGGACATTAATTGTCTTGCAATTTGGCATTTCATATTGCTTTTGGAATATGCTTCAAGATACAGTATATATTTAAAAGTTTATCAAATACTACTGCATTCTAAAACTTTGGTTTTCTTTACAAATTTAGTAGGATACTAAAATAATCCAAAACATATCTATTTTTAGATTGCAGTTATATATACCACTTCAATTTATATATTAAACCAATGTAAAACTGCACCAAAAGTTCATTTTTTAATTAACTTCCTACTCAGGAAATCAGCTGTAAATTTGTATATTTTTCCAGCACAGAGTGGCTTTTATTTTTTTGCTATTTTAGTAAAAACTACCTTTTAAAGCTCCAGATAAAAACCCCCAACTAATAATGACATACAATTAGTCTATTTATGGCTACAAAAAGCAAGCCTTGTTCTCATTATACAGTAAATACTAGCTGTTTATAGATCTGACAGTTTGCTGGAAGTGATCCAAGCCTATAGTGCTATTCCTTAGTAAAACTTAAACAGCTGTAGTCATGTAATTCAAAACCCTGGAAGGCTGCTGCAGTGCTTGCTCAACCTCAGTATACCATGAATGCAGGATGCTGCCAGTCCTATAAAGGATCCTCTGCTTCACATTATGAAAGAAAGACGTGAACTACAAACCTGAATGAAACCTGGAATTTCCAAACAGATGACCTTGTGACAGCCTTTTCAAGAGTCCAGGTATGGTAAACCTTTGTCTGTGAATTTTCTGCAGTGGGCTAAACTCATTTACTGTAAACTGGGGAAGCTTTGCAAAAAAACCTACAAAAAACAGAGCAATTTGCTACAAGGACACAATACAGAATCAAAAGAACATAAAATGCCATAGATAAAGCTTTCTGAAAATTATTGTAAAGAAAAGATGTTCAATACGAAATAGAATTATCTACTTGCTGAAGTTTGAAAGTCCCTTTCTTCTGCTGCAGTTTTTCCTCTGCTCTTGTATTGCAAATTAGTGGGGAATAGCACTATTATGCAAGCTATTTCACCATATGAAACCAGTAACATTGTAAAGTTATCTTAAGTAACTGCAAAAGCATACTTTTTAAACTAATAGGAACTTCTTTGTGCATACTTTGCAAGTATGACTTTCCAGTGTAAGTTTGTTGGACTGCTTTTGCCATTGATTTTACAAGCAGTGCCTGCTGGAAATGAAAACCAGATCTCTATCAAAAGACATTAAAAGCAGAAATGTGTAGTTTAAACTTCTCAAGTAATATAATTATTTAGAAGAGTATTATTGAATCTGAAAAGTTGAAAGAAGTACAAAAGTGAGTCATGTAATTTTAGGTTTTGATCAGTTCTTTTGGAAAACATTTCTTTATACTAAACATTAGTTAAGAGAAAGCAAATTGTGTATGTAGAAAATGTTAATCAACAGCACTCCGTAAAAGCAAGAATCTATACTCTGCAATTACCTAAATTTTCATCTGCAGGTTTATATCATACTGAAAATTATTCATTGACTGAACCACATTTCTAACTGGAATAAATAACAATTACCACAAGCACCACAAATGAAAGCATACAGAAAATCAAAACCTAGAATTAGGACCTTCTGCTCTGGTAGACATTTAATGGTAGTCATGCAGTTCTGCAAGTCAGCAAAATTAGGCATTTTGAAGAAGATGGGAACTCCCACTGTGGAGCTGACTGCTTAAGGAGTGGCATACTGGCTTTTGGAACTGACTTTATGCTTTCAATATAGAATCGAGAAACATGCTGAACACAAATGCAAAGAGATAGGAAGTGTAAAAAGAATGCTGTTGTAAAAAAAGAATTCAAAAGTATTAAGAAATTAAATATAAGATTATATTTAACAGAAAAAAACCACAATGTGCAGTAGAATCAGATATTAGAATATAAAGGCATGTGTTATTTGTGGTGCCTTTTTTTTTAATGGAAATGTTTAATTCATATTAAGTACAAAAATAAAAGTACCCTTCTTCGTAGAAGCCTGAGCTATTTTGCATTTTAGTGTGATATCCCAAAGAAGTGAATGAGGAAAAAATAAAACTTGGAGAAGTATACTTCCAAACATATCTAATAAAATAGATAATAAATTAAGAGTCTGGGGTAAATACACTGGTAGCTCTGAGTATTTTTAATGTATATGTTGCTGCAAGGCTGCACAATTTAAGATACAGGTAAGCCTTTCTTATTGCATTTCAAAGATTGTGATCAAAACCTCACAATAATTTTGAAGATATGCTGATTTCCTTTATTGGTCACATGACCAATTTTTAGTGATCTGGGACTTTTAACACATGCCTTCTTTTTCCATTTTTAAAGTGACATCTTCCTTAAAAGTCAAGGAGCACACAGACTACCAAAAATCCTAGTTTTGTGTTACAGCTAAATTCTGCAGGAATTCTGTCATACTGATTTTTCAATCCATTTGCAATCTCAGGATCATTGAGCAATCTGACAAACTCACCTTCTGACATTTATTCCTGATGTTCATGAATAAATATTCATGTCTACCATATGTAACAGAAGTTTTCAGAGGGAAATATGTTGTGCCATATAGAGACTAAAATGCTTGTATGGAATTGTATGAGAGAATAAAAAATTACTCCTGCACTTCACTAACTCCTCGTTCCAATAAAGGATGTCTGATACACCACAGCAAACCTCACATGCAGCATTATGAAATGCAATACTGCCACCTTGCACTTTGTCTTAGTTACCATAGCACACAGGACCTGTGCTGAGCTAATGCTTTTGGGATTGCCATGTGAAATGTTCATGAAATCTGTCTGCTTTCATATTCTTCACAGGACAGCAGCTTATTGTACATCCCCATAATCTCAGAAACAATGAGCTTTTCTTTTTGTCTAGAAATTGTCAATACAAAGAATGTAATCTTGTGGTTTTAAATCAGAAGCATCATGTGTGACTGGGAAAATTTCATATTAACAAGGTACAAGGTAACTGCAAAAGGTCATTTGTCAGTGGAGAATTTTTCTCTATTTACACATAAAAAATAATATTCCAAACTTCAGAAAAAGTATATGGAAATCTAAAAAGACAAAATATCAGCCAACATGTAAAAAACCACAGACTATAATAAAAGTAATACTGATGAGTGGTAGCATTGGAGATACTAATGCAAAACTTTGCCAAAACAAATGTTAGTTATATGAGGATATGGCATTTCAGATTAAGAAAAACAAAAGCCAAAATGTATTATGTACATGCCAAAGAAAAAACATGTTTCTGAACTTCATGGGGATGTTGTTGAAAGACATACATTTGTTTTCCTCATAGGAAAGAGAAATAGTGTACAGCTATTCTTCAAATCCATGTCCATATTTGTGATGGCTGCTGCTGTGAACAGCTCACCTCATTTCTTCCATGGCACCTTTGAATCCAGCAATTCTACCTGCCAGGCAGACCTTGAGTCTCTAGGGATACCTCTGAAACAGGAATGGCACACTTTTGTTGTAAGATTGTAAATTCTCTGCCTTCAGCTCACTGATCCTCCAAATATCAGCTTGGAATAAATCTTTCTCTTGCAGTTGTCACACAAGGCCTTGGCTCACACAATGCACCTACCCACAACTCTCTCTTTCAAAAATAAATTTTTAAAAACTTATTTAACTTCCAAACTTCTTGCATCATCATGAGGAACTGGATATGCACAAGAAATTTTGGGATAGTATTTTCTTTTAAAAGTTTCTATGAAACTCTTCAATACATAAGGGAATCTAGCATATAGTTTTAGATATACTAAAAAGATAAAAGAACTGCTATCTAAATGAAATGTATGGGGCATTTATTTCATTTTGTATAGCAGACAAAATCCTACAAATCACTCAAAAAAGAGTATTTCTATTACATATACCTCTAAATTTCCTGCAAGATTAAAACAAACACACTTTCATATTTCTCTGTAATATTACCTTGCCAATAGTCATAGAATTGCATTAGTACTATTTTTATACAACAGATTTAAATAGATTTAAAGTCTGAATAATAAAAAAACCCCCAGAATTATATTAAAATTATATTTGTATGTAATAAGGGGAAAAATTTAGTAAGTATCTTTAAATATTTATAATAATTTCTGTACATCTCAGCCATTTTCTTTGGAAAAGCCTCAAGGTAGAATACTGAGAGATGTGATGCTACTGTTACCAACTTGAAGTATGGAAATTTTATAATTTCAAAGGACGCCTACACTATACAGTCCTACAGAGCACAAGGAACTTATCATATGATTGAAGGTTAGCACATATAAACACATTTTGCTAAACCAAGATTACTGTTAGCCAATCCTGGTATCTACAACCATTGGTGAATTTTCTCCATGAACTCTGGTATATTTCTCTAACCGATAATATTATTTGATATAGTATAATTTACACAATGCTTCCTGTTTAGTTCTACCTTCTAGGTGGAAGATTAAACTTGAGTAATTATAAGGCTTCTATGTTTTATTGACCTGCAGAACAGGTACCTATTATTGTTCCATTCTTATATAATGGGAACAAATCTCCTAGTATGATAAATGTCAATATAATACAAAGGCAAAAAGTCAGTACTTGTACATGTAAATGTAATAGTTGAGCCTGTGTCTTTTTCCATGTTGTGATCACCTTTTCCCTATTTCAGTTATCAGGCAAAGGAATATCCAGATAACTGGAAATTCAATACCAACCAATCCTAAAGAGGAAAGTTTGTGCTTTTGAAATATATTCCTGCAACAAAGGATTTGAGAGAGGAGATATATCAGTAAAAACAGGTATGTAGATGGAAGATAACCATAACTTTGAAAGGAGTGAAAACACAGGGAGTAGTGAGAAAGCTGGGGAATAGTGATGAGGAAAATCTCTGAAACCTTCCATGCAAAAGCAGCACAAAGGGGTCTATCTCAAGTGTCTGAACACAAACACTGGTAGCTTGGGAATCAACCAACAGGGACCAAAGTTCATGCACTGGTACAGAGCTGTGATTTCACTGGGACTCCAGAGATGCAGAGAGATAGCACAAGCAAATGAAGAGGTGTTATGAAATGTGCCAGAATATTTAGGAAAGACAGCCCAGGAAGGTGAGGATGGGCTGCACTCTATGCAAAATCGTGCCTGAACACATGGAGCTTTGCATTGAAGTGGGTGACAAGTCAATCAAGAGTTGATTTGTAATGATTAGAAGCCAGACCTATGAGCATTACATTGTGATAGGGATCTGCTGCAGACTGCTTGATATGCTTGATCAAGAAGAGATAGTGGATGAAACCTTTGGGCAGCTGAAGGAAGCCTTACTCTTGCCTATCCTGGTTACTCATGAGAGATTTAGCCACTCATATCTGCTCGTATCAGAAAATATGGCTGGGCGTGTACAGTCCAAGAGACTTCTAGAGTATGTTGAAGACAATTTCCTGATCCAGCTAACTGACAAGTGGCCTAGGGAATGTGTTCTTCAACAGGTGAAGGAATGTGAAGTTGAGTGAATGTCAACCTGAATGAACTCGAATGGCTTTGATTACTGCAGCCATGAAAATGAGAAAATGAGAAATTCAAATTCCAGACAGAAGAAAATTGGACAAATTGTAGAAGAAAAAACCCTGAACTTGTTAGCTGATTTTGGCTAGTTTAGGGACCTGTTTAACAGGATCTCACAACACAGTCTTGGAGAGCAAAGTGGCCCAGGAGAACTGGTTAATTTTCAAGGACAAGCTACTCCATTACTTTTTAGCCTTGGTTTTTACAGCTAAGGCTTGTCTGAAGGCTTTCCAGGTGCCTGGCTTGAGCCTGTGAGCAGAGTCTGTGAGAGTGAAGCAATAGCCACTGCAGAAGAAGTTAATGTCAGGGAGCACCTGAGGAAATGGGATGAGACAAGGTGCATCCGAGAGGAAGAAAGCTGTCTCTTGTCATTGAGAGGCCTCGCTCATTTCTGAAAGGTCATGACAGTCAGAGGAGATTCCCAATGACTGGAAGATAGGAAATGTCACATCCATTCCCAGAAAATGGAAGAAGATCCAAGAAACTGCAGGCCAGTCAGCTCCACTTGAGTCCCTGGGAAGGTTATGCAGCAAATCCTCCGTGAAGCCCCGTTCAAGCCCATGAAGGATGAAAAAGTGACAGTGAACAGCCAGCATGAGTCTGTCAAGGGCAAAGCATTCCTCACTAATTTGATAGTTTTCTATTATGTGATTACTAGATCTCTAGATAACAGGAGAAAAGCAGCCCTTGCATCATTAACTTGACTAACCTAAACCATTTTTGTTTGAAATTCTTAAGCCATATTTTACCTATGGTAATTTTCAAAAGCTTGTGTGTAAATATTGATGTTTCTGGGCTAGAACACTGGATGTACACTTCACTGAAAAGTGACTATAAATAATATGATTTTTTTTATATATACTTTGCACTATAAATGGCCTATAAATGGATGAATATATTAAGAAACAGAATTTCTGAACAAAATATTAATATTATTCTTAGATTTATTTGTTATAAGAAAATTTTGCATATAACACCGCTTTTTCTAAGAAATTATTAATTAAAGCAAAGTCAAACATTGTTTTTCCATCAAGGAAGAGCAATGAAAAAAAAAAAGAAAATTAATGGAAGCAACATAAAATTAAAAATGCTAAACTGAGAAAAAAATGGACAAATACACAGTGGTGATTATATTCTTAGACACCTTTCAAATTAAATCTCTTAAAAATATCAAGAAATTTAGCGAGACATTTCTAGAGCCCAAGTGGCTACTGAAAGAATAAAGGAAGTTGTAAACAATACCGGAATAAAATGTATTGTTCTTAATAAGTCCAAGTTTATAATAACAACAAAACCTTCTTCCCAGACTGGTGAAGTTTTGAAGTGTATATATCAAAATTAATCGAGATTGACTATATAATTTTGCCCTGTTACTGTAGAAACCAATGAGAACTTGACTATCTCTGAATCCTACTAAACTCCATTTTCAAAGTACTTAAGAACACAAGTCTCTCCTTTTTATCTCTACGGAAGACTTGTAACCCAAGTAGCCATAGCACTTGAAAAAAATCTTTCTTCTTGGAATAAATTAGAATTTGTAGAAAGAGTTTGTAGTTCTTATATTTAATCCCTGGCATTCACAGATATGTAAGCCTTGCAAATTTTTTAAGTCACCTAAAAATCCAAAACCCAAACAAAACCAAAGCCAAAACAAAACTGAAAACAACCAAAAAAACCCGCAAAACCCCAAAACCCACAAACAACCAAGGCAAAAACCTATCATATTACAGGTGAACAGGTAAAATTCTCAGTGTATGACATAAATTAAAGAATCCTCATACAGGATTCAGTCTATCTGGGCCAATATCCTGAACCATGGTCACAGCAGATTACTGAAATGAAAGCACAAAACCCCAAAAATTGGGGCAAACAGTCCTGAGAGAATGACTTGAAAACAAGCCCATCCTTGAGCTCTGACTAAAACTGGGTGTCTGATGGGCACTGCATGGCTTTCCCTGGTCTGGCTCTGCATGTGTTCCAGTTGTTCAGCACTCAGCAAGTCGGGAAAGACCTGCTTCACACTCCTCGTTTGAGCTCATCTTCCAAGATTAACTTAAATACACAAAGGTCCAGCCTGATCCTGCTTCCCTAAACACATGAGAATCTCCTAACAAAGATCAGTGAGAAATTGGTCCACATAGTTTCCCATGTTTAACCATAATGAAAAACAGTAGACCAGAGTCAGTAAAAATTAACGAACAAACAAAGAGAGATGGGATATTAAATCTTCAAAATATTTATGAAGTTCCAAGTAGTGTGATGATTGAGTACTTGACTGCATATTATATACAATCCTGCATGGAAATGCCTATTTCATCTGTACTAATGTTCTATTTTTCTTCCAACACAGGAATCCCACATACCCCAGCTGTGCCTCCTCAGATCTGTAAAACACTGATTTGGACTACCCAAAAATTTCAACTGTTCCAGCAGTCACAGAAAAGAACTGGGGTCAGCTGAATGTCAGGATGCAAGTAGTAACTATTATATTACTACTTGTTCTTTGTAATGCATCTGACTGTAGGAGGACAAGGAATAGGAGTTTGAGAAACAATGAAAGGGAAAACATTTTAAGGAGAGCATCTAGCACTGTTAAGCGCAATGCCCGAGGCCAAACATGTGATATTTACACTTATCTTCATGAGAAATACTTAGATTGTCAGGAAAGAAAGTTGGTTTTTGTGGCACCTGATTGGCCAGAGGATATAAAACACATGCTGTTAGCAAGAAACAGGATTCGTAAATTAAAGAATAATATGTTTTCCAAGTATAAAGTACTGAAAAGTCTGGATTTACAACAGAATGACATATCAAAAATTGAGAGCGAGGCTTTTTATGGTTTGGATAAACTTACCACACTCTTACTTCAGCATAACCAAATTAAGATTTTATCTGAGGAGATTTTTATTTATACGCCCAATCTAAACTACCTGCGTCTCTATGACAATCCCTGGCACTGCAGCTGTGAACTAGAAACTCTTGTTACAATGCTACAGGTTCCAACAAACAGGAATTTGGGAAATTATGCCAAATGTGTGCACCCAATAGAGCTGAAAAATCAAAAGCTAAAAGAGATAAAAGTTGATCAGCTATGTAGTGAAGAGGACAGGCAGGATCCCAAAAACATAAAACGAGAGAAGCCTGAACCTGTCAAACCAGAATTTGATTCCTCTTTGTGCCACATGTATGTGTTTCCTGTGACAACTCTGAACTGCAAAAGGAAAGGTTTGTATCTGTCCTTGTAACTGAATTAATGATTTTAATATTCTATTTATTTAATCCTTTCTACATTTATTCACACATTTACTGTAAATGAACTTAGTACTAGTACTTGCTTTACTTAAACTGAAATTGTTAATTATTCTTCTCTTGTAACTACCAGCAGTAAGTAGGAATTCTTCCTGCATTTTACCTTTACTCTGCAGCTCAAATTCAACAGATATTCCTTAGCACTGTAATGTAAGTATCTAACAGAAATCAACAGGAATAAAATTAAGCTTATTACTTAAGTTACTAGTCTGTTTGTACAACTGTAAATATACTAATCAGTCAAATTACAGCTGTGCTGAAACTGTTGAATTGATACAGAAAAGCACAGAGTATCTTTTCTTCCTTCCATTGTACAAACACAAAGAAAGCAATGACTTTGACAGAAGCGAGCTGTGAAGCAGGGCTGGAGCAGCCAGCTGCGTTTTCAATGCCCAGAGGAATCTGATTGCAAAGCAAAAGCTTTGCATCTTCACATTTGCTGCACAAGATTTCTTCTACTAAGGGAAGAAATTGTATGTTTTTATTAATGAAGAAATACCTCCTCTGTGCTCTTCCTCCCAGCACCCAGCAAACAATTCAAAGTTGAAGGGACTTTAAGAAATGTTTTTCAGACACTTGGATCTATTCCAACTTGAAATCTTTCTCAGGCCCCTAAGAGCCACAGTTAAGCCTTAAGGGTAAACCAGATGGGGTGTATATCAACATGAAAATGCACATTTATTTGTCCTTTATATTTTCCATATTTTATCCCATGAAAACAAAGCAAACAGAAAAACAATTCAGAGGAGAATCATTCTTTAACAAAACAATTCTGAAGTAAGAAGCACTTCTTGAAGCAGTTGACATTGTGAGACCTTTTTCCCAATTTTAGCAGAGCTTAGCCCACATGTTTTGTTCAGCTGAACTTCTGGAACTTCTATTTGGTTTAAGATTAACTTGATTTTATGTAAAAACCTCAGTGTGCTCTTGCTCCTTTATGCCAGAGAAAAGCTCAGAATTCAGTATAAGGAGATAATATCTAAATATCAAGGATTAATGATTTTAGTATTTGATTACATGGTTTATCTACTATATATGTCACAAAAATGGTCTGTGTTCTCTACATTTTTTCACCCTGTAAATTCCTTTCTTGTCCCTCTGGCTCAATTTTCTCTTTCTTTTACCGTTCAGCTACTAAATCTTTTTATTAATGATTTATGCTGCTTTTTTTTTTTAATATTCACCTATCTTTCCTTTCCTTGTAGACAGGATCTTAATTATTAGATTATAGATTATGATCTTAATTATCCTTCATAGGATCTTGATTATATCACTATTTTTTTTTCTTAAGTAAACTGTTATTGAACAAAACCCAAGCATAAATTATAATCTTAATATAAGCAAAGACTGACTTTACAGCTCTCCCCACTTAGTGGTATCAAAGAGATGAGCTGAATACACAAATATACCCAAAAACATCTTGGGAAAAGAATTTCACTTTTTTCTCTAAGTTCATAGAAAGATCCAATGTGGTCTAATCTTCATGGGAGTTTCAAAGGAGTTTATGGTATTTGAAACATTGTTTATTGTCTTTAATATTAATAATGGTGGTATAAAGTTATATCAACCTCTACACAAGGGTCCTAGAAGGTACAGAGACTCCCTCCTTCAGGTCAAGAACTAAGTATATCAATCCAGAACTTCCTGCATGCCTAGCATGGACACATTGAGTGTGTTTCAATACTTTTTTGGAAGTACTAGATCTACTGTGCATATACTTGACACCTGGATGCAGATATCCCATGGATATTTGGTATTTCTGAACATATAGTAATCTTTGATGAAAGCATTGTACTTGCTGTCTTTGTATAGGAATATTGTACAGTAGATGCACAATTTCAGTGGCATTTTCATCACAAATAGGTGTGTAATGCACACAAAATCCAGGGAAAACATAAACGTTTCTCTAAATCTGTGTGGATAAGAATTCAGAATAGAAAAAAAAGTGCATCAGTTGCCAAATCAGTAAGATGGCATGAAAATCTGCAATCCATTATTCCTTTATAGTGGAGGGAATGGAATGACAAGCACTCGCTCTACCACTGCTAAATATGTTGAGGTATGACAATAGGTCAGGAGCTTTCAGTTAATGTCAGAAGGCTCATGAAAGAAACATCTGAAAAATACATTTATTCATGTGTATGTTCTCTTTTTTTTTTTAATAAGTTACTTATATCTCATCAGACCAGTGATATGCCAGACCTTGTGGTATTTCCAGAATGAAATACTCTATGCCCTTGATTCTGTTTTACACACACAAAAAAAAAAAAGAAATAAAAAGAGGTTTGTTTGCATTTCTGCAAAAACTTGTATTTTCAAGGACAGTTGGAAAAAAAAATCTGCTTTCTAGTACTGCCAAACTCTCCAAATCTCTAAATTCAAGCATTATTTGCATTCATTTGGTGATAAACAGGCCCTGAAACTTTGACATCGGCAGAAGCAGGAAGTAATCCAACCACAGCAGGCTCGAGTAGTTATAATATTTATGTATTTATAAAACCAAAGCTCTGCTCATAACCAGATATAAGGCAGGAAAAGTCTGGTATGTTGCTTTAGTCTCAAAAATACCTGATTCATTAGATATCTTCAGAAGTACAGTGACCACACAGATTCCAGCACAGACCCAGAAACTGCTTGCTTTCATTCAAAGGTGTTCAAATAAGAGACACTGCATTTTCTTGTTATGACAGCGCAGGGTTAGAAAACTCACTGAGCAATTATAATAATCCTGGAGATTAGGTTTGTTAACATTACTCTGAGAGGGTTCAAACCACTGTCTGCACTTCTCAAGCATGGGCCCTTTCTGCTGGAGTAGGAGCTGTTCTTTCTGGAGCTCTTTTGCAAGGAACACTGCAAGGATAAGGACATTTATGACTGAGAGGTCCTCAGCTACTTTGGAAATGCCAATGACAGAAATAGGAGAGACAAGCAGACAGAATGCCACTCTGCTGCCTGGGTGTGTTTTTATATAGTTACTCTGGTTTCTTTTCTTTAAGCAATCAAGCCCTTCACATACATTTTTAATATTAATATAGTATCTTCACTACTTACCTTTTTCTTATGTGAATGGTCTAGTTCTACTAAAATAAAAATATAAAACACAGAGGTTTTACTATAAGCACTAATGAAGAGAACAATTTTTACATGAAAAGTAAAGTACAAGTAATGAAAGAATGAAATTCAGAAGTTGAAAAAATATGGTGGCACTAGTAGAAGAGAAAAAAGGGTAAGAAAACAAGAAACAATGTTAGGCTGACAATACTCTGTCTGGCATGTAACTGTGATACTTAAGCAGTAAGAATAAACTAAAGCTGATACAAGTTATGTCTTTTTCATTTTTTAAGATTTAAAGAAAGTTCCAGGTAACATACCTCCAGATATAGCTAAACTTGATTTATCCAACAACAAAATTAGACAGCTACGAGCCAAGGAGTTTGAAGATGTCAGTGAACTGAAGATATTAAATCTAAACAGTAATGGAATAGCATACATTGATCCTGGTAAGAATAATTTAAATACTCATTAAAAATTATTTCTCTTTTATTAAATACTGTCTCTATCAGATATAAACGGGGGGGTGGAGGGGATGAATTTAAAAATCTCAAAGTTGGTGAAAATTTTACTTTTTGTACCTTTCAATTCATAGAGTAAAGGTTTGCACTGGAATATATTCATCATGAAAATCAATACCCAAAGACACATTTCAGTTGCCCTTTCTTAACACTTAACACTTATCAAGTGCAAAAGGTAATTAAAAAATGCTAAGTAGTTGAATGATTTTTTAAATATCTTTGCCACATCTAAGAAAACATGTCATATAAGGAGGCTACTTTTCAATTATATTGTACCATAAAATAACAGACAAACCTAAAGGATTTAAACTCTTTTTGGTTAAAAATCACTATATCTAATTGCTTTTAAGTTATATTTTATTAGAACTCATGTACCCTTATTGGCAATTTGCTTATAGCCTATATGCATTTGGATTTAATTATGAAAGCAGCCATAAACTGGGTGACAGAAAGAGAGAGAAAATGTATCAAGCATAAAGGGCCTTATCTAGTCCTATGTTGGCAATTAAACAGTGGTAATATAGGAAAAATTGTAGTTACGAGGTTTAACATTACACAATTTATTTATTTTAAATTAAGACTTCTCCTATTAAATGAAACAGTATTGAAAAAAAGTATGAACAGCTCTCTGAAATGTAACTCACAAGCATTATTATGAAGCTCTATGTTCACTCCATTCCAAATCTTAAAAAATTAATTTGAAGGTTCTATACATGCACACAAATACTTACATATATATACAAAAACCTCTGGCCCTTCACAGTGTCTACTAATAAGTTTCCATATTCCTACTTCTGTATCATGACAATTACAGTAGGATTCAATGAGCAAATCAGGCACTCATCCACCTCTGCTGTCTCTATTCTACACTCAGGCAGACTCATGAAGTATTTTATAGCTTTATAAGCAGTGCAACTCCCCTAATATTTCTCACTTCTGAAGGCATGTGCCATATTTTAAAGTTCAATGTTTGAGAAATTCTTTTGTAGACTTTAGCCAAAAGAAAACCCCAACCATTAACTGTAAAATTATAAATATGTTTTTCCTGTTCTAGATATGCATATTTTCCCTGTCACAGATATGATTTTTTTTCCTAAGCTAACTTCATAAGGTACCAATAACTATTTTTCTATTGATTAGCTGCTTTTTCAGGCCTCAATAACTTAGAGGAGCTGGATCTATCAAACAACAGCTTGCAGAATTTTGAATATGGAGTACTGGAAGATCTTTACTTTCTGAAAATACTATGGCTGAGAGAGAATCCTTGGAGATGTGATTACAACATACATTACCTTTTCTACTGGCTGAAACATCACTACAATGTTCACTACAATGGCCTAGAATGCAAAATGCCTGAGGAATACAAAGGATGGTCTGTTGGAAAATATGTTCGAAGTTATTATGAAGAATGCCCAAAAGACAAGCTTCCCGTTTATCCAGAAACTTTTGATCTTGACAAAGATGACGAGGAATGGGAACGACACAAAGAGCAAACAGTTCAAACAGCAAAGAAGCATGGTGTAATTGTCACCGTGATAGGCTAATAAGGGAACCCTTTCTCTTAGTAGATTTAAATATTTGATACTTTGAAAAAGAAAAACATGCTGTTTACATTTGTTTTCTGTTGGTTTGTAGGACTATCTGCCTACAAAGATGTCTCTTTACTGCAGGTAATAACTACAGAATGACATTAGTTCAACAGCATCCTTCATCTAGTAATTGTTTTTGAAAGTTTGTTCTGGACACTCTTGTGAAATATTTTGGCAAATATTTGAAACTATACAGAGAGACATAAATGTACATAATATGGTGGGGAGAAGCTGTCTTATGTATGAACACAGTTTATGTGTACACACAGAAATAGCTGCAGGATTGTGACCAAGACACATTTTTCTTGAATGTATTGACAGTTCTTTGTATGTATCAGTTTCCTGAAATATTCCCAGAAGATATTTCCAAGTTTTTATATCAACTTCCTGGTGTTTTATTGTAGACAAAAAAAAATCAAACTTAAGATTATCCTTAAATACAATTCTAGAAAAAGAGGAATGGCAGTTGTTATACTAATCAGGATTCACAGAAGGTGGGTTCCACTTACTTTACCAGTGTTCCTCCTCAGTCTTGAAGGAATAACTCAGCCTCTGCCTTTTGCATACCTGAGCTGCCTTAAAATGATAAGCAGCCAAGACATGGTCGGTTCCTAAGATCCACCTCCACATTCTTATAATTGCTTTGTTTGGTTTTTGAGGCAGGCAGAGCTGAAATCTTTCTGGAAAGAATTTTAGGTTGTTGTATCAGTTTGACACAGATTACATGCCATCACTTCTAGGTGACGAGGATCACATGAGGGATGCTGTGGTCTGCATCCAGCACATCGGTGCCCACCCAAAATGAAGGTAAGTATGCTTTTGAGAGCTCAGAAGTGTAGGACATTACCTAAGTTCAGTCTTCTCTCAGCTCGTTTGTAAAATGCACGTTACAGCACCTCCTTGTCAAACAGCTATGTATGTGAATATTGATTAAAATCTCTGATCATTCCAATACTGCAGTAACAGGGCAGTACAAATGTCTCAGCTAAATGGATGATATCTATTCTAAAGAAAAAATTCCTTACTACATAATATACTTAGATCACTAAGAAATGCATAAGTGCAGAAGAGAAATTCAGGGCCAAAACTTTAAATTTCTCTTGACTATCATGGAAGAAGTTCTGGGAGACTCCAGAGAGAAAGATTGCTCCTTTAAAGATCTAGAGACAATTACGGTGTTTGTGGATTCCTCTGGTGCTTTAACCAAGTCCCAAAGGTCGTGCATTTTGTTTTACAAGACAAAGCACTCAGTGCTTTAGTGCTAACATGAAATAAAAGAACAACATAAAGGAAAAAAATCAGATGTTAAGATTGGTAGCAATGTCAAAGAATCTCAAAGCAAACACCTCCCATTATTATTTGAATGTCTCTATGTTCTCCATTATTCAGATATTGAATGGTGCTTTGCTGACAAATTAATTTAGTCATTTCATCCACAATATCTTTCAAAAACTCTATAGCAAAAATACAACAGTATCTGACTCATCCCTGTTCCTGGAAAAAAAAATCTTAAGCATTATCTTAACCATTAAAAGTTGATCCTGATAAGATGGAACAGAAAGGAAAATCCCATTTGCCAGTAACATTCACTAAATAGGGCATATTCTGGAAGATTAAAAGTGCCAAAAGTATAATAAAAAAAGGTCTGCCACAAATAGTTGCAAATATTAAGTGATGTTGTCCTCCTCTCAAGTTCTGGAGAATTATTTCAGTCCAGAACCACTGGGTATGATTGGAAAGGACAGGCAATGAAACCACAGCAGAACATCTGTTATTGGCAGCACAGCCAATGGTGAAAATCTGAGTAGGAAAAAATGCATTTATAGACCATGTTATGTTAATTTGCTAGCTTAAGGCAGGCAAAGTCTGGGAAGAAAAGACAATCCTGGAGAAGAATATAAGACAAAATCTGTGTGAGAGGTCTCTGATCTCTCTGGACAGCAAAAAGTACCCGTTGAAAAAGCAGTGGAATAAGACTGAAGACCACAAGCAGTGGCCTAATTGCTCTTGTTCAAAGGCCCTGGGGATTCCCCAACAAATCATGGATGTACCTCTTAGGACCAAGGCTAAAACCTGTGATACACAGTGATAATTAGGAAGATTGTTCAGCAGAAGGCAGAGTTAAGGGAGGGGAGTGATCATTCAGGGTTTCAAACAGTGGCACCAGAAGGTGCTGTACCTGCTGAAGGTTCAAGGTGGATAATGAGCTGAACATCCTGCCCATGTCTGACAGCACATGATGTTTGCCCACAGTCATTAAGTGAAATATGTAGGTGAGAGAGGGACATATTAACAAGGAACACAGTTCAACAATTATCCTCCAAATAAAGGTTTCCATGTGACCTTGTGAAATCAGTGTCAGCACAGAAGCCCCATGAAAGAAACACTTGTGCAATAAAATCAAATTAAATTCAGTACTTAAGGGCAGGACTGATTAGACATTTGGAATCAAATGAAAAGACTTCTAGTAATGAAAAATGGTCTGAAGTTTTGAATGCTGGAATTGTCTTTGATACAGTTTTCCTTAGACGGCCTTTGGAGCTTTCAAGGAGTACCTGTAAATTCTATTCTTTTAACTACAATGCACTATAATTTTATTCCTTACTGCTTCAAGTTATTGCACATTTCACTTTTATCAATGATACTAGAGAATTGTTTCAAAATAAACAAGGAAATATTCAAGTGGGGGTTTAGCTTCCTATAATAATAAAAAAAAAAGAAAGGTTATGTGTTCCTGGGAGAAACTTGAAAAACTAGCTTGAAATACATCAGGATTTTGTGTATGTTGGCATTTGCAGACACACAACCCCACTGAGGATGAAGCAGAACAGACAACAATAATTGCAGTAATTGCAACTACAAATAATGTAAGAACATAATAGAAATAGGAGGTTGTGGAAAGGATAATATAGGTTAGATGACCTCCTGGCAGTGACTGGTAGCAAATTCTTTGAGAAAAGACTGTATGAACAGAAAAAGCATACAGGAGTTATGAAGGTAGTGCAGAAGGAGGCAGCACAAGAAAAAAGATAATAATATATGTGAAAAACATACATATATGGGGGAAACGACTAACAATTAATAAAAACTTCAGCACTACAGGGTTAATTGCTATTTCTCTGACCTTCTCAAAAATGTACTGTAAAGTACAACCTCCATCAAACACCATAGCCACAAAATACAACTTAATGTTTACATATCTATGCTTCTGTACTATTTAATCATAAAGGTCCCAGAAGAGCTTCCATGTCTAAGAGAAAATCATGGGCCTTCCTCTTCTTATATAAGCTCTTTAAGTCTCTTTCAGTAACTTCTCTCTTGATTTCTCTTCTTTCTCTGTCCATAGCCAGGAAATAATTGCATGAAGACAATTGCCTTGTCTTCCTGACATGGAGTGCATGTCCTAGGAGTGCTGCCTTAAGGGATGAACTACAGCACTCTACAGGGGCAGTGCCCTTCTCTCTACACAGCCACATGAAACACAGAAAAGATTATTTTGTGCCATGTTTTCCATGACAGAATACAGGAAAAATGGATATGTCTGTCAATACTGGAAGTAAAACACTTCAAAAGCTTCTGAGGAAATTTTAGCTCCTGCACTATGCATACTAATGGCAGCATTTAGAGGCAGTTCTCAGTCACACATGGAAGACAAATGATTCTCCAAGATCACTGAGTAGGTGGAGGAATACCACAAACAGCTGAGCCATAACCCATGCATCTCATATACTCATATTCTCTGGCACAGTAACACACTGGTGTGCCAGACAGTCTGAGCTGGAATCATATTAACATTCATATGCAGATATTAGACAAAGACTACTATTTCATGAATGCACCACAGGCCAAAGTTAGAGTACACAAAACCAATTTTTTTAAATTTCAGATAATTAATTTATCAAGCAAACCCCACAAACATGTTTAGTCAGATGAACAGACCTAACCCACAGTTCATATAATTGCTTTTTTAACATTAACAATAAAAGCATGTTGCCAAAATCTGTGTAATCTTGGATTTATTTGGAAAGATGAGGTCAGAACTGTAGCTCGGATAAGTTCGAATGGAAAGGTTCATCACATCTGTAGCCTGTAATTGAACAGACAGTTCAACTCAGTTTGTCAGCTGAAAAAATGTCAAAGGAAAAGAATCGCAATATGATTTTCAGTCTTTAAAATAAGATCGTTTTGTAGCAACATTAAACCATCCACAAGAGCTTCAAAAGAATGGCACAAGTAGGCTATATGATAAATATAGCCAGTGACTTTCAACATAGAAACATATGTAGTTAATCTAAATACCAATAGCAAACTGATTTAAATGTTTCATGCTTAAAAAGAAATACTGTGTATCTTCAAAACTAGAAGAAACAGCTTTATAAATCAATGTTTTCTAAAAGCCCCTGTAGACTCTCATATATGATTCATCATAATTAGTTCAAAATAGCACTCAGTAGATGTAAATAGACCTAATGTTTGATTTCGAGCCTACAGAAAACATTAATTATCAACAAAAATGGAAAATGCAAGGTTTGTAGAGACAATGATTGAATTTAGTGTCTTTGATACGTATGATAAATGAAAATTGGTGGCAATCAACATACTGATACTCCAACTGATACAATCAACACTAGATATGAATCAGTTAACATGACAGAAAAGGCTGTATACAAGATGTAATTCTATCACAACTGTTCTTTACTTAATACAGAAAACATAATGATTTTAGTTTTGTACCCAAATACACGAGGAAAAAACAATCACAGACAGATTTAACATTTTTAAGTACAACACTCATAAAGGAGGTGATGTGGCGATGTATGGTTTATTTTGGCTTGCTACTTTATTAATTCTCAAAATTCATTATGATACTGGATTAAATTCTGTCACTAAACAATTTGTATGCTGGAATCATTGAGAATGTTATTTTATCCTGTGATATA
Source organism: Sturnus vulgaris (assembly GCF_052056855.1). Classification (NCBI taxonomy): domain Eukaryota; kingdom Metazoa; phylum Chordata; class Aves; order Passeriformes; family Sturnidae; genus Sturnus; species Sturnus vulgaris. Next base: position 62,582,783 of record NC_142247.1, on the reverse strand, counting down.
AAAGCCAAAACCATGACCAAAATACTTTTTATTCTTAGCCAGTTGTTCTTTTTCATCACCAGTCTAGAGACTAAATTGGTCTCACCCATAATTACACAATCATTTTCTAACACAAAAGAAATCACTCAAATTGCTATAGGCTGCATCAACAATTTCAATCATGTATTATCTAATTAAATAATACACGCATTATAGCCTCAAAACATAAAAAACCACTTTTTAAATGTGAAGATTTAAAAAATTTCCTTTATTTTTATGCATTTGAATTCAATTAAAGTGTAGGCTAGAAAAGAGTCAATCAGTAACATTCTCTTGCTTCAGAAATACTGTGCCAGGAATCAAAAATGTTCTTTGGGATCTTGCCTAGTTGTATCAGAGGAGATTTTTCTCATGAAAACTCTTCCAAGATGTTTTCAGACTCTTCAAGATAAAATAGATGAACAACAGTTGGGATGCAGGTGATTCCTAACAAATCAAGTACACTTTCCCACTAGGACTAAACCTCTCACACTGATCATAAAGGCTTTCAGTTTTTCTGCCCGATTCTCTGCTTGGTGGAGCATACAACCATGTTGAGAAAAATATTACTGACCTGGAACTATTGAAAATATCACAAAGGGAATTAACCTCCAAACCCTCAGTCACATGTACTTACATGCATAGAATCAGGAAGAACGAAGATGCTTTTTTTATATCTAGAAGGACTTCGATTTGGCAATAGAAGCTGATTATTTATAGTATAGTAACAGATTATTTGTGAACACCACATTAATATCTAGGACCATGGTTAGTTTTGGGGGGGTGGGGTTAGCTTGCTTGTTGTTGTTATTTTTTGGTTTGGGGTTTTTTTCTGTCAGAGAGCCTCTTGTTGGAGGCCAGTAACTAACAGTATAGCCCAGGGGCCAGTACTGGGGCAAGTCCTTTTTAATGTCTTCATTAATGACCTGGACAATGAGACAGACTGTACTCTCAGCAAGTGTGCAGATGAACTGGGAGCAGTGTCTGATAGACCAGAGGGTCTTGCTGCCATCCAGAGGGACCTTAGAAAGCTGGAGAAAGGGGCTGACAGGAACTCCATGTAGCTCAAGAAATGCAAAATCTGACATCTGGGGAGACATCTGGCATCTCAAGGCACCAGAATACGTTGAGGGCAGCCCAGCTTGGAAATAGGCTGTCAGAAAAGGACATGGAGATCCTGCTAAACACCAGGTTGAACCTGAGCCTGTGATGTGCCCTTGGCACAAAGATGGGTGGTATCCTGGGCTGCATCAGGAGTGTCTCCAAGAGATCCAGAGAAGTGATTTTTCCCTTCAGCACTAGTGAGGCCACACCTGGAGTACTGTGTCCAGTTCTGAGCTTCCCAGTACATGAGAGACATGGACACGTTGGAGAGAGTCCAAAAATGGGCAAAAAGATGGCTAAGGAATTGGAGCATATTCCCTCTTAGTAAGGCTGAGACCTGTGACTGTTCATTTGGAGAAGGCTCGGGGGCTCCTAGAAAGGTAGTATTTACTGATGCTTTAAAGTTAGGCCAGTAAAAAGAACAGCAACCTCAATGGTTCAAACATAACACACATGGACATCACTGCTGCATAATATTTTCTACATGTTAACATGCTAAAATGTCACATATCCATAACCATTTACAGTACTGAATTACACCATCACCTGCTGAAATATCTGATATGCAACACTTCAAATCTGCAATTCTAAGTATGAAGAAGAAACAAGAAAGAAACACAGTTAATAACAGCCCTCATCACTTCTCCTAAAGCAACTTTCATATACGAAAAATTTTCTGCTTCTAATGTAATTACTTTTATAACTGCCCAATAATATACTAATGGCAACAGTTTAAACTTGATATGGCAATTGCTGATAGCAAAAATACAAAAACACTTTCTAGTTTTATCCCATATCCTGTCACTGAAGAGAATTTTTTCTTACACATTTCCAAAGAACTTTGAATTTAAGGTATGTAAGCTAATAGTAAGATGCCAGCATGAAAACACAGCGAAGATGCCACTGTGGTTTATAGAAGCGTATTTCCATATTAGCTACACAACTTTCCATAGACTATAATTTCATCAGCTAGAAATGGAAAAATCTGTAGGAAAATTACTAATAATGTGTCTTTTCCCATTAGCATTTAATTGCTTAGGTAATACTTTCAGGTAATATGCCTTCTCCTCAAAGTATGCTGCTGTTCAACAAGCTGTCTCTGTTCACTTCATGTAATCTTCTTCCAGGTTTTCTTGCTTTATGTTCTTACCAGAGAATTTTTGGAACTTGCAAAAGCCATGGTCATTTAAAGATATTTAGCTGGTTCAGATTGTATTTGGGGCTTACAATGATTTTTTAAGGTATAGAAATGTGTAGGCCTTTTTCGATAGCAAATTCTTCTTGTGCATCTCTTCAAAGACCTGCATCCATGATAAATATAGTTGGATCCATCATGGCCTTCTCTAACCAAAAATCTGTTTAATTTGGACATATGGATCATTTCCTTAACTTCAAAACTCTACCTAATTTAAAAGTCAGTATCAAGACCACAGCAGCCACATTTAAAACACAGCAATCATTTTCTGTCAATAATTCAATATCAGGGTACTGTGGTACCACTGACCTTTTTTAGGAAGCTGTAATTTACAAAGCAAATGGTTTCAAGCTGGCCCTGAGGGCAGATCTTGTCCAGCCATAAGTAAAAAACTCATATAATTTTTTTGGCACAGGAGCAGAACAGAAATCTGCAATAAATGGTAGTGTGCTAAAAATTATATTTACTAAATACCTTGTAATTTTGAAATGATCCATCACCAGACATCATCTACAGTGCCAGAGACAATAAAGGCCACTAATCACAAGCTCCAGGACTTTGAAAAGTCCAGGCATGCCTTATTTTCCACTGTCTGTGAATGCTCAGAGCAAACACATATTTGGCCTGGAGGAGACAACACCCAGTAAGGACCTCCTGTTGAAGGAAACGGTATCTACATTCTAGATCCACCAAAAAGAGAACATGAGGATTCACAGAGGAAGAAACAAAAAGAGAAAGCTCTGCCTTTCTGCAGCAAATGGTCAGGCACTCAGCTACAGCAAACCTCTGGTCTCTCTTCTAAACAGAAGAGCTCTTTCTGTATTTCCCATACTGAATAAAACAGTGACAGCTCAAGAAAAAGAAACCAGGTGACAACCACACAGATTTCCAATCTGAATCAAGGGAGCTGCAATCTTTTAAATACAAAATGGAAGCATTTCAGTAGGCTTCCTGCTTTTCTGTAATCATTTTTGTTCCCTCTGCACTTTACACATAAATAAAGGCATTATTCTGTAGCTTGTCCCAAAGTTTCACAGCCCTAGCTCCCAGCACACATCCCAGGGCATGTTGAATTATACCAGAAATGTGTTTTTAAGTGACTTAGTTGACCCAAAATGTCTACAAAAGTGTACACAATATAAATATACACAATAAAAAAATGACTCAGTTATATGCACTCTAACCTAATTATGGAAGTCAAACCAGTCAGTGCAACTGCTATTAAGAATGGACAGAATTTGAGACTATTATTCTCTGAGAATGCTGTGATACGTTCCAGAAACAGGACATCTTTAGCCAGCCCAATCTGGTCAGACTAAAATTGGAAGTGTTTTAAGATACTAATTTGTCTTCTGACTTTCTTAGTTTGATTTTCCCTCCATCCTCACCTCTCATCATGCATTTCATCTAATCTAAAGCTAAGACTCCAAGTCTGTGATCCTTCCTGTTTTAATCCTATCATTGCACTCTTCAGCTCCCAGAAAAGCATCCCAACTGTATCCACCCCATAATTCTGACATAAACTCCATTTCCCTAACACCTCCCAACCAGCATCACTGCTCAGTCTTGAGAGAAGAGTACCAGCACCATCTGTCGTAGCAAAGAACACAGGGACCTGCCTCTCCAGGCACTCATGGCATCAAGTTGTCACAGCCCAACCAGTGGATGGCATCCTGCAAAAAGACAGCTAGATAAATTGTTGGACCCAAGAACATTCAATTCATGCAGCATAATTTTCGATTATCTATTACGTATTTTTTGTCTTATGCAGACCAGCTACCTAGACTTACATGTCTTTTTCCTTGTCAGTCTGCACCCACATGTTCCACTTCTGTATAACAATTTTTAATATTTGGACATTATAATGGACTTATCCTAGAGCCATCTTCCACTGGCTTTTTTCTCATTCCTTTTCAGCAAATTATATTTTATCTATCCTCTGTAATGTAAAACAAAATGAGTAATTTAATACAGTTTCTGACCTGAAGTAAAATCCACAAAACTCTGCAATTTGCGGTAAAATTCAAAGCAGTCAAGCTCAACAATATTAACTTCTGAATAGAACTGATGCTTATTATTTATAGTTTCAATAAAATACACATTGATGATATTTTTCAGTAGCAATTCATCCACTCATTTAAATAAAATTTCTACTTGTTTTTAATTTTCTGAAGTATCAAGCAATGAAAATTTGCTTGCTTCCACCACCATAAAGTCCTGCTACTGTCATCTGTACTTCACTAAAGTACAGATCTGTATTTATTGGAGGACATTTGAGTGTTTATAAAAAATAATTCAAAAGTGCTAGATACATGCATTTACTTAAGTGCTATTCATGTTTCCTTGGCAATACAAAAACCCCCAATATAACAGAATGCAAATTCAATTTATATCTTACCAATTTTAACCTTTGGTAGAAGTCCCATTTTCCTTCCAGGCTAAGCAATAAGAAATAATTAGATTCAGAACAAAAATGTATTTCAAATGACTCATATATCTCTGATATATTAAAATACACTATTTCTCTGTATCAGACTCGATGAATGAATTTCCATGGCTACATTCATTTTCCAAAATCTCCCTCACTTCATATTAAAAAAACCCAAAACATATACTTGGGAGAAATTATAAATGGAACATGTTCTGTTCCAGTCCAATGTCTGTGGTAATTAACAAAAGTCTTAGCTGAGACTATCTTAGAAAAGCTACACTGAAAGAAAAATGAATAATTTTCCATGCCCTTATTATATAGGATTTTGAGATTTTAGAAAAGAAGGTGATCGGTTTGGTGGGGGTTTTTTTTTGTTTGTTTGTTTGGTTTTTTAATTTGGTTGTGTGTTTTTTTGTTGGTTTTTTTTTTTGGCAAGAAGGGCTACTGTATTAGGAAAATATTTGTAGTAGAAAGGATTATGAAGTACTGGAATATACTGCCTGCTGAGATTGGTGTGCCTCCAACACCTGTGATATTTAAAATGACTAAAAACACCCTGGACAAATCTGCACCAAGGTTAAGCACAGCACAGCTTGAAAACATTCACCTACCTGCCAATTCTGTCGTTCTGTGGTTCTTAGTAAGGATTTACACCAGTGTTCCTAGCACAGTTGTACCTCCTATATAATGAGCACTGTATGCTTTTCAAAACAAAATAGCCACACCTGGATGTGTTTATTTATTGAGATTATCATATTTTAAAACTTTTCTAGGTGTAATCCCCATTTTTCACAGGAAAACTCAGATAATGTAAAGTATGATCTTCCTAATCCCTAACATAGAAAACCAAAGAAAGAGCATAAGAGAACACAGATTGTTTATTTTCAGACCTAAATGGAAATTGCCCTTTTATTTCTGGGTATACCACCACCTTTCTCCACAAATAAACCTGATTAAAGTACAGAAATGTCAAGTTTGGAACAGGAGTAAAGTTAGAACTGACAAGTTTTAACATAGAATAACATCAGAGAAAATGAATACCAAATCTAAGTTTGTAATCCTCTTTATGTTGTTGTGTTAAAATGAAAACTTGTTCCTCACACAAAGGAACAACATAAATACTGCTTTGGTAAAAGATTTTTCCTATGATGTTCCTGAAGTATGGGTAAAATACACATAATTACCCAAAATAAAGCTTCATTAAGTTTCTGCCATAAAAGTCCCACTCTTTTGCACACAGTTCTTTAGTAATCTAAAAAATAATTTATGACAGTACACAAAAGCAGTGCTGTTTTAGAAATGTTTTGAGTCACACAAAAAAATTGTCTTTTCCATGTTGATTGTTGCAAATTAAAGGATCTAAGTTGAAGTGATTGATATTCAAGTATAATTTTCTGTGTATAGTTAGAAGTACTTCACTACCAAATAACACTACTTTTTTTACACAGAGAAGAAAAAGTTAAATTAGCATAAAAACCAAAACTAGTTTGTGTGCTTGAAGAAAAGCTCAGTAACTGATAACAGGCTTTTATCCCTCATATCCACTTTTTTATTGATCAGCTGTATTCAGCTATCTGACATACTAAATATTTTAGTTATTCTTTGCAAAAATTGTGTCATGACCCATTGTTATGTCAGCCATTTACCACATGATTCTAATTATTTTCATAAACCTGTCTGAATTTCTACGAAACCAAAACTGTGTAAGACTATGGGCTAAAAATATTACGGTAAAACAAAATATGATCCTTTGAAAGTTCAAAAAGCAATGGGCCTCATAAAATACTGGGGTTTATCTCATGTATTGCTCTTACTCCTATGAATATCTATGAGAGGATTTGACTGCAACAAGTTTGTGTTTGTATATATGTACAGTATAAATCAAGCATTCCACTTTTGGACTGATCTGAATACTAATTGAATAGTTAGCAAAAGAGGAAACAGCTGAAATGTAATTGCTCTGAACTCAGGACAGATGTACTAACAGAAGACAAAATTGAGTACAGTTATACAGAGATAATCAAGAGAATAATCCTGTCACACTGCATGCCAATTTACTGACTCAATTGTTGAGTGAGTGGACACAAAGATTTAGGATTTATTATTCACATCCTGTGGGATGTGAATACTTCATTGAAAGTTTCATTGAAAACTTCAACCAGAAAATTGCAGAGAACAGAAATACCACATTGTTTTCTAAGATTCCAGTATAAACAAAATTAAATCCTTATTTTTTTATCTCATACTGTGCTGTCTTCATTTGAAAGAGTGAAAGAATACACAGAGAACCAAAAAAATGTGAAATACCTCACTTAATGATGGAGTGCTTGAAGGCCACATCCCTGGTTCATATAGGTAAATGTACCGTGGACAGCAGTGCAGTTAAAACACTTAACATCACCTCAGTTTTGACTATCACAAAAGTAAAGGTTTCACGTATCAACTAAACAAAGAGGAGCATTAAGTGGAGGCTACGTTCATTAAATATTCTGTAGACAAAAAACCCACAAACAAAAACCCCAACACCCCCAAATCTATAGATATAAAAATAAAACATACTCTATGTTTTAGAGATATCGTCTTACTGTTTTTGCAATATCATATGCCATCAATATTTTCAAAAAGCAATATTATCATTTAAATTGCAGACTACATAGTAAATGCTGTACCGTTAGCATGTTTTAAAAGTCCAAGTGCAATACTATGAACTACATAGCACACATACACAGACAATAATTCAGTATGTATCATAGGAAAATATCTAATCTCTTTGCCATTACTTCTCTGAGCTTTTCATCTAAAAATGTAGGTGAGTCTTTTGGATGAGCAATAAATGCACCACAAAGCAGCACCTGCAAAATGAAACTGCAAATTAAGTCCTTGTATTTACAGCAAAGCAGCATCTAGTTATGAAGATGTTAAAATAAACAACAGTTTACCAGAATCTTTTAAAGTAAGGCAAAATAGAGGCATTTCTTTTTATCAGTTCCCTTTCATTCAATTTTTAAAGGTAATATTGCATGTATCAGCATAATTCCATTGCAAGACTTCTAAGTACTGAGTTTACTCAGTACTTAGTATTTTACTGAGGATAGTAAAATAAGTGACATTTCTTTAGCAATTGGTACTAAGAATTTAATTGCTTTTAATTTGCATTAAAGAAAGAATATATATAAGATTGGATAATTTTATTTACTAAATAAGAAACGGAATCTAAAACAAGTTTAATACTGTGAGGTAGAGTATGTTGAATGGGAAGCTGGACAAAAACAGATCCTGTAACCAATAATGAAAACATAATGCAGCTAAAAATTATTTGCTTTTCAGGATTGTTTTATACAATTTTACATTATCTTTTAGTAACAATGCACAATAACCAATGAAGCACTTTTTCTCATTTGTCCTTTAGCTATCTTCAGCTAAAGGACACAGATCATTTACTTTTGGACTTTGAGCTCAGATACAGCAAGAACATTCAAAGTATATTAAAGTATATAGGCAAACTGCAGTTATTTAAGTGAATATTTATTGGAAATGATAAACAAGAAGTTCTTTGCCTGGTAAAAATGTCAAAACATGGCATGCAATACTACCTTCCTTTCAAGACATGGCCTCTTGCTGTTATTAAACTAATGTGGAGCTTGTGCTTGAATCATTTTCAGGAAGCATGGTGGGAGGACAAAGAAAAAGAGGAAGGTTCTAAATCAAACCTATACTGTAGACAAAAGCCATGCATGGCACAGAGGCAAAAAAGGCACCAAAAAAGGCCAAGCTGCCCCTCGCCCTGCAGAGGCAGAGAGCAAGGCAGGCAGGTAGAGGGAATGGCTCGACAGGCTTGCCATGCTCTAATCAGTACACTGTGTAGAAACAGAATCAGACATTAATGGAAATTGGAAGAGATCCCTGAAGGTAATTGAACAGAAGTTTTTGGGATGCCTCATTATTGTAAGTGTTCAAAGTCAGGCTGGACAGTATTTTGAGCAAGCAGATCGAGTGAAAGGTGTCCCTGCTCACAGCAGGGTGGTTCCACTAAATGTTCTTTGAAGGTTCCTTCCAACCCAAACTATTCTGTATTTCCATGAATCTAAGTCAAGACCAATATGAAAAGGTGAAGACAAAATTAAAGGCCAATGTCTTCAGTTTAGATACCTGTCTTCAGTTTAGATACAACACCAATCAGCACAACAATTCCAACCTTAGCATCTTTTCAATCGTCTTAACAGAAATGTAATTTGCAAGGTGTAGCTGACCGTTGACTATGTTAAAAAGATATAAATGCATCACTTATAATTGTAATTCATGCCATGCAATATTTTAAATAATAAATGGTTTTCATCACAAGTTTTCCTATGGGAAGATTCCCAAAGTCATTCCCAACATTGGTAAGCTACTCCCTCTGCTGGATAAACCAGTATGTGACTGCCATATTTTATTTCAAGTACTGTTTGCCTTTTCATCTCCCTTTTTCAAAGAAACAGACAACTTCTTCTCCTGTGGTATTCTGAAAATTCTCCAACACAAGAAATCCAATCTATCCAATGATATATAGGAATGCAGTGCCTTTGTTTAACATTTGAGAATATTAATTCAAAAAAGGAAGGAGTTGTAACACCTCAGCTTGTGATCCTTATTCAAGTACTCTTCAGTAATGCTTTGGAAACAATTGTGTCAATTATGTCAAGCAATTAGGTCTGTAAAAGTCTGGTTGTTTCTCTTACACTTCTACAAGTTTCTCAGCAATCTGAAAGAGTCTGTCACCAATGTTTTCACCCATTCTTCTTAATACCATTTTAGCCATTTACCTTCATGGAAAAATTAATTTGGGTCCCAGGGCAGAAAAATCTTAGGCCAGCTCTTCATCCATATTTAATTCTAACATTGTAAGAATACAGCTACTGACTACAGTGAAGTTGTCACACACAAGAGTTTTTGCAGGATTACAGTTTGCCTGACTTTTAATGAATACTGTTTAAAAGTAAATCTGGATAAGAACAGAGAGAAATCAGACAGGAAGGAAATTTTCAGATGCAGCAGAGAATCCTAAATTATTTGGACAATATTTGGACTTCAACTTGTTTGGACCATGTCCAAACCACAACCTCATCATAAAAACACTCAGACAAATGGCCATTTTAGAACTCTACATCCTTAACTTTGCGACTATGTGTATAAATGTTCAAAGGTCTCATCTTAGCTTTGATGTTCCTTAATAAAAAGACCAGTATAATCTAATTTATTTTCACACCAAGTATCCCATAACTTCATAAAGAAATTAAAATATAACCAAATTAAATAAGAAACATGGCTAGATATCAGCAAGCAACATCCTCTAAGAAACAAGAAAAACAAGGACAAAAATATCTTACACAGGGTAAGTTTTTACTGGTTCTTTTAAAAATGTCTTCCTTTAATCTTTAATTCTTTCATTTTAATTCATTAACTTAATATCACTGCTGCTATAATGCTGTTACAGCTATAATGCTGTAACTTTTGCTTGGGAAGGTAGATACGGGCTGGTTTTTAAGTGCTGAATCAGGAAATACACCTCATGCTGATACATCTTGTATTTTGTTTTTCTTTGCTTAGGAAGCAAAGAATGATCTAGAGACAGTCTCCCAGGAGAAGTACTTAGTCTACACGGCAGCACTGCTCTGTAATTATTGCAATTGGCTCAAGATTTCTTTATTAGTATTTCCATGGAAATCCTGGCTGTAATAGCTGATTGCAAATGGGGTCTATTTTGGCAGCTTGAATATATCAGGATATCTCTTAAACTTGCATTTGTGCATTGTGCCTTTTTTTGTTTAAAGGAAACTGAAAAACAGCTGCTGCAGATTTGGTTACAAGCAGAGGTGAACGTGACAAACAGGAAGGAAAATATAGAAACACAAAGAATCACCTTAAAAATTCTAAGGGCAAACCTACCAACCCTGTTTTCCCCCAGTCCATCATGCTGTGCCAGTTTTACTCTGACATTTTGTGGAAGTCTATTTACTCCTGTGCCAACAAGAATACCTAATCCACCCGTACCTGAAGCATGATCCAGCGTCATTGAAGCACGGAAAAACTTTCTGTAGCCCACAAAGTAAGTTATAAGAGTAGGTACGTATTTATTCGGCGCTGAGGTGCATGGGGAATAGTTCCTCCAAAAACATGCACACCTTTGGCGACCTGCGCCTCTCCTTTTATTCTCTACAAACTAGGACATCATAATTTGCTACATACAGATTCATCACCTATTCTCGCTTCATATTGAAATTAGTTTCACGCCTCTTTGCAACTGTGCATTGTTCCTTTTAGGTTGCTCTGGTGGTCGTCTGAGGGTCTTTGGGATGAAGTAAATAGTCTTCCTCTAAGTTTGAACTTTTCACTTTGCTTCCTTACGCATGCTTTCTTTTTAGTTTTTCGGTTATTTTCCGGACTTTGATACCAGTTTTCCTGGTCTCAGGGGTCTGAGGACCCCCTTATCCTGTGGTGGTTTTGTCTTTGCATCTTGTTTGCACATTCTAGCCCTTGACCCCGCCTTGTAGCCTTGCTCTCCTCCTGTTCTTGTAAGCACCGTGAATTATAGCAAACAATACAGTTTTGTTAGTCCCCTTTTAGTTAAAGCATTTCTTGATGCTTGATTTTTAATTCTCAATTTCTCTATTTCATCATCTTTACGACTGACATGCCATTAGAAAACATGGATTGCACCCACTGCACTCATGAGGAAGGCATTACCTGGCTGGAATCTAGAGGTTCTTCTGTAATTAACACTGACGAAGTTAAACATATCAGGGGAAGTGCCAGTGAAGTTCACCGGGTTCGTCTTCATTTCAATCCTCATTTTAACACAGATTATAAAGCAGAATTGCTTTGTTCCATCTCGTTTCTATTCTTAAAGTTTTCATAAATCGTTTGAAGCATTCTAGTGACAAAACGAGCAGAACAAAATCATGTCCCAGGCGAGCAGAGAGCAGCGGGAGGGGTAGGAGATGCCTCGGCGAGCGCTCAGGGGACAACGAGGCGGGGCCAGAGCTCTGCTGAGGGGGACCCTTCGTGGGGGAGGGTGGCGGATGGCTCCCTGCCATAGGTGTTACCGGGGAGTTTGTGATCCCACCGGCTCCAGTGGCACCAGGCTGCCTGGGTACCCAGCGGATGGCGGAGGGCCAGGGCCGGCGGAGATGGGGGTGCCCCACTTTGGGGATGATGTGCCCCCGCCAGGGGCTGCCATGGCGTAGGACCGCCCTTCCCGCCAGAGGCTCCCCGAGCGGGAAGCCTGTTTGGGAACGCGCTGAGGGATCAGGCTGGCCCGGCAGCGCGGGTGATTCCTTCCTGTAAAACAGAAACTGCATCACATCGTTGTCACGCAGCGGCGGGGCCTCCCCCGTGCCCCGCACACGGAACTTTGGGCTCGGCATCCCTGCGGCACCTCGGGCGCTGCCCCCGCGTCCAGTGCCCGAGGGAAGGGCAGAGCCGCGGCCGAGCCGCGCCGGATGGGGCGGTGGCTTCCGCGGGCGACGCAGCCGAGGCCGGGGCGATGTGGGAGCCGCGGGGCGCGGCGGTGAGGGCGGCGGCGGCGGCCCTGCTGCTCGGGGCCGGCGCCTGCTACTGCCTGTGGCGGCTGGCGGCGGGCGGGCGGCGGGGCCGGCGAGCAGCGGCCGTGGGGGGCCCGCCGGCAGGTGAGGGGCAGGGCAGGAAAGGCCAGGGCAGGAAAGGGCAGGGCAGGGCTCGCCTCTCCGGTGTGCAATGGGGCCGGGGGAGGCTCCGCGGGGCCCGGGCGGTTCGCAGCCCGCGGCCCTGCCGCGAGGCTCGGGGCCCAGAGGCGGCTCTGCGCCCTGCGACAGGCGGTGCCACAATCTTGCGTGCTGGCCTCCAGAGCCATGAGACGATTTGGGAGGATTTGGAGCACTCTGGAGCGTGGTTTTTTTCTTAGAAAAGCCTAATTTTTTTTTTTTTTTTTTTTTTTTAGTAGTCGTCCAAAGCATATGTCCGATCAGTGTGTTTACTTATGTTATTGCAGTTGTGTTCCCCCTATAATTCAAAGCTAAGCGAGTTTAGCTAAATGAGTTTAGACGAGGATGAAAAACGATGATGTTTTTAAAGTGAGCTCTTGAATCATCATAATTAACATTGACCTTTTTTTTTTTTTTTTTTTTTTTTAAATTACCCCGAAAGCATACTGTGCTGTTTTCCGGGTCAGATGTTGGAAGTAAAGCTATGGAATTTAAAGCACTGGTAGCTTCTCAGAAGCCATGTCGAGTAAGCTATGACTAGTCCAGCAGTCATAGATCAGGTCTTACGGCTCTTCAGTTGGCTAAATAATTCTGCCTCCAACCTGGCTGAAAATAGCCTTTGATGGCATTTGTTGCCCTTTTATAAAGGCCAGGTACTCTGTAACATCATCCTGACTCAGAAGCAGCCTTCTGTTGTTTTGAGCGATGCCATCCAGCAGTGTTCCTAACATTGTGGCTGTTATTTTGTCAAAGCATACTAGCAAAGTGTCATTATTATAATTTCTGGAAGTAGTAGTCTCTAAACTGGAAGTTTTGTTTCTTACAGTGCCCAGACAGATTTACAGATTTCCACATTTCATTTCAGGGACAGAAAAAAAAAACCAAACCTCAAACCATGTTGAATATTCCTAATAATTTTGCAGAGAAAATTTGCTATTGGTCAACCAGGAAGTACACCTCAACTTCTAATTGTGTGTTCCTTTTATTCTCCACCTTCAAAAGAGGTAATTAGAGGACTCAGGGAAAGGATGAAAGTTTTAGTGTCATAAAACACAGTCTTTTTACCATGACATGATGGTTGGGCACAACCTTAGAACAATGTGTCCTACAACTGAGAGCTAAATTTCGGCTTTGTAAAAATCATTAAGTAGCAACTAAGTGAAATGTCTCAAACTTAGTATCAAGTATTTAATTTGTAAACATTAACAGACAGCAGTCCTCCAATGTCAACCCCTACCATGGATGTGGACTCTCTACAGAAACTAATTCATTTGCTCCAGGCCACAGATGATCCATTAATTCAAGAGCAAGCTTTAATCACTCTGAGCAACAGTGCTGCCTTCTCTGTAAATCAAGTGAGTATTGTTCTGTAGCAAACAAAAATGTCCAATGCCAGCCAGTCTGGCAGAGGACAGCTGCTGTTTTGCTAAAGAGTGACACAGGACTGAAAGTCAGGATAGCTTGTGCTCTAAAATCTATTTAATGTCTTGCCTTTTTTTCTGCTGGCCCAAATAATATAATCACCACCTTCACAGAATTTATCAAATCATAATGTTTGGACCACTTGAAGTCTGTACAGTCCTGTACTTCAAAAGTGCTGTAAATATATCTTTTGTGGCTTACAATTATGTAATGTTAATAAAAGGGTTGAATACTAGGTTAAATACTTTCTGGTTCAGATCTAAAATTTAGTGAAATAAACTATATTTTTTATCTCTCGCAAAGTTGTGTGCTGTTTGCACATTAGCAATTTTACAGCTATTGAGGTATCTCCAAATCATTTGGACATAGAATGCAGAAAACCTTTGAGCTGGATGCTGACTTTTATGCCTTTTTAACCTCCAAGGTCCCACCCTTTTTGCTACTTACAACAGCTGTCTATTCGGGCTTCTCAAAACTGCCTTCTTAATATAAACCTCATAGAACAGAATGCAACTGGAGCCCAAAGCCCATTGGTCCATTTAAATTTTTGTTTTAAAGCAGTATTTTTTTAAAAGACAGTTACAGTCTAAGTCAGAAAGATTAAAAGAGTAATAAAAACAAGTGTAATGGGAAAAGTTTCAGAACCTCTACTATAATAATATGAAGCTGCATCTTGAAGTTCTGTCCTGCTCAAGCAGGACTTTCAGGTACTGCGATCTGGCTCAGTTGTTCTATAAACTCCTTATCCAGTAATTTAATTTTATTATTTATAATCTAAAATGCTTTAAGCATGCTTTGCAGACCAGATTTTAAAAGCAAAGGTGATGTGCCATTGTCAAATAACAGCAACTAATACTTTTTGTTCCTAAGCAGGACCCTTCTTAGTTTCAGTAGAAGCAATAAAGAAGTATCTGCTAACACTCTCTTTAAACAGAGCAATCAATTCTGGAATTCTTTATTTATATACTTCATTTTTGTCAATATAGAGACTTTGAGGGAATGCTTCAGCATTTAAATTGAATTTTTTAAAAACCTATTAAATATCTTCTGTATTTCAGGATATAATCCGAAATTTGGATGGTCTTTCTGTTATTGGAGGGATGCTCTCAAACTCTGTTCCCAAAGTTAAAGAAAAAGCACTAAATGCACTTAATAATCTGAGTATGAATATTAAAAATCAGGAAGAGATACAGGTAAGATTCTTAATGGGAAAAACCAAAGTAACTGAGGCAAAAAGATATTACAGGGCCTTCAGCATATTTGTTAAATACAAGCCAGGATGCCAAAATGCTTTGATGGTAGACATACAAGTCAGCAGATCTGGATGACTGAAAGGATGACTTAGAAATGCATTGCTTCGCTGGTGTTTCCTTTTAAAATAAAAGACAGGAACCTATGCAGTTTGTGTTCAGCTTTCACAAAGTATTATTAAACAGAGATTGTGCTGCTAAGATCATAGCAAAATTATGTGAGGTAAGATGAGTTCCAAACGTGCCTGGAACATCACCAGTGGCTGTTTAACAGAATGGATTGCAGATTGAACTTGCCAGGACTCCTTAGGTGAGGGAGAAGAAAAGAGTAATTGAGCCCCTGGGTTTGTATGAGACCAATTTTTCAGGTGATACTTCAATCTTAAAAGAAAAGTGTGTATAAATAACAAGTTCCACTGGTAAACACAGTACATGCTATGGATATGAAAGGACTAAATATCAAGAAAAAAGAAATCTATCTGATTAATCAATAGATCAAGAAGTGTCCAAGCGGTGAGCTGAGGCAGATTTGAGGACTTGTACTAGTTTGTTTCAGTAGCCTGATAAAAAGGTAGTGTGACTGTATGTCGTAGTTTGCAGCATCATTAGCAATAGGCAATTTTTATTAAGTAGTGCTTGCCAATATTTGTCTAGGCGTATAATTAGAAAATAACTCCTTTGGTAAGGGTAATTTTTTTTCTCAGTTAGGACTCCAGGATTCATTGTATACTGTCATCCAGAAGAAAAATCGGTAAAAATAATAGTTAATGTCAGTTGTCATCACTGTTCCTACAGTGTGCTCCAGTAAATGGGCCACATGGTTGGAAGAAAAGATTTCATTTCAAAGCTTGTCCTTAGCTTGTTCTCAATATTACTTGTGAGTTTTAAAACAACTCCTTAAGGTAGCTGTGTCACTTCTGAGATGGGAGTCAAAGCAATTTAAGTTTCCAGAGCAAGTTATGTTTCAGGGAAGATTAGCGAGCATAATGCTATATGGCCTGCTTCTGTCATGCCACTAGAATGTTTGAATATTCAAAACAAAAAAGCACTTGTTTCCAAGAACCTTCACCATTCAGCCAGCAATTTTCAGGAAGTATTTATGTTACTGTAGCTAGGCCATTGATACTATTTGTGACAGAAAAGATGCTTTTATCAAAAATTGTTCCCTTTATTTCCTTCCCTCTTTCCCCAGGTATTTATTACACAAGTTTGTAAGACTGTTGAGTCAGCTCCCCTGAACTCTGATGTGCAGTTAGCTGGACTCAGGCTGTTGACAAATATGTCTGTTACCAGTGACTACCACCAAAAGATGATAAACTCAATTCCATGCTTTCTTCGTTTGCTTTCAGAAGGAACTGAAAGGACACAGGTACTGGGTAATGTTATTTTTACAAGCCATTTATGAAGCTGCTTTACTTGCCTTGTTTCTTACTGTTTTTGTAAAATGGTTTAGGTTGTGCTAAGAAAACCCAAATATTCATTAATGACACAGGTGTTAGGCACTAAAATATGGATCTGTGTTACTTTTACAATATGAATTCAAAAAGGGGGAAGGGAATCTTGATAGTGTAACCATCAGGCTACAGCTCTACCAAAGCAGTGCGAGGTGCACTGTGATTGCCTTTGCCATAGCAACTCCAGAATTCTCTTCTGCTCTGAACGTTGCTACTGCATCCATGAGCAAGGAGAACCTGCATGGGAAAGGCTTCACTGATGCATGAATCTCTGTAGGGAAACATGCCAAGCAGTGATCCTAAGTTATGGACTTCTGTCCCCTTATGCTTATGACACCTCTCGCAACCTTAGTGACTGCAAGTGGATATCGTGCTTATCTGTGAATTATTGCAATACTGAAATGAACTTCAGTTAGGGACCACACTCAGCTTTTATTCAAAATGTGGTAACATCAGTGTACACAGTTGCTCTATCAGATCAAAACCAGTTTTCCAAAACACGCATTTCCATTAAACATAACACATCTATTGTACTTAAGTACAGGAAGTAATATGGCCTTTCCTAGTGTTTAAAGACTAGCACCACAAGGTCCAAGAAAGCACACAAAGGTGTATTTGTATATGCTTTGGATAATTTTAAATGTAGTACTTAGCCATCTTCTTTTGTATTTTAAAAATATTCTGCATCTGACCTACTGGGATTTGTTTATGGGTTTTGCCTTTTGCCTGAACTTGCTTCTAACATGTCTATATTTTGGTCTTCCCTATACCAAAATACTCAAGATGTTAGTTAACCCATTCTACCTTTTCCTCCCCAAGTCAGCTTTGACACTCTTGATGTCCATTACAGCTGTACTTACTGTTTTGGAGCTTTTAATGAACTTGTACATTCCTCACTTCAGATTCAGGTTTTGAAAGTACTTGTGAACTTATCTGCAAATCCAGCCATGACAAGACATCTTCTCAGAGCTCAAGTAAGGTTCTTGCTGCTTCATTTTGATTTTAGCATATATACATGTGTAGCAGTTTAGATATTGCATGCACTAGAAGAATTTTAATGCATTGGAAATATATATGCAATTCCAGAATAAATTCTAGACACTAGTTGGCTAAAATCAGTAGCTAAGTGCACGTTCTTTCACAGGCTGGCGTTATTCCAGAGTTCAGGGTAATACAGATACCGTACTTACAGAGGGAGAGGCATGGCGCCTGTACACTCAGAGACTGTCAGTTGTAGTTCCTGTGTATCATTCCAAATAATCAATAACTTGCAGAAGTCTGTTCTAACCTTCCCTTTCCACCTAAGGGGTAATACTATGAATTTCAGTTTGTATTATGTAAAAGGAGTCCAAAACTTCATTTCCAGACACACAGTCAGAATATAAATTGAAAACCATCAAACGGAACCAGTACTGTAAATGATCTTTCTCAACTGTTGTTTCTATAGCCAATGTACTGGACCAAACCCAACAAAATTCCACTGGAATTTTTCAATTTATTCAAATGCAGCCATAAAACTGTTGCCTCTAAGTGCTCTAATTGAACTTTCCCTGTGCATTTACTTATTTCTTCAGGGAGAAGTTTGTGTGACATTTGCTGTGCTGGCCTTGGCACGCAGGTTTCTTTTAGTTTCATTTCCTCCCACCTAAACAGTTAGAGGCTGGAATGGTGCTTGAATCCTTGTCCCCCTTCTCCGAAGTAACTTTTCTAAAACATGCAATGGCTTTTGTAAGCTATCTGCCATGAGCAAAGCTAGTCTAGATAATGCTATCTTTTCATTACTCAGACAAGGTTAGGGTAGCTAAATATTCATTTCTCTGTTAACTGTATTTTTTTTTTTCATTTATCGTATATATTAACAAAAACATTCAGGGCAAAATCAATGTGGCTGAGAAGGAAAGCAGACCCTCTCTTCCAAATGGGAATTATCCAGACAGACACATTTTGGAGATTGAAAATACAAAGCATTTATTAGCCTGTTGATGCACAGGCCAATCTTTTCTAGAGAAAAAATGAGCACACTGGGCAAGTTTCTGACAGGAGTTCACAGCATACGAAGTTCTGGGATTTCCTACAATTTCTGGTTTAGATGCACATTTTTTTCCATTTTCTGAAGTTCAATTTAGTTGCATGTACTTACTGCTGGTGATTAAGTATGGAATATTTCTTCAATATCCTAGGTGCCATCATTGGTGTTACTTTTTGACAACTGTATAAACAGAGATATTCTGGTTCGAGCCCTGGTGTTTGCAGCAAACTTGAAAAAGAACATGAACGATGAAGAAGGCACCATAATTGAGGAATACAGTGAAGACTCCATTTTCTTCACACTTTGCACGGACTCTTCCCCCTTCACTCAGAGACTGGCATCTTTGCTGCATCACCCTGACACAGAAGTGAAAGAACAAGTTGTGAGAATATTAACACAATAGTGTTTTCTTAGAACAGACTGACCTGATGAAGATATCTAATCTTGGCAATGCTATGCTAAAAAAGCCTATAACAAGTAAACAATATAACAACGATGGAGAAAAAAAACCCCAAACCCTAAATCTTACCATTTTAATAGGCACAAATGAGTTAGTACAAAAGAGTATGCAGTGTACTTAATACAGAGAGCATAACAGATATATTTTTACAAACAAGAGAAAAGCAATAGCTATATTACTGATAAACCACTGCACAGTTGCTACATTTATGCAATGGGGGCAAACAGTTTAAAACATTAAAACATTCGTAATGTAAAATGAACATTTAAAATGAATGAGTGAAGTGAATGAAAATATCCTTCACAATGTCAGACTTTTTTTACTTTAAGTATTTACAAATGTTTTTTTACAATTGTGCATTAAAGATTTAGCAATTGGAGATTAAGTATTTATTTTTTATTAGTCTATCTATGAAACTGGTACAACTGAATCTTACAAAATAAAATTAAATTAAAGCAATACCAAACTATCATTGGCTTCCTACAGAATTAGTATCTTCAATGAAAGCTACATGCTAAAGTCACCGAACCTAGGTTTTTTCATCTTACCTGCATGGAATTTATTCTAAAACTCCATTCTTGTATGCTTAGTATATCCATTCCATCGAGCCAAACTGCAGTGCAATTAACCACAACTGTGAAAGGTTTCTACACTTGAACAAAAATTGAAAGGATTTTATATTGCTTTAAAATTGTCACTTTATGGAAAGCAGACATATTTAAAAAATATTTTATTAGGAGTCAAGAATTATCTGCAACTGCAATTCAGCATTCTCATTCATATTAAAAAAAAGTCTTACAAGAGCAGTATCATACATATTTTTAAAAAAGCTTCCAATTCTGTAGCAGCCTTTGAACTTCCTTTCCTTGGAGATCTTTACTCCTTTTTTTTTCTGCAACTGGAACATCATTGGAATGAGTGCTTCTGCAGAATTAGCCCCCATAAAGTTTTAGACATCAATCCAGCATTAATTCAAAATGAAGCAGAATCCATACAAACATCACGGTAAAAGAACCTGAACAGAGTTTTTTTCATTGATGAACGGAAAACATATTATTGGAAAATACTTCCAAAACCAAACTACTGAAAAACTTCCACTACAGAGAAACTAAGAAAGGCGTTGGATGTAAAGGCTAGGAAAGTTTTCCACTTTGTTCCATTTTTAAGAGAACTCCATCACCTAAACTGTTACCAAGTGCTTAATCTTTCTAATTTAGTATAGTCTCTCCGCTCTTAAGAAAACATTACTATCATCTCTTTCTGTCATGCAATAGATGTTTATTTTCAGGTCACTTTGCAAATAGCTAAAGCTGCAAGAAAAATATGACCTTGAAACTGTGACACATCCATGCCCTGATCAATACAGGGGTAAAGCTACACGTATCTAATTTATCCACATAGGTAGTTTTAATGCACCAGGAATACAGCTAAGGCAGAAATAGAAGTTGGCACGATTCCCAGTCAGAAACTTGACGATTGCTACATTGACAGTGAACTTCCTTTTCTCCTTCTCACTGCTCCTAAAACACGGTACAGTTGGTACTAAGCAGGTTACACTACAATCACTTAAGTTTTGCACCTTTTTGTAGATTTAATGTTTTCTGCTACTGAATTTGACTAAGAAAAATAAAGACTAGGTCAGACACTAAGAATTTACCTACTGTCCTCCCCTAAGAAGACATTAGGATCCGTCTGTTCTAGGTATAGCTGATACATGGTTTCTTAAGCTCACCAAGAGACATCTAGATGTCCCTTTCTGTGTTCTCTAACCTAAAAATAAGTTTTTCAAATATCTTTTTGATAGAGTTGATCTCTTAGCTGTTGCTTTGACAGCTGACAGAAACAAGTGACCTTTTCTAAAAATACATGAGAACATGCGACAGTGTTATCTCAGTTTTCTTTTTCTCGTCTAGAAAGAATTATTTTTAAATGCTTTCTTCGTAGAGCAATGCTGTTGAGATGTTTTGAAACCATGCAAGACTTTCCAATGTGCCTTTATGCAAAGATGTCTCATTTTTTATCATCTACCCCACACACTTGGTGGAATCTTACCAGCACCAAGTAAAACATAATGGTCACCATTCTAGATACAAATGTTGTGAATTAACAGATCCAAAACAAAACATGTCATTACTGACATTTAGTTTCTGATCCATGTAACTCAGTATTTCTCTGCTCTGTGGCTGCTTATCTAGGTATTCTGTATTTTAGTTTCACTCTTTCTAAAGTACATAATTTTACAGAATAACCTATTGATGATTATAAAAGCAGGAAAAGAAAACAACCCACAACAAAACCAACCTTAAACTTGTAATTCAAAGTACTTGAAACTTCTTGCAGCTTGGTATCCTCCACAAAATTACAAACAGATAATATACATTGTATCACCCAAATTGTGATTGAAGCCATTGTGTAAATACCAGGGACTTCCTCTGAAACACCCTCAACACTGAATAACAGGGTAGTTTTGGTAACTCTCTACAGTTAAAAGAATACCTCACTTGTTCCTACCATGAAATCTCATTAACTGGTTTTCATTAGTTGCCAGAAGTTCATGCCTTTAAATAATTTGTCTTTTTTATATATATTTATCTTCGTGGGATATGAAAATAAAATCTACATCAAGAGCAAAAAAAACCCCAAAATCAACCCACATATCCCATAGACCAAAAGAAATCATAAACAAAACATGATTTGCCAATGAAATTATGAAGGAGAATAACAACCCTTTTTATTGGCAACAATAGGCTTTAATTCTGTAAATTAGCAAGACAATTTGATACAGACACATTTGGCCAAGTTTTATAACACTGAACAATGTTGTAAATCTCTCATTCAACTTTAAAATTATAGGGAAGCTATTAGAAAAAATACCACAGCCCTTGCTTAAGACTTTCTACTGAAAAAAAAAAAAAAAAGTACTTAGAAAAAGGCTGAGTTAATGCAAGGACAAGGGATACTAAGAGATTTTTCCACTTCATGTGCTACAATTGATACATTCAGACCTAACTTAAAAACATAGACGAAACAATAAAAGTGTGCAGATACTCTGGCCAGCAGTTAGTTTTACACATCCATGATGCAATATTAAACTATCTCTCTCTTTAAAAGGCACATTTCTTTGATGTAAAATTCAGCTTCTGTGGTTCATTAATACATGAAGAGTGAAACAATTTTATCATGCTTGTGCTTTAATAACACAGCTGTATTGGAAGACTTCACCCCACAAAACATACAGTGAAGCTATCAAGGTATAGGGCATAACTTGAAGACTAACAAGTGGGAGATGAGTCTAACAATGAATAATTCAAGTCAGCCATTAATCCTAAGTATATGTTCTGTGCTGAAGTTATTATTGCTGCTGCAGGTAAGATGAAGAGTTTAAAAATAATTTTTTTATCAGTGGTGTACATCAGAGCAAGTTTTTCCCAGACAACATTTAATATATAAACCACTTTTAGATCACCTCTCTAAATTTATAAACAATGTAACTAGTCAAATTTGTCATTAAATTGGTATGCAAGCTTTAGTTCTGAAACAAAGACAAATCTGGCATTTAGAAATCCGATTCAATCTAAAAAAAATCTATTGTGTACATACATTATTATAGTATTGTAACATTAATTGCTAATTCAAATCAAACAGGGCTTACAAGGAACTGACACTGTTTCAGTTTTCGTTTTTATTCAAATTCCGTGATTCTCCATGGCGCAAGAGAAAGAAGTCATCTTCTTTCAAGCCATATCTTTCAAGAGCTTCATTCAATTTAACCGGAGGATCCAAGTAATACTGAAAAAAAAGAGAATAATATGAGGGAAAAGATACCACTGCAACATTTTTTGAGGGAAAAAAAAAAACCAAACCACTGCTCTAAAAAAACGGGAGGAGGAGAAGGATTTGTCAAATTAAAATGTTTGGGTTCATTTTAAGTTTTTGAACGATAAGAATGCTGATTTACAGCTGCAGAGTAACTGGCAAGGCTCAGCTTGTCAGCAATAGAAGAGCCGGAGGCGCGGGGCCGCCAGCAGCCGGCGCTTTCCCTCGCCAGTAACAGCCAGCGGTCCTGCGGGAACATCGGACCCTCTCACGTTACCGCGCCGTATTTGTGACATTTTCGAAAGGCAACGTCAAGGAGTAATCATCAATTTTTGGGCTCCTAAATACACAGTAACATTTGTACTGCGGGCACAAGTAACATAATTTATTGGAAACACTGGGGACAGGAAATGTTCTAGCCGAGCGTCCCATGTTCCCTCCATGCTCTGCCACGGAGCTGCACGACGAGCTGGGAGGGAGCACAGACGGGACAGAACATTTGATAGATCAGGTGATCACACTATCAGGAATGAATTAGGAGATAAAGTGGTGCAACTGATGCAAAAACAAAAGTTGAAAAACAGCTACTAGACAATAGCAAAGCAAATAGATACTTCCTATTCACTGCATTTTAGTTGCTGTAGAGGTATCTGGGTAATCTTATTAGATCTATGGACTTGGGGGGGAGGGGGGTGAGAGGGGAATAAAACATTAAAAAGAATCAAAAACTCAGAATAACTCAATTTTTCCATATCCTTTCTGGTTTTAACTTTGAATCAACTATTAATACTGTTTATATATTTACTAGACAGACATAATAAATGCCTACAGGCATGCAGTTCTTACTATCTTCAAGTGATGCACCACTCTTTTTATTACTGCATAATGTAATACATAACACTGCATAATACTGCATGTGCCCTCATGTGTTATGCTCCTCAGCATCGGGATGTGAGAAATCCTCCACATCTGCTTCAATAACTGTACTTTCTTAACAATGGAAATATTTTATGTAATTGGTTATGAAAAGCTAAGCATTGTTTTGAATAGCAGTACATAGAGTAACAACTTTTCACTCATACAAAGTTCACATTTTAAATTTACGTTTACAGATAATGTAGGTTAAACTGCACAAGCAAAGCTTCACTAATGACTGTCTAGTCCTTGGAAATCTGAACTCATGTTTAGTGTTGCAATTTACCTCGTTTGCTAAAGCAAAGGTCCCCCAATGAATTGCTACAGACTTCTTTGCTTGAACATCAATATGGATTCTTACTGCTTCTTCAGGATCCACATGCTGGTATTTCATAAACCACCTACCAAAACAAAGAGCCACTTTTTTGTGTCACCTAATTCAGTGCAAGATTTCTCCTTTACTTCCATTGCAAAGAACAAAAAAGAAATATATGCTCATAAGCATGTACACCTGGGCAACATAGAGAACACTCAAGATCAGGAAACTAACATATACCAACATACCCATCAAAGAGCAGTTCATTTATTGCACTCTCTCTTTGAAGGATTTTTTCTTATCTCTATTTTCAATAGGTTAAGGACATATTACTGAGGCATTAAAGCCAAAACTTTAAATCCATCCCCAAATAAATTTTGTGCTAGCAGTACACACCAAAAAGTGTGTGCTTCAGATATAGCCCAAGGAAACAAGCAAAACAGAAGAGAGAACTTAACAATTCTTGAAAGATACCAAAGTTTTACCATGCTATTTGGATTCCCATATTTTTTCCCAGCCCATACATGCTTTCCTTCCAGTACTATCGCCTAAATGTTTACTCCAAAAGGAGAAAAGTTTGCTCTGCTGAGCAAACAGATTTTTCATACTCTATAACCAAGTCATCTTTGTCTCCCGGTAAGTTGCAAAATCAGGGTAAAAAGCAAATCAAGAGAAAAATGCAGCAAATGACATACACTGGAATGGGCTGGATTAAATGATGCTGTTTCAGAAAAAAAGGCACAGAGTAATTCCAGATTTTTACTCAACATTTTTAAGGGAAGAAAGACTGCTGATTCATCCTTGCTGTCCTCTAGTCTGAAGAAAAAACTCTCCAGAAACATCACAAATACTTTTTAATAAAGTACACCTATAATTTTAACTTCTGGGTGGATTTTTTGTCATCAGTATATAATTTCATTTATGTATTTTGCTCAAATTGATTTTCCTACCTTGGCTCATAAGCTCCAATAGGGATGGCTGCAAGATCGAAAGGTCCAAACCTTTTACCTATTTGCTCAAAAGCAAAACAATACCCGGTATCTCCTGCAAAGAAAAACCTATTCCAAGGTCCCAAGACAGACCAGCTGCCCCAGAGAACCTTGTTATCATCTGTCACAGTCCTTTTGCACCAATGCTGGGAAGGGGTGAAGACAAAAGTTACTGCATCATGACCAGGGACACAGTTCTCCTCCCACCAATCGAGTTCAATCACATTCTCACAACCACATCTCTGCATCCACTGCAGGAGCCCCAGAGGCACAAACCAGCGCAGCTCGCTCCCAAAGCGTTCGTTCAGACTCGCCACGGTGTTGTAGTCCAGGTGATCGTAGTGGGTGTGGCTGATCAACACCGCATCTATCCTGGGGAGCTGCGCTACCGTGCACGGAGGCCCTCGGAAGCGCTTGGGACCCAACAGCTGAACAGGGGAAGCTCTCTGGCTGAAGATTGGGTCAGTAAGAAATATAAGTTCATCCATTTCCACCATAACTGTGGCATGTCCCAGCCACGTGACTCGCATACCAGATCCTGTTTTCCCAGCATCTTCTGGCGTTTGAACAAAGTAAGGTTGTAACAATGGAAGTTCTTTGTCAAGTTCCTGGCAAAAAAGAACACAATATGCATGAGAGATTTCAGAATGTACTTGGCCATGGAACAAAAACCGCATACAAGGAAAAAACCAATTCAGTCAATACTTGTACTTCGAGCTTTTATGCAGAGAACTGCAGCACACACCAGGTGCCTTTTTAATGTCAATTTTCCCAGCTACTTCCTCCTAATTTCAGTCTAGATTTTTGTAACATTTACACTTCTCTATCGAGAAAGAGAAGAGCATATCCCACCAGGCCAGGAGACCTGATAGAGTCTGAGGGCATTGCAACCAAAGCACTGCAAGGCACTAACAGAATCCCAGGAAGGGATTCCTCCACCTGAAAAATAATATGTATGCACACACAAAGTGTTACTTAACAAATACTCAGGTTTAGCTTATGCAACTAAATGATGCATCCTCTTAAGTCCTAGCACAAGTAAATCACAAATGAAAGAAAATGCCATGTTCCCCAGCCACACTCCACAAAAGCTCTGCTAGCTTTTATCAGGCTCTCTCTCTGTCCTCACTACATCTAGAAGTGGCACACAAAGGTTAACCTCACTTGGCTAATATTAGCGATTACAATTCTGCCTTCCCATCCTGCCAATAATTTAATGAACATTCATAAAAATAAAATAATTTTTAAGATAAACCTTAAGGTACTTAGATATGCTTGTTTATGAAAAGGTTCCTCCACCTCCTCTCTTATTCCAGCTTGACAAGTTTTGCAGTCTCTACTTGAGTACAAGAGGTCAGAGAACTGATCTGTCTGAACATTAATCCAGAGGTAAAAAGTACATACCTCACTTTTTGATTGGCTCAAATTTGACTCTGTCTGTATCCTCAAGTTGGCACAAAGGAGGCTATGGCTGTACATTACCTATTGAAACTCACTGCCCAACTACCACTCATTCTCTCATTTTGAACCAGAGTTATGCTCTTCACTGCAGTTTGGTTGAAGTGCTAAATACAGAAGTTTTATGTGCAATAAGTAATATCTTTCCTGCTAAAAAAAACCCCAACCAACCAAGTCTTCTCAGAATTCCTGACCATCTCAAAATTGGCCACAATGTTGCTAAGGCTCTCCTCCCAAACCCTTATGGTCTGAACTGCTCACATTGCTTTAGGAAAATTTCTATGTGCTAGGGCAGCTTCTAGACTCCTGATACTCCTCTCTCTCATAATCAAAAATGTCCCAGCACTTCTGGTTCCAAGTTAAGTTCTGCCTGCCATGGTTGCTGCTCTCATTCTCTCAGTCTAGCACAGATCAGCACTATCAGTGAGTTTATACAGAGCTGACCTTGTGCTCCTTTAAAAGTCCAGCTGATGCTGTGACTGTTTAGGACTCCAAGACTTGCCTTGCTAAACCAGTCCTGACAGCTTCAGGGAAGTTACTTTCTCCACAATATTTTATTGATTTTGAAGGCATATGTTGGGAAAATCAAAGCATACACATCTCCATCCCCCTGCAATTCTGCTGTAAATAATAAAATATTCATGAAATTGCTTTTTCTGAGAGCTAATGGACAAGACATGTTTACTGAAGAAGTTTCATTATGGTCTCCAGGAATGAGAAATAGATAACCTTCTATAAAGTTGAATATAAGGTTAGTACAATAGAATCTCTTAGTTCATACAAGTAGAGTCTTAGACTGAGATAAATGGGCTTCTCCAGGAGAGAAGCATAATTGTCTGATCTCTATTTCATTTTAAATACATGGGAACAACACTGGCCACAGAAATCTGAACTACAGAAGCATTATATTGTGACACTTCAGTGAAAAAAAAAAGAAAGATACACAAAACTAAGATAATACTCAAAAATGGAAATTAGGACAAACCAACAACTTATAGTTAAGTCAACAATCGGATTATATCAAAGAAATAAAATTCAGATATGGAACTTAGTAAATTGTCATAATGCAATTTAGGTCAGTACATTTTTAATGGAAAATGTTCTGTTTAAGTAGCTGATTTTAGAGTTAGACTACAAATTTTCTCAGAAGTAAATTAATTCACTTATTTTTGCTGACATTTGGCACAAATTAGGGTTTTTTAAAATGAGTGTTATGCAATATTAATAAACACCATTAAATGGATGAGGAACTGGCCAATTGGCAGATGTGAATAATAAGTTCTTAAGCGGGACTAAGACTTATTTTACCATGTTTTACGTGGGGTACAGTTAATTTTTTTCCCAGTAGCACATATAGTGCTATGTTTTGGATTTGTGCTGAAAACAGTGCTGATGGCAGACTGATGTTTTAGCTATTGCTGAACAGTGCTCCCATAGCATCTCAGCCAGCTGACTGGGGCATACAAGAAGCTGGGAGGGACACAGCTGGGACAGCTGACCCCAACCCATCACAGAGATATCCCATACCATATGACATTGCACCCAGCAGTAAAATCTGGGGTAAGAAGGACGAGGTGGGGGACATTCAGAGAGAATGGCATTTGTCTTCCCAAGTAACTGTTACACGGGATGCAGTCCTGCTTTCCTGAGGATGGCTGAACACCTGTCTGCCCATGCAAAGAGAATAAATTTCTTAGTTGGCTTGTGCATGCGGTTTTTGCTTTACCTATTGAACTGCCTTTATCTCAACTCACAAGCTACCTGATTTTTCCCCTTTCAATTCCACTGGGGTGCAAACAGTTGGGAGTGGAAGTGAGCAGCTGTTTGGGACTTGGCTGCCTAAAGCCAAAACACATCTGCACTACTAATAAAGGCTTTACAGGGATGTCCCTGGGATTGATGCTATCAAGTATTTAGAATAGTCGATTTAAAGGTAGAACTAATCACTATAAAAGGCATTTGTAAAAGCCACACAGACAAGAAGACTGGATTGATAGAGAAGAGCGCAGTCTGAACAACTGCTATCCTAAGCTATTTAAATGAAATTCTGTGAACAAAAGTCCAAGACAAACCAGGAGCACAAAGGCAGTGTAACTTGTGGATCTTGTACATAGGCTTGTGCCCTCCGGGTTTGTGATACACAGGCCTCTGATCCAAATCAATGATTCCTCAGAGGATGAGATCAGAAACCAGGCATGTTCTCAGTGCATGTGATTTGTGCCTGGGGTTGTTTGGTTTTGTTTATTTTTTTTTTTAGTATTTTACAAAAGCACATCAAAATTACCTTCTAAAGCAATAAGCAATACTCAACTCATAATACTTCAAACTAAAATACAAATTCTGTTAGCAGTATACTCCACATGAAGTACTTAAAACTCAGACAACAGGATAAAGCAATATGATGAATGAAATACATATCTTATGGAACTTTTATCCTGCTATACTACATTTTGTTCTGTCAGACTAACCAGAAACATATTAAAATTAGAAGAATTATAACCAATTTTTGAAATACAACAATTATGTCAAATCAGTCACCAACAGAAGTAGTGTGCTTAATACAGTCTTATCTTCATTACTCAAGTAATACAAAAATTCCTCCTGCTGTGTCCCTTCCCCCCTCCCTGTTCTTCTTTCCCTTCTAATGCAAAGCAAGAAAAAACACATGACAGGCTTTGGTAAGACTAGCTGATTAGCTTGGGATTTTTGGCGCTTAGTGCATACTGGAATACCACGGGATTTTACAGAAATGAAAACAATCTTAACTGCCGATGCAACAACTAAAAATTAAAGATCCTCCAATAGCACTGAACAAAGTTATTAATAAAGCCTGTAATGAAAATACAGGAAGTCCATTCTGGATAATGATATAGGCTCATTGTGAAGGCATGATTATAATACATATAGCTTTTCCACAGTGAAGCACAAGCACATATCCTGGATAATATGCTTATTTTTACATACACAAAGCACTTGGTACAGATAAACTGAACCTGCCCAGCATAGCAGGGCATCACTAGGCTCACTCCACGTGGAAATTGAAGCAGAGCTTCAAATGAAGCTCAAAGGACATGCCATCTCTAGCAGTGATAAATAAAGTATAGAGCCCTTAGTTTTAATTTTAAACAAGCTCAGATGGACTTCACAGGCTGATTTAGGGGTAGAAAAAAACTCGTTGAAACAAGTATCAAAATGGCTGAGGACTCCAGAAGTGCATTTCATTGATCCCTATCTAGGTTTATCTGTTTCTGATTTATTTCAAAGTCCTGAGTAATTGCAGGCACTTAATTGAAAGATTTCCACTGCAAAAAATAGAATGAGCACACAATCCCAGCTGGGTCAGAGAGATGGCTTTTCAACAGGTACCTTGTAGATTTCTTTGTGATCATCCTTTATTGTAGGGATGAGCTGTAAATTACAGGGGAGCGCTGCAGTTCTGCACTCCATCAGAGCACTGTATGCTCTGCACTCCATAGTACACCTCAGCATTGCCTTCGAGGGATTTCAGTCACTAGCCAGGTTTGTGTCTGGCACTGGGCAGACATGGAGCCTGATCTACACATGCCAAGTAGGGCAGCAGTCAAAGGCAACCAAACACGTCCAGGTGTGAATTTCATGAAAAAACGGCCAGCACACTCTAGAAAGCTGTACACACTGATGCAACTGTTGTCACCACAAGGAAGATACCAAATTTTAAAAAGTAAAGTGCTGGAAGGGATTACAAGACTGAGACAAGCTTGCAGTGCTTCTAAGCCAAATTATTTATTATTATTATTATTATTAAATTACAGCCAAGATTATTTGTTCCTTAAACATCCCCAAACCTCTGGCTATCATGCCTTAATGCCTAATGTGGCTTTCCTGCCCATAAAACTGATAGAATTCCTTCCTTCACAGGTAATTCAGGTAAGACAAAACAGAAAGCTCTTTACTAAATACTGAGATACTGTGAGATTTATAGCTTGTGCATACCTTCTTGCATGCTTAAAAGCATTATTAACACCTGCTTGTTAACAAATACTGGCCTTGGTTGTGCACCCTTCAGCACAGTATTTCTGAAGCACAGTCAACACATCAGAAATGCACTGAGAAGTAATTCTGTCAAAACCTAGTCATCCCCATACCACCTGTGACCATAAAGATAACCCATGGCTTTCCAGTATCCATTACTTTTCATGGAAAAGAAGCTTCTCCTGTCTCCTCCTTTATATACAATATCTGACAAAAGCATTTCACCAAGAACAGTATTACCCAGTAAACTGCCACTGTACTTTAAGTGTTTCAGTACAAATACTTGCTCAGGTTAGTTTTAACATATGCAATATTTTCTCCTGGTGTACTGAAACACAAAAAATAGATTTGTAACTCTTTTCATAAGTAGGTGACAGAAACGATTACATTTTCATGCAAGAGATGCAACATATGTATTACATTACCATCTGGAAAAAAAGGCAAATTTAAAAAATTAAATATGTAATGAAATAAACTATTTCATGCAACACAAATTAATTTAATACTATGCTTCATAAGGCAACACCTATTAAAAAGGAATGGCTGTAACTGGTTTATGACTCAGCTAGGGGACCAATTTTTTGTATTTATAAATTGAACTGTATAAATTAAAGCATGTGGAACTAACAAGGAAACAAAAATTAAAGAGGCAGAAACTATTAACACACCTTTTGAAAAGAATAAAATGAAATCAGAAAAGTAAGACTTAGAAAAGTCTCCAGAAGATGCCTAATGAGTATTAGTTAGAAACTGTCCTATTTTATTGATTAGAGCAGAGGTAAAAGCAGTCTTAATCACGAAAGTAAAACATGGAAGTATTCACCTGCTTTGAGCGTGGCACATTGCTGTTATTTTTTTCCATGAAGGACCATTTCAAAACGTTTAGTAAGGTTGGTGATTTCCATGTTGGCCATGGGTTGACAAATCTCCCATCTTTGCCCCTCTTGGATTTAGTTACATCCTCTTCTAATCTGTAGTCCAGCCTGAAGCTTTTTCTGAAGGTCCTGGAAGAATCATTGCCCCCGGAACCTCGACCCGAATTCTGACGTTTCTTCACTGCTTCTTTAGGGTACTGGTTACAGGCAGTTGAAGGCTGCTCTTCATCTGTGTTCTTATCCATACCTTTTTCAGGAGAACTAAAGCAAATTTTAAATTAATCAATATTTTCTTGGTCTAGCATCAACATTCGTAAGATTGAATGTTCTCACACACATTAGAAACAAACCCACCTTTCTTGTTTTATGATCTACTGTATTTTTTAATCAACAAAATATGCTTTTAAAACAGTCGCTATTACACAAAAGACTTCAAAAACATGCTGTGGCAAGCAGACATGAGGGCTCTTTGTAGTTCAGGCTGAATTTTACTCCCTGGAATGCACAGCCTCAGATACTAACACTATTATCTACCAACTGCAAAAGTGAGGGGGGAAGGGTTCCTTAATTTACATTTTGGAAGAATAGTCATTCCTCCTGAAACTTATGACATTGGGTGCCTGATGTAATACGATCCTGCAAGTCTGTGCAAGAGACACTGGAACTATACTGTACCTTAGGATTTGCCTACACAGTGACTTAGTTTTGTAGTAGAAACATCAGTCTTGGGCAGCATTACACACATGCAAGAAACTCAGAACACAAAAGATATTTGGTACTGTTTCCTATTTTGTCTAAAACAAATAAAAAGTTTATTATAATCAAGGTAAGCAACTGTTTCAAATATAGCTTTGATACACATTTAACTGAACTGACTGGTGAAAGACCACAGGAAATTTAAATATTCTAAATCGCAGTTGCAACATTCACTCTTAATTCCATTGTGAAATATAGAAAAGTGAGAAAATAACCGAGGAAAACTTAGTTCTATGAAGTCACGATTCTGGTACATTTCTTAGAAAACTACAAACTCAGTAGTCAGAGTCTCTTATTCCAAACTGCATTGAAATATTACAGACTTTACAAATATAATTGAATTATACCCAAGGCAGAAAAAACAAATATCCCTATTTTATTTTAGAAGTTGCCAAAGTATTTCAATTGAATCTAAATGCTTCTATTTCTTTATTTACTTTCAACTGAAATGTTGAAAGTAAATACACTGTTCTGTTAGCTTTTTAAAAAGTTGGTTATGGTTTTAATGAGTGCACAACTTTCTGGCATTTACAAATTCTACCTGATTAAAAGTGGAAGATGACTAGTAATGGAATAGAGAGCATTAGTAACAGCTTAGGTGCAGGAATAATTTTTAATAACAAATTGTGAAGTTTGTCCTGTGGAAAACTCTTCACCACATGTTTTGGCCTATCTACTGTTTCACTAACTCAAATACTCAGGCTTCAGAAGCACTGGGCTGATGTAACCAAGCCAGCCCATGCAAACAACATTGTCAGAGAACAGAACTGAAGCTCACAGTTTTCTTAGAAATCATAGAACTCGCTCTGCCCCCTGTAAGCTCAATTACAGGGAAAATTAAATACATTGTTCACTGCAACATTTCAGCTAAGATATTACACACATGTCAGCAAACTGAACCCAATTGCATTTGCTGATGATGCTCCAACTTCAAATGCACAGTCCATTTCTGCTATTTCAGCAGCAGCTGACAACTAAACACTAAGTATGGTATCAGCTGCAAAGAATACAACAATCGATAAGTATTGTGAAATTTTCTTAACAAAATAACCATTATTGTGCCATACAGTAGAGACAAAATACCAACATATCAAAATTCATTTCGAATAAAAAAGCATGAACAGCATTTAGAAAACAAGGCTGATAGAATTTTTTTTACACCTGGTCACAATCTTATTTTATGTAATTGCTTTGTACTCCTGTTCCCCTGCAATTTGACTGAAACCACTCCACTTATGTATTTCCTATTTAGCATTAGGATACTGTATCTGCACCATAATTTAAATGTAACTGTTGATATTTTTAGGCTTTTTTCCTCTATTCCACTAAACCTTTACCAGAATCAGCCTTCAATGAAACACTCAACCTGCTCCATAGCATTTTAAGCAGACATAAATGGCAACACAAAAAAATCAGTGCAACAAAAAGGTAGGCTGAATACACAAAAAATGGTACTGGATATTTTAACTGTTACTTT
The DNA here is from genome assembly GCF_052056855.1 of Sturnus vulgaris. Lineage (NCBI taxonomy): Eukaryota > Metazoa > Chordata > Aves > Passeriformes > Sturnidae > Sturnus > Sturnus vulgaris. The sequence continues at coordinate 62,549,089 of NC_142247.1, read as the reverse complement.
AACTTAAGGGCTGGGTTTGGGGTTTGTCTTTTGCATTCTTCAAGGAGCATTTTCAATGCCAAGTCAGTTTATTAATTTAGCAAAGCACATAGACACAGCATAAAACAGCTACTCTTTTAGAAAACATCATGAAAACAAATCACAAAAGTTTAATCAGATAGGTCTTAATTCCAGGAAATTATTCTCTTAACATCTCAGATGTCTGATTTTTTAAATATATATAACTACCATAATTATTGCTCTTACAAGACATTTAATATTAGAGACTGGGGTGCCTAAAGTTTTATTTTCAAGCTTCTGTTTATCTATTCATTCATCTCTAAAATAGGTGAATTTTACTTTTGCTTAAACCTTTGATCTTATTCTGAAAGTATAAACCCCTAGGGGAAGCAGGGATTGACTATGCTGATTAAACAAAGGCAATGCCAAAGCATTTAAGGCACTGCAGGTATCTATCTGTCTGCCAACATATTTTCCACATGATGCACATACATTACTTTCATTAGTATTCCATAAGCAACTGAAGGGATAAAAGACCTCGGTGCTCATAGAATACTTTAAACCTTTTACATGCATAAGAAAGGAAGACATTTACAATCAGTTAAAGTATTCCTGATGAACTATAGATTCCTTTGAAGTATCAGTCTTGCCAGATCATTTCTGCTCCATTTAAATTGATTAAATATATCCTACAATATTCATGACGTAGTTTTCTTATATAGAAGATGAAGATAATTTCTTGAAAGCCAGAAATCATTATCTTAAAATAAAACTCAACCAATTATTAGCCCAAGGAGATTCTTATGCTTTTGCAAAAGAAAGTCTCTACAGACAAGTAGATTTGGCAGGTATACCTAAATAATAGAAAATACCCAATTAGAAATCAGTTAATTTTTCTGCCAGGTTTTCTACATTCTTCCCACCCAAAAATAATAGTTTGGCACTTGAAAAACTAAGTTAAGCTCTTGGTGGAAAAAATTATGAGCTATAGAGATTCAAAAATCAAACTGGAATGGAATTGTGTTCACTTAGGAGGGACAGAGGGAAGGGATTATATCCCTGCTGAATATTTATTGTTATGTAAAGTTCTACATGAAATCTTTTTATTCTTTTAAATATAAAGAAAAACTACTATTCTACTTAAAATCATTCAACAGCTTTCCTGGCAAAAGGAACCTATCCTTCAGGATGAGGTGACAGCCCCAACAGAGGGCAAGTGCATTGACATTATTTGTAAGAGGGGCTCAGGAGACACACAAGGCAACCACCCTCTCTCTGCCCTCAGAGATGCTTTGCTTTTTCAGCTGAATTCAGAAGAGGAAATGGACCAAGACATACATAATTCTAAAGAAGACATTAGTCATGCCAAACCCACAAGGCCAGAAGGTGTTCTGGACAGAGGAGAAGAACTTTACTGGCTAATGAATAAGACAAAGTAACATGAATCAAAAGGCAGAGTTCACATATCAGGTTTTCCAAAGAGCAAAGCTGTAGATCTGGCAAGATGTGGCATGGAAAATCCATGTCTGACATCCCACTAAACTAGTTTACACCTGTAAACAGGATATAGCCCTTAAGACAACAGGTTTTGGGCAAATGGTTTATTTTAGATTTGCTTACATGGCTGAAAATTTGGATACAAATATTTTGGCTTTGAGCCTTGTGTTTATTTAGGAAAATAACAAAAATTTAACTAAATATTTTAATATTTAATATTTTGAAACGCTCTGTTTCAAAAGAAGGTTTGAAAAAGGATACAATAACATTACAAGATTCACTCTGCCTTTATAATTTTTCTTTTTAAACGGTCTTTTAAATATAGCAGAGCTTCAAGTCAAATTACTTGAACACAGGCATAAAATCTATTGTCTTCACCTTTTCTACCTAGTCTCCTCTAATATCTGCTGCTCCATAAATGAAATGGATTAGTTCTCCCTACTAATCATAGAGCCATGCACAACATGCTACTAAGCATCAAGTCGGCCAAAACAGACTTACCCTTCTTTCCTACACAAAAATGTGGTCCTTATTTAACAAATCCATTGGCCTAAAAGTTTAAGAATTACTATGAAGCTATGGTTTAGTGGAACATGACAACTTCCCCAAAACTTTACAATTGCCTGGTAAACATTCAAGAGCTTCCCAAATACCTTTAATTTCTCTGCTTTTTTGAAGTAAAGGGTTTGGTTCATTTTTAATCACTGTCTCTCTGTGTAAACTACATCCAGAACTAGGTTGCACTAATGATCACCTAGAAGAGACAGCACACAATTCCCAGCAAACTCACAATACTGCAGCCTTACCAAAACAAGACTCTGAGCTTTCTCCATATACAGCTACACATTTCTGAAGTGTTTTTTCATTATACATATTTTCAATGACTGCAAAAAACATGCATTTTGGCTTGAAATAAAACAAAAAATTGTTTCAGTTAGAAGGGAAGGTATTTGCAAATGCTAGGGACCATGTAAGTAATTGGCTCCCACAAGCTTTACTATCAAATGACTTCCAGCTAAGTTTTGGCTCTGCTTTTATTTTTCCTTCAAGTCTGAAATTGGCTGCTTTAATTAATGAACAGTTTGAGACTGGAAAATTCTGAATGCATTTAAACTTTTATTGTGCAGTACCTCAAGCTGTTCCATCTTACCACTGTAGACTTACCAGAACAAGAACCTTCTGTGAACTGTATACTGCTACACATCTTGAAGTTTTCTTTCACTATACTTATTTTTTATCACTGCACAGCAGTTCCATCAGCGATTATTCTAGATGCTCTTGTTGTCAGGATTTCATCTCTCAAGCTTGCATTAGTTGATTTGTGAATACTTCTATTATTTGAATCACATTAAAAATCCCTAGAAACAAGTGTTGCCAAAATTTTCATTCAACAGATCTGTAAGTATCCTGATTCTATACTTAGTCCTTGTGTACTATTCAAGAAAGAGTAATAAAAGAGTTGATAACAGAAAAAGGAATAGCTCTCTCCATAAACAGTCTCACGGAATTAGAATAAGTCCTTTATCATTCTTATCAAGCTTTGAGGCTCAACAGTTAAACTAAGCAAAGTTTTATTTAGACATCATGGAGAAAAATAAGATTAGTTACAAATAAAAAAAAGGTGAGGCATCTACCCGTGGCCATCTGTTGTTAGGTTTATTCTTTGGCAGCTGCATTACTTAAGCGGCCACTGCCATGAGCCAATCCATTTCTGCCCTCACTACTCACCCAGGCTTGCAAAAACAAATACTTTTGTCCACATGGTGAACTTGTTTAAGAAACTAGTCTAGCTGACAGTCACTTCTTACCTTACCATCCCTAGAGAAGCATTTAATTTTCACCTACATCACTGAGCAACCATGCAAGTGTTTATACCAACAAACCGGTTAGGACAGGGAAGGGTGAGAACAGGAATATATTGTTGTAAACAAAAACTACTTACGCCAGCACTGGTCTGAAAAAAAAAAAAAAAAAAACAAAATTAAATACCCTCCATTCAGAATTCACTGTGTAGCTCAGTTACACATACTACCAAGTTTGGTTCAACAATTCCTCCTACCCTTTCATTTTCAATCTATTCCATTCCAAGATTTCATTTACACTTAGTACTGATGATGCTGCAACTCTCCATTTACGTCCTTAGACAGTAATGTTTCATATTATAACCAAGTACATTCAATAGCTACCTACCACCCACAAGGCAGCCCACTCCCATTACTACACATTCCACCTCTATTTTGCTGGTATTCATTAGGGGAACTAAACCAACAGAAAGTTATTCATGCCTATCAGCTACACCTTTGCATGCCTCCGGATACAAATGCAAATAGGCCTTAGAGTCAGGCCCATCAGTAGTCCCTGGAGCCAGTTATTTCTTAACGCTGGGTTAAATCTGACCAGCTGCGGGCATTGTATCAACTGAATAAAGATCCTGGATATGGGACAATACATAACTACTTTCCCTTTGTTTCCAGGTGCCCCAGCTGATTGTCCCTGTCCAATATGAGAATTCTGTAGTCACCAAACACATCTATGATCAGTAGATAATATGATAGAAGATTTTTGTTACATGCATGTTCTGTTTAGGTTGTGATCCCTGATATGACAGTAGCTGTCCACAGGGGACACGCAGCAGAACAGATACCAGACCCAGGAGCCAATTTCTTTAGCGATATGGGCCTTTAAAATAAATTCTTTTCCTCTCACTCCTCATCTTTTACTGCAGTCTTGAATAAAAGAACCCAAAAGTTGGCTTGTGGCCATCACATTTGAAAGAGCAACCTAGACTATCATTATGATTATGCACAAGAACAGTGTAATTCTGTGGTATTGCTGAAGCAGTCACCAAAGGCAAGCTGGAGTCAAATCTCCCTACACCAGAAAGGAAATTGCTTTCCTTTGCTCTCCCTAAACGACTAGTTTCATATGACTAGTTAATTTACAGGGAAGAATGTTTAAAGAATAAGATCTGGAATCAAAGTTTTCTTACCTGCTCTGCAGGACTGAGACTGACACACAGAGAAGCAATGTTTGTGCATTACAGCTGTGTTATGGTACACAAGAAAATACTCGGGTCACAAATCGAGTCAATTTTTAAATCAACAGAAAAATAAGTGCAGATAGCATATGCACACAGGTATATATGTACCAGCTGTACAGGTAAATCGTGGATTCCAACAGAAACTACAGTCTCTATGGATGGCCCTTCATACTTAAGACAGAATTTCAATAAAACTTTTTCCAGAAGAGCAAACATGAAACTTGTACCACCACAGCTACATGATCCAGAGCCCAGCTTTAGCGTTCTAGCACCAGCTGCACTTGTGCAACTATTTATGCAAACGAGTAGTTCATTAGTTTCAGCTGGTTACTGATGTGACTCCAGTTAATTACAGAGGCACATCTTACCAAGATGGGGTTTAGTGTTAGAAAAAACTGACGAACTTTGAAGTTACCATTTATAAAACACACTTTATCCACTCCTGTGTGTTAACAGCCTCTATATCTTGGAGTTTGTATTTTAAATTATGATGCCATTGAAGCTGTTAGCATACATTTTTCTTAACTAAAAAAAAGTTTTAAAATATTACAAGCTCACACTCCATCCTAAGGGTAAAGGTTTTCCATCTAACATCTTAATGTCAATTAGATATGACTAAACCCAAATGTTATTACACATCATGAAATTAAGGCTCCACTTGAACATGCTGTGGGAGAACACTGATTTCCTTTGTAGCATGTGGTTAGAAAGGCAATGCAAGAACTGTTTCCATAAAAAAGCACAGAAATCATGTTAAAGCTTTGATGCATAAGATTCAGAGTTGATTTATCATTGACTACGGCACTTTTATGTGTGCAATTGCTGTCTCCACCTCATTTACTAAGTCTTTTAATTTTCTTTTTCCTTGTCTCCCCATGCTAGAAAGGAACAAATACCTATGCAAACTTCCTCTAGACTCACACCAAAAATAATCGTTCAAAACTCTATAAAACCTCAGTTTTCCAGGAAGTGCAGCAGCACCCAAGAACTCAATTTTATTTTTAAGCTAATAGACAGTCATAAAATGTTGTTTATATTCATATTTAAAGGCTTGTCTATTTTGATTCCCTCTTTTCACTTCAAAGTCCAAGTACATTGGGTTCAATGGAGTTTCTCTGCAACATGAAAACATTTCCCTAAATTCTTTCTCTTCTACTTGATTTTCAATATAAAATCAACTTTTGCTTGTCCTAACAACTTTCTCTCTCTTGCTCTGTCTATGTATGTACATGCACCCCTTACATACATGGATTTTACAGAACTATTTATAACATTTGAATTCAAATTTCTTGAAATCCAAGCAAATAATTTCCACGTCAGCTAAGGAAGTGAAAAGTTTTTCTTTGTTGAAATAGATGCTTTTCTTGAATGCACCTGTTAAAAGACCAACTTTAACACGAGTTAAGCCAAAAGGTCACCAGCCTTTCCAAATAATGGAAGTTTTAAACATCCAAACTTCCTATCGGAGGGCCAGAAAACACACCCAGAACCCTTATAGTTCTTTAACTGAAACACATCCATTTTAAGAAGAAATTCCAAGAGACAGTACACAGACAGAGCAAAACACCAATATTCAAGGAAACAGGAAACATCACAATACGTAAATGTTTTTCATTACACCCCTTTTTTGCCACATATAAAGGGCCTTTGATTCCATCCCCACAGCTCTAGATTACAATGTCTTCATGTACTCTAAATGAAATGCTTTGGTTGTTAGTCAACAACAGAAGTTTTACTACTAGAAGTTGTGTGGTTTGGGTTTTTCTTCTTATGGAAGAGTCAAGGCATACTTCCAACACAAACATGAGCCATCTACTAATTTTCAAGGCACCATCCTAAATATGTACGTGTTTTAAGGAGACAAAGTGTTTCATGTAAACATATCTGAATAGACACACATAAACACCATGCTATTGCCACATTCTTACCAGAAACAGTTGAATATCACTGAAACGCTGCCTCAAAAACCAGTCCAAATCATGACAAAAATATTTCCAAATATTTTAAACAATAAAACCTGTTATCCTATCCTAAGCCTTACTCATCAGGCAGTAGAACTTACAGCTCCAGCCACAGTAATAGGTCTTACAGAAGAGGTAACTCTTGACAGAAATTCTTTAACACCCAATTTTTCACTCACACATCTTAGCAAACTTCGTTTTTCACAGTAGGTGCACGATGGCAGTAGTGTTTTCACAGTGTCACTTGGCAATGTGTTCAGTTGTCTTTCCTGAGCAGCTTTGCCAGGTTTATCTGCTTGGGCACAGCTGTAGCCTATTCAAACCCAAATGATCCCTTCCTTGTACAGCTGGTAAACACCAAGGTGTTACATGCCAAGAGTATATAACACAAAACTTCTTTCCTAGACTTCCTAAGAATATTTAAACTACGTGTAACATTTAGTTTACAGGAAAATTCTTTTTACTCAAATCTTTAGGCACAAGGCGATCAAGTGATTTTCCATGGTCCTGGCCCTGAAGGTATTAGAAGTAGGGCTCACACTGCAACCTATAAAGTTAAAGCAATAGACTGAAAAAAATAAAGGGAGATCAGGAAAGGATTCACAGATGTGACAAAAAGCAAAACTAATTTCACTGCAGGTGTTACATATAAAGACACTAATTAATATAGCAGTATTCCTGTTTTTCTCACCACAGACAAAATAATTGCCTTCCTTTTTGCTGAAAATAACTTAAAAGCTATTTCTGAATGAAGAATCTTGAGCTTATAAAGGCTAAGGAAATAGCATATTTCTCCTGGTTATTTCTTAAATCGACTTAGTTAATGCAAGTGAATAAAATTATAATAATGGATTGCTTCCTCTTAAAAAGGCTTCACATCTCTTTGGTTTGAGGCCAAGCAGAAGCTGAATAACTGTTATTTATATTTGAACAGTTTCGCTGTCATCCTTCACTTCCTCCTCTCCCAAAAACAACTCTCCATCATAACTGAATCAAACAGGATTTTCCAAGCCCCAGGTATTAAAACTTCCCATTATTTTTTATAATAGCATTTCAGTTTGAGATAATTTGGGGTATTTTGAAAGCAACTGTTGCAATATTTCTTGAATTATTAAGAAAAAAGAATATTCTTGTCTTTCTCAAAATGTTATCTAAAAATAAGATGAGCTTCCTATTTTCTTAACTGATACAGTGGCTACTATGAATAAAAAAATACTCTTTTCAAGGGTTTTTTGCCAGAAAACTGAAGTGGTTTTCCTGTCACTATCTTTAATTTTGATGCCACTTTAGTCGGTGCAGTTTGAAAAGAAAAGTAAAAAAACTTAAGTATAAATAGCACTTTGCTTTAAAACTAAAAATTTGCTTCATAATCACCATTTAGCAAATGGAAGAAATCATAATCGTCACCAGAAAAAAAACATTTCTGCATAAATTCATTAATTTTACTGCATGCAGTCAACAAACACTTTCCCCAAATCCTTGACAGAGATAATTGACGACCATTGAGATTATTTGACTGCACTAATTACATTAAATGACTTCCTTAATATCCTCCACTTCGCATTATACAATGCGACCTTCCCCTCACTGCAATAAACATTTGTTTGCGCCTCTTCTTCAAAAGAAAATATTCTCCAAACCCCCGACACTATGAAGCGGATGTTTTTTTGATGTGATTATATAACTTGTTTCTTTCCGAGCGCTGCTGCAGCGTTTTACCGTCAATCGACAGCAACGAAAGCCTTGCGCTGGGAGCGAACGCAGGACTTTTTTCTTGCGGGGTTTCTTTCACCGGTGCCAAAGGATCCCCCGGTCGCAGCTGGTTTTGGAGCTGGTGCCCGTCGAGGTCTGTGCCCAGCCAGGGCGTCAGGCAGGGAGCGGAGCGGGATCTCACCCCGAGCTCCGTGGGCAGCCGGGCTGTACAGCTCCTTCCCGGCCGGCAGCCGGGCTCGCCAGCCCCATCACCTCGCCCACCCGCGAACTTTTCCGAGCGGGTGCCCGCGCCCGCTCTACCGTGTTCGCAGCGGCTCAGCCCGGTCCCCCCACACTCACCGGCGGGGCCCCGGTACCGCGTGTGTGTCTGGAGAGCCCCGCTGCCGCGCTCGGAGCAGGTGCTCCGCTCCTCCGGCCGCCAGCCGGGCTCTGACAGCGGCAGCCCGGGCAGTGCTTCCTCTCCGGACGGACACAGGACGGGAACCGCCGCTCGGCTCGCTCCGGTTCCCCCCTGCCCACAGGAAGGCGCGGGGGCAAAGACCCCCGGCCCCAGAGTGCTGCTGCCGCTGGTGAGCCGCTCACCTCCTGGGCTGCTGTTGCTGCCGCTCCTGAGGAGTCTCATCCCCCTTCTCCTCCTTCTTCTCCTCCTCCTCCATGGTGCCGCTCCACCCCTTCCACGGCGGCGGCTCTGCAGGTCTCCGATAGGAGTTGGTGAACGGCTGCGGCGTTCCACCTGACCAGCACGCTGCCGAGGGCAGCGCGACGAGCTGCAGGGAGCAGTTCCACAGCACCCGGCGCCCCACCATGGCGAACAGGGGTTCCGCGGCGTCCAGCCCTTCACGGTGGCGAGCAGAGGTCACCACACATCCTAGCCCTTCACCGTGGCGAGCAGAAGTCACCACACAACCCGGCCCCTCACCGTAGTGGGCAAAGGGCACCACACCTCCCTGCCCCTCACCATGGCGGGCACGGACTCCCTACCGTCCGGCCCCTCACCATGGCGGGCAAAGGGCATCACATCTCCCGGCCCCTCATCCCGGCGGGCACGGGCTCCCCTCAGCCCGGTCCCTCAGCGTGGAGCGGCGCCGTTAACAAGATGGCGGCGGGGGGCCGTGTCTGGGGGGTAGGGGGAGTCCCGCAGCCATGGCGGGACAGCGTCAGGGCTGGCGGCACGTTCTGCCCCTGGAGGCCGGACTGCTCTTCGGCACCGGGGAAAGGAAGCGCTCAGTTGTGCTTCTGGCCGATTCCGATGGGAGGTAAACGCTGCGTGCAGTGCCGTTTGGGAGCAGGAGAGTGCTCCGGCCGCCAGGTGCTGCGGTGAAAAGTTTCCTGGGCTCGGTTCTCTCAGCAGTCCGGGGTAGTGCCGCCATCCCCGGGAGTACCGGCGCTCACGGCAGATGCGCCGTCTGGGCGAGGCCACCCTCCCTCAGAACAGCCCACCCTGCAGGCTCCAGTGTCCTGCGGCCTTGGGAAGGTAAAATTCATGTCCAAGTCACTTCACGTGCTGGGTTACAACCATCCTCTCACTCCCTGCTCATGTCTTCACCGAAGTTTCCAGACTATGGTCTGAGAAGTGAGGTATTTTGAGGCACCCAACCCAGAGGAATTGGGTTCTCAGAAGTAAATGTGTATTTTTAAACTATTTCCTTACTTCCTTAAGTATGGAATGGACGGCAAAGAACAAAGGTATGCAGGTGTGATGTGAAAAACACCCCATGTTATCTAGCAGCAATATGAAATCTAAGACTATCTAGAGCTCTGAAAGCATATTTACATACATTTATCTCGAAGCTTGGGACTGGATATATGGTTCCTAGGTAAAGAAATCCTACCTGTGTTCAAGGCCAAAGTTCTCAATGCATGTCTTGGGAGACTAGAAATATGGGCCTTACTCTTTTGTTATCTGTCATTCTCTTAGTTTCCTTAAGGTAATGGAATGATAAAACTATTAAGCTGCCTTGTTCTGTTATCTGTTTTCTGTGTTCTTTACATATCGATACAGATATATGTTGGTTGCTTATGGCCAGGAAGATTTGCTGACCTTTGCCAGTGGAAATTCCTAATTTATTTCTTATTTCTGCCCCTTCTCGCCTGACATTTCCTGGTCATTTCATGTCTAATGCTAAGCTGGCCTTGTAGCAATGACTTTTACTCATAATTATTAAACACAAATCTATATTGATTGAAGTTATTTCTACTGTTACTTTATGGAGTCTAAGATCTCCTGAATGAGTTAGATAATAAAGCTGTTTGGATTAATGACCATTAACATTAATAATTACTGCCTATGTATAGAAATCTGTGTAGGCCACTAGGTAAGTGCCTCCAGGCTGGTAGTAGCTGATTGCCAACAGTAGCAGATTCAGGGTGCTGATCCTACACTTCAACTGAGTATCTCCTAGTAGGCAGCCCTGGCTCCACATATGGTGTGGAAGTAGTTTCTGTATCACCAGTGCTGCAAAAACCATAGCTTGGGAGGCTCTGCTTTAGTGAATGCATTTTGTCTATACTACAGATACAGATGTCAGTGGTTGGAGGCTGTAAGTAAAGACACCTGATATCTGTGCAGCATGAAATTTTCAACTTGAAAGGAAACATGCTTGGTGAAGAATGATATTGCTTTGTTTTTCAAGTAATTTCTAGCACTGCTAGAAGTGTGTATCAGTGTATTACCAACTGTGCCATTGTGCAGCATGCACAATGAGAAAATTCCACTCCAGAGGTGCTGTTCAAAAGAACCAGGATTTTAAACTAGTTTCCTGTTTCAGTATTCCATGGAGCCAGCTGATACTTCAGTCTAATCCTTCTTCTTTTGTGGGTTTGGTTCTTCAATGTCTTATGCACTAAACTAAGGAAAAGTCCCAAGGGAATATTTGTGCTCAAGTAATTGTGTAAACCCACAACAGGGATCTCTCTGATTCTTAATACTCCCCAGACATGCTAATATGCTTAGAGGACTGATGTTACAATCCTGCAGGAGTTGGAAGCCAGAAGTAACTAACAGATGGGAAAGTTCCAGCCATCTGTGCATGAGGTAAGAGTTTTTGCTTGGCATCTAGTCTTAAGAAATGGAGATATAATAATTTTATTTCCATCAGTGCCATGTACTCCTGACTATTCATGCACTTTTTACTACTTTTACTACTATAGACTGACCCTATATATTGTCCTCTGTTTATGAAAGTAGAAAAGTTATGAGAGTTTCTTTGTACTGCAGAGAAGCACAAATATGGAGGGATAGGAGAGTGGGATTATTTAGGTGTCAGTGCATTTCTCTTTCCTCACAGTGAAATTTAACAGCTGAAATAGAATAACTTTTTATTGAAATTTTTGGGGTATATCATTTCATTAACTACTTGTAAGGATAAGTTCCTTAAACTAGCTTAATTTGCTTAATGCAACAACCTGTATCTTAATTAGAATCGCACAGTTAGTATTTCATGAATTTTATCTGCAGTGGTGTCCTTCCCTTGGAGATAGTGCATTAATCATGGGCAGGACAGTTTGACTAACTTGATTATAAAATTTCTCTTGATGAAAGGTTTAACCTTCTTCACAACTGAAGTTCATCAGTATTTTGTTTCGATCTCTCAAGTGTAGTGTTAATGTCTTTTTCACAAAGTCTAATTTAGTTGGTTGACATAAGCTGTCTCAAAGCAAGATGCTCATTGTCTTGGCCAGTAACTGAAGCACAATCTAAAGCAAGAAAAAAGTAGAAATTCTTATAGTTAAAATTTTATAGCTTTATAACTGAACTGTTTGAACTTAATTGAAAATCCTCCTAGATGACAGAGTAAAAATGTTGTGCCATCTCTCACTCCATCCTAGAATATTAAGTCATAATCCAAAATCCCCTTTGGCTGTGGTTTGCTATATACTAGGCAATGTTTACTGTTATAGTGCAGATACAGTTTATTGCAGAAAAAACCCACACTTGCTGGAACAGTTTGTGCTGGATATCTGAGTGAAATGAACTATCCTCGCAAAAATTTTTTTCATCACTCTAAATATTGGCCATACAGGAATTTTTACTAACATAGAAATGTAGCACCAAAAGAAATTCTACTAGGCTAATAAAAGCCTCTCTGGCAAAACTGGCTCATATTGGGATATAACCAGAAAGCCTAACCTTACCCTTCTTATTACAGTGTGCAGAAGTAACCACCCTTATGGTATCCACCCTCTTCAGGAGGGAACTTGAGGGAGAAAATTTATTTGGCACCTCTTGCGCACAGAGGCAAGCAGAATTTCAAATCATGTTGGATGTTAAGTTACCCAGTGAAAGAGGGTTACACAACTAGCTCATATACATGTGTGTATATATATACACATACACATACATAAGTAAAAAATGCTTCACAGTAATGTTTAATCAAAACATTGACTTATGGACAAAATTTATACATAATAAATATATAATAATGAAATTACTGTAAATGTTATGTTTACAAGTCCAAATCTCTTACATGATAAAGTATTTGACAGTTTTGAGGATTGTAGAGAAGGAACTTGTGAGTTACAGTTAATGCTCAAAAGCACATTTTGTTTTGTTTTATGTGAAGTACTCTCTGATGCCTCGCTGGTGTACTTTAACTTCTACTTAGGGAACACAACTGAGGAAGATAATAAACTGGAACTGTAACAGAGACATTTACCAGTAACAGGCCAGGAACATTCTGCCCTGACACTTAATTCTCCAATGCCTGTATTTTCACAGAAATAAACCTTTGTAGCCGTGAGGAGCAGCTGGCTGTATCAGAATTGCTGTTAAAAGTCTTTCCAGGCCCACGCTAATCCCTGACTATACTTGGGCACTATGTGGGAGAATGCTATTCAGCAAAACTCAGGTAGCAACTTTGCTAGTGATTTAATGCTTATTAAAGAGCAGTAATGCCCACCATATGTTGTAGTTTACTGGAACACATCTAGCCTAGATAACACCTGATCTTGAGATTTAACCTTGTAACTCAGAAGAAATGAAAGCTTTTAGCTATCTTTTAAAAATTGGTAAAGCTTGTCAGTGTCATTGTGAACAAACATTACTAGATGATGCTGTTACTGTCAGTACCTGACACTGTATTGTTATTGCATAGTATTTTGTAAAATTGCTATTATTAAAATTTACTTAGGAAGTTCAATTACAGTGTTTAAAAGGCTGCACTGGATCCAGATTCCTTGTGAGTAGCATTGTTCAGAAAGAAAAATCCTCGCCCTTTTACAAATGAATTTGTAATTGAGCACGAGGTAGTAAACAGGAAAAAAGCCATTCTGGATTTACAAAGGAGAAAAAATAAAGAATACGTAGAATAGCTCCTAACACAGGTTGATATGAATGTTTTGACTTTTAATTGTGATTTAGAAATTATAGAACATTGTGCTGTTTTCATTGCAGGAAAGATGCTGACAAACTGTTTCTTTGTGTCTAAATGCATTCCATGAAGGAAGAGCGTCCTTCTATCATTTTAGACTGATACTAAAATGGATTGAGTTTGTGAATAATCCTTTGTTTAAGGGAGTGTTTCTCATGCGTAGTGCCATGACTTGAATGTGAATGTTGGCAATTGTGAAGGTCTTAACTATACTCTGTAGTTTTAATTTCTGATTTGACCAGGTCACTATCTGAATATGCAATGATCCTTATTCTCATGCCATTTATATATGCGTGGCTTCACTTTTTTTTTTTTTTTTTTTTTTGGTGGCTCTATGAAGTATTTGTCTCTAGCTCTGTGTGTTTATTCACCAGAGAGCAAACAGGTTAACTCTGAGACACATACACATCATCTGACAACCCTGGTGCTGCGTCTCAACGGGTCTTTAAGATGGCCTAGCTGCCTTCATGGCTGGGAATGTTGCTCTTCAGCAGAGTCTCCTGGAATGTGGGGGGAAAAATTCATCCTGTCAAGACAGTGCTTCTTGTTTGGTGTACAGTTGGCATGAAAAATGAGAGGGCTAATAGTGCTGGCAGTACTACAATGTCCTCTGATACGGACAAGATGTAAATGAGTAGGAAGGGAAGCAGGCATGGTATGAGAGTATGGAAGAATGTAGTCTTGGGGACTTCATGGTGGACGTGCTGGGGCTGTTCCAGGCTCTGTACATCTGCAGGCATATCTAGACTGCCTCAAGGGGATGTTCATAGTGTGCACAGGCCTGAGTTTTCACCAACAGTATCCCAAATAGATTGATCTCCAAATAATTTTGGAGGTGCACCAATACAGTGATGAGCTGATCATGGAAGTGACAGGTCAGTTCAACCATTTATTCTATATGTTTTACAGGAGCTGTTTGTAAAGCTGCAGGGTGTTAAAACTGTCTCTCCCTTCTCATGTATATGAACATAACACCTTCAAAATCCAACAGACAGTGTTGGAGGTTCATAGATGTTTATTTCTTGCTAAAAAGGGACATACCTGTTTGGAGATTCTAAGATTGGAACAACTTGTTTGAATTCACTATCTGTCTCATTTTTTATTCTAAAGTTGGTACAATACCACTGATAACAATGTAGAATAAAACCTGTGATGGTCATGGAAGAACTGGAGCTGCCATTTACTCATATACTTTCAGAGCACATGTGGAAAGACAAAGGCACATAGAAACCTAAAATCATGTAGAAAGAATGAAATTATAAACAAGCTTGGTGTCCTCTTAATTTCTATTTACTGCTTTACAGTTTCACCCTCTCAGTGCAATAATCCAAGCCCACATCTTCCCATGCCTTCTATGACATCTGTTTTGGCAAGAGACAGTCAGTTAGTCCAGTTAATCCATATGTGCCAGCAGCCAGTACACCTGCTTACTGCCAACTGGCTTGTGCTCAGATAATACATGCTGCTGTGTTCTGCCTATGTTTCCCATACTCATGGAACTAATTTGAGTCTCCTTCCTATATCCAGATACTGGTGTTAAAGAAAATTATAGGAACTTAATTACTTTGGGCTTATATTAGGCTTACTTCAGGCATATACTATTACCTCTGCTCTTCCTACTACAAATAAATAAGGATTTATAATATTTAAACAATAGTCATTAACTAGTACTATTGAGATGCTCCTGCTTTAAGTTTTAGCTTTCATATTTTCCAGATTCTGTACTGCATTAGTGTGGAACTCTGAACTTCATATAAAATGTTAGCAAGTTCTCTTCACAGTTTAGTTAGACAAAACAATCCTTTTCCAGCCTGAGAACCGAGGACACCATTGCAGCTTCGGGCCTGAAAGGTATAAACAACAGCAAACTAAGGAGAGCAGCCTGGGAGGATGAGGTTTCATAACCTGAAGCTGCAATTGGACAATTAACCCCCGTACGTAACAACTTATAAAAGTGTGAAAATTCTTGACATGCCCTCCATCTTGGGTCTATCTTGGGTGTAGCCACACCCAGGCTCTTGTGCTGCCCAAGGTGTATCCTTTGAAGGGCTTTTAATAAATACCTACTTTATTCCTTTAACACTGGCCTCAGTTCTAGGTAGACTCTCTAGACATCACTCCAAGGCCTTGGTCCCTTGAGTGACCTGAACAGATGCCTTTGGAGCACCTTTTATATCCTACCAAATACAAACTTCTAATGTTTACTTTCTGTGAAAACCAGGCTGCAGGAAAAAATAGAGACGCACATCCAGGTTTCTTCACCATGTGAACGGGGTGCAGCTGAATTGTCCACCTTTACTAAGAGAGATGGGAATGGTCTAAGATTTCTTAATCCACCGAATCCACCCATCCTAATCTTTCTTTCCTTCTTTCATGTATCATTGAAATTGGCCAATAAGTTTGAGAGAAAGGCACAGAGCATGATTTTACAAGAAAAAGGGCTAAAATCAGATAATGATGATGATATTGTAAAATACATAATTAATAATTTCAAATAAATTAGAGTTTATATTACAATGAGATATACATTATGAAAAGGGAAAACAACAAATAGTTACTTTTAAAGTCATATAAAGTTACTGCAGGGAAATAATCATAAATGAGGAAGTTGTATAACAGTGAGGTAAGTCAGAGCTTCCTTGTAATTGCTTGTAGATACTCTGAATGATGACCATCCTTTTCCTTGTCTCCATAAATTTTTTTTAGCTTTATTATACAAGCATCATATAAATACATGACAAGAAGGGGATTCAATAAATCCCATTGTCCAAACCACTACATTCAGTGAGGGTCTTTCACAATTGGAGTATTATTGTAACTGTCAGCATCCCATGCAGGCATGCTCTGTGCTGCCAAGCTGCTGCTCTGCCATTAATGAAACTGCTGGGTTCCCAGGCTACTGCCCTCCTGAAATGAGTCTGAAACCTCTTCTTCATCCACAGCTCCCAAGAGGGAGAGAGAAAGGAAATCCATGTTGGTTTTAACAGCTGGCACTGAATAGAGGAGAGAGTTACAAATAAATGGAAATAAAGAATGAAGGCATTTGACTGAAGCAATGACAGTCACTTTTTGGTATGGCAACAGATAAGCAGTGCTCTGAGTGACAAAATGTCAGCCTGAATATGTAGACACTATGATGATGTCAAAAGAGTCTCATTTGAATTGGGATTCAGGAGGATGCTCTATTTAAATCCTGTCTGAACTACTGACAGGCTGCATGACCTTTTACAATACACAGAGCTCAATGGGTCAAATTGATCTTTGCTGCAACTAAATTGACTACAATGGAATTATTCTGTGACTGAACTTGATTTCTCAGACATCAGTCAACACAGCTGGTTCACTGAATAAATGAAAGAAAGCAATCATAGATGTCACTGGAAAACAGATGCATCTGAACTGAGTCTTTTAGTTTTGGCAAAACTGCAGCACAAATGCAAAATTTTACTTAAAATGCATAAGTAATTGTTGATAGTGGGTTCTTGATAATGTAAACTCTCTGAAGGTCACAAAGGTGAGAAAGTGCCATTGTCTTTTCTAAAGGGAATGTAAACATCACATATGTTATTTAAACTTGGAAAATTATGGATGCTTCTCTAAGTATTCTGGTATTGATTGATTTTTCTTTTAAAAACTAATAATGACAAATGACTCAGGTATTTATGCTGAGTCATTTACATTACAATGCTGCACACTGGTAAGCTTCTTCCATAGAAAATGCTTTAGAGTCAAATAACAAAATAATTGTGTTATTTAATAAAAGGTAATTGTTACTAGAGCATCAGGGCCAGAATGGGAGCTTCAGACAGTTTATTGGGGAGACCCCCTGCCCTGTTGAATTACAAGCTGCAGAAAGGACCCTCTTGCTTTCTAAACTCCTCTAAAAAGAGTCTGGGTGGAGCTGGATCCATGACTTTCAGTGATTTATTTCTAAAGTAATATAAATGTATAAAGCCTTTATACAACTTTGTCTCACAGGATTAATGATGGCAAACCAAATATATTTATATGAATAAAGTAGATAAGAATTGAAATTTATTATCATGATGAAAAGACTAGAAGACCTTAACCAAAATTATTTGCTGCACAGTATAGGTACCTATAACTACTAGTATGGTGCACTATGTATTGAAGCAATATTGAAACAATTATTAAAGCTAGCAAAATTATTAAGGAAACTGATGTTACTGTGGGCAAACCTCTTGCTCAGGATTAATCTTGAGGATTAACCTTGAGGGGTGTCCCTACCCAAGGGAGGAATCTCCACACACACTGCAAGAAGGGATATGTTAGAAAACCCTGCCATTAAAAAGTGGGACTGAGCTTTTGTAGTACAAAGTGATTGACTATCACTCACATGTCTCCAGGCTGCATTATCAGTACTATCACTTGTTGGCACCTTTGTCAGGAACTCTGCCATATCCTCAGAGGTGCCAGTTTCCACCAGGAAACGTTGTTCTTCCTCTGAATATTAAATTTTGGAATTGGTAAGTCAGACTGGTCTCAGCATTCTTCATTACCATTGTGACTTGCATGAGGTGGGAACCTCATGAGGTTCAGTGAGGCCACATACAAGGTCCTGCGCATTGGTTGGGAAAATCCCAAGCAAAGTACAGGTTGGGCAAAGGATGGATCAAGAGCAGCCCAGGGGGGAAGGACTTGAAGGTGTTCATAAATGACAAGCACAACATGACCTGGCTATACACACTCCCAGCCCAGAAAGGCAAATGTATCCCAGGCTGCATCCAAAGCAGGTCAAAGGTGAGACTGCACCTGGAGTACTGCATCCAGGTCTGGGAACACCAACGTAAGAAGGATGTGGACCTGTTAAAGCAGAGAAGGTGAGCAGAGGGTTGGAGCACCTCTCCTATGAAGACAGACTCAGGAAGTTGGAGCTGTTCAGCCTGGAAAAGAGACTTCAGGGCAACTTCCAGTACCTAGAGGGGACCTACAGGAAAGCTGGAGAGAGATTTTTTACAAGGGTGTGTAGTGACAGAACAAGGGGCAACTACTTCAAACTGAAAGACAATAGGTTTATATTAGATAATTGGAAGAAATTCTTTACTTCAAGGGTGGTGAGGCACTGGAAGAGTTTGCCTGGGGAAGTTGTAAATGCCCATCCCTGGAAGTGTTCAAGGCCAGACTGGATGGAGTTTTGAGCAACCTTAACTAGTGGAAGGTGTCCCTGCCTATGGAAGGGTTGGAACTAGATGATCTTTAAGGTCCCTTCCAACCCAGGCTATTCTGTGATGCTGTGAAATGAATCAGATCAAGAATATGTTTCCAAGCCTAGCTGAAAGGCTTCTTTGTCTGTGTGTACCTGTGTCACTGAGTGTGCTGGTTTTGCCTGGAAAATTTTCTTCATAGTAGCTGATATCGGCTAAATGTTGGATTTGTGCTGGAAACAGTGTTTCTAATTCAAGGATGTTTTTGATTTTGCTAAGCAGCGCTTACACAAAGTCAAGGCCTTTTCTGTTTCTCACCCCACTCCACCAGCAAATGGGCTGGTGGTGCACAGAAATTAGAAAGGGGACACAACCAGGACAGTGAACCCCAACTGACCACAGGGATATTCTGTACCATATGGCATCATGCTCAGTACATGAAGTTGGGGAGAGAGAAGGAAGGAGGGGTTTAACAAGTAGAAAAAAAATACTTGGCATAATTTAAGAAAACTCAGAGAGGTGACACTGGTACACTTTTTCATTTTTTCATGCCAATTTAGTAATGAGGGCAATGGAGTTGCTGCTTTAGACATGATAAAAAAGAGAGATCTTAAAGGATTTTCCAATTCATCCTATTGCTTCAGAGCAGAATACACTCTATCTAATCAGCTCCTGACAGATATTTGTTCAATCAGACCTTGAAAATTTGCAGTTATACTGATTCTTCAGATCTCTCCACAGTCAGCTACTGTGTAACATTCTTTACAGTTCAAAAGCTGTCTTTAAAATATAACTGAAATCTTCAAGTTGCAATTTAAGGATATTACTTCTTGCCATATCAATGGACATGAAGAACACTTTGTATTTCTGCAATACTTTCTACATATTTGAGAAGTGATATATTTTCCGTCAATCCTCTCATTGCTAAACTAAAGAAATTAATTCTTTCAATGTTACCTCTTATCATCACAATCTTACATTTTCTGTACCTCTGAAAATTACATGGTTCTACTGTGGTTTCTTTATTGGAGAGAAATCACAAGGTTTCTTTATTGTTTGTTGAAGGTTTTTACAGAATGTTGCTTTTAATAAGTTGTTTTCTGGCAAAACCACATTACCTCTTATTTATTACCACAGGATTGCAGGATAATTTAATTTGAAGTGGCTCATAGGAAGTCCCTAGTCCAACACTTTGCTAAAACCAGGGTCAGCTATGAGTTTAGATCGAACTTGATCCTGTTGGATTTTGAAAACCTGCAAGAGCAGACACTTCAGAAGCTCTATGGACGACCAGTTCCACAGCTTGACTGACACACGGTGAAAATGTTTTCCCTGAAATCTAGCTTGAACCTCTCACATTTCAATTTATTCAATTTATTCGTCACTCTCTCACCATGCAGCAATCTGAGGAGTCTGGCTCCATTTTCTTGATAACTTCCTCCTGGCTATTGTAGAGATGCTTTGGACTACTTATTATTACTGTTGTTGTTGTTAGTGTTATTGTTGTTGTTAATATTGTTGCTCTTACTATTATTATTGTTGTTGTAGTAGAGGAGGAGGAGTAATAGTAGTACTAGTAGTAAAAATGCAAATAACTACCTTTCCTGAATTCCTGAGTTTTGGATTCTCCCATTTTTCCATTGGCATGCTTGACAATTCCTTTCTTATTTAACTTACGTGTTCCTTATTTAGAGAGAAAATGAAGCATTTTCTTCCTTAATAGAGTACTAGTAGAGAATGGTTACAGGTTATAGCAGGCTGACACAATTTAGAACATTTAATTTATCTAAGTTGTCTTTATCTGTTCTTTCCCTTTTCTGCTTGGGAGTCTTATTCTCTTCTCTAAGTTACAAATGAAAGCAAGCCATCCCACTTAAACATTTGCAGAAGTCAAAGCAAGGAGGTTAAAAAAGAGACATTAGGAAACAGTTCTTTACCAAGAGAGTGGCCAAATGCTGGAACAGGCTTCCTAGAGAGGTGGTCAGTCCCCAATCCTGACAGTGTTTAAGGGACATTTGGACAATACCCTTAACAACACACTTTAATTTTCAGTCAGCCCTGAATGGGTCAGGCAATTGGACTACATGGCCATTGTCGGTCCCTTCCAGCTGAAATTTTCCATTCCATTCCATGTTCTTGATATGTCAGCCACTATTATATGAAGTCAAGTAATCTGTTTAAAGGCAAGTACTCTGAATTAATTTGAAGGTCTCATTAACTCTGCTGAACTTTGATTTGGGACTTTAGAGTCTATGGCTGTAAAGATCAGATAGCAAATCTCAACTATGCACATAGTTCCTAATGTAGACTTTAATGTAGACTGTGTAGATGTGTTGTCTTTATTCAAGTGTACATGACTGGGGGTGGAGTCATAGAATGGTTTGGGTTGGCAGGGACCCTAAAGGTCATCTGGTTCCAACTCTCCTGCCTTGGGTGAGTACACACTTAATCAGGTTGCTCAAAGCCCCATCCAGCCTGGTCTCAAACACATACAGGGATTGGGAGACCACAGTCTCCACAGTCTCCGGGGTAGATTTTATGTAGACACAGGGAGGGTCAATCCATAAATTTCTGAGAAGTGCATGAGTACCTTATATGGATGAAATAAAAATTGGAATACATATTTTTTTCATTTATTTATCCACAGGCTACTGAAAATTTTGGAAAATAATGGAATGGAATAGTTCCAAGAAGATTTGGGTTATTTAGAATTTCTTAATAAATCCTTTATGATCAAATTATATGTATAATTATACTAAAAATTATTCCTAATGCTTAACTTATAATTCTGAAAGAAAAGATTGAGAAGTAGATAATTTCACTTCTAGAATGTCAAGACTGGAAAATACAGATTTATCACAGTGGAAGAAAAAATGGTAGAAAAGACAAAAGGAATAGCTGTGAAATTTGTGCACTGTGCAGCTGGAAGCAAGTTCTGGAGCTTTCTGGGTTTATTTTTTATTGGGAAAAATGTTTCAGGATAAAATAAATACATTACATGATACGAAAGTAGATCTGCCAGCATTAATAGACCAGCAGGATGACTGATAGGCACAGTCAGAAACACATGAGATTATGGCTAATGCTTGAATTAGTGCAACCCCTATGCAATGCTTTCAATGCAGTAACTGCAATCAGCTAGAGAGTAACTGCCCATCCCCTAATTCTCTTGGATCTACTTAGTAGTAATGACTTGGATTCCTATTCCAGACCATATTTTGTTTGACATACTATAGCTCATCTGCTATGATGACCATGTCATGTTTGAAAATGCCTCTTAGATGGATCTCTTAAGCCTCTCGTATTAACCCAGTTCTTACATACTTAGTTAAATGCGATTTCTAAATTAAAAAAAATCTATTTCAGAGGCACACAGGTACTCTCATGCCTCGCAGTCAGCATCTGAAGTTCAAAAGGCAAACATGGAAGCATGTATTAAATGTATTTAAGGTATACTGGATCTCTATGTGTTTGTGTCAATTTGTTTGTCTTCTGGACATTGCAATCTTACAGCTTGTTTACAAATCAACTTATTAACACACATACACTGAAATTCTCCCACTGCAAACCTGGTGATTTTCTGAGCATTCAAACCTTGAGTTGCACGGCTTTTGTGAAGGAAAAGCATCACAGAGCACATCAGCTACAGAAAAAACCTGTGCACACTCTGCATGCACACTCTGCATGCACAGTAGATGTTTGGAAGCTTTCTTGGAATTACCACACTGAACTGGCTGCCAAACATCTGGAAGTCAGAAGAAAAATGTAGAAAAGTGTTAGGGAAGAAAATGACTAGCAAAAGTAGCTGTCTCCCATAGAAAATGGTAGTCTGCCATTCTGGGTTATAATAGGATTTGAGAAAAGCATCAATCTGGGACATAGAGCATAGTGAGTTTAAGAAGTTTCAGAAATTATTTTCCTTCAGAGAACTGTAAAAAAGGCCAGTGAATCTGAAATCAATTTGAAAAAATAATAATATTTAGTGAAATGTGAACTAAACTCAGTGCAATCAGATCATTAAGTTGAAATTTAAAAGTTTGAATATCAGCTCTAACGAGTTAGCCTCTTATATGAGCAAAAATATCTGACCGATGATATTCCACATTTCCAAACTTCTGACAGCTTCTCAGGTTATAAAATCCCCAGCTTTCTCTTTCCCAACCATCTGTCAACACTTCTAGCTTTTCCCTTGATGCCTTCTACATTGTGGTTGTTTATCACACTAAAATCAGCACAAAATCCAGTTGCTACACAGTCTTGAACCTTGAATATGTGTATGCATAAAAAAATAAACTTCTTGTAATATAAAATAAATAACTCAAGGAATACTCATGTGATTACTGTATTTATATTTAATTAATGGCAAGCACTCAGTATTTAAAACTACATAAAGATGCTGTAAAATTTCCAGCCTCACACATTAAAATGCTATAGGCCCTTATGGAATATAAGTTCAACTTGTTGTGCCCTTGAGAAAATGCATTTGTAATCTGTATAATATCCTCTTATATATTAAAATATATGGATCTGATATTTAGATAAGGGATATTTAGATACATGCGATGAGCTCCTATTCTGAAGTTCAGGATAAGGTTTGTTTGTTCAGGATAAGCCTGAAGGTAGCTGCCTAGAAGTTGGGTGTTTGAGTCTCAGAACTAGTAATTCATCCCTCTACAATCAGTGGGGGTGGGAGGTACCATGAGGAGATATTTCTAAGTAACCACCCTAAGGGAGGTGTCCAGAGTACAAAGGATAACCCAAAAGTCGAGCTGCCTGTTTACCTCTACTGACTATTGAAAGAGCACAGAGGGCTAGTTTTATACAGCTGAGGTGTGATGAGTGATAAAACTTTTGTACACGAGTACAAGAGAGGCCCTAGAGAACAGAAAGATGACTTGGGACACAAATTTGCCCAGTCTGCAATAGTATGATGAACCCCAAAAGTCTACAACACTATGGCAATCAGCCAGGCTGGGAAATCAAATAGGAAGCTGGATAGAACTGTAAAGCAGAATATGTTGTAAAGCAGAATCTGTTCTTTCCACAGTTACAATGTAACATAGATAGCTAAACAAAACCTGCCCTGGATCAATGACGATTTGGGGGAAGTCTGTAATCACACTGTATTCATATCAGTATAAAACTACATGGTCTGTAGTTTGTGTTGGCTAACTAAAGTATTAGTAAGATTATAGGAATTAAAGACTGAGAAAGCAGGGTTTAAAAGAGGAAATAAAAGACAAAACTCAGTTATCTGGATATTACAGTAGCATGTAAGTGTACATTTACTGTATTATAAACTGTGATGAGTAGCATTAGAAACATTTTTGGGTAATGCAAAACCTACTTTCCTTCCACAGATTGTTGAAAAATGCCCACAGCATTGCTACCCAAACAATGCTGAAGAGAGGAAGAATGGATCAGAGAATCAAAGAATGGTGGCTGTCTTGGCTGCCTGAACAGGTGCCAAATTCTAATATTTTCAGTAACTGCATTAATTTCAATTTTCAGTTTGTTAGTTTTAGTTGAATCATACCAGAGACTTGGGTGACTTCTTAATTATTTTCTGGAGAAAATATTCAATAAAGTGATCCTTTCTTAAAATGAGAAAAAGGTTGAAATAAATGTTGGAGTTTTGGAAACTCATCTACCATAGAATCAGAATAATGCTCTAAAACAGGGAACCTGTATGTAGTTATAGTCACAGGGTAGGATGGAAATGACACTTGTGTACAATGCAAACAAAAGCAATAAAAAAGGACTGAGCCTTATTCTGCAGTGAGTTTGCTAAAGGGCAAGGAGAAACCTATCTGTTTAGCTAAATCAGATTAATCTACCCACTGGAATTTCCTGTTGAGTTACTGCATCAGGCAGAATCGTTTTTTTGGCATGTTATTCTTGAAAATGTGTTGTTATGAGCTATCCAAACTCCTCCCATTTATCTTTCTGATAAAAGCCCTCAGCTGTCAGGTAGTGGGCTGTCTGGCACTTACGGACTTACTTATTTCACTGCATAAATACTTACGAGAAAAAAGAGAACTGCATGCAGACAGAATACTGTAATATTCCCTGAAGAAAGCTTTTAATCAACAGCTTCAAAAGAGTGCTCTGTTAATAAGCAACTGAAATGTTATAAATTCAGCCAACAGCCTCTATGTTTAATTTAGACAGTCTTCCTTGCAGCTTGAGAGTACAAAAGACCAGTGTCAGTGGTCTGTAGGCCTTTGCAGTTGCTGCCCAGTGGTTAACCCTGGGAAAGAAAAGTTAATGCAATTTAATTAGCTGAAAGGTAACTTCTAGGTAATACTGATAAAAATAATCAGCTAGATGCCAGTGAACAGCTGGCATGAAAATCAGACAACCTAATGTTTGTAAAGTTTCATTTGTATTCTCAAAACAGTTTTCGTCCCAAAAAGCCTTCCAACTGACTCCTCTACAAAATGATGTATTATTTCTTAAGCCCATGTTTTTAGGCTCGTTTGAATTCTGCTTGCTTGGTTGAGATCAAGCCAATTCCTGGCAGCTGGATTTCAGCACATTCATTAAAGGCAATACTGTATCATTGCTTTAAAAAGATAGTAGATTGTAAATTAGCAGTGAACACGATGACTCTACAAAAAGCTAACACAGCATTAAGCAGTAGTTTAGCCGAAGGCAATTTCAGTTGTTAATGTTTACAGTGTGATGGTTTCAGCAATTTTGAAGGTCTTTTTCCTTAGCAGTGTTGTTGTAATGCTCAGTTCCTTTGCCCTCTTGTTCTGTGGCTGGATCAGCCTGTAATAGGAGAGTTCTTCCCAAGTACTTCTGTAATAAGCTGATCATAATAGTGTGTCTTGCTGATATGAACTTTTTCTTTATTTCAGAATAAATACTTTATATATACAATTGAAAGTAAAACCTTTCAAGACCATGCTTTCTTTGCTCATACTAAGATTGCCATCCAAGTTCAGAGTTACAGAAGTGTTGGTTTCACAGTGTTGTATTTAGCCCTGTGCTGACGTGGTTATACATACATCAGGTATGTATAAACAGATTTCTCATTTATATCACTGCTACCACATGGAATTGTTTTATAAAGTAGAAATGTTACTCTAGAAGCAACAAGCTAGATCTGTGAGTGCTGGCACCAGCACCAGCTGAATCTTTTTTCCTAGGGGGTAGTGTAGAGTCTATCCCATCTGTGAGCTGATAGTGCAACACCTCCTCAGCTGGTGGTTCCTGGAATGGCCTTTTCTTTGAGATGACTGTGTCATTTGGTTGATATTGTACAGTAATGAACATGAAAACATTATTTCCTCAGTAAACCAGTTGGAATTGTATCCTTCAGACTGAGTATTACTACTGGTTTCAGTGGAGTTCTTGACAAGTTTTAAGCTTAAAAAACAAAAGTGCCATTTGGTAATTTTCCAGGCACCTCTTTAGGAGGGATGCTGATCTAAAATAGCTACTTAGTGTGAAATACAAAGCTCCTATACTTAGGGTGAAATCTGGAATCTGGATTTCAAGGAACCAGATTTTCGTCTTGATACTCTCACCTACATAATCCACTCAAAGGCTCTATGGCATCTTGAATTTAGCAGGCAACTATTTATCTATCTATCTATTTATCTATGCTGATGACAAGGACATAATTTGTATAGAACTCCCTTCTTTTAGCCTTGGCCTTTCTATTCCATCGTTGCTTGAGACTGGACACATAAGAATTATGAAGAAAGGTCTAATTTTCTCCATCTGGAAGCTGCAGATAATACTGTTTACCTAAACCAGAGGGATATTGTGAGCATTACCTGTTATAATAGCCCATTTCTAAATAATCTCATTGTATTAAAAAAAAAGTGTTTAATAAAAGTTGAGTGGTGAATATTTACATATTCAGCTTCTACTGTTAGAACACCAGTTTTTGTTTTATTTTCTTGTATTTTTAGCTGGCTAATAAGATTTCTTAATTTAGAGTTGCATCTCTTTAATGACCTTTGCTGGATGCTAAATTTTAGATTACATTTACATATGAGACACTCCTATTTTGTAAAGTAGGAGACATGTTATAGGGATAATCAGTTTATCTTAAGCTGTAATTCTATGTCTAGCAAGGATTCAAATTTCTAGGATGGCTAATGGGTTAGTGAAATCTGGTAAAACATCTTTGATATAAATCCCAGCATAATGAGATCAGTAAGCTCTATCTGTAAAATGGAACAGAAGCTTAATTTTAATTTTCAGTTGCACAGTTTGGTGCTTTGCTTTTTTTCTTTTACAAATTGAGAGAGCTCTATTTGAAATGTAAAAAATGCTGGAACTGGATGGATCTTTTGAATATGCATAAACTGAATGGGAGAAACAAAACTAAAAAAGTAGCTAATTTCATGTAAGGTAATATTTTCTATTCCATAGAAACTAATTTGACTCCAATGTAAATTCTCTGGTGAAAGGATGTGCATGCTTTGCAGCTACAAGGTCCTTCTTACAAAGGCTATATGGGCACTAAAATAGTACAGGCAGCAAAGTAACAATTTCAGTGAGAAATCTACCGTTCCATATGT
The DNA here is from genome assembly GCF_052056855.1 of Sturnus vulgaris. Taxonomy (NCBI): domain Eukaryota; kingdom Metazoa; phylum Chordata; class Aves; order Passeriformes; family Sturnidae; genus Sturnus; species Sturnus vulgaris. Next base: position 62,521,804 of record NC_142247.1, on the reverse strand, counting down.
GGTCAAGGCATCATTGTCAAATTAGGAAGTATCTGGTTTCTTGGCATTTGGGTTTATATTTTAACCTATGTGTTAACAATAAGTATCCCTTTAATTTTTAATTGTATGCAATATACCATGCTTTTATGGGGGTTTGTTATTGTTATGCAATTACAGTCCTTGTGACAGAAACTGGACAAGCCCAGCTGCAGTACTAAACTCTGTTTAAGCACAGAGTTTATGAACGCCAGTGCAAACGTGTCAGGGCAGTCGGTGCAATTTCATTCTGAAGTGCCAAGGGAGTAAGAACTTGCCTATACACACAAAATACCCCCGAAAAGCTATACATTTAAAATATAATGTATCTTTCTGAAATTGGTCCATGTTTTGGAGTCTGAGAAGCTAAATCTCAGAGCCTTCTCACACCTCAGCATCCAAGCTAGCTCAGGAACTACCAACAATCCCCAGTGTCCTTTAAGATCACAGCAGTGTTTGTCACCTAAAATCTGCATGTGACTGTTGACGTTTCAGGGGGAAGGGAGCAACACTTCTGACAGCTCTCGAGAATCACCTCTGAGTAACAGGACCTTGGCAGTTGCAGGAAACAGTTCATCCTGAGCAGAAGCATTCTCAGTTCTCACCATTTTCAGCCTCTTCCTCTTCATCACGTGCCAAGAGCCCAGCTTTTTTCCTCACCTTAGAGCGGGCAAGATGGGGAAGTTTTGTGATATCTGTACAGAGGCAGAGGGTGTCAGAAGTACTGTGCTACCGTCTGAGACATTCAGGGTTAGGAAAATGGTACCTTGAAAGCATAAGTAGTACAGAGTTTTTTTTTTAAATAGTATTTTGTTTCTTTGCATCGTATCACTTAGACTGTGGGACAAAAAACAATTTCACCCTGGTTTTCCTTAATTTTGGAGATAATGCACTGTACATTTCAAACGTCCTCAGGAACATCTTCAGCACTGAAATGAAGTTGCTTCCACTCGTACACTTCCAGAACTTTTCCCGGCCCAGATTTGGTTCTTGTCAAGTAGGATTCCCAGAAGCCCTTCTCAGCCCCTGGCAGCTGGGAGGGACCATTCCCAGCAGTTTGGATTCCTACGTCTGGAGCTGAGGTAGTTCACCGGCGCTGGCACAGGCTCGACGGAGCGCTGGATTTACTGCTGTGCTTGAAGCCCTCCTATCCATAACCAGTGTTTCAGCTCCGTTGCATACATTCCTCAGAAGAAGACTCCAAGTTATTCCAGCCTCGGGATTTCCCCAGTTCAGAGCGGGTCTGTCCCGCAGGAAGCGCAGCGCCTTCAGCCAGCCCTGCCGAAAGGGCCCGGAGCAGCTGCAGGAGCCGCAGACCGCAGGGATGTGCCCACGGCAGCTCACGGAGCAGCCAGAAGGCAGCGCTTTGTGTTTATTTACTGAACCTGGCCATAATGGGAGATCGGCAGGAAAACGGCTTTCGAGAACTCCGCTGCTCTGGGGCACCAAGGGGAGCGGACCATTAAAACCAAGCCCCAAGCGTGCCAGAGCTCCAGGAGCACTTGGACAACGCTCTCAGATACACGGTGGGATCGCTGGGCTTGTCCTGTGTGGGGCGAACAGTTGGACTCGATGGTCTCTGCGGGTCCCTTCCAACCGGGACATTCCCGGATTCTCCCCTGCCCCGGGACGTGACAATGCAGTTTGCGCTGCCCCACTGCGCCCCCCGGCGGGAGCGGCAGGGATTGCCCCACGCCTGCGCGCCCCCGAAAGCCGCTCACCCCGCCCACTACGGCGTCAAGATGGCGGCGTCTGCAGCACGCTCAGCGGCCCGGCGGCTTCTCTTGCCCTGGTCCGCCCGCCTGGTGCGAGCGCCCAGCGCGACGCAGCGGGTGAGGCGGCGGGGCGGGCCAGGCCTGGCCGGGGAGCGGAACGGAGTGAGGCGCGGGGAACGTGGGTGCCGTGGTGGCTCTGAGCGCTGGTGCCCGGGCTGCTGCTGAGGGGGCGCGGGGAATTGGAGGCCGTAGTGCCGGGTGCGTGCTGGGAGTTGTAGTCGCGGCGGCGCGGTGCACGGCGGGAGGTGTAGTAAGCGATCGGTTTGCCCTGGTCAGGAGATTTGTGTGTGGTAGCTGGTCCGGGGCTCTTCAGTGTGAGGAGGATGTCAATGAACTGGAAATGTTCAGCAGGGATGAACTGGGCTGGAACATGTGCCCTGTGAGGGGAGGCTGAGGGTCCGGACCTTGTTCAGGCTGGAGAAGCCGTGGCTTCAGCTGGAGCTGTGAGAAGTATCAGTGCCAGCACTATGGAGAAGGTTGTCAGGAAGATAAAACGAGGCCTGTCTCATCCTGCATGGTGGCAGGATGAGAGACAACGGGCGTAAGTTGAAGCAAGAGAGGAAAAACTGGATATGTGGCAGTCAAGCAATGGAGCAGGCTGCTCACAGAGCATCTTGGGTTATTGTCAGTACCCAGGTGCAAAAAGTCCTGAGCAAAGTGGTCTGACCAGGTTGGTCCTGCTTGAAGCAGGAAATTGGAATAGAGACCTCCAGAGGACCCTTCAAACCTGAATTGTGCTGTGATGATGAAATAAGCGAGTTTTAAGAGATCTAACCTGTTCTAGGAGGAGAATGGATGAGAGTTGGGTTTTGTGCTTTCGTGTTTCGGACAGTTATTTGGGGAGATAAATCTTTGCTTATTTGAAACATTTGAAATCACGGTTTTTGAGATGGCTGTTTGCCTGAATTTGAGATACATATTTGCATTTCTTGTTATTGAAAACTGATTGCAGTAAACTTCCCTTCTTTTCTACCTCGCTCTCATTTAATGTACTTTAACTGCCACATGATTGTGCTGCTCTGATTAATGGGTGATGGATTTGCATTCCTGGCACAGGCCCTTGGGCTTTATCTCACTTCACTTTAGAAAGCAGGTACCCAGGAGAATTCCAGATGGTAAAGGTCCTGCAGGCTCTCGCTGTCAGAAGTGGGAAACAAGCGTGGCTGGCTGATGAGAGTAACAGCTCCCGTGTCAGATCAGAGGGCAGCAGATGCATCTCCTCACTTGTAGTTGTCTTCAGGGTTTGTTTCAGGTTCAGGTTACTGCTTCCCTTATGTGAAGTAGTGGTGAATAGCAGTCCTGAATTCTTGCCCTTATAAATGCATGCTTTAAGAAAGATCCACAGACTTAATGCTTAAGTTTAGCAATGCATTTTTCAGAAAAGCATCCTTGGATATAACTAAACAATCTGAGTGTGACTGATGATTTTCCTTTCCAGTGTGTGCATGTTGGAGCAGGGAGGCTCACAGTTTCCAAAGCAGCAACAGAAGTAATCTTAAATGTCCCTGAAACTAGGGTGAGTCCTTTGGAAAATGGCTTACAAGTAGCTTCTGAAGACTCTGGACTCTCAACATGCACAGTAAGTAACTTACAAAAAGGAAAAGTGTTTTCTATCTATTCCTGTGTTTTCATTTCCTCATGAAACTAAATTGCATTTGCATTTCAATATTTGTTAACAACTGTTCCTAGAACTTTAGCTAGAACATAGAAGTCTTAAGACTTCTGTAGATTTGTAATTAAATTTTTTGTGAAGATCAATTTTCTTTTTCTTGAAAACCTGCTCTGTTTAAGAAAAAGTCATAGCAAAGCTGTTAGCGGGTAAAAAAAGAAGGTGAAAACTCTTTTTTTTCTTCACTGAGGTTGGACTTTGGATCGATGCTGGAAGCAGGTATGAAAATGAGAAGAACAATGGAACTGCTCACTTTCTTGAGCATATGGCTTTCAAGGTGAGTGTGAATATTGATGTAGACATTTACAATAGATTTTTAAGTTATTTACCTTTAAAGATCAATGATAAAATCTTTGCCAGAATAGTATAAATAAGTTTTCCAAATTGAAGTGAGAAAAATAACATGGACAACAGACTTTGGTTTCCATTAGAAAATGAAACTGAAATCCTAGTTCTGTGTAACTGTTACACAACTATGGATTACAAAGATCTAATTTTTAACTCATTTTTACCTTCTTATAATAGTCTTAGAAGACACACAGTCACCCTTTAGCCAGCTTTTTATTTTCACTTGGGAGCATAGTAGGATTTATATCTGACTTTGAAGCTTGGTGAGATTAATATGCCAGTTTTATTTCCAGAACGCATTTTCTTTCTCTTGATCATGACTTTCCCAGACACGAAATAGTAATGATGAGTAGATGAATTGAAGGGTCTAATGTGATTTTCTTATTGTTCTATTTCAGGGAACTAAAAAGAGATCTCAGTTAGACCTTGAACTAGAGATTGAAAACATGGGGGCTCATCTGAACGCATACACATCCAGGGAACAAACTGTGTATTATGCAAAGGCTTTTTCAAAAGATTTACCAAGAGGTAATTGCTCTCATTCATCCGTAAAGCTGCAAAGAACAACATGCTTATCTAGCTTCCAGTGAGATGACACAGAATGATGCTTTTGCAGTGTAACAGTCCCTTCCTTGCCAGGTGAAAAGTCCATTCTTGAGCTTCACAAGAACGTGAGTTTGCAGGTTTGGAAAGGAGCCAGCAGGGAAGCTGATATTTGAAATATTTTTCTCTTCAGAGTCCAAGAGCTTTTGGACTTCTCTCTTCCTGTCCCCTTGCTAGTCTTATTAGCACTTGCACTTTCGGGTGGGTTTTTGGAACCAGATTTTTCTAGTAGTCTGAAAATACTTTTTTCATTTCCATCTCTGTTTACAATTAGCTGTGGAAATTCTTGCTGACATAATTCAGAACAGTACCCTGGGAGAGGCAGAGATTGAGCGTGAGCGAGGAGTTATACTTCGAGAGATGCAAGAGGTTGAAACCAATTTGCAGGAAGTTGTCTTTGATTACCTTCATGCCACTGCCTACCAGAATACAGCCCTAGGACGGACAATTTTAGGACCCACTGAAAATATCAAGTATGTCCAAAATTACGTCTGTCTTTAATTGTGTGGTACTATATATTGAGACACTTACCTGAAAATGTAGAGAACAGTGCCAGAGTTCAATTTTACACTGGAGAGCAGCTGACATTGCACTGAATATAATTATAAGTAGAACCCCTTTATTGCCTTAGTTTCCCTGTAGGCAGACATCAAAGGCTATGTGAACTTCTGATGTTTTCTGTATGACTTTGGGTTTTTTGGCCACATTTTTCCTGTCTTCCTGCACTTTTGTGTATCTGACACAAAACTGGAAATACTTCTTTTTCCTATAGGTCACATGTTAGGCATTATTGTAAGCACACAGTGTTTATGCTGCTATTTCAGCATTTGTTTGGACCAGTACAAACCAGGGGGCTGCTAAATGTGCTGCTTTAGAAGAGATCATTAGTGCATCATGTCTCCACCTGACTGAGTTGGAATTCTCACTCCTTCTCAGGAAGCTAGAGGAGCTTTTTATCCAGTTTCTATATGCTTTTTAGAAAGTCCCCCTTGTTTTAGCTTTCTGCCTCTGCTCTGAACATTGGCAGCACTTTTAATTATTTTGATAGTGTATTGTTTTATACATTTATCTCTTTTTACTCTAATAAACTTTACTGATACAGTAGTGCTGTCTGTTTTCCTGGTTTTAGATCCATAAATCGTAATGACTTGGTGGAGTACATAACAACACATTACAAAGGACCCAGAATGGTCTTGGCTGCTGCTGGAGGTCAGTATGGGATACTCATCCTTGATCATGTGAAGCTATTCTTGAAACCATGGCTGTGTCTGTGGGAACAGCATGATGAATTACCCATTGTTCAGTAGGTCCTGTTTGTTGTTAGCTCTGTGTAGCCCTGTATGTTTTGTGCATTCATGCCCTTTGAGCTTTTGTTCCCTTTTCCTCTCAGTAATATTCCAGAAACCTTAAATCAGGAGCAAGAAGTGAATTGGAGGCCAAAGTCATTCTTCCATATGGGCAGGAAAAAAGGGTCCTAGAAAGTGTGAAGAGTGCAATAGCAAGGAATCCAGAGAGAAAGAATTAACACTGAGGCTTGAAAGAGAGCAAAGAGCTTGATTTGATGTAATTTTAATGGAAGGCTGTTAAAGAGAAGCAAGAAGTGGGAATCATTATGATCTTGCTCTGTATAAAGGGAATGTGGGGAGAATACAAAAGTGGGGTATTAAAGCAAGGGCACAAAAAATTACTGTTTGGTTGAGTCTTTAAACTGTGCAGCAATTTAAATTAACTGTTTACAGAGTAACATCACAAAGCATGTGAAATACCTTTGTTCAGGGGTCTCTCATGATGAGCTGCTTGACCTGGCGAAGTGCCATTTTGGTAACTTGCCATCTGCTCCAGAAGGAGGACTGCCACCCCTGCCACCTTGTAGCTTCACAGGTAGTGAGGTAAGCTGCTGGGTGGCTTTTTGAGCTGGCCCTTACATCCCCTAGCACGTGCTCTCTGGTGAGGAGAGAGGGCTGCTCTGCCACCAACTCAGCACATGAAAAGGTTTCTTGCCCCCAGTGATGGCAGTGGAGTAGCTGCTTTCCACAGCAGTTCTTCCCATCCTTATTTGGGAATCCTTAGGACAAGCCTCACTGCCACCACTTTTTATGCTTCATCACTTCCTTATCCCTGCTCCTACTTTCCTTTTATCCTCTTGAACTATGGTGTTGGAGCATTTCCACTTGTTGATAATCACTCATTTAAAGGAAGTGGCAGAGAACTGAGGCATCCATGTTCTATTCCCATCTCTATTGAAATTTTACAAAGTCATGAGATTTCCTTTGTGCTGGTAGTCATAAAATGACTTGTAATGGCCTCTCTGTGTATGTTGGCACAGTGATCTGAAATTGCCCCAGGGGACACCCCATTAAGGCTGATGTTAAATTTTTAGTGCATGTTTTGTAATCCAGCTGTAATGGAAAAGTCTGTTTTCTGTTGTTTAACTTGCCCTGTGCCTGAGCATGAGTGCATTAGAGCTGCTCTCCTGTGTTCCAGATTCGGATAAGGGATGACAAGATGCCCCTGGCACACCTGGCCATTGCTGTTGAAGCAGCCGGCTGGTCAGACCCAGATACAATCCCACTCATGGTAGCCAATACTCTGATAGGGAACTGGGATCGGTCCTTTGGCGGAGGAGTGGTGAGTGAACCTGCAAGCACTGTCCCTCTCTTAATGAGGTTGGTGGGATCTCCCTGACTTGGGCACTGCCAGGACAGAAAAGGGGATCCAGTTGTGAGTCTGAGAGAATTTATTACCCAGGATCTAGGAGAATCTTAGGAAGTGGTTCTAAACCACCAAAATAGAGATAACTTGAGGTTTCCCCGCCTTTGTGGAAAGTAGGATGTTTTATACCTGTATGTCATCAGAACCTGTGGGTATCAGTAATTAATTGTCCCTTTATTGAACATAAGTGTCTTTATGATTTTGGATCAAATCTGGGGTATTATTTTGAAATGTGGTATTACATGAAAGGAAAGAAGTGGTTGAAATGAAGAGCTGATAATTAACCTTGTAGCTGTTACTGCATGTTCTGTTACCATTGAAATGAAAACAGGGAATCATGGAGGTGAGTAGTAAGCTTTCAAAAACTTTGTAAAGTAATATTTTATTTTGCCTCAGCAGAATTTGTCCAGTAAACTTGCTCAGATTGCCTGCCATGGTAACCTGTGTCACAGTTTCCAGTCCTTCAATACCTGCTACACTGACACAGGGCTGTGGGGACTCTATATGGTCTGCGAGCCATCCACTATTGAGGAGATGGTGCACTTTGTTCAGAGAGAATGGTAAGCTACCAAGTTTCTCTGAAAAGATTGTTTATAGTGGAGGAATACAACTTAAAAAGAAAGTATTTTAAGAGAATATTTTTCTCTGCTTGGGCTTGCCTTGGAACACATCAAATTCTAAACTTTGGCATCCAAAGCCAAGTCCCAATACCCAGTTTTTGGCACCCTTACATGGAGTGAATAGCTTAAGATGTAGATTTTGTTCCTTGTACAAGAAAACACAGCAGTTTTTTTTTTATTTGTTTTTTTTTAAACTGGCAAATGGCAGAAGTTATGAAACTGTCAGACCTTTTAGAATACTATTCAGTCAGTGTACAGCCTGTGAGCTACAAGTGCCACCTCTGAAAGAGTAAATATTTGTGGATGAGAATAATGAACGTGCAATTACCAGACAGTATTAGTAGCCACGCAGTTTACAGTTGCTGCAGTTGATGTACCAGGTGCTGGTTTTAGACAGCTCTAGTGAATACACAGGGAAATGAAAGTTGAGCTGTTACATTTGGAATTTTGAAACCTATGATTCTAGACCGTATTCATTCATCTGAGGCTTAAATCTGTTTTCAAGGATGTCCATAGACACAGCTGTAAAACTTGAATGGCAGATGCTGCTAAAAAACACATATATGTTACTTAAGAGCACTGATTTAAAGTGGGTGAAGTTGAAACAAGTCTTGAAAATGAGGAGTTTCTTTAATCACATAAATCACATCTCATATACCATTATTCTCTGAGGTTCTTGTTAAGTCATGGAGAAAAAGGTTATCACTTTGATTCCGTTTGTTGCAGACGATTCCTGGGACAAGAATTCAGAATTTAATACATCCCCTTCTCTGCACAAAATGTTCCATAGGCAGTGTGGCAAATCATTATCTCACCAAGAGAGGAGCCAGGAAGTAATGGATTGCCTTCTGGCTAATTACTTTTTATCTACTTGCTTGGCTCCTACTTTCTCAGCAACATCCATTCTCAAGTTAACAAGTACTGACTGCACTTGCCTCAAAATATTTATTTAATAAAATGAAATACAGCTCTTGTAAGAGAAAGAGCTTGCTCTTGGATATGTTGGTATGCTCCCAAAACCCTACTCTTAGGCTGCTGCTTTGTAACCATGGCTTGTTTTCCAAGCTCTTACCAGCTTTGTCTACAGAAAAGTAGTGCCTGGGAGGTGCAGTAATGCCTATGCACCTCCTTATCACAGACGATTTTGTGTGCTACAGACGACAATTATTTAATGCCTTTGGATTTAAACTGTTTTTCAGGATAAGACTTTGCACAAGTGTTACAGAAAATGAAGTAGCTAGAGCAAAAAATCTTCTAAAGACAAATATGCTGCTGCAACTTGATGGTGAGAATTACGAGAACTTTTTAGTCTTTGTGGAGCTGTAGGCTGATACTGAAGCATTTTTTCCCTATTTTAGGGTCCACACCAATCTGTGAAGACATTGGAAGACAAATGCTGTGTTATAAGCGCCGAATCCCAATTCCAGAACTTGAGGCAAGAATTGAAGTAAGTAGCACTCGCGTTGCAACTTTTAAAAGGCCATAAAAAATTACTTGCTACAGAATGTAACAATATAGAAGCTGTATTTCTTGTTCAGCTGAGAAGACGTTTCCAACTGAGAAAACTTTCAAGTGTTTTGTTGCCTGCTGCCGTAGATTTTACAAAATTAAGATCAGAAAAGGTTTTAAGATGGGATTGTAACAAAGATGCCTCTTTTACCCCTTTTAGGCTATTGATGCCCAGACTATTAGAGAAATCTGCACAAAGTACATCTATGATAAGCATCCTGCAGTTGCTGCCGTGGGTATGTGGTATATGTTTACCTCTCCTCCCATAACCCACCCAGACCACTTGCCGTGAGTTGAGCATGTGTCACGGGCAACTTTCTTTAACTTCCAGGTCCAATTGAACAACTTCCAGAGTATAGCAAAATCTGCAGTGGCATGCATTGGCTTCGTGAGTAGTGAATAACAAGAACTTCCAGCATATTTTAGCTTTAAAAAGCCAGGAAAACAACAGAAAACAACCAGCTACATCCCTGTTTAAAAACTTTGGAGTTGCTTTTGAGAAGATTAAAACTCAAGAACCAGCTCCTCCTGTGTGTCTGTATAATGAAGAAAGGAATGGAAACATGTACAGTATTTGCATTTTTATTATAAAATAAGGATTGTCAGTAAGAGTCATTTCTTGACTTTAGTAGCATTCATCACTTGTTCTTGAGCAGCTTTCTTTGCCTTGACCATTTCCACGAGTTCCTGAAGAGGTGGGGAAAAAAGAAACTTAACATGTAACTTGTGAACAATGCTGTGGTTTTGAACACTACATATATTCACTGTGAAACACTCTCGTTCTCAACGTAATGAGAAATATACATAGTTTAATACTGTAGAGCAATTTCTCTTAGAAACCAATCAATTGATGGAAGGTCAATGCTCCTATACTAGGAACTTTACCTACAGTAGGCTAGGGATAGGACTTCACCATCTGCTAGAGCTTGCTGTCAAACTATAAGACAAATTTTCTGACACAAACTTTCCTTCACAGAGTCCAGAGCCACTATTTTCACTGAGAAACATTTAGTCCTTACTTCTCTTTTGGGGTTGAGTTACCAAAAATAAGAAGTTTCCCATAAGGCTCTATAATTTTGCCTCTGTCAGATACTGTCTCTGGGAGGCAACAGAACAGTAAAAGTAAAGGATTCTCTCAAGACCTGGACTAGTGCCAGTCCCAGGAGGAGGTGAGGGACCTTACCTTATATCGCTTCATGCAGTCTTTTTTTGACCGGCCTGGAACAGCTGCTGCTATTTTCTCCCATCTTTCAGGAGTATTTACTGGATAAGTCTTCAATGCTTGTTCTAGAAGTTTTTGTTCTTCTGTAGTCCAAGGGGATGAATCTAGAGGTGATCCTGTTTTACATACAAAAAAGACAGCAAGAATAGATATTTTGAAGAGTCTAGAAAATATTGTAAAACCTATTATAGTTGATTTAAAATCCAAGCAGTTTTGGGACATACTATGTATACCATAAACCCTCAAGTCTGGCACCAGAGCCTGGATCACTTACTTGCTATGAAAGTTTGTAAGCAAATCTTGAGTAATTTCTGGGTTACTTTCTTCCTATGAGACCCGGGGAGACAAGTGCACAAGAAGGGTTCCCTTTTCACCTTTACCTTCAAATCGTTCTGAGGGGGCAGCACTGTCCATCTGAGGCACCACACCATGTTCTTTTTTAAATTTGTCAAATGCTTTCTTGTTTATGTCATCTTTTTGATGAGGGTCTATGAGCAACACACATTAAAGAGAGTAATTATTGCAAGAATATTAAAGCGAGATGTAATAATAACAACAATATTCTGTAGCAAATTAGTTACAATAATCACAAAATCATAAAACTCAATTCCTACTTACTTTAAAACTATGGTAAAGAGGTTGGTAATTAAAAAAAAAAATCAGCCAGCGTCCAGTAAACTTTTCTCAGAATGTCAGATTCTCCAACCCTTATCCTGCTTTATAGTACTCAGAGAAATACTTCTTCCATATAGTCTTAAACCTGAATCTGCAACTTCACCAAACTCAAGAGGGATTTATTCTCTCAAGTAAAGGCTGTGGCACAAAACTCATGCACTGCCCAGGGTATGACCATGTCAGAGAGGCAAAATCCAGGTGCTCCTTGTGCCACAATGTGGTTTGTAATGCAGAAACCTCTTGAAAACTTACTTGGCTTTTTTTCCTTCTGTAGTGAAATGTATAATTTCCTTAAGATCTTATTCCAGATCTCTCTAGGCTTTATTTTTATATTCATTTTTGAAGAGGAGATGAGCCACATTCATTTAAGATTCTTACTCTGGTGTTCGATACCATTTATTTTTTTAAAGTATGTCTAGAGCTTCATCAGTTCCATTTATTTTAGATGCCTTCCTTTGTAGGGAACTTTCTGAGAGCCCATTTATCTCTCTCTGAGCCCTGGCATTTCATCTGCCCCAGACATCAGAGCATCAAGCTACACTAAGAGTTGCTGAGAGTTGCTCGTGAGGTGCTGACTTAAAAAAGAGCCATTAGGATGAAAACACTGAATCACATAAATGCTCCTCTAAATCCTCCATCTGAACTACAGTTCTTTTGGGCCTGTACAGAGTGTTTCTTGAGAAAATCCATCTCCATTGAGAGAAAAGTCAGCTGTACAGAAGCAGGCAGACCATGTTATTACAAAAATTAGATAATATAGATACCAAGCTTCTGGAGACTCTTTGCTTTATTGATGACATCTTTCGCTGTTCGTTTTATTCCAGTAGTAGAGTGCAAGTTCATGTAATTGGCAATAACTTCCCACCTAAAGAAAGGATAAACCAGCATATTACATAATACCTTACATTCATACAAATTATGGTCAAGCTCCTGTTCACTTTATCAACTCCTGAGTAAGTTCAAACATACTTAAATACATGTAAAATCTCAGAGTAGCTATTCTAGAAAGCTTTCAGTCATTAACTGAAGAATTCAATCAGCTTGGGTGAACTTCTTGGTTCCCAATACAGAAAAAGGAAGGGGTAGAATGTAGGTAAGTGCAAACTTGTAATCCTCAAAATTCTGCTTAGCTGCTGCTTTCCTGAATTCCCAAAACACCTCTGTCATTAAATACTGCAGGCTGCACTGAAGGGCTGACAAGTTACTAACCCTATGTCCACTGTCTCCCAGAATACCTAAACATCAAGTAAAGGGGCTTAAACAGGAGAGAGCTGTAACAGCCCTAGCCCCAAGATTATTCCTAGTGAATTCTTAGAAAATGGAAGGCAGTATGTACCACTGATCACACAGGAGCCTTGGGGACTGCTGAGCTGCAGAAACAGGCGCTAGTACCACCTCGATGGAGTATGGCAGCTATTTTTTTTTTTCAGTAAGCGTCCATTTCTAATGGAGGTTTGAAATCTTTGTAATCCTAAGGGGAAGAAGGCATTTTGTTCCTGGGAAAAAGTATTTACAGTGTGCTCCTGTTTTTGATGTGTAGCAGTAAGCTGAGTGCCAGTACTGCTTTCTGTAAATCTTAGCCTTTCCCTTTTCCCCTGGCTCTCCCCTCAGGAAAGCTGGTGCACTTCACTCCTATCTTGGGATATTTTCCTCCTACCATGTGGAGGAGAAACCAGCTTCACATTCATTGTGGAGCACTTGAAAGTAGCTCACACACTTGTATTCCTACCCTGCTGCACCCCAGTCACTGGTGTGATTTTGTTGTCTGCTTTAAGGACAGGAGCCTACGCTGCAGTAAGCCCTGTGCAGACAGGCACCTCAACCCCATCCTGGTAATGGAGTGAGGCCCAAATCTGGGGGGAAACAAGATACAGGGCCAGAGCTGACTCCAGTGACACAGAGCATGGTACCAAGGAAAAACAAACCACTGCCTGCGAGTCAAGGAAAAGGAGGATGGTTAGGAAGTCCTTATACTGACAAAGTACTTGGGATGATCTGAAAATATGCTTTATTATGCTTGTTATTTAATGAAAAATTGTTAGTAGGGCTTTTAGCACCAAACCTGAGAAGTACCTTGAGTTAGTCCCTGCTGGAAAGAGGTTCACAGCTTTAATTAACAACTGTAAATCATCCTCTGGCCAATTTTTGCTTCCCCCTCCACCGCCAGTGGTTGACTTTTCTGAACTCTTTGTTGCTTGGCGCATACGAGCTTCTGCCTCTTCTTTCTCTCGCCTTATTTGTTCATTTATTTCTTCTATCTAAAGATTGTAAATAAGCATTATTTATTTACTTACTGAATTAGTGTTACATTTTACAGTGTCACAACTCCTCTGACCTTGCTTTGAACCTTGGATTTTGCTTCATTTCTGTTCTGTATATTATATATAAGGAAACAGAGGAGCTTATCTGTTCCAATATTATCTCCCTTCATTCCATATGTATATTTTTAGGATTTAAAGAGTAGGAGTTAATAGCAGATATCCATCACAGGTTCACTAGGAAATTAAATGAATACCCCCAGAATTAAAGCAAGAGTTTTCAACCTTGTGTGAGTGTCTAGGCTAGCACTTGATTTAGAGGGACAGATCCACAAAAGAACTAAGACCAGTGAGGGCAACTTAACATGCATGTTGAATACACTGATTCTCAAATACTCCAGCCTAACTGGTATCTAAGCCTGATTATGTCAGTACAACCATAGTAACAGAGAACTTCTATAATGAACTCCAGATTTTAGTTACTAAGTGTGTACTCAGGGTTAGATGGCCATACATAGTTTTTAGCGAGCTAAAAACTACTGAAGTTAACGTACTGCAAATTTTTGTGACCTGTAATCATACTCAAGACTATAGTGTGACACATCTTTAATCATCTGCTTCTGAGTGGGCCCAGTCCAATCTTGGCAATACTAGAAGAGCTGTGCACTTACGGTTGTTGGCAGGATGCCCAAAGGCAAGAGCAAGAAACTTATTTCATAAAAACTTCCTGGCAGAAGGAAAGTTACCTGATAATTTTTAGTGGAATAGTTGTAACAGATAGAAAGGGGACTGCCCTGCATTTGGAACACCCTCCTGGAGAATGGAATATTGAATTCAGTCCCCTGTAGAACAAGAGGCATTTCAGTCTTAAATTGTCTGATGAGTAAACTGACCCTGGGATGGGGGCAGATTGTATTCCCTGCCATGGAAAAAAAGTTCACAGTTGTGAATCCACAGTGGATGAGAGAAGGCACCTTATTCTTTCTGCAGGATGTAGGTTCAGCTTTTAGTTCAAATGGCTTTCCCCAATGGCAAACATAGGCAGATCCTTGCTGAGTTTTGGTAAATTTTGATTCCATGTGTCTTGCATTTCCCATTCCTTGGTATCCAACCTACCAGCCTTTCTAGTGCCTACAGCACACTTAAATGTCCTTTTGTGGATCTATCCCCAAGTCACAGACGCTAGACTAGGACTTTTTTTGTACAACAGAATAGGTTAATATGCCCTCCTTCCCTCAAGGTAACTGCTAACGTTGTTGGGCAAAACGAAATTCCTCTAGTTTCTGTATAGTGTACAAGAGGTAGATTTTGTGTTCTTTACAAATAAAAGTGTATTTTTTTCTTGGCTGGCCCTGTTAATTTGACCAGCCATGAGCTGCACAATGTAAAATGGAGCAGAGATACCTCTGCCTGTGGACTCTGAAAATCGAGTCTTTTACGAAGCATGATTCCACAGCAGCTATGCTGTATCTTACTTCAATTCAGACAGGTTGATTTCACAAATTATTCTGTTATTTTGATTCAACACTCAGCATAATTACCTGTTTTACTACAGCCGCCTTTCCTCCTTCCCTTGTTGTGGATGTAAGTGCTTCATTCAAGCATTGCAGACTAAAAATAAATTATTAAGTTACAATGGAGAGCTAGTAGAAAGACGGGTATCAAAACGAGCAGAAAGCAGCAGCAGAAGACTTACCTTGCTAGCTCAAGACGATCACAAAGCTTTTCCACCTCCTCCATCATTTTAACACAATCTGCCTCATTATCAGAAAAGTAATTCCAGTTCTGGAAGCAGAAATACACGTTCTACAAAGTTCTTGAACTTTATTGTCCTATTCCTTCAGACAAAGGCTTAACACACAGCATTCTTCAGCCACTGCTGCATTTGGACCTATTTGGTCAGCTTTACTCGTAACTCATACCCATGTAAGTATGTGTTTTAGTATTTTGTTCTTTTAATAAACCCACTTTCCATACCCATCTGCAGCCCTAAGAACAAGCAAATGTGTGATACAGTCTGATCTAAGCAAACAGTAATTTGTCTGATGTAACCTGTATTTCATTGTA
Source organism: Sturnus vulgaris (assembly GCF_052056855.1). Taxonomy (NCBI): domain Eukaryota; kingdom Metazoa; phylum Chordata; class Aves; order Passeriformes; family Sturnidae; genus Sturnus; species Sturnus vulgaris. The sequence goes on along the minus strand of NC_142247.1, from coordinate 62,506,331 downwards.
ATAGCAGTTACATACCTTGCATGTTGTTCTGAGTTTTTGCCTTTCTTTCTTGATTGCTTTCTTCTGTATCTCTTTTTCCTTTTTTGCTACTAATGCTTGCTGCCTAACTTCTTCCTCCTCCTTTTCTTTTGCTAACCGTGCTGCTTCTAATTCTGCTTGTCTTTGCTGCAATCAAAATGAAAAAAAAATCCAAGTAAAAAAATCCTCCAAGTCATATTGTTACAGAGTCATTGAGTCATGCAATATCAAAATGTGTTGTTTCTGGTTTGAGTGGAGTTTTGTTTGTATGTTTTGGGGTTTTAAAATGCATAAATACTTTAATGTTTGGTTTTCCAAGAAATTTGAGGGAGATGATGAAACATATACCATTTGGCATTAACTCAAGTACTCACTGTGAGGACCCTCAGTTTATAAATCCTGACTTCTTCTACAACAAATATATAAAACTGTACGTAATTTCCTACGTCTGCCTCAGGAGTATAAACTTCGTGGTCCAGTATTTCTTCTGCATCACTGACGTATTTTGCAGTGTTCTAATGTCTTTTAAGTTACTTTTTTGCGCCTTGCAGCTCCCCTTCATTCCTGTACTTTCAGAGCCATCTTTTCCAAACTGTTCATATTTATCAAGTATGTTCTGTTACCTCAAAGCATTTCATACCAACCAACAATTCACAAACCACATGCACCAGGCACGCAGACATATCCATTTTATGCACTTAATGCTTGCCTTGAAACCAGAGGAAGTGTATGCAACAAAATAACTCAGTTTTCAAAGGTGCTGTGTTTCAGGTCTGCATTCCTTGTTTCCATCTCATTCTCCGAAGGCTGCACAGGCATCAAAGACAACACATCTTTGAGCCCCAGTGTAATTCTGCCACATCTAGAACCTGAAGCAATGCATCAGGTGTGAATGAAGCAGAGTTTTTCAACCCAAATAAAGTACTTCACTTACTTTTTCTTTTGCCTCCTGTTCTTTTCGTTTTGCTTCTACCTTTGCTTTCTTCTCTGCTTCCTTCTTTGCCTTTTCTTCCTCCTTAAATTTCTTTATCCTGGGATCACAGCTGTACGCATTGTCTGGCAGAAGAAAGGAAGCATCATGTATAGAAGACAACCAGGAGATTTCCACAGTTAGTTAACTAATCTCTCTTTAAAGAACAGCAGTTTGTGTGCTCACCAACAAGAGTCCTAATTCTGTTCATTTCTTCTTTTTTTCTCAATGCTCTGGCAGCTCTGTTCTGCTTTTCAATCCACCTCCTTTCATCTCGACTAAAAGGGAAAGCATAGTTCAGTGCTAATGCTCTACAGTGCCACTGTTAGAAATTCATCAACAAGCTTCTTAAATAGTTTCCCCCACACAGATGTTCTTCTGTGAATACTTCAAAAATAGGCTTCAAAAAATGAAGTTCCAGGCTCTGAGCTCATGTAAAAAATGCTAAGTGTTTACATAGTTATATAAACCTGACAAACCAAGCTGCTTATCTGTCATTGTAGGGAATGAGATCATGGACTTTATTTCCAAAATGCAATCCGCTTGCTTACCTAACATTAAACTCAGGCAGAACAACAGAAATGCTAGCATACAGTAATTAAAGGACAGCAGTATAAGCAATGCCACAATTATCTTGTTTTGCAGAATATAGTCATGTCAAGTACACCCACAGAAACAACACTCTATTAAGTAGCAGGATATTCTGGGTAGTCATATCACATTCACTCCAGTAAAATACAGCTCAGGTTATAGACGGGCCAGCTAAATAATCTGAAATGTTTACCAGTGCTGTCAAGAAAGAGGCAAATTTTTAGCAGGGGTCTATAGCCTCATCCACACAACCACACAGAGAATAATAGAGGGGGCAGGGAGATTGGAACGATGTGGTACTTAAAACTCCTTCCAACCCAAAGCACTCTATACCTCAGAACAAAGAAAACAATCCCCAAAACTGAGAAGGAGACTAATATGAGTAGATTGAAGCTTTAAAACACAAGCAACATCACTTTTGGCAAGAAGGGGTAGCAAGAATCATGACATCTGAACAGCAGCTGTAATGTAGTTCTCTCTCCTAAGCACAGCAGACTAGGTACCATTTGTCTAAACATCTTTGAGAAAGGATACTAATGACAGGAATGAGCAGAAAAAAAGAGCTGTGCAAGTAATTCAAGATCCTTCCAATGAGAAGCCTAGACATTCACCTGTGTGATTTACCACAAGTACAAGTGATAGGGAATTGATTACAGTTCCTTCACAGAATCTTCACAGGAGAGAACAGTGGGTCTGGTGAGGCTCAAGAACTTCAATAGCAGGAAGAGGCACAAGAGAAGAGAAATGCCTAGCTACAGCCTAAATATGGCAGTTTCTAGCACAAAGCAAGCCAACCACTGAATCTAAATACAAAACTGATTTCTATCCAAACTTGGAAGAAGATTCATACAATGCAAGTTATGGTTTTCACGGATTGCTAAGTGAAAGGTTTGTGTCCTGTGAAATGTGTGTTAGACTAAATGATTCGGTGCTCCAACTTGAACATTCTGTGTTTATAAGCGTAGGAAGGATTTTCCAACGGCAACATGGTCTGAGTAATTCAGTAACTATCACTATGTCAACAAATACATATTTTTTATTAACATGAAGCCATCAGAACTCATCTCTCCAAATTCTAGGAAGTATCTCTAGGAAGTATCACTTTCTCAGTACAAATTAAAGAGAGAAACGATACCTGGACGCTCATCCTCTCTGTCCTGGCTCCAAGTTCAACCTGTGCTTGGGACTGGCAGGAAGTGCAAGTCTGAACTTAAATGAACACACATTTCAGAGCACCTCAGATATACCTCTGTGAGACAAGCAGGAACTACTTCAATTACATGAAGAAGCCCACAGTAAGTTCAGTTTAAGTCTGTGACTGACCTCTAAGCTGGAAGAGTGGAATTCAGACTTGGCTCAGCTACCTTTCTTCCTATGACTTACAGTCTAAGAGAAAGTTGGAAAATCTTGCTGTATCAATCTCTCAGTCTCCTGTCAAAATTATTTTTACTTACATACCATTCTGCTTTTTCTTTTTCCTCTTCATCTAAATAGGAAAATTCTCTCCAGGAATCAAAATTATACCTAAAGTAAATTTAAGAAAAAAAAAAAAGTGAATGAAAAAACAGCAAATCTGTTAAAAATCAGCTACCTTTTCTACTGTAATGTGTTTCTAGGCAACTATACTGCTGTTTACAATTTATAAGACATAATTTACAATTATACTGCACCTACAGTGATTCCACTGTGTTAAGTAAAAATGCAGGATATGATTTACACCTCTCTGCACTGTGGGACATAGTCTACTTCAGGATGGCATCGGTACTGCCCACTCAAAATGTCTACAGCTGTCTAAGCTCCCATCACAGGCAGTGGAAATGCAGTGCAGTCTATAGAGTTCAGAGATAAATTAGTCCTTGTGTTAGCATCCATATTTAGCAGGTATAGCAAGCCATAAACATTACTGACTTTCTTGGACTAAACACACCTTCCTTTACTAGGGGAGCTTAAACACCTACAACATTTCCACTCAAAATACAGTATAGGTGAAATAAACCTGACTTCCAGTCTGTGGGTCAGCTCAGATCTCAGCCACTGTGCTCAGAAATTCGCACTGCAACCGGGAATTTACAAGTGGATGGATTAGCCAGGAAAAAGCCAGCTCAGTTTGTGGAAGGCACAAAACAGCTGTGGGTTCACTTTGCGACAGCCCACAGTGAACAGCTCACACACCAAAGGGTCTGCAAGCCCTTTATATTGCATATCTTGAACACTGAATAGAAATGGAGGCATCAGCTCACTTACCAAAAGGAATAGAATGCATCTACCTCCTCAAACGAGGAGTTCATGTCCCCAAGTTTAGGTACATTTTTCTTATTTGACCACCTGAAAATAAATGGATATATTCAAGAAGTAATACATACGATCTTCATAATATGGCAATTGTTAAGTACAGAATCAAAATCCAAGGCTCCCTTCCACCATCATAGAGGAGGCACCAGGAAAGAGGAACAGAACAGGAGAGTTCCTCCTAAGTATCCTCCAAACTGGGCATTTTTGAGGGAGTTTCCCCTCAAAAAAAACCCTTCTCCTGCCTGAGTGCCTTTTGCCTTGTGCCTCAAGAAGACCTGATGGAGCACAAGCTATATTTGTAGATAATTCAATTCTCCATGCACATTCTTCTGGTAGAGGAGGTTACAGACAGTGGACAAAAAGTGCTCTGTGAATAACTCAGCTCTATAGTAGGGTACAGGAAGTCTCCCACACATTCTAATGGAGTACAAGGGAATAATGCATACTCTGCCTCTACTGCATTTTTTTCTAGGGAGATCTTTCACAGGCTCTAGAATTTGTTGTTCCATGACACAGCATCCATTTCCATTGCAGAGAAAGAAAAAACCTCATCTGACAACCACAGATCAGGGTCTGTTAAATAATAATTGTTCAGAATGTTGTAAAGTGCCTCAGGCAATTAAGCACTTTTATACAGGGAAACGTTGACAAGTTTCTATTGTGACAACCTTAATACCAAGTTAATTGTCAACCATGAATCAAATGCAGAAAAGTCACAAAATGTAAGAGAGAACCATCAAATATTGATAGTTACAATTATCTTCTCTTTTAACCAGGAAAATTGTGACTATTACTACCATCTTCTGTTAATGTGTCACTCAGAGGAAATTAATTTTAAAAAGGAATTTTTAGTCAGCAGCACACAAACATTTTGTATTGTAATTAATTTTAAGATGAAACAATGAGCTGTACAAAAAGGGCAGTAGGTAATATGAAGCTGAGAACTTAAAAATTGCATGGGTCAAATTCAATGCCATCAATGTGACGGTTCAGATTATTTTTAAATTAAATAAAAAATAATTGCAACTATTTTAGTTGTATTACATTTCTAGCAAATTAATACATCTCTTGTTACAAACACAATGTCAAAAGAGTTTGCAAATGCTGATTCTCCAGCAAAGGCAGTCAGACATAGCTTACCTGGCATTCCTTTCAAAAACTGGTGAGAAAACTTCGAAGAAATTTTCTTTTGCTTCACTTTTGGAAGGTACCGAGTTATCAAAAGTTGGATCTATGCTGTTAAATGCTCGTCGTTTCACAGGATCAGATAGTATTTCATAAGCTGAAAGTTACCAAACATAAGGTTGTAAATGTTTAAAAAGATGTTCTCAGATCTGTGTTTGATCTATCTGTAGTGTTCTGTTCAGCTTGATATTTAATTATTTTAGTGACACAAAAAAGTGTTGCTGTCTATTCCTGTTAAACTAAGTAGGAGGGAAACATACATGAAAGAGAACACATTTAACCATTAAGATGCAACAAAACAGAAAATATTTAATTTCATAGCAGTAGATTTTGTTCAGACACTGGGAGTTTGGGCATGTCATCTTCAGACTTTTATCCTACATCATATCCTTGCAGATAAATTGACAAAATGGTCTACTGAGGCACAGAGTAAAGGTAGTCCCTGAAATGTGTTGTCAGAATGGGCAAGAACAGGAACCATTCAATAGAATTTTTGCAGGTCGTGATGAAGTTATACTGAATCTTGGATAGAATATAGAATTCCACATAAACTCTCCAAAACATGCAAACACTCCCTGTTTTCCTGTTCTTACACTCCTGCAGTTGGGGAGCATCACATTACTAATCTTATATTCTGGAAATCACACAAACTATAGCTTCAGTACTCTTACTTTTTTCTCACTGAAGTGTGGAGTTTTACAAGGACTACTATTTTTCAGTGAGAATGAAAAGCCGAAGGAATCAAATTTGTGTTGCAATCATTCATGGACTTCTGTGCCTGCACCCCTGCCAGAGGACACTGCACCATGAAGGCTGGATGTAGAAGGTGATAACCTGGAGGAGACCTTGGTGTTCTGTAAACTGATCTCACTCACATGTCAGTGGAGAGAGGAAGGAATGACAGTGGCCACCAGTGAGCTGCTGTCTGCCAGTCTGCCCTTTCCCTCTGGGCAAGGACTTCACCAACACTCCAAATGAACCCAATTATCCTGCCTCAGTATCCCTCATACCATTTTCCTGATGCAGGAAATTCTGTGCACATCTACTGGTTCCTCTTCCGTTTAAGAGATGTCCCTTCCACTTACAGATCCCCAGTTCTACTCCCACACACTCAGCTCCCCCAGCTCTGTATCTCTCACACATTCCTTTGTCAGAACAAGTTCTGAATCCAACCTATGTTCTCCCACTTTTCCAAGTTTCTTCTCCCTGTTTTATTACTGTTTGCTCCGACTCCTACAATTTCCTACAGTTCCATTTCAGAATTTCCTTCCTCCAAAATGCTGCCTGGGAGCATTATTCCTTTTCTTTGATACTTTGTGCTTTCCTTTCTGTTTACCCCCAAACTTGGACTGTAAGCAGTTAAGGAAGATTCTGTGATATTTTGCTCCATGCAGGTAGAACACAGAGCATATTCCTGAATTCATGTGCAGGTAGTTCTCATCATAGGTATCTTGACAGTTTCTGACAGGACTGTGACAGAAAAACTATTTTCTTTGGCAACCTTCCTCCTTCTGACAAGTCCAAGGGAGGCTGAAAACATTAGTTTGTTTAACACATCTCACACTAACTAGTGTGTGTAAGAAGACATTCAGAGAAAGAAGTTTAAAATACAAATTCCAAGATTTCCTCCTGCTTCAACCTTATTGAGTGAAAAAAATTTATTTAAAATAAATAAAAAAGCCAAGCACTCAAGTATTTCTGGAGATGTAAGTCATATACCTAAAACAGCCCCTGTGGCTTTGGAATTGGCCAGCAGTGGTGTTCTGGATCACAGAATCATTAAAGTTGGAAAAGACCTCTGAAATCAGTCCAGCCATTAATCCTGCACTGCCAAGTCCACCACTATAGGCAAGAGGGAAATGTTATTCAATTGAGTTCACATGCTCATCTGTGGGCAAAAATGAGCAGCTGAAGAAACTGATGACCTGGATCAAATCAACACATGTTCTGTTGTCACAGCAAGCACATTAGAATTCAGATTTTCCAACTGCTATTGGTGCCTGTAGGGAATTGCTCCATGGCTCACTAATTTATCCCAGGTATGGGGCCACCTCCAGAGGTTCATCTGTGTGTGTACAGCTACAAGTGTCACATTTGTCACCAGCTGGCATGGCAGCCAAATGTCTGTCAGCTGCATTCCCATCCTGCTTCTACCCACTGGGAAGTTACACCTAATGTGATCTATTGATGCAGTTTTCTAAATTGGAAAAGAACTTCTCCAGCTTGAATTGACAATTCCTTTAAAATCTTAATGAAGCACAACAAATACATTTCTGATAATCAAGTGGATTGAGAGAGTATCTAACAAACGAGATCAATTGCTTACCTTTAGTTATGCAGGTAAAATAATCATTATCACCTTCTCCTATCTGTTCCCCTGCAGCTTTTCGCTTGTCTGGATGATGTTTCAAAACCATCGATTTATCTAACACATAAATGCATTACATTACAGTTAGAAATGCTTCATCAGAAACAGTTTCAAACTACAAAGTAATTCCAATTGGCATTTCTCTAATTCGAAACTTAAATAAAAATAAAAACCAAGCAGTCAGATCTGGCAGAAAAGAGAAGTTAATGAATTTTCTTAGATTTAACACTATAGTTAGAATTAACATTATTTCATCTTTGCTGGGACATAACCACAACTCAGGAACTCTATTCTCTATTCCATCTCAACATCTGAAGAAATCTCTGAGGCTTATTTTACTATTATGCCTAGCAAAGTGCTTTAGCACGTGTAAGTGTACCATTAGCTTCATAACTGAAAAAATAAAAGCAATTAATGTACTTTTAGTTATTTCTAATGAAAAAAAAATAGCTTAGATAAAATAAAAATTGTATTCTGTCCCTTTACTGAAGTTCTGAACATGATCCAAGGTGAAATTCAGCAAGAAAACTTAACCTGTGAATGCTGCTGCACTTCCCCCTGGCTAACACTGAGCAGACACACAGGACTTTGGGTTAAATTCTCCCTGTACTCAGGCCTGGAATCCTAAGGCACAACCGGTACATACAGAGTATGTACTGAAGGTGCTACCAAGGTTGTCTTGGAGTTTAAAAGGTAAAACCAGATTTTAGACCAAATTTTTTGCCAAAAGATCTTGCCATATTGTGTTACAATGCATACTGTGCCTTCTTGGTTCTCTCTAAAATACCAGAGAGAAGATGCCATGCAAGCAGTTATAGCAACCTGTCTCCCGAGAAACAAATCAGAATTCTTCTTAGAAACAGGAAAGCACAGTATACACAGGTGGCAAAGACATCTCTACAGCACCATGGAATAAGTGAGTGCTGTCAGAGTCCTAAAGAGAGAGGCTCAGGTTCTTGCTCAGAAGATCAGTGAGACCACTGACCACCACCAGAACAGGTGCTGCTATATTCTATAGTGTGGAACACCTGCCTGAGGCAACGTGATTTCCTGTGTAAGTTGGAAATTCACTGATTTTCATCCATTTTCATGTGGAAGTATCTGGAGAGAGTGATTCTTCTTGTACCAGCACAATTATTCAGGTTTATACAATTGTTCACAAGACCCATTCACAAAACCATCAACTTATCCTAGAAAGCCTACTGAACAGTCTTCAGAGTCTTTAAAAATCTTTCTTCAGTGAATATTTGCATTCTTCCTGCAAAGTCAAGTACACTGCTTTCCAGAAATAAAGTTCTGAAGCCCAACATACTCCATTCCCATGCAACACTCAGACTAGTATGACTGTTAACAGCAGCCTGAGTGTAAACACTCAGGAGCAATAAAACACTCTCAGGGGGCTGCAACTGAACCTCTGGGAACACATGGGGCAGGGACAGCTCTATTCCTCTGCCTTTCACTGAGCCTCACTGCAGACTCAAAAATACAGAAATGTATAGTTACAGTCTCAAGGCTGTTGACAAAAAACACAAGCCAGAAAGCAGAAATGTGAAATTTTTTTATTCCCTAGCTTTAGGCCTCTGGATTTCAGAGCTGTAACATGAATTTAAGAGGCTGGTAAGCAACACAAATCAAACTTTTAGACCTGGGAAACAGTAAAAACCTTGTTCACAACATGCAGGTATTTGCACTGGAAACCAGTTGTGTACATCTGAAAATAAAGGTTATGCTTATGAGGGAACGGTACTTACGAGCTGCTTTGATTTGTTTCTGAGTAGCCCTGTATCGTATATTTCCCAGCCCAAGAACTGCATAATGGTCTTGATTCTGAGAGAAAAGAACCACAAACCCTAATAAACACTCATAAATACAACCCACTCATAAATACAACCCAACACACACACAAAACCAGTTCTCCTCCCCATCTCTTAATGGCAAGAGGGAGAATTCTTCCCTCTCTCAATAAACACTGGGAAAAGACTATAGGAACAACTGTCATAAATTATTTAATAACTGCTGAGTAACTGAATATCGATAAATTAAGGCACTGTCATAGAAATTCAAGTAGTTTAATCTAAGTTGGGTTGCAGCACTAGAAAATTCAGTTATTGGAAAATTGAATTGCCATTGTTAGTATAAAGAGTGCCAATATAACTCCAGAATAAAGGAGATGGTGACAGGGAGAAGAGACTCTTAATACTTTCAGGCAACAAAATAAAAAGCCACAGCTCAAAACTAAGATCTTATATTGATATGTTTGCCTTCAAACACCAGATATTATGGTAAGGGACACAAACTGATTCAGATGGGTGTAGGAGGGGAAGAGAAAGGAGATCTTTAGCACCTGGGCATGGCAAATAACCTTAATGGGCAAAACTAGTTAACAGTAACCCCTATTGACTAAATACCTTCCAGTCCTTTGGGTCAAGGGTTTTTAACATAGGATATTCCTCAAGCTGCAGTTCTTCATCCCCCGATTCTTCAGAAAGTTCCTTCTCATCTTCCAGCTCCTGGAAAGAGGCAGAAACGTTTATGTTTCTCCTCTTAATAAACGCTTCAAACCATCTTCCCACAGGTTCCACTTGACAGAGTACTGATGCTATAAGCAAAAACATAAAAGCAACTTCACCTTTTGTGGTTTACTTTTTTTTTTTTAAATTAAACCCCATCAAAACCCACAGAAGTACAGCATCACACAAGGTTTCAGATCGCTAAATCTTCTCTTTGGCTCCCTATACACCAGACTGCAAGAGCCAACACTAGTGCCCATGAGACAGAACCTCCCATCGCTTCGCCGTGCTCTCACATCTGGAAAGGTGCTTTCAAGTTAAAGGAACGCACGCGTTTTATAAAATAAATATTAAATACAGTCCTATTGGCAACGGAGGAGGCAATCGCGGCAGCGATATTAAATTTGGATTGCTCTTCCCCGCGTTCCCGCTCCCCCTTCCCAGGCCACTCCCTCCGGCAGCGAACCCAGACTTGTTGCTCGCACACGGGCTCAAACGATGCCGGCGAAGGCACAGCACGCGAGACGGAGACAATTAAAGTCAAATAAACAGGGAAGTTCTTCGAGACCGGCCGATTTCCCAGCTCCAGCGCCCGGGGGGCGACCTGTCCCCGGCGCAGGCCCCTCCGGCCCGCGGTACCTACCGGCCGAGAGCGGCCTGGTGACGGCCGAGCGCTGCCCGTCCCGTGCGGGGCCGCGCAGCAGCGCCATGGCCGCGGCCTGCGGCTGCCGCGGCACCGGCGCGTGCGGCGCCCACAGCGCTTCCGGGGCGGCGGCGGCGTGCGGCGCCATAAGCGGCCCGGCCGGCTCTGCCCGGGTCCCGCGGGCCCTGCCGCGCCCCCGTCGCTCCCGCGCCGCCCTTGCGGCCGGAGCGGCTCCCGCGGGGCGGCACCGGCGGGGCTGCCCAGGACCGCGGGATGAACCGGCAGCGCCGCGCGGAACTCCCAGCGGCGGCCGCGGCGCCGAGGGGGAAGGTGTTTTCTGCGCACGGGCCGCGGTGCACCCTGGTTTGTGTTCCGGGCGGAAGCGGCGCGGTGCTGCGTAAGGCGGGTGGGCGCGATGCCGGATTACCTGGGAGCCGACCAGAGGAAAACCAAGGAGGAGGAGAAGGAGGACAAACCCATCCGCGGTGAGGGGCGATGGCGAGGACACTCTCCGAGCAGCGCCCGGGCTGGGAGTGGGGCGACGCCGCCGGCGGCCATGTCGGTGCCGGGAGCGGCGGGGCTGGAGGAGCGGCGGGGGGAAAAAGGACTAAAAAAGATTAAAAACGTCTCTAATGTGTGTTTTGGCGCTGCGGCTGCCGCCCTGGGAGTGTCCCCTGGCCCGGCCCGGAGCCTGGGCTCGGGCTGTGCCGCCGCTGGCGGGGAGGGAAGCGGGGCCGGCCGGGCCTGAGGCGGACGCGGATGTGAGGGGCAATGGCGGGGGGCAGCGGGGCTGCAGAACAAACAGCGAGGGGCTGGAAGGGGCGATCCGCAGTTTAAGTCTGGTTCTTTTACAAAAGGTTCCTAAAATGTCGCATTTCTTCATCGTAAGATAAAAAATGTCTTTTGTGGTTTAGTACTTACTTTTATACTTAAAATATCCAGCAAGACGTGATACAATAACGCTACACCTCCCTGAAAGGAGGCTGTGGTGAGGTGGGGGCTGGGCTCTTCTGCCGTGCCCGTAGTGAGAGAAATCGAGGAAATGGCCTAAAGGTGGGAAGGGGAGACTCAGATTAGATATTAGAAAAAAATATTCGCAGTTCGGGTGGTCAGACACTGGAATGGGATGCCCAGGGAGGTGGAGTCATCATCCCTGGAGGCGTTCAAGAGGCGTCTCGATCTGTCGCTGGGTGATGGGGTTTCGGGGTTACAGGGGCAGGGCTCTGGGTTGATGGTTGGACTTGACGATCATGAAAGTCTCTTCCAACCTTGATAATTCCATGATAATTTCTTTCTCTTGCCGGGGGGAGCTCCGCAGAGCTGCTCGTGTGCTGCTGCTTTCATTCGGAATTCCGGGGAAGCAGGAGAGGAAAGGTGGCAGAGATTTCCGAGGATACCGGCACAGTGTGGAAGTTGCCGGTTGCCCCTCATGTTTTAACTTATTGTGGCTTTTTATTTAGTGTTAGTAAATATTTAATAAAGCATTTGGAAGCACAAGCAGCACAGAGTAATTAGTGATGGACTTTGAACTGTTAACATTCAAGAAAGATTTCTAAATTATAGCAACAGAGTGTTCAGTAGCCATAAAAAACAATCAGTGGTGTGGTACAAGTAGTCAGGAAATGGATCAACATAGAAAGTCTTCAGAATCATGTATAACACATGCTGCACCCAGATCACCAGTGCTATGTGGTTTGGGCTCCATGTGTCTTAAAAACAGTGGAATTAGACAAGAGAGGAAACAGGGATGGGAAGGGAGAGGGAGTGTTGGAAGTCTGTTAAATGGCAAGTGAAGTGATAGTGGTGTGTCAGACAGTGACACTAGCACAGTTGTACTTTTCTTAGTTAATGGAGTCACTGGATCCACCTCTGTGCAGAGATTTTGCTAGTGCAGAGTGGTGACAGTTTTTCATTGATGTTTTCTTGAACATCTAGAAACAATAAGTAAAAAAGATGAAGTTGTGATATCTTCCATCTCTTTTTTGAACAGTCATAGACTGGGAAACTACTTTGAGTGAAGCAGAGTTGAAGTGGCTTGCTTGCTGTGAGCTCTGAGTGGTGCAGGTTTTTGGACTGATGAGAGTAGCTGGAGATCTGTTTCCTTTTTCTTGTTTATCTGATGCTTTTTCTTCCACTTTGGTTCAGTGAAAAGTGGAAACGCAAAAGAATCTCTCCAAAATACATGTTTCGACCTTTTAGAAGCAGAATTAATACTGCTGGCTTTGTTCTCAGAACTGGAAGCTAAGTCTCTCCTGTTTTGTTTCAGCTCTTGATGAAGGAGATATTGCCTTGCTGAAAACATATGTAAGTAGCACACACGTGGGAGTGTTAAAGACACAAAGCAGTTCCTGTGGGAATACAGGAGTGAAGGGGTGTGCACTTAGCAGGTGGAGAATAACTCTGCTTCTCTTAGTGCTTTTCTCTCCTGCCAAAATCTTCCCTCCCTTTTCACCTTCCAATGAGAAGGCCGCAACACTAAAAATAATCTTGGATTTGCTAACTTGGAAGTAATTAAGGGTTTGCTTCTCTATTTTTGTTTTTTATCTCATCACTGATTGCCACAGTGGTCTAACAGCCAGTGCTTTACTAGGGCGTTTTCACTGGCCAATTTTCTTGGATTATACAAAAAAGACCCCTCCTGCCACCGAATTGACTTGCTTTTAGCCATCATGTTTAAAGAGCATAATGTTGGGAGGCACTTTCCACAGAAAATAAGGCTTAAAATGCCTTTCTATTGGGAAGTACAGTGGGTCTACAAAAGAACTCTTGAAAGATGAAACTTGCAGCTTAGGTATATTTGGCAGAAGTCTGAATTTTGTTGACACCAAGACTCCTTTACAGAGCTCTGAAATACAGCCTGTACCCACTGCAGCTTCTTTTTTTTGTTGCCAGTGGTCTACAAAGGAGATTTTGTAAAGCAAATCCAGGTATGAATCTGCCTGTGTTAGGCAGATCTGGATCAAAAAAAAAACATTTTATCATGGGCAAGAATTCTGATTTGCCCCTTGATCCTTCTGCTGTCCTCTGTGGATGATGGAAAGGTTGGGTTAGGCAGTTAAAGCACTTGTACAGATGGTTTTCAGAAAGTGTATTCAGAATTCTCTGTGTATATGATTTTACTAAGTCTTTTTTATACTTTAGGAAAACTAGTTTGACAAAGTAAGGCTGAACAAGTTAAAAAGAAAAACAAATTATTAAAGTTTGCAAACGTGGAAAATTTCCACCTTCCCAGTTGGTCAGTTGTGTGTAGCTGCACTTCACTTTTGCAAACAGAAATATTATTACTGGAAGTTAATTCTGTCTTTTTTGGCTGTCATTAATGGTTGGCTGTTGTACAAGACAGTCTGTTGAACATCTTGATGTGCAGCAGCTCTTGTCATTTTTTCCTAAACATGAGATAATCTGGCTTAGGAAATCTATGTGATATTCCTTTTTCAGGGCCAGAGCACGTACTCAAGGCAGATCAAGCAAGTAGAAGATGATATTCAGCAACTGCTTAAGAAAATCAATGAGCTCACTGGTATGTTTTTGTTGTAGAAAGGTTTCAATAGAAGAGCCACAGATACCAAAACTAGTGTTGTAAGAAGTTGATTTCCAACAACTTCTGCATGGGTTTTTAGTTGTTTTTCTCAAAAGCACCCAGTTCTTTAATTGTTAGCATGAGATTTTTGCTTGTTAGATGGTTTTTTCAACTGTACAGGACTAATCTGTACATCTGATTTTGTTATTTTGTACTTTAACATATTTTTAATCAAAACTGTGGTTTTTATATATAATGGTGGCATGAAACAAATGCCCCTTTCTGACAACAGATAATGAAGTAGTAATAACAATAACAATTAAATTGTTTCCTAATTTTTCTTTCACTGATGTATGTTTTTTTGCCCTGTTGCTAATCCTGCAGTGGCTCTCAGTTCTGCCAGGAACACCACTATTTCTCTTGTAAAATAATCTTGATTCTTTTAAATACATCATAGAGATGGTATTTGTTGTATGCATGTTTTGGAAGATTTATGGGGTTTTTTATCTGTGTGAATCTCTTAGTTTCTGATACCTTTCACTGGAGCTCAGTGAAAGCACTGGAGAGTTTCACTCCTTTAGTGAAATGTAAATGTCATCTATCAGTGCTCTGTCCTGCTGTAATCATCTCTATACGACAAAATTGTCTGAGAGGGTGGCCAGGCTGGGATTTGAATGTTCAGCTGCCATGGTCATGTAGACTCTTTCCTAAGGAAACTTGTTCTTCAGAGAATCCATCAAAAATACACGTGTGCTTTGTTTTGGTGGTCTCTCAAAACTTCCTGCAGGGTTATCTCTAAGATTTTGGTGTGGGAAGGATGGCTGGCATCTCAGTTAGCTGCTTCCTCCTCAGCTTGTTTGTGCTGCATACAGGAATCAAGGAATCCGACACTGGCTTGGCTCCTCCTGCCCTTTGGGATCTGGCTGCAGATAAACAAACTCTCCAAAGTGAGCAACCATTGCAAGTTGCAAGGTGAGAACACTCTTATCCTTCCAGTAGAGCTTATAGTGTTAAAAGTCTGATTTATAGCTTATGTGTGGACTTCTTTTAAAATATAAAGCTCATGTTGTGCATATTGAAAGTCCTTTTACCACTGAATCATAAAGGAACTGTGATTATGTGGGATGTATTTCATACTTGTACTTATTCCTGCAGCCATTGTATGGTGCTGTAATGGTGTAATCACAAGTACAACAGGTATTCTGCTGTATTTGGAAAATGAGACTCTTGACACTTATGCAAATAGCAAAGTTTGTCTGCCTGAATGTGCAATTGTGTTTGTGTGTTAGGTGCACAAAGATCATCAATGCAGACTCTGAGGATCCCAAGTACATTATCAATGTCAAGCAATTTGCCAAGTTCGTGGTGGATCTCAGTGACCAGGTGGCACCTACTGACATAGAAGAAGGCATGAGAGTTGGGTATGCAAAGTCTTTGTGTTCATGTGACTCCTCCTGCAGAAGCTTTCTCTGAGTTGTCTTGTATTGTAGTTTGACAGGTCAGCAAGCCCTCATTTCCAATTTTTGCAGTGGTTGAAATTACACCACTGCTGTCTTCCTCTTGGATGACAGTAATTCCACCTGTATGCTCTGCTGGAATCTTGTTTTGATGTTATTTTGACAAAAATTGACAAAACCCATGTGTCATTGGACAGAAACCTTTCAGTTTGGGCTCCAACAGTCCCAGCTTTCAGGTAGCTTCTTCCTTGGCACTCTGCAGTTGCACTCAGGGCAGCCAGGAAATGTTCACTGAGGACGTGAAACTTGTTACTTTAAGAGTCAGTATTTTCCCAGTTTGCTCTGTGGGATATTTTGAAATTAGTAGTTTTGGAAACCTTAAAATTTTCTGCAGAAAGAATTCCAGTATCTAGCCTACCTGACTATTAGCTTTCAGGGCTGGGCTCTCTTGATGCCAGAAAAAAGAACAGTTCAAGAATTCAGCTTCTCATTTCCAGAGTTGTTTCTACATAACACTTTACTTAACCAGTGTTAAAACAATAGTCTTTATGCTTCCTCACCAGGGTGGACAGAAACAAGTACCAAATCCATATCCCCTTGCCTCCAAAGATTGATCCCACAGTCACCATGATGCAAGTGAGAGTTGCCTTTACTTACTTTGGCATGACTTTGTCTTGTAATTCTGATTCCTTTCACTGGATTTTGTTGTGGGCTATTGAAAGCCCGTAGAGATTTGAAGCACCAGGCTGGTAACTGCTCACTCACCTCTTTGTTGTGCAGGTAGAAGAAAAACCTGATGTCACTTACAGTGATGTTGGTGGCTGTAAAGAGCAGATTGAAAAGCTGAGAGAGGTGGTTGAAACCCCTCTGCTTCACGTAAGTAACCTCCCGATTGAAGCTTCTATTATTTTGGAAATATTCTGGTCATCTGTTAGCATGTGAAAAAGCAAGAAAAGACAATGTCACTGAATGTAAACATGTTAATGAAAGAAAGTGAGGTTTTACCGAGTGAATTCCAGCCCAGCTTCATTTACATTGCTCTTCATTCATGATTTCCTTAATTTGCATATATGCTTCGATGCACATAATCATTAATTTGGACATAACCTTGCCTTCTGGCTCTCTTTGTTACAGCCTGAAAGATTTGTGAACCTTGGAATTGAGCCTCCCAAAGGAGTGCTTTTGTTTGGGCCACCTGGCACAGGCAAAACCCTCTGTGCCCGTGCTGTGGCTAACAGGACTGATGCCTGCTTCATCAGAGTGATTGGATCTGAGCTGGTGCAGAAATACGTGGGAGAGGTAAGAGCATGTACTTGATGGAGAGTGGAGGGGTTTGCAGATTTCCCTTGTGGATACCAGACACCACAGTGAGGGCGAGGGATGGATGTTCTTGGAAGTTTCAGGTGCAGGGGGCAGGAGCTGTCAGACAAATCACTGCAGGTCAGGCAATGGTGACATGACTTCAGCTTTGCTGTCACTGGTGAAGGGGATTTTACCACTTATTTTTGAGTTGGCCCTGAGGTAAATTACTTTGTCTGTACTTCTGAGTTTAAGAGCAGTAATTTTTCTCTCTTTTATAAATTCCTTTAAGCTTTATACTTGTCCCATTATATACGTGAACAAATAACGAGTTTTCTCATTGGAAACTTAGAAATATTTGGAATCCTGCAAAGTTTGATTTTGATAGTTTTCTGTTAATGTGCCTCAAACCTCTAAAAAAGTCTTGATTTTTTTGCTTTCAGGGAGCTCGAATGGTTCGTGAACTCTTTGAAATGGCCAGAACTAAAAAAGCATGTCTTATATTCTTTGATGAGATTGATGCCATTGGAGGTATGTTTGTAGTGGCTACAGTTCTAATTTCCTGTGAGATCTTCCAGGTTTTTCTTGTAGTTCTGTATCTGGATTGCTGCATTTCAAGAAAAGTGCTTGAAAATACTGAGCAAAACTAGTCCCAGGATACTCTGTGTCCAGGAAGCTGTCAGGAAGTGTTTTATACAGCTCAGATGGGAAGCCATTTTTGCACATTTGGAACACCCAGATTATGCGAACTTTAGCGAGGAATCTCTGTATTTTGTTTGCAAAAATGTACTGTACTTAAGCCCCCTTCAGCTTCTGGACTACAGGCCACATCTTTATGACTTCCTGAACATTATTCGTTTTTCTCAAAAGAAAGCGCTTAGGTCCTTTGAAAGTAGAATAGTTTTTACAGATAGGGGAGAAGGATGATTTTGGTTGAGGGAAGGACAAAACAAACAAACTACATGGGTAAATTCCAGGAGCTTGGCCAGTTGTTAGGTAGGGAGATAGAGGCTCTTTCACACTGAGGACCTTTTTAACTCGTCACACCTTTTTAACTCATCACAAATATTTGTATGCACTTTAAAATCATTTTCCCAGGTGTCCTGTGTTACAGCCACTGTCAGACCTCTGTGTCCATGGCCTGGAGCTGCCTCTCCCTCAGTGAAACTCGTGTGTCTCCTCTCCAGGTGCTCGTTTTGATGACGGGGCCGGGGGTGACAATGAGGTACAGCGCACCATGCTGGAGCTCATCAACCAGCTGGATGGGTTTGACCCCCGGGGCAACATCAAAGTGCTGATGGCCACAAACAGACCTGACACTCTGGACCCAGCACTGATGAGGCCTGGCAGGCTGGATAGGAAGATTGAGTTCAGCTTGCCTGATCTTGAGGTGAGAACTCTTTATTTCACTGCCATGTATGCTCTGATAGTAGCATGTTTCTTCAGTTAGGGCATCATTGTCTGGAAGTTTGAGAATCAGCAAATGCATCACTCTTAAATTATGTGAAACTACATGGAAATACGGAGGGTTACAGGTGTGCCAAAGGTTTTCGCACACTGCACAGATTCCACCCTGGCCAAGAAGCCATGGTAAGCAGCTGTAATCACTGTACGGTCCTGCCTCAACAGAGAAAAAATCCTTTAACCAGATGCACAATTTAGTTCAGAAGTTGGAATGTGTTTCGTTTGGCTCTTTTGAGAGACATTTCTTGAGGTACTTCTATGATGAAAACCTTTTTTAAAGTTATTTTCTTACTTTACTGTCATGGGCACTTAGACTTTCCAGTCCAGACCTGGGAAACCATAGTTGGGCAGCAAATACAAGATGTATTTTCCGTTTTCGTGTGTGGTGGACACAGCTGCAGGGTGGAGTCATCACCCCTTTCATGCTATGAACACTTCTCCTCCTCCCTTTCCTTCAGGGGCGAACTCACATCTTCAAGATCCACGCTCGTTCGATGAGTGTGGAGAGGGACATCAGATTTGAGCTGCTGGCTCGGCTGTGTCCTAACAGCACAGGTGAGCTGCACGTATTTATTTCTTTACTTAAACAGCTCTGTGTGTGCTCTGTGTCCCCTGGCAGTCAGTGTTGTTTATCCCTGTCTCTCCCAGGCGCTGAGATCCGCAGTGTCTGCACGGAGGCAGGAATGTTCGCGATCCGAGCGCGCCGGAAGATCGCCACCGAGAAGGATTTCCTGGAGGCGGTGAACAAAGTCATCAAATCGTACGCGAAATTCAGCGCTACCCCGCGCTACATGACCTACAACTAGCACCTGGGAACGTTCTTCCTGTTCTCCCCCCAAAACTTGCTCTGGAACAAAAATCCAAGTGTAGTGATTGATGTTTTGTTTTTGGAATCTAGAAATAAAGGGAGTGTTCCAAACAGTAGGTGAGTGTTCATTGTGAGTATTTTACTCCAATGGACTGTTGCTGCCGTAGGGAAAAGATCTCAGTGAGGTTACAGCAGCACAGGCTAAATCACAGATAATTTAAAATCAGATACCTGGGCAATGGCAGACGTCCCAAGTTTAGATCTCTGGTCACCATCTACACGCCAAAACCTTCAGTCTGAGCCATAGAGGTGCTAGAAGACCCTTGAGTGACTCCAGTGTTTCTGGGTGTGCTGAGAAATGCTTGTGTGTCCCAAGAAAACAGAGCTGCCGTGGGAAGGCATGTGTGGCGGTCTGAGTCATTGTCCAGCTTAGGGAAAGCATGAAAGGACATTTTTTCCTTCTCTTGGTGAATGCTCTGGTACCATCACAACTTGGTTTTTCTATCCCTTTTTATGAGATTCTTTCTTGTGTCTTACAAAATAGTAAATGGGTCAAGGAGGAGGAAGGTGTAATTTCTTAGTGCTAAGGGATGGAAAATTCCTTTTCTCTGATCCTGCTGTGAAATTTGACATCAGTCTGGTAGAGAGCACTTTGATCCCTTGTATGACTGGTCTGAGATGCTGCTGCACACAGGATGACCTTGGCAGAGTCCTGGTGCTCCATAGCTGAGCAGGGGCTGGGAGTTGTTGGCCACAGGCACCCTTGAAAGGTTAATTCTCATTCATCTGACATGTTCCTGCAGAGCTAGATGTGCTCAAAAAAAACCCAACAGCCTTCCATTTTCCTTTTCTTTCAAGTGTTGCATTAAAGTGGTTCCAGGGGAAGAGGTGGAAGAACTTAAAGAAATAACCGAGGGGAAAAATGCTTTTGGGAACTGCTTTGTCTTGGAAGTGGGAGAAGTTTTACTGTCAGTTGTATCAAAATAAGACCTATCAATTTATCAAGCTTAAATTATGAAGCCACTTTTGTTGTTTTTTTTTTTAAGAGGAAATGTGTGCAATAGGGAGAGTGTGTAGCCATGGCCTGGGTTAGGATTCTGGCTCGTGTCATATCTTGATATGGAAACTTGGGCAATCTCAGTACTCGTGTGTCATTTCAGGAAGAACATTTTAGGGAAGGATGCAAGTTTATCGGTAGGACAGACTGTTTCTCATTTTCAGAAAACATCACTGAAAGCATCTCTATGTACCAGGAGCAGCACTGTGTAAAACTGTATCAAGTGTAGCCTTTAACTGAGAAGGGTAAGTGAAATATGGAGAAACAATTTAGATCTTACCAGGTATCCTGACATCATCAGTGCTCTTGCAAAAAAAAGGAGGGGAAAGGAGCATGACCCCGATTATTGTAAGGTACTGACCCATATTTAGGCCATTCAGTACCACCTGCTGTGGTGGGGCTTCAGCGCACGGGGGAGGCACTCCCCTGTCCCTGCAGACAAATTGGAGCCCTGTTACAAGGTTAAAGGACCTCGGGTTGTTTATTCTGGCACTGAGAAGCCTAAGATAGGATTTAACTTTTAGATAGTGGTCTGTTAATCAGTGCACGGAAGAGGAAGTGGCTTCCCTTTCCAGGGATGGGGCCAGGCTGCCAGGAGGAAGCAGTGCTTCAGCTGGTGGCAGCAAAGCACAGGAAGAGATGAGCAAAAGCAGCTGAAAATGTTGTTCTATGAGGTGAGTTACCAGCACTGCTGGGGCTCACAGAAGCACTTGTTCTGCGTGGTCTGGGATGAGGGACTTTCCTGGGCAAAGCATTTCAGCAGCTCCCCAGGAAAAGCAGCTGTTTCTACAAGGATGGGAGATCAGCTTTAGCTGTTTCCCTGTGAGGTCTGGCTCGGAGAGGGCTTCACGGGGGTGACAGTAACCAGCACAGCAGGGAAGAACTGCCTGGAGGTGGAAACCGCTCCTGGCCCCTCCCCTGGCATCAGACACTTGGATCTGGGGCTGTCAGCTTGTCCCTCATACCGAGTCTCACCAAGACAAAGTGCAAAATTTTGACAAGTGACGCCACTTTATTTTGGAAGTTGACAGGATTTCAATGTGAACTGAAGAGACTACAGAGTTAAAAACTGAAGCTGCCACAAGCTGAAAGTAGAAAAATATACTGTATCTAGATACAAAGGTTTGTTGAACATCATAAAATGTACCAAAAGTTGTTTAAATAAGCACACACAATGTCTTGACATGCATGCACTTCATCCTTTGAACTCCAGCTAAGCAGCAATTTCTGATGCAGAAAGCTTCCCATCCCTATGGGAGTTTGAGGAAATAAAGTATCTTCCCCAACTTCCCTGGTTCCTGGAAACAGTTTACCTGAAGCAATCCCTAACTGCAACAGAGCCTGAAATAAAATAAGAGTATTACATTCTGTGACCAGAGGTGAGGAAGGTCTGAATTCCTTATGCACAGGATCTATGATTTGAGGGTGCTGAGTCAAACATCCCTGATGCCCTACTTGCCCTGTGCTGTCAAAACAACCTACAGAGAAACACTTTTAGGTTCCTGTCTCTGCTGAGCTTCACAGTGACTGCTGTGAGGGAAACAGGGGCATTGAAGATTTCTTTTGCATGAGTTCCATGGTCTTCATCTCACACCTGAAGTCAGGCAGTACCACAGTGGCCAGGCTGACAAAAGAAAAAGAAACCCCATGCTACTGTTTCCTTTAGAAAACCCAAACATGTACCATTTTTGAGTTCTATTGAACTCTATTTCTCAAAGCACTTAAAAGCTGAGGCAGAAACAGCACTACTTGGAGGAAGATGGGCAAAGTACCTTTTTTTTTTTCCTTTGGACCACTGAGACTTTAGACCTTGCTTAAATTTTCCTTCCTAAAGAGACTGCATATAGGGCATCAGTTCTTAAATAGGCTTCATTCCTGTCTTAAACCAGTTTTGTCTTCAAACTTTGAAGCTAAATTAAGTTTCGCTTAAAATCAGCTGTTTTCTTTTCTAGAAAGCCTGAGTTTTGGCAATGCAAGCACCATACTTATAATGTAATAATTAAACAATGAGTTTCTGACTTGAAGTTCACTTAGAGCAAAAATGAAGAATTGGGTGTAGCTGCGACAGGTTAGGTATTTTTAAAAACATAACTGTACTGTCTAAATTTAAAAACAGCAGCAGCTAAATGCCACCAGTGTGAATTCATTAATCCAGCTGGCAGAGTATTATGCATTGTACAAACGTTTTGTGTGCACATGTTGACATCAGGCTTTAAAAGTCACCTAAGATAGTTCTTTAAAGACACTGGTACAGTGTATTGCACTTGCAGAACAGTTACCTCCTGCAAGATCCCACTTGTAGTGAGTTAAAGTGCCCATTTTCTCACCAGGAATAGGAATGTCACCTTGTCCACCAGATTCTGATTGCAGCAGAATACACTGAATTTTCTTTTCTTGCATAATTTTGTGCTTGTGTGTTTTTGGAAGGCTATATCCTGATTGAAGGAAAAAATTCAAGAGCATGAAGGCCTCCATTTCCTTATCCACTCTTCCTACATAAAATAAGCATCACCCTATACCCGTAGATACAAACAGCTTCAGGCTCTCTTCAGACTGTGCAAATTAAATATTCAGAAAGAATCTCCATCAGCATAAATCTGGCTCCCATTCTGCTCGATGCCACTCTTCAAAGGTTGGAGTCAGCCTGTGCAGCAGACCCATCTTTCACTTGGCAAGCAAGAACAGCATCGTGGATACTGTGAAACAGCAACTCTCTTGTTACACTTGTATCAAAAAAATTCAGTCTTGTCAGTTCATTTGTCACAGGGTCTACAAAACAAAACCCAAACATGGCATCAGTGCATACACTTAAATACAAAGATGGAAGACAATGGCATCCCAGGAAGAAGATGAGAACTTGTTCTCTTACTTGTTACTGAAAAATTTGAAATAGCCAGGTGCATCATGTGCTACTTCTACTCTAAACAGGTAATTCTCTTGTGCAGACACAGACAGAGGCCTATTCTTGGCAGAAGATGCTACAGTCACAAATATCATATATTGGAACATTTCAGGCTTTTTCCTTATTACATTACCACTACTAGTTCAAGATACTAAGTTTAGTGTAGCATTCACAACCTGCAGCTAGAAGAAATGGGAGCAGGACCCAGATCTCACAAAGCTGGTTTCATCAGTGCTCTACTTTCACTAAAATTAAGGCATATGGGCTTGCTTTTCCTCAAATCCAATTTCATGTAAAGTGCTGATACTACTCAGGCACAACTGGCAACAGGAAATTCAGGAGCAGAGGGAAAGAGATAAAATACAATCTCTCACATAAAGCTCACATAAAAAAAAAAAATCTCAACTCACCACTACAGCTGGCAATGCAGACACAGACACCAACTTCATTGTATTTTTTTATAATCTACAACAGAGTTAAGCTGAAGTTAAATGCAGATAATACATCATCATACACATAACAGTTCTGGAAGCCAAATACTGTGAAAGCTGCAGAGTACACATTTCCCAGTATTCAACTAAAAGAATTAAACCAATGATTAGGTGAGATATTGGACAATAATTGAGATTATTTGAGCAGACAGTTATGTCTCATGCTGACAGGTTCCTTATTAGGTATCTGAAAAGTTTTCTGTGGGTTTTTCTGGGGAAAAAAACCCTACTTACTGATTTTAGTGTTTTTGCTCCAACTGAATCCACAAAATTCACTGGGGTGAAATCCAGAATTAAAGAGTGAATATTCGTTTTGGGCTCCACAAAATGTTCATGCTCATCAGGAGACATGTCTTGTACACTAGAATCTGCAAATTTTCCATTCACAGGTAAGTCATCACTTGCTATCTCATGTTTTACACTTGCTTCTACGTCGTTTGTCTGGGAAAGAAGATGAATAAAGCTTAAAGGCAGTCAATGCTTTTTCAATGTAAATCCCTTTGCTCCCCTCACTTGTGTGTTCTTTAAGCCTTTAAAAGGTGTACAGCTCCTGGTCACTACAGAAACTGGCTTGACATGCACACTCGCTTCCATATCTTGTGTATATCAAGGTTTGTTCTCTTACACTCAGCCTTTCTACAGTCACACATGAGCAGCTTAAAGCTGTTATCTCAGGACTGACTACCCATTTCTTTCAAACATTGACCCCTGTTCATCTTTACTGACACATTTTTACTCAATTTCCAATCCCTGGCTGATTCCATCAAGACCTATATATTCAAAATAAAGAACAGCAACTGGGCTCTCAAGTTAGGCCTTTTTTAGGTTTCTCATGGTAAAATCACACACCATCTCCCACCATGGCAGTGAGTTTAAACATGCATAAAAGTACAAGCATGTCCCAAATCACCCTTCTCAATCTTGGCCATTCCAGGATTAGCAGAGGGGACAGCGCCTTCTTGTTACAGGGGCTGCTAATTTGAATTAATTTTATTGTATCTTATTTTTACATTATTATTCCAAGTGTGTAGGGAGGGGTAGAGGCAGAGTCCCTTTGATTTCTGCCAACACTGGTGAGACAGCATGGCTGTGTGGAGAGTTTCTGTGCCACTCTGTGCTACCTGAATGCAATCAAGGTCCAACACAATTATCCAGTATAGCAGTGAGCCTCTGATCCTTACACTGTTCCTTCAGCTAACCTGTCCCCACTGCATAGCACTTGTTCCCTAAGCAGCACACGTTGTATAAAGCACAAGAGTTGTAACACCTGAGAGCAGCCTGTAAGCTGATAAAGCAGAGGTAAATATTTACCGGAGAGCTCACGAGCTTCAGCACAGCTTTCTTTCTGTGTTCATTTGCTGCCTTTATCTCCCTGGCATGGCGCTTCTGGGCTTTTCTCCTTGCTGCTAATAAGGCACTAGGGTCCACTCCAGTCTGTTAGGAGAAGAAAGTATGATCAGAGGAGATTCAGCTTGTTAGGATGGCACTGGACTATCAATTTGCACTGAATTAATCACTGCCATAAATTTAAACAAGAAGCCTGCACTTTCTAGCTTCCCTTGGTGAGGCTGAGAACAGGGTAAAGAAGAAATCATCTTGGCAAGCACTGTGTTAACAAGATGAGGGAAAGATCCATCACATTCTTTTCTCGAAATCAGACAGTGTTGTGTTTCAACCAAACGCTGATTGGAGTGCAGAGAGCAAAGGGGAGAGAAGTGCATTTGGGCAACAATCACCAAGATCTCTTGCTTTGTGAGGGCAAATACCACCCACCTGTTTTGTATAAGACTCGCCACAGGAGCTACAGAAAAATTTTTCAGAAGTTAGTACAGGCACAGTTGTCACTGGGTCAGGTGGTTCTGCTGTTGCCACTGGCACCCAGTGAAAGCCTGGGTGACACAGGCAGTGAGGCACACCCTGTGTGCATGTCATCTGTTGCCCATGAGAGGCGCTAAATGCCACAGCATTCCACAGTCTTACACTTCAGTAAAGTTTGTTACCCAACAAGAAAACTTTTATTCCCGTTTTGTTTTCAGCTCAGCAACTAGTTTCCTGCTGGAAAAAAAAAAAGGTTTGACCACCACTTTCCATTCAAGAGCAGTCAGTATGAAGCTACACTGTCTGTTTATTCCCTCCCACCACATTGTTGCTTCCTAAGATAATTTGTAGCTGGCTGGAGGGTCACCTTCTCATATTTTACAGATCATTAGGGGCCACGGGCTGAGAAACACTGTACTGGGCTACACTAAGGGAGCTGAAAGGTGAGCATGTTTCAGAAGCCAGTTTGAATTTTCAGGACACAGACATTAAAGAATTTACTCACCTTTTTCTTCAGTGCACTTGTATATGACTCACTATTGGCAAAATAAAGAGATGTATTAGCTTGAAATATTTTGATTCCAGGATATTCTTTAACCTAAGAAAAACATTGGATGTGCACAGTTAAATATAATAAAAGCCTCTGTGTGATCACAAGATACATGAACATGCAGCAGTTTAACTGCCAACCCTGGGTGGCTCTCAGCATGTTCCAGATAAAGAAGGTTGGCACTGTTGTGAGCAAAGGCAACCAAGAGATCAGAACCTCCCCCTTTCCCAGTGTAAAACTGCACACTATCAATGCCTGGTAACATTTCTCCTTCTATATTACACCAAAATGTACAACCATAAAAAAACCCTAAATATTTGGTTCTCTGATGTTGCTATTTGCAGCTGGTATTACCATGAGGAAATCATGCACTCCTAGAATTGCTTGCTTTTAGCCTCCCTTTCTACAGGCATAATAACTTATTTCCCTTTTTCTCTTTTTTTTTCTTGACTCCCCAGATACCAAAAAAATCAGCCTTTCAAATCTTTGGTTTTATCCAGACCTTCAGACAGGTCTTGATATTCACTTCTATCCCCCACCTTAAATGCAGTCATCTCTAAACAGGCTGAACTGTGACATTTTGCATGCAAATGACCTGGCCAGCAGCAGAGACCCAGCCTGCCATATGCTGCCAACCCCACCTTTACCCAGGAGGAAATGCTGACTGCATTCAGTGTAACAGAAATGGAGTCTCCTCTCCTTTGCACACAGATATCAATGTGTGCACTCATATTCCTGCTTTGCATCATATTTAAAGCAGAACTGCATTATCTTTTTCCATAGGTTTTTACAGACTGGCTCCTCAGTAAAGGAGGATGTAACTTTCATAGCAGCATCTCTGAGAACATAGGAGAGTGCAGAAAATTGTACCTGCTATTTGAGAATAAATACAGCATGTTTATATCCATCACACTGACAATAAAGCTTTCATCAACTTTTGGTTGAACAAAATGGCATTTATGAGAAGCTAAGTGCATTGTGAGCAATTGTGCCATTAATCACGTATATTTAATGAGCAGGGGATGGGTGGGATGTTGTTTTGAACAGTTTGTGCAATTCTGAAGAACATACCAGTTTGGATCGTGGGTTCCATGGATTCCATGCACTTCTGCCACACAAATAAAGAAGGTGGCCTGGTATGCACTTGTGTACATAGCAGGTTTAGCAGTGGTATTCCAAAATACTTGGACAATGGAAATAGTATAAAAGTACTTTTGATCACTGCCTGGTAAATGTACATGCAGTACAAAGAACTCACATTTTGAACAAAGCAACTTTTGCTACTAAACCCACATTTATTTCTTTCAACACAGGTGAATGCTCAGCAGCCAGCCCTGCACATGTATGCAGTGTGGTAGGGCAAAGCAGCAAATTGCCACAGCTGTCTTTGCTCCACTGAATTAAACTACTCAGTGCAGAAGAACATGTTCCTACCTCTTCATACTCTTCCACATCACAGTAGATGTCAGTGTTAGGAATCTGACCAAGGATTCTGTATTCAGGGCTAGAGAGAAAGGAAACAAATATTTCCGTATTATCACTTATAAAGTGGAAACCTGAGTGTTTAACACAGACTGAAACTGATTTTAAATGGTCATTCTGCAGGGCCTGTCTGGTAGAGGATTATCTAAACATGGTTAAATCCAGTAAGAAATTTATGGCAGAACACAATATCTTTTTTGTCAGTGCAAAAACAATTTATAAGCTTAGCACTGAAATGTTATTTTCTGAAAAGCATGAGTCGAAGCATGCAAAAGTGCAGGGCAAACTCTCTGCAGCACCAATTGGTGCAACTCTATCGACTGTCTTGCAAATATACAAACTCGTACTGGCAGAAAACATGCTGCAATTTCAAAGAGCCACTCTGCTCTCAGGACAATGCCTAAGCAGATTAATATTCTCAACTCACAAGAACTGACAGCAAAGTACATTACTGTTCTGTTTGCAAGAATAAAACTGTATAGAGATGGCAGAAAAATACTCTTATTTATGCAGAGTGGAAATCTCACAATTTGCACAATTCCAATCCAGACAGAACCAAGACTTGTACACAGTTTCCACCTGTCCCAGACCTTGAGCCTGAAAGCCTCACATGCCAGTCCTATCCACACATGCAAGAAATCATTTCACTGTAGACCTGGAAAGCTGCACAATAAGAGCTTAGTCACTTTGAATGGGGAGAAGTGTCAAGAAAACTAGAACAGCCACAGTATTTAACAAATTAGAACTTATTTTTAAAATACCTAAGCTGACACAACTTCAGCTTGCCCATGACAATTAGTGCACACAAAACATAAACATGTACTGAAACTGGCAGCAAGAAGATTTAAAGTTCTGAACAATAAGCATTAAAAAAATAAACAAGATCAACCCCTATGAGAAATAAAAAATCTCCTGTTTATTACTGAGAGTGCAAGTTCTAAAAATTTTGTTCTCAGAAAAAGAAAACGTGAACCCTGGATCAGAGCCAAAGGGCATGACCTATATTAGGAAGGAAATTCCATACAGCGTGCAGTTGAAAAGGGTGGAATGGACTTCTGTTTATTTGCACCCCTTAAACAAACAAAACCAAATAGAAGATCAGCAAACACTAATTTTGATAAAGAAGAAATCTGACCTTTGTGTTCTGTAAATAACGGTTATCATTGCAAATGTTACTGCAGTAAGCAAACCATAGTCTAGTCCCAGGAAAAGAGAAGCCACAAAAGCTACCACCCAGATGGCCTAAAACAAAGAAAAGGTCTGAGTTATTGTGCATCCTTTCCTGTTAAACACAAAAACAACAGCATAACCCAACCTCAAAATCTATGTATCACTTCTGATCAGGAATAGGCTCTAATGTAACCCATTACGATGCCAGATGGGAACTGCCTTAATCTTTCAGAAGGGCATAAAAGCTCCAGGCACTCTAACTAATATCTGACTAACTGTCACAATATTAATTAATGCCTTAAGTCCTGTTCTCCAAGGAACTCTGTTCAACCATCAGACTCCAAATAACTTAGGATAAAAAAAAATATTCAAGGCTTGCAAGTAGCTCTAACTCAGTTCCATCAGCCAGTTCACCCAGGAGAGAAATGCTACCAAAATGTTCCCTCCAATACACTCTTAGTTCTGGCCTACTCCAGCCAGGTTTTTGGTTTGTCTTAAAAGATGGCAAATACATTCAAGTGGTTTTCTTTGTTACTCTGTTTTCAAATCCTTCTCAGACATGCCCACAGCCTTCAGGGCAGTTCCTATAGCAAAACTGCCAGAGCTTTGCTCTTACTGCAACCAAACTACTTCTGACCTGAGTTACAAGATTGTTGAGCAACAACAAAAATATTCTTGCCTCCAACAGATCACTCTCCCAGGGTACTTCCAGCTCCCTGTCTTATGTTCATCTGCAATACAACACTAATTTGTAACTCGTGGTAAGTTTCTATGCTGTTTTGAGGATAGCAACTAATTTAATATAGTAAAATATATGCACTGAGCTGTGCAATACTCACCAGCTCGATCTTACTGGTTCTCCAGAAGCGCATGATATCTCTAAACTGTTTAAGCATTCCCTTTAGGTTCACCATGACAATTCCAGCTAGCACTGTCTAAGAACATTACAAAAATGCAATTTTTAGAAATAAAATAAACCCAACGTCAAGTAAGAACTTTAAAGAATCACAAATAACTACTTCTGTGCTTTCTAACTGATATAAGTCCACTGAAGAGATGCTCTATTTAAAAACCCACAACTTCTCAGGTATTTCAGTGGACACGTGCTTTTACTGCAGCTGCAGAAATGGCAAACCAGTTCAGTTCAGTTTGATTTACTCCTTCCTAGCAAGAGGAATCACATGGTCCTACACTTCATGCTGCTACACTTACAGTGCCTGAAGCAGTAGACTATAATCACAAATTCATATTTCTCTACAACATACTGAAACAATTCCTGCAACAATCATATAGTTGTAACCCAAGGTCCAACTGCTATAACAAGAAACAGAAATTTTGTATCCTTTGCACATCACCAGAAACAGATTCTTTTTAAAAATCAGAAATATACTTATTCACATAAATATATTTTTATACAAATAAGTATAAACTGCAGCAAACCCAACTCATTATGCTGAGCCATTATCCAGCCTCAGCCTTCTACTAGCCAAGATGTGACTAACTTTTTAACCTCAACCCTGAATTCCTATGCTCTAATCAAATGTGGCCAGCAGGACCAGCGCAGTGATTGTCCCCCCTGTACTCAGCACTGGTGAGGCCACACCTCAAACCCTGTGTTCAGTTTTGGGTCCCTCACTACAAGAGGGACATTGAGGTGCTGGAGAGTGTCCAGAGAAGGGCAATGGAGCTGGGGAAGGGTCTGGAGCACAGGTCTGACGAGGAGCAGCTGAGGGTGTTCAGCCTGGAGAAAAGGAGGCTCAGAGGAGACCATAGCACTCTCTACAGCTGCCTGAGAGGAGGTCATGGCCAGGTGGGAACTGGACTCTTCTCAGAAGTAAAAAGTGACAGAATGAGAGGAAATCGCCTCAGGTTGTGCCAAGGAGGTTTAGATTGGATACGGGAAAAGTTTCTTCATGGAAAAGTTTGTCAAGAATTGGAACAGACTACCCAGGAAGCAGCTGAGTCACCATCCCTGGAGATATTTAAAGTAAGTAGATGTGGCACTGAGGGACATAATTCAATGGTGGGCTTGGCAGTGCTGAGTTAACAGCTGGACTCAATGATCTTAAAGGTCTTTTCCAACCTAAACAGTTCTAAAGGGGAATTGCTTGAAGGTATTCTTATGTTCTAAAGACAGAGTCCAGGATATCCAATACTAAAAACAACAACAAAAAGCATTCTGGATCATTCAAAACATTATTTATTTCTAGGCTAATTTACAGCAAAAATGCATACAGAATTTAAAGGTTTCCAGATCAAAATCTAACTGTTGTTTACTAACCCTTCCACAATCTCAGCAATACTCCCGGGCCTCTGCTCATAGTCAATGCAATGCCTAATATGCAAAACTCCCTTACCTGAGGAAGTGGTTCAAAAAGGTATCCAATAGCCACAATTACCAACAGAACCATAATTGCAGAGAGTGCACCTGCAATCTGAAGGAAAAAAGCCAGAGATTATTTCTAAGTGTCCCCAAGGGGAAATATTACTGATTAGCTAATCCCTTGTGCTTTCAACAAGGCTGGTTGTTCAAATGACTTTTGATTCTTTCCATTCAGTTCACCCATTTTGCCTATCATGCTGCTTTCTATCCTGACCCAGTCTGGATTTGAAACATAGGAAACTCATTATTTCTTCTGGCCCAGGCAGAGAAATATAGCCATCTAGATAAGCTTAAGACTTCACTTTTGGAGCTCCAAAGAGTAAACTTGATTTGGCTCAGGATTTGGGTATTCTACATACCTGAGTTTTTCCACCAGTGCTCTCCTGGACAAGACTCCGAGACATTGAGCACGTGATTGGAAAGGTTTGGAAAAATGACCCCACAGAGTTGCATATTCCCAAGGCAATAAGTTCCTGTGTTAAACAGTAGAACAGAAAAAAGCCAAAGGCAATTATATCTAGCAATGGTACCAAGCTGGAACCATCCACAGACATTAACAACCACATCTTATTTACAGTGCTTTCCAGCAACTTCATTGTAGATAATAAGCAACCTCATTATAGCTTATACTTGCACTTCTCACACATGCACAAGCTGATGCATGTTAAGTCATTTGTTAAATAAAGTCTCTAAAGAAATGCTGGAGACATTTCCTATCCCTAAATGTTACACTGAAAACTAAAATGACAGCACTGTTTGTTTTAAGGATTTCTTCACCTTGGGGATAATTTGAATTTTAACCCTGAAGATACATAAAAAAATATTTTTTTATGCAAATATTCTTTGCTCCCCACCCTATGTGTTTAAAACCATGAGCAGCCCTGTCTGTGTTTCCATGAGTGGTAATCCATTGCTGTACATGAAAGAAGCAATGAGTGTCCACTGCTTCCTCAGGAAGATCCCACATGAGAACTGCTCCCATGAGTGAGGTCAGGGCTCCATCTACCTCAGTACTGCATTTCTGATGCCTAAGAAATTATTTGCTTGTAATGAAGCTTCCCCAGACTACTCTGCATCCTGCTATTTGTAAGTGAGTGATTTGTCATACATTTCCAATAGTTCTCAATGAGTTTTTCTTTGAGTTTGTACAATCCGTTTTGGATTCTTTAAACACTTGGATGCATTGCTACTGTGTCAAGGACTTTTACAGTTTAACACTCAGGTTAACTAGCGTCTGGCATCTCCTGAGGAAAAAACTTAGATGCTTAACTAGGGTCAGAGATGATTATGTTTAAGGTAAATAGAGCCAATTAAATTAACGCACTACAGATTTGTCCTCTTCTGTCTTCGGGTAACAGAGCACAATGACATGAAGGATGAGATTCACCTGACCAGATGTAAAACTCTGTAGGTAAACTTCGTTTACTCTCAGAAAAAGGCAATCATTTTGATAAGGGGGGGAACAGCTGATCTGTGCTGTGTCATATGTGTGCTCTAGGAGATGTGTTACAGCACAGGAACTCTGTCTCCCTTGACACCACAATGATATTGACTAATAATCCAGTTGAAGTATTGATTCTAAATTGTACAGGAAGGCGCGAGTAGGTGAGAAGGACATATAATTTCATTTTAGGGAGTCCTAAATACAGTCCTTATCACTCAAATCATGCTCAGAACGCTAAGTACAGACAGGGCCAATTGCTGTCCCAGAAAATGACAAGTTGCCCATTTGCAATGGGCAGGAATAAAAAGAAACTATAAAACATAAATGGAATTTTTAAACTCTAGACAAGAATTCTTTGACACATAAGGTACTGTATTTATCACATGGGACCTCTATGCTTTGCTCTATTACAGAAAGCAGAGAAAATGTAATTGCTCGTCAGGACAGTATGGCCAAGTAATGTCTGTCCCAAAAAATAAAATTAATGTGCATATCCAAGTATAGCAGAAGCAGGTTTCCCAAAATTAAGCTAAAAGTGAAATTTGTTATTTAAACACAGCCAGAAGAACTTAAACTAATTCCTGACCTTTAAATGTGTAGGCTGTCAAAAATCTGGCCTGATTCCACTATTGAAAAAACCTCAATTTTGCCAGTATCACACTCTCCTTCAACAATGTAACAAAGGTGCTACTGAGAATTTTTTACCTGATTCCCATCGATGGTGTATCCATGTTTAAGGGCAAAGATCTTGGCCATTGATACAGCCATTGAAAATCCAACTATTGCTATTGCTACTGCATCCCCAAGTATTGCTGGGATTAGCTGAACCTCAGGAACTGCTGGTGCACGTAACCTTGGAGATGAAATTAATATTTATAAATTAATATGAAAAGAACCATATGGAATATAGAAAAGGCAAAGTCTTAATAAGAATATATCATCCCTACCCTTGAGGAATATTCCCAACAACATTCACTTTGTATGACTCATTCAGATTCATTCCAGCTGAAACTGCTGTGCCAATAATGACCTAAAAATCCACAAACACATTTGTAAACATTATCTAAAAAGAGATAAAGCCACCTGAAGAGATATAAAGGTTAGCTGACTATGATTAATACACACAAGGGGTTACATTTATTTATCAATCAGTTTTCTGTGAGTTAGGGCCTAAAAAAAGCAGACAAAAAGGAGAAAGCATCATGACTTTCCATTCATCATGTCCAACTCATCCTGATTTTATAGTTTTTTTGTAAACATTTAAGTGGAACATGCTGTATGGTATGATATGAATCACTCAAATTCCCTTTACCTAAGCCAAGCTCAGGCAAAATAGTGTATTGGAAAAATTAAATGCAAAGACACTCCTGCCTGTGTGCACTGGCTTATTTGCATGTGCATAGCCTGTTACCTGTAAAGAGAACTGATGCAACAGCAAAGAAAGGAACACTGTTTTGCTATTGCCTATCAAAAAATACTCTATTATACCCTCTCCATCTCTCACCAGCATCCCTTTTCTTTCTTCCTTCTATCTAGATTGTGCCCATAGCTTCAATTATTCCCTTTATTGACTCCATTATGTGCAGGTTTTTTGAGAGCTGTGGTAATTCAAGAACTCATTCTTAAATCAAATCACTTTTAAAGGCAAAAGGTTGCCTAAGCTGTAGGCTTTGTGTGTATTATGATAGTCTGTTTTATACAGGTATTTTAGACTAGTTGTTTGAAACAGAATCAGTGCTGCAGCCAGTTATCAGTCTCAGAGAAAGGAAGACATATTTAGTCCTGATTATTCCTGCTCTTTCTGCTACTGCATTTCAAAAAGTGAGCAAGCCCTGCAGAACCTCTGAACAGGCATCTGTAAGCACCTTCCTTCAGGAAAGGGTTCTGAGCTCTTGGACTCCAAGTGGGAAATGCACCCAAGACACTCTGCATTGTCTTGCAGAAAATCAGTCAGATGCCCAAACTCCTGGATAGAGAGGGTTTTACAACACATATATATCTACACATTGCTATAGGGGACTGGAGATGTTTTAATTGCTTTTCAATTGTTCTTTGTGACTTTATGCTCTCCATATGGGCACTCCAGTTCTTAATTTTAAGAGAATCCAAACCTTCAATTGGATTAAGGCTCAAATGAATTATGTCCAATGAAAGTCACTCTCAAACTCAGTAAGACAAGAGAGAAAAGGAGATAGTTTCTACAGCTTTAGAATAGCTATATAATTTAGCCACAGAATTTCCCAGCTGGCTTACCACAATGATCTCCATAGGAATAGGAACTGGGAGCTTCTTCTTAAAACGGCGATTGATTGTCTTGCCAATCAGCAACAGAATAATGCACGTTAATCCAACAATCAATGCAGCAATATTGGTGGTTGTTATTTTTGAAAACACGGAAGCTAGGGTCTGTAATATCAGAAGCATCATAATTATTCTTAAGAAAATAGAATCTTCATGGAGATTTGCCACAAAAGAGCAAATTAGACATTGCTTTTCAGCTGTGGTTTCACTCTAAATTTATAACCACAGTGAACGAGGGCCTCACCAAAATACCCATTGTTCCTACAAAACACAGAAGACTTGAGTATCCCAGTGAGAGAAATGCACTTGAATCATTTACAATATCAGTGTTCCTTAAAGGGGGCAAAAATTTGGAGAAAAAACTTTGATGGGATAAAAAGCTTAAACTAAACCATGTCTTTCAACATTTTCACACATATTCCTCAGTGGCAGCTACCTGAAAGCAATAAATGCAAATTCCCTCTAATACCTTCAAATATTCTTTGGCAAGTCACATTTACTTAGAACTGAACAAACTATTCTAAAACAATAAAGCTGCCGATAGAATTATTGAGGTTGCCATAACAATATGGTTAAATAACAATGATCCTGCAAGGCTGCTGAACCAAATACCTTTTAATTGAAAATGCTTACTAAAAGGGTATTAGAAAAAAAAGACCTGCTGGAATACACAAGTTACCAGAGGGTAAATAATTCCCCATACTGATTATTCCTCCTTCTTCCACTGCATTAAAATAAATAAATAACCTCTGGAGAGGCCTTTGAAAGAAGACAAACATACTCTTCCTTATGCAGATTGAAAACTGCAACAACTGTCAGGATGTTATACATTCAAGATATCCTGGTAGTATGCATCTTGAATTTATATCTTCCCTTCTATTTGTTTGGCAATTGGTATGACTGGCTCCCAGTTTAGTGAACTGAACAGCAAATTTTGGAATTAATCATTAATGCAGACTTGTTTGCAAAAGGTTTGTTATATCTAAACAAACATACAAGAAGATTCCCACAACGTATTTTCTATAGCCTACATGTAGATGAAATCCTGAATCTTCATGATTGCTGAGCCATCAATCTGCTCAAAAGCTTAGGTTTTCACAGACATCTGAGCTCTTCCCTTTTCTTCCACTTAAGAGTGCAAAGATTCTGAGTAACATGTCCTAGCTTTGCTGAACATGTCTAATTTACAGTGAAACATTTCAGGAGCACGTTTTCCCCTAAAGCACAAGAGATTTGCTTCAATGAACAATATCTGTTCATTTTACAAAACTACCAGAATCTGCCCATCTCAGACTGTGTGGATCTATCAAGTTCCACTTGGGCTTCACTTTCAGATATTCATATATTGCTATGGCATTTAAAGACCCCCATACCCAGTGTTCAATACTGAAGATTATTCTGCTTAGTACTAAATAATACATAAAACCAGGAAAAAGCTTAGGAACTAGATCTAGACACACACAATTTGCATGTTTAGTAGGTGTAGTTACTCACATATACAAGTGACAGGGGTCCACTGTACCGGCTGGTCTGGATGCCAAGGAGATACTTTAATTGGGAAACAAAGACATGAACTGCAGCTGCAGTGGTAAATCCTCGCACCAGAGGCTCTGTTAGATAGATGGCCACAAATCCAAATCGAAGGAAACCTAAACACAACTAATGAAAAAGAGAAGTGTCAAGCATTTGACTTCCACTATAGTCTGGATATAGCACACCCCTCTCTCCTTTTCTCAATGCCCAAGCCAGACCAGACAATCCTGAACTTGGCTTTTCTAAAGCCACAGTTCAGTAAGCAGCCATCAGTGCACTCAATCTTCCCTGCCACTGGCAGGTCCAGTGTGAGATATGGGTATGTATGTATGCATTGTTTGTATGCATTTATGGATGGATTAGAGAACAACAGTTGAGTTTTTCTGATGGGATAGGAAAAAATGAAAAGGGGGAAGATCCCTTTTTTTCCCAGTCCAGCTAAGATGCCAGATGAAGCCCTGCCTCCAATGCATCCATCCCCAGTTAGGGGGCTGCCATACAGCAGTCTGTGTCCTACATGGAGCAGTGCAGAAGCACAAGTCTGGTTACAGGGGATCTACCATGATCCAGCACCCCCTGCAAGGCCAGCAGCAGCAGCTGCCCTTACAGCAAACTGTGAGCACATACCTGGATAAGTCCTGAAAGAAAGGCAAGAGCCACAGCTACCTGCACCCTCTTGGTATCCCTAGCACTGTAATATTCAAGGACATCTGTAATATTAGTAGAATTAGACTCCAGAGAAATAATTTCATCAGGCACTTCTCTCACAGCAACGCCACCAATCATCATACTAACCACAGCAAAAGTGCCTGAAATAAGAAGGAAAGTAATTGCTTAAAATCCTGGCAAGATTTTTTTTAGGAGTGGTTCTTATTGAAATACGTAGAATTAAACTAAAATAAGAGTTTTCTACCTTAATAATGTATTTTTAGTTCCCAAATCTGCTCCAGTACTCAGTACTATTAAAGCACTTAGATGGTGAACATACACCTCTGCAGTAGGTAAACACCATCATTTTTTTTCTATCTCAGTTCCTATTTTGCAAATTGAAAATTTATCCTGGCCACACAGACAGCCGACTGCAGCAATGAAATCACAGTTCAGGAGTTTGCAGCACACATTTCTAGATCTCATCTGATACAAGATGCTCTTCTACTGCTTTCTAAGTAAAATGGATAGACTAACAATAAAAAGTACTGGTTACGTTCCAAACATTTCTGTTTCTCCTATGCACTTAAATTTGAATTTATGGAAAACAACTACACTTTCTATTTATCCAGTTTTTTTTTTATAGCTTTATTAAACACACACACACATACAGACAGACTTTCAGATATCCATACAGATATACCTATTGATATGTGCCTGGAGGTTCCAAAAAAAGTATATAGAAAAACAGGATAAAATGAAGAATATAGGCCAAATACTGGGGGAACAGCCGCCAGCAAAGCATAGGCCAAACCTAGAAAACAGACACAAATATGTATGTTAAGTAAACAACAAAAATAAACCATCTTAAGCAATGGGATTTAAGCCTACTAAAACTGAACATGCCTAATAGGAAATCTAGAGACTTGTCCTGGGTTTAATGAACAGGAGATTTTGCAGTGAATAGTTTTTAAAATGTATAATACTCTAGAAGGGTTGAGTCAGGAAACCAAAGTCTCTAATTACAGGCACTGCAGGTGTGTGTGTGTGTGTGTGTGTGTGTATGTACACTTGTTCACCTGTTTCACCTTTGTGGGTGGAAACACTCCTTAATGGCCACCAAATGCCTCTAGTTGCTTTTGTTTTTATCTACAGAAGAATATAGTTAGAAACAGCCAAACCCTCATAACAAGTGGGACACATTTGACTTTCTCTTCCTTTTCTGATTAGACATGGTGTTCATGGCAATCTATAACTGGCTAAACACTTTTCTCCTTCCTCACCCCAGAATGACTGGGATGATGTAATAGTTTAAGTTTCCACAAAACATGCTTCAAAATGTAAAATAAGCAGAGAAAAATTTCTGACAATCTGTAATGTCACAGAGCTTATACAGTCTAGTATTCTTCCCAAAAACAAGGTACTTTTTGTCATTAAGCCCTGTCCAGTTCCATGCAGTGTAATGCAATCCACATCATTCCTAACACAACTCTGGAGCTGTGGGGAGAACAGCTCTAAGGGACACCAGGGAACAACTTCTCCCACCCTCTGTGTGACTCAGAGTGTGCTTATCATGGGACCAGGCTCACAAGAAAGTGGTGTACACCATGTGATATGGCACATAACTGTCCCAAGCAGTTCCAGCCAAAACAATAGCTCTACACGGCTTGTGCTAATGAGAATTGACACCAGAACAGAACAAATGGGCCTCAGGGAGAAAACACTGTACCCTGGCTTGGCTTGGTTCTGCACTCTCACAAGTGCAGGCTGGTAACACCTGTGTGTTCTTGCCATGCTTGGGCAGACTGGTCCAAGTGAGGGGTAAAAATCTCAATGGGCCAGTGCAAATTCCAAACAGAAGCAATGGTTCACCCACCAGTGATACTCAAAACACCTCTCCCTAATAATTTAAACATCACATTACAAAAAAATGGGCTAAACCAAAGGGATCTTCTGTGCTATCCAAGTGCTCTTGTGCACTGTAGTAAGTCACAGGGCCTTGTTCTAACCCTAAGCAGTACCTGAGTCCTAGCCAAAAATTCATATTCTCACCAAAACTGGACTGATGGTATCGTTTATTCTCTTGCTCAAATAAGCATTTCATCAAGTACTTGTGAAACTCATCCCACATATATTCTCTCACCCAAGGGGTACATCTCCTGACATCAGCAAATACCCTGTATTGTAACAGCCTGGCCTTTAATATGATGATGAACTTCACAGTACAAGTAACCAAAACTGAAAATCAGTGTTCAAAACTGGGAGGGTGGGTCTATGTGAAGCTCCTGATCTGAATACCCTTTTATTCCTTTCCATTTGTACTGGCATTTTTAGACACTGTCAGTGCCAAGGAAATAAAGAGATATTGACTTGATAAGAGGCCATGACTTAAACACCGTGGTCATTGTAGTTCTGCCTAGAATGATTCCCAAACTTCTTTGAACTCACACTTGCTATAATTACATCCATTCCAGAAAAATAAAAGTTCAACTTTTGTGTTTTTAGAAAGGGAAGGATTAGGAGCAGTTTAAGGGCATGTTTACAGTCACCAAATGAATAGTGTTTACTTTAAAAGGGAGCCAAAACATTAAGTATAAAGTTCACTGCTGACCACTTAAATTTTAGTGTTCAGGTCACGACATAAATTATATTTCAGTATACAACTGGCAATGTTTGTGTCTAGTATATGACAGATATGCCTGAGAGTTAACCACATTAGCTATCAGTTGAAGATAAGTTGATGCTTCCACGTGTGGAAGAAAAAATTACCTTAATCATAAAACTTACACAAGACCAGGAAGACACAAAAATTAAGAAATTACCTGCACAGACTAAGTTAGGGTATTTAATTATTTTAATGGGTTACCACCTACTAGAATCTTGGATTTACAGATGAATTTTTCAGACCTGCTTCAGCCTAAAGTGGAACAAGTGAGGTGCAAATATGAACTAAGTCAACACAGAAGTAAATCTATATATACTTAATTACAACACCCTCTGGACAAGGCTCTGCACAAATCAAAGAATTTCCTTGACTCCGAGACCTCCCAGAAAAATCTACTGAGACTATGGCAGGTAGTGAAGTTGTTGTGTATGGTAGTGGGCAC
This sequence comes from Sturnus vulgaris, assembly GCF_052056855.1. NCBI lineage: Eukaryota > Metazoa > Chordata > Aves > Passeriformes > Sturnidae > Sturnus > Sturnus vulgaris. The sequence goes on along the minus strand of NC_142247.1, from coordinate 62,466,320 downwards.
CCTGTATTGATATTTCTGGGCAAGTGCTGCTGCTTTCTAACCTCCTGAACACTTCTGAAACTGCTAATAGTAAGTGCCAGACTAAACAAAAGATTGTGCTGATCCATTCATCAGGAGCTGAACAGAACAGTGAATACTGGCTTTCTCTGTCTTCCAGAGCCTGCTCCTGCTTCAGGACTGGGCTCCACTTAGGGTGACACTTCCAAGTAATTTAATAGAAATTTCCACAGATTTTCAGTCTTGTTACAGATGGTACTTTTGATTTATTTCCACCACATAAATCACTGCCTGCTACTATGGTTCCAGCATAAGCTGGTGACTTCTAGCCTTAGGGATCGGTCTTTGAATCCTTGCATGTTCTTTGGTTCAATTTAGTTTGGTTACTTTATCCCAGTTGCTCTCTGAAACATAATGTCTATATGTCTGTTAGATACTGCTACCCTCAGTAGGAAATTTGCCATGACTTTCAGGACGATGAGATCAGTAAACAATATGGCACATTCAGCAAAAGTTTAGACATGCACTTAAACTGAAAAGCTGGTCTGCCATTGAGAGCTGTGAATACTGATTAGAAAGGGAGCTTTTTTTCTGAGTTTGGTGCATATCACTGACTTGCAGTTTTAAGGGAATCACTATTCTGGGCTGGTCTGCAGCATCCATGCTGATCTCCACACAGAGCCACGAAATACACATCCTGTTCTCAGGAGCACCTATTTCAGGATGCCAAACATTGCCATAAAAGCACACAGAGAAAAAACAAGGAAGAAATAATTAAATATAGAGGTACACTGACCTTGAGGAAGCTGCATGATTCCAGTGCTTATACCTGAGATAATGTCTCCCAATAAGTATTCCTTCACTGGGTAACGAGGAAGCCATTTTAAAATTGGTAAGAAACTGTAAAGATGAGACTTGGCTTTCTTAGAAGAACAACTGGAAATACAAAGAAAGTTAGACACTAGCAGGGGACAAACAGGTTGCAAAAATTCTTTCATCATTATACAAGAAAACAGCTCCTTTACAGGTAGGCTCAGACTCCTGATGACAATACTTTCTGGACATGCTTAAGCACAAACAACTATGCCTCCAGTTAATTTAGCCCTTAATCACATGATAGTGCTGTTCACAAACCTTAGGGGACTGGAGAAGAGAACAAAAGTCTTGTGAGCCTGGAGGTCAGTGGGAAGTAAAACTGTTACTGTGCACAACACCTTCAGCTGAGATCATTCCTAGTAACAATCCCCTGAGCATAACTTGCTTTCTGATAGTGGTTTTCATTCATCAGAGTACTTTGCAGTGCTTTTTCCCATTTACTAATTCCATGCTTTATACTTTTTTGATTATAACATTATATATTACTGTGCTTTAAAAACACCAAATCTATTAATTTAACCAGTACTTATTACTATCACTGCTAGTACTGATAGATCCACTTTCAGGCTATTTGAGAGCATAACCCTTCTTCACCTGAAGGCACTGAAGCCAGCAGCACTAACTCTTGTGGCTCTTAGCAGAGCTATGAACCTTTTGAAACCCTGACTCATAACAAATGAATAGAGCCAGGAAACACAGATCTCTATCCAGTACTGCCTTACATCATACCTTGATTGTACTGTGGTAAGTTTAACCTTAGTTAAAAATGTAACACAGGGATTATACAAATGCTTTTCTGTGTAGGGGAATTACAAGAGAATTGCAGAGATTTGTTAGTTTTTCTGAATTGCACAGTGAATAAGCTTGTTGCTACAAGTGAGAGAGTCATCCACACTTCTCCATGGTTAAGTAGACTGTATCACAAGAAGGAGGATTTTGATCCACTTTTCTTAAATTCAGGACAGATTAAGTTTTCTGAGGTAGAATTAAGTGTCTTTACCATTGAAGTCATTCCATAAAACAAAGCAAATCTCCAAATGTCAATCATGGGAACAGGAATATGTTATAGAAAAGCAATTCTGTTGTCCTGCAGAGCAAGGTTTGAGAAAGAAATGGGAAAAGCTCTGCAAATGAAGCATGGATAAACATAAAGCTAATGAGAACTTAACTAGAACTTAAATTCCCTGGTACCACAGACCAAGAGAAGCACAGTTAAAAAAATTTCATGTCTATCTAGCTGATTCCAAGGCAGTTAATTAAAAGCTAGACAATGCCTTTAGTAAGTTCTTATTAGACTAATAATTTAGATTACACAGCTATCACACATCTCCCTTCTTCTGTGAAAGGATCACATGAAGCACAAATTTGGCCATAAGTATTTCCACATAAAAAGGAAAGATATTTTTCTGGGTCTTATGAATTCATGTCACGTGATTTGACTAATACTTCACATTCCTATGCTGCACATTTTCCTTTTGCACTTTGATGAAGGCAATTCAACTAATTTATCCAATATTTTCTACTATAGTTATAAGTTAACATTAAAAGCACATACACAGTTTCTTCCCAGTCTTGCTGAATAGTCAGAGTAGAATTAGTGGTTTTATCTCTTAGGTTTCTTTGAAGAGATTACCAGCTAAATGCATGAATCAATTAAGAATTATAATATTTCTAACCAGTAAAACAAAGACAAAAAAAACCCTACCGACAAGAATGTGCAATCTTCTGCCCTAAAGTCTGAGGGGTTCTCTGTCGCCTGTGCAGCTGTCCTTGCAGGAGCTCCTGGTTATATATTGGTCTCTGCACACAGTATCTCTGGGTTTGCTCAAGACATGCTTCTTGTTCTTGAGTATGTTCCATAGTTGATCTCACAGAGCAGCAGTGAAGGAGGAACAGTTCCACAGTTTCCACCGAAAAACCTGGTTGCAGACAAAATAAGTTTGGTTTCCTTTTAAACCTCAGATTTGGCATTTCCTTTCAAATAATGTATTTTGACAAGCTAGAGACAAGAACTGTGATTGCAGTCTAATTAAATAGTCTCTAACAGCAGTAAGAAAGTAAATCACACTCAGTCTTTAGTATATGCAAGCTATTAATTTCTGCTTCTCTTGTGTAATGAAAGCTTTTGCATTAATTACTTTGTAGATAAGAGCTGAAACGAACTTAGAAGGTTGTATTCATGCTTATCAGGATTTTCCCTCAGCTTTTAAAGAATATGGCACTGTAGGAGGGAGATTCCTTTAGTGCTGAGTTACTCCCTGCTTACTCACAAACTGGCATGTCCATTTTCAAAAGATAGAACTCTGATTTTGACACTGACAAACCCACTTCTTTTTTCCAGACTGTCAGTTGCTTCCTGCATCCATCCACCTGCTTTCCTCTCTGTTTCAGAAGCTTCTTTTTCCAAACAACATCTCAAGGATAAACAATTCACTACTTTAAAACAGTTATTATTTCAGTGGATATGCCACTTACTGCTATTCTCAATCTGCACTGACTAAAACAGGAATCGGGAGATGTGCCCAGTTTTAAAACCAGCCAGAATGTTTGTAAAGTTTTATTTGTCTGTCTGATTCAGTGCCACAAACATCTTAACATGTTTAAAAGACATCCTGCTAATTCCATTGCCCTATGTTTGCTGCTTTCAGAAATACCAGGCAAGAAACACAGCTCCCAATTCTGAGCAAAGTGACAGGACTGCTATGCTGTTAGGCAGAGATGCTGGCTAGTGCCACATTTGATGACAGAACGTGAGTGCAGTGGGAAACAGACCCATCATTGTGAACAAGGCCTTGGGCTCAAGTCCAGCAAGTCACTTAAGCATGTGTTTGCCTTCAACCAAGGGTGCTAACCCAGGGGTGTTCCCGTTTTTAGCTGTACATCAATACTTTTCTGGGAAAGGGTTACCACGCAGAAATTAAACAAATTGCTACTTAAACACTCAGACAAAGCTTACCATGATTGGACCAACATTCTGATTCAGCAAATACAGTCAGACCATCAGGAAAATACCAATATTGCTATCTATGCCTTCACTCTGACGAAAGTACTGGAATTTTCCACTCAGGTCTTGGTAGTCTCTACAACAGGGAGGTTGTAATCTATGATCCTCAGAAGTCCATTCAAGCCTCAACCATTCTGGGATCCATAATGGTCCCTTATGTCATTATTCACATAGAATCTATCTTTTCCAGTAATTAATTGATGTGTTCTGGCAACATTTGCCTTATCTACAAATTAAGAAGCAATTTTAATCAGTCCTAAACAGAAAATCCACTCAAATTAGAACAGAAACTGCAGCTGCACGCAAAAGACACAAACCAAATCAGTTCAATGACTTGGTTTTGGCCAAACTTCTCCAATAAAATGAGAATGCAATATCAAATCTATTTCATCCAAGGTTTTAAAACCATGCACCCTGCCTTTTTTCTGCCACACAGGACAGAACACAAGACAGTGCCCACTAACCTCAAAAAATTCAGGTCCTGAATTTCTACCTTTTAGTTTGTTCAGCTTCAAGTAAATTGGTTAATATATGGAAGAGTCACATGAGCTTGCAATGTAAATCTAGACCTGGACAGGTCTGGAGATCTCCAGTTCTGTACACATGCTCCAGCTCTTCCAGGTACTATGAGCATATAGAGAACAGCACAAGTTCCATCCTGCCTCTGTTTTTCATGGTAAAATAAATGATACAAATGGAGTATTTGCCTAACTGAACAAGGCCCAACTCTAAATCAGTTACCAGATCATGGCAAGTGTTAGTTTGGAATACTACCAGAGGTCACAACCCAAGTTTACCATCATTCAGTCTGAAGGTTTTCAAACTGTAGATTGAAACTTTCTGATTCTGTTAGAATAAGGAAGTTACAGTGAACTGAATCATAAGAACCAGCTAAAACAAAAGTAACTTGAGGGAGGATACAATAGGATCTTGTCTTCCCTTGACAGTGGATACAAGAACATGGAAAACAAATCCCATGTTATTAAAAGAGATCCTAAATCTACCTAAAACTACTGCTGAATATATCACATTCCATTTTTTCCATGTCACCAACTTCATCTTAACAGCCCTGCATAAGCATGTTCCCCGATGGCAACCTAAAATACTAAGATGTAGATAATGCAGTAACAATTAAAGTCTTTAGTATCATCCCTCTCTTTTGCAAATGTACACAGAGACCAAGATCGAGATGCTTGTCTTTACAAGAGATGACACACATTGTCCACAGAGTAGCAAAATAGTAACATTCCACGGCTGGTTCAACTGTCTCTCCAAGAGTTTGCCATCTGACAAACTGCCAACACAGCCATCCAAGGCTCTGAAACTGAGTCTTGCCCTTCACTCCCAGAATGCACGAAGAAGAACAAAGGCAAGGTACAGCCATTTTCATGAAAAGAAAGCTTACTGCTATGATTTATGAAAACTCCAGAGGAAGAGAAAGGTAATGGTGGATAGTGGAATACTGCTCTCCAACAACCTTTGAACTTCATGGCAAGAATAAAGTTAAAAAGCTGTAAGAAACACTGTCATTAATCTTATCAGCCAGATAAGAGTTGAGTTGAAGTAGTTAAAACCTGTATGCAAAAGACTTAAGACTTGGCAAATCTTTATCTGACTGATAAAGGCCGGTCTTACGTCTTTACTGCTATTATCAAATTGTAGGTGTTAAAGAAAAAAAAAAAAGTGAATTTATAACACTATCATTAATAAATTAGCACTTTCTCTTCCCAATCTTAGCTGACAAAGGAGGTCTGTCAAGCCATCTGCACTAATTCTCGTAGAGGACAATAATTTTTGATCCAAATCACATAAACCATAAAATTTATAGGGATAGAGATTTGACTGCTGTTCCTTAGATTCCAAATACAACTATGTGGAGAAAAAAAGCAAGAAGCTTGGAGACATTAAGAATGGTGCAGCTTGTGACTCTTGCAGCTTTAATAGGCACTTTTCCTCCTTACATGTGTATATAACCTGAATGTGTCTAAACTACCTAAGGAAATGGGGGAATCAACAGCAAATCCATTGTTTTGCCTGTTTTAAAAGAGTAAAATCCCTTTCTTTTGGAAGCTGAGCACAAATTGCTATAAGTAGCAAAAAAGCATAGGTGGACAGTACTAGTACTGTGTTACAGTGTTCCTCTGCTTGAGAATTTCAAGTTTGATCAGGAACTAAAAAGACTACAAAATATTTTGTGTCTTCAAGCTTACAATTACAGGTGACTGCCATCAGCCAACGAGCTGGTGGAAGTACTGCCACCCTATGTAAAATATGTTCTCCCAAATGCACGTTGAAAAGCACAGCTACCGTAAGGTCTGTTCCTACTGTCTGAAGAGGCGAGACAAAACCAGGTGATTTCAGGAACCACATAATGGCTCATTTTTTTCCTTCCTCTCTGGTCTCATTCCCCAGTGACCTACGCCCTTCCACTTTTACCCTGAGTGACATGTACAAAGTTGCTTTTAATATAAGTACAAAGGTGTAAAATGACTGGGTGGAGTCATAACGAATTTGTTCTCCTGGTTTTATTGGACTGTTATCGTCATTCTCATTCCTCCTCCACTACTCCCATTAACTCCACTAACAACTAGATTTTTTAAACCTGAAGCCTTTATGTAAAACTTCATAAATTTAGAAGAAACTTGTGAAACAAAAAAAAAAATAATTTCCTTGTGCAGGTCCTAATCTAAGAAATGCACTCCAGGAGTCAACTTCTGGGAAAAATATAAATCAAGACCTTAAATTTCTATATAGCTTTTAGACAAGCAAAATTTCCACTTTATTTATTAGAAAGGTGAGATGATTAGATGAACTGTTTGGTTATGTGATAAAAGCTTTTCCACACACCTATAGTATCACTCAGCACCACAGCAGGATGGAAAACCTGGATAATACCCTGGTGAGCTACTGCCTGGGCCACCACATGAGCCATCAGCCTATCAAAAGCTCATTGCCACCAGTCCACAGTAGTATGCAAGGGTCACGTATGGGACTCTGGAAGTCTCTGCCAGCTCTGGGTGTGAAAAGCATCTGCCCATCTCTAAGAGTAAGAGCACTCAGGGGCAGCAAAAGGGGTCTTAGGAAGCCCTAGCCAGTCACACACATGCACAAGGGATGGTCTGGTCTGTACCAACAGTGGGGCTATGGCCTTGAGGGCTCATATTTCCAGCTCAGCTGGGGAGATTGGGATGAAGGAGCTACCAGGCAGACTGTGTGAGCCTGTGTGCTGGAGGGATCCACCTTGCAGGTGGGCGATGATCTCCACATATGTACATACACCCTCAGTACCAGAGCTCCCTCCTGCTTAGAGAGCAGAGGGGATGAAGCTGTCGGTGCTGCCTCTGATACACGCGACTTGCTGGGTACAAATGTAAGCACGTTGTGTATGTGTGCTTATGGGAAACACAGCTTCAGCCTCCGTACTGGGTTGGATCTGGGGATATGGAGCAGCAGCAGCAGCCCCACCTTCCTCTGGCTCTTTAATTCAGTATGATAGATTTTCCTCTAAGCAACCTATCTTAGCCACTGAAAAGAACATAATAATAACACTGAGCATAAAGATCCTTCTCTCAAAACGGTTAAAAAATTAGGCATATACATATATATAAAAAAAAAGTATGTAACTGGTAAAAGGAAATTTATATTTCATGTTCCTTGCCAAAAAATACTTAAGTCCCCAAAGGTTTGCTCCATGGACTAATGAATTCATTAGTGTCTTAACAGTATCTCTTACCAACCAGCAATCTTATGTTTATTTTCATCAACAGAATATTTTAGGAACCTGTTATGATAATTGATCTGTTTAATCTATTCCACGTAAGATAAACACCTGGAGCACTTTGAGCAGCAGAACATTGGTGTCCTTCCCTCTGAGATATAGATAAGAGATGGCTTCTGTTTCTAGTGTAAACACATTGATGACCATGAGATCCCATGGCAATATGATCATTCTTATTCCCATTTTTTGCAACTTCAGTGACCTTGGATCCTAATCTGCCATCCTCTTTCCCTTTGCCAAAAGTAGTAGCTAGTGATAATGGAATCAGTAAGTCAATCAGAACGGTACCATGGCTGATGACTCCTTTGCTGTGCTTAAGTCAACTGATAAGGACATACACCACCTCAGAGACAGGTAATCATTAGCCAGCTTCATTTTCCAGAGAAAATCTACTGTCAAAAACTTTCCTGGAGCAGTTTTCATCATTAAGCTCCAGTTGATCAGAGGAGATAACATAAATCAAGATCACGCATACACGCCAAACTAAGCCAGAATAACTTCTTTACTTCTTGTGATCTCAGTGCACCAATGACCTCCAGCAGCTGGTTCATTTTTTCAGGCAAAGTGGAACATGCAGACAGCAAACAAGTGTCTGTGCAGAAAGAAATTACTTCATTCTACACTTTATTTATACTACAGTGTATTCTACACTGATACACTTCCCTCTGCAGAGAAGCCACCAAAAGAATTCTCTCTGTGCCTGCTTCATCAACTCTTTACACACATCACTACCCTCTCAAGTGCTGCAACAAGTTAAAATTAAACAACAAAAATAATTTCAGTCATCGTGTTTACAGTGCAAACCTCTCAAGTCACAGAGGAAACTGAAGGATACTAAAACAGTGTGGTCAGAAGAAGAAATGACTGGGGTGTAGAGAGGGAAGAAGTTTTAGAATGTAATTAAAATTTATATTCCAGTTTCACTCCTGAAAACACGGCATAAAGTAACTACATTACTTAAATAACACGAAGTTTTGAAAAGTCTTCAAGGATCTTCTACAAAGCTCCCTTTCTAGCACCTTCTGAAAGGATCTGTTCCTCTGCAAAACAGTCTACAGCCACTGCCATGCTTGAATAAATTCCTGAAGAACTGATGCTAGTGAAAGGTAATACAGCATAAGGCAGCCACTCCTTGGGAAAGTAGTAGTGCTAACTATTTCTCAAAGCTGCAACTCTCTTCCTGATAGTTCTGAGAACTTCCCTATTATCCATGTTAGGATCTGCAAACATTTCTTGGAAGCTACTTTATAAAACACATTTTCTGTTTTTTTTTCATTCTGCACTAGGTATCAAATAAAATTCTACATGAGCAGTGAGGAGAGCATGACTTATGACAGATTCTGTCCCCATTTAAGCAACTCTTGCTTGGCTAAGATGTTATCAAAACAATAGCATTCTCCTGTCTCCTGTGTACTTGAGTGTTGCTTCATGATTTGAAGGTCAGTGCCAGACAGTGGGAATAACCTTCCTCAACTTTTTGAGGAATTAACTTCCTCAGTTTTGATGCCACATTTACATCTAAAGGCCATGAGTGCACAGGAAACACAGGCCAACACTGCTTTTGCTTGAAATATTTTAAAATACACTGTAAGCCAAGGATGTGTAGAGAAGTTTCTCAAATAAGTATTTCACAGCAAACCCATGCTTTATTTGCAGCTCACCTTATGGCTTCATATTTCTTTGATGGCTGATGAAATTTTAATGTGAGACAGCCCCATGTCTGTTCTTAACTGCACAAACAAAAAGACCAACCCTCACAGAGCTGAAAACTTCTCCAAATAACCCTTCAAGAGTGGTTGGCAGAACAACCTTGCCTGAATGGATTCTTGCAACAGCTGCACTAGAACAGGGTGTCTTGATGAAGAAACTGGAAGAGCAAGAAGGGTATCTGGGCTGAGGATCATCAAATGACACGAAGAAAGGTTCATTGAGTAATTTTCTGATGATTTCTTCTTGCAAGAACCTTTTTTTCTTTCTCAGGAACACATACGCAAAAGAAGCAAACGTCACCAGAAAGCAGGGAAAAAATAAAATCAGACACACTACAACTGTAGTTAGGCTCAGGTCATCTGTTCAGCTATATGGCTATAAATGAAGTACCAAAAAAAGATCATATATATTGATTTTAAACATGACACTAGCAAAGAAATAAAACTGGAATCATATGATACAGAACTGAAAACAAGTAAACAACAAGTACAATGCAAAATTCCAAAAAGAAAAATGCAATGAACCAGAGATAGTAGATAAAGAAACAGTAAACCTGAAAGAAATTGTGAGGGCTTAGAAAACAATGTTATGTCAAAGCTGTGAAGCTGGGGCAGGATCCTGGTAAAGCAGGATATGCAGGATTAGGTGCTGACCATGCTGAAGTGGTAAATGAACTCAGTAAAGTTTTCTCTGGGAAAGGACTTGAACTATGTTATGCTATAAAGTTAAGGTAGCAGCAGCAAAACTTCTGTATTTAGAGAAGACATTACAGGTGCCCATATCTGTGAAAGATCTGTAGTTTTGCTCCTGATGTGACTTTCATCTTCATCACACATCTGACTTGTGTGAGCTTAGCAAACCTCTGTGAGAACAGGAACGGGCAGCTTCCTGTGGGCACCTCTGAGTAGCAATCCAAGTTTTCTCCTGCATAGGGTATGGATTTTTAAATTCTATTCCATGAAAACTAGGTAGAAATTTTGTAAACCTTAATCAGTTCAATCCTTAATTGAGCTTAATTGATCTGTCCTTACTAGACTGAACTTCAACAAAGATGTTTCAAACTACAGACACACTGCAATCTTTGATTTGGATTGGAAAATTCTGTCTGTGTCTTAGAATCACGGAATGGTGGAAAAGACCTTCAAAACCACCTCATTCCAACCCCCTGCCATGGGTAGGGATACCTTCCACTCGACCAGGTTGCTCAAAGCCCCACCCAACATGGGATGAAAGGTTTTCTGAGGAGTTCTCAAATCTCAGCCCTGCCTCAGAACCTAATTTCCATAAAATAAATTAAAAGGAGGAATTTGATCTTTGCTCTAGCCCAGTCTATGAGTCAGAATCTCAGATTTTCAGTTAACAGATTAAAATCTATTAATTAGCTAACCCACACCTTCCCCAATAACCACAAGAATACAAGAACACAAACAGAATTGGAGGTACAAAATTGTATGCAACAATAAAAGCAGAGCAGTAAAACTTGATCCTCTGTCTGGGCAAGACCAGTAAGTTTTCAGTGAAGGCTGGAGAAAAAAAGATTCTTCCCAGGCAGTAAAAATACAGATTGTCAAAAACCTCCCAGGAAGGCAATCACACTCTTGTTTGTCATATGGAAGGCTTTCCCAGCTTGCTACTGCACAAATAAAATAAATAGTTAATGCAACATTTTGAGAAGAGTAGTCCAAGTTCCTGCATAGACCAGTGGTTCATATATGTACTCTTATAATCATAAATAAAAATCTAAATCCTATCAATGCAACTGACCTGCAAAACTCATCCAACTGTCTACACAAATTTACAGCCATATCTTCAAACCACGGAAATACCTGACATTGTCAGTTTGTGCATAGCTTTCACATTGCCTGGGCACACGGTAAATAACAACAAGACCTGCACTCTGCTGCTGCTTATACGTCTGAAGAGCCAAAAGTTACAGATAAGTGGTCATAAAATAACAGCAATGGCAAGTCTTGTAGCCATATACAGAAATATGACCAAGAAGGACTATCAAGAAACACTGTCTAGCAGGACAACATACTGCTGCCTAACAGATGTAGGGAAAGAAACATCTGAATAACGATGGTGTTTAACTCATTAAAGTTAACTGGGAAATCAATAGGCTAAACAGAGCTTGAGAGTTTTAGATTCAGCATGGTTTTCTTGTATTAAAGTTACAGGTTACGAAACAATCAGATAGAAAAAAAAACAGAAAAGAAAGCTTTAGAAAACCAGATCTTACAGAAAAAGTACAGCAGCAATAAAATAGAAAAAAAATAGCAGCCAGCAGTTCATTGGCCAGAGACCAAGAGAGGCAGAGAAGCTCAAAGGACTCTGCTTTTCTGAGCAACTCAGTGGCTGCACAGAAGTCTTGGTTACATTTACAGAGGCTATAGCTGCAATTCAAATTAATAGTAGCTCAAGATAATACTGGTCTGTCTATACTATAACAGTCAAAGCAGATAAACATATGCTCAGTTCTTCTTTCTCAAATTATTAGCAAAGAGCAACAGTGTGACAGCCATGTGCAAAATCTGTGCCTGTTTTCCATGATTTTAGCCTCACACTAAATAAGAACATGCGGTTTTTAAATATTTAAGTTCTAAAACCACTGAATTTCTGGGGACAGGCTACTATACCCATGAAAAGCTGTGTGCTAAAGATATTATTTGAACCACAGAATTGGACTAAAAAATCCAAACAAAAGGCAAGATGCAATGGCTGCTCAGTGCTCCAAGTTGTAAGATCTGATGGCTGAATCCAATAGAGCATTTTAGTAAGTATTCAGCTTAGAAAACAGGGCTCTGTTTGTGCCAGAGGCTAAAAACATCATTTCTTAGGCCTTTCACCTAGATCCTGCTCAATCATCTGTACTTTTTAAAATTATATCAGCCTTTAAGCAAACTGTTACCCTGCACACAGAGTTTGTATAGTATGAGCAAAAAAAGCACATCAGCTCTGAACACACTACTTAGAGGAAATAAAGTTTAGAACTCAAGCATGGATGCAGCAGCAGGCCTGTATCTTACTGGACTTAGAATTTTTCTTTACTGAAATCTGATTCTGAATACAACTTAATATCGCCCCAACTCCCGACATAAACATATCTTTAAATGCAATGAAGCTTTTAGAATGGGACTGACGAGTTAAATACCCTCAAGCCTATACAAGGGAGTAAATGCTATTGCAAATTAATATGCTTTATCAGCTGCCAACAGCAGCTCTGCATGTGTCGAACTCCATTCTCTTCCTATACCTTTCCCACACTACATTTCAGAGATGTTTCACAATATCGTGAAAGACTATTAACAAAACACTTCAGTTTGGAAATACTGCTAAATGCAGAACTGAAACATCTATTGTGTCTTAGGAAGGCTTAGGACTGTCAGAAACCACGTGTTTCAAAGTGTGATTACTGTCCATTGAGGAAGGCAAGTAAGAGGTGATTCCCACAAAGTTAATTCAGTGCAAGCCACCCGTGCGTGCTTGCTTCTGAAACAGCAAATTACCTTCGCTTTTCTATTTCTACAGCAGCAGTAAAGCAGCATCCTACTTAGGAAAATTCTGTAATGTAAATCAAGACACCTGTTAACCTAAAATACCTGTTACTGCACATTTAGTAAGAGATATTTTTAAAGTTTGTTTGCAGATTTTAGTCTTCCTTCGGAAAAACTCCAGCCAAAATATTCCAGTGCCCAGACCCTTGGTGTCAGTCATCGACATAGAAAGCAATGCTGTGCAACTGTATTACTGTGATAGATATGAAGAATCATGAACGCATATTCTGCTGATTCATCAGCAGAAATAATGGCAGCAATCTAATGTGTTTTCTTTTCCTTACTACTGGACTATCCCTAAATGCCTGCTGCAACAGCCACTTGGGTCCTCTGAAATTTCGAAGCATCCCAAAACCAGCTTTCAACAATATTTCAATGTTCAGACAATTATAAGTTTTGCAATAACTGAATGGGCACGAGCACAGCAAATTTAAGCCTACTTACTTTTTTGGCTGGCTTTTCCTAGTTGCTTTCACTGATCCCTTGTAAGGAGTTCAAAATATTCCCACAGCTCGTGAAGCTGAAAAAACACTGACATAGGGAAAGGCAAAATCTTCTTTGCCTGAAAAATGGAAGGGCATGAAGGGATTGGGGGGGAATAGTTTAACCGAGGTTTTGGAAAGGTTTTGAAAGTCTTTGTGTTGAAGCTAGTAATGAAGTGCTGAGCAGCTAGTTTTAATCGTTATGAGACTTCTTGGGAGAAGCACTCCGACCTAAACTGACAGCCCGCAGCTTGCAGTCGGAGGGGTGCAGTCACAACACGAGGAAATGACTGATCCCTCACCCTCCCTCTGGTTTCCCCTTGGGTGCTGAGCGTGTTTTACAGCACCGAGCAGCGCGGGCGCCGCCGCTGCCCGGCAGTCCCGGGGTGTGCGGGAGTCGCGGACCGGCGCTACCGCCGCACCGGCGCTGTCCCGGCACGGCTCTGCCCCGGACCGGCGCTACCCCCGGACCGGCGCTACCCCCGGGACCGGCGCTACCCCCGGGACCGGCGCTACCCCCGGGACTGGCGCTACCCCCGGGACCGGCGCTAGCTCCGACCGGCGCTACCCCCGGGACCGGCGCGGGGCGAAGGAAGCGGGGGCCGCACGGGGCCAGACCCGCAAGCTACCCCCGGGCTGGGGTGACCGAGCGGGAGCCACAGGCACCGGGACAGCCCGACCCCACCGACGCTCCTCGCGGCGAGACTCGCTCCCTTCAGGGGAGATCCGCTCAAGGGGAGAGAACCGCCCCCGGCACTGACTCTGCGCTCACCCCAGCCCGGCCAGCCGCGCTCCGCTCACCTCCCTCCGCCTTGCTCCAGCCCAGCGGCCACAACCACCGGTCGCTCCGAGGTGAGGAGCCCAGGGGCGAGGACGGGCGGCCGCCAGCCCCCGCCCCCTCCTGCTCCCTCCCGCCTCGCGGCCGCGGGCACACCTGGGACTCGTAGTCCCCCCCGCTGCCTCCGCTGAGCGCGTCCCCGCCGCGGCCTACGAGTCCCAGGATGCCGCGGGGCCGTGCGCGCCCCCGGCGGTGCGGCCTGCGCGGGCCCTGCCCCGCCCCACTCGCGGTGCCACCCAGGCCACCCCGGTCGCAGCGAATCACAGAGGGGTGGAATCGTGGAGTGAGCCGGGCTAGAATAGTCCTTGCACATCGCCAGGACCAACTATAGACCCAGCCCTGCCCCTGTAACCCCGAAACCGCATCACCTAGCGCCACATCCTGACACCTCTTGAACACCTCCAGGGCTGATAATTCCACCTCCCTGGGCAACCGATTCCAGTGTCTGACCACCCGAACAGTTCAAGTTTTTTTCAAATATCTGTCTGGGTATAGTTTTTCATTTCTTTAGGGGCGCAAAAGATACATAGGTAAAAATTTCATTGTGAATATGCAAGAATTAGAAGTGAAAAGCCTTCAAAAGCCTTCACAGATCTCATCTTTCAGTCCTTGGTCTATAATGTTTTCCATCATAATGATAGCTCTCTCGCCCAAGACAAAAATGTTTTTCCACCTCCCAGGCTTTGGTTTGCACACAGAATTTGTAGAAGATTTTTTTTCACCACTTAGAAACTCTTATGCACTAAGAACATGAAAAAAATTGTGAAACTGCTGTCTACATGACAGTATTATTTGAAAACTTTAAAATGATTCCTTGACATGGTAGCCCTTGCTAAAATTTAAGAGTACCTTAAATAAAATGTAAATGAATTCAAGGTGAAATAGAGCAATTTAAATTTCAGCATTTTCAAACTGAGAAATTCCAAGGTCAAAACATTTCTAAAGTTGCTTTTAAATATGAAGTTTGTTTCCTAAGAACAGGCTGTAACAGAAAGGCATTTTGTTGAAAAAGTCAGTGATAGATAATGCCACATACATCAGACTTTGTGTGGACTGATGTTGGATGCCATTGTTATAGAGAGCTGGGTAAGGGAGATACTTTGGGTAAGGCATGTTTGTTGATTCAGTTGTTTATCCAAAAAGCTAATTCTTTCCTGAACTTGGAAATCTTTAGCCTGTGTTAGAAAGCAGGTGTAATTCACTTATATAAGAGTGTGGCATGATAGTGAAATTCTGACATGCTTTTACCAGTAAAACATACATTGCAGTAACATACCACAGGAAGACCTGTTTATACACCCTGCAGAAAGAAAAAGAAGAGAAAACCTCAAACAAACACAGATTAGCATATTTCTTGCTAGAAAAGTCCACCCAGGTATAAAGCATTTTGAATGTTCCAGCAATGCTGAGGATTATGTTACACTAATAGTGTCAGTGGTTGCATTTAAATACAAGCTGGTTTTAATTTATTGTGTGCATTCTAGCATGACACACTCGAAGGTGAATAATTATTTTTATTGCTTCTTTCCAGCATTGTCTAAAATGGTAAAAGATGACGTAGTTCTTCAGCTCTGGGAGAAGGACAGGGATTAATATAGTGCTAAACTCAGTAGCAGCAAGATGAAAAGAGGATTTTTGGTCAAAAAAAAGAACAGGGAGAGAAAGTTAATACAGCATAAATAATATAGACAATTGAGGAGAGTAAAAACACTGCTGTGGAGGATAATTGTGGAATGTTAGTTAAGGGTGCACACACGCCACTGGAGCTGTGTGATGACAGAGGGCTCACTGTGAGCTTTGGGGGCTCAGCTGGCTCTCAGGGGGTGGAGCAGTGGGAACCACTAAAGCTTAAGAAATAGGTTTCGTTCTACAAACTTAGCATTTATCATCCTCCAGTATGATATCCTCAGTATGATATCATCCTCCAGTAAGAATCCAGTATGGTATTCTTCCATTCCTGGAACAACATTTTTACTTGGCCTCATCTTGCTGTGTGCCAGTTAAAACTCTCCCCATCAGCCTCTGCAGTAATTAGCCACACAGGGACTAAGCCTTTAGGCTTAATGCCAGCTCAGTCCCTTTAGCTGAACCATGATTAACATGGGGAAAAAAAAGCAACAGCCAGAAAACATCAACAGAGAAGAACACTGAAAAATTAATTCATGTCACCTGTACAATGCTTGAACACTCATACATCATGGTCTTTTCTTCCAGCAACAGATCCACCACCTCTGGATAGTGGGTGCTCTGTCTGCTCCTTCACTTGCAGAAGCACTGCAAGTGGTTTCATGGCCTCAGCTGCTCTGGGTTGCTAACAGACCTAAACAGCTCTTTAGAGCCATCCTTAACATAAGCAAGCCCTTTTACTGACCCTGTTTTATTCTGAGGCTCCCTTGTCAGCTCAGGATGAAGGTAGCTCCCCTCTGCAGCTGCCTTGTTGCTGTTCCTCTAGTGTTGATTCACTAGTTAGACCTCACTACAGAGCTGGTCTAAGTGGAGCTTATCTAGGGCTTCACACTTGCTTCCTGCTTTGATAATAACCAGCCCCGTTGACTACTAGTGGATGAATGATGAGGTGATGCTGTGGCAGTATTTCCACCCAGTAACATTTGCCCTGAAGGGTTAGCAAGTAAATAAAACATAGAACCATGTTTATGGATGTTGTCATGTCTCTTTCCAAATGTTTTCCTTTCTAGACTAAACAACTCTCTCTACTTGGAAGCTCATGGGTTCAAGGATCTTGTTTCTGCTGCAGTACTTTGCAATCTCTCTGACTTGTTTACATCTATATTTAAGTGAAGGGCTCAACAGCCAACAACTGCTGTCTACCAGCATTGGCAGCCGTATTTGTATTTACTGTGTTTTATCATAAACCCTTGATGCAATGCAAAATGGCATTTTTAAAAACTGCTTTATGCTGTTGATTCTACTTCTATAGTTTTGTTGTCTAGTTTGGTATTTACCCACCTTGTGGGGTGGTACCTTGCTCTTTGACAGTGTCATGTCCTTGAGTGTATTTGTTGTGTTATTTAATTACTACTCTTCTCTGTATATTGTCAGGATGGTGCAAAGCTGGGTTTGGTCCTTCAAAATATTGGTGCTCTGCATATTTCCTCCCATTAAGAAAATGTTATCATCTTTGGATGAAGCAAGCTTGAGAGAAAAACATTTAGGCAAAATTATGAGAACTTCAGGTTTTGTTTATTTCAGGAACTCCAGCAGGTCAGTTTCATTTTTCTGTACTTTTGTTCCCTTTCTCTTATGTTCTCCTTATTCTACTGGAACACAGCTTAGTGAGCTGATAGAATAAATGAGGAAGACTATAAGGCATACTAAAAGTACTAGAAGTCGGTTTTCATAGTCATGTCTGTGAAAGTTTTACACCAGTAGATAAGCTTATTAGTACATTTTATAGCATTTTTATTGCCATCGATTGCCACCCTTGCTATTTTAACAACTGTTTAATGTCAGATGACTCATTGCTTTCAGCCATATGAGAGGAAAAAAAACCAACCCCACATTTACTGAGTATACCATATGTGTATGCTATGTAGGTTATTGTAGGACTGGAAGAAGTCTAAGGAAGAACTTCCTGGAGTCTGGAAAGGGCAGATGATAATATCACTTGGGAATCTTCCAGTGAGGAAGAGAAAAGCCAGTGCAGAGTTTGTGGTGATTTTGGGTAAAATGCTTTGTGGTATTCCTCCGTGGTTGTGATTGCATACATTAGTCAAAGGAAATAAATACAACTGTAAAAAGCAGCTACTCTGGTAATGCTGATCTCTTGCCTGAAAGTCAGGCAAAGTGCCTCATTTGATCTAAAGTCTTTAAAATAAATTAATTCCCTGGAAGCACATTAGCTGCATATGCATTTTAGATTGAACTATCACCCTTCTATTGACATATTAGAGCAAATAAAATTATCTTAAAAAATAGGAATGTTGAGATCTTGTGGTTCAGTTTGTTCAATGGGCAAAACTCTTATTACAATATTTTAAAATGGCTTGCCCAAACATTAAGTTGTTATATTCTTTAATATCGTCGTGTTTTATCTTCCTGCTATTTCTCTGAATAGAACCATTATCTTTTTTCATGGATTGAAAGTACACAAAGTACACTGGTTCTCTAGAGCAGTACAGTGAGTTTGCAGGAGGCTGGGCTGTTGCAGCAAGTTTCCAGATCATCCAAAGGTCTGTCACAAAATTTTGACCAAGCCAAGGTTTTGACTAATTGGTCATTGAATGACCTCTTTTTTATTCTTTTTTTTTTTTTTTTCTGCACTGCTCAGGTACCTGTGATCAAGAACCTCCTAAAAATTAAACACATTGTTCAGCTGAACAAGGATCTGTGACAAACACTATTCTGGTTCAGACAGGTATAGTGCCAGAAGAATATGTACAAGATATAAGAGCACAGCAGGTATGTATGGCACTTCTCTCTGATGAGGAGAAGCTCTGATAACTGAAATTCTTTAACCTGAAGAAAAGGAAGCCCAGGCAGGACATTATTGCTCTCTACAACTACCTGAAAGAAGGCTGTGGGCAGCAGTCTCTTCTCCCAAGTATCAAAGTATAGGACAAGAGGAAATGGCTTCAAGTTGCAACTAGGTGAGGTTTATATTGGATATAATAAAAAATTTCTTCACTGAAAGGGTTGTCAGGCATGGCACAGGCTGCCCAGAGAAGTGGCTGAGTCACCATCCCTGGAGGTATTAAAAGGGTGTGTAGATATTAGGGACATGGTTTTGTAGTAGGCTTGGTAGCTCTGGGTTAACAGCTGGACTTGATGTTAAAAGTCTTTTCCAACCTTAATGGTTCTGATTCTAAGAAATGCCAGCTTAGTCTGTTTGGAACAAGGCTCCTTATGTACCACACTCTCGTTCTCAGAGCTTGGAAACAGTGCTTTACATTTTTTGGTTTTCAAATAAAGCTAGAGTGCATATTGGTCTGTGGTCCTGTTTCATTCATTGTGCCAGGACCTGTTCCAAGGACCGTGTTACTCCCATAGGTGGCACAGGGAGATCTCTTGGTTTATGTTACTTGCAAAGTGCTGTTAAGTGTGATGTGCTAAATATTAAAAATCACATTAATGTTTGCTTTAGAATCTAGGTATTTAGTGGAAGAATTTATGATTTCATGTAAAGCCCACGTGGCTTGAAAAGTCTAACATCAGAATTATTTGTTGACATTATCTTTATTGAAGCATGGATCTTTAACTTGGTTCACCATAAAGTGAAGCATTTTATTTATGATAATAGACAGTTTAGGGCTATAGGGGCATTATAACGTTGCTGGTGTAGATACAACTTTGTCAGAAGATACAAACATGACCCGCAATAGAAACAAACACCGAAGAGAACACAATGAAACGTTCACTGTTTACAAATCACTTCATTACTACAGACACCAAATGGCAGTTACTGTAAGTAAATCAGTTCCAGAGAACTGACTACATTTAGACAGGGAACTGGGAATTTCTGTTTGGGGCTTAATCCACAAATCCTTAGTAGAAAAAAGCTTAATGTCAAGCATTCTTTTTTTATCCACAAAACAATGCTAACCAACAGACATATCAAAGAATAAGACCGAAGGATATCAACGCCTTTACAACTACTTTTGCAATTATCTTCTGGATTAGGTACTTTGATGATTTTTTAATACATTTTGTAAGAAGGTAAATAGCCCAAAAAATCAGCAGCAAAAATATTACAACAACAAAACAAGTAAATACAGTGCCAATGTGTCATGTTGTAGAAGAGAATACAAAGAGGACAAACAATGATAACTTAATCATATAAAATGACACAGAGCTGAAATACAGTGCACTTAAATAACTATGTGACAAAAAATGTTAAATTCTGTACTTAGTATGTAGGTTTTTATAAACAAAAAATCTGAAAAGTCTTTGTGCTTAAACTTTTGTCCTGTTAATCAGAATTAGTTGCTTACTTCCAATACTGCCACTGTAACTGATAGTACAACAGATCACAATTTTCACAGACACATCAACATTAAAACATTTACCTATGAGAAAATAAGTCACTTCTCATTAGTTCACAGTGCGAAAAAGTGGTGTACACTCTGTCTTGAAAAAGGCTTTCAGTTATTCATCAAGCCAGTTGCAGAAAAGTCCTGATACCAGATGCAGTGCTAGATTTAATGAATGGAAAGCAACACATCACATGTTGGGAGAAAAAAAAATAAATTTCTCATTTCTTCATGGATATCGTCTAAGTGACCTTCGTCTTCTGTTGTAGAAATGCCTGAGCCCATGTTGCCGTGAAAAATTCATCATGTAATTTTGTTTGCGAGTGCTGTTGAAATCAAAGGGTGAAAGAAAAGAAGAGTGTCAGTTTCTTTAATATGTACTATTACTTTTTTTGTAGCAGGGAGCTAGTGGGACTGATTCTTCTTTGTCCTTGCATGACTTTTCAAGTCTGTGCCAACTGGTGTGAAGCACACCCTTTGTTTAACTGCAAAGGTGCAAGGCCATTGAGAATCTGTCCCACTTGGCTTCCATTTACAGTAAGGTATCTTAGGGAAAGGTTAGGAGCTTTCAGCTAATGAAAACTGGTGCTACCTAGGGCCAGATTCACTAAAACTGTAGGTGTGCTTCATAGCATTTCTCTACAGGGGTTTTATATTCCAGTTATCCTTCTGTTTTTGATCATTAACTGCTTTATCTTGAGAACAGAAGAAAAGCTTTACTCTGCTTCATTATCTTCTACTTTTACCATATAGGAAGTGAAGTACAACACTTTTATTCAGTTAATGTTCCCTCCCCTATGCACCCTCCTCCAAAATGAAAGGAAGGTCTGAGAAATAAGCATCATCATGTTTGGCAGGATACCAAGCAAGAGAGCCCACCTGCAGCCAGGTTTAAGAAGGCACACTTGTTTGGAAAACCTACCTGAATGACAAGGCCCATCCCACCTAATGTGGGTTTCTACTTCTCCCACTGAGGGAAGAAGGAACCATGAGAGGGCAGATCTGTGAAGTGATGACCTGCAGTCAACAAATCTCCCGTTTGTGGGTTCAAAGAATGTTTTCACTAGTGAATTTTGTCTGTGAGTAAGAAGTGAATACTCATAATGTAGTAAGTTATACTTTCCTCTCTAGTGCATAAGCTTATTTTTAGTGAATATGGCCCTTAGGAAAAAGGAGTAATTGTATGCTTTGCAAAATACCTGTGATTCTCCACAAGCAAAACCAGGTTTTGCTGTAGTATGCTAATTTAACCTAAAACAATCTGTCTAACAAAATTATGTCCTTTTCACAAGCTAGTCTTAAACACAACTGACTAAACTGATTAATAGTTGTCATGTCAAAATCTAAATTATAAACCTCTAAGCAAATCCAAGTAATTTCCTGACTAGTTTTCCAAGGCTCTGCGATTTTTTGTTTTTTTTTTCCCCACAGGAATGTACATACAAGAATGAAATACAGACCAGCTCCCAGTGACTATGAGAGAAAACAGATGTACACTCAAAACAACTTTTAGCACTGTCACACGAAGGTAGAGCTCTAGAGCATCTGGCAATTGAGAGACTTATTCAAGTGAAAAGGAGAGGTCTGTCCTGATCTGTAAGTTTTGTGTGAGAGATTGATAGTGGTGAGTTTATGTAACGTTAATGCCACTTGGTAGCTCGAGTGCAAAGCAGCACTGAACATCAGTCTTCATTCTGGTCCTGAAGTCATCAGGGTGGAAGGCCACCCTCGCTCCAATGCCAGGTGTCTCACTGATGAAGGCAGGAGGGAAATTAGGACCCCAAACCTGCTCCTGACAGTGGCTGTAATTGGTCATGAAGCTTGAAGAAGTTCTTAATTTTTCCTTCCCTTTAATTCCCATTGCCTGGGAAGTGGGTAGTTCCTCAGACATAGGGCCTTCAAGGCCACATCCCACCTCTCAGGAGAGCATCCTAACCATGAGGTGAGGATAGAGCACCTATCTGCTGGGAGAAGGCTGCTCTGCAGCCAAAATACAGCAGATGGGCCTGGAGAAAGCACAGCCCAACTCTGAGCAGCTTTGCTCTTTGCTCTGGGTACATGGGACCAAACAGAACCTGCCAAAGTGTTTGCCTGAAAAAAATTGCCATTTCTGGACCTGGTTAAATTTAGGAATGAGCTTGGTTTTGAGAGCCTCAGCTTGGACAAGACTTGGGCAGATGGGGCACATGGTGTGGCAGCCCTTTGCCCAGGAGCTTTTTCTATCCTGCTTTTGGTCAGCAACAGCTCAGCAGAGATGTTCAGGAGTCATTTTGGACACTGCTATGTGAACCTGGACACTATTTCACTTCAAATAACCAACCATTTTGTATCTGGCCTTAAAGGGATGGTGAAGATGTTTAAAACAATGAACAAAGGAAAAAAAAGGAAAAGAAAGAATCGTAAAAAGGAACAAAGAAATGCTTACCTAGTAATGTAGAAGGGATTTACTTATTTTTTTATGTATATAATTTTGTTCCATTGGAAGATGATCAAGGTGTTAGAAAGAAGCATATATTTATGTCTTACACTGAACACCATAGCAGTGTGGTGTGTGAAAAATAAGAGAAATCTAACTTCTCAGGAACTAAATGTTTTTTTTTTTCCTTGCATTAATGTAGTTCAGACCTGTCCTCACTACATGAGACAAACTTTCCAGCTACTGGTTGGACGCCACAGAAAAACTCAATACTGCTGTAGAAATAGTATGATTTTCACTCTTTCCATGGGTAAATATATATACTCTATGTGTTATAGTATTGAATCGTATTGCACCACAAAATCAGAGTAGGTCTATATTTATTTTTGAATCGATTTTATATATTGTATGTATTTATATATTTTATATAGGAGGCAAGCACTGCATAAGAGAAAACAATAGTGCTTTATAAAATCACAAGAATAATTATATAACACAGTCTGCAAGAGTATTTCCACGTTCCTTGCATTTGGTGGATGCAAAAATGTTTTCAATACTACTAGTAGTGATTTTCATTTTAATTTTTATTTACACGGAATGATTAAAGGCTTTACCATACTTTTGCTGTTGTTTTCTTGTTCAGAACACCCAAAATATGCTGGGCAGCATCAAGCTGTACTAGGAATAGACTCTTCCAAGATGGAGGGTGTGGTTTTCAGAATCAGTAGCAACTTGAAGACTGCTTTGTGAGTGCATAATGGACTAGTCAGCACCTGCTGAGCTTTCTGTTTTTTCTTTACATTTACTGAACCATCAGTCAATTAGAGAAGTTCAGATCCAAAGTAATTATCTGTGTATTACTGATGGAGCACAAAGCAAAAAAACAATTAACAGCAGTGATTGCTGTCACTGACTGACTGTATAATCTGTTTGACAGTTTTGAGTGCACTACTAAAAAATAAACAGAAGATAATACTGCTTGAATTTATGTAGGGAACCCAAAAAATGTTCCAATGAAGTACCTGGAGTTGTGCTAGTTGGATGAAAGCAATATGCAACCAATAGAGAAGAGCAAAGACAAAACTATCTAGGGCATGTTCAAAAGAATACCTACAATAAAGCAATTTATGATAAGGAGTCTCTCTGGACTAAAGTCTCTTTAGTCTTTAGTAGAGCATTATGTTTATTGCATGTTTCCTAAAGCACAATTTGAACTACAAGGATGCAATTTAAAGTTTATGAAAATGGAACACAGCCAAACAGAATGAAAAATATGCAGTACATAACCCCACTATATACTAGTGTCATTCATTATTTGTGTGTTTTTAATTGACAGGGCACAAAACAGGAACAAAAGAGAAACAAAAATGTTTGGACAACAAAATTAAACATGAAAAAAGCTTTAGAACACAGCAAAGGTATGTCCCTCAATACTAGGTCTGGAGTAAATTTTCATGCTGAATTGCAAATGTTTTGTTAGGCAGGTACTGTAAAGAAGAAAGTTATGTGCTCTGACTGAAGTTCTGAGGGCTCATATCAATGGCAAATATTCTTTGGCTTTGGTGGAGTCAACACGTGAACCCAGAGCTCAGTAGCTGTACTGGTTAGTGGTGTCTATTAGCTGCAACAGCACAAAGCAGCTGGGTTACATGAAACGAAAACTCTACTTGGGGACACTGGTTCTAAGGGGCAGGTGTGGCTGTGCCACCGTGCAGATTGACTGACCTACACTGCCTGACTGCAGCTGTGACCATTTAAAAAAAGTGGGAATTGCCCCTTGGCTGCCCGTACAATGCTCTGGGTGCCCTCCGTTGGCAGGTCTCACTGTACTCTATCAGAAGCAGAAGAAGGAGCAGTCCTTCCCACCACAGCCTTGGTGAAATTCCCACTGCAGTATGGCACAATCTGCTGAACAATTTCTGCTAAGTTTAACTTCCCCCAATGCTCACTGAGGAAGGGCTGCAGGATCAGGGCCCTCAGGAGCTACGTGGCACGTCTCAGAGTATAAATGATTTTCCACCAACCCACCATTGACAAAACTTTGTGAAAGAGCTGTAGCTGTAACAGAAACATACATTTAATACTGATTCAGGGAAAGTACTTACCTTATTCTAGTGTAAAACCAATGACAGCAAACAATGAAATACAACACAAGTTAGAAAATGCCTTTCAATGCATGCAGCACTGTGATTAGTCATAAAACCCTGATGAGGTTTAGAGGCAATATAGGACTTTTCATCTCTTTTGAAAATAAAAATTGAACAAATTATTTCCTCAGATTTCAAATCAATGCTTAGGTTTTTATTTTCTATAAAATTCAGCATGCACATTTTAGAAACATAATAGAAATGTAATAGAAGCACAAACTGCATAATATTAAATTTGGCATAAATGTTGTAAATATTCAGATAGTCATCTAATGTTTGAACTGCTTATGTTCTTTATCATAACTATGTTGATTCTTAATTTAAGTGAATTTTAAAAATCTTTGCTTCTTACTAAAAAAAGAAAGCAGATGAAAGTGCATTTCCACATGAGCACTTCTTGTTAAATCTAGAATATATAATTTGTATTTTAATCTTCCAAAATAAGGATAAACATTCTTTGCACCAAATGCAACATAACTTCTCACTAAATCATTTGTGCCAAAAACATGAGAATATCTCAACAATGAAGAGCATGGAGTGATGGCTATGGAGGGATTAATTCTATCAGTTAACCATAAAACAGTAGCTGTGAATAACATTTCTTGCATTCCTTGCACAATGTAAATTCCTTTGGATCACATAACAAGTTTTGGAGTAAAGAAAACAATATCAGACCCTTAGTGTTCATCTAATAACTATCCTTCATTTCTCTGTACCTTTGACTTTGAATGAAGTTAATGAGATGTCTCTAAGGGCCTGCCCTATACACAAAAAAATGGCAGTTGTGTAATGCACATGCAAAGAAGTGTGAGGTGTGTGTGCAGTGGGCAGGCTGAGAGCTGTGCTTCCAGAGAAAAACAATGTGCAAATGAAATGCAGAATTGGACATGGGCTCTTCTTAGGGCAGAAGTACAGGGGCACAGAAGAACACTCTTTCTTAAGGCTGGGATAAAATTTTTTATCCTAAGAAGAGCCACATGGAACACATGAGAATTGGGCCCAAAGCTTTCTTTACAAATGGAGAGAAACAACGCTGCACTAATGAGGAATAATCAGCACTAGCTTTAAAAGGGATGGACAACTTAATTACTTGTATCCTCTCCCCACCATAGGACAGACATCAACTGCTATTAAGTTGGCAAGATCAATTTAATATATAACATTGTCAACAGAGGTACTTGGTTTCACCTGTTTAAAAGAAGCGCTCAATTTAAGCACCATTTGCAGATGCATCACAATCTTAAAAATACCACTTTTTATTGAATGGTTCAAATAGATCATTCAAAAGTGGAATGATTTTAAGTAAGATACAAAAGCATTCATCTTTGGCCTGTTTTATCACTGCCAGGTATTTTGCATGCATGTATAATCTGCAGGTTGATTTTTTCCACCCCAGCAATTTTTTTGGGAGCAAAAAGGAATTAAAGAAATGGCATCCTGAAGGCATGTTTGCTGGTGAGAGGATGATGGCCCTTGACTCACAAATCTGTTGAACTGAACAGTGTCATGACACTGGCTATGTGTCAGCTGTAGCAGTTTCTGCACTACGACTTGGCAGCTAGGCCTGTGACAGAACTGATTTCAGATCTTTGGATTGCTGAGAAGAGTTGGGCCATGAAAGCTGATATTCACAGATATGCCCCTGGGGTGAGCACTATAGGCAGGAGCAGGGACAGCCTCTGTTTTGGATGGGAAATAAAATCAAGAAAATCCTTATTTGCTTTACATTCCTACAGATCAGCTCTCCCTGGTGGCAGGTGCTTTCCCTGCTTGTCCTCAGTCTGCTCGAGGAGAGCATGGTTCACTTGCTCGTGGGCTGAGGAAAAGCTGGCACAGCACCTAGGTGTGCACCTGGGGGTGCAGGCAGCCAAGCCAACACGGAGGCTGGGAAAATCAGACCTCTGTCAGCCCATAGGGTAGTGAGGAAAACACAAGAGGAGATGTGTGGAAAGCCAGGAATTTATGTCCCAAACCACACCTACTAGTGTAGGTTGGCTCCTTGTTCTAACACTCACAGGCTGAGGTTTTCCTGCTGCATCAACATGGGTACACAGGTCACAAACATGAAAATCTAGGACTGAAACCAGGGCCAGTGAGGATAATTTTGATGGTTCTGGAGAGGTATATGGGGTTTCATCCAGGTGGGTAGTGGAATGCAGGGTTGAAAGAGGACTGGATACAGACTCTGTTGGACATGGACCATCAGTGGGTTTTTATCTAGGGATGTTTATGGCCTTCTGAGACCGCCAGAGTTCCAACAGAAGTTACTTCCAATTTAGGAGGCACAGATATTTCCCAAACTATCCCAGCTTTGGGATGAATAAGCCAGACAGAACTACCGATTACCAATGACTACCTACTGACTCTACCAATGACTCCCTATAGAATTAAAGGGAAGAGGTAATTACAGAACCCTGGTGAATGGTTTAAGTTCAGGCTGTGCCTCTCTGCAGCCCTGACTGAGAGCCCTGGGGTGGCTATTACCCACAGAGCTCTCCCCTGGCACTCTTGGTGGGAAGGGAGAGCACCCAGAGGACTCTGCCTCCTCACCTCTTGCTGGAGAGCTGCCTGGGAAAGGGGGCTTGCTCTTCCCAGGAGCAGTCAGTGCTTCTGTACCCTTCATTGGAAAATGAAGGAATATTAAGAATGAAAGCCAAGCCCTATCCCTGGTACTGACAGCGTGATTTCTGGTAGTTGTGCTGTGTACAGGATCATCTAGGGTAAATACTAACAGATACTGATCCAGGCTCCCTTCTGATACCCTGAAGCACTCCATGGAGGTGACTAAGTATCTTCATCATTTAACAGGTGAAGAAACTGAAGTGCTGGGGGTAAAGTGATCAGTGTGAAGTGGCTAAAATAGCAGAAAGTGAAATAGCAGAGCTACAGAAAAACCCAGATGAGAGTAATTATTGATAAGGAGGTTGCAGGTTACTTGCAAATAAATTTGAGGAGGCCTAAAGAATATTTTGATCAATTACAATGTGCAGATGGAACTTAAGCAGAACAGAGGAATTAAAGGGACCTGTCAGGTCTGAGCACATGCCAGCATAGGAACCAGATACACTATGGCATGTGATTCTGCCCTTCCTGAGAGCAGCATGTCTCATGTGTTGTAGTTAGCAGGGACTAGAACTCTACATGGGGCCTTTGGGAAATAAGATGTCATGGCACTGTATTTCACAGGACTTGGTAAGGGAGAAATCAGCCCAGTTTGGTCTGTCTTTCTCTGTGGATTGTACCAGATGTCACTTGAACAGGGTGGAAATCCTCTATCTCTAGCCTGATATTTAGGGCAATTTTCAGAAGAGCCTTAAAGCTCTTTAACAGGACTAAAAAAATAGAAGGGAGGAGACACTGTCTGCTTAACTGGTTTTCCTTCTCTTGCTAAGGTGTGATTACTTGCTTTGGCCATTCTAGTATAACATATCTCACATGACTTGTTACCACTCAACTTGTGTGTCTAGCCTACAGCCTGGCAGATCTCATTGTCAGAGAAGTTCTCCACATTTCAACCTCAGAGTAACTTTTCAAAGATCTGTTTTATTCCTACTTATGGCCCCTAATTCAGTGCTTGGATTGATAGGTAACATTATGCTTTATTTTTTCTCTTACATGGTTCGTTCTCTTCATTTTATTTTTAATTGCAAGGTAGAAAGACATGTGAATATTTCAGAATGACTAGTTCCCTTTTCAATGGTTTCCTAAACACAGTGAACTTCCTGCAGGCTCATACTCTTCCATATCTTTCCTGATGCAGCATCATGCAGCCAGTGATTTACTAAAATAGGAATCATATCCGTCTCTCTCCTCTCTTCCTTCCAGTTTTAAGCTTAATGTTATGGAAGCAGAGCCCAGCAAGGTGTGTAAAAGCAGCGGAGGGTGTACAGTTAATCAGTGTTGGGACCAGTTTGGTTTGGGGTTGATATGAGTGCCATGCAAGCTGGTGCTTCTTGGTGGAAAGGAGAACAGGACTAACTAGCAATCAGACAATTCACTTTGCTATTGTTACAAAACATTACTTGCAGTGCCTCTGCTAATTCAGAAACCTCATAGCTATAATTACACAGTGGAGGTTATCTTAGCCTAATTTCTTCATAGTTAGTTTTTTAAATTGTTCAATAAAAAGAATGTTTGAACCTATCTATGGAGCAGGCTCGCCTCTCTTTGCCAACCACTGCCAGCGATGAGTTCCTGCCCGGGAAGCCACTAGCATTTCACTTCTACTGGAACTAAATTGTTAGAGAAAAAGCAGGTCATCTCTTCGTGATGCAACACAGGAAAAACGGGTTAGCTGCCAGCGAAACCCATCTCAAGAATGGGAGAATCAGGAGGGTGCAGACTTGGTAAAATCTTGACAAGGGGATGAATATAGAGCTCGGACCATAGGAACCTGATATAGTGAACCCTGTTTCTGAACAGTATCCTTCTTACTAAAAAAAGGAAATGAATAAGGCATTAGTTGCTAACACAAATTTTTAAGAGGCACAACAACATTACTTTGTGCAATGAACAATACAGAAGAATCCTTTTTGTATTTGAAAGGATATAGATCGGCCTTAAATGGCAGCACAGTGTTGAATGGGAATATCCTTTCTTGTATCGCAACAAAATAGTTTTTAAATAGTCAGTGCTGCTTATATGACCACAGCAATACTTGGAGGTGATAAAGCCCCACTTTCCCTCCTGCATTTTTCCACGATGCACAACACACCCCCCTGCTGTGACACTTACTTTGTGTCCATCTTAACTACTGACTGTTGCAGTCAGGGCAGAGCATCAGGAAAGATAGGATTTTAAAGGTTTCCCTTTGAGAAAGGATTCCCTGGGCCACAATGGTTCTTAATGTGCTTTATACTCATGTCATGCTGGAGAAAGTTCAGTGCTTTCTGAGGTGGGGTGGGATGAGGTGAAGCTGATACTCACAGGACGACTTCTACGTGGTCCAAAGCCCACTGATCATGACCTGTTCCGTTGTGACGGGGCTGCCACCAGCGCAGTAAGACTCCTTTCATTCGTGCCTCCCTGTCACACAAACACAAGAGCCTGTCAGAGCTCCAGATTATTGGTGTGTTATATATCCCTAGGTATCCCCAAACCGAACTGAGAGCAAAGTCAAATGGTTTCTATATCACTGAACATCAACACACTGTACGTGTAAAACACTTAATAGCTAAAAATGCACACAGGTAGGGAGGATTTTCCCCTTATCTTCAAAACAAGTATTCTTTCTGTTTCTAAATGCATTGATAAACACTAGCATGGAATTTCTTAATCAGCCTTCCTCTTAAGTCTTCTTTGTTTACCCTCTCATCAACCATTTTTCTTCAACAATGATGCAAAGCAGAAAGGTAACTTGTGCATTTAGAGGTAATGAAACGTGACTGGGTACTCACAAGGGAACATTATAAGACACTCTTTGGGCTTGTATAAAGTCCTTTGGCTGATGCTGTGCAATTACTTGCCATGTAATTCCATTATTTACACTGTATTGGAGGAGCACTGCCTTGTCTACAGTGTTAGGATCACTCAGATTGGTGTTGCAACTGTCTGTTTGTGAAATGCTTCCAATTTGCAAAACAAACATGATTTTGCTGTAAAACACAGAGAGAAAAGGTATTTTCAATATGCAAAATTATTCAAACAGAGACAATAGTATTTCTAGGTTTATTGCAGTTACCTTATCAAAACTTGTAGCCTTTTCAAGAATCGTTACTTTAACATACAAAATAAACTGTTCTCACATCTTTAAAACATAGCTCCCCTTTCAAAATAATAGTTTACTATGTATAACATATTGTTGCAAGCAGGATCGAATTTTGCAATATATCTGCACAAAACTGAGATGGATAAAAATGCAAACATGTAAATGAGTGTATGAAAAGTTTAAAAGGACAAATAAAGGTTGAATATAAGAAAGTGCTGAAAAATAGGTATCATATTCTACCTGGGTCTTCAAGTAAGAAGAGAAGAACCTGATTTATATCTGGTCCATTGGCCAATTCATCCTGTTTCTAATCTTGCTTTGGACAACTAAATATAAACCAGTCCTGAAAGCTGTCACTCTGTTAAGAGCCAACACAGGCTGGTTACATTTATTTTTCCATGGCCAAAGAGGCTCAATAGATGAAAAATATACTTTTGTTCATTGCCAGGTGAATATAATTCTATTTGACAACTGAAATGGGAAAATGATCCTGTAATTACTAAATAACATCTTTAGTCATAACCATTGTGGATGCACATACAAGCATGGGATTTGTCTTATCAGATCAGGCACCAGTCCAGGCAGTCTGGTGTCCAGTCTTTGCCAACAGCTTCATTGTCAGTGCTGGCTTACATAGACAGTGCTCTGTTGGGCATGATGAAAACACCTGACCTTTTCATCTGACATCCTCACTCTCCATCTCCCAAATCAAAGTCACAAAGCCCTAATGTTTTCTGCCAGCACATCCAACTACATGGCAGAGCCAGATCAGTCCATCCTCATCTGTACTGGCCCACATACATGTGAAGAGTTTCCTTTCTCATGAATTGTTAAAAGAGCTGTTTAGGCTCAAACTATTACCTTGCTCGGGTGAGATCCAGAGGCTTGGTCACAGCTTGTCTTACTTGACATCCATTAAAATAGAGTGAATCTCCGTGGGCGTAGGGTGCCAGCTGTCCACATCCATTCCCTATCACTCCCCCCTGAATGGTTTCCCAGTTTATTTCAGTGACTCTTTCAGATTCAAAATTATCTTTAATATAACTTGGCAGATCATGGCTAAAAACAGAGCAGTCATCACCTAAAAATGACACAGTGCAGTTGTAAAACACACAAAAATAGAAAGAATGGAGAAAATTGAGTTACAGGTCATTATAATTCCTTTCAAGGTTATGGCTCAATATACAGTGTGAGGACAGTCAGAATGTATTTCAGCAGATCCATTAATAATGTGCACATTGATATACAGCAGTCCTTTTACAGAATTGAGGCTGTGAGTCTTATTTTTACAGCACTATAACTTGAAGAACTGCAATACAGTTTCTCCTATTTTGTATTGATGCCAATAGGAGAAACTTCAAATTGCTGGTTGAAGGCAAATATGTCTAAAAACTCGGATGGGATCTGATCTTATAAAGTTATGAGGCTCTCCTGGAAGACATTAAACACTGGCTTCACTCCCACAAAGCACTTAGAGCTTTCCAAGGGCACTCAGGTACCATTAGGCATGTACTTAGCTGCACTGATGGCTTAGAGCAGAACACTCTGTCCTGATGGGGCACAGAGTCCCTTACAGATGCCAGTCACCAACATCTGGATCCCATTTCCGCATCCTCTGGGATGCAGCCCTGGAAGGAGCACAGGGTGGAAGCTGATCCTGGCTAATCAAGTAGCCATATTCTGCCTTCAATAAAGGCTGGATGGATTTTACGTACAGTGCCAGATGGGAGAGACTGCTGACTCAATATGCAAAGAATAAGGGGAGGGAAAAGCTGTTATTTGGAGCCCTGACAAATTATTAATTTTGAATTTGTTACTCAGACATTCCAGTGATGAATTTGGACATGATACATCACTTTGTCTGTTTGTTTAATTTTGAGCTAGACTAGACTGTAGTAGATGTACAAGAGAGAAATGAAGAAATGGAACCTTGGAATCCTTCATCACAGATGCAAATGGCTCCAGTTGTGCAATAGCCATGGCCACTGCAGAGCTTTGGGCAAGCTTCCCCAATGTACACATGATCGATTGCCCAGCTCTGCTTCTCTAGTTCTTCTCCCTTCTGAATCCACCTGAACTGGGTTGCACTGCAAATATCAAAATCCAAACACTGTATTAGGATACACAGCAATTAAACACATCTGTACAGTGATGCTCTAATACATCAGCAGCAAATGTAACCAAAAATGTCATGTGAGGGTCTGTGACTTCAATAACTGGAAAGACCCACCCTGCTACATCATTGGCAGTAGTGACTTCTATTAACAAAAAGCTTCCTGAAGAACATTAGTTATGTATCAAATCTAAATCCACAATAAGGAATAATTTTTAATTCACCAATTTTTCCCAGTAAACCGTGCCAGCAAGACAGCTGTCATTTTATAGGCCCACAGTGAGCTGGCCTTTCAGTAACCTACCTGGATGAGACATGGTCAGGCAGCTGGATAGTTATTCTTCTCCACATGGAGCTGTTGACAGAGTTATAGATGGAAGCTTCATGGAATTGAAATGGGGAGCAGCCAATGCTATTAGATGAGGAAGGAAGGCAGTGTGTCTGGACAAGTTGCCATGAGTCTGTCCTGCAGGAAGCAAAAAAAAAAAAAAAAGAAAAAGTTTTAGAACAACTGAAAAAATAATGAAAGGAAAACAGATTATTTCTAAGGGTCATGACATTGCCTGTCTTACTAAACAAACACAAGAGATTGTCAGCAATAGTTTCCATGCTCTGGAGCCACAAATAAACAAGAGGTGAGAGGCCAAAGCACAGGTGCAGCCAGGGAGGATGTTTGAGTGTTGTGGAGCCCTTGGCAGTGGTACTCCCAGCAGTGTGGTACATACAGCTGCTCTGGGCTGCATGACTGAAGGATTTATTTAGGAGGCTGCTCCTTAGCCTCTTTCTTACAGTGTTCAAAAGAGTCCCAATAGAGTTTGCTACATTTTCACTCACAATTATTTGAGCTCAGAATATACCTTCATTTTTACAAATTATAACGTGCTGCTATTCTACAGCACATGAGGCAGTGTTATTGTTAGCTAGTTAAAGACCTATTTGGAGTTAAGTAACTCCAACTTCATTACAGCTTGGTCCTGTATCCTACTAAAAGAGTTTCCTGCAAATGTGTTTTCCTGTGAGCACATTTCTAACAGGAACATACTCATGACTGTAACTACAAGCTCAATGCCATGAATCTGACAACACCTGGCAAAAATTATAAAGAGAATTTATGGGAGTTATGTAGACAAATCCCAGTGCTTGCACACAGTCTTTGTTCAGATTCTGTTACAACATGAATAGCAAAGCAATTGCTTTAATAAATAGATGCTCTCTACGTTTTTAATGTCATACTATTCTTTTTTTCATGTCTGTGCATTCTGCTGTCATTTACCTGGCATCCTTTGTATACTCCAGCATCACTGAGTGGAGGTCCCCACAAGAATTTGCCTCACAGCCAACCACGATCTATAGCACAAATAAAATCAACTGCTATAACAAGTCAGGTAGACATTTAAAGTGATATATGATCAAGATAGGTTCTTCTTTTTGTTTCTTTGTTGGGTGTATGAGGGATTGTCAACTTAGAACTTAGACAAAATCCATCAAAAGTGGATGGAAAACAAAAGACACTGTACTTCAGATACTGTTTTTACTTAAAGAATTTAACTTCCTTGATACTGTTATTTCCTAACAGAATTCTAACACTTAATTTCTAAAGTCCAAATTAAATATCTAAACAAACATTGCTTCTGAAACAAGAGATATAATAGTTCCTTGGCATTTCCAAAAGTGAAGCGCCTATGAACATGTGGACATAAATCAGTCCAATTTAGCAACAGAATTATTCTGAATATATAAAAAAAAGACATATTTGTTCCATATTAAAGTAGAAAGATTACAGTACCCAGTGTATATTATTGATTTGATAATACAATGCTAGATTTCAAAACCAAACAGAAGCCCTGCTAGAGCTGAGTTCTTAGTTTAGAAATAAAATCTTTGCTGTGAGCAGTGAAGAAAAATGGGGAGAAGATCAGGAAAGAACAACTCTGCAGTAAGAGTTTAGTAATATGAACTATTAAATGCTGATGGGTTATCATAATTTTGGTCTTAAAATAGAGGAGAAAGATGATAGGCTGGGTAAAATAAGCATCTTGGAGGCAGTCTGGACATTCAGTAGTAAAAAACTTAAGAGACTCCTCTTGCATGTAATTTCATTGGCATGCTGAGTAGGGAAGCAGTGCTTTAGGGATTATATTAGACAGTCAATATAAAACAGGCAGTGATGTTGAGAAAAAATGAAAATATTGATCAGTGAAAGATGGAAAATTCTGGAACTATCTCGTCAAAAAGAAGAGCAAGGAAAAAACCATAATAAGAAAATGGAATAATATTTTGATAACCCTCTTTTCATGTTAGTTCCTGGCTTATTTAAGACAGGATGCTTGGGGAACAGCCAAGAACATTTCTGGAAAACAACTACTTGTTGCCTTTGGCCCTGTGTAGAATTCGACCTTAAATCAAATTAAAATACTCAGAAATGTTTCTCTGATGGCTTAGGTCATTTGCCATGACACAAGAAGTAGAAGGAGTGCTTCTACTTAAACACACTTGCATTTTCCATATGACACTCTTCTCCAGCCTTCTTCTCCCTTAGGTTTTCTGTTCCTTCACAAATTAGGGGAAAATAACTTATTCTGCATGGCATCTATTCTCACCTTAGAAAATAATTCCTACTGTATCTGATGATCTAGTAATTTCAGGAAAGAGGTATTAGACTTCCAATTCCTCTGACTAACCCCAAATGCATACAGACAGTCAGAATATTTTACAGAACATTTTACATTCATGCAACCTTTCTGGTTCTCATTACCTACACTTCATATTTTCCTTTAATTTCAAGTAAAAAGTCACTATTAATTATTCATCCAATTGAGCATCCTAGTTGGAAAAAGAATAATTTCTGGAGACACATTAGATGAATTTTCATTATGTTCTTTACTTTGGAGAGAGAGAACATTTCTTACTTTAAACTGCATCATGTATCCTGGCTGTATAATGAGCTCCCTGGAGGACAGGATGTTGTGTGTTTTATCCTTTTTCTTATTTGGCCAGTAGAGATGGAATGATGGATTTCCACAGAACCCTGCAGTTCTGACTGCATTAGGGTAAAAGCTCCAGTTTTCTTCATGAGAGGTGCCTTCTATTAAGATGAGTTAAATACAATTATTGCATTGTCTTGGTAAACATCAAGGCTTAGTAATGAATCCACAGAATCACTAGATAAGAGTACTTTAGTGATATGGACACTACATTTATGCTATCTGTAATGACACACAGTCAGCTACAAAGAGACATTCATCACCAGAGAGGTAATTAAAATGTTTAAATAATAGTACTTTTAAAAAATATGATGACAGAAAACCATAATACCAGAAATTTAAATGAAATGAGTTGGACTGAAATAAAATTTTTTATGTGTATATATATGTGCACACATACACATCTGAATATACATGTATATATATATATATAAAAATATATATATATATTTACACATTTCTATTAATAGCTATGAACAGCATTAGTCTACAAAATGAAAAATTTGCAGAGTTAAAATAAAAGAAAGTCTGCTCGCAAGCTCACAGGGCTCAGGTAAGATAAGAACAGATAATGCCAGTCTACAGATGAGCTGTGGCAGCCTGTTTTACCATCATCAAAGGTATCCACCAGCTGGCTGGGGTTGATCTCTGCTCCCCCGATGAGGATGTTATCCAGAGCCCACTGTGCCCGCTCGGGGCCGGGCACCACCATCCCGCTGCTGAGAGTGAACGGCTGCCACCAGCGCAGGCGCGTGGTGTTGGTCAGGGCGTGCTCGGGGAGCAGGATGTAGTCGTGCCTCACCGAGATGTACTTCTGGTAATCCATCTCGTGGAGCAAAGTCCAGGATATCCCTGGAATGAAAAGATGCAGGTTTAATAATAAAACCGAGCACATGACAGAATCTTCTAAAGGATTAAAGTAAGATAATAGGAAATAAAAGTAATAGCTGTGGTCTTCTGGTAGAGCTTAACTTCTAAGGATAGTTGGCAACTGTTACTCACTGCAAGAGTAATCTTGTAATTATAAAATGGAATAATCAACTTGGGTGGAAGCCACTGATTACTGAAATAAGCCAGGAAGAGTATGGAAAACTTCTGAGCAATAGATGGGGAAAAAATATTTACATGGACAAAAATAGCTTTACAATTAAGAATTAGCTTTTTATTTTGGATCTCTGACAAATTCTCAGGTATTCATGGTGGATGGATACAGAACCAGACTGTAGCTCAGCTGTAAACACAGTATGTACTTGCCTCCATCAATGGAATAGTCTAGCAGCACTCCTTCCTTTCTGCAAGTTGGTCTGTGGCATGTTGTCATGTTGTTTTCACTCCCAATTCTCCCCCAGTACTGTAGAAACCTAATAGTAAATGCATATAATCACATCTATTAGACTTGCACAAACAGAGGTTGCTTTCTGTTAACAGACATACTGAAATTGTTCCAAATGCCAGCATTTTTAAGCAAGTAACTACAAAGGTTTAAGGTTAAGCAAAGTACTACAAAGGTTTCCAAAAACATTGTCTAGTAATTTTCATGGGAACCTCATGGAATTCAGCTAAGAACTGCCCCTGGGAGGGAGTAACCCATTGCAAATGTACCAGCTAGGGACAGACTGGATGGGAGCTGCTTTGCTTAGAGCTCCCTGAGAGTCCTGGTGGAATGGGAGCTCACCATGTGTTAAGGTGCCCTTGTATCAATGAAGGACATAAAAGAAGTTGATAAACTGAGCCAAGGTGAATGAAGGACACTGGAATGATTGTAACCAGAGCTCAGAGTCAGTGCTCATACATTGAAAAAATAGGAAGTTCCAAATGGATTTAACAGGGGAAAAAAAAGAAAAAAAAATCACTCTGAGAGTAACTGAACACTAGTACAAGTGTTCTAGTACAGACAGACAGTAGGATCTCTGTTCTTGGAGGTTTTTACAGAT
Organism: Sturnus vulgaris; assembly: GCF_052056855.1. NCBI lineage: Eukaryota > Metazoa > Chordata > Aves > Passeriformes > Sturnidae > Sturnus > Sturnus vulgaris. The sequence goes on along the minus strand of NC_142247.1, from coordinate 62,428,793 downwards.
CCAATGGGAAAAAGTCCTGGACAAACTGGCCTGAATTCAGTGTTACCTGGCATTTGAGCATGAGGTTGGACTAGAGACTCCCTGAGGCCCCTTCCTTCCTGTGATTCAGCAAACTTGCAGAAATTCAGAAGTCAGAATGTGTGGCATCATTAAAGCCATATGGTCAAGAGGAATGTGCTGAAGTTGTCTATGTCATGTCCTTAGCTTGTCTAAACTGACAGAGTTCCATTGCTCTCCTCTTAAGTCATGCTTTCCAACAGCATAGAAGTGGAATGGATCTTGTTCGGGCACCCAAAAAAGGACAGCCAGCAGAAGTTCTGCTCTGAACTCAGTGAGACATGGCTGGTGCCCTGGTGACTGTGTCTTGCCTTTTTGCAGGACAGGAGTTGCTGATTCCAGGACATTTCTGGACAAAGGGACCTGCTGCTTCACCTGGACATGTCAGACCCTTTCCACTGTGCTAGGGTGAGCCTTGCTCTCTGTGACTCATCTGAAAGCATCAGCACCCTGAGAATCATAATCTCATCAGTGTCTGCCTCAGGCAGGGCTATTCTTGTGGTGGCTTAGGAATTCCCTGAGCCACCAGCTCTGCTGCCTCCTGCTTTGCCAGTGTATGACAGAGCTCCCTGTGACAATGGCATGGAACCATGACCTACTTTGCCCCCCGCAGGTCCAGATCTTGAGTGACAGCCTGCCTCACAGTTGCACCTCCAAAATACAGAGTTGTGTCTTCTGCAAGAATTCCACACTCAGTACAGGTATTGCCACCTTCTAAGGACATCCATAAATCTGGTTTAATTTCCTCATTGTCAAAGCGCTCTTTCAGGAAGGTCTGTAAGTAAAGCATTTAACATGAAGCACTGGTAAGTAAGATTTTAAGTCTTTTTGATAACCACAGCTGGAACTGACCTAAACATGTTTTAAGGGCTCAAGAATACTGTAAATTTTTCTCAGGGTGACTGAACATAATCACTTCTGGCTGAATATCTGAACTTGAACTGAATTGGCTAAATGTGAAAATATATTAGGGCTGGATTTTAACATACTTGGGAGGTATTGCAGCAAATTAAAATTGGCATGTGCAAGTGAACGAGCATGTTGGGTTTGCGTGGCAAGGTTTTGATGGCAGAGGGCAACAGTGGGGGACTTCTGTATGCATAGGAGAAAAAATATTCTATATCTTTCCTCAGCAAAACCAGCACTCCTGGCATTAAGGTGTTAGCAGTAAAACTCCCCTAAAATTGCTATAATTTTATCCCAAATGTCCTTAATATGATGGATACATTACTAATTAAAAATTGCAAACAGACAACGATATTTGTTCGTGTATGTAGTATTTCAGATGAAAGCCAGAAGGTTATAATAATTTAAACGACATGTTAACTGACAAGTTAGTTAGTTACTTTTAACTTTTAAATTAGCAATATCCAACTAGAGTCCACTTGCTTGTTATTGGGTAACATGAGTAACAGCCAGGTGAATTATTTTTTAATTTGATGCTATTTTCCTTTATTCCCTACTTCAGTAAGCTCTTCCACAGTAAAGACAATCTTTCTATTTTGTTCAAATACAACCATATGTGCAAGGGTGATTTACATCCTATAATGATGATTAAAAGATGAACAGTGAACTTTATCACAGCTTTTCCAGGCTAAGTGTTCTTTTCAAAGCAACAAACCCGTTCTTGAATAATGCAGTAATGGTTTTGTTAAAAAACTGATGAAAGGGTTGAAAATGGATTTGACTGTCTTCAGGCTGACAGGAATCAAAGCCAAATTTCCAGTGAGATCAATCTGTCCTCTCTCTCCTTCCCAGTCAAACACATGCCAAAATTCATTATTTAAAACATGCAGTAAAATTACCTTCAGTGTCTGGGTCAGGTAGCAGTTTGGACCCGAATACCCAGGATCACAGATGCATTGCTCATTCAGGCAGTCTCCATGACCTCTACAGTTCTCCAGACAACCAGGGCCCAGATAGAAATTATCAATGGCCCACTGCACATCTGAGTATTTCTGATAGAACCGAAACCTCACGGGACTAGATATAAAAGAATGAAGAAAACCAAACATATGCATAAAACAACTTTGCTCAGTTGAAAAAAGGTGATTGAACACAATATAATCATGACTATACTATCTTCTGAGCGTCCATGAGTAGTGGAAATATCTACTGAAATTTATTTTTTTACATATCCATAATGTAATGAACATGAACGCTACTATTCTGCAATTTCCTTGGAAGAAAATGAATAGGCAGATGTCCTGTTGCGTTTTCAGGAAGGTACTCAGTCCAAGACAAAATGAGTAACAAATTCGTACTTACTTGCCCACAAGGCTTTCAGGCAGTGTGTAAGTTACTCTTTTCCATCCTTTTGTGGGAAAGAAGACAGATGGCTGCGAGACAGTCCCAGAACATTTTGGATCGGCTGGTAAACACTGAGGTACTAAGTAACTCCAGCTAACGCCAAAGTCAGTGGAGTACTGCACATGGACCTGATTTTGTGCAAGTTTTTCTGAGGTTTTACATCCAACAGAAACCTAATAAAGAAGAGACCATCAGTAATTAGGAATTAATTGTGGTGGGGGCGTTTAAAAAAGTGTTTGAGCCTGAAAACAGACTGCAGAATTTTGCTTGAAATGATGGCAGTGCTGGTATGGTCCTAGTCATCTGCAGATCTCTAATATTCTCAAGACTGAGAACAGACACCATATTGTGAATTTTGTCTTCTTCTAGATAGCTCACATTTCTGGATTTCCAGATTTTGGCACTCATGCCTTAAACTCCAGTACCACATGACAAATAAAGTTAATATTCCCCTCCCATACAACCTGAGATTTGAATATTTCAGAGGCAGGCACAGATTAAGGAGACCATCTTTAACGGATGGATGCGCAAAGGGTTCTTGCAATTGCCCTATATTGCTGGGTTATTTCCTTAATTTAGGTAAAGGGGTGTATGAAAGCCAGTTTGGGTGCAGCTTTGGTGTGAATGCATGACAACACAGGAGCAGAGTGAACTACTGTGGAGCTGCTTTTCCCCTCACCAGCAGCTGTAACAAAATAGGAAGCTGGTAGATGTGCAATATCCTTACTACATGGTGTCCATGGAACTGCAGTGCTGGAAGAGAAGAATGTGTCACCTCTGAGAAGAGCCTGTGGTATTAAAGCTGACCAACACAGAGTAAGTGAGAATAATGAGGATGACCTAATAACATTTTTCCCAGCAGGGAATGGCTCCTGTGTAGGCCTATACATCATCCTTCCTCCTGAAAGATCCACTTAGACCTGGAAATAAATGTGGTTTGGAATAATTATACTGCAGACAGATTTTACCTTGAATTGCATAATCCAGCCTTCTGTAGGAGTCAGGTCGTGGGTGACTGCATAGACCTCTCTGCCATCGTGGCTCCCGCAGATCATGACACCATCAGGAGAATCACAAAATCTCTCAATTGAGCAATCATCATGGAATAACCAGTGTTCGTTCACTTGAAAATAAATGGCAATGTCAGTAATATGCAATGGCAATATAAATGAAACAGGGAGTAGTGTTAACCACAAAAGGTGATTCATAGCTTTCTTTTTCAGCCTACATGAGAATTATTTAGTATTGCTCCTGAGAATGTCAGTAGCCCATTGTTCCCATGTAAATATGTATTACATTTATCACATTAATTGCTGAAAGCACCTCTTACTACTCTCTTACATTAGCATTACAGCATTATTTTTTAATGTTCAAGAAGTAAGCATCTGAGACTTAAAATACAAACTTTTATTGCACTGAACATTTTGGGAGAGCCTTTTAATGGGTGTTGCCTACATTTGTTGCACAAAGTCTACTCCAGCACTGGTAACTGTTAAGCCTTATAAACATAAAGAAATGTATCTTCTAGAAAATTTAGTTGTAAAATGTAATTTAACTTCCCTAAAGAAAAGTTTAAAAAGGGAACAGACACTCAGGATAAGAAATTTGCTTAGAATAGCATGGCACTTCTAAAAAAAAATACTTTTCGTTTTTTCTTAAAAATAAATTAACCTTCTAAATAAATTCATGCAATTAAAAAGCTGCATTACATAATTTCATTTTGCTTTTTGTGACCGAAAAGCTTCTTAGCTCAGACCCAGGTGGAACTGCTCACCTGTGGTTTTGTCCTCCATGGCCATGTCGAAGGCGATCCTGCCGGCGGGCCCCGCGTCAGCCGGCGAGCGCTCGTGCTGCGGCAGGGGAGCGCTGCTGAAGGTGTCGAGCATCACCGTCCTCTGGTCGGCTGAGCCCGAGATCAGCACGTTGTCGATGGCCCAGTCGTTCTGGTCCAGCCCGTCGTGCTTGGGCTGCCACCAGCGGAAGCGTGTTCCGATGGTTTTGGCATCGTAGGGAAGGAGGATGTTCACGAAGCTGGAATAAAAGGTGAAAGTTAGTTGCAGGAAAGCTGCATGAGGAGGACGCTTTGCAATGCTCTGTGCTGGGTGCTTTGAACAAGTCCATTCCTGGTGTTTCCTAGAATACATAGAATTTGGGAAAGAAGAAAAAGACTGGTCTAGCCCATATTCCTCTAGGAGATACTGCTGAAACAAAAATCTTTCTGATTACTCCCTACTCCATCCCTGGGACAGGGGCTTAGAGAGAAGTGGGAAGGGTCAGCACCCAGAGTGTGGCATGGTTTGAACAACCTCACTTGCTCCAGCTGTCCTTAATGGGACTGAATGCAATGGTCTGGACTAGCAGGGTACGGCCGTAAGGTCTTAATTAAGGGAAGTGTTAAGAAGGAGAATGTGGAAATAAAATGAAGATTGCTTTTTTCAACCTGGAGCCATTCAGCAGATAGCAATGTTCAAGTACAATTTTATCTGTTCCACTGAAACAGTAGACAATAATATACTGGAATCTCATGTCCAATTAAAGTGCTAGTGATTTCTTGGTGTGCTTGAAAAAATAAAAAATAATGGGTCCCTCACATCCCCATTTTCTGTGAATCTTTTAAATTAGTGAGAAAAAGGTCAGGTCACATATATGCATGTTTTGAATCTCACAAGCATCTGAGAGTAGGGCTTGAGTGTATCCATCCTTTTGATGAATAACTGCAGAAATGCATTTTCTCCTCTCCACACCATTTTATAACTAACTTACATCCACCAGTGATTTTATGATGTTGCCAATAAGGAAATAGATTGCAAAGGTTAGCAACTTTACAAACAGGATGGACACTGCTACAGTAGCTGTTAATTTACCTTTCTGCAACCATTTACAAATCTACCAGACTGCTACAGGCTCCTAGCTATTCTTGTATTTCTGGTCTAGGAGCTGCAAAAATGCTGATGCTCTCAATACATGCACCAAGGCCATTCATAAACACCTGTAGGACTGTACAAGCTGAACTCATAAGGACCTGATGTCCAAACCACAGCAGTAATATATCCCACAGGTTCTGGTGAAACATTCAAGACCACCTGACTTTAGCAGAGAAATTTACACAGGCAGAAAGAAGGTATCTACAAACCCAGGCTTGCTGAATTGATCATAGAAAATCTCCATTAAGAGGCTCCAGGTGATTCCACCATTCACAGAATACTCCAGTAGCACTCCTTGGTTGCGGTTATTAGGAGTTATCAGACATCCATACATGAAATAAAACTGGATGAATTCTGCACTGGTGAGGTTCAAATCCACTGTAACTAACATACGGCTGCAGCCCTTGAAAGCAATGAAAAAATATGTTGAAGTTATATTCATAAAAAGTGCAAAAGTGTTACACTACACAGTTACTATTAATGTGGATTCATGCTGCAAAAATTTTAAAACTGTACAACATTTTATTAATTATTTAAAAGTTAAAGCTACAATAAAAAAAAAAGTTTTCCCTGAAGACATAATTTCAATCATGTTTCATCTTAAAAATTCCTATTGTGTATTTATATATGTTGCTACTTTTACCTTCAGTTTTAGAACATTCATGTATTTACCTTTCTTCTTAAAACAAAAGTTGCAGAAATCCACGCCTCCATTATAAATCATGAAGTTTTCCTTGCAGAATTAATGAATCACTGATTATGTGCTAATGATTCAATTTTTGCAAACCATCAAATGGCAAAGCAATTTTAGTATGTGTGTTTTCCACAATACCTTATATATTTCACATTGCTTAGTCTGTTAGTTGGTGTCTACTTAGTCCTACTGAAATGAAGTGGAAATGTAATGCTTCTGTTAGTTTATTTTAGAAAACTTGCATCAGTTTGAACTTAGTTATAAATTTGACAGAAGAAATCTACAGGCATAAATTTTACATGTTTCTAAAACCTATTTTGGAATTTTTATAATCCTGATGTTATCTGTTAGCAAACCAGTTCAGCAGCAGTCAGGGTTATATGCCTACATATGTAGCTAACCTAGGAAACTTTACTGTGAGCTTACTCTGAAAACACCCACATGTGAGACATCTCAAGGATGAGGCCACACATGGGTGCAATGTGCTTCAGGGTGACCCTGCCTGAGCAGGGAGGTTGCACCAGATACTCCCCATGGCCCTTTCCAACCCGACCCATTTTGTATTTCTGTGGCTCTGTATTGTCAAAGACCATGTGCAAATTATACAAGTGCAAATAGCTAGTTATTAATTTACCTCTGCAGCCTGATTAGAAGCCACACCAAACTCCAGTCTAGAAGTTTTAAGCGCTATGAGGAGGGCCTTAGGAGGAAAATTAAAAGTCTACATACTTATAGTGTACTTCTACCTATTAGCTCCACTTTCAAAGGCCCCTCCACAGTTCCTCTCAGGAGCCACGCACACTATATCTCATTTTCCTGGCTGCAGCATAGCAAGGAACACGGTATCAGCTTTCCTGGAATGTTTTTGGCTGACCCTAGCCTGTAGGACCTGTTTCACTTTGACCTTCAGCCAGGCAAAGGATTTAATTTAAAAAAAAAAATTTATATGTCTGATATGTCATGCTGCTATTTTTTTATGCCTTGCTATTTTACTTTTAAAATCAGTCCCATTTGTAGTGTCAAATGGGGCCAGCTGGTCCCTGTGCTGGGCACACACCCCGCTGAAGTGAAGAGCCATCCCAGAGGCGACGGCGCCGCAGACCGTGCTCAGTTTGCCGCCGTTCACCGTCAGCCAGTTCTGGTTCGAGGGCGAGCGGTTGAAGTTGTCTTTCAGCTGTGTTGGAAGGGGAGTCTCTGGCTCGTCGCAGTACAGCCCACCCCAGTGCTCGTCGCAGCTGCACAGCAGAACAAATGCACAAATCAGCTGGCAAAGGCTCTGCATGGAGGTTTAATCAGTGCCATGTTATTAAGGTACCATCTTATTCTGCATAGAGGCAGCATTTACTAGTGCACAACTGGTATGTGGGGGTTTCAAACATCTGGCGTTTTGTAGTTAACATGAAACAAAAATTACTTTTTTGAAGGCTTAGTATTGTGTATCATTCAAGCTTCTAATATAGGGTACACTCCCAAACAGTAAAAGCAGTAAAATGCATTGTGCTTGGATAAATAAACCAACATAATGTGCCAAGCCTAAAAATGCCCTGCTAATGTTAAAGTTCAAGTTTCTGTAAAATTTTAGTAGATGAGTGCTTTCTTATCTTTATATAGTTCTCCCCCTTTTTTTTTTCCCTCTGAAAAATGTTCTTATAATGTGTCAAAGACTGGATAACAGCTTGGAAATGTGTTCTGCTACTATGAGATTTCACCAGGGATATTGTGTCTTGGTACTTCAGTGTTGTCAGGATAGAGGAGAACACAATAATATGTCTATTCTGCAGTGAAATATATTTCTAAAAATACAGTCACAGTGCAATTATACAACCATTCTCCAATTTCTGCTGCCATTTGTGGCTGGAAAAAAAGCAATACACCCATCTGGAAGGTATTTCTCTCTTGCCAAGACAGGCAAATCCGGGGGTTGCTGTTTGCTAGCTTTGCAGGACTCTATGTGGATTGTTATGCAAACAGTTTGAGGATCAAGCCAGTCTGCCTCTCCTGGCAAAACCAGAGCCATGGAGCAGAGTCATCAGACCATCAAGATAATACCAGTCAAAAAGCAAAAGCAAAATCTGGCCTTGTGAAGAACTGGCATACATCCTGCTTAGTGGATACAACCCACCTCCAGCCCAGGTTCTCTGCACTTGGCACCAGGTTGAGAGCACAGAGACAATCTGTGAAATTCCTTGGGAACAAGGAGAACATATTCTGGGAAGCTCCAGGACTGTATGTCCCTAGAGGGATATGCAAACTCAATGGGTACCCTCTCCCTTTGTGGTGGGAGGGGAATTGATGGAGCAGAGGCAAAAGCAGAGGTGATGCATTGCCACTGAGGAAAGAACTGTCTGCTTTGGCCATGGAGCATGAACAGTCAGAGGTCTGGCAGAGCCAACTCCTGTTGGTCCTTTCTGCTTGTTACTTCTATTCCCAAGTGGAACAGCAAAATCCACCTTCCTTTGTAGAACCGAATCACAGTTTTTCCTGCAAATTCATCAGAATGACAGAGGGGGAGTGAAATGCTACAGCCCTGGGCAGGACAGGGAACAGATGGCACTTACACACAGTTGTCTTGTGTGCACTTCCCGTGGCCACTGCACATGTCTATGCAGCCATCCCCAATGTAGACGTTATCGATTGCCCACGTCTGCTGCTTGTCGAAAGGAGCAGGCTGGTGCCAGCGGAAACGAGTTGCTTGAGACCTTGGGAGAGAAAGAAAAACAGAATTCTGTATTTTCTAGCTAAGGAAATCTTTATTTTGACTGAAAGGAAATGTTAGTCATGAGGCTAGGCTGCTCTTGAAAGGTTTGTTTGATACCAGCATGACCCAGGGCTGGTTTCTGACAATGACAACATCCCTCCAAGAAAAGGGTGCCCTCATTTTGAGAACAGAACAAAGCACAGGTGCTTGGTATCAAGCTGAGAGTGTGGGAGGTAGGAAATGGATCACTGGTGAAAGCAAAGCAAGTGGGCCATGGCTGGTTCAGTGGAGAGGAAGGAAGGAAGAAAGTGGTACTCCCAGTTGGAAGCTCAGGCCAGTCATAACCATGTCCCAGCACAGATCCAAACCTGAGGGATAGGTAGGAGCTGGATCAAGCCAGAATAATCCAAACCCTCTAAGTTTCATCCTGAGCCAGTCAATAAGTCCAAGTCAACAACTTTACCTGACTTTTTCTCTATGAATTCTCCCAACTACACTTAGGTAAGAGCAGCTCTAGGGAGTGGGTTAGGGACAGGTGAGAAGGCCCATGCAGGGCTTGCAGCATGACCCTGGCTTTGCAGTTTCTTCCCTCTCTTCCACCCAGGGCTGGAAATGCTAAAAAATTATCTGTAGTGTGATCCTGGCTCTACTCAATAAATTATATTCATTTTGTTGATTAAAATGGGCTTAGTTCCCTATATGTGAATTAGGTGTCTCAACTCCCAATATGGATGATGAAAATCTATCCAAAACACTCAGGGGGCAGCAAATAGTTGTTCAGCTCATGCAGGTGTGAACTGTCAGTCAAGAGCTGTGAGCAGATGAATTTCTGTAACTACGAATTCAGCTAAGCCCTCTTTTGCAGAACAGCACTAGATGGCAGCATTGAACTTTTTGTAGTCAGTTTTCTTTTGAAACTCAAAGAGAAATCACAACTATTCTAAACACCAAAATGAAATAAAGAGCAAAATCCCCCAAAAAATATTCCGTGTAAAAATGGACCTCATATGATAAGGTCATTATTCTCCCATTAACTGTTCCTTTATGAAAATGTTGCATGAGCGTAATAAATAACCTGTTTATCCAAAGAGAAATCTACTACTCTGAGCTCAGCTCAGCTGCTCACCAAGCAGCATTTTAAAAATAAATACAAAAATTGTGAGGAAGTCCTTTCAGAAGAAAGGCGAGCACCTATATCTTACACTGCCTGCTTTGGCTAGGGACTTCACTAAAAATTAATGGGGCTGATGCTCCTGTGGGAAGCTCTGTATTTGCATTTGCATTTTAAAATCAGCTTCAAGTTAAAAGTAAGTGCCCATTGTCTTCTCGAGGCCAGGGGTGAGGTAGCACACTGGAGTGCAGGAGCCCTAAAGAGGCTGCACAGACAAGGGTGGTGAGCACCAGGCCAAGCTACTGAATACACAGCCTGCATGTGCCTAAAACACACAGGCACAAAGAAATGGAGACACACACCCACTATTACACAGTTTGAAATAATAAAGCAGCATAAAAATTATATTGCATCTAGACTAAAAGGCCTGTTAGCTGCACTGTTCTTATCCTAAAGCTTAATGTCTCTCTTGCTTATGAGATAAGGTTGGAATAACCTCTCTCATGGAATGCCTAACTTAATAACTTTGGGAAATGGTATTACTTGAGCCAAAAAATACAATTATGGGATTGGACAGAAGTGCAATTTTTGGCTCAGTAGGGCATCAGATTTCTTGTGATATATACTGCTGAAAAAACTCTTCAGTCTTAAAATCACAATTATTTATAAACATGAGTTTATCTCAGGTGGTAGGTCCAAATTCAATCGGTTTGGAACACCAATCCCAGCCTTGATTTATCCCATTCAAACCCAGAAAGACTACTGTGAACACAAATTTACAGTCTCTTTACAAGAACTGACGGGGTAATGGATTTTTACAGACAATATGTAGCAAAGCTGCACAAAAAAGGAAGCACAGAAAATTAATGCTGGGAAGAAGCCCTAAAAAAAGTGCTATTACTTGATGTAACTGCACTAAAGATTGAGAAGAGTCCAGATGGCCCAAATGATTAGTAACTGAACATGGACTTTTCCACTTCTAATGTCAAAACGTGTAGCAACCATATAGGTGCTTTCAGTACAATTGCTAGAAAATAAAGGTCTCTGTTTTCCAAACTTGAATGTACCTTTGGTGGCATCTTTCATGACAACCATCTCAAGGCTCTACCTGTACTTTGATACTTCTGAGCCAGCTTTTAGATCAGCCTATGTCTATGTGAGGAGATAAGGCTCAGAAGGAGGAGCAAAGGTGTGGAGTCAAATAGTGCTGAGAGCGTGATGCCCTTGCTACTGATGTTTGCAATTTTTATAGGACACAGTTTCATTTACTTATACTTATTTGTTGCTATTTACCTGGATCAAACAAAAAGGACAAGGTACAATTGCTTAAACTTTATACTGTATCATGACATTATAAATACCTAGCTATGCTTTTAGATTTATTCTGCAGAAAACCAGAGCGACTTACCTAGTATAGGGAGGCAGAGGCAAAGTAACCCGGGTCCACTTGTTGAAAGTGTCTGAAATGAGAATCCTCTGGAGATGGTACTTGTTGCATTCCACATTAGTGGGAAGACAGTCTTTCAAAATTGGGTGCCAGGTCAGCCCAAGGTCCACTGAATATTCCAGTTCAATAGCTAGGAGTGGAAAAATGGTTAGTTACTTAATTTAGAGACTTATATCCATAGGCCTATAATAAAGTGCAAGCCCCAGACAGTATCATAAGTCTGAACTGACAAAATAACCACACAGAACTTTTCAAACCCGTGTGTCAGAAGCACGAAGTCACCTCCTTTGGTGGCAGTGGGGGAGGATGTGTTACATATTGCTGAGCAGGTATAGCTCAGGTGGAGTCTGCAGTACATCTCTGCCTCTGCCACCTAACTCAAGGGACCACAGATGAAAAACAGAGCCAACATGAAGTTGCAAGGATTAAGTTAAGACAAAGTCTGTAGCTGCAGCATGCAAGAAAATGATGTGACAGCACCATGATCACCAAACTTCGTTTTTCAGGCTTGAAGAGTGAGATTCAGCTGGATGTGATTGCTGTGTAAAGCAGAACACTCAAATTCAAACTTGGCTCTGTCACAAGGTGGCTTAGTCAGCCTTCTACCCCTCCTGCAGACCAGCTCATTTCATTATCCAGCACAATTTTAATTTGAGTTTGTTAGTCAGTGAGCTTGTTTCCATTCAAACACAGTCTAGTCACATTAAACTAATGTATTCATTTCTCAGTGAAAATCAGCAATTTCATTGTTTTGATGTTTATGGCTTATAAACTTTTATTACAAAAATTAAAGGTTAGTCAAGCTCACTAAATACTTCAAGTCAAATTTTCACACAGCCATGAAAAAGTAAATAATAATAGGTGCAGAACTGGTACTTGAAGTAAATGTTCCAGCTGACAGGTATTCTGGCTGAGCTGGCTGCAGTGACAGGGGTGATAAATCTGTGATCTTTTTTGATTACTACCGACTCATTTCTTCTATCCTCATGCACAGGAAATGACCCTTAATCACTCAATCGGTCCTACTTAATGTTTCAGCAGAGATGACAGTGCTATAGAAATACAAGGACAAGTAGATATAAACAAGGGTAAGTGAGTTTTTAGTATTAAATTTCCCTCACCAAAAGAAATGCTTTGCTCATCATGACTGGAAGCATGATTAGGAACTGTCCTGCCTAATTTAATATGAAGATAATGATAAGGGCTGTTCACAAAGAAACAAACAAAACCCCCCCCCAACAAAATAAGGATCCGTTCCTTTGCCAGTATATGGCTCAGGCGCCAAAATGCTTCTAAACTTAGCAGAGATGATTTTAGGATTCCGCAATATTCTTATTAACAAAAGAGATAAAAATTTTTAAGCATGTGAGTAGCTTCAGATTAGCATAATCAGAGAAGCTAAACCTGGGACTTAATGTAAAATCTCTTTCCATTTTTATACAGAATTGTAGAGGAAAAGTCAGCAACCCAGTAAATTAACACATACCACATGATGCAATGTGTGTATTCTTGTCCTCATTAAAAACATCTATACCTAAAAACCCTACTCTGAGAGGATGTGTAAAACAAGCATTAAAAAGTTTGTTTTTTAGAAAAACCTATTTCTTGTGTGCCTTAAAATTCACATGAACTAATTTTTAATTTCCATGTGATGTGTATTCAGTACAGAGTGTGTTTTTATTTATTTATCTGTATGTATATATGTGTATATACACATATAAAAGCTGGTTCTGCACTCAATAGACATCATATGAAAAAAGGAAGCTAGGTAATTAAAAATTGCATAATTATGTATACATAAACGGATATATATGTGCATAGTATGTATGGAAACATATAGGTCTATACATATATTTATTATTTCATATGGATGATATAAATTTTTGCAGTTGATGCTGCCTTAGCAAGCGTCAGATGTATGTTGGTATAAATGATTTCTTAGATATATGGGTACAAGTAAGATCAGAACTGAGACTACACTGAAAATCCAAAACTACCAAGCAAGAAACATATGCTGGAACACACAGCTGCTTATTATTACACCACCACCCCAAGCAGTGGATGCTATCTACTAAATGGATTTAAGTAAGGCAGCTGTAAGTCTTTTTTCTGAGATGGACTGAACTGCAACTTAGATGCTCACAGGGAATAATCTACTTTAGTTTATCTTAGGCTACAGACACCTGGAATAAAAAAGCTGATGTTACAATTTCTAACAGAAACATGCAGCTTTCTTTTGTTTCTCAGTTCTTGTTACGATGAATAATGTAACCAGAAAACAAGTGAACTTTCCTCTGCAGCAGAGAAAGAGGAATTACTAAGAAGTCATTACCATAACAGGAGTCTGTGACAGAGCAGGAAGCTGCAAAATCTATTTGCAAGAAAGAGTCTTCATTGACAACGATGTCAGTGGTGACAACATAGCGGGTGCTTGCTTTCTCAATGAACACCAGAGCATCCCCAGCAGAGCCACAGACTGGCATCTTTGTTCCACCAGGGTGGAGCAGCCACTTCCTACTATCCAGTGTGGTGAAGTCATCCTCCAATACTGTATTGCCAGAGATATTTCCTCCAATAAGAATCTGAAACATTAGGAAAGAATTTGTTACTGAAAAGGAAAAATGTCTAGAAGTCTTCACAAAGACACAAGTGACATAGCAGCCTGAGGAAGAGATGTATCACACCACGTGTATTTATTCTGTTGGTCTAAAACGGACAAAATTACTTAGTGAAGAATTCAGGCTATGAGAAAGGGGAGTATCTCTTGCCTGTAAAGGAAAAAGACTGTCTCAGCTGTACAAATCTAAATTTCAGGGAGGTGACCTCCAATCTCAATGAAGTAAAGCTGCTCATAAAAAACATGTTATTAGAAACAAAGTGGTTGCACTTTCCTAGTGATTGCTCAGCTCTTCTATAATCTGGTGCACTGCTATCAGATTACGTCTGCTGATAGAAGTGGAGAAATAGCCTCTGTTTTGTCATTGACTATAAAACATCATTGTTTTACTATTCAACAGCAAGCAAGGTAGAATTAGTTTCCATTTGTTATTCTGAATTCAGTTTTTGATTGTTCTGAACAAATATAACTACATTCAATGAAGATATTGAAATAATGAGTATTTTAAAATTTCTAAACGGAGGGATGGGAAGTGAAATTTTGTAACCACAACATTAAAATGGGCTGGTTAGTTTTCTCCTAACAATCTGAACTAACTTCTTTTAAAAAAAGCAATAAATATTAAAGCAAATTGTACTTGGACAACCCAATGACACCACTTAAAGCATAATTATTTTAGAGATAAATAATTTGTGATTTCTACCAAGTCATACAAAGAAATATAATAATCTTTATAGCAGAAAATCTCAAATATGAAACTTTACTTTCATACAGATTTATATTTTTCTATAGTCTTTTTCTATTACATTATGCCAAGCCAATTACATGTTTGGATACATTTTTAATGAAGGTTTTTGAAGTTTGAAATCAGACTTGCATTTTGCATGGTAAGGCCTCCTGCAGTGTGAACTTTCCTAGGTTCAAAACGGGCAATCAGTGCCCCACATGGAAACGGTGCATTAAAACTGTGAGTGCAGCAAACAGTAATTGTGCTCTAAATATATTTTTACCAAGCATTTTTGCTTATCTCAATGAAATGATACATGCAAAAAACCCCGAAACATTAAGACTGAATCCAGTCTAAGATTGTGCTAAAAGAAGAAACGCTGCAAGGATTCCTCACCTGGTCAATCACCCAGGGACTGTAGAAATGCCCATTCTCCGACGGCTGCCACCAGCGAAGCCGCGTGGAGCTCGAACGCGCCTTCAAGGGAATTTCCAGGGCAATGTATCGTCCCACATTGCTGGAGTTACTGAAGAGGAACTCCTGCAGCAGGCTCCACGTGAGGCCCCCGTTGAGTGAATACTGCAGCAGCACAGGCTGGCTCCTGGGGTCAGGTACGCCCTTGCCACATCCCAGTCTCATGAAGAACTGCACGAATCTAACAGGAAAAAACTTCCCACTTACCAGAAAGATTTATTTTCTACAACATCCTATACAGCGAACTAGAGACCTTTGGAGTTTGTCTGTTGACTAGCCCTGTGTATTCTAGCTGTAAGAGACATCTTTAGGAGATCTTATGATTTCCTTTTTCCAAAGCTTCTAGAATATAACTGGACAGACAGGTGGTATGACAAAAATTCATTTTGCCTGTGTGGTAGTTAGCCAGGCATAAGAGGCTGAACAAAGCTGGTCATTTATGTTTTCAGCTTTTGTCTGCATAGCAGATGGTGTTGCAAGAATTAGAAATATAATCCTGGGTGAAATTTTTATCCCTGTATCCCATGAGTGCAGATTCTAGTGGCAGAAAAGCAACTGTGCTTTAAGTAGATCATAATTTGCTACAAATTTGCTGAAATGCTTAAATTCAAAATAAGCATCCCAGTTTTCCATTGGCAAAAACCAGAGAAAATCTGGACGGGAGAACAAAGCACATTTCACTTTCAGGGATCATTTTGTCCATTTTGTCAGCCTGGGAAATTTGTCTAAATTACACCGTTTAAATGTGCCGGCTTCCCTGAAGCCAGCCCAAGCCACCCAGGGACACCAGTGCTTTCATCCCCCAGTTAATTGGCTTCTCCAAAGCTGCACAATAGACTTGTATCAAACTGCGAAATCCTTCCTGTCAGCCGATGCTCATAAATAGCTCCACTGTGCACTTGGAGTGGAGGGAACCGTGCTGTAATGATATTTACTTATTGGACTTTCAGGGATATTACAAGTATTCATGTTTGCACAGCTTTTGCACAGCTTTAGAGTGTTTTATCTATTCTAATTATTATTGCATTAGTGCTGCCTGGCTCACAGTTAAATGAAATGCTGCAAGAGAAGTTTTGTATCAAAAATCTTGTTCTGGTTTGATCTAGAGGTAGATCTGCTGGGAGTGGAGGCTGCAGAGATGCTGGGTAGACAAAGCTCCAATAAAATGCCAGACGTACCAGTCAATTAATTCTAGTCCTCACTGTGAGTCACAGTTTCTCTTGGTACTATATGTAACTGCTTTTGCTATAGATTATATCCACCTCCATATCCCAGACATAACATATTGCTTGTGCTGTAAAGGAGCATTGGGTGCCCTCGTGGATCAACATATCAAATGTAATGGATTTGCTTCACTGCTGGAAAGTCTTTTCGCCTTCTCAGATTTACTCCAACATTCACCACATAATTCAAAGGAAACAAACCCAGATGACCTTGTCTCTGTTGCATCTGGTTTCTTTGCATTGCTATTCTTACATCTCAGATTTTACTAATGCAGTAATAACCCACCCAAATATAGGTAACAATGTCTAGCAGATAAAAAAGTAATTTTAAATATTTCTCTTCTTATCCCAAAGATATTTTGCAAAGGCTCTGCCTATTTTGAAATGGAAATCGAAGTGTTTTTTAAATTAGTAACACTCAAATATGTGTATGTTCTCGTAATTCAGAATTGAAAGGGATTTGATCAGCTGTGATACCTAAAATATTCTCTTCATACTGGTATTTCATGGGGTGCAGTTTCAGCTACCAGTATCACCATGATGGTGAAACACTGTCCCCTGTGTTAAATTCTTTAACACACAGATGGGATGGCAGTGGATTGCAGAGTGCGCTTGATTTCAATCCCCAGGTGCTGAGTGTGGCTTGCAGCACTGACAGACACGGCTGCTGGCCTGTGCCCTTCAGGGGACCTCCTCATAGAGAAAGGGGAAGTTTTAATGTGACTACTGAATCTAGCACCCTTAAAAAAATAACTGCTCTCATCACTCCTGGTGTAAATGGAAACCTCTCCCCAAGTCCTGTGCAGAACTTGGCACATCTGTGTCACAGCCAGATCTGTTGTGCTTTGCAGGTGGTTGACAGAATCAGTCTGGAAATGTAGAAAATCCCACTGCAATTACTTAGGTTGCAAAAGAGTAGCTCCCAGCAACACCACTGCAGTGTGCCTGGCTGTTCAGAAGAGAACATAGAGTTATTTGTTGATAAGTATTATTTTTCATAATCATATATACAAGAAATTGAATGCTCAGCTTTGCTTTCCTAAGACAGAAGTAATTTATCTCTATATAACACCTTGAGGTCAATATTTGCAAATACAGCTACAGACCATCATGGAGAAGAAATAAATGATAGTTCTTTGAACATAAGCAATAAGGAAAACATAATTTAGTCTAATAGAGCAATTTACAAGATCTTTTGTATGTTCTGTCAAACCATCTTTTAATTTCAGAGTGGTCTAGGAATCAAATTAGTACTGAGAATTGGGGTTTGTTTTTATCAAATTCTGCAAAAAGTTTGCTGTGAGGAATCTTCCAAATTATAGGGGTCCTAAATATTACACATCAGTGAGGTTTAGCTAAGTGCTGATCTAAAAATGACAATATTAGGCCTTTTTACTGACCCTAAGTCTTTACAATTAATCCATTATTTAAAGTTTATATACCAATGCTGACAGGTAAAAAGTAGATAAAATGCTTCTTAAAATGTTTCCCACAGTACATCAGAGAGGAGTAGGGTGTTTATAAGAGATCAGTGAAAAAAAGTGTTGGAGAAAATGCAGTCTCTACAAAGTAATAATATAAGAACATCAGCTAAAATTAGAATAAGTTAGAAAACAAAGCCTATTTGTTAGCATGCTCACAATTGGGATGGAGTTTAATTCATATTAGTGTAAATTTTTTTAATGTGGCTTGCATAGCATGTCTCACTCATCACGTCTCCTCTGTAGGCTGTAAAGATACAACATAAACTGTAAATACACTAAAATATTTTCTTTTCAATAACTGGTGACAGCTTGATGGGGATTTCTCAGTGAATTATTGAAAACAAATGTGCAAAATAAGAAAAAAATCCAAGCTTCAGAAATGAAAGAATAATGAGATGACAAATGTAAGAGTTATGCTCTCAGCAGATACTCCTGTTTCAGAAATGGCTCACAATACACCACACTGTAAGAAAAGCAGAGCATTTCTCATGTTACAGATTTAGGAAACAAAAACTTGCATTAACTACTGAAGGTATGGCATCAGTTTCTGGAATTCTAATTTAAGGAAAAAAGGCAACATTTAAATGGTTAATGCAATTAAAGTTCAATTTAAATATAATTTAACATGGTTACAGTGGTTAAAATGCAGCATTTGGTAGTGTGAGGACCACAGAATACGTCAACTTGCTTTTACTGGAGAAATATCACATATGTATTATTCTTCAGTATGGTATATCCCCAATGAAATCCTGAAAGAACTTTTGAAAGGGTGTTACCTGGCTTGTGACAAATCCAGGTCTCGAGTCATCAGCATACGTAAACCTTCTTCATTAAAGAAAAGGTTGTTTCCTCCAGACATGATGCCACATTTCCTTGATGGCTTTCCTCCACTCACAAGGAGGAATCTATCCGACTCCAGCTGACCTGAATACACAGTGAATACATATTTATGATTTACTCTGAAGTGCTCCTGCTGCAAGAGTGCTACTTCCAGAGGAAGAGAGATAAATTAAAAATCACATGCTGACTGAGAAATATTCAGTGTTTCCAATGCCTTGTATTCTAGAAAGCTGACACAAATCAAAATACACAAAATAAACCCAGAAGTATGAGATCTGGGATCTTACTTTCCAGTTATTCACAAGGATTTCCGCCTTTCATCATTTATCTTAAGATAACAACAAAGTACTCAGGTCTATAAAGAAACTTTACATTCCCTGTGGTAGCATGCAAGCAAGAGCTGACAAAAATGGAAATGAAGCAGCACCTGTGAAGGGATGAGTTTGGTTCACAGGTGCTGCTTTATGAAAACATGCTCCTCTTGCTGTGCTTGCTAGCGGGGAAAGCCTCGAAGGAGTTTCAGAGTTGTGTGCGTGGATGCTGTGTGTGCCCAGGCATGCATGAGGCTTTGAGTTCCCTCCTGCCTTCTCTCTCTTGGGGTCTGCTGAGCACTGCTTCCCACTGCTGAGACACTTGGTCTGCTCTGAAACCATGTTTGCTGTAGTAGGGTGAGTCAGATTTCCCTTGTAGCGAGAAATGACACAACCTTAAAGCCCTCCGTTGTTTGCTTCACTTGCAAATTCTCTGCCTGTGCTAAAGTCAAACTACCATCAAAATATAATTTGCTTCCAAAATGATTTTCTACATGTAGAGTTTCAGGAAGTTCTGTTTGAATGAAGGTTTTGTATTCCAGTATTAAGAGTGCATCAGGCATTCACAAACTGCACTTGCAAACGGCATCTGAGCTACTTGGTTCATGGGAACACCCCCATGGCATAAACTCTGACCAGAAGCATGCAGGGGTGAGGAAGGCTTTGCTGTTTAATCCCTTGAACCCCGGGTTGCACTAAGATGAACAGACAGTATTCAGATGTCCCCTCCCAATGGAGATACCTTCAAAGTCATCCTTAAGGAAGTCAGAGTTCTTGGTGCTTATTCTGCAGGTTGGCCCCGAGTAGCCGGGGTCGCAGATGCACTTGGTGCCGTTGATGCAGCTGCCGTGCCCATTGCACATCTCCTCGCACTGGGGGCCAATGTACACATTGTCAATGGCCCAAGTCACGGGCTGCGATCCAGCAGGGTAAAATCCTTGGTACCACCTGAACCTCGCCAGCCTGAAAATAGCACAAAGTGTATTTATTTTAAATAATAGTTCTTTTTTTGTAATCCATACATATACCATTATATACACCTATATATTACTCTTTCTGTTGGAATTGGTTTGATAAATTGATTAATTCTAGAAACTGACTGCTAGATCTAATTCCTTCAGTACCTCATGCATCTTTATGTTGATGTTCAGCTGACAGAAATAAAAATAACATTATTCATTAGCTGTAATCCCAAAACTGAATGACAGACATGATTTTCAAAATTTAAAATACAGCTACTGTTAACCTCATAATTCATGGGGAAGATGAATGGCCGTGGTCTGGTGGATTCCCTTCTGCTTTGGTGTACAGTGTGTGGGTCAGACCTGGCCACTTTCACCCTCTCCTGGAGAGTGAGATTCTACTTTGTGCTTCCATTGTGCCTCCAGGGAGACCACCTGTAGGGGTGGAGTGGTAGGATCTCACCCTCAATTACCCAGAAAGAAAACATGATCTGTCATGTCACCAGGTATTCAGCTTGCTTTCGAGCAGCTTAATCTTAAACCAGGCTGATATTGCAAGTTGTTAATTTAAACTATATTCTCCTCTGAGTGCTGTCCTGTCATTTTTAATTCATCTCCTAAGTGCTACTCGCATCAATGCTGCATATAAAAAGGAACCAAATGGGGAAGGAGGGAAAACAAATTGAGATGAGGAAAATACTTGAGAGACTAATTTTATTCCCAGTTGAGAAAACGTTTTAAGGGAGGAAAGAAACCAGAAGATTGAGAAGGGAGAAGCACTTAATTGCCTTGCGTGTTTAATGTGTCTTGTTAGAGATATCTAAATTCAGCAGGCAAATCAATTCCATAGGTAATTGTAGCTGACAATTTTTTTTATCCTTGATTTGCTAAAAAGAAATTTTAGGGGAGGGGATTTTTCTGAGGGGATTTAGGTGACAACCAATAATTGATAGGTGGGGACACTACTAAGTGTCACAAGAAAGATGCCCAAAAACCAGAATTCTGGTGGAAGTCAAAATCATTGACTTTAGTGTGCCCTGAGGGAAAGGACACAAGTGTGAGGCTGGAGGTGTTGTAAGCTTCTCTTTGGAGTACAGCTCTGTCCCACAGGCTGGGTTTTTTGTCCTGAGACATGCCACTCCTCCTCTCAGGGTGGCTTCCTGGTGAGGGTGAAGCACAACTTGTGTCTGAAGCAGAGAGTGAACCACTGCTTATTTGGGGTTTCTTCTCTGGCTCAACAGGCACTGGACATTTAGTCAGGACATAATTGGAATACTAATTATTACTTACAGCTGTCTGCTGAGATCATATATTCAATTCTAAAATTACATATGTAGTGGAAATAACTTAAAATGTCTTCATCCTCAGTTAAAATATAACTACTTGACACTTAGGGGGATGAAAAGGCTGGAGGATTTTTTTAGAATTACATAAGGAGAAAGGTTTGGATATTTTTCTTGTTATTCCAGTTGATTCTGGTGGAGAAATTCAACCCTCTTCAGCCCTCTGGACCAAGGATTTAATGCATTGAAAGTAAACTACTCTGCACTGCTGGGCTTGGCTGGCCATCAGCAATGGGATCCTGGCCTGGTGTGCTGGGGAAGGAATAAGAGGGAAGGCAGAAAAACAGGATAGAAGCACTCAGGAACAGAAGAATAAATCAAAATCCTGGAAAGTTTAAATGAATTAGGAGTCTGCACAGTTGAAATTTTTATTTGGAGGGATGCATTGACAGTTGGCTAAAGGGTAAAACAATTCTTTTGCACAAAACCAGAAAGTACAAGTGAGCTGCTGAAATAGATGGTTACCTATTCCATGCTTGAAATGTTAACTGTCACAAACCAGAAAACTCAAGTTTAAAATTTAAACGTTTCCTTAAATTATTAAATGTTCAATCTTTTCAACCTTGATTCTTATTTCTTATATAGGTCTTTTCATATTTTCAGAGGCATGTATGGAGTCATTTATTTAGTGGAGGACCCATTGACTGCAGTAGTTTCATAAATACTCAGTCTTATAGCTGCATAGACTCATGAAGTCTCATAGTTGCACAGCTCATTTTCTTTCATACGTGCTACAGTTTTATCATCAATGGTGTGATCTTTTATGTAAAGTGAGTTGATGCTAGATGACAGTTATTCCTGAAAAAGTAAATAGTAGTGTTTTTACTTTGAAAAGTTACACATTACTATGCCTGCTAGCACATATTGTTTTTCCATGCTGTTATCATCCAACCTGATTGACTGCGCCTCTATTCAGATCAGATAATTTCTTCATACTGAAGTGTAATCAAGCTAGTAGAATGCATTTTACTGCATTTTCTTATGAAGCTCAAATTTCATGCAAGAATATCATCAGTGAATTCAAATGGCTGATGCTGTTCTGTAAAGAACTCTCAGAGCACTCTAAGAACAGTCAGTTTTGCATTAATTTCAGCAAGCAACTCCCTTCTATTAAATTGTCACTAATTAAATATAGGTAATAAGAAATTGCCTGTGGTTATTCTACATCAGCATTAGGCACAATATGACTCGGGGAATCACCTGAACACAAGCTAACATTCAGGGCAAAATGCAGAGAAAATTGGTCATTTGGTCTGCTCTAGTGGGGCAGTTCTTATGCACTCTTGTGCTGGGTGAAAAACAGAAATAAAAGCAAAGCAACAGCTGGGCAGGAAGAGAGGCTGGACACTTACCCACAGAGGTGCAGTTTCCCAAAGTGAATGACCTCCCTCCTCCAGCCCTGGGTAGTGCCTGCGTAGTAAGTGCTACTTGGGTGATGCTCAGTGGAGCAGAGGGAGCTGAGGTGGCTGCTGCTGCTGTAGCACAAGGGGAGCAGCAGGTGCCAGGTGGCCCCCAGGTCTCGTGAGAACTCCAACTTCACTGGGTCAGCAGAGGAGCTGTCAGTGGTGCAGCCAATATTGATCTGGGGGCCAAGGCACCAAACACAGAAGGTGACACAGGGCAGACTGTGGGACTCCCAATCATTCTTCACCTTAGTCAGCCTCCCCCATTTGGTATGGTATTTTTTTAGTCCAGGAAAATGGTAATTTGGGAACCCATTTAACAACAGGGATGATACACCCAGGACAAGCACATGAACAGGAACTCTTGCACTTTGCTCTCCTGTCCATAAGTATATCACACTAGAGATTATGAATGTGATAAGAAATCCCCAACAACTTCTACCTAGAGATAACTGTGAATTTAATTGGGCAAATCCCACAGGAGAGCTGCTAACATTGCTGGAATAAGTGCACCAGCTCTTGCAGTCCTCTGGCAGGTACTGAAGTAATCAGCATCAAGAAAATGTGCCATACTAAAAGCAGAAAAATTAAAACAAAAAGTGCAACCATTAAAATTTTGTTAATGCAGAGCTGTTAATTGCTGAGCTGCACTATGATCTTCTTTTATGTTACATATATAAAAAACCAAACTTATCACCTCAATATGTTCAGCTATCACACTCACTACCTATTTGTTCATGTATAATGGCAAAGCCCTAGAGCATCATAGCTGGATTGGATTGAAGTTCAGTGTCTTAGTTTGGCAGTGTCAGACTTCTCAGGGTGTGCTCACAAGATTCCTGATATAAAGAACAGTAGAAAAAGCAGAACATAAAAACCACTTCTACTATTGAAAAAAACCCAGAATGTTTAATTCAGAATCTGAGACAACCAGTGCAAATTAGTCTGTTTTCCTGTTACATTGATATTTAGATCATCTTATAATTTAAAATTGCTTTTGTAAAAGAAGACGAATTAGTTCTTTACAGAATGACTGTCATACAAAATAAGATGTACTGTATTTATCATGCAACATATAAAAGCCAATTGCTGATGAAACACAAAACCTGCATTAAAATTATGTAACGTTTTAATATTTTTATATATCCTTGTAGCAAAAAAAAAGTGTCTTTGTATCATGCGTTTCTGTAAAGAAAATCTATTTGTTTCTAAAACACAGTAGTACTTAGAACTGTGCATGAATGATGAAAGTGTATCCTACATCGAATTTCCTTCATCACTCTTCAGTGCACATGAGTCCCATCAACCTACATTTGACTAGAAGGGTTGTCTACTCATCTGGAAGCTTAGAGATGCTTGACCCAATATAGGTTTTGACTCTTGAGACACAGAGAGAAACTACTGCATTATGCATAACTCCTTCATTTACACTAGTGTTCTCAAAAGCGTGAGCTGAAAATGATGTTCTTACCACATATGGAAGTAAACATGTAGATTTTATGAGTTAATGCTATCAAGGCTTATGAATATCTTAAAGTGACCTCAAACATTTTTGTTCTACAGGCTGTAATCTATATTTTAAAAGAGGAAATGGTTCACATTCAATAATTTATAAATTAGTTGCATGACAAATTGAAGAGTGCATGAGTACACAGCTAAACCTAATTTTCTTGGAAAATCCTCAGTATAATTTTAGTAATTTTTATAAACTTGTATCATTTGCTGATTATTATGTAGCTCATAGTAATGCCACATTGCTGTTAAAAGCAGCCTGGTAACTGTGGCATGGCAATTTATGTGCCAGATTCTTTTCCAGTTTCTTAATGACAACGTAATGACCTCTCTAAACTAATAAATACTAACTGGTTACTCCCTTCAATAGCTGCTCCAGCCAATGCACAGTTTAGATTTTAAGATAAATCAGAAATGCAGTTTAGTTCAGACTGTGTTGTCACTAGAGTACCTGTTTCCACTGACTATATGAAACACAAAAGTATGCTCCTTATACATGAACTTTCTTTAACTCCCTAAAATGGGATGACTTCAGGCCATGAGAGCCAAAAACCAGCTTCATTTAAATTGGCTATGATGTGGGCAGAAGCAAAAGGAAAGCAGAAGCTTGTCTCTCTGAGCAAGTACAACAGTGCAGTTAAGCCAATAGGTATGAAAAATTATTTTCTACTGCCACAGATGAAGCTGTAGCTCTCCACTGGTCAGCTTGTAGAAATGCTGCACTCTTACCTCGAGCAGGCTGTGAAGTGAAAATTTGGACCCTCATTATATTTTGCTCATTCTCTTGCCTGCCAGTCGTGATTACCCAATGCATAGGACATGGACTTTCTTGCTATCAGTGCAAGTATATAGGCAAGGAAAAAGTAGCAATTTAGGAAAGAAAGCAGAAGACTTTGAGGCAGAAATTTCTCTTATCTGTATAATAAAAGCATCATGATATATTCACATGAGGGAGAGTAAAGTCAAGTCAATTAGAGGGGAAATTAGACAGGCTTCTCTGTTTGGCAATCAGAACAGCTGGGCAAATACACCAGAGCAGAATATAGAAGAACATGAAGCAAAAGGCAAAATAACTTTCTGAGGACAAGTACCTCAAATTGGATGATAGTATTTTCATTCACACTCAGGTCCCTTGTGGTAATCGAGTGCTCTCCAACTTCATTTGAAACAAATACCATAGCTGAATCTTCTTCCCTGAAAATCAAGGACAGGAATGCTTTAGACTCACTTCACAAAATCATTTCTTTCTATTGTATTGCTGAGAGAATCTTACGGAGCTCTTTTAGATGAGTATGGGCAATAAAGCCCAATGTTTCCACCAGGATAGAAAAACCAGTTGTCCTCTTTAGGACCAAAGTCAAAAGTATCCAAAAGGATAATGGGATTCTTTAGGTTATTTCCATCAATAATGAAGTCATCAATAATCCAGATTTCTTCTTTTTTGCCTACAAAGAAAATGGAAATATTCTTATTAAGACCTAATATTAATATTATTAGAGAGCAGAACAGCAGCCAGTATTTATGTATTATGTGAAGAAGAGAGTGCTAAATGTGTGGGATCACTATTTTCACTTTCCATGAAAATAGTTCCCATACTGCTTTGCATCCTGACTCTGTGGAATTAACTTTTATTCCCTAAAATTTATAGAAGTCACAGCAAAATAAGGAGTGAAAAGCAATGGGCGTTACCAGATATCTTCTACTTAAATCACATTTACCTTGAAATTCTGCCATTGTCTTCTTCAATTAAGAATCATCTAAATGAGCAGCTGCTAGAGTCAAAAGCAGCCTGAAAGTGCAATTTCATTCTACACCCTTGCACTCAGCAGCTTGTGTTTGCCTGGGAGGAGTTCTTCCATTAACTCTGAAACTCCTTCTCTCCAATGGATTATATATTCGTATATGTCAGAAAATTGGTTTTCTCAAACTGAAGAGGAAGGATAAAATTTACAGATCTTCTCTGTAACATTTTTTCATTTATCTAGAAGTGTTTGAGTTCATCAGAGAAAAGCTTAAATAATTGTTTTAGGCAGGACATGTCAGAAGAATGAATGAAACAGGATTGTCAGAACCAGATTTGAATTTGCTTTTTTTTTTTTGTTAGGGGTGTGCTAGAAATTTGCCTATATGGAATAAACTGTTGCTGAATCACCAAGTCTCAGAGTAACTGAGAGCAGAGAAGAACTTCCTTCAGCTGGCACGTCTCCTGTAATTGGGAGGAATGAGCTGCGTTCCTCTTGTGGTTTTCCAGTCCTTTACAATTTAATCAAAAGATTAACTGCTCACTACATACTATTTCTAAATGGGTTTTTAATGCCTAGTTAATTCTAAGTAAGGTAGGCCCAGTTCCCATTTACACTTGGGACACTTTTGTATAATTGGAGCATCCTAATGGGGGCTCAGTTTAAGTGAGAATCATGTCCATTAAAAATAATGAGAAGAACCTGAGTGAAGTTAACTTTATTGGTGTTGCTTGATCTCTCTCCAGGGCCAGAAAAGCTGATGCTTTTCTGCACAAAATTCAGGGATATCAAGTGAAGGCACTTCACTTTAAAGTATTCAGCCACTTTATAACAACAGCAAACATAATCTTGCAGTAATTCTAATTGAAGGAGTTCAAATACAAAACCCTCATGATTTAAGAGTCTAATTGTTCAGTTCAAAAAATCACTCTCTTAGAGATGCTGAGCTGTGCAAGCATGGACCTGGATTCCCAGGGTGTGTCTCTTCCTTACCATTGTTGTAAGGTTGCCAGAGCCTGAACCGTGTTGCATTGCTTTGGGCTGCATAGGGCAGAGGAACGTTGATAAAGAGGACATCTGTGGTCTGGGTGAAGTAAAACTCGTCTATCAGGTGCCAAGTGATGCCACCATTGACAGAATATTGCAGAAGGATGGAATGAGACCTCTCAGGGGTGCCTAGAGCATAAAGGACATGAATTTATGTTCATTAAAATCCAGTAAGTTCAAACAAGTATAAATGAAATTAAATAGCTCTGATATACACTACAAAGTATGGGCTTCCTTTAACAACAGCTTAAGCTGTTGAGATTTTATTTACACATTGTACACCTACGTCTTTCTGTGCTTTCCCTTGCTTGTTTATCTGCAAAATGCAAATAACATAGAGCCTAAATTTATCTTACTATTCATTATACATATGATCGTAGTTAATTACTTAGATGGGAAGCTGTCTCAGTGTTATACTATTTTAGTTTAGAACACACCAGCTCCTTCTACTACAAATATATTCCAGTAATACAGTATTTATTTGCTTGTTTTGTCCAGGTACCAAACATTATCATCACCATCTGTACCACCCACAGATAAAAGACAGAGTCCCTATCCTCATAAATTTATGAGTCTATAGCTCTCACTGCAGACACTGGGATGAGGATATTCATGCCTAGAAATAACAATTGATGGAGAGCACTGAGGATCTTTATTAGCATGTTTTAACAACAACAAAGCAATATTCTGTGCTTTAAGCTGGGCCTAAAAGTCAGTGGAACTGACAGTAAAATTTGCATTTTCTAACTACCAGCTCCTCCTATTTTTTTTACTTAGAGCTTTAAAGAGTAAAAAACAAAAGCTCTTTACAGCCCTAGTTATTAACACATGCTAATTAGAGCCCAGCACCCATTCTTGATGCTGGTTACCATACACAAGCTGAGCCCCCAGCCTGTATTTGGCCTGTGCCTAATTTGCTGCCCAGGAATACCAGTGTCCAAGTGGTGGCATCTCTGAACTGAGGTCTCATTCAAGTTTACACTCTCTGATCCCTTCATGGTGTGGCACAGTGATGGCAGGGCCCCAGAAATTTAGTCAAGAACCAGCAGAAGGAAAGGACTAAGGGACATTTCTTCATCCCTGACTCATTGTGTTCCTGTGCAAACTTTTCCCTTGTTCTATTCCTAAATTGACCACATTTGCTGAAACCAAAGTGCATGATGCACATGCTCGTGCTCCCCTCTGCTCCAGTGCTAAGTATTCAACCACCAGCTGTGGAGCAGAGCAGGGAAGAGCTGTTTGCAGCCAGGAGCTGATTTCAGCTTATCTGTGGCAATTAAAAGTAAACAACACACTGCTCTTAACACTCACAGCTGAGAGATATGCCCAGCTATATCAATTTGTATTCAACATTAGGGAGCTTGCTGGGACTAAGTCCTAGATCCAACAGTAGGGGTAACAAGTAATACAGGTTCAATAATGAGTAATTTCTCCTGGAGTTTAATGGTCTTACTCCTTGTAGGTCAAGTATCAAAATCCAGGCTTGAGCCTTTGGCTACTCCTGCCTTCAGAGCAATATTTTTACTCACTTTATTTTTAAATATTTTTTCAATAGTCATATGAAGAAATTTTACCAAGGCATAATTGTGTAAAAGAAGTCATCACAAAGACTTTGCTTATAAACATGAAACATTTGGCATGTTATCATTTTGGGGAATGTTATATTTTTGGCTGTTACAGTTTTCTCTCTTTTTTACAAAGTACTAAATCCAGTTGATATATATGATTAAATATATGATTAAATGCCCGTTAAAGAAAATCAATAATAATTCACAAAGAGCTATACTTTCACTTGTCTATATACAGATTTGGCTATGATACTTATTTGGGAAGAAAGAGGGGGCTCAAAATTATTTTCAAGCTGTTGGTAAATGTTGAGTCAGTTAGAGTCCAGTTCCAGAGCACAGAAACTATGGTCATCTTTCTTATATTAGAATGAGAGAAGTTTTTCAACATTCAGAGTTCACCCTGGAAGTGCCAATTCTATCAGAAAATTTTGGGAAAACTTCTGAAATTGCATGGGAGTGACTCAAACCTTCAAGCAGTTTAGTGGTTCTCCATCATGTCACTCCAGACTTGGATATAATTATTTTTTAAAGCCAAGGATGGCAGGGCCTTGGAGCAGGGTAAGTCTGAATCATTGGCTTAAAAGTCCTTGTACTGGAGGAACTGTCACAAGTTATTTACAACAATGTGTAAAACTTGTCTTGCAAAGTCTGACTATCCTTCATATCAATTAAATAGAATTATGGAGTTTCAGTTATCTCTAAGATACATACTAGGCAGTCAAATGGTAAGAGATTTTAATGTAGTGGATTGAAGCTTGAAAATGAAAAACACTGTCGTTTACTATTAGTCCCTTAAGTAATTTACTGTAGGCACCATTTTATGACACAAAAAAATTGGACAAATAATTTTTTCCCAATATAGTGGGAAATCTCTACAAAATTTTGAGCTCTTTTGTTCCTTTTCTGCCCAAAGACTTTATAGCTGTGTTATTTTTGATGATGCTACAGTCCACCTTTTCCTTAGGAACTGCACAGACAGCCATGTAGGCTGGGAGCAAGGTAGGGATGATGCAAAATTTCAAGCAAGCTCCCATGTAATCTACCATAGACTGTTGATCACTTCATACACTGCAGTTGAAAATATAAATCTGTATTCTTCTCTTTGTTGCTGCTATGTACTAATTAAGTTAGAGAAATGATAGTAAATCAATGGTGATCTTACCTTTAGCAATAAATTTAAATGAAAATTGGATGTACACTGTATTAGTGCAGTCTAGATCTCTTGACACAAGCATTCTCAGTCCTTCCTGCAAATGCAGAATATACAATGTGAATATCAGTTCCCATTGTTGAGTATGGGTATCTGCAGCTCACTGTTGTGTGGATGTTGGCTGTTACTGACTGCTGGTGGCAGCCAGAGGGGAACCACACTGTACCACACCTTTTCCCAGGCAGAAAATGGGACAGTGACACCCCTGGTAAAGTGAGCTGAGATATGACAGAGGCACAGCTACATGGTCAGGTACAGGCACAATTACAGCTCATTCAGTTTGTGCTCTGAACTCCTGGGATGTGATTGGGTCTGCAAGCACTGACTTAGATACTGACTCCAAACTACTACACTCGTTTTTTGTGCAAACTGTACAGTTGCCAAGCACCCTAATTTCCAGGCAGGGAGTCCTCTCCAGGACTTTTCTGTACCTCAAAACATGTTTTGTACAAATACCCTCTTCTGGGGCAACCTGTTGACCTGTAAAGAAAGGGAGCACACAGGAAATCTCATAGGGATCCCTGAGTCCCTGCCCAGCTCTAGAGATGAGCTCGTTGTTGTGTGGATCCTGGGGCCAGAGCCAGTCCCTGTACTGCAGAGATCTGACAAAACACCTCTCAGAGCTTCCCTCCTTCTCAGACCCATTCCCCCAGGGGAACAGTCTGCAGGAACAAGCAATGCAAATTTTAGACAATTCACATCTCACAATTTGGGATTTAAATCACCTAAAGAAGTTGAACTAGAGTCAAGCTTTTGCAAATAAATACTTCAAAGAATTAATTTATACACCAAACATTATTTAACTTGTCTTTTTGGGGGGCACTTGAGTTCACAATGCCAAATGAAGACTTGTGTGAGCTGATAATTTGTTGTGTACTTGTGAACAAAAGTCTATTATTCATTTTGTTAAGAACTGAAACAGAAAATATATTTCCTGACCTTTTGAAATCTGCAATCAACAAAAATAAGTCTTTAAAGAACTAGAAAACATCAAAAGGATAGAATTGAGTAAGATACAGGCAAACTGCATAAACACTGATTACACAGACTACAGCCCTGGCTAATTTGCATTATTTAAAATACTAAAACGCTAACCAGATGACTTCAATTTGATTGTAATGTATACCATATTTCCAAAGAATTCACTTCAAGAATCTCAGCGTAGAGTTTCATTCTTTTCCTTTCGTGGTCAAAGAGGAGTTATACCACAAACAAAATAATACACAACCAAGAGATGAAACCCATTTGTTCATAAAAAAAAAAAAAAACAGCTGTGGAAAAGTTTGTGCATGTTTAGGGTAGGAAAAGACAAGAAAAATAAAATTGTCAAATTCTAGCCAAAAGATTTCAATTTCATATGGGGCTAACAAGAGAAAATTTACTTTCTATTTCTAACTCTACTGATATTCATTCTTTTTTTTTTCCAAAGTAAGTAATCTCTGACCCCTTTGAAAATGAGAGCTGTTCCAGACTTGATGGTGTCACCATTCAGGTTTCCCCTCTCAGCACCATAGACTTCGGGCCAAAGGTCTGGATGTAAGTTACCATTGAAATCATCCTTCAGGACAGATGGCAGAGGAAGGACAGGGACACAGTAGGGACCTCCAAAGCCTCTGTCACACCTAGCAACACATTGGGAAGAAAAGGTATTATCCATCTGGCCTGGGTAAAACACACCCTTTCTATGAAGCAGCTTAAGCAGTTTTGTACTCACATGCAATGACCTGAATCACAGATGCCGTGCCCTGAGCACATCCAGGGGCATCCTGTAGCCAGGACCACATTATCAATAGCCCAAGAATCAACTCCAGAGGCATAGTTGTACTGAATCCATCTGAACCGTGTTCTGGGAGAGCTATTAAAACCAGAGAAAATGTATTTCAGGATTCAAAATTCTGATCTAGAAAGGGCTAAATACTAAAGGAAATCTCACAGATTTCTGAAGAAAAGCATATTAATAAGCACAGCCAACTTATTTCAAAAATATTCTACTGGAAACTGGAAGTTTAAATTACTCAGGTTAGTCTTTTGGCAAAATTCCAGCATATTGTAAAGAAAGGTGCCCGAAGCAATAATCAAGAATGAATATTGCTGAGACATTTCCTGATCAGCAAAGTAGTTGAGCAGAAATTAGTAGTTCCATTAGCATTTGACAGCTCCATGTGTTGCTAGCAGAATAGAAACAATAAAATTGCATCAGTAAAATAAGTTATGAAAGTTCATTTATACTAAGTGCTGTGTAAAGAGAAAAACAATAGTTATGTATGTTCATATATATATATATATATATAAAAGAATGTATTAATATATACACAAATATGCTCATGCATACACACTGCTGTCACTGCTGACTGCCTTGTTATCCTCAAATGAGGAAAGTACTTTGGAGAAAAAAATTCTTTGGAAGATGATGTATGGCTCTCTGGAGTGAACTGTGGAATTGGAAACCAAGATGTGAACCTTAGGCCCAGTTCATTTACTGTGTGTCCATTTTCACCACTGTATTTTCTGGGTGATGAAAGATACAGAGGTAATGTGTAGGGTGCTGTGAAGAATTACAGAACTACTCAGAACAATGGTAAGCAGTGTCATCATTAGCTGTCATTCCTAACTAGAGCATGGTTTTATTTAGAGAGATGGATGCCAGCCCATCTGCCACATCCCTTTACAGCCCTGTGATATCCTGAGGAGGTCAGCAGAACTCTCCTGGTCAAAAGGGTGAAGGTGGCACGTCCAGTGATGTGTTCTGGCTTATTGAATGCTGTGAATGCCTGAATGTTGGATGACAACTTAATGTGCAATAACAGAAAACAGGAAAGGATGGATCAGGGTATTTATTCTTGCTTCTTATTGCATAAATGTTAGAAAAGCTGTTTTAGCATTCTTGTTCTTACTGTCATAAATTATAGGCAAGACTTAAGAATTCATTCATCA
Organism: Sturnus vulgaris; assembly: GCF_052056855.1. Taxonomy (NCBI): domain Eukaryota; kingdom Metazoa; phylum Chordata; class Aves; order Passeriformes; family Sturnidae; genus Sturnus; species Sturnus vulgaris. The sequence goes on along the minus strand of NC_142247.1, from coordinate 62,396,155 downwards.
AAGCTGTAACTGCCTTAACTACACTTCACATTATAGCTGATGAAATATTTTGAAGTGAAATTTAAAATTCTGGTGGCGTGACAACACACATTTAAAAATTTAAAAGACATGCAGAACATTCCCAAGCTAGAGGATGTTTGTTCTAATTAGATCAGCAAAACCTTTGTCATGCTAAACAGCCAGAAGAGCAGCGCTCACTTGGTTGAGGGTGGGAGGTAGACAGTAACTCTCTTCCAGTTCTGGAATCTTTCTGAAGTGTAGATGGAGCTCTCAGTGTACTGCTGACAGCCGATTGTTGGGGGGACACACTCCTCTGTCACCAGGTGCCAGTCTCTCCCATTATTTAGGGAATACTGCAGGTGAACACTGTGGGAATTGCTGTATGGCTTGCTGCAACCCATGCTCAGCTCAAACTGCAAGAATGTGGAGGCTGATACGTGGAAGTCCCAAGTCTCAGCATAACGAGGTTTTCCTAAGAAAAGAGAGAAAAACAACAAATACAACAACAAAGTGTACCTTCAGCATAGGCTTTCAATACTGTCACTCAAATTTGTTACCTCTATCTTTGTGGATGCTGGTGAGAGCCAGGGAAAACAGCAGTTTGAGTTTTCCCAAGCTACTCAAAGGAAAACAGAAGGGAAAGAATTAATAACAAAGTTTAGCACCTGGTGTTGTGGACAGGAGGAATGCGTGAGGAACATGATATTTTGGTAAGAGCATGTTTACAAGAGGTGTTGCCTTCCTTGGACCAATGAGCTAATTCTATCCTTGGTTCTGCAAACCAGTCTATAAAAATGTGCCTGCTCCTGCAATAAATTGCTTCTTCTGCTTTCTGGATGAAACCTGTGTTGCTGTATTTTTTCGCTGCTCCCTAACCTTACAGCAACATATCTTCACCTTTTTCCAGCCCACTCTTCCCTGCAGATTACTAAATACCTGGATTTCTCTATACTTCCCATCCTGAAAACTTGATCCTTATATAATTTATAAAATAGACTCATACAAAATGTAGCAAAGTTTGATGACACATACCAATGTTTTCACTGAACATCAGAGCTGTATCCATAGACAGGCAGTCAATGTCTACTTGACCTCCTTGTATTCTGTACCAGCTTGCTTGTAAATCCACAGTTCCATCAAATTTATCCTGGAAGCCAGTCTGAGAGCTGTCATTCATCCCTATAAGCACATCGTCCAAAGCCCACTGAGCTGAATGCTTCCCTACAAAAACCAGAACAGACAGGTTAGTGCAGTAAGTTGTTTTTAATGCCCATATGCTGTGTTCACTCAGTGAGCAGTGCTCAATCACATAGACTGAGTGCTGTTAAACAAGACTAAAACATTGCTCAAGGTGCACCTGGACTTTGAAGCATACTTCTGTTACAGATAAACACAGGTATTTCCCTCTTCATTTCTTTAGCTTCAGTGCCTTTGCCATCATATATTCTCCCTCTGCTTGGATGAGAAACTCCCTGAGCCTCTAGATTGGGGATTTTCATTTTATGGGTCACAACCTTCCCGTTATTCCCCACAGCTAAACTGGAAAGGCCTCTGTCTAGTTACCAAAATAGCTTTTGTATGAAGGTGAATAGAACATGAAGGAAAATGCTGAAGGCTCTGCATATAAATAATATTTAGAGAAGTGCTGCTATCCTTCCTGGAAATCTCCCTCCTCTTGCTCTCCAGCCTACAGGCATTTCACTTCCATCATCTCCAGCCCATTTCTTTGGCCTTCATTTCAATTCACCTTTCTACTGGCATGCTGAAAGGAACATCTTATGCACAGTTACTGTCCTCACAGGAGAGGGAGGAAAGCCTTTACAATAAATTGTGAGCGTGCAGCAGTGTGCCAGGGCTTTTGCCTTGCCTCCAAGAGGAACGTGGGTCATGGCTGGTGGGGCCACTCTGCACTGAGGAATGGCAGACAGAGGATAGTCCATGAAGGAACAAACATCTCTAATCAGAACTGGCTGTCACCTGTAGGCACTGGTGTGGAAGGCAATATATCAACTTTCAGTGATAAAACCTTGCTTATATTGGGAGCCACAGGGTCTTACAAGTGATGACCCTCAGCAGGGACAGATCTTATCCAGGTGCCACCAAAGCAAGAATAGGGAGCAGCAGGTTGGACGTTGCCCCACTCCCCAATGCAAATGATCATCACAGAATGATGGTCTCTGGTGCACCACTCGTTGCTCAGCACTTTTTACCAAAGGAACTGTCTTCTTTACTAAATCACATCCCTCTTGTCTTGCCTATTCTCTTACCTGGTGAGGACAATTAAGTCCAGCACATACAAGAAAATGTATGAATAGAATCAGCCATCAAAATGATATATGAGGTCTAAGAAGCTGCATATCATAATTAATTAAATGCAAGCTATGTGCTTTGCTCCCCAAGGAATTGCTGTTGAAATGTACTTTGCTATATTTCTGAATATGCTTTACATTTCCTGCTGATCCAGGAGCTGCTGCCTTGTGCAAAGGTAAGACTAAATCAGGACACTCTTAGTAGTGGTAATGTGCCCCCATGGGAGGTGGGAGCTCTCACAGTGGCTGTAGGAATTGGTCAGCACCAGGGTTTAACTTTCAATTGAGGATGTGGCAAGTGTCTGATTGGTTTTGTAGGGACAGAGGAGCTGGGCTCTGGGACACTAGAAATGGTGGGAGGAGGGGGTCATGTTCTGGAGTGTGGAGATATTAAAAACAGTGAGATGGGAGTCACCAGGTTGGCAGATTCAAGGCCAAGTTATGCCTACACTTCTGAAACAGAGAAAAAATGGGACTAAGAGTGTATGCCATTTGGCATCCCAGGTCACTCTATACTCAGGTAACAACTCTGATCTTATTAAAGCTTCTTTTTTTTTTAATGTAATTTTTCCCCCCTCTCTCCTGTTACCTCAGCATCTTTTTAAACAATTTTACTCTTAGGCCCACTCATCAGTTTAGTGCTATAAAAGAAAATCACGAAAATCATGGAAAATCAGAGTGTGACTCAGGAGAGCCCAAATATGTCTTACAACATCCAACTGTTCACAATACTGTGTTTTTCAGGAGTTGAGGTTTCTGCATAACATGTCTATACTGAGTAGCACTGGCGTGTGGGTTGTGTAAAGCTGCTCAATGAATTTTTGGGATGGCCTTGCTTACCATGCTGTGGCTGCCACCAGCGGAAAGCAGTGGCAGGGGTCTTGGCCTCCCGGGGCAAATCTATGGAGACAACCTGGGGCTCCAGGTAGGACATGAAGTCCAGCTCTCGCAGCAAACTCCAGGTGATCCCGTTGTCATTCGTGTACTGAACAACAAGTCCTGTATTTAAAAAGAGGACGAGCAGTTAGTGTGACTGTGCAGAGCAAGGAGGGGGCAGCTCATCCTGGGCTCTGGAGCTGCCAATTCCCATCTGGTGCCTTTTGACACGTGTCCCGCCCATGGGCAGCTCCTGGTCCAGGAGCATTTTGTGGACAAAGTCCTCCTGCAAAGCTGATGTGGGTCACCAGCTGCCACATGCTATCTTGATTGTTTTCACCAAACTCAAAGGATCAAATCTTTTACACCCTCAGAGACACTAATGATCATGCCACAGAAACGATAGGAATAATGTAATTTTCTTTACACGGTATCTATTTCATGTTGGGTATCCTTGCAGTTTATGTGAAAGACTAAGTTATAATTTTCATAGCTGGGATTACAATCCTCCTGCTGTGTATGCAAGCTCACAGCATCCCTTAAGGAAATTAAAATTAATTATCATAATATTTAGAAAATTTAAGATAGTCTTTGTATCATGCACACAGTATGGCAAATACTAGGACACAACAGAAGCCCAGCAGAGCTCATCAAAAGGGATAATACACGAAAGAAGCACCTGTGTATATTTCTTCTCTTAAAACTCTTTTATACTGGTATAAGTTCAAAGATAATGGATATTTTTTGGGGTGTCTTTTACTGGTGCAAATGAGTGGAGAATCAAACTCTTGGTATAATCTGTGCTGCAAAATGACAGCTTTCCTCAGTGAGCAAGTCAATGTAAATGCCAAATATCAGGAAACAATCCACTGATGTTAAATGGTTTATACTGAGAGGAAAATTAAATTTTCTCATCTCTCATTTCAGTGGTCTGTCTTCATGCAACTAGACCCCTTTACATGGGAATCTGCTCCCAGAATGCTGATCCTTCCCAAACACAAGTATCAGTCCTCCACCACAGTAACTTTAAGCATGTGGTCAAATAAGAGAGGAGACATCTGGGAGAGATGAATTTATTCAGACTAAATAAATTTTCAGCTGCAACTTTATAGTCTTGTGTTTTGGGTAAATCATACATAAGCTTGTTTTGGAAGGCGATTTTTTATTAGACCTACTGGTGTAGTTGAGAAGATGAACAAGTTCTCAGGTACATAACTCTTCTTCAGGTCAGAAATGGAGTTTACCCACTTCATCCTGAACTTGAATTTCATTCCTTTTATTTCAGACCTTATGAAAAGTTCTGTGGACTTGTAAATTTACCTGATTTCCAACACTACCAAACAGTTTAATACAATCTATTACACCTTGCTTCGTAAATATTGTCTTTCTTAGACCATCACAGCTCCCACAGTTACTCCTACAGATGGATCACCATTAGGTTTGGTGTAACTAATTATAACTAAAAACGTCCATCAAAAGTAAAGAGCTTACTCCAACACTTATGAAAACTGAGGAGGTAATTGATTTATGTTAATATTCTTGATTTTTTAAAGGCAGCAAAAGGCGAAAACACACAGAAGATGCAAAATGAAAAAGGCTTATTATAAAGAGAAAAGGCTTTACCTTCATTCCTGGCTCTTGGTCTGTTGCAGGAGTTACCAACAGTCTTGCTCCCAAGTTGTACATAAAATTGAACTAGCCTTTTAAAAAACACAGAATAGAAAAGAAGTGTAATCATCTTCTGATAGCACAAGATCAGTCAGGATAATTTGCATCTCTTGACTAATGACATTTTCAGTTAGGTCATTATTCCAGGCTTATTGATTAGGCAATATTCCCAGAGAAGCCAAACACGGGCATGGTAAATAGTGAAGGGCCCAAGACAGAAGAAAATTATGTAGTTTATTAATCTTGTGCCTAATAAACGTTTTTGAGTGAGTATGAGAAGTTAGGAGTTGATCTCACACAAAAGCTGCAAAATCTCCAAAGCAGGCAAAGCTGTTCCTTACATCAGATCTTACTTTGAGCTATTGTAACCAAAAACTAGGTGAAGCTTTAAAATACAGCATTACAGTTGTAATAAAATTACTATAACCTCCTAAACCACCAATCCTTTTTAGATCTTTAAATTCTTGATATAAACAATTTTCAGTAAAATGAGTTCATTGAACATTTATGAAGTAAACCCTTTGATTTTGAACCTATATATTATGATTTCATTGAATATTCTCTTGTTCTCACATCATGAAGTGGTGAAGAAAAATATTCCTGAGCTGCTATTCTTGCAACCTGCCCTGTACTCAGTGCTTTTATCACTTCCCTACCTTCTCTTATTCCTTTCTAGTCTAAACCATGGCAGCCATTGCATCTGAGTCTCTGCATGAACATATTTCCATGTCTTCAATTTTCCCCAACCCTTCTAATGCCACAAAACTCCTTGATACATTTTATTGACAGAACTCTGGATTATTCTGGAACATCCCTGTTTAGTGATATTTGAATTAAGTATTATTTCATCCTTGTGATCCAAAATATTGTTAGGTTTTCTCCCCCCCAACCTGAAGTAATGCCATGGTATCCCTGCTGAGCTTGTGTTTATTACTGTGACTCTGTGGTTTTAGAGTAGTTTACATTTTCTCCTAGATACACACTATTGTGTTATATAACAACAATTAATTTCAATTAACATCCTGCTGCTCACTCCCCACATTTCACTGCATGTCTCAGGCATTCATCTGAGTCTTACTAGGTCGTAACTAAGGTAAAGAGCATCGAGATGACTCAGAATGCCATCACCCCCTCATCTACACATTCTTCACAGGTTGTCTCCATTGCACACCAAAACCAGCACCTGAGCAGAGCAGAAAAACTGGACCCAACCCCATGACTAAATTTTGCATGCTGCAAGTTAGCAATGAAATTCTCCTCCTTGCTTCCTGGCCAATTTTCAGGATGATAGAAAAATCAGGCTTCATCATTACTATTGCATGTAGATAATGTCTTTATTTAAAACATAAATTTTGAGGTGTATTTTTGCCACTTGAATAATTCTCCACAAGGATAACTCTTTTTGCTTCAGAGGATTTGGTCCTAATTTGTGGTAATTTTGGTAAAATCACAGACAAACTACTTGACTACAGTCAGAGCCAGTAAAATGCAGACAGAACTCCCATTTCCCTCATCCACTGTTACATACACATTATCATAACCCTCCTCTAAATCCAGATTCTAAATCCAGCCACATCCCAGTTCTGTTATCAAAATCTGTGTCTACTGTCTGAGATGATTTGTATACCCATAGGGTCTAGGACAAGCCAGAATATCCTCATCAATCTCGTTGCTAAGATAACCCCATAGATAGCTCTAGACAGTCAGGCTCACAGTACTACTGTGCCAGCTAGGTTATATTTGTTTGCTGCAGCTCTGTTGCTGGAGACAACATTCAGGCAATAAAAATCTAGACAGAAGCTTCTAGAAGAAGTCCTGTGATGAAATTCTTTTATTCTTGCCAAATGTGAAGATGGTTAAAAAGCAAAACCAAGGAACAAAAAACCCTTTCTGCAGAAAGGTGAATCAGCCCATCTGATCTCCAAGTGTCTGACCCAGAACAGCTCCCTGGGATGGTTGCACAATCATTAGCAATGGAGTCTGTAAAGCAGATGGGAGCCAAGTCAGCTAACAAGCCAGATGTCACCACTTGGAAAAAATACACATATATTCCATGGTTTTTATCTAGATGCCAGGTAGGGACTGTGTGCAAATGCTCCCACTAAAGAGATAATTAAGAGTGTTGTAAGGGACAGGCCATCAGGATGGGAGGCAGCAGCTCATCAGTAACCAAAATGCATCCATGTGTCACATTGTCTGTCAGAAGGATGGAAATACTGCTGGTGAAATCGTGCCTTTGGTGTGTTGGGCCATGCAATAGGGAAGGGATGGAGAGATTCCAGGGAGTTTCTGAAGTGCAGGGCAAAAAAATGGTCTGGGTGAAATGAACTTTGACACTTACAGCTCTCTTAGTGCTAAGTGACATTCTCCTAATATCTGGGTAAAAAAGGTGTAGTCAATCATATAAAGCAATAAGGAGGCAATAGGACAAACAAAGCTAAAATTATGATACCACTTTAAGTATATACCAAAACTTGACTGGCTTTTTATGGTCACTGGCTCCCAGGCACAAGCTTTAGTTTGAAATGCTCTCAGTGTGACACCTGGGTGTGGTGGTGCCCTGTTGGGCTGCTCCTCTGAGCAGCACCACACACCCCAGGCTGGCTAATCTCAACCCCTTTGGAGCAGAGCAAACCAGGGACACCGAGCCCTCATGGACCATGCTCTGCTGGGAAGAGAAGGGTGAAAGGGAGAAGGGTCTTTGTATTTAAAAAAAAGAAAAAAAAGTCTATATATTCCTTCCATAAAAATTACACTTCACATTCAAAAAGCTGATGGTGCATAGGTAGATCTGCAGGAATTCAGAATGAAAATAAAAATTTAGTGTCTTGCAATATTTTTCAATTTTTCTATCAGGCTCTTCCATGCATGATTTAACAAAACAAGATCTTAAAAGGTCTGGGAAAACATTATTAACCTGAAAAATAAGCAGCTTAAAAATCTACTGCAGGAGTTTCAGCCTTCCTATTCACAACCCTCAATCCACATATCTAACAGTATGTCTTTCAAGGCGTATTTGCCTGCTGTTTACTCAGTCACCAAAACCCCCCCAATCAAAAAACCCTTGCAAAAATAAAAGATAACTGTGCAGGGGCTAAAATGAACCCTAATAAGATAACTGAATTCTATGCAAGGCATTACTGAATGCAAAAAGTAATACCAAAATGGGAAAAAGTACTTCCCTTTAATCTCCCCTTTCAAGTGACATTAATTTTAGTTCCAATAATGAAAAAAATGTGAGGGTTGAGGAATTATTTTCTTTTTAGTATGGGCGTTTCAGTTAACCCTTCAGACTCTTATAAACTTCATGTGCCTTTGCTTCTAGAAAAAAATAGACAGAGTTAATGTTACAGATGTCCTCAAACATTTAAATGGGATGCATCTGTTCAGAGTAAGGTGTCTGAAGCTGAATGTCTAAGTTAAACACAGCCAACTCAGGCTGCCTTACAGTTTATGAAAGAAAGAAATACGTGCTTTTCTGCTTTTCTTTTTCTGCTTTTGCAGAAGACAAAGCACTGACCAGCTGCCCTTTTAGGATGAGTTGTGTTGCCCTTTTAAAGCAGCTATTCTCTTCTCTGAACACAAAAGCAGCCTGGGGTAATTGCTGTTGTCTAAAAAGTCCATGTGCTGGTCAGGCAGCATCAGGTGGCTACTACCTTTGAGCACACACTGAAGAAAGCAAAAAATCCATGTTTAGTCCCATCTGTGTTTGAAATGACCACTATGTTCTGCCTAGCAAACAGCCCAGGGATGTGTCTTCGAGCTTGAATTGCTCAAGGCAGTTAATGTGCCATGCTCACTGTGACGCTTACCAAAAAAACCACAAAACCACAAAAAACCCCCAAAAAACCCCACCAAAAACAACCACCTGATTTATTTTGACATAACAGTTAGCTCCAGCAGTAGAGCAGCTCACACTGTGAGTACTTGGTCAGAAGAGAGATCACAGTTGCTCTCACCAAGTGTCTCTCTCTGGCCATTTATGTTTTTGAGGCAGTTTTAAGACAGAAGATAACCATATCCTTGTGCAAAACAGAAGCAGTGGTATATTAAAAACATCAAGACAGAGCATTGCTCAGAATTTTAAAATGTCTTTTGGCTGTTCAAATGGTTCAAACTTTGCAAAAATGGAAAGCTACAAATATGAATATCTGGCATTAAAAGTGGTTTCAAAGTAATATTAAAACTAAAGGGAATCGTTTTCTTTATGAAAAGATTTCTCTATGAAAGAAGGAATAACTCAAAAATACTGCTTTGAATGCAGACTTCGTGAGGAAGTAGTCTAGACTACTTCCAATATAATGCTTCCCAGTATTAATAACAGGATTTGAAGACAAAGTGCTCACATCTTCCCAGAGTTCCTGGGAAAACATGTACTTGTCCAAAGCATATTTGTCAAACAATTAATTAGTGTAATTAATGCCTAATTTGCATAATGATATGACTATGACACGCATTTGTCAGACATGCAGGGGACAGAAGAAAGGTGGCTGGTGCAGTGCTGTGCAGTGCCAGGGAGCAGCTGAGGATTTCCCCACACCAACAGCTCCCACACCATCCTGCAGAGCCCTGCTTGCCTGAGCTGGAAAGAGATCACACTAATTTCTGGCCAGTCTTTGCTGAATGAGCCCACAAATTCAATAATGGAGCAAATAATAGCATTACTTACTCTCAGAGCAGTATTTGTCAGGAGAAATATCTTTTACTAAGCTAACTACCAAAATTGTAGGGTGTTCAAGGTTTCAGGTCCCTAATCTCTCATGAGACTGGACAAAGCAGCAGCAAACTCCAAGCTAAATAGTGGTTAAATTAACAGCCCTTTGTCCGTCCTAATTACATTAATCAGCTAGGCAATTTGAGAGAAGAGGATAATTGCTGCCAATGTAGGATTCAGTACCAGCAGGGAGAGAGGTGAAGGCTTGTTAGCCTCTTGGCTATGCAGAAACAATTCACATTCCATTCCTTTGCACTTCTGACAAGTGGAGTAATTCACAACATCTGGCAAGTAAACAGCAGCTCCTTGCTATGCCATCCTCATGCCTGCAATTCAACACAGAGGAAAAGGAGCTTTTCTTCCCAGCTATGGGCAGTCTTAGGTTTTGTGCATTCTCCAGACCATGTCTTCTGCCTTAGAATACAATGCAAATTATCTTTTCAGAAAGATAAGGAGTTAATATTTTATTTTATTTTATTTTATTTTATTTTATTTTATTTTATTTTATTTTATTTTATTTTATTTTATTCTGCCATTCCACTGTTTCTAACCTAAGTATTCTCTCTCAAAAAAAGGAAATAGTACGCCAGAATGAACAAAAAGTTATTTTTTCTATCTTTCGGAGTTCTTGTACAGGTTATGACTACCATAAAATAAAACATTTCCCGCCTTCTCATATCCACATTTGCAACAGGACAGAACAGAGAACATGAATACCCATGCGATTGTGAGAAGCAGCACTGAGCACTGACCTGATATTTGTGGTGTCCAGGGGAACAGTCCTTGCCTCCCTTTTGCCAGGTCCATTGAAATACAGAGATTTTCCATCACTGAGCACACCACAGCCTGTCCCAACCTGACCTCCTGTTATCTTGTACCACAAAGGGCTTAGCTTCCTCTCAAACCTGTCGAACATCTCACTGTGATTAGGCACATTAGCCACACAGGTTCCATGTGATGCTTCAAGGAAAAAAAAAAAAAAAAGAGACAGTTTGGTGAAGCTGTGTTGGACAGAGTAAGGGTCAGACACAGTACACTGGCACACAGTTCTGTTGCATCTATATATGACAAAGCACCAGGCTTTTCTAAGAAAATTCCCTGATGACTGGGTTGTACCTTTTTAAACCCACTTTACAAATTTCTGTAGGAAGAATAAGCCCTCTTCCTCTAAACTCTAAGATGGCTTATTTCACTAAGTGAGAACCAGCCAAGCTTATGTTGATAAGGCATTTTTTGCAAACAGAAAAATTTTATCCTTCTATTTAATTTTAAACGAATCGAACAAAAGACGTTAGCTTATTGTTTGTTGGTTGAGGGTTGAAAAGACTGCAGTGTGCAACTAGTTGTGTCAATCACTTTTTTTTCACAGGGTTTGCATTTTGGTTTTTTTTCTATTTCAGCATAAAAGCCCCTGAATTCACGAGTGAGCAGAATTTTCCACAGAAGGGCCTGTCAGAACATATGTTCCCTCCTGGTCCCATGCCATCTGATGGCCAGGGGACTCAAAAATGGCAACAATTCTTTTGAAGATGATCCAAAGGCATTTAGGCAGACTTTTCAGTTTATAATATTTTATTTTGTTTTCTCTTTTATTGCTAGTCCCTTCCCATTCATACAGATGGTGATGTTCAAAGATTGTGGTTGCCAGAAACATCAACAGCGTCCGCTGCCTTCAGCTGCTCTGCTTTGCCTGTGCCGAATTTAATTTAACAAAACAAGAAAGATTCCTCTTGGCAGCCCATGCAATATATGTCATCCTATATTTTTCCGAAATATTGGAGAGGAAAAACAAGATGTCAGGTTTGCAGGTTTAAGTCAGGCAGTGCTCACTGCAGCCCCACCCGAGGAGGGCTCTTACCCGTGTAGCCCAGGTCGCAGAAGCAGACCCCCGAGACGCAGTCCCCGTGGCCGCTGCAGTAGCTGGGACAAGGCTCCGAGATGTAGACGCCGTCCAAGCCGAACGGAGGCACGCTCTTGTGGGAGCTGCTCTCCTGGATCCAGCGGAATCGGGTCTTACTGCACAGGAAAAACAACGGTGCTGCTACTCCTGGCTTCAGTACCTACTGCTCCTTGCTTAAGATGAAAAGGACCTTTTCCCAAATTAGCCATTTGCAAATAGGATGCCTGGATTTCTGTCATGCTACAATTTGTGTAATATTGCTTAAGGATATTTCTTCCAGACTTTTTGGCTGTGTTTTGACTTCCTCTGTTTCTCTGGCCCGTATCCATCAGTGTGAGAAAAAGAACAAATATGTGGTTTTATCAACAACAGTGAATGATTAGACCTGACTTTGAAGATGCTTTTTACTACTCAGTCCAACCTGAACTCCTAATTACATATCAAAATCCCAGAACTTCATTTCCTACAGTATTTTTGAAAGGAACTCAGTAATGGTAGCAATGCAGAGTTTATTGTGAGATTGTATACCTTTGAGCAAAAAACCTTTAAGTTATTTGGATAAAAGAAAAAAAGCCACTTTCTAAATAGAATGGCAAATAACCAGTCTGACTCATCAATCCCAAAGTTAACCATCCTGACAGTGAGATGGAGAGGTGGCAGACCTGGTAAAACACGGATGAAGGAACAAACAAGTGATATCACTAATAACTTCTCTAAGGCTGCTGAGCTGACACAGCTGGCCCAGAGACATGATTGACAGTCCATCAGTTCATACTCTAAAAGCCCAGTCCCAGATTTTAATGGCAAGGTCTTCTGACATATTCTTTCTTGGAGTGGCTGCAGATTCCTCCACTGAGTGGAGATGTCCCTAAAGATTAATCTTTGAGGCTGAGCAAGAAACTTGCCCACAGTCATTGTATGGGTGAATAACATCAACCTCTACTTAATAATTGTTTTTGCTAGCTTTAATACAATTGCTTTGATACAATTGCTTCAATGTTGCTTTGTAGTGTACTATATTACAATAGTTGTTATAGCCCAAATACTGCATAGTAAATAATTCTGATTAAGATCTTCCTGTCTAATTGTTACCATAATAAATCATAAATAAACACATTAATAGAAATATATCTAGTTTGCCATCCTTACACCTGTATAATCCTTTAGACACAAACCACTGTCAAAATCTAGGGCTAAGATTGGATCCAGGTGCACCCAGGCTCCCCTCTGAGAAGGAGTTTAGAAAGCAGTGGGGTCCTTTCTTCACCTCATGACTCAGTGAGAGGCCTTCTTTAATAAACTTTGTCAGAAGATCACACTCTGCCCACAATTCTAAATCACCCCATAGAAACTTGTTGAAAAAAAATTATTTTGTTAAATTTTCAATTTCTAGTCTTTAACTTTTAGCTGAATAATTTTACAGGAGCTCCAGAGAGAGGAACAGATTTAAAATCTCACTGCCAATAGAATGGATTAACTAATATCTTCCTTGCTACTCTGCCTAAACAATAATAAACCTATTGCTTTTTCTTTTTTGCTGTGCACTGGGATTTGGTAGGTAGGTGATCATCATGCTCATGCTCAGTACCAAATAATGAAATGGGATGCTCTCTGGTTAACCCATGAACCATGATTTCCTAAGTGGCCCTCAATAAACTCAGTTCTTAACATGCCAAGACACTCATTGCAGTCACAATACTTACATTTTCATGTATTAGCATGAGCTTCTTATTCCTGATCACATTACTGAACATAATGCCAAACAGATTGCTGCTATTGATTCTTCCCTGCTTGTTTTGGGTAAATCAAATCAGCTGGTGTCAGATCTGTGCAACTTGGCACCTGCTTTTATTGGCTAATTACTGAAGAAAAGACAAACTTGTTATGGTACACACCGCTATTTCAAGTCCTTGCAGCAGAGGCACTGGCTCCCCTGCTACAAAACAGGCAACACACTCAGATGGGATTGAGGTGAGGGAGGAGGATGGGTCAGAAACCCAGAGGCAGCGCTAGAGAAGCTGCAGAGGGGCAGGAGGCAGGGGAACATGGCCAGAGGCCTGGCAGGGTGGCTGTGCTGGCAGTGCTTGATGCATCCAACAAATCAGATCAGGGTGTTTTTTACTGATGGAGTAAACAGATAGTAAAGGGAGTGAGAAATTTCAGTCAAACCCAGATAAGACTGAGAAAACCCTCCTGATTTCAAGGCTTATTTGTGTCTTCCACTATCTGATGTTCTCTCACTTGTATTAATCTGATGCTGAGGTTGTGCTTGCAGACGGGCACAACTACAATTCTTCCTTCCTTTGCCTCTGGCTGTCCCAGCTGCCTTCAGTGGCACAGCACATTATGCATCAGCTCAAATATCTTGCTAAAGTTTCTTTGCCCAGTGGTAACTAAAATTAATCCTGTTCAAATGGCTTATTTAATTCATGTGACTTATTACGCTCTTGCTGGTGCCTCTGACCTAGCGGACATGGATAAAGACAATGAAAGGATTGATGTTAAATTAAAAAGTGCTGGGTTCCTCACTGCTTTGTAATTCAATTATTTATTGTAGACCAATCTGACACCTTTAAAATGGAAAATTCTCACTGCTTTGGGCAGCACAGTATATTTTCCCCAGATCTGCAATATTTTAACACTGCTCTTATTCACAGCTTTGCAACTTTTCCCTAATGTACCATTCTAGAAGCAGCTAAATCAGCTAATCCACGGGTCCCACTGGCATCACTACTTCACAGTGCACCGTACCTGGCTGCAAGTGACCTGGGAATAACAATAGTGACCCTTGTCCAGTCCTCGAAGTCTCCGGTGTGGTACACGGAGGGCTCGCTGAGCTCCCGGGAGCTGCCCTCGCAGCCCTTGGTGCCTGGGGATGCAGGGTAGCAGCCCTCCTTCACCAGCGACCAGAAGAGCCCAGCATCGTGGGAGTACTGCAGCAGGACGGGGGCAGAGCTGCTGTACTGGTTGGTGCAGCCAATGTTCAGCTGCAAAGAAGCAGAGAGTCAGAAATGATAGGAAGAAACCTGTGCTGTTATTAGCGTTTATTGGCTGCAAACCACCTTTGATTTCTTGTGCTGGGAGGCTTCATGCTCTGAGCACTTGCTCTGAACCCTGCTGGCAGACAGTGACATGCTTGGAATCTGTTTCCTACACTTATATGACATTTCTTGGTGCAAATCCCCACCATTCCTTCATCAAGGTTGCTGAGCTCAGAACACAAAAAGGTGCAAAGAACTTTCCAAGGGTCCCTGTGCATAGCAAGCCCCAAACAGCAAACTCTGCATGCCCAGGAGTGGAAAGAGCTGTATCCTCTGGGATCCATCCCATCTGCAGCCCAGTGTGCTCAGAGGATCAGCCTGACTCCCAGGTTAGCCCTAACCACAGCCCTGCCACTGGCCTTGCAGGAATGATGCCTAGGAGTTGGCACGGCAGTTTGGGCCCCCAAAAACAGAGTAAAATTTGGATTAAGAAGAAAAAAAGAATATTAAAATGTGAAACAAAGATGTAGCCAAGACTAAAATCAACTGTTGATTTGAAGTTTCAGTTTCATTCTTCAAGCTATCAGAAAAATATTAGTTTTCATTATTTTATGGCAGAAATTCTACATGAGCTGTAGAATGTAAAATGTACAACAAAATCATTCATGTAAAATGAAATAATTCTAACAAATTACTGTCTTTGATCTTATCAATGCAAAATTATTCCAGTCTGCTATTTTAAATGGAAATTTTACACACTCACGAAAGCATGCAAACAGGACTAACACATTTATGTGCAGGCTGAAAAGCTTTCCAAAAAGTACAGATTCAGTCCTTGAATAATAGACATTATAAAGAACTCACAATGTGAGTTCTGTGACACATTCTTATGTTTTGTATAGTTATGTTACATTGTCAAGTGCTTCAGTGATGGAAGCTGTATATTTTTAATCATTGATTCTTTTTAGCCTAGACGATTTTTATATTGCTGTTGATCATTAAATCTAGAGAATTAGTCACTGAAGTACAGGAAGGTGGTGAAGAGGCAAATGGCATCTTTTTCAGGCTAAATGATATTTGTATACTGAGATATTCTTGGGTGTAAGACAGTTTAAAGTATAAAACTACGTGCAATACTCGCAAGAAAATTGTACTGAAATCCCTCGGTTTGTATAGCATTTTATTAGCATATCTTTTAGTTGAAATTAGATTATTTTACAAATCCCAGTATTTCTAACAAACTTTCCTATTTATAGAACTGTGGGAGTTATATTTGAAAAGCTGCCTGTAAACATCTGATCTTTTTAATAATTCCACTTGTAAATTATTCAGTGTCTGTATCCACCAATTATGTAAGGACCGTGTATTTGTGGGGAGCTCATTAAAATTGCATTGCAACCAACTTCCAGAATTCACCAATGGGATTTCATTATAAACTCAATAAAATTTTGATTAGGGTTCAGAAACAAGAGCTTGTCAAAGCAAATACACTTTCTTTGGAGCCGATATTCTGATGTATTGTCAGACCACTGAAATTTTTGTAAGCTCTTTAAAGAAGAAAATGCTAATTGGAGCCTATATTCATTGACATAATAAAAGTAAATTATATGAAAAACCCACACTGGAGTACAGAGCAGCTTGTAAGTCTTTAAATAGTTTAAAATACAAAAAATTTCCCCAAACCACATTGGAGCTTTTGTTCTGACAGAGCCCTAGACAGGATAAATCCTTTTTCGCTTGACAGTGCAGTAATATTTCCTAGTACTGACTTGAATACAATGACAGTCACTTCAACCCACTTCTGAAATGTGCTGAAGAACAAAAAGCTTTAAAACTGCTAGAAAGCATGATGGCATTTTATGCTATATGGGTTCATACTTGTGCTCTTCACATCTTTTTATGCAATTGTCTAATTTATCACCTTCGTTTGAACTGTGGCCCCAGTGGCATCTTGCAAGTATTGGCTAAGGGCAGTTTTATTGATATTCTTGCACAGATTTATGTTTAAGGAATACCTTGAACTGCAGGACATATCCAGGCTTCAGAGTCAAATCTCGAGTCACTGCAAACCGGTCTCCGTCTGATTTACCGAAGAGCATGGCAGAAGGGGTGGCAGAGCAGAAACTTTCATTTTTGGTCATCCCTTCATTGGCCAGCATTAACCATACACTCATCTGGTTCATAGGGTAATCAAATGCTGGCTTTTCATAAAAGTTCTGTTAAAAATGAAAAGGAAAGCCAGAGGTATTATCACCTTGCAGTGACTTCAGAATAATTCCCAAAATGATGAACTTTCAAATTTTGCAATTTTTATTTCCTGTAGTTTTCAAAAAATTTTAATTTCCAAAACTTCACTCTTGACTTTTTGCAGAGACACATCATTACATCCTCTGTCACAAAGCACAGGAGCCTGTGGGAAAAACCCAGGTTATTCCCACACAGAGTTGCAGCTGCAAGCACTACAGCTGTCTCTTTGAATAGACCCAGTATTTTCAAAGAAAACTGTACTGAAACAAATCTCCTAACAGGATAGTTCCTGTTTCATGGGGATGCCCACAGCCTGCTCTTGCTTATTACCTGTGGTAAAGTGGGGTTAACAACAGGAATGATGTGCTTCTGCTTCTCTGACAGAATGATGATGTCGTCGATGGCCCACTGGTCGTACCCGTCCCCGGAGAACACCGGCTGCCACCAGCGGAACCTGGTGCAAGGGGTCTTGGCTGCAGCTGGCAGCTCCAGATAGACAAACCTGAGCAACACAAGTGGAGCAGAACTTCAGAGAACACAGTTTGTAGAAAAATATGTCATTCAATAGGGAAAAGAGACAGGAAAACCAGCATCTGTCTTAACGTGTACAAGTAATTAGCGTGTCCAGAGAAGGGAATGGAGCCGGGGAAGGGTCTAAAAGAAAAACTCGTATGAGGTGCAGCTGAGGAAATTTGGGTTGTTTAGTCTGGAGAAAAGGAGGCTCAGCAGAGACCTCACTGTTCTCTACAACTACCTGAAAAGAGGTTGTAGTAAGATGGGAATCAGCCTCTTCTCCCAGGCAACCAGGGACATGAGGAAAATTGCCTCAAACTCTGCCAGGGGAGGTTCAGGTTGGACAACAGGCAGAATTTCTCCACTGAAAAGGTGGTCGGGCACTGGGGCTCCTTGGGCTGCCCAGGGAGCTGGAGGAGTCACCATCCCTGGAAATGGTCAAAAAACCTCTGGATATGGCACTTAGTGCTGTAATTTAATTGATATGGTGATGCTGGGTCAAGGTTGGATTTCATGATCTTGGAGGTCTTTTCCAACTTTAATGATTCTATGATGCTATATTCTCTTTTTCCATATATCTAGATACCTATTTATACACTGCATATCAAGAAGCCTTCTTTGTTCTTCTTGTCTGTGGAGAATGTAAACTCTTCAAGACAATGTCTGTTTTTTATGCTCTATTGCTATATTGCCAAGCACAATAAGGAACTGATTTGAGCTCTCTAGCTTTGAATTAAACTGTTCAGCTGATCCATGTTCAGCAGATCTTCATGTTTCTCTGATGCCAGGAAGTAACAGTGACATATGCTAGCAAAATTAATTTCTCATTCTCTTCTGCTGATTGGTCCTATTTGTAGACAAAAGCATCCTTCTGTTACAATGCAATAGATTATGTAGCAGTTTTCTTTGGGTAAAAATATTTCAGCCCTCCTATACAGATCTTTGTAGAAGAACTTCAGGTCTGCTCAGTTTGCTTTATGTCCTACTTAGAAAAACACCTTACAAAAGTGATGCTAAATGAAAGATCAAGTTTCAAGCCTAATCATACTTATGTCAAAAAGTACAATAATTAGTTACTTGCCTAGTCCTATTTCAGACAGCTCATATATATGCATTTATACATCCAATCCTTTATACATACAAACTCTTTCTTCATATCTTTATATATTTATATCTTTATTTACTTATATATGGTTTTCATGTACCATGCACTCCTCTTCACTTGCCAGTTAGGCAGAGAGGAGAAGGAATTATTTTTCAGTTCTTTTCCAGAGAATTCCTAGATTTACTGTTGGAGAATAGGAATATGAGATCTGGGCCACATTTGAATCAAGAGAAAATTAAATCTGCATAGTTATGTTCAGTGAAGACCATCACTCTTCATTGCTCAGAAGGGCAAATGTTTTGCCAAAAAATGTATTGGGTAGTCCAGTATTGAAGCTTTCATTATTTACTTCTTTGTTGGGTGTATCCTGTAATTCTGACCAAGTAGAAACCAAAGCACTCACCTAGTAGATGAGGGGAAGGGGGCAGCTGTAGTTTGGATTTTAGTGAGGCTTTTGATACTGTACCTTGCAGCATCTTTACGGACAAGTTGTCCACCTGTGGGATGAGTGAGTTCATAGCATGTTGGGTGAAGGCCTGGCTGAAGGGCAGAACTCAAAGGGTTGTAGGGAATGGGGTCACATTTACCAGGTGACTGGTCACCAGCAGTGCTCCTCAGGTTCAGTCCTGGGGCAGTCCTGTTCAAGGTATTTATCAGTAAAATGGATGCAGGAGTTGAATGCACCTTTTTGCTGCTAATACAAACTGGGAGGTGCTATTGATTCCCTTGAGGGTCAAGAGGTCTTGCAGAGGAATCTTGAGAGATTGGAGCATTGGGATTGGTTCATGGGATTAAATTTAACAAGTGGAAATGTTGATTCTGCATCTAGGGTGGAGTTACACTGAGCACAGTTGTAGGTCCCTTCTACCTGAAACTATTCTATTCTATTCTATTCTATTCTATTCTATTCTATTCTATTCTATTCTATTCCAAATTCAATTCAATTTTATACTTCCAAGTGCCTAGATCACCTCTAGAAAAGAACAGTCAGCCAAGTTACAGAAATCCTTCTGAAAGCATTGTTCATTGCAATGCAAAATGACAAGATGAGAAGATAAAATTATTTGTACGTAGAAAGATAGGGACTACAGGTAATAGAAATCATGTTAACACCTATGCAGACAAACACAATTTAAATTTTCATAACAAGGTATCTGACAACAAATTTGAACGGCTGAACATTATTTCTTCTCCTCCTTAAATATTTATTTAAAGGAGCTTTTGCTTCATATAACATTAATACATGTTCATTAGATCTAAAAGTAGAGTCAGAGGAAATGGAAGATTTCTACACTTCTTTTGGGCAAGTCCTATATTTGCTTGCTAATGTTTTGCAGATATTAGTATTTTATTCATATTTCACATAGGAGGTAAGTGATAGGAAATCTTATATTGTATTACAGATTTTAAGGGTACTTTCGTTACATTTTCCATTCCTAGTGACAGGAGTTTACTGTGCCAGACAGAAAAGGTTTTTATATAATGATGACTTCTAAGCATTATAACCTTGAACTATTATTCATGTTTTCAAAAGTTGAGAAATATATATTTTTAAAAGCTGATGCCATATGGATTAGTTAACTTAGGTCAAAAGTATACCTGGGTTTGCTGAAGTCAGAGAAATACATTTCTGCTAGTAGCTGCCAGTTGATCCCACCATTATTGCTGTACTGCAGCAGCACACCTTCTTCTCTGCTATCGGGTTGATTGCATGAAGAAGTCTCTCCTCCAATCTGGATGTAAAACTGCACAAAATCCACCCATGTTGTGTCCAAATCCCAGCTTACCAACTGTCTTTTTCCAGCCTACAATACAAAGAACAGAGGGACAATAATAATTTTAATTATGGCACTCTCACGATGAGTAGGCATATTCATCACAGATTAATATTATGCACAAAATTACACAACATGGAGGACATCGACTTCTATATCAACTTGGCTTTTTTTGTTTTTCAATTATTCTGCTTGGCCATCCTTTACGTCACCCTGATTTGATCTCACAAGAACTTTATTATTAGATTTCAACACACAATGCAACTTCACAACACAATTTCCATGTAAGAATTTAATCTCATTCCCCCATGGTCCCAAGTGATTTCAGAGGACAAAGAGCAGGTGCTGGATATCCTGAGTTAACCCGGGCTAAATTTTTAAGTATTCAGCTTTCTATTGATAATGCATAGAGCAGTAAAAGGCCATTTCTCTAGTCCTATCTCCCTGGTCAAATCTTGCACTGTATAAGGTTACCCAATCACCTGAAATCAGCTGCTCTAATACCTTGCTCAAAGTCCATTTCCTACTCAAGAACCGGGGAGTGGCATTTTCTCTTCATGCTTCAGCTGAATAAGATTTGTTTGCACACAAAACTATATTCTTTTCCTAGTAAGTGTTGTAAATCAGGAATGTCTCAACTAAAATCTGTGGATTTAGTTTCAAGTTTACCTAAGCATAGCTGAGAGAAACAAATAGCCTTGTAAAATTTAGTGAACAGCGTTTTCAAGTATTTTTTCGAATTTAGGAGGTCAATGTGGTCACTCAGTGCACATTCAGAAGACAGAGAACATTCATTGAAAAAAAAGCTTTAAGACCCTTTTATTGTAATTGAAATTATCCCACACCCTCTTCTCTTTGTGCCCTGGGGCTTGAGGCTGAACTTGTGGACCTGCACACCAACAAGCCCACAAGATGCTGATAGGGAACATGAGGCTGCCTGTGACAGGCAGGACACAGGATGGGAGCAGTGTCCCCAGAGAGGTGACCTGCATGCCCTGCATCTGGCACAGCCCTGCCCCAGCCCAGCATCATGCTGCCACAGCTCTTATAGGTAGGGAAAAGCCATTTGTGTACAGCTGGAGTGGATGCAGGGATCATATTTCTGCATTTATTAAAGTAGCTGCAAGCTGGCACTACCCCCCAAAATGGACCAGGACTGTCATCATGCCTACTGCTTCTAATTCCCTTCCCCAGTGGTTCTGTCCAACTTCAAGCATAAAATGGTTTAAAAAATGAAAACCAAGGCTAAGTTATGACACCTATATTTTAAGTAATGTTTGTGCTTTTCTCTCTCACTTGTACATTCAGGATCCTTATGACAAATTTCCAAACAAACTTGAGATAAGCCAGTGACGTGATCTAGCTCAACACAAGTTACAAGATTTAGGAGCTAAGATTTAAAACATCACCCGCATTTTTTAATAAGTTGACAGATGAATTTAAATCCTGTTCTGTTCATCACCTCTTTCTTCTTTCTACACAGCTGAGGGTAAACCCAGCAGAGATAAATGGCTACTGCTTTCTTCCTCGGAACATTTTGCTTTGCTGGTGTAACAGCCTGGGTGCTGAGCTCATTTGTAGATCCTACCAAATAGGCCACCTCACACAGTGAGACTGACTTCTGGAAGCTGAATACATGGGGGCCTGAAGTTTTGTTGGCTTGTACCCCTGAGGACAAGGCAGTAAAACCTGTGAAGAATCCTTTGACTCTCTAAAAGCTCATACAGGACACAATCTTACTGAATTAGTCTGGAATCGTTCCTGTTGTTTTGGTTTATTCCCAGCTGAGATGGGAATTCCCTCCTGAATGATGCCATGAGAGTGAGAAGAACCTTGGGATGCAGTCCTGAGCTTCCTGGAGCAGCCCCATGTGGCTAATGCTGGCCAAGGTGACATTGATAATCTCTGGTTGATTTGCTTTCACAGCTTCACTGGAGACACTGGAATTTGAAACTATCACCATCAAATCAAGCCAGTAGAGGGTAAAAAGGATGCAAACACCCTTGCTGTCCCATGGGCTGGTGTGTCCTGGCTGGCTGGGGACACCCAGCATACTGACCTGCAGTGAGCCAAGCTCTGGCTCTAAAACTATCACAGGTGGGATTTCCATACCTACACCCCACAGCAGCTCTGCCTGCCAAATCACAGAACCAGGTTAACTGAGAGAGGACACGAGTGACAAAAATCCTCAGGGGAATGGCAGGGGCTAACTGAAAGAGCTCTGAATTGTGAACACACCTACAATTGATTAAAATGAGTTGTAAAATAAAAGGTAGAGGGCTGTCAGAACAAAGCCAACATTAATTCTGGCAGCAGTAATTGATTATGGCAGCAAACATTAGACATTCAAATAAAAAGTGTCTGTTTGAGCAAATGAAAAGAAATGTGAATGTGAGCTCCCCAAAACAACATAGAACTGTTTGGCAACTATAAAAATAATTTTTTATTATCTACCAGTATGGCCCCTAGACACCTTGAGAAAGATCTAAACAAAAATTAAATAAACCACCTTCTGTTGACAGCACACAGACTGCTGCTACTCAAGAAATGCGTGATAACATAACCCTCAGAGATCAATAGAAAGAAGCCAAGAATTTCTAAATGAGTTTTTCACTCCTCCTTAGCAGGAATCAGAAGAAAGATCATAGCAGGTTAATTCTAATTTAGCGAACTACTTTTGAGAAACTTGGCATAAGGAACTGAGCCAGAAGGAAAAACATCTAACAGGGAAGACAATTATGTATAAAAATCCAATTATCACAATTAGCTAGTTAGACTGATTGGTCTAATATGAAATTTTCAGTGCAGAGCTCTATTTCCAGGGGAGCTGGATGTGAGACTATGTAGGAGTGCTGAAAATTATTTCATGGGTTAGATTTTTGTAATGAGGTAAACAACACACAATTGCACAGCGTTGCGTATTGGGTTATTCTTCTGGGACTAATCTAGTTCTCATGACAGCAGTGGCAGTTTGATCAAACCTTTAAAAGAGAAGCACATAGCTGCATTTATACTCTTCCTTTCAATTAAGAACAAAAAATCCCTTAGTACTAGACCTGAGGAGAAACAATGCAAAAATAAATCTGTGATTATAATGCATAATCTTACATCTGGTCATAAAGATCTCTTTTTATTTTAGCTATAATTGCTACTAATTTTCAGAATTCCCTATATTTATTTCCTGTTCTATTATTTTTTTGTCTGTAAAGTATCCAAGTTATACAAAAGAATAATCTCCTTCAGGTAAACCATTTTCTAAAAGCCTGAAAAAATGTTTTTTTTTCAACAGTTTTGTTCCTCTGACCTCAAATTAAGCTGCTTGTGCCCAGGAAAGCCATCTTTTCCCCATCTCTTAGCCAGGACAGTACAGAAGAAACAAATGGGAGCTGTTGGATGCTGTGAAATGAGTCTTACAAAAGAAAATGTACAAGTAAGACATTGTGAATATCCACACTTCCCAGCACACTGGCAATTTACTACCTTTCATTACAGCTGCTATTTCTTGAATACATAGTGCCTGCATCTTTCCCTCTTTTGATTGCTTTGTTCTTTACCTGCAGAGCACAGCTGTGCTGTTTAATGCACTAATACTGCGTGCAGCTTTCTGCCACCTCCCTTTTCTTTGCCACACAGCCACATCATGCTCCACAGAAACCTGCAGTGTGTGCCTTTATCAGCCCCCCAGCCCTCTGTAGTACCTTGTTGAAGTAGAGTGAGGAGCCAGATGAGATGACCCCACAGCCCTCCTCAGGCTTGACGATCTCTCCCCCAATAATTTCCTGCCACTCCGTCTTCAGGGTATCTGGGTTTTCAAAATCAGACATGATGGTTGAAGAGAGGGGATTTTCAGGCTGACATTCAGTACCCCGAAACCCTGAATCACACCTGGAAGGAAGCATAAACATAACAAATTTTAAGGACTTTATTTGATACTAACAATTAGTTAAGGTAGCGCACTGACCTTATGAAATTCGATGTGAAATAACAAATCATTTTGGGATTACAGTTTTGTATTGTGGAAATAAACCAAAATAACTGGAAAATGGGAAAACTCTGTATTTATTTTATTTTTATTTTTAAAACCCTTGTGGTGTCCAGAAAGTTTGAAGCTGGCAGGGAGTAGCAGTCTGTGTCCTTGGTTTAGCACCTATTCTGGCAGAGCTGAGCTGGTCTCTGGCAAACTTCTGACCCAGCAAAGCAGCTCTGGCCCTGAGCTGGAGTTCTTGTGCAAAGGGCTGGAGGGGCCACCAGGACATCTGCAGCAGGGCAGCCCTGTGCCACTGAAAGCTCTTCCAGTGCTTGGATCTGCCAAGGGTGCAGCTTCTTGGACAGACTGGTGTGGAACAACTGGTGGCTAATGCTGCTTGAATGGTCAACCCCTCGTAGTGCGCTTTTTTTTTTTAATATTTAATCCAAAAATAAGAGCAACAGCCAAGAAAAGGAAAGTATGGAAAACAGTAGGGTACCTGAAGTATCAGGATATTGCTTTTTATCTTCTTTTTCTTGCCAGGGCCAGGACTGAATGCACAAGTAACGGTATTTCTTGTTCAGACTTAGATGTTTACTAATTCTTATCTATGTTACAGTGAGTTCTACAGCACTTCTACTAACAAGCTAAAAGACATATCTGTCTATACAAGGCCTTTTGAGGCCAAATGGTCCAATTAAGAATGAATACCTAAATTATTTTTACTTTTAACCCAATAACTAATCACCTGTGACCCACAATGCGAGTTTTTCTATCCAATCACAAAAAATCACCCAGACCTATGAAGAAGGTGAAGAAGAAAGACAAAACCTCAGCCCTAAAACCTCCATTTTGCTCTCTCTGTATGTTGCTATATCCTAAGACCTTAAATTCCAAATTTTCCACCACGTGATACTACACACTGCTATTCAAACTACACACCCATGATCCCAATTCTGTAACTCAATTTTGGAAGCCTTCTCCACAGCCTCAGGACCAAAGCAGTGTTTTCCTGGGGGTCAGTGCCTGTCAGCATAGGAAGCTCAACTCCTAGTTTCCATGTTCCAACATCAGGAGAGCACTGTTAGGAGGGACTGACAAATGCTTCATACCTGCAAACACCGTGGTCACACCAGCCATGCCCACTGCACATGCTGGGACACTGCTGGCCAATGTAGATGTTGTCCAAGGCCCACTCATCCTGGGCTGTGTAGTAGCACTGACTCCAGCGGAAACGTGTGGCACTGGACCTTAAAATCAATAACAACACATCAGTTTCTGATTCTTTTCAGAACGGCAGGAAACGAGGTAAAATGTAACCAAAAAAAGAAAAAAATGAAGTTAGTATCCCAATCACAGCCTAGGCTGCAAAGGCTGGCACAATCAAAGACAGATTCTTGCAAATTAACTTTCTAGATGATGCCACTCATTGCACAGGGCTGTATAGTGGACTTCCCAGTGGTTGATTACATTTGTGAGGAAGAGCACATTGCAGGGATTTTGAGCATTATTTTAAGGTAAGCCTAGCTATGAATATTACTGGATTTTTATTGTGTTATGGTTGCAAAATTGGAAAGGTGGATCTAGGGCATGACTGATTTTTTTTTTGGTCACAGTTAACAGAGGTTTAAAGAGGTCTAAAGAGGTTTCTCCTGATATTTATAATTTAAAAAATTATTAAAGTTCTTGAGAGTCAGTGAATACCAACTATTTCCATTCAACAATAGTTGACCTTTTTTTCTCAGATATAATTTGTTTTTTGGTCAGGATGATTTAAACTAGATTTTGCTCACATATCACTGGTGACATTGAGAGCACAAGTTTTTGTCAAAGATCACCTGTTTTTTTATCACACCTATTTTTTTCCACACCACAAATAGCTTGCTCTTGGCCAACAATCCAAAATCTGTAACACCCAAGGTTTGTGGTGAGGAATCATCAAATTAAATTTCTTGCCTAATTAAGATCTGGATATTTGGAATATTCTTCAAGCACAAAACCTTGCTTTAGCTTCTCCTTTCTAAATAGTTTTACCTTCAACAGCTTGTTTTTCTTTACAATAGTGAAGTCAGCTAATATTATCCATTAAAAAACCCTTACTGTTGGTCCTTTAGGAGATGTCCAATTGATCACATTGACATTTTCCATGGCAGTGACTCCTGCTGGCCAAACCCAGCCTGACACCCACCACCCTCAAAAACCAAGGCTGGAG
Source organism: Sturnus vulgaris (assembly GCF_052056855.1). Classification (NCBI taxonomy): domain Eukaryota; kingdom Metazoa; phylum Chordata; class Aves; order Passeriformes; family Sturnidae; genus Sturnus; species Sturnus vulgaris. The sequence goes on along the minus strand of NC_142247.1, from coordinate 62,369,888 downwards.
AAGAAAGTGAATCATGACAAAAGCAATCTTTGTCATCATCAAGCCTTTTCAAGCTGCCCTGCCAAACTGTGCACATCCAACAGGTTACAGACATTGGCTGGTGGCCACTCCAAAAGGGGGACACAGAGACTCTGCACTCCATGCTTGTGTCAGAATGAGATTAAGAAAAATACATTGCATGTAAAGTGAAACAAAGATGGGAAAATTTTCACCATGATGGAGCAAAAGGGGCTGTGCTGGCTGCATAAGGGGTAAAAAGGGGTGGTGGTGGAAAAGGGGGGAATGAGGCTGGATTGCATTGCTGTGGAGGGGTAGGACAGGGAAAGCAAGGGTGACTGAAGAGAATTAAAAATCCAGTTTTAAAATGGGACAAGCCTGTATCTGGCCAAGGGCTGGTTGGGGGTGCTGAGGATGAGCAGCAGGCAGTTCCTATTAGAAGCTTCTTTTCTAGCTTGTTTCTGAGCCATATGGTTACTTTATGATGGCACAGGATATAATGCTGTTACTCTACTTTGAGATACAAAGCCATTTCCCCACCCCCAATAATTTATGTAGAATAAGACTTATTAAAATGAATATTGTAAAGGTGGCTGAGCCACCTGCTCACACGTATGGAAGTGAAAAAACGAATAGAGCAGGCCTGTGCAAGTGAAGTGGACAGAGTGGCAGAGCAATTAGCCACTCTGGCACATATGAGAAGTTTGGTACATGCGTGGATAAATTTTTAAAATACCAGTTTTGAATTTCTTTAAAAACAAGTGAAGATGCCCAAGGGCTTGATTTTTAATTGAAATTACCCTTGTTGCCTGTTTTAAGTATCTGTTTGATATTGCAAATACTGTAAGCATTTTTACAGCACTCGGAGTTAATCTGCAGGGGCAAATCTGCAGATTAAATACTCCCTCAGGATATAATGTATCGATGGGTTACATTACAAGGGCTATGAATTATCCATTAAAAGTGTACAATGCCAGTAATCAGCACACGAAGGACTTCCTAAGCTTGTGTAGGCACAATGGGCAGTCAATATTGACTGCAATTATTTACTGTTTATTTCTGGAGTGCTCTGAAGTCAGCACATCACTTTGGTGCTGAGGTTCCTGTTCACATCAATGGCACCACAGAGAGCCCTGACAGAGGCTGTAGGCTCTGGAAAAAGCCGTAATGACTGGTGTTTTAACTCTAATGTGTGCTGAGGAAAATGACAATACAGAAACCAAAGAATGGTGTTAGAGCAGGCAAACACACCCCCTGTGAACTCCCAGCACAGTAAAACTGTGTCATGGGGAAGATTTATAGTGATACAGAGGCAATTTCACCATGCCATGAAAGTCTCATGGTGCCCAACAAGTGGTGGTGCCCCCCAAAAGAGCTCTACAAAGAGCTTGGTGTGGCATTGCTGGCATTGCTGAGAGGTGCAAATGAGCCTGAAGGGTGGCTGGGCTGTGCAGGTGCATCAGGGCTGGATCAGGGCACAAGGCTCACCACAGAGCCCAGCCCTGTGCCAGGGCAGAGGACACCTCTGTGCCCAGGGGAGCCCAGCTGAGAAGATCCCAGTGCAGCTCTGCTTTGGGGCTGTTCCAGGGCTGGGCATGCATGGCAAGGCACAGAGCTGACAGCCCTTTGCTGGGGATCATGTGGGTTTCACTTAACCAAAATGTTTCCCTGGAGTTTCTAATTGTCCCATTCCTGCTGCAGGGGACTGCCACCCTGACAGGTGCAAGCTCCATTTGCCTCCTCAGTTCCAGATGTTGGCTGCACGTCAAGCTAAGTTCAGCTCCACTCATCACTTAGAAGTTGCCCCAGACAAATGCAGGGATTGCAGGAGATTTGTTTCTCTCATTTGAGGGGAGGGGAGAAAGGCAGGAGGCTCATTATTGCCTGGAGATGAACATGTGGCCCAAATGCAGGTGTGTGCAGCAGCTGGAGGCTGGGGACAGTCCCAGGGAGCACACCCCAGTCAGGAGGAGTTATTTTTATCTGCAGACAGACACTCTCCCCTGGAGATGGCTTTGCCACCACGGGAATCCGGGGAATCCCTTTGCCCAAGCTGCAAGGAACAAGGGGCTGCCCTCACCTTCCCACCCAGCCTGCTGCCAGGGGTCCTGTGGGAAGCAATGCCACTGTCACACAGGGAAAACTCGATGGATTCAGATTCCTCCTGGCTGAGGGATAATGTGTGTTAGGCTGAACTGACAATCAGAAAAGCAATGCTACTGGAAAATCAGTCCTGATCACTGGTTTTGAAAGCTTTCCCAGGCTGCTCTGCATCTCAAGGTAACTACAGCTTAAGAGGATTATGCTGCTAAAAATGGTAATCAACCATTTTAAAAAGCCATGTTAATTAAGGAAAGAGAATAAGGAGATGAGTGTCAGCTGCATTCTCAGTGATAAAACACTGGTTTTCTGGACAGTCACCATTTGGACATCTATTGAAATGGGAAGTGCAGCACTGAGGAGCTATGAAGGCATTTCTTACAAGCAAAATAAACTTCCCTAGTTCCTCATAATTTCTCCATTTTTAAAATGCTACCTATTGGAAAACAATCTGGCTCTCTAATGACATTATATCTAAGTGAGGTTGATGTCAAATAAAAGTCATTTTTGTTGTGTGACATTTTACATAAGTACAAGGAAATCATGTCCCAGAAGTACAGCGAGTGAAATGTTCTGTTATAAAATTTTTTCAGATATGTGAGTTAAAATAAAATCACTGCCTTCCCTCCTGATATTAAAAGCCTTAATGATCTAATGCAAATTTGTGGCTGATAAAATTATATTTGCTACCTTCTGAGTTACCATAATTACATTTACCCAATTATCCTGAAGCTCTCATTCAGTCATTAGGTGTTGATTTGTTTATGAAGTCAGCAACTGACAGCTGCTTGTATCTCATTAAAGCCTGTTCATATGTAAATGCCTTGCATAAAACTGAAATTAATTTTCATCAGTGGAGAAATGTTCAGTTCAAGTATAATACAATTTCAGCAAGCAGGTGCTTACATTACATTTCCTCAATACAAGTCTCGATCTTACAGCAGATTTTCTACCAGCCCAAATCTCACATAACATGGGGACCTTGTAAACTCATGCTTGCTAGGTGCAGAACATCTGCAGATCTGCAGAAATACCAGCACATCCAGGAAGTTTTACAGGAGAAATAGGTGCTGTTACGAACAATTTTCCAGCTGTGTGAGCACAGTGCCCCAGCCACACGCCCAGGGTGCAAAGCCTCACCTGAGAGCTGTGCATCCAGGGATAAAAGCTGCAGCAGTCACAGCAGGGCTGAGCAGGGGTGTGAGGGCATGCCAAGGCCACCAAGGGCCAGAACAAGGCTAACGAGACATTCCTGAGACCTCCTTTAGGTGGTTTGTTTCCCTGTGCAGTAAGCACAGGGCAGGCTGTGTATTTGACAGCCTTTGTCTTGTGTGGTTGAAACAGAAGGAAAGTCCAGAGATCTCTCCCCTTCACCCCAGTTTTGGGAAGGCAGAAGACCTGGCTCCCTGCTTCTCCCTGGCCATCACTAAGGTTTGGCCTCTGTGTGGTGTTTGCAGTGGGTGCAGGTGGGGAAGGGATAGGAGAAGGAGGGAGGCACTCCAAAAAGGAGCCCTGCAGAGCATATTCACCAGCAGCCACCTGGAACAATGTTCTCCGTGTGGCTGGGCTGGCAGCAGAGAGCTGCACATCAAATTGTCACCAAAAATGCCCAGGTTTTTAACAAGCCTGCTCTAAAAACTCCTAAAATCCCCTCCCAATCTCAAACCAAAGGAGCTTTGTTGAGCCCTTACCCTGATCTTGGTGGTGGAAAGGAATGTTAGAAAGAGGGGAAAGTCATGAGAGAGATTCATGTGGTGTGCTGGATTGTGTTTGGTGGGGAACATGCAACCACCCTTGCTCTTCACCCTGGTAACACCATAGCACAGCACAACACAGAAAATGTGTTCTATGAAGAGCAAAGAAATTTTCAGTGGTAATTTGTACCTTAATTACAAACAAAACTCTGCTAACAGACGGGAATCCCTTCAGATACAAGACAGAGTGTGAAATATTTATGATTTGTGCACAGCACAGAACAGGAACCCGGCTATTACTTCATCATAATTTCTCCCCACAGTCTCTTAAATTAAAATGGAATTATATGCTTCTGTCACCTCATATGCTGAGAAAAATTAGTAGATCCTAAAGAAAAAGAGGGGCACAACATTGGTATCATAATCAAATACACAGTGTATATTAACTTTGAGTACAGTATATATTTTATAAATTAGGAATAACAGCCCGCTTTAGAGTGTAACCCAAAAAAATGTAGATGATTTTAAACTCCTAAGTGCCTATGTGAACCACAGATTTTGCAGATGGTGGCACTGATGGCATGTAAGATTTAGTACATTATAACCAAACTACAAAGCAGTTATTTGCAGACTTAGTTGCACCATTTGGTATTATCTGATATGATATGTTCTAAGGATTCAATATTTGCCTTTGATGTTTTGCCTAGATATAGGAAATTCTGAATATTGGCTGTACAGTAAAAAGGGCAAAAGGGCCAGTGTGTTGAAAGAAGGTATCATTGTGCTGTGACTGATGGAAATAGGCTGTTGAGGCCATGCAGAGTGCAAAAAAATAATGATGAAGGATGGGGAAATACAATGATGACTTAATCTGAACAAGCTCTCATTGCAATTGCTGTGTTGGATTCAGGTCAAACATAATCAAAATGTAACTCTAATTGCAATAATTAAATTCTCAAATGAAGGATGCCCTGAAGATTATTGGGATTTATGACAACTTTTTATTTGTATGTTATAATAAAGATTTAAAAATAAACAATGAAAGAAACAGTTTAGTTAATAAATGAAAATTTTAGGGGAGGCAAATCAAGTTTGATTACAACAAGATTAAAAGGCTTTCTGATAATTTTTGTTTCTCTTTTTTTTTGCAGGAGAGAATGTTATTTTTTAAGACACGCTATAAAAAGAAGCAACAGTTTAAAAATTCCAAGAAATGAATCATTAGTTATTGTTTATACAAGGCTTTGGTCTGAAGATGTTAACAATAAGGAATGTGAAAAATAAAAATTACCAATCCAAATAAAGCCTTCCTCCAACAGGGCATTTATAGACAAGTGCCATTTTTTTTTAAAAGTCTGAACTTTACTAGGAGAGTCAGAGTATGTATTAAAAGCAATCCTGAACAATAGATTCTGTTGACTTCAACAACATTTCATTCTCTAATTATGTAAGGAATGCATTTTATGGGAAATACCTGTGACTGGGTCAGCCCTGCCACCCCACCTATTGGCTTGAGTATGATCTGTGGAGCACTTGATCTTTGTCACAGCAATTGATGTGACAAATTGTTTGCACCACCCCCTCCCAAAAAAAAAAAAAAAAAAAAAATTAGACAGGAAAGAAATGCTTACCAAGTCTTCTGTGGTAAAAGAACAGTGATTCTCCTCCACTGAGTAAATTCACTGGAGTGGTAAATACTTGCTGATGTAAACTCCTGGCAGCTCGGCATACTGGGAAGACATTCCTTAAAATAAAACATTTCAAAACCAGATTTAATATTGAGGAATAATTGGGAACAAAAACAAGGGTCAAACATTCACAGAACCAGGAGCTTGTCTGGATCTAGTGAAAGACAAGAAAAGTCACAAGAGTGAAAGACCCAGAAAAGAAAAATCCTGGCATGATGTGGAGAAATTTCTCAGAAAACTAGTAGTACAATTGAGGGTGGAAGAAAGCCATACAAATCTGTTTAAAGAGTTTAGCATTCATGACTGGCAATGTTGTGCTTTCCTCCACAAGGAATGTCCATCTCTTTGTTTTTTACTGTCTTCACCCCAGCATCCACCATGCACTATGAAGTAGAGCTACAAGACCACTATGGAGAAAGTCTATGAAAGTGACCTCCAGACTATCATAAAGGTCATTTTAGAGACTTGCTAGGGAGGCTTTGCCTGGGCATGCTGGCTGGCCCCACACCCTCCACCTGCAGTGGGGAGCAGCAGGAGGAACAGACAGAGCCACACCAGAGGATCCAGCCACAGCCTGCAGAAGTTGTGTCTGTAGGCCCTTCCCAAGCTCTGCACCCGTGTTAGCTTTGACACCTACAGCAAGCAGTGTGAATTCTTCCCTCCTGCTTCCAGGACTATTTCTGCATTTAACTCAGATTCCTGTTGAGGTCTGTTTCCCAAATTCCATTTTTTTTTTTAAATTCAGAAAATATGATCATTGTCACAGCCTTTTAATATTAAATATAAATGAAGTCCATTATCCCAGCTTCTTACTGCTATTTATCACTGCCCTTCCAATGTTTCTTCATTTTTTGCAATATACCATTAATTTATTTATATTTTGCCAGAACAGCACCCCAAAAATTGGCCTATGAGGTATTAATAAAATACTTGGAAATTACTATCAACCTGCATGATCCTCTTCTAGCCACCAATAGAGAGTCCCTTCTGCCCCTTCCTGCCACAGCACAGCTTCTCCTGACAATCCCCAATGCCCACGAGTATTTTGCTGGTCACTGCTGTGCTCACCCCCATGAAGGGTTATCAGACTAGAGAACAGACACCTGTTCATGCAAGTAGCCTACTTTGTTCTGAAACTAATAATAAAGCAGTGAATCTCTACAGAAGTTACGACAATTAAGAATATATATAGTTAAATTATAAAGTAATAGTTATGTATTAAATATGAAGAAGGGCAGAATATATAGTATTTTACAGAGAAATTTAATGCTCAAATGTCTTAGAGTATTAAATGAAGATCTGAGACCCTATTTTGGTTTTTTTGTTGTTGTTTTTAGTAGATTTTCTAAAGGCTTAGTTTCCTTTCTAGCAATTTTCAAACATGTTTTCTTGATTCATCTCCCCTAAATGATTGTAGAAAACAAGATCTGATCAGTGCTTGCAAAGCAAACAAAATTTTCAAACATTTTAATTAATTAGCGTTTTGTTTATTTGCCAGATTATGCCCTTGAAATACACTACAAATACTCTTTTATCACAGCAACATGGGTGGTGTGAGAAAAATGATTTGGCTGCTTGTTCTCTCTGAACTCAGCTCTACTGAGCAAGGAAGGGGGCACTAAAATCTGAGGGCAATGTATCTTCCACTGATGGCAAACACAAACCCCAAACACCCACTGCTGGGAACTATTCTTGGACACCATGATGATGCCTGCTAGGTATATAAGACATGAACAGTGATTGAAATGTATGATTTATAGCTTTCCTCTGGATTCTGTTTAAGGTAAGAAACCATTATTTGGATTTCCAAAGTTTAAAAATTCATTTATTGCCATTTCTTTATTATGCCCACCAAAGTAAATGTGGCAAAACACAACATGGCAAAGGCAACCAGGCAAAGCTATAATTGTCCATAGAAGGTGGAACTTGACATACAAATCCTTGGGTGAGCCTGCAGAGCAGGCAGTGAAAAGGCAGTGGGACAAGTTCCCTGACACGCTCTGAACCTGCTCAGAGGCAGCCAAAGGGCCTTGGTTAGTTCACCCCGAGGCCAGGGAAAGTCCAGCTTTCTATCTAAGAGGGAAAACAAGAGCATGAACTATGGCCAAATGTGCTGCTCACATTGTGCTGAGACAGCACTGAGCCACCGGGGAAAGAGCAGCCAGGGCTGCTATTTGCACTTGGAGCAGAGTGGGGGAAACAGCCGGTCATTACAGCCCTGGACTGTGCTTGAACCAGGGCTGAGAGATGAAAGGCTCTGCATTACAATCCCCTGAAGGAATGTGCTTTCCATTTACCAAATGGCTGTGCACAAGGGCAGAAAGAATTTCTATCCATTTAAATTCCAGGAAACAGTAGATGCCTTTTGCTTAGAAAAACAAAGCAATAGCACAGGAAAGATCTCAGCCATTACCCTGTAGCTCTGACTGGCCCAATTTTTTTCTCAGCCTTGGTCCATTCCTGTTACGATTTTGTATTTCAGGCTTTCGGATACCTTTCTTCCAAATATTATGAGGAACAGTCTAAATACCTCTTTAAGTAATTTTGACTGATTACAACTGAGCATTTCTTTAATGAAAGGTGAAAAAGGAAAACATCTTTCTTTGTTCAATGGCAAAAGTATATTTCAGACTATCTTTGTATAAAGCAGAGTTTATGGAAGACAAACATCCTCACTCACCGCCTGAACAAGATGCCACGTGAGGCCATGGTTGGTGGAATACTCCAGTTTCACCTGGTTGTCCATGTGAGGAGTAAAGGCCTGACCACAGCCCATCACCAAGTTGAACTGTATCATATACGAAGCTCCAATCTGCATAGACTGGGTCTCCACGTAGCGCATGCTAGAGGCTAGCTTTGAGTCTCCTGTGAAACTGAGAGATGTAAGGAAAGAATCAGGAGGGATCCTCAAAAGAATTCAAAAAAGAGCATTATGAATAGCTATGGGTTAAATACAGTGGTGCCTCTTCATTTTGTAGATTGGTATGTGGGCTGAGACCATTCACAGGAGGATCTTTCTGCTGGTACTCCTGCAAATTACCCAGATGGCCTTGATGCATCCCTGAATGAGAAACACTGAATTATTCTGTTAGTTCTTACTATATGCTCTTTGTATTAAGGATCAAGTTAGGATCTAGCAAAGGGCAACATAAGGAAAAAACAACATAAATAAAGTTCATTCCCTGGAGTGTCCATTGCTTAAGGTCAGGCCACAGTCAGAGCTGTAATTTCATTCTAATACTGGGCAGTTAAGATACTCTGTTTAAAACACTCTTATTACATAGACTGTTCATTTAATTGATTTTCAAGTGATCCTATATGCAATTCATTCACTGACTCTTGACTGAGTTTCAGAATTAATCTTCTATTCTTGGCTTCTTTTCTGTGGGATATACTGATATAAGAGTTGTATTTTCCAGTGGATTGGAGAACAATAGTAATATTTGGAACACACACATATATATGTATGTTGCAAGGTACCCAGTTATCACATATACAGTAATACAATTTATAGTCTAAAATTCCAAGGTTATTTCATTTCAAATGCAGGTTTTTCTTCTACGCACTATTCAAAAGAAAAAGGAAACAACCAAATTCAAAACCTCAAATGCAACAGGCATAAGGAGGAAGTAATAACAACTTAAACTTTGAATCCTGCTCACTAGCCTTCAAAACAGGGTATTTTAATGAAAGTTCACATAGAATGAAAATTGCCTCCCTCTCCTTAGTTTGAGATGTTCACTTAGTGTATTCAGAAGTACTGTAGTCTTTTCAGCTTCAATATTTTCTAAGACTATTCTTAAATGTGAACAATTGAGGAAAGAGATTGGCTCTTTTTAAAGAAAACCACTGCAAATCATCATGGAAAAAAAACCTACGTTCAATACAGTGGTGATGAAGAGAATAATCTGTTTCAAGGTTGCTCTTATGATTGAGTAAGCTACAGTTTATTATCTTAAATAAGGAATCCTAGTCTTTAAACACAATACAGTAGAACATATTAGCTTCTACTCCTGTAAAATTCAAGGTCACGACAAAGTGAGTATGAGGACAAGGAATACAACAAGTCAGTGTCGCTTAGGACTCTTTTAAATTAATTCATTGACCTACATTGTTTTCTATAGAGTCCTTTCCAGAGAGAGCACTTAAGCCATAAATGTCAGCATTCTACCTTAAAGCTGTACAAGAAATTACTGAAAGCTGACATTAGTTTTGTCATTATTAAATTTCTGTTACTTGGCGTAAGTTAAGATCCAGGCTGCTTTCTATTCTCTGACCTTACTTTTTGTGACTTGATTTCCTAAAGGATGATCCAGTTCATGACATTATACGAAATTTTTCATTTTGTCTTGTCACTCAGCAGTCCGAAGTGACTGTGGATGGACACTCCCTTCACTGCGAGGGCACAAGGGCACTGTCATGGACAACTGGACTGGAGGGCAGTAAGTTGTCTTGGAAAACTGTATCTGACCTGTTTGGCCTTCCAGCTGGTGTTGTCAGTTTTTCTTCTCAATAGGAAGGGTAATTTTCATCTGAGCAGAGAATATCACATACACTCATCAGCAGTCCAGCTGGAAAACTATGGTTTGTGCCTTCGTGATTAGATCTGAATTCATCTCAGAAGAACTTGTCTGGATAAGTCCTGAATTTATTTTTCTTCTAAATTTTATCTTGTATTTTATAAAATTACAAAAAAATCCACAAATTCAAAAGCTAATGCTGATTTGATCTGACATAGGCTAAAGCCCTGGGAAATCTGTGCCAATACATCCAGGCTCTTCAGGTAGCAGTCAAACATGTGCAGTGTAATCAGCTGAAAGTTATGTGTAGCACTGCTTTGGAAGAGGATTTGGCATTGCACACAAAAACCTGGGCATAGCAGCACATCACAGTTACCTAAAGCTTATCTGAATAGAATAAAGGAGTTGAAACTCAACCATTTATGAAACATCTGCCCAGGAGCTGTTATTCCTAAAGTAATAGAAGACATGTAGGGGCTTGTAGTGAAAAAAGGGGCAAAGAATTAAATGTTACATTTTGTTCTTGTCTTCACAAAAATTCCCTTTATTCAATACTACTAAATAAAATGAGAAAAAAAGAGTCTTAAACGCAAATACTTTCTTTCTGTTAGCATCCAGGTCATGATTAAAATATTTTAAATTCAGTATTCATTTTAATTTAATAGCTTAGCCAGTAGATATTGTACACAGTATATTAAAGAGTCAAACCAGCTCTTTAAAATGCTTATTAAACAAATACGAAAATGTAAGCTAGTGTTGAGATGCAGACAATATGTGATGCTCTATAGGAAGCTCTTTTAAGGGAAGGAAATCATATTACAGGTACATAAAGTCCTTTATCATCCACATTTTGCCTCCAGCTGAACACAAGTAGCATTAAAGTTGTGGGCTCCACCTGACTTGTCACTTCTTTGCTCTCCAGATGTACGTGGTTAGAGGTATGCTCTTTTGCTGGACTACCAAATATTTTCTTTGTTCTGAGAGCCACACAGCTGGAATACCTTTCTGGATTTTGTAAAAGATGAAGTAATGTCCCTGGTGTAACAATAATTAACTAAAAAGTCTTCAGAAATGAGAATGCAGAGGCTCCATTTTTGTATAAATTTGTTGCTGTGAGTGGGTTTCTGGCACGTGTATAATTAGACCTGCGGAGGCACAGGAACACAATACCCACAGGTGCCCTCAGAACAATCACTCTCCCTCCAAGCACTGCCAACTAATTGGTACTTCTGGGAACGGTATCACAGTCAATGTCAGCCAACCTGCATTGCTCCAAACTGCTCTGAGATCCCCAGAGTTACCATATATTCAAGGCTGGTACTTTTAGGAATACTGAAAAGCCACATGGATGCAGCTTGTTTTGTAAAGCTGCATTGACTGAAAATATTGACACGACGGCTCAGCTCTCGCACCAGACACAGCTTTGCTTCCATCAAAAGCAGGGGATGTTTGTGCCTTTTTGCATCACATCATACCTACTTTGCTACATAATTCCTAAATGTATTAACATCATTAATATATTAAGCTGATTACCCGACAGAAACTTTCTTCATGTTACAGAGTTACAATTACTCTAAATGACAAAACATTTAAGACACTGGTAAACTACCAAGCTGATGTAGGACATTGCTCCATAAAGATGGTTCATGACAAGGCAGGTTTACAGTCTTCCCCCAGGCTTCTCCAGGGACAGTGGGACACTAATGTTTGCTACACTGAGTTAAATCATAATGCTGTTATGAAGCATCTGACTGAAGACAGTTTATTTATATAAAGCTGCTTTATTTGTGTCCAGGTGAATATATAGAAATTATATATATATATATAAAGTGTTAGCAGCCTTATCAATATTTAAACTAATTTCAGCAAGTGGCTGTATATAGGCTGTAGCACTCAAGAGACATTTGGTTCAAAACTTTGCCTGAATATGAGCATTTTGAAGAAGTGATGAATTAATGTATATCATCAAATACTTCATTTTAAAGTGTTCCAGAGTCTTTTCAGTACAACAAACACATTTGATGTAATAAAGTTAAGAATCTATTCTGAAACCAAATGATGATGACGGCAATCAAATAAAATGACTGTTCAGACATAGACCATGAAAATACTCAAAAATCACCTTTGATCAAAACATATGCTTATCAGAAAACTTTTCTTTTTTTTTTTTTTTTTAATGAAGTCAGGTATGGAAAATAACAACCTGCCTCTTAAAAAAAAATAAAATTTCCCTCCTCAGTTTTTTCCAATTTTAAGGATAAATGTTTCAGGTTTACAGGTTCTAAAGCAGAAATGGAGGCCTAACAGACAATTAAAAGCAATTATGTGAAAATGGGCCTGGGGATGACACCCTGTAAAGTGATTGATAGTGTATTTCCCACAGTTGTACTAATGAAAAAGCTGTTGTCAGACTGTTCTCAAGAGGATGGTGTCAGTGCTACTGCAAGATCTGTGTATGAGTTAGAAACTCATGAGTTAGAAAATGAGAACCAAATGGACTCACAGCTGGGAAAACCCAACCATAATTAATTTAACTAGCAACCATTTGTACAGACTTTGTGTAAGTTTAAAAATTTCCCTTGAGGGAAGCAAGGTCAGTGAAGGATAGAGTTCATGTTTTCCAGTGATAATGAAAAATACTTAGATATAAATAATGAGGAAGGTTTTGATTCTTTATTTGATGCATGGGAAGTTCAATGTTTCTACTGTGACTGAGCAGTTCAAATCCTAATCCATCTCCATATGGGAAGGAGAATTTAGCTTAGCATTTATTATTTTGATTCTGATTTAGAGTCATGGGAAGAAAAGAGAGGAACCTCTGCTATCTTATCTACCCTCCTCCCCATGATAAATTGGTCTTAAAAGTACAGAGGGAAAACAATGTCATTAAAAGGCTTTCATTCCAACTCTTTGATGAGGAAGATGCAAACAGTTTGAGCCCTAACATGTTGTTTCATTTTAATGAGCAGCGAGTACCTTCCTTGTCCTTATTAAAGTGGTTAATGGAGCTTCTACTGCCTCATTATCAGTGCTAGAACATATTTGGTATTGTTCCTGCCGCTAAGCCAACTCCTTTTAGTTTGACAGATGATCAGAAAGTCAAATCAGATCATATCAGAGATACCTGTTAATAAAATTCCAGCAGTGTTTCTCTGAGTGTCCATGGGGATGCTAACATTATTTTATTTTCTTCAGGTTTTCTATAATTACTGTGATTGTACTTTCTCCAAAGCAATATATCTATGCCAATTAAAACTATACTGGGTTTATAGGTTGATCAGACTAGCATAAAACTGTTATTTGGTTTTCATCAAAACACACAGATTAAACTGAGCTTCTCTTGTATTAATTCCAAATGTTACACTCAAGTGCTCCAGAATTTTTTTGTGAAGCATGTTCATGTTTTAGTATAAAAAGGTTTTTTTTATGCAATTCTAACAATTTTTTCCTTTGTTTTCCCCTTCTTTTGCTTCTCTTGCTTCTCTTGCCTTTATTTCCTTTGAGGGGTGTGATGTTTTCTTGATTTTGTTTCTAAATACACATTTAGAAAAGCGTGTTTGAGGCTTAATTGCAATATGTCATAATGCTGATCACAGTGCAAATGACTAAGTGTATATAATACCAGACAAAGCAACTACAAATGGATAATGTCATTCTGCCTATATTCTGCTGCCTTTGCTTTCTGCATTACAATATAATGGCTATGTACACAGATCTGAGCATCACTAACAAAATATTCAGAGTCTGTATATAAGAGATTATTTCATTACCTGCATATCCATATTACCCTGCCTGGATTTTAAGTGAAGATTATGAAACATGTATGATATTAGGATATTCTTTAAATATTTCATGGAAAAAGAATGCTACATTCAATGTTCCCATCAAACATAAATCTATGCAGTGAGGTGAAAAGCTTACTGCTAATTGCAATGAGATTAGTGACTGTATTTCTGTCCACAATGTGAGGATGAGACACATTATTACTCTGAATATCTGCCAGAAAAATGCATTTGCAGCAGTCACTTAGCAGGATGAATAGACAAGGAAAACAAAAGTAGAACAGGAAAGAATACATATTTCTCACCAGAGAGTCCAGTCATGCCCACAGTAGGGCTGAACATTTCCCAGGTAGAATCCCAGAGACTGTGTGACTTCAACCAGGTTGGTGAAGTCCAGACTGATGCTGTTGAAAAGCACAGAGGTCATGATGATTTCATCGATTGCCCACACATCCTCGCCTTGAGAAGAGTGATAAGGCTGCCACCATCTGAACTGAATGCCAACCTGCCTTGCATCTTCAGGCAGCTCCACTGAAATTATTCTGGAAAACAAAACAAAGTTGTTATTGACAGTTTTTGCTGTTTCTAGTAATTCCATGGGGATGTTATTTTAGGATAACTTTTCCTTACTGACCCTAAAAATCATGTATTGAATTCAACCTACAAATACCATAGCACCTGCTGGTATAGCTGCTACCAGTGACAGGGACAGGGGAATTGTTAGTTCTCTTGGTAATCAGTTCATTTACTGAAAACCAGTCATGTGCAAAAGCCACCAGAGTTTCTACTGAATTTGTAGTTTTTGCTTCCAGTGTTGAGCTCTCAGCAAATTTAAAGGTGTAAATTAGCAAAGGAAGGATGAGCTGACAAGGATTTAAGATTTCCAGTTCCCCTTTGTCAGACTCAGTGGGTTTTATCCTGATCTCAAGATATACGTCTTGTAAACATCTGCACTATTTCCTGCACAGCATTCACATCATTCTAATGGTGTTCTTGTCCTAGAAGAACCCACCCCTGTAAATTGCCACAATCAAGTGGAAAAGGTTCATCTTGTCAGACAGTGTGATTATGTGTAGTCTTTTTTGGCAGACATTCCTTTTCTGTAGCTGCATAGAGATGCAACTGGAGGTGAGTCCCAGGTGCTTCTGGTATGCAAGGTCACCTGATTTGTCATGGCAGCTATGTCAACACACCTAGACTTGAAAAACTGCAAAGAAAATGAAGAGTATTATCTAATTTCCAGGAGCAATTTTCATACACTGCAGGAGGGAGTATACATTAATTGCCACAGCAATGACACCTTCTTGAAAGCTCCATAAATCACTAAGACCATGCTACCCCACACAGCCACATCAACTGTGAGACACACTGGCAACAGGGACATTCGTCTCCATTGGGGTACAATTACTTGCTGGCTAAAGGGTTTTCAGCCAGCTCATCATGTACCTGTAATTTTTCTTTCTCTGTTAGAGGAAATGTGGATAAACTGATATATCAGGTAAACTGAAAGTGTCTTTTTATACTCCAGTATAAATTTTTTTCAGACTCAAGGCTTTCTAAGCTGCCTGTTGCAATGTTTTGTTCTCTGCATATGAAAATCTTGTGCCTGTGGCACTGTTAGTGCAAAAACCACACTCTTAAAAATGACTTGCTCCTACATCCTTGTAGAGAGTAGATTTATAATACCGTTGTTTAGCGTCACATTAATTTTAAAGAAGAATACATTTATCTATTAGCCAGAAAAAAAAAATCAAATAGCTTGGCTAAACAGGTGGGAAGCACTCAGAAAGTCCTGCCTGGCTTTTCTAGGAGCTGCTTTCTGCCATCCATAGACTGGAGAAACAAATGTGGAGGGACAGCCAGAGGCAACCTGGCCATGTCCCTGTGGCATGGGACCAGCACAGTACACACTTGTGCTGGTTACATTTCCTTTACACTCAAATAAACATGTTTGAATGACTTCATACCCTTCTAAGAGAAAGACCAAGCCCTAGTCCAAGACTGTTCTCTGGCACCTGACTAAACCACAAGGGCTTCTTTTCTACTAAGGATTCCTTCATAAGAAGCAACTCTAGAACCTTTTGGGTTAAATTTTTTAAAGCACAAATGACAAGAAATTGCTACTGATGCTAAAAGGAAGATGTTTTTTTCTGCCATGATTCAGGGGTGTGAACCTGAGGGAAGCTGGCACCCTGGCCAGGAGGAGCACTGTATCTAGTGGGTGCTGTGAAGCACCTGGCACTTGTGTGAGCTAATGCTCTGCCATAATCCAGGGCATATTTCTCTGCTGGTGGCTGTCTCTGATGCCTGTATCTTCCCTTTCACTCTTAACTCTCATAAGCTTGCCCACGTGGACACTAATTCTCACAGACAGTAATATACAGGAAATCCTAAATCATGACATACATCACTGAAACTCATATCAGATGTTAAAATATTTAACACATGTTAAAATAAATTCCCCATCCCAGGGGATTAAGCTAACACAATTTAAAAGTGTAGTGTAAACCACCATGTAAGGCACATGTGTTAGTATGCAGAACCTGACTACACCTCTGGTTGTAACAACTTCTCCTGTCTGCCTTTGATTTGTTGGAGATAGATGGAGAGGGAGGGGGATTCCTGCTAATGACTTTTCTGCTGCAGAGAAGTAAAGTGTTCCTACTTACATTACCAGCCACCATTAAATTTCTTAAAAACCAGCTGGGAGACCTTTGCTCTGATCTCATTCTTTCAAGCTATGCGCATACCTAATATTGAAAAGCCACCGCTGTTCTGCTCAGAAGAAAAATGCAGCTGTCAAATGCTAGCAGATTAAATGCACCTTTTCAGCAGAACATTAAATGTGTAATTATTTTTTGTATGACTGAAGATTAATTAAATTCGTGGATACAGACTGATTGCCAAACTTTGCAGCAGTCCATCTATGTTACTAAAAATGCTGATACTTTCAGACAACATAATATGAAAAGGTGAAGCTTTGTTCATAATTATTGCCAGCATTAGCTTCAGGTTTGTATGTATGTCATTCTTCTATCTACTCAGAGTGGACTGACTATCTATCTATCTATCTATCTATCTACCTACCTACCTATCATGACAAAATCTCTCTAACTGGCGTGTATTGTACTTTGCTCTGCACCTTGTCAGAACAACAGGAATTGTGTTTCATACCTGATCTCAAAAATCAAAAAAACTCTACAGCATCTATGTAATTACATTTATATCTTAAACTTCATCAAAATCAGTCACCAGAATATGTATTTTCCTTTTTTGATAAAAAAATTTCATGGTGCTATATATTAAAAACCTTTAGGGAAATATAATTCCTACATTACAGGAATCTAAGAACTCGAAACAGAGCCATATAAAAGATATATGTGACTATAACAAAGGCAGGCAAAAGAAACTTTGAAAAAGACTTATAAGTGTTCCAGTCTGTAGCATCTTTCCTTTGGAAACATTTAGAACTTCAAAAATTAAAGTCTACAATATAGTTCTAAAAAATATAGTCCTTCTCTCACATTTTTGAGTATTTCTTGTAGATTTCAGGAAATAATTTTAATGTTATAAGGGTTTTTTTTTTTCATTAGAACATTCTTAATCACAAATTTGAATACTGCCGTTTTGTACTGAGTTATTGACAAGATGTGGAAATCTAACTTTTCTTGGTGGTTCTTAAAAAAGCACTCATCTGACCTCAGTAAATATAAATAATGAAAGTTATATGTAGCTAAAGTGACTTGCAGGCTATTTACAGTCTCACCCCTGGGGCTGACTAAGATGTTTTCCTTGAAGTTGGTAGAGAAGAAGATATAGGGAATACCCAGGTCAAAGATACCCTTGGGCAGGAAATGGCCCTGCTGGAATGACTCCAGTGCTGCCACTGCCAGTTCTGCCTCATCTGGGCCCCTTTACAGAGCATCTCCTTTAACTGGCATTTATTGGCTCTACTGCAGCACCCTGTGAAGGTGGCTGCTGCCAGGTTTGAGAGGGTTTGCATAAATCCAGACCAGACTGTTCCAGGCTTTTGGTACAGGCATGCTCATGGAGACTCCTGATTTTGTATTGGCTACTAAATTTGGTGGATGGTGTCAGTAAAGAACACTTCTCTAAAGACCACAGATCCATTCCTCTCTAATCTGACACCAAATATAGGTGCTTCTAGATAAGATATGTTCAACTTTATTGAACTTTGTTCAACTTCTTTTTGACTTGTGCAAGTCCCAGGCATAGTCACCAGCAGGTTCTCCCAGGGCACCAAGCCCAGCCCAGGGCAGAGGCACAGCCATGAAGTCATGCAACTGCCTTGAGAGTGAGAGCAGGTGTAGTTTCCCTGCTGACCTCAGAGATCCTTACAATCCTGCAGAGATCCTCACAGTCACATTCTGTCTCAGCTGTCCTGTGCTGCCTGCAAACTCCCAATCCCAGAAGATGCTGTAATGAGGGTATCTATCGCTTCCATGCTACAAATAATTTATGTTAATTTTTCTTTACCAGTGGCTGCTTCCATGGGAAGAGACATGCCCCTATTTCCCACAAGAACACTCCTATTCCTCATCCTGCACTGCCTCAGCCTGTTCTGTTGTACTTGAAAGCCATTAAACCAATGTGTTCATTTTTGTAGAATGACAAAATGGGAAGTTCCTAGAACAGCTGCAAAATAATAAAGAAAGGTGGTAACTTCCAGTGTGCAATAAAATCTCTTCATTCCCTCTTGCACCACGCACTCAACCTCCACATTGCAATGACACCACCACAACCAGCATCACTGCATGCAAATAAGGTTCTTTGCAATATTTGTGCATGTACCTTGGCTCGTGGTAGTTGAGATAAGAGTAGTGTTCCAGCAGTTTCCAGGTGATCCCGTTGTCATAGGAGTAATGCAGCAGCACTCCTTCCCCGGGCTGGTCGGGTGCTTTGCAGGTACTCAGCACTGACTTGCTGCCCAGGCGAAGTGTGAACTGCAGGAACCTGCACCAGAATTACACAAACATTTGCAGGGTATCGTTTTCACAATGGGTTTTTTTGTTGTTGTTGTCGTTTTTGTTTGGTTTTGGTTTTCCCCTAACCAGATTGTTTTCAGATCTTCTCAACCTAGGCAAATTCTGATGAATATCAGTTATGGGCTTTTGTATGTGTGATTTGTTTTTATTGTCAAGTAATGCATTGTGGCACATATAGTTAAAAAAACGCCAATCATTACTGCATTTAATTATTTATTAGGCACTGAAGGGGAGGGAGAGATAGTGAATGGATCTAATCAGTTGCCACAAGCTGTCAAATAAACACAACCTTATAAATAATTAATTAGCACTTGGCTTTGACACTCAGGTTTGATATTAACATTTCATATTTTCCATCCAAGCTGTACAATATCTTCCCTCCAGTCTGTTTTGGACTCTGCTGTTTACAAAGCGGGAGGAATAAAAGGCGAGGCTAAGAAATCACCATCAAAACACAAAACTAGGAGTTTCTAAAAGGCTTTTTTCCCTGCTAAAAACACTGGTTTAATAAGGCTGGAGGGGGAAGGGCTCCCCCATTTCTTTGCTTCACACTGCTCCTCCTTCCTCTCACCTGGACTGGGAGCTGTCCAGGAAGGAGGTGACGAGCTGGCGCCTGCCGTCCTTGTTGAAGACCAGGGCCTTGCCGCTGGCCAGCACCCCGCAGCCGAAGCTGACCTCGGCGCCGCGGATGGAGTAGAAGCTGTGGTAGGAGGAGAGGCGGGAGCTGGCAAAGCTCTCGGAGATGAACATGGGGAACGTCTGCGACGCCGTCTCACACGCCGGCCCCGAAAAGCCAGGGTCACACCTGCAGGGCAGGAAGGGGGAGAGCACCATGGGTGAAGGGTGGAAAGCACCATGGATGGAGGGTGGAAAGCACCATGGATGGAGGGTGGAAAGCACCATGGGTGGAGGGTGAAAAGCAGTATAGGTGGAGGGTGGAAATCACCATGGATGGAGGGTAGAAAGCACCATGGGTGGAAAGCACCATGGGTGGAAAGCACCATGGGTGACCCATCTTTGGCTGTGGCTGGTGTCAATAAACATGGTGGCTGCAGCTGTTCATGAACTGAGGTTACCCACAAGGTCCCCCTCAAATCTGAGGCTCAAGAATCTCACTGAGCTTTACTTAAGTAAACTGCATAGCAAATGACTTCTGTTAGCTGGTATTTACTTTTCAATTTTTAAAAAATAAATACTTCTGAACACCCCATAAATCTCCACATAACACAATGCAGAAATATTTTTATTAATTTTTGGAACAAAACCCCTGCTGATATAATTTCAGTTGTTCATATGAAAAACGACAAATTTGCTTTTATCTGTAGCATACTAGATGTGGTTACA
Source organism: Sturnus vulgaris (assembly GCF_052056855.1). Classification (NCBI taxonomy): domain Eukaryota; kingdom Metazoa; phylum Chordata; class Aves; order Passeriformes; family Sturnidae; genus Sturnus; species Sturnus vulgaris. The sequence goes on along the minus strand of NC_142247.1, from coordinate 62,349,757 downwards.
AGAAATTAAGTTACAAAAGAGAATGCCCCACGGGTCACACTCTTGTTAATACTTAAATGTAGTCACACCAATATTTAGAATGTACTTACTGGTTTTGAGTAAGCACCTTTTTTATTTTTTTTCTTTTAACAAGCCAGACTATCAGAAAAAAGTGGAGTGCTGATCTTCTGTCCTTGAGGTATGTTAGGTTAAGGGATATTAGGACTATTAAAATTGTAATTCTTTCCCAATGTTTAATACAAAAGTGATAAAGTCACAAATCACCTCTACAACCAGTATAAAACATACATCACTGACATTTCAGTGTGCTCTGTAGCACATTTTAAGATGAACTGGAAGTTAGACACTATACCTGAAGAAAATAATAATAAAAAAAAAAAAGACATGCTGCTGTTTAGAAAGATTGATCTTTAGCTTTCCTGTAAGCTTTATGGATTCTGAGGGTTATGCTAGTTTTATATTTAGTCATTTAAAAGAGCAAGGACTGAAATGAAAATCACTTCAACTTTCACACTACCAAGTGAACTCCGTGACAGAAATTGAACATGAATACTGAATATAACACTTACTTGCAGCCATTTCTAGTACACTGTCCTCGCCCTGAGCAGAATTTGAGGCAAGATGGACCAATATAAACTGCAGAGAAGAGAAATCAGTTAAATGGAGGGTTATGCTATGTGATAAACAGAATATGATGAATACAAGAAAGTCTACAGACCTGATCATACAATTATTGTATTTATCTTAATCCCACTATCTGGAAAAGGTCTACAAAAGGATATGAAGCGTTTGACTGTGTCAAGGATAGTCAGGGATAATTTATTACTTAATGTGTCATGTCCATGTGGCTAAAGACAGAGTACTGTGGCCACTAGTAGTGTTTTAATTACTAAGCCTGTGAATGAGATCAGATAATTTGGTAGGCATTGACTTTTTTCATCATTTTTTCATTGGCATTCCCTTCATCTTAGTTTGGAGATACAATCGAATTTATATATTGGTACATTCCAATAGCAATCTTGTAGATTTAAAAAATATGTCACTGCTTTTCTCATTGAAATCTACATATTTTACTTCACTGGACTTAGGGGAATAAGAACCTGCCCTGATATGTCTTAAGCAACTATTAATTATCATACTCATTCACTGATTCTTTTAAATGGAACAAAATTCCATATCCTAAGTGCTCAAAAATACAACAAACTTGTTTTACTCTCTTGCTTCATCTTCCTCCAATGACTCCTAATTGGCAGTGTGGATATTTCATGAAAAACATGAAGGATGGAAAGAGGAGAAAATCTCAGTATAATCTCTTGCACTACATTAAAGAAAAGTCATAACTTGTGGGCAATATTACTTCAATACAGTATGCTAAAAGGCCTTAACCATGAAAAGTGGCATATTTTCTGTTGAAGAATTCCTATTGCTTGGAGTTACCCACTTGCATCGTGAAATTTGGAAGAAATAGCCACCAATATGAAATAATCTATAAGAAGGAGTATTTCTTCTTTTTCCTAGTTTTATAATGTTGCCCATCACAGCAGAGTGTCAGCTCTCCCTAGCAGACACACTCTAAATCCCTGTTAACTACTCCTTATAACTAAATCCTCATCAGATTTCATGTGATTTCTAGATTTTCTCACTTCTCAGGGTGCAAAAATTCTGTTCTGTCTGTTTGACTTGTGTCTTTTGAGGCCTTTTTGAGGGGGTGGTAAAAGTATAAGGGTTAAAGATGTAATGATGTCATTCAAAATGAAAAAACTTTACGGAAATTGGCATTTTTCCAGAGTTTCTGAAAGATGGCCAGCTTCCAGATTTCATTTAAAAACTTAATTCACATAGGAAACAGTTGTGAAGCTAAAAGTCAAAGTGCTGGATCTTTTGAAATCTTCCTCTCTTCAAGAATTTGAGTGGCTTGCCAATATTTACGAGTTTTTCCCTACAATACACTGTAAAGCTTAGTGTCACTAGTATTTAACAAAGGAGGCATTCAAAACATCAGAAATATATCTTTAAGACTTGATTTCTGCATCATGATTTCTACACCTCAAATTCAGACACTTTCTAGGCAGAGGGTTGGTAAACCTTTTCTTGAGACTGCACACAGGAGCATGCAGCATCCTTCCATGGAGCTGTATTTTGTTCTATAAGCAAAGGTTGTGCAGATAAATGAATTGTCAAATCATTTTCAAAATCTTGTTTTGTTCTGTTGTAAGGAAATTGTATCCTTGGATTGATTTCATCTTGCTGTAGTTTCTGTGAACCTCATGAGTGTCTCCAACACTTAGAGTCTGCATTTTTTTAGATAGCAACTCATCTTTGCAGGGACTCGCAGACATCCTCTCATGTTTATATACTTATCTTTTCCCTTAATTTTACTTTCTTTTTGATGTATATCACATCCCTAAAGAGAAGTATTAATACTATATCCAGAATGCCAAGATGATGCTACTTCCTATTATGATTAAGAGAACAATTTTCATTACTTTTAGTGACAAAATTTCCTTTATGGTATTACCTTAACAGTTCAATATTTTCTTGTTAATATTAGGCATCAATATATTTTAAGAATTCTGCATGTAAATATTTACCATTCCCAGGCACCATATCAAACTTTACTGGGAATCACTACAAAATTTCACAGGCTATTGTACATCAGTGTTAATCTCTAAATTATTCATTTCACGCATCTAACCAAACAAATTCTGAATTTAGCTTACTTAGTTCCAAATCATTAAAGGCTAAAAAGCAAGCTAAAAAAAATTTTGGTTCCTCTTAGTTAGCCCTTTCAGTCATATTTATTTCTGCATTTCATACATTTAATCCTGTGTTCCTAAATACTTCTTACTGGCCTTTAAAGTATTTATTTTTAATTCTGATCCTGATTTTCCTCTGTAATAAGTCATATAACTATTTATCAACATAGATTTCTACCAGTTCTTCACATTCATTTAAAGAAAAGATAAGTGTAAAATCATTTTCTAAGAGAAGAACAGTTCCCTGAAACAGATGACACTTTCCCCTGAAGATATGGTAAACAATGTAAGGTTTTGTCAGTGTTTTGGTAGCAGCGTTGCTTGAAGATGTTTTTCTATGTCCAGGAGCAAAATACGTCCCAGATGCTGTTCCTGTTGCCTAGGTTGGTGCAGTACATGTTCATTTATGCAATTAGAACCAAGAAGAAGAAATGTTATATTAAGCTCCTGCCATCAATATTTTTTCCTGGAAAGCATTCAATTAAATGAAAATAAAAAATCTACTAGACTATTGTCTTTTCTAATAGCAGAATTTCTCTCTAGCTTCAAAATGCACCTGCTACCAAATGCAGCTAAGCAGAATGGGAATTTATCAAACTGTAAATTCATTGACTTGTGATTGTGGAAAATATGTTTACTTAGAGCAGCATATAAAATTTACTTTTCCGATGTGTGATGATCATGGATAAGAATACTAACTATTATCAATTGCCCACATATTTCCAAGGATTGGTCCTGTTTGCCTCCATCGAATCCTGGTGTCACTTGTTAGTGCAGCGTTGGGAAGGGGAGTAGTTATTCGGTTCCACCTGAAAGAAATATAACACAGACTCTAGCATTTTACACTGATAGTTATTAAGCAACTGTATATTTTGCAGATATGTTTATGTATTCTGGAAGCTTTGTGAGAAGCTTAATTAAAAAATCTGCTAAAATGAAGCACAAATTTACAGCAGATTTAGAAAATACAAATTAAAAAGAAGAAGTCCATATTTTCATACCATATATGAATGTTAGTTATTATCTTATAAAACCCAGCCATTTTCCCCCTGTAGGAATAAACAAAGACCATAAGCTCCTTTGCTGCAGCAGCTTCTCCACCCCCATGAATATCTTCTAAACTGAACCTTCAGCTGAGCTGAACTCTGGTGAAAGCCCTCAGGGGGTGAGGAGTGGTGCAGAGGATTTGGCATGCTGCAGTCTGGGCCATCATTCTCCATCATCCACAGAGGCTGCACTTCCTGCACACACCAGGAGAAATGGTTCCCATGAAAACTGTATGGGACCAGGGGCTGTGTGTCATCAGATCATAGCACCGCTTCAACTGCATTTTCTTTCTGTAAACGTTATGGAAGTTGGGATACCAAGGGATTTTGTGCTATGCAGCAAAATGCCACAGTTCATTTTTCAGTGAGAACAGTAGAGAAGAGACAATATTGAGAAGGGTTGATACATGAAAGTGACACTAATAACCATCTCCATCTGCAGAAGTACAGAGGATGTGCTTCACTGTAACCCTGGGATTCCATGTGAGTAAATGTGTCTGAGGATGTAAATACAGCTTTGAGTAGTGTTTTTTCTGACCAAGAAGAAAACTTATGTGGCTTTGACAAGATAAAAGTTTTCTTCTTATTATCAACATGCTATCCACAAGTGAGTTTTGTTGTAATTTCTCTTTAGCATAAAAAAATTAATATTATACCACAGAAGCAGCCCCATACATTTCAAGTTTCATTACTGGGTAGCCAGGGAGCTCAGACACTCCTTCCTTGCCATCCCCAGGCAGTCAGAAATGAATGTTGACACAGAGTTGTGTGCTTTCTCCTGCCACCTCCAATTCCCATGTCTAATCTTGCATGCCAGCTTTGCAGAGAGCACTCTCACCCGCTGTAGTTTTCCGAGGCATAGATGGTGCTGTGGGGCAGGTGGGGCCCAGCACAAATCTCAGGCAAACACTCCATGTGGAGCAGAGACCACGAGCGACCATGGTTGGTTGAAAACTCCAAGCTGACACTGGTAACACGTGGAAGGGAAGAAAGGAGAAAGACACCATGAGGGTACGTGGCATAGATCTCAATGCAAAGTACCAATATTGAGAAACCACCAAATCTGCTATTTCTAATAATTGATGAGGAAACAAGAAATAATTTAAAGCAGAATTTGAAAACAAAAAATCCTGCAAATGCAAACATGAGACAAAGTTTCATGAATGTTTAAAAGCCCAAAGGTTTGTAGACTAAGGATTGCCTGAACAAAGAGTTCTTGTTGGGCCACCATTGAGACAGTGTTTTTATGCTGCTGCTGTTAAAAGAACTGCATTACTTTTATATTTCATGTTTCATATTGAAATAGTTTCAGATATGAGGAGATTGGGTTAATCAGAACTAGACAGTGTTGTGTGAGCACAGGACACCTGTAACTGCCAGCTGCTGACTATTACACCTGCAGACAGTGGTAAAAGACCATTAGCTGTTCATGCATGGGCTGTCTCTTTCTTGGGTTAAAAAAACCCCAGATTGTTTACAACCCATAAGGCAACACTTAGATGACTTTAGACTTTACACTCTAAAGACCTTGAAAAAGTAATATAGAAAGTATTTGATTTACTACAGATTTATTATTTTACTGAATTATTCTTGTAATTTCCTTCATATAATTCGCTTGTAATATTCTGTTTTATTTTAAGTAATGGAACACTATAAAAGTCATAATTCATCTCCTCAATATTAAATTATTGGATTCTGAATTTTTATTTTTATGATAATTTGCTACAATATTACTTTATTTAAATGTACCATCACTGTGATGTTGTATCTATTAAAACAGTTTATGGAGGTTTTGACTAATTTATTTCAGGTTTAGCTGTAGAGATACCTTAGAGGGTCATATTTACTGCATATATCCAGTATGAGTCTCACTGTTGCAGTAATAAAAGCATTATGAGTAATGCTGAAGACTGGGAGATGTGAAATGCTGCAGTATTTGGGAAATACAAACAGGAAAAATTGTGACCTAATGCTTCTTTAGTTATGAAGAAGCTCACTTCTTCTTCAGAAATAGAAGGTACAATATTAATCTTTCAAAATATATACTAATCTCCATCAGAAAACAGATTGAGACAGAGTCTTTATATAACACGTTTACTGGCCAGGAGTATTTACAGGCAAAATTTTCACTTTTCATGTAGGAAAATGTTGTTGCCTTCTCTTCCTATCTAATATAAGTTCAGTGCCTTGCTTTTTGCTTCCCCTTGAATTCTGTTACCCTGCATGGACACAAGAGCTGTCACTGTTAATGCAGATCTTTCCAGCTGGATGTAGGTGCCATGGGACACAGATAAAAGCACTCATAGTCTCTTACTTTAAACTCTCAACTCTGCAAAATATAAAGTAACTGAATCCTCATAAAATATCAAGATAAATATTCTCATATGCATGTAATGGAAGAGGGACAGTGGGAGTTTGGTTTTGGGTTCCCTGTTTGAAGAAGGATATTAAGAATTTTGAGAGCAAAGTAAAGGATGGGCAAGATGCCCATGGCTTTGGGCACCAAGCTAGGATGGGCTGAGGAGCTGGCATGCTCAGCCTGGTGAGGAGGGGTGAGCTACAGCATCCTGTGATGGTGCAGAGGGCACTCCCAAGGAAACCAGAGTCAAACTCTCCTCGGTAGTATCAGCACACTACAAAGGACAATAATCATAAAGACATGGTTTCATAGTTTTGTACTGTATATTAGGAAACACTTTTTCATTTGAGCAGGTCACTAAGAGAGGTAGCACAGTGTCCATCCATGAAGATTCTTCAAGTCATGGATAGGCAGAGCCATGTCTGACCTGCTCAGTAACAATCCATCCTGCAGCAGCAGTTTTCACCAGATCACTTGTGAAGGTCCCTTCCAACCAACATTTCTATGATTCTATAAAACATGGAGTCTAAAATGACTCCCCTTCTCTCTCTTTCCCCATGGAAAAATTCACACTGAATGTCCTGAAGAAGTAAAGCCAGAAAAAGCATTTTGTGATCAGCCTACAGACAAGGAGCTCCTCACACTGATGGTCATTAAGATGAGAGTCATTTATCACCAGTCTTACAAGAATTAGATATGCTTGTGGCATCAGTAATCTCAGAGAGGTCAGCAGGGCAGGTTTCTGCTGCTGCCTTTAATGCTTTCCTCCTTACACAGTATTAAGTAAGAAGTAAATCTCATATCCATTAGAAACTGAAGCAAAAGTCACTTGAAAATCATGAGCATATTTCAGAATAATGGGCTAAGAAAAGCAAGTTTTGACCTGGAAAGCTATTAAATGATTCTTTATTGCACATGAGATAAATAAATCTGGATCTGTAAAATCAGGAGAAACAGTAGCTTTTGGGCATCTTATATTTGTCATTACTGAAAAAAGATTTACAAATCTTCATACAGATTTTATAAACCAAAATATACTATAAAACTGATCACCAAAAGAATGATCTCGCCAGTTTTACCTGTTACCAGGTTGATAAGTTCCACAACCCAAATTGATGGAAAACTGGATCATGTGAGTCACTGAGGAAGGGAGCACCGGAAGGACGTGGAAATAATCCACAGCCCAGACATTCCTGTTGTGGCCTTGGTGACTCTTTTGCTTCAGGCAAAATTTGGTTGCAGGAGTCTGCAGGTCTGGACTAATGACAACAGAAACCAAAGACGGCACCTTTAAAAGAGATTAAATAAGGCTTAAATTAGTTTAAAAGGTCACAAGGTACCACTTAAAATTAAAAAACAGCTACTCTAATTGTGCTGAACCAAATGTGCTGCTCTCTCTACTTGATTCATTTTGTTAACTTTTCTAGCCACATTTGTTTATCCCAAATAAAATCATTTACTATTATGTGGATAAGTATTAGCACCCTGGGTACCAGTGATGCTTATTACCTCAGAGAGATCAGATTATTTGGTTGTAAAGGCACAGAAGAAAAGACTGCACCTTCTGTGTTCTGTGAAGGGGAAGTTGATGTTGTCACCTTCAGATGGGAAGGGAAGGCGATGTTTGTCCTGGAGCCTTACAGCTCACAGAAGCTAAGGCAGGCCAGTGGCATGTCTACTCTGGGTACGTGAGAATGGAGTAACAGCAGGAGTTCACAGGCATAAGTGGGGAGGATGTTATGTTGCTGAAATAAATGAAAGCACTGCCTCACAAAGCTTAGCCTTTGTCCTAAAGCAATGTAATTAGAACTTTATTATGTCAGAAGAGGATGTCAGCTTTAAAACTGCTTGTTTTAAAAAAACCCCACAATGAATTCCATGTAATTTCAGATCCTATCTCTCCCCAAGTTCCCTAATTAATATTTTCTTATTTTACAATTGCAGTTTCCTTAGTTTTACAAAAGTTCTACCATGTCTTTCACACAGAAGCAGGCGAGGAGGGAAGCCATGCACAATGAAACAATGCAAGTGACTCAACCGAACTCAGGCCAAACCCTACTGTAAACATTTGGTTTCTAAGTGCTAAAATTACAGATAAAATGCACACAGACCCGTGCTTGAAATCAGCAGCATCTTTCCCATAAAACTTCCCTCAGATTATGTAAGCACACTGCATTTCAATATCTAGTGCATCTATGTGCACATGTATGGAATACCAAATTTTGCCTGTTTCACAGCAGCAAAATAAAGACTAGATTATTCAAGGTAGGCATGGTCTAAGACAGGAAGGATCCTGAAGGCAAGTTCAAGGTCTTTATTGTCTTGCCTGAGGGTGGTGGAGTGGCTGGAAGTTGCACTTTGGGCAGAGGAGACGCTGCCTGTGCACTCTGCCAGCAGCTGCCTCCCAGGGCTGAGTCCGTGCCCTCATCACTGCAGACTCCAGCATCCCAGCCCCTGCTCCCACCATGAATGACCCTCTCAGGACCCTGCTCCTCAGTGTCACACTGGGCCTAGAATGAACTTGAGTGGAAACAGGAGTAATCTTTTGTGAGGAAACGTTACCACTGAAGTTTTCAGCTAATACTGACAATTTTTGCCCAGTGCTTGCCTGCCTGTTTCCCCAGCCCCAGCCAACACTGCACAGTCCTGCCTGGGGCTGCAGTGAACACCAGTAACTGCAGAGCTGTGCTGCAAAAGCCTGATTGCTCCCAGGTCTGCACATCATTTATGTGTTTGGGAAGGACACGTTTGAATGTCCCTGTGGAATTCAACATACAACATTCCTGTGATGGCTTGAAAAGAGACTATTTGTCCATCCCATCCACCTGCCTTGGTTACAAAAGTTTACCTTGTAAGCAGCATAGGTCAGGGTATCAAGAGGTATGTGTTCCCTCCTGCCTTCAATCTTGGCATACAGTATGACATCATTTTCATGGGATTCTCCAGAATCACAAGTTCCCCCTATACAACACATATTAGAGCGAGAAAAAAATTAATTGAAGCCCTTGTTAATGGAAAGTGGAATCATATCTTCAGCCTTAATTATGAAAATAATTACAGTCAGATGCTATTTAACTTGGGATCTGAAACAAAAGAACACCATCCCTAAGGACACAGTGTATAGGAACTGTTTGATCAGATACACCATGGCAGAGATCAAGGGGGTTGACGATTACGAAAACCTCAAGTACCTCCTTTAATCAGCTTATCAAAACAATTTAAATAGAAAATGCTGTGCCTCAAGCAATGCTTCTATCTGTGTGCTTCAAATCCTATTTATATAGGAATGTTCTGCTTTTGAGTTCTCATCAGTAAACTGCTATTTACTACCCACACTTCATGCAGTCACACATGTAGGTACTTAACAGTATCTTAAATACTTCTGGGCTGATAGTTTGGCGGCTGAGAACTTGTTCTAAGTAGGAAGTGAAAAAGATTGCTGTGTACCTTATTTGTTGTGCTGCTCCTTCTACTATCTACACCGTATCCTAAAAGGGATGGCTGGCTGGCTGGAATCTATTGTACCACAGAAAACACATGTGGTATGCTTGCCCAACTGGAATGAGGCAGCATTTGAGATATCTTCCTATCACTAGAACCCAAATTACTCATTAAGGTTCTGTGAAAGAGTGGATGTATTGGCAAATATGAGCATTACATTCTGCATTATAGCTACAAGATGAACATCATCACACGACTTTGGTATTCTGGAAAAAAAGTTTTTAGAATAAAGTTTCTGTATTTGAAAGAGGAATTATTAATTAATTATTTCCCTGTACAGTATGGTTACTGCAGGTATAAAAAAAAATCCCAAAATAGAAATACAGAACAAGGAATCTTCTTTGAAAAGACTGCAGAGTAGAAAGATTGCACATATGGGAACACTTTCTCTGCTTTTTTTGTTTGTTTTTTTTGCTACAGCCAGCCAGTTCTTGTAATGGACTAGGAAAAGCAGTCCACAGAACTGGATAAGATGTGCATCTTTAATCTGTTTTATATGTAATAAGGAACATCCATTTGTCCTTTCAAATATTCTCCTTGCCTCAATGGTTACACAATTATTTATTTAATTTAAAAATACACACAGAATACATTTTTCAAACAATATCCTGCTGTCCTCTGTGCTGCATCTGCTGACAACTTCTCCCCTAAGTTCAGAAGGTTGACAAAATTTCTTTCCTGTTTCTCTTGCAGGTGTTGTAATGCTTGGAAGAAATAGGAAAAAGCATCCTCTTTTTCCTGTGCTTTATTCATAATTCATGTAACACAGAGGAGATGTGCAACAATTTAGGACAACAACATGAGGTTTTCCCCTCGTTAAATAAAGTGTGTTTTTTCTTGTTGATACAGAAGGTTGCTTGTAGAGGTCACAGGTTTATTCTCTGCTTCCTCCTTTATTATTCTATTATTCTCTTTTAAGCAAAAATCCTCACTTTCTCTAAACATTGTGTTGAGAGAATAACCTCATGGAACTTCCTTTATGTGCAAAATAAAATTTCTGGAAAAATACTGTGAGCAATAACTACCATGTTCATGAGGATTTTGGGTCTGTTGCAACATCAAACTAGTGCAGTTGCACTGACAACAGTGGGGAGGGGAAGTGACAGGACAGGCTGGCTCTTGGCTGCTTTATTAGCCCTGGTAAATGACTGATGCTGTACTTTGCCCCAGTAAGGAAGGTCCACAGATGATGCTAACACCACACCAGTGCTTCTCATGAGGGATGCCACGTGCAGAACACACCTCCTCCAAGACCACAGCACACTGTGTGAATCACTCTGGGCCAACATACCGGCAGAAGAAGGATTTTATTAATGGAGTAAGAGCTTTTGAGGTGAAACTATTCAATGGTTCATCAGGGAAGGCTGCCCCACCTCTGTGCTACTCCCATCTCATCCTTGTGTGCAACTCTCTAGACTCTGACAGATTAACACCAGGGTCTACATGGATATGGCTACAGGAGGATATGAGAGCTACCTGTAAAACCTCTGAAGATGACAAAGATATGACTGTGTCTTCTAAGTATGGATTAAGGGGCACTGAGTGAAATTAGTGTATACAAGACAAGATGCTTCTCCACATGAGACTTGTTAAACTCTGGAGCACTGAATAATGTAAATCTCACATGCTTCACATCTTGTATTACATTAGTAATTTATACTCACCCATACTGAAATAAAATCTCAAGTTCCCATAACCTGTGGTGTCCATGTATGGAGTACATATTTTTCGTTCCCCATCTCTGAGAAATACCATAGCTGAGCCAGATTCCAGGGTTCCACATTCAGTACCAATGACAGCTCCAAAGATGTCCCACCTGCAGAGGCCAACAATAGGTGGAGCAGGTGCAGCAGCACACTACTGATAAACTCATACAAAACATGCCATAGGGGTTCATTTGTACTTACAAAATCAGCTATTTCTACTCTTATGGAGGACAAAAAAATGCAGCGTTTCAAATGTGATCCCTATGCCATTACTTCAATATTAGCTTTTAAACTCAGTTGACTCAGCTAAGGCAAAGCTAACATAAATATTTAAAAGAATTTGGCAGAAATGCATGAATTAATAAAAAAATGAAGCTTTTAATGAATGCCGTTACCAAATATGTAGTGTTGTATTGTTCTACCATCTTTTTTTTTCTGGTGTTAAAATGTTTAAAACACAAATGCATTCTGATTAATTGTGCATAATAAAAGATTTATAGATCAATAAATCTTGAAAAGGCACATGCCCACCATATTTGCTATGCAAATATAAAATATGTAGGTAATAGCTGAAAATGCTCTCTTTTCATCTTTTTGAGCATTTAGGGTAACAGTTTTTAACCAACACATGACCAGAGTATGAAAAAGACTGCTGTGTTTCTAATATGTGATGATACAATCTTTCTCAGCTTTTCTGTACAACATTTTATCTTATTTTTATTCAGTGATAATTAAAAGAGCTGTTACTGAATTTTCCAATTAAATATTTTACATTGAAAATACATTTTCATCATGAAAGTGATGGTTACTTCGAAACTCAATCAAAATGTTTTGAAATATTAAAAAGTGTTGAAAACTTGTGCATTATTTTGGTTTGACATATAATTATTATTGTTATTATTATTATTATTATTATTATTAAAGTCTTAATTCATAATTAAGCATTTAAAAATTATAAGGCTGATAAACAAATGAAATTATTTAGAATCACTAAATCTTGATAATCCAAACATTTAACTATTCAGCATGATTCAGGAGGAATGAGAAAACATGGAAGTTCAGGGACCTTTCTGGGAGGCAAAGCCTTTTCCTGCCTCCTGACACCAGGGACAATTTCTAGCAGGTATGTGCCATATCACAATTTCAAAACCTGCTATTTCAAGAACTAAACCGTGTATATATTAGTTTAACCATTCCAATGACTTCAAAATGTATTTCTAGGATTTTCTTAAAAGCTGCCAGTTTCCCCACGGACCTAAGCTGTGACAGACTGGTGACATGCCTGTTTGGAAATCCTGCTTTAAACCTGTCAGTCATCTACACAGGAATTAGCGAGCTTAACATCACAGAAAAGCTTTATGATATAAATATAAATATTTTAATGGAAGCACAGTTTAATCTAACCCTAATTCTATTGTGCAGATTTTTTAAAGCTAATGTGCAATATAATCAAAACACAATTTTGAAAATGGGTCTCCCGGGCTGAAGGCAAGTATAGAATTAAACAGTTGTGCCTACTTTAACTTACACAAAAAAAATCTTACAATGCTCCATTGATCTTTCATATGCTCTATTTAGCTCAATTAAAACACTCTCTGTAGTGACCCACAAAACAGCTCGGGGTCATGAATGATGCAGATCATGGATGTTTCCAGGGATCCTCTCCTTTTAGGCAGCATCAGAAATGAAAACCAGAGAATTCTACATATTTTTTTTAAAAAAAGGCACTTTAATAGAAGTACATCAACACACTGCCAATAAAGAAAATGGAGAAGGATCCTGGGTCATGGCATGATTTAGCATTTACATTTGAATTAATTTATCCTTCACAAGATTCTTGGAATTCTTCTTTATAAAACAGGTGATTAATGGACCTAAACAAGACCAACTGAACATGGAGGTCCAAAGCTACAGTGTGCCTGCTAGGCAGCCTGATGTGGGGATCTGTCCACATGCAAAAAATAACAACCAACTTCTTATTAAAGACAGCAACGACTTCCTCTGCTCTCATGTCCAAGAGCATTTGGTGCAGAGGAAAGTGGTGGTGACCCCTGTACCTGAGCCTTCTTTTGCTGTCTCTTATGAGGGATGCTCCTGCCTTCCCCTTGAGAGCTGGCAGGCTCCAGCTGATGTGACAAAGCAGTGCCTGAGAACTTCCTCCAAGCTCTCTCTCGGGTATACACTGTTCTGTGACTGATTACAGTACAACTGTATTTAAAATATAGTTTAAATAGCATTCAAAAATATTTCTCTAAGAAGTGATTAAAGAAATTCATATGTATTTGCATTTTTATAGAGCGTCCAACACAAATTCCAGAGAAATGTTGAAAAGAGGAACAGTGGTGGCAATTTTATATGATTAGGATGTAGTCCATAACATCACCCAAGTTCAGTGTTTATTTATGGCAGGCATGCATTTAAATTTAAATCTCCACTCTTACAGAACAATAGAAAGAAGGAAGTTTCTTACATAGAATAAAATTTCCAAAGAAAAAAATAGGAAAAGGTTGTGAGGCCTGGGGCTGGCGGAGTGGGGGCAGATCAGGACCTGGCTGCTGGGACACAGAGTGACAGAACTGAAGGAGGGCTGCACCCTCCCTTGCCACCTGCAGCTGAACTAGGCACCATGTGATAGGGAAAGTGTCATTTTCCTAATTCAGATGAAACTGTACATTTGCTAGCCTGGGTTGCAAATTGCCCAAACTTATCTTAACTAAACACCCATTTGTGTAGAGACAAGATCTCCAGACAGGGCAGATGTCCACAGACAGCACTCCCATCCTGTTTTTTTCAGGAAAAAACATGGACAGCACATCTCAAAGGTGTCCCACATGGTCACATAGAACACAACACACAAAAGCTCATTTTCTTCCCTTTGTCTGAAGCAGCACCTGCTGCCATTGGCTGATTATTTGAACTGAGACAGAGCTCACCATGAATATTTTTTCTGTAAACCCCAAATATACCATGGGTCCACAGGACATATTAGCATGTATTTTTTTAGAGGTGCTCTTTACTTTCAGCACAGCATAGGCAGCATTTGAATCAGTTGCTAATGAACTGAAGTACTTTGTAGGTTAAAATCAACATTCAGTGGAGACCCATAAATTAGCAGTGTATGTTTCTCAATGCCCTGGGGTTACAGTGACTAATGATCTTTATTTTTTTTAATAGAAAAGAATCAAGACCCTACTTAGGTTTTTACTTTTTATCAGAATTTATACAATGAGATAAATAAAATGAAGCTTCTTTATCAGAACACATATTTTAAAGTTCACTCATGTTTTGGTAAGAGTAGTAATATTGTTGTCCTAGAGAGTTTTTTTTATTTTCTGTGTCCTTGTAGCAGTCCCTGCTGGATATGGCTTTACAGAGACCCTTTGAATAACAAAGTATATATTCAAAATAGAAATAGTAAATTATCAGCCAGATCCTGAGCTCTTGCCCAGCAGGTATAGCTATGCTCTTGGTGATGCTAGATGAGAATGGACTGTTGCTTCAACTTTCCTGCCTCCACCTTCTCCTCCTCCTTCAGCACCTACAGGCATCTGCACAAGCAGGAGCCCTCCCTCAGTAAAGGGAGGCTCACAGCAGTGATCCAGAGGGGATGAATTTCTCAAGGAATTTGATTTCATATGAATATGAGATTGTTAACAACACTCTGATGTGAATTAACAAAACAGATCACCATCATATATTTCTTTAGAATGGCTAGATAAGTCACAAACATGGCTTTTTTCATTAAAAACAGTAGTGACAGGATAGTCCAGAGACAAACTGTTCCTCCTGAACTTCCTGGACTTGTTTCTTTCTAAAATCTGCAACCATGTGCTATTTACAGTATTGCTATTTATCCTAGTAACAATCTTCCCTGGCTACATGGCAAAGATAAAATGCAATTCTCTGTTTATCCTGTTTCCTCATCCCTGGAGTGATGCTGCTCGCCTGTGCAGGCTCAGCTGGGGACACTCACCCTTTGGGCTGGTTCTCAAACTCCTCTGCCCACTGCTCCTGGGCATCCTCCATGGACAGGTCCACATCCCGCGTGGTGGCGAAATTGAACTCGCTGCCCTCTGTGCCGTGGAAGTAGATGGAGTTCCCATCAGACTGGCAGCTGTGCTGTGGGCAGAAGGAGCACATGGAAGCTGAGGTTATGTTGGGTTTGTACACTGTTCACACATTGTCAGATCTCAGTGTGAGCTGTACTTATCTAAGGACTCACTGATGCCTGAACCTAAATAAAAACCAGATGGCCATCTTGTATCTCTCTTGTCGTGCCCCAACAATTATTGCATCCTAATCTGGTACCTGCTTCCCTTCAAACCCACTACAGTCCATGGTGAAACTGTGTTTGCATTGAAAAGTCATGTACAACATCTCTGGGTGTTCATTTCTGTTTTAAAGTATCGCCCTTATGTCTGGCCCACACACAACTGCGTCTGCAAATAACTTCAGTTAGTATATCAAATATTGCTATGGGGATTTTGTAGGCAGAAGAGTTTTGTGCTGTGAAACATGTCAGATCTCTGTGTTTGAATTTTTGTCAAAGGAGGTATTTGTGTGTGAAATTGCTATGCCTTGCCATACAGTAAACTTTGGGGCTCAAGTGTATGAGTGAAAAGGCTGTATTTGCTGCATTTAGTCCAAATTGCAAAACAAATAGTTCCAGAGGCAACAAGCTCGTGTGACAGAGCAATCTCAGGGGTCGTGAGGCTGCTCCCAAATCCAGTGTGTCTGCTTTTCCTACTGCATTTCTGCACATACTACCTCAGCAACATCAAATGATGCCATGTGTCTCCCCCAACATGCCAGGACCGCCAGAACTCTCCAGGAATGCTGGCCTGGAAGGAGCTGCCTGTGAGCTGCACAAGGGGGTTACGGTATGGATTTTCTTCTTTCTCCCATCCTACTTTTGTCTTCTTGTTGTGTCTGATAAAATGACAGTCTGTCAAATGTGTGAGGCAAAAATAGGTACTAGAAGCTTCTAAAGAAGGTCTACCTTGTCTTCATGCAAACTGAGTACTTGGCAGTTTCTTGAATTGTTTGTATTACAAAAAATACTGATAAAATAATAATTCTCTCAAAGACTTCTTTTATTCATGCGTGTGTGTGATCTTGCTCTTCTTAAAATTGGAAGCTGAATTAAGGAATCATTAATTAGAATAATTCTGCATTCTTACAACATTTCAGTATTTAAAAAAGAGATCCAATAACGCCAAATTGCATTGACCTTTTCAGTATTGCCTATGCAGTGCCCTCTTGTCTCTGAACCCCTTCCTAACGCGCCAAGGGAAAATATGACAATCACATCTTCTGCACTTAAAAAGGTCATGGTAGTGTCACATAAGGGAATAATTAGACTTTTAACAAAGAGAAAGGTGGGGCAAGAAATGAAAACTGCTGAGTACATCTTTGTCTATCATTTTTATGTGCAAAGTACAAAATAACACATTTTGTCATATTCTATAACAGTTTATTTATCAGTGCAATAAAGTGACATAATTGAAAGTATTTTACTGATGATTTTCAAATATGGTTGTCAGTATCTCAGCAATTAATTTATATAGAGGAATGTAATTTTTATATTTCTAGAGGTGCCTACACATTGATGGAAAAAACTGTGAGAATTTGAAATCTGATTTTTGTATAGAGACCTCCTGGTCTATACTTGAATGATAACAGATCTATGTTTATTAACACAGACTTAATATCATGTAAAAATATAACACATTGTAAAAACAGAGAGACTGCTTCAACTGCTAAAATAAATGAATTGCTGTTAAAAGTGTTTTTTTTCCCAAAGAAAGGTCAAAGCAATAGAAAGATCCTGAAATGTTGATAATTTATCACAGAAATTAAATAGATTTTGTCACAAGTCTCCTTTCTCCTTGGTCTGTTAATGCAGCATACACACAGTACACAATATATGCCATTGAAAAGGCAGAATAATTTACACATCAAATATATTATAACTAGCAGAAATTAATGAGACAATTTTATATCTTCTCTTTGAAAAACAGCAGTTGTATTATGCAGTTATTTATAATGGAGAAATTGCTTTTGTTTACTGATTTTAACCTTCACACTCATTGGTATTGCTAACATCAGAATTTTAAGGATAATTTCTTTGTTGTGCTTTTTGAGTTTAAGAATTTTCAAATTCAAATTTACAAATGAAGTATCCTTTCTCTGCCAATCAATCTGTCACAAAACTCTTATTATCTGCAGGCAGTCAAATAAATACACTAAAAGTAAATATTCAGGCTAAAACTTTATTCAAATTTATACATAACCCTTCATCACAGAAAACAAATAGAAAAATAGATCCTACTGAGCTAGATATTAGAATTGCATACAATCATTGGAAAATCTTCTATAAGTCCAACTTATATCTCAGGTGCTAAGTTATATGTAAGTATGCACTTGATAGCAGGTATGTAATTAGTAATCTCTTGCCTGATGAAAACCATCTATTAAAATAAACACAAACCAGATACAACCCCATTATCTTTCAATGTTTGTACATCCTTCTGCTGTCTAACAGAATATTTATTGAATGGAGTTTTCATTTAGGTTGTCAAGACAAATAAATGGGCAGTTTGGCAAGGGGGGGTAATAAATAATTATTTATACAGTGGTGTATGATCAACCCTTTACAAAAGCTCAAAATCATAATTTATTTAATTATTTCTTTAAAGCTATATTTATGCATTTATACACAGCTCCATAGTATCTATGAATATGTATTTCATGCATATTTTATGTGTTAACGAACCACACAACGTATGGCTCAAATCACAATCTGCTCATGTCAGCTTTGGCTCATGTGAAACAGCTATGCACAGGAGAAGTTCAGACTGGGGTTTAACTCCCCTGTTATTCTAAATACCTATGAAACATGCCACAGAAGCTCATGGTCTTAATGGCCGTTAAAGAGTGGGAAAGAGAAACATCCTCAAAGTGCAGGTGTGGCTTGTAAAGAAGTTCTGAGGGAGTGCCACCATTTTCTTGTACAGTTTTGCCCCACCCTGGACACTTTGCCCATGGGGGAAGCAGATGTGGATGATCTCCACGAGCTGAGCTGCCCAAGCAAGTGCCAGAGCTCCTCCACTCATGATCTTATTCTCTCCACCTGCCACATTTACCTTGCCTGTATGACCACCACCCTCAGGTTTTTTTCTTTTAACTTTCCAAGCAGTCGTTGTCTGTCACTGCTTTTACTGCTCTTTTTTTACCTGGTGGGCTGCTGAGGGAAGAAAAACTTCAGAGAGCACTCAGCCAAATTTTCCAGGAGCAAAAGAAGCTCTGCAGGAGATGGTCCCTCACCAGCATTGCCCCCAGCTACCTTTTCAGTCTTGTTCAGCATCCAGTAGGCTGCTGAATATGTTGAATTATTTTGTGGGTTTGCAGTAGGGCTTGAACAGATTAAAGAACTGAAACCATCAGACTCATTTTCTCTTGGGTTCAACCCAAGATCTGAATTCAAGTCTTTAGAAAAAAAAAACGAAAGTACAATTTACAGTGTGCTATCTCTTTCCCAATTAAAGGCTTTACACTTGCCGTGGAAGTCTACATCTTCCAGTGTTAAGGACTGAATTTCACAAGTGTTTATTTTGTTATTCTCAAGTGGTTAAAAATGTGGAATGGACACTTAATGAGTTTTAAAACTGTCTGGATTAAGTTCTCCCTAAACTGTAGATCCTGTGGATTATGTAGTTGCAGGGTTCTCTTTCATGAATTCCAGATTAAATTTGTTCTCTGATTGATTTTAATTTACATTTAAATAATATATAAAATAAGAGGAAATTAACTTGCTATGCAAAATTTGTAACTAAAAGGGCCAAATGAAAGCAAATTGTAGGATATTTGTCCATGTTACCATGGAAGCATCAGCTGTAGGTCCAGAACTCAAGAACTGTTCAATTTTGTTTAAAGGGGATTAAATGCAGGTGGAACATTTAGTGTGTCCTTGCGAAAATTACAACACTGAAACGTTAACTAATTTGTAAGGAAAAGTTAATTTAGAGAGTAAATTCTTTGACAAATCTGATAAACACAATTTAACAAAATTTACTCCCAGATCACCTACATAATAGAACATAAGACACAGGCGCCTTCACAACAGTAGCTGTTTCCCATTGTTTGCAACTGGAATGGGACTATCAGCCTGCCATAAGTAAACTGTTGTATTCCTAAATAAACAACTCCTGCCTGTTGCCAAAAAGGAAAGAAGCCAGGTTCTGTTTAGAGACTGTAGTGATCCCAAGAGAAAAAAACCCCAAAAGCCAAAAAATAGTATAATTTAATCTGGCACTACCTTATTCGCTAGCTGTAATTGTTAAGCTATTGCTCTGCAAGAATAGGAAAAAATGAAAATTGGCTGATGTATTCCTGAATCTCAACAATCTTGGATTTACTTTCAATCTAATCTTCACTCTGAATTCGCTGTGTTTCTGAAGTTTGTTTACTGGATAATTATGGTATCACTGCTTTTTCTCCACTTTCAAGGCCCTGCATGGCTCATCCTCACCTGCCTCCACCACTTCTCATGTGCCCCATCTTGTGGGCCACTTTTCCTTGACTGTCAATGCTTGTCACTATGTGTGCTGGTGAGACAACAAAACTTGCATTCCCTTGCCCATTCTGCCCACTGCTCCTGTGAAATTCCCACAGGATTTCCTTCAGACACTTCCTCAGTTCTCTCTTCAGCAAGCCTTATCAATGATTACACTGAAGAGTGCACTGATGACCAGGATGAGCATTCTCTCTTCTTGCAGTGTTTCTTTTTACTCCCACATGTCTCTATCCCCAGCTCATTCCTTGTTTTATAAATGGATGGCAACATCCTGGGACACAGGCTATCTTTTTGGTTTGTGTCTGAAGAAGCAGCAATGGTACATTCCTTGATCAGAGCTCTTTGATGCTACACTGGTACCACAACAAAAAATACATTTGCATTCTAAAATTGTTGTTGTCTATGAATATTTCCAATTTATCAGTACAGTTCTCAGCCAATTTGTCTAAAAGACCCAGCAAGTCTTACTAATTCATATGAGATATCTATGACATATTATGAAGATATTAGTTAATGGGAGAGACACCAATGGTTTTAAAATCAAACTTTTGTCAAGAGTCTGCCATGCTCTTTATCCTACACTACACTTCTTAGATTTTAGGTTCTTTTAGGAAAGCCTCTTGGTCATATAACAAGCAGATGCTCAAAACCATTGGTCAACATAAGTACGAAAGTCAGATTTGGTGAAGCAGGCACTTTTCAACTGGACCTCTTTAAGGTTTCATAACTAAATAATGACCAACTTTCTGTAGCATCCAAATGGCTTAAGGGCCCCAGGTGAGATCTGGGATCCTACATCATGTAACACGTCTGAACAATTTCCATGTTTTTAAAAAGTCTTGCGTGCAAGCACCATATAATGAGGCATCAGCTACCCTCAGAGTGACCTCTTGGCTAGAAGCATCTGGAGATCTCCAGTTCACTCTGCAATGGGAAGCAGCACAAGCCTCAACCAGATCAGCCTCTGTCACAGTTGCAGCTAAGTACACAGCCCTGAAGATTTTTAGAAACTCAAAAGACAAATATTAGGAATGTAAACAGAGGCACTGAAGTTCATGCAAGCCAGCTTCTGTCCTGGTTGTTCAAGTCAAACTTGTGAATCAATAAATACCTCTTGGCTCTACAGTATGGGATTTCTTTACTTGGAGAGTGG
Source organism: Sturnus vulgaris (assembly GCF_052056855.1). Taxonomy (NCBI): domain Eukaryota; kingdom Metazoa; phylum Chordata; class Aves; order Passeriformes; family Sturnidae; genus Sturnus; species Sturnus vulgaris. Next base: position 62,328,661 of record NC_142247.1, on the reverse strand, counting down.
AACAGAGGGCAACTAAATGATACAACTGTGCCATTCAGCAAAGCATCAACAGGAAACCCTAGTGTGAAATTCCTCAGTGTAACAGATTTTTGGCTGAGGTCTTGCATATCATCTTCCTGAGGTTCATTCCTGCCTTCCCATGAAAATGTTGTTCACCTCTATGCCTTTAAAGCATTCACAGTCATCTTTACCATCATTTAATTAGCTTTTTATCAGTGACGAACACTGATGCTCCACTTCATATTATCTCCCCTGGGCCTAATGACCCTGATGATTCTTTCAGACAGCTGTAGCCTCACAATTTATTTTTTGGCGACATTTCTTGCATTGGAATGAATGTGTTGGGCATTTGGGCAGTGCCAGCTTGCAAAGGGCTGACGGCAGATGGAAAGAAATCTGCCCAGTATGCCTTCACCTCTACACAAGCAGAGGGCCATCAATTTCCCCCATTAAGGAGTTGTCACGCAGCCCACCCAGCTGGAGGAGCATCTCTGATAGCCAGGCTGGCTGGCGTATGCTATTCAAATACAAAATGCACTTTAAAAAGAAACAAAAATATCATTTGTCGGCAAATTGAAAATGCGTGGCTTTGACCGCAGCCAATTTTTTAATGACTGTAATATTTTAAGTGATTATTTTTGCCACTTCAGATTGCTCCTTAGAGAGAAGAGGTTTTTTAATTAAAATCTAGGCAATGCAAACAGATGAGATATGAGAAGCAGAGGAACAAGAAGAAAGATGAAGAAAATTAATTGAAGCAGCATTGTCAATGGAGCTATAAATTAGATATTGTGTCTTTCTGGAAATGAGTTATACAGGTTTTAGAAATTTTAGAATTTTGACATGATAGCAGGTACAAGGATAGAGTAAGTCCTGATAAAATCATTTGTATGCAATGTCTCAGCCAGCAAAGGTACGGTGACAGAATTTACAAATAATTTCAAATTCTAAATTCTGTGGATTTGGCTGTTAATGCTCCTGGCCTGAAATCACTTCTTTAACCAAAGGAAATAACACAATGTGATTAGAATACCTTCCCATGAGAAAAACAGAGCTTTAGTCTTTCCCATGTGCTACATTTTTACATCACTTACTGTAGGCTACAGAACAAAAACCTTGGCTGCACAAGCAGGCCAGGAACACAGAAGGTTAGAGTGCATTTTCCCTTTCCAAAACAATAGGATGAAACTTGTCTGGTGATGTAGCAAGAAACATTTTACAAAGTGTGTTTTCACTCATCATTTCCAATTACAGACTGTTATTCAAAGGCTAATGCTCAAAACACTTTGCTTGATTATGAGTGATTTGTATTATTCGTATGGTTCTTAGTTTTCTAGGACATTTCATGATGTCTGTACAACACCGATCACTCTGGTTATGACCAGTTTCCTTAATGAGTAATGACTCATTAACTGGCATGGTCTGAACTATTCCTCCATGCTACTGGGAACTACCAATGTTTGGAGCACTCTGCCCTGAGCACCATTTGCTTTTCTGAAAGCAGTGGTGTGCATTTACACTGCTGTAAAATCAGAGTGAGAAAGAATCGAGCAAAGTCGTTTCTACTCTTTGGCACTGAATGGGTCAATCCATGTTGTTTTTATTGATGTGCATCTCACAGTGACCTGTGAAGATCAAATTCTTTCTTTCTAGGAGGCAGGAAAGACCCCCTGTGCTTTGACGCCAGCTCGGAGCTAATGCTGGCTCCCTGCCATCCCCAGCCATGGGGAACTGGCATGGACAAAGGTGTAGGTTCAGCATTGCTGCCCAACATCAATTCTCAGCTGCCCAAATGACTCACAGCACTACAGCTAATCACTTGTCAGTTCTAATGAACTCCTAGGCATTGTATCTAAGTATTATTATTTTAATTACAAGTGTGATTATTAGAGGGAAAAAAAAAAAAACGACAAAAAACAACCTAACAAACAAACAAAACCCAAGCAAGAGCAATTCCATCCATGGGCTAGATCCGGCCCTATGGATATACAAATGCCCTTTCATGGGCACAGCTCAGAATGACCACAATCTAAAGAGAGCCAGTCGACAGGTTTTGTGCACCCTGCACTGCTTTCTTCAGCTCTCCTCCCCTCTAACACTCCTCCTTCCACCCACAGAGAAGCAGGAATGTCTCTCAGATGAGGTGCAGCAGGAAGTCTGCCCATCTCTTCCCAGGAAGATGTGGTGGATAAGGGCTCCTGCGAGGCAAAGCAGCTGGCTAGAAGGCTGGGTTTGGCCCACAGAACAAATACTGCCTTGTTATATCTTATACAAAAGCCAAAGGAATCTTGTCAGAAGAATCTATATCTTTGTAATTTTGACCAATATAAGGTCGTAGCAATTTCAGTCTCAATTTCAGTTTCAATTTTCACACTGGCATACATAGAATATCACCTCTCCTCCTTCAAACAAATACATTTGAACTGATTCAGAAAATGGATGCCTGAACACTTTTAAAAGCCAGAATTAAAAGGAAAAGGGAAAAAAATTGTTTATTTTAACACAAACAAACTCAAAAGATACATATATGGATCAAGATGTTTGTTTTAGAAGACTATCCAAAGCCATTCCATTAATTGAGTATTCAGACATTTGGAAATCTACTCTGGAACAAGGGAGGATTGAATAGCTTAATCAGCCTTTCTTTTTGCCAAATTCCCAGGCCTGTGTGCATGTCTTCTCTGCTCAGCAACACACAACAACATCACAGGTTCAGGAAGGACTTGCAGATCTAGGATGTGCAGAGCCCTGCTCTGCTCGGGGTGTGGCAAAAGTTCACAGTGCTTTACACATATTTTCAGCATATTTTTCTGAGTGTGAATGTTTAGCTCTCCCACTCTTTTCTTATTCAACTTTCTCTTCTGCTACACTGGCACGCATATCTGGGAAATGAAAATGAGCTGAATGGTGACGACCTGTTAATGAAAGGGCTTACTGAATCAGAATACTGGGATTGGAATATTTTCAGGGTTTATTGGTCATGCCCACAGTAGTAAATACCAGGGAACAGTTACCATTCCCTATTCCTAAACCCAACCTGCTCAGTGTGGCTGGCACACTCCTGCCCCCATTGCTCCATCCCATGCCAGGATGCACACACAGAGCTCAGCACCGACAGCCTCAGGTGTAGCCCCTAAACCCTGCAGACCAAACAAACCAAGCTGTCCAGCTGACTGGCAACCTCCAGCCCCCAAATGAAGAGTGACTGCAATTACTGTGAGACAGCAATTCTGTAACTTGACTCTTCTCAAACATGATGTGTCAGTGGGTTAACACACCATGACCAATACCAAATACTGCTCTTTCCCCATGTGGAAAAATTCCAGGGACAGGTAGCTTGGTCTCAAGGTTATTTTTGTGTAATCAAAGCACTGCAGAAACATAAACTCTAAGACTACTGAAGTTATTCCCCTTCTCAAAATTACTGTTAGAACTTGCGCAACCAATTTTGGATTAGGGCAATCAGAGAAAACAAAAGAACTTGCAAATGTATCTCAAAGCTCAGCAATTTCTGGTCAAATATACAATATATATGAAGTGCTCAATGAAAGCTGAAATCACTTTTCTGTTCCTCAGAAGCAGATATCCAAGGAGCATTATTGACAAAGCACAGCATTCTTCCCTGCATTTCAGCAATCTCAACCAGCAGAGCAATGCTCTAACCATGCTCAGTTGTGAGGCTGTGCTCATGCTCAGAGCTGTCACTGGAAATGTTGAAACCCAGTCAGGTGTTCAACACCCTTCCACACAGTCCAACACAGATAAACACGTTCCAGTGGATCCAATTAATCTCCTAAGGGTTGCTTGGCCTTGCTAACAGTGTCTCTCTTGCCTTTTGCTGTCTTCTTTGGAACCAAAATGCACAAGCTCAATGGCTTATCTCTCAGCTTGAATCCTATTTCAGTAGCCAGGTCCAGCTGCGTCTGCAACCAGCCATGTGCTTTCAAAGGAGCAGCAACTACTGCTGAGGATAACAAGAAATGTAAGGCAATCCCTGGGCTAAGCTCGAGCAGACTGGGAGAGGAGGAGAAACTGCTTCCCAAGCTGGGCACAGGAAAGTTCCTGCAGTGTTTATTGAGAACACAGCATCCAAACCCACCAAACTGGAGTGAACACATTGCTGCAAATTTCCCAGTAATACTCTCACTGTCATTCCAGTGGTGTTATCTTCAAGGAATGTACCCTCAAAGATGAGCCAGGGACTCAGCAGGCAGCAAGGATGACACCACTCCTCTGGGAGGAGAGCATCTGCCTAGGTGGATTCAAACTCTGCTATGCCATTTGCTGTCAGGGACAGAGAATGGTCTAATGGCCTAATCTTACATGTTAGATCCTCAAGAAATATTCTTAAGGCTAGTTTTTCTAAAATATTAATTGAGAGAGGATGGGAGGATATGAATTGAAGCTTGTATGGCACAAACAGGCTCGGGTATCAGAGAAAAGGTCTTGTGAGATTGGAATGAAGTTTGGCATCGTGATAGTGAGTATGGGAACTTTCAGCACATAGGTGAGAGTTATAAAAGGCAGCATGATACAGCAATGAAACTTCATAGAATCATAGAATATCCTGAGTTGGAAGGTACTCACTGAGACTATCAAAGTCCAACTCTTGGGCTGCCCAGAACATCCCAAGGATTACACCCTGTTCCTGAGAGCACTGTCCAAATGCTTCTTGAACCCTGTCAGGCTGCTGCTGTGACCACTGTGGAGCCCCTGTGGAGCCTGTTCCAGTGCCCAACCACCCTCTGGGGAAAAACCTTTTCCTCACAGCCTACATCTCCCCTGACACAGCTTCATGTCATTCCCTCTGACCTTATCACTGGTCACCAGAGAGGAGATTGGTTCCTGCCCCTCTGCTCCCCTCTTGAGGAAGCTGCAGACAGCTATGAGACCACAATTTCCTGATCCCCTAGTAAAAATGTAAAGAAAAAATTTAAATTGTTAGACTTTGTGAACAAAGATCAGGACTATTTAGCAAGTCCTTGTTGTCTAGGAAGTAAAAAGACTTGTAGAAAAAAGGGAACTAGAATTATCTGTGATGGAAGCTGCCCCTGTAACATTGTTAGGGTTTCTCAAATATTATTCTGTATTCCAGTGACTTTGGCTATGATAGAGAAATCTCCTATAGCCTTTCTCTATGCCATACGTAATGTTATTAGCACAATCTACAAGGATTCTTACCTTTCTACTTATACAAAATATTATGTTTGTGATGAACTGAGATTAAAACTAAGTCTTAAAGAAAATTAAAAAAAAAAAGATTTTGTAAATTTTTATATAATATTCCAAACATGAAAAGCAAAAAAATTTGTCAAAAAATTGTTCTTGGTGTTAGAATGCTACGACAGGTTTTATGCTGATCTGATGTAAATCTTGACCCAATTTATAGTCTTACTTTTGACATAACATGAAATTCACATTGCAAAATCTGTTCAAATTATATTTGGCAAGATTGTTCCTGGAAATCTGAGGAAGACTGCAGCAAGAGCTAAAAATGAAATGAGTGAAAGAGTGCTCTGGTGACAATAAAGACACACTGCAGGGTCCCCTGAAGAATTGAAGGCCTGCCTCACACCTAGCCTTAATGCAGTGTGCCTACACCACAGTCTTACACATAGCCTCAGCCTGCTGTAAGTGGCTACATACAGTCAGAGGCCAGCTGAAAACAGGCATTTGCACCTTTCACTTGTACCTAAACAGAAGATGAGCTTGGAGGAATAGCAGGTTGGTGAAACCTCACTGATATCTCATATAAGGTTTGAATTTTTGGGATTTCTGTCTAGAAACTCTCAGTGATCTCCAATTTTAGGTCCTTTTGTCTTTCATAAACGCCTACCTGTGTATTGGCACAAACTAGAGAGTTAAACTAAACAAACCCCAGAATAATCTCAACAACCAAACAAAAAAAACATAAACAGCAACAAAAAAAGGCTTATTTGCTAAAGTTTAGATGTTGTTTATACATGTTTCAGAAAGAGGAAGCAGTGTTTAGGCTTGGAAAACTGAGAAAAGTAAAAGTGCCTGTGGTACATTAATCCTTGCTTTTCTTTCACACCTTTACATATGTGGATTGGATTTGAAAATACAGAGATAAAACTGACAAAACAACAAGTGTTAAGCAATCACATAATATTCATTAAATTTTCAGGACATTATTTGATTCTAAAATCTCATGCAATAATTTTGCCAATGTAGTCTAAATGACATTCTTGAATTGAAAAAAAAAAGTTATTAAGATGGCACTATGATTAGTAGATTAGTGGGAATATTTATTTCTTAAACTATTAATCTGAAGCCATTTGTATCAGGTTCTGTGGGAAAAGGATGAGGCCAAAACCAAACTCTTTACTGCCCTCAGTATTCGACATCTGTTTCCTGTGCAATTGCCAAAACCATTAACAGCATCATAAATGAACCCTGACATCAAAACTGCTTTTGTGAATGAAAATAGGATGAAACCAGAAAGTCATCAACTGTTGAACTTCTGGCTGCTTTGAAGCACAGACAGTAAGAATCCAGCTGTTTTCCAGATATTGAACAACTCTGCATGTGAAGGTACTCTGTGCACAGAGATCTTGTTGAGCTCCTTGGAGTTTTTCTCAAGGTAGAATGGATCTTGGTCCTGCTGTATCTCACATATCAAAACAGCATTATACTGAAAAATTGAACTTTAAGGAGCAACCATTACCTGAATGCATGCTGCAATGGAGATGGGATATTCACAGACAGAGAAAGTGGGAAACGTTTTTTTTTTGTGATGATTTGTGAAGTGGGAAGCTGTAGCTGCATAAGACCAAGTTAAAAAGCAGGTATTTAAAATATTTAACAGAATTACTTGAATTTGTTTCAACAATATTGCACAGTGTTGCTAAAAGGAACCTGTTTTCCATTTTCTGTTACATGATCTTTGACATGACAGTATAAGCTGCCATGGTTTTGGTTTTGGTCACAGCAGAAAAGTTGCATAGAGAGCCTCAATGTGATAGAGAAAGGGTGAAAGCAAAGCTAAAAAGAGCCCAATGCTAGAAGCAGATGGGATTGCCTGAACACCCCTGTGATCACAGTTTGGTTAGATGTTACTGTCTTCTTCTACTTACAAGAGTTATAGTAACATTAAACCATGGAAGATCAGACTAACCTTAACTGTGGCCCCAGGAAAGAAAAGCCAGTTGCCAGTATCCACAGGATCCAGATTATCTTCTAGTACAACTTTTCTGTGAGCAGCATTTATGATCAGGACGTTGTCCAATGCCCAACAAGCCTCATACACATCACCAGCATGAACATAATCCTGTTTCCACTGAAAATGGACGTTCTCCCCTTTAGCATCTTCAGGAAGGTACAAGATGTGGATAATTGTGCTGACGTTGGAAGGGGCACTGAAAAACAATGATAAGGAATTAGACCAATTTTCAGCCATAGTTAGGAACACTTTTCCCTCAATTAACACATTTACTCGGTGTGACATGGTTGTGCTGACATCCCTTGTATGCTGATAAAGCTTCTGTGGAGATCAGAAAATATCTGCCCTGAGGCAGTGCCACTGTGCCAGGCAGTGCACACCCAGCCCAAACAGGCAGCCTGGCTTCAAAGGGAGTGCAAGCTAAGGGAATAAACAACAGAGCAGTGAAGATGTTTGGAGAGCAGGAGGACAGAGCAGGACCACGTCCATGCTCAGTGCTGGGCACAGCTGGTGACTGGGTATTGTCAGGTATCTTGCAGGTATGGCCAAAAGGAAATGTTAAGGAAGCTCATTACAAAAATAAGTCTCACAAAATTTGGTTTTTGCTCCATCAAAAGAATCTGCTGACTTCTGATGTCTTGGTCTCTTAAGATTTGGATGGAGCAGAATGGTTGGAGAGAAAAGCAAGTAATTTTCTCTGACAAACATGTCCTTCCAATCCCACACCCCCGCTTTCAGGATAATTCTGTGGATGGGGAGGGCCAGGTTGTCCTTCTTTCCATGTTCTGGTACAAGAACAATGCAGAAGAAACAATCCTCTCTTGCTGCTGAAAATGGAGAACGAGGGGTGGAGAGTCAGACCTGGAGCATTACTATTGGGCAATAATTAGGGCCTTGAGCTCTTCAGAGCTCTGTGAAAGGACTGAGGCTCACCCTGAAGAAGTTGGGGATGCATGGGAGGCTGGGAGGAGGTGACCTCCACTGACCAAAGGGATATTTCAGACCATGTGATACCACTCTCAGTCTATAAAGTGGGAGGATAAGGAGGGAGGGGGGACGTTTGGGGTGATGGTGTTTGTCCCCCAAGTCACCATTGCATGTGATGGGGCCCTGCTGTCCTGGACACGGCTGAACTCCTGCCTGCCCATGGGAAGCAGTGAACTAATTCCTTCTTTTGCTTTGCTTGTCTGCACAGCTTTTGTGCAACACAGCTTTTCCTATTAAAGTGTCTTTATCCCAGCCCATGAGTTCTCTGGCTTTTACCACTCCAGGTCTCTCCCCAGCCCCACTGGTGAAACAGCGTCTACATGGGGCTTGGCTGCTGGGTCAGGGCTAAACCTCAACAACCACCCAGCAAGTGAAACAGCTGCATTCAAACCTCAGGCTGCAAGGAGTTACAAAACTGAGATCTGCAAGATGTCAGCTAGTCAATGTTCTATCTGCCTTGGCTATGATGCTTTGAAGGGTGAATAGTTTGTCAGACACAATCCAGAGCTTTTAGGGAAAAAGGCACCAATAGCTTCCTTTTATAACAGAAAATAGAGGAACTTCTCTTCTGAAAGCAAAGCAAAATGCCGAAAAGCAACTGCATTTGTCCCATATTCACACCCAGAATGTGCCCCCACAAATGGCCCTGCACTTGATAAACATTGTGTCTGCCACCCTCCAGTGCAGCGCTGCTCGGAGCCCACACACAGCACTCGCCTTCCCGGGAGATCTCTGCTCTCCCTCCCAGAGTCCAGAGCTGACATCCCACTGATAGAACACACCAGCTCCCCTCCACAGCTGCCCTCCTGCCCCATCTCTCCCACTGCTCCCTGGAGCTGCACACAGTGCTGTGAAATCTGCTGAAGCACGTTCGAATGAACACTGCAATTCAGATGAGAAACGAGCATCCTTCCATAATTCATCCTCTCCACTTCGCACGACATTGCTCTATTGACCTATTTTCTACTGCTGGCTCCAGCATCAAACTTGAGGAAAGAGAGGTCAAACTGCATGCACATTAACTTAAAAAAAATTGGGTCTCAAGGGCTTGTGTTTGCATCCTCACAACTCTTAAGTTTCCTGACTTGCAGAGCTATGAGAGCAACTGAGCTGATGTTATGGACTAGGTGTGTAATTTTGCATCAATGTGAGAAAAATTGAATGGATTGTGTGGTTACTCTGAGGCAACTTCAGTCCCTGCAGTGAATTAGTCTCACTTTATATTTTTCTGATAAGAATTAGCACGAATTGTTTTACTAAAATTGAACATATTTTTTTTTTCAATTAAATTGTAGTCCCACTACCACAAGGACTTGGAAGATGAGATACTGAAATACACAACCTTGCAGGTAGAGTTTTGATTATTTGTCAGAAATTAAATACCCTTTTGCTCTGCAAATTACCTCAATGGACTGAAAATAGGCTCAAGCAAGTTACTTGTACAGCACTGACACTGAGGTAAAGCAGGAAGGCACACTGAGATGCTATAAGTACATTACATATAAATAATAGCCTTTTCTTCCCCAGTTGTATAATTATATTTTTATGCTGTTGCACAAAATGCCTCTCCTATTATTACTTAATAAAATATGCTCTCTTAGAAAAATCCATCTCTGATACTGGCTCTCTCTTTAAAGGTGTGGATATTGTGATGAAAAGATTTAAATTTTCCATTCATAATCCTTTGTGTTTTCATGTATGCCAGTTGGTTTAAAAGCATGGCACTATTTGTCATAATCTTGTTATTACAAGAGTGTGTATTACAAGAGCCAAGTGTTCATATTAAACTATAAATGTTTTTATTGAACATTTTACTTTCCCAAAGTAGAAACTTGAAACATTATAAAATATAGCCCTTGCTGACATTAAAAATGGCGCTAAAAATCAAAGTTTTGTTTTTTCAGGCACCTGAACCTGCTGGTTATCGGAGTTGCATTTTAAGTGTGAAGTGATTCTCTTCCTCACTTCTCACATACTCAATGGATGAATTTCTGATTTACCAAACCTGGTGGCAGTTCTGTAATCAGCCAGGAATTTTGCCCTTCGTCTTTTGTATGAACAAGGAGAACCGAAAAGTTAGCAAATAAAGCAATTTTTAAAAGAGCCAAGTTTAAACACCACCTGCTCAGCTGGAAAACATGAGAATTATTAAAAAGCTTTAACAAACCTAATTTTCTCCAGCTGAGTCCAATCTGCAGAACTGTTCTTACTGTAGGACACCGTGATGCTGGGATCTGAGTAACTAAAGCGACACGAACCCGATCCTGGGAAAGCAATAAAATGAGAAGTGTTACGACACAATGAAGCATAAATGATTCTCCAATAACCACAGTTGCTGACTGTGCCTTTGTCACCTTATCACTTCTCCCCATTTTAAAATGCTTTGATTGATGATGAAATTTCCTGTGATCTGTTGCTGAAAGTAAACACAAAATAATGCATGCTTTATGAGTCCGAAATAAAGTAGAAATGATAAATCACAGCAGTGCCATGTAATCTCTGCAAATTTCCCAGGGGAAGCCAAGTAAATTACTTAACACCCCCAACTGCAGGAAAAAATCCACCATCTAATGTTTAAACAAAACCTTCTTGTTAGAGAATAATCCACATAGCAGGGAAAACAGTAAAAGACCGTTTTTCATATTATTGTATAAATAAAAAAGTCTAGAAACAAAAATACAGTGAGAGGAAAATATATACAGAATTACTTGAGCCAAGAGCAAATGTGAATTAGGAATTTAAAAGAACAAAGATGTTATAAAATTAGTTATTTTAAGGTTGCCTGAAGGAAATTAAATTAAGAAATCGTCCAATATACTTCCTAGATCCTATAATTAATAACAAACACTTGATGCCGATCTGGGAATCTCAGAACACTTTACAAAAATGAACTAATTAAGCCTTATGGCACCCCTGCAAGGTAGGGTGATATATTTACTTTTGATTTATAAAAGGGTGCCTTCTGGGTGCTGTCACAAAAGATGAGCTTAACAATTAATACATGGAGCAGTCAAAATAACACGAAAACAAGACTGAGAAATTCATCCCAGAAAACATGATAAACAACCTGAGTTGTAATTAAACACACTAAAAACACTATTTTTCCTCAGGCACCAGATAATTCATCCATCTCAGAAAATTCAATGCTCAGTGAAATAAACACATCCCAGCCTGTGCTCCAAAGATCAAAATTTCATAAGCACAGGAGACTCAAAGCAGCAGACACCCTGCACTTCCCATGTTTAAAAGAAGCAGCTCTCAATTAAACAGCACCTCTGATGGCATCAGGATACTACTGAGTAGTATTGCTTGTGTCACAAGTAGTAGGTTATGTTTATGTGTGTCTCAGATATGTTCAATCACAACTGAAAGTTGTGTAAATACATATTTTAATATATGTATAAATGCATATATACACTGCTGATGGTAAAATACTAGCATTTTCCAACCCAGGCTGCTTATTTTTGTAAAAGAAATAAATGGCCTGATTAAAAAGGTGTTAACCACTTGTACAAGAGAACAACTTACACATTTTAATGGGAACATATGTCATTAAGCACAAAGCTTGCAGCCCCAACTCCCCTGAGGCAGTTCACATTCACAGCTCTCAGCCCTACAGAACTGCTTTTCTACTCTGAGACACACATCACATACCTCTACAGGGGGAAAACCACTCCAAAACATGGGATAAAGTCCTGTGTATATAATTTTGTCTGATACATCAACTAGATTCCTGGAAACGATCCACAAAGTTTTCCTGTATCTTTCACTAATGTTAAATTGCAAATAGAGTAACAGATACTTCCGAGCCACTACAGCTGCATGTGGTATGTTCAGCTGGTCTGACACGTATTCTTGCTGTAAAGAGGCACAGAATAATTAATATTGCAAAGGCAGCAGGACTTTGAATTACCAGCCATGTATCCAAATTGACTACAAAGCAACTGTCTGATTATATTTTACTGACAAGGCATTTTATTTCTATCATATTAAAACCAAATGATGTCAGGAAAAGCCTTTGCGTTTCATATTTGCCCATCTGCTGAGATGGTCTACTTTACTGAGTGACATCTGCTGTCACTTCCTACTTCGGTGGAATTTAGGAGTTCCAACCCTTAATCACATTTGTTCATTTTATTTTAGAGGAATTCAGTTCAAAAATCAGGGAACTACAGCCACAGTTTCATGTCTTTGGCCAGTCAGAGGCTGTGAGGTAAAACAGCAACATACTGAGTTTTATGTCAGACAGAAATTAAAAGAACATAAACAGTAAAAATAACCAGCAATATACACTTTATAACATGTACCATTCCAGTTAGTGTTAAAATGGACTTTTGGTACAGTGCTCTTAAAAAAAAGCTAAGTTGAAATATGCTGCTTAAAATGGGAAAAAGGCAAGATTTGCTGCACAATCAACATGAAAAATATTGTCTGTTAGGTCTGAACACCCTCAACTATGCAATGAAGATCAAAGCTGTTGCTTAAAAAAATGAGGCCACTCAGAAATGGCTTTGCAAGGTAGGTGTGATATTTCACTTCCGATACTGGAAAAAGAGCAGTGGAGACAATTAAAAAAAAGGGGAGACAAATACTGGATTTTATTATTTCAACAAGCAGGGTGGATTGTATTAAGATTAAAGATACGTTGGGAAAGTCTTCAAGCAGCAATTACTGGCTGTGATGACAAATGTGTTTTTACCAGTGTTTAAAACCTCTTTTTGTATGTTCTTGACTCAAAATCCTAAGATCATAAGATTATTTTTCATGTACTACCTAATTCTGCAAAGCTCAAACTGACAAAAACAATTGAAAAGTATTGACCTTGTACTTGAATCCTTTACAAAACTAATACACATCCTAGTTCACATTAAGAATTTCTCCCCAAGAAAAGGGAGGAGGGTGAATATGCAATTGCACCACAGGACAGGGTTTACTGAGATGGTCTTGCAAGCCACTACCTTTCAATATAATTTTCAATATTACTTTCACTATTACTATTACTTAATAATATGGCTGTTAGTCCATATCACTGCTATTTCATTAATCCTAAAATAGGATTTAAAAGAGAGATCTGGTTTTTGGATGTTTGCCTCTACCTCGACCAGCAAAGCTACATTCTGACTTTCTAAACAAATATGTGATCAGAACTCCAGCCTAACACCACAGGAATGGGGGCCAATTCAGCTTGGGTGGGAGGTGTCCTTCTCACTGCTCCCAGAGATGGTAATAAACAGTTTGTCAGCTCTGAGCAGAGAAGCAGGGGCAGGATATCATGCCATAAATATTCACACTGTCCTGTCCTCCGAAGGAAAAGTTGTACATAAAACCTTTTGAATGAGATTAGATTTGGTTTCCTTTAAATCAGGAAAGCCCAGGATTTGAATTAGCCCTGAAAATGGGTAGCAATACCTGCACGATGATTACTGTAAACAAGTCTGTGTTAGTAAGCTACTGCATTAGAGAAAAAATGCTGTTTATTTCTTAAGATGAGTATATCACAGCAAGATTGATGCCTTGGTGAGGTTATTGCTAGATAACTCTGGCAAAGAGTTAGGATTATACTTTCAATATTAAGAGCTTGCATGTGTAATTATCTATTGGGAGGGGGGGCACCCCAAACCATTCTCCGATCAGGAACAGCCAAATTTTTTCTTTACATATATACAAGGAAAGCTTGTCCTTGTGTTTCAGGAACAAAGTATTTTTTTCCCTTTGGAGTTATTTTACTCCTTTTGATAGACTTTCATCTGATGTTCACAGACTTTCAAAACTTTCAGAGAAAAGCTAGAGTAGAGACAACCTTCATGGATTTAATTTTAAATGAGACATTTGAAACTCAGACAGCAATTTTGTCTGTTATCAAAAATTATGAGCAGCTTCTGTTATAAAACCCAGCCATTTCCATATACTGAATATTCTGAAACACTAATTTATTTGGCTGATGCTTTACATATTTGGATTTTTTCCGAAGCCAATTTTCAATAAAAGAAAATTTTCTCAAAGTTGAGTCCAGGCACCGATGCTAATAGAAGAGGGTTTTGACTGGCAGAGTATGGGATTGCTAAACATGTCCTGATAAATGCTTTGTTAATTCTGCTTAGCTAAGCAGGAAAGAATAGAGAAGTGAAACAAAAGTATGTTTCTCAATTGTTTTGCTGCTGACTAGCACTGACCACTCTTAGATTGTCCAACTGAAACAGTCATGTTTTTTTCGTCTTTTTAAATTTTAGGTCTTCTTAAGCTGATTTTGGCCATCTAAAGTAGTGGTGAATATTTTACCTGCCTTATTTTTTAAATGTCATGTAGGTAGCAGTACTAAGAGGACAGTATTTCAGGAGAGATGTTATGAAGGCACCACATATCAGCTGTTTGTATCCAGGTATTCAGTTATTTGTATCCAGGCTGACAATGGCAGGCAAAATTAATTCTCACTACAGCTTTGCCTCCAACTGTGTCAGATTTACAGAAACCCAAGTCTTACAGCTGTTGGTCTCTAAGATTTCTTAACAACATTGATCAGAAGCTGGTGTTTTGCTGAGATAAAACTGGGTGCCATCTGCAAGGGAAGCAATATTTTGCTCCTTACAGAGTGTGACGTCCTCTGCCTCTTGACAACCTCTTGATAGATCCTGCGAGTGCTTCCGTGGATAAGCAGATGAGATATCTAATGCTGCCTTTAAGGAGAATGAGTCTAATGGGGACTGCACAAGAAAGATTCACACAAAAATTGTGCAGAAGGCTCCAAATTGTGTCCTGAATGCAGTCTGAAAAACAAAAGGGCACTGGGAAGAATCCCTTTTATCTAATGCTACAAGATTACTTTTATTAATTTTGTTAATGGGATGAGTAATGATTAGTGTTTGCTAAGGATTACAGTTTTGTGATATCACTTGAATTAAGCCAAACTGGATAATATAAATTACTACTGGTCAAATATGGCTGGCTTGCTAATAGTTTTTTCCAGAGTAATGAACCATACAGTTTGATATAAGGAATGGTCCATGGGTTCTGATATTTTTTTAGGTGTATGTTTATATTGGCTTTTGATGAAGAAGAAAATGGTTTTAACCATTTTTAAATATAGAATATTTAGTGCTGGACATGCAAGATGCACTGGTACAAAAACATGCAATGCACTGTTTATTCCATTCTGCTTCTAAAAACTTTCTCAAGAAAAGGTCACAAGAGCATTTTGATTTTTCTTTGAACTCACAACTTTGAATTGAGTTACAAATGAGATTTTTAATTATGACATTTCAGATCCTTAGAATTTTTAAACAGCTTTTCCTTATTTATAGAGTGAAATCAGAGTACAAAGAGGTATTTTGAGTGCAAAAAATATTCAAATTTAAAACTGTAAGAACTGCATTGTATTTTGTAATCATAGTCTATCTGTTCAATGAAAAAAGTATTTTTATTGCTGGCTGATTTTCTTTCCCTTGTGGGAAAAGGATTTTGACTGTCTGTACTCTTGCATGTGTCCTGATAAACAATCTGAAATAAATATCTGGCACTAGAAAAAAAATGCCAATGGTTTTTGCCTTTCATAAAAATCAGATCTACTTTAACATTAGTGAGAATTATGAATTTTATAATATAAAGTCTCAGCGATTTATTTTCTGCAGGTTTCTGAGAGCAGCTAATTTTTGTTCCACTGGCAGATTTAGGCTGTTGTTCCATTTCAGAAATGCTGGGTTGTTATTTACATCTAAATAAAATTAAAGGGTTAACGAGCAGGCTAAAAGCCATCACTGTAAAATTGTAAAAGATGAGGAGAAGAATAATTAGGACTTTATCAACTAAGTCCTAAAAGTTTATCTGAGGCTAAACCCTAGGAGGATGGGGCTGCCCTTGCCCAGCGTGTGATCCTGGTTGGAGCATGGAGCAGGTGATCACCCACGGGTCCCTTCTCATCCACCTCCTGCCAGGATTCCCAGTAACAGCAAATGTACTTTCATGAATTAATGCAGCTAATTTCCTTTAGATGAGAAGTCTGAGGAAATACTTATCTGCTTCAACTTCCTCTTAGTCTATTTATATTCAGAGTTCTGATGTGCTTCCTGTGCTCACACAAATTTGTTCTCTTCTAATGAACAAGCTCAGATCACAATTCATATTGCTTTTTGATCTGAGAACGTTAAGGAGAGAAAAATAAGCCAAGCAGAAAACTGTCTTCCCCTCATGACAATGTCCAGCTTACTCTGATGTAAAGCTATTTATAGTGTCTCTTTCTGAGATACAGCCAGCAGGTATGTGCTTGGGTAATAAGTCTGCTGCCAAATAAATAATTACACGATGCTAAATTTAACCATGCTCTTAAGTGCACCAACATCGTATAACAAAACACCTTGCTGGAGACAAAGTGAGTAAACTTGCTTAGACATGGCTGAAATGGACACCCAGGAACTGTAGCTACTGGAACAATAGCACCATTAATGCTCCCAAAATACCTGCAGTTGCTCTTGGATGTCTGACAAAATAGTAACTCCTGTGTTCAGGAAGCATTTTCTACTGGGGTACCCACATTCTACACTTCAACATTATTGCTATTAAGTAGTTAATGTCAAATTATGTGGAGGTCCTCTAAGTGAGATGGTGACCTCTCAACGAAGCTGGACAAAATATATATGATACCATGTGAAAGCAGCTCAGTAGTACACTAACATCAATAAATAGAAAGAGATGCTTTGTGTAGTTGTGTTTAGCAGCCAGGGTCAGCTGTGAAGGTCTATAATCAAGAAAATGAGCACGATAAGGTGCTGGTAAAGGTATTAAAATACTGCATGGTAAAGGTATTAAAATACTGCAGGAAAATACATGAAGTTTTTTTGAGATCACTACGGCCAGTCCATTCTAGAGAGGCAGTAGGAAACACACATTGGTCCCAAGAGCTGCTGTGTAAAAGGAGCTATCTTGAACATACAGATACGCAAATCCTTTCCTTGGCTGCTTTAGTGAAATTCTCTGGCACCAAGAAAATCAGAAATCATTTTTCTCAAGCCAATTCTTCACTGAGGTGTCTCTTTTCTGAAACCCAGTAAAATTGATTGCCTACCTTTAAATGTATATGCAGGTAGATAATAATTAGTAAAGGTAGATAATAATTGGTAAAAATTGTTTTTTGTAATTCCTGATGGGCTTCTTTATTTTTATCTGCTTTTACTTTTCACCTCATCCACTGGAGGAACAACCAGGACATTTTGCTGAGCTGAGGGCTTCTCAGTTCCCCCTCCCCACCCTGGGAACTACAGATGCTTTGTTGTTTAATTCAAAAATTGACCTTTTTAATCATACAAAAGTGTTATCCTCATACAATGATATGAGCAGGATTAAGATGAGTCTGTCTGTAATCCAGCATCTATTATCTGCAATGACCAATTCCATAATGGCCCCTGTTTGACTGTGAGGTGGTGGCGTGGCCACCTGCCCTGGATCTGAATCCTGAGGTTCTTTATCTGTTCTGCTTTTCTCCATGTAGTAAATCTTTAACGCTCACATTTTAATTCCCAACAGTGGCTGAGAAGCCCTGGTACAGAAGTAATAAAGACAATATTTCATTGTAACCTTGGGCTAGCCAAAACAACACAAATCATTTTGTCCCAAGGCCATTAAAATGTCTTTCAAATACAGCATCAACTTTAAACCCTGGTTTTCAATCTAGGTATTACCTAGGCAGCCCCTCTTATAAAACCCAGTGAAATCAATAAACACCACCTAATATTTCCACATGCTATGTGAAAAGTACTTGATATTATTTATCTGTCTTATTCTTTCATATTAGATGTAATGTATAACCTATGCATCAACACAAAGAGCTTTTCCACCACGAAAGGGAAATTAGTAGGTTTCATGTCAGACAATAGCAAATGGCAATTTGGGGAGCCAATTAAAAAAAAAATCAAAACCATTGTTTTACTGGGGGGAAATGGGAAATGAAGCCAGCAGAAGAAATGCAGAATGGTGAATGACACCGGTTTTGGTATTGAGTTATGTTATACTAAATTCTCAAGTTTTCCCAAATGTATAGGAAAGAAATTAGGACAAAACAACCTGAGGGTTCAAATATTTTTAATACTGTGCTCTTGTTGCTTAGAAGGGAAAGGAATCTAATTCTAGTAACAATGAATCTGTGGCCACCAGAACTGCCCTTCCCTACTGGTACCACTATCAACACAACTCCATGGATGTGCCATTCCTGCACAGGATACCTGGTGCTTCCTGGAGAGCACTGCAGAAAGAAATTTATACGACTGAGGGAAATCATCCATGCAGATGACTAAAGCAAAGGAGGTGGCTCAACATGCCCAAAACATTTGGCACCACAGCTTCCTCTATGAGGTTTTTTTTGTGTTCAGCTAACAAGATAGTAATGAATTTACAAGATCGAGTGCTCCTCCATGCTAAATTCAGAAGGGATTTATTTTTCACTTTGGTATTTCTCTAGAGATGTGTGAGTGAATTTTCCTAGCAAACCTGAAGGAAATCTCTATCCAGTTCTGCTGAGTCTTATTTCAGAAAATGCTATTACAGCATTTGTCAGACATCCAATAGCTCCTGCAAACTGTAAAATGACTAAACAAAACCAGAAATTAAGAGAAAATGATCAGGAGTGGTTCCTTTCAGCCAAAGCAAAGACCTACATAGCAAAACCTGTTTGGAAATGTTCTATCAAATGGTCTGAATTCAAGCACAGCATAAACAGCACAGAAACACTACTGTCAGTATAACATCTGCCACCAGATCTGAATTTAATCATGGTAAGAACATAAATTATAAATGTCTTCAGACTGTTACATGGGGCCAAATGCAGTCATCACTGCTCTCATGGCTGAGCCAAAGTGGAATTGGGGCATTTCTGGTGGGAAACAGAAGAGATCATCATCCCATGCACATCTCTGCATCTCCAGATGCTGCTCTAGAGGACAGCCCAGCAGTGAGAGACTGCTCTTTCCTCCACAGAAATACATGGAGCTCAGTGATCAGATGCACTATTTGTTTTTGTAAGATTATTTTTTGTTCATCATGATCTTCTATTTGCTGAGATTAATAGAGAAGTAAATGTGACCTCTGAAGCACAGAATCTTATCAGGTAAAGACTAATCCAAAGGGCACATTCAACAATTCTAATGATGCTGATTATATAATAATAAATAATAATAATAATACCTGTAGATTGATCACACATCAAAGTAAAATAGTATTTCTATCATCTACATAATCAAATAAACTTTAAAATTTAATTCTGTAAGACTACACTGGTAACAAAGGCAAATTGTCACTACAAATAATAAGGGGAATAAATAAGCCTGAAAAAAATTGCATTTTACTTTGCAAAGATGAACACTATCTATGTTTTGTCTTCAACAACCATCACCAAGACCAAGCCCATCTCTGAGTAAAACTTCTTTCACATAGATCCTAATGACCTTGGTAGTTCAGGGAGAGAAATAAAGTCTGCTGATTCACTAACTTGATGTCTCAGGGTATAGCAAGACATGACACAAAAATCCTTTTGGAATCATTATGTCAAAGATCTGCATCCAAATCAGTGATCCTTACTCATATACTAATTGAAAGCAATCAATAGCAGATTTTAAATAGTTTTCTGAATTACAGTCACAGAGGACTGTGAAATCAGCAGCATTTAAAACAGACTGTAAATAAACTAAGCAACATAGAAATCCTTGGTATGTGCATTGCACATACAACTCACCACTTAAAAAACATGACAGTATAAATGTAAAGTCAGCACAGGTAATACAGTTACTCTGCAGCTAAGTACAGCTGATAGTCTGCTGGATATTAAAAGCTCAGGAAATTTGAAGTGAAGACAGGGGTGATTACTCAACCAGAAAATAAAGTTGCAAGAGTGGAAAGTGTGTTGAACAAGATTGGAGAAATCATTACTTCTGTTACTGGTTTAAGTGATTATACTGTAAGATTGTCAATGAAATATTTATGCACGTAAAAGTAGAGAGTTTGGCATTTTATTTCCTTCCAAGGAAGACAGAAAATGGGGAAAAAGTGGGTACTATAGAATGAAGATCACTCCTAGCAACATCTCTGCACCCTGAACTACCAAAAAGTCCTGAATAGTTGAATACCAATAGTAGTATTTCTTAATAATATTTTCACCATATTAAAACAAATAGATAACACACATTTACCCTTGCTATAGGGTTCCATTAGAAAGATACTAAGGGACATTGACAAACTGCTGCAAGGTATTGTTAGTGATTGTAATAGATTAATTTAATACACGTGGAACCCTCTATGGAATACTTGTTAAATGCTGTAATCAACAATTGGTCAAATAATTTGGAACGATGGAAGGTGCAGTAGCAATAGATAGCAGAGAAGTGACTGGATGATGTTAAAGAAGCTAATAACAAACTGTAACTCTTGGTCAGCCCTGAAATAGTTGGGTGGATGATCACTGTAGGTCTCTTCCAACAGAAATCCTATTCTATTCTATTCTATTCTATTCTATTCTATTCTATTCTATTCTATTCTATTCTATTCTATTCTATTCTATTCTATTCTATTCTATTCTATTCTATTCTATTCTATTCTATTCTATTCTATTCTATCCTATCCTATCCTATCCTATCCTATCCCAGAAGCAGCAGGAGAAAAGGGCAATTTTTAATCTACAAGTAAGGTTCAAATGCTTGTGGTTCTAGAGCAGTGAGCAAATCACAGCATGAGTGACCCATCTTCTGGATAATATCTACTGGGATTTTCTTGAGAGGACAAACAGAGGCCATCTGGCAAAATCACAAAGAACTCTCACAGATTAAAGCCTGATACTAAAACCTCACTGAAAACTGTTTTAACTGAAGGTAGATGTGCTAGATTTGATTAATGTGAAGTCTTTTCTTTAGCAATAGCTAAGACATTAAGCATATGATCCATGCAGTGAAGATGTCTAAAGAATTTCCAGTGTCAAGGCCTGACTGCCTTCAGGCACTGAAGATCACCTTCGCTCATGCATCTCCAAGTCTTTGATATTAACAGCAAATAATGCTCTCAGAGAGCAGCCCCTTCCTTGCCAGCTCAGTGGTATTCTCAGGGTCCACCAAAAGTTTGGAGACAGGCTTTATTATTTTATTTATTGCAGGAAAAGTATTTTGCATCATACTGAGATTCTTGTAAGAGGCTTCATTTGTCAAGATAAGCAAATACACCAATATTATGCATATGAAGTGACCATAAGTCAGGTCACTCATAATCAGTTAGGGAAAGATGGTTTATGATAACAAACAACTTTTAAATACTGCAGGTCGTGTATTTACCATACAAAGGTAGTTTTGAAAGGGAATGAAAATAAGGATTAATGGTTGACTCAAAGTAAAAGCTGATAGATTAGGGAACCCAACTTTCGCAAAAGTTTGTTGTAGTAATATTTTTGGAAGGGAGAGGCCAAGTCCAAGCTTTATATTAAAAAAAAAAAAAATAAAAATTTCAACCAGTGTCTATTTCTTTGTTTGCAAGATAAATGGCTTGATTCTTAAGAATCAGAGTGGAAGTGCCAAATGTTTGTAATATTTGAAGGTGTATTCCTTCTCAGAAGATTAAAAAAAACCCTTCCCCTTAAATCAATTTTAGTTTAATGTAAAATAATAGGGGGGTTAGATTTTTTTAGAAAATTTAGGTGGAAAAATTGCTAATTTGCTCTGGTAATGATGGAGGATCTCTGTGACAATGGCATGAAAGTTGAAGGGAAAGCAATTTTAAAGTAGGATTGTGCTTTACAAACATTATGTATTTATCCAGTATGTGATACTGACAAAGGCATCCTCTTTTCAGAGGAACGTGAAGGAATTTTCATAACAAAGCTGAAAAGTGCGAGGTTTCCTTATCAAGTTATTCCCATTTTCATACATTGTTAAACAGCCAGAAATGATCTGCTCATACTAAGACATAAGGAGAGAGTCATGGAAGAAAGTTTTTCACGGCAGTATTTTCCATTAACCATTTTCCTGTTTTTTCACACATGGCTCCAAGGAGCACCTGCAATGGAGGCCAGGCTGAGTGTTGATGCTCACCACAGCATCTTCAGCTGCTGCAGAGCCCCTGCAGAGGAGGGAGGGATGGGAAGCTCCTGCCAGTGCTGAGCTGCCCGTGCAGAGCACACACACACACCCCACTGCACATCCTGACCACAACACCCAAGGGACAGGCATAAGAACAACAGCCTGCACACCTCACTCCTTGCCATTGCCCCCTCAAAGCCTTCCCTCTTCTCCCCGTGGGATTTTATGTCTCTTTCTTCCTGTATTTAGCTCAGTTGCTAATCTCTCAGTACAAAGAGTCACCTTCCACCACAGTGGCCCATGTGAATGAGAGATCATGTTCGACCCTGGGGAAGCCCAGGGATGCAGTGAGGGGAAAAGGTTCAGATTTGGAATGAGAAGTAGAGAGTATTGCAGCTAGTGAATCAGACTAATGTTGTGTGGCAGCTGAGTCCAGAGGCTTTTGTGTAATATCCTGCAATTCCCAAGCTGTTGAATCAGATGTTCTGGCCAGACAGAGCCCGAATGCTTTGCTTTAAATATCTCAATTAATAATCCCACTGAACATTAATGAAACTGCTAGACATGTCAATGTTGGGTCTTGGAGAAATGTAGTGAGGGATGATTAAGGCAGTTGAAGTAATCAAAATTTTCTGCACGTTTGGGCAGAGAGTGCATGAGTATAAATACTGCACATTATTGTTGTCCTGTGTGCTGAAAATATCTTACTAATTACCTTTTCATCTTAATTAAGCCTTCTTCTTAAGTGCAGCTTTTCAACTGCTTTGGCCTTTAAAGAGCAATACTACTATGATGCATGAAGGAAACCACAGAGTATCAACTAATGAAAAATTCACTAGTCTGTTACCCTTCCTGACTACAGAGTTAAAAGGATCTGGAATTCATGGTGAAACCAGAATTCAGCTTCAGAATTTTCAGCTTCATTTCCTAGTTCTCTACTGCCTATATACCTGCAAATACAAAATTCCATCTGATAATTAGTGGCTAGAGAAATTAAAATGTGTCCTCTTTAATCAGGCCAAAGCTATGTGACAAATTTAACATAAATACAACCCCAAAAGGCTACAGCTTAAGCTATTCCACGGTTGATAGAAAGTGGTAAACATTCTTTTAAAAAAAAAAGCAATTCCCTTGGATCAATCCCTAAATAGGGTTATGATTAAATCGGACATTTGGGAATAAGCTGGAAACTGGATTCTAAAGCCAAGTATTGCTGAGCTCAGCAGCAGTCCCCTGGCTCACACTGGCTTCTATCAGTTACAAACCCAATCTGCATTGTATTTCAAACTCAACACAGGCACATGGGGAAATATGATACATTTGCAACTGAAGGCTGATATTTGATTTACTTGGATGTGCATCTGCCCCTCTCTGCTTCATCATACTGAGGATTTTACTGGTTCCTACTGGTACAGGTTCAGGCATTCTTAAGATACATGAAAATCCTTTCATAGAGTATTTCCTGATCAGCCTTTTCTTACCCCTTTTTTATTTGACCTTTCCCTTGCGTTAGGCACAAATGCTCCCAGTGAAATATCAAGTCTCATTCCGAAACTTCTGTGAGCCTGCACCATTCTGCAGTTCACCTGCAGCAGACACCAGGCACTGGGCCGTGACAGCAAACATCAGCTCCCTGCCCATTCACCTTACCCTGCTGTTAACCACCCTGGCTCACTGCAAGAATAATCCAAAGCAGATTTTTGTAATTTTTCATGAAAAGTGAAATTCCTCCATCATCACAAACTTGCACCTTTATAGAAGTCACATCTCCTTGTGCTTCTGTCAGTGAGCAATGCATCCCAGTGGATGAAGTGAGCAGCTACCCTTCATTGTCTGAACGAAACTGCAGGGCAGCAACAGGCTGGTTTTCATCTGAGGCACCTGATATTTATGCACTGATTCAGCTGAGGACTGGATACATTTTTCTGGCTTTTTAAAACCAGTAATTCAAAATAAAAGGATAGATACCAGTCCTTAGATGTATGAACATTGCAGTCAGTTGCAGGTACTGATGACTTCCAAAACTCAAATGAACAACTTCAGGTATAAAACAAATTTAAATGATGTATTTCTGAGCCTTCTAAGATTTTGATTTCCAATCCATTCAAAAACCCAAGCTATTTTCCAAGCTACATGATTGTTCTTATTTTCAACTGAGATTTCTAGAGTTTAATCACATGTCTCTTGAGATACTTTTGGAGAATTACTTTTAAAAAAATAGGAATATGATTTGGAAGCACATATCCAGGGGTCCACAGAGGAAGCAGGCTACATTTCCTGCTTATTTTTTTATTGAACCATTTATATCAAAAGAAAAATTTTCCTTCATATTTTGAACTCTGAGATATGAGTTAACAAATCAGGTTTGTTCCAAATTTGCCCTCAGCCCCAGCTACATCCTACCATAATTTATAGCCACAAATGCACAGTGAAATGTGCAATAAGTCACAATATTCTAAGTAATACAGCATACACCACACTGTTGATAAAATGGACCTAATAACTAATAGCATTTAGTCTTCATCTGCCCTACCTATTCTCTTTGTACAACTGTGTTAAAACAGCAGTACCTAGGTGTAACTTGGAATATATCAGGGGTGTTAGATGATAAAAACCTGGGTTTTTTGTTTGTTTTTTTTTTTTTAGAAACTATAATCCCACTTCAGAGAAAGAGCAAGAAATTATAATGTTAAACATCAGGCTATAAAATTGGAGAAAAAACAAAACTCATTCAGGGCTCATCAGAGTATCCACTGGAGATTTTAATTTCCAAAACTTAAAATAGTAGCTCCATATCAGGAGATGAATAAATACACTGCAGTTTTAAAAATATTTTTTAATCCCTCATGTTGATTATAACATCAAACAAAAAGGTAACCCTGAACTTTTAGGGTCATTTTCCTTTTCAGAAATGACTTTTTGCACTTTCTCGGGTGAAAGGGTAATCTAAACTTACCAAGGGAAAATTGAAGAACGGATGCAGTAGTTGTGTTAAGGCCAGTGGTGGTCTGTGGGAAGAGAAGGAAATATTTTTGTTAAATCAGCAAAACAATACATTCATCACTTGTTTTTCTTTGAAAGCGTGGAAAATCTCTAGACACCTCATCTCCAGTGCATAGGACTGTTAGCCACCAGCCCCTTCAGGTTGAGTGATCATGGACACTTTTGTTATGTCATTTGGATTACTGAAATCTCATCATATGTCAAAGCCAGAATTCTTTTCCACCATCCTAATGTCTACCAAAAAAACACGTTTATGTGCAACAGGGTCGCTTGACCACTGTTTTGAAGATTGAAAAAATGAACTCTGTGGTTTACAGTCAGCTTAGTGTAAATCTGTATATATGGAATAGTTCTCATTTTTCCCAGCATAGAACAAGGACTAAAAATCATCGTAGATAAATAATAAAAATAACATTAATTAACCCTAAAATAATGAAATATTAAGAGGAAACAATGGGACTTAAATCTTACACACCAAAGCAAACAAAACACCTTGGTGATACCATATGGTATGTACAGTATGCAGAATTTTGTAGCAGAATGTACCCACTGCTGACATCCTGCCAAGACCCAGAAACACCAGCAGCTCACCCTGTACTCAGCAAACCACCCTTCTTTGAGGCCTCTCTTTCTCTCTTCTCTGAATGCCTCCATATTTCAATAGTACAAATTAGAATGGTTTTCCTGAAAATGCTATAAAAAAATAAAAAGCACTAGTGTGTTGTGAAGGACACCTAATTGTTTTCAATTTATTGTGCAAGTTGGATTTAACAATACTGCAACTTAACAAGCAAGGCATCCAAGAGCAAAAGGGACTGGACTTCTTCCAATGCCAGTGCACACCTAGTTGAGCTATTTATTAAATGATGCCTTTGAAAATAATGGATGGAGATCTGCATGAGTTGGCATGAGGTTTTGGTGTGTTTTGTTTCTTCTCTACATACATGTTACATACAGAAAAGAATCTCTTATAAATATTAAGGAATGGGATCTTCACTGAAATGCATTGAAGACTAGCTGACAAAAAGACTACATGTCCTAACAGGTAATTTTAATTTTTAAACCAGAATAGGAAAGCTGCATTTACATAACCCCCTTAAAAATACAGTCACATTCCCATTTAAGTCATTCTGCCAGGACTGATTCAGTATTAGGTATCACGCTTATCCTGCCAAATGATAAACTGCTTTCTGATTTGCGTTAGCAGCACCTATTGTATTAGTTTTCATTCAATTAATTATGTTGTGCAAGTTATAATTTGAAAACAAAACCTTTATTGAGGTTCAGTAGCTCATATCACCAAGAAATTAAACATTTCAGTTATCAGAGAGGAGACATTCATGTAGACTTAGACTGTGTTGTGAATAATTTCAGCAGTGCTTTGGATAAAAGCAGTAGTCTTACTAAAATTTTTGCAAAATTCTGCATAGGACTGCTTAGTTCAGACACTGCAGAGAGCATGGTAGGGAGCTTTTAGTAGATATTTTCCTTTGCATGCAACATCTCTGATGCTATACACCTTTCCAGGATTTTATCAGCAGTAAATTCTCACCAACAGACAGAGACAGTTGATATTAGAAAACCCTCTGCCTGCAGTAACAGGTGGCTCTTGGAAATCAGGAGAAAAGAAGGAGGTCAAGGTAGCAAATCAGCAGCTGTTAGAGCTGCTGATGTAAAATATTTTGCAAATTAAACTCTTCTTGACTAAGTATTTTAAAGCAGTAATTCACGTACTAGAAGTCAGTAGCAGGAACAGAGATTTCACGATCCATTTCTAGCAGGGATGGAATAGGACTGATAAAAATCGTGGAGAATGAAGCAGGTATTAAAATTTGTGACAGAAAGAGGTATATTGTGAAATCGCCAAAACAACTACAAATGAGAAACAGGTTCTAAGACAATAGGTATTTAAATGTATGTCCATACTCAAAAATAAAACTGGATCACACCTCTGGCCTGAACACTCTTGTGCTCATCCATAATGTTAAGCCATTAGCACGTTCCTGCAGAAGGATTTGATTTTTCTTCAACACTGCCATAATATTTAGAAATATTTTAATTTTTAGGCTGGTAACTATTTATAAATGTGATGATTTTTTCAGACTATTATCTTTTATCTATAATCTATTATGATTATGATTTCATCATATCACTTTGGTAGCATAACCAATTTTTTTTCCAAATTCCTGATGCCATGGTAGTGCTACTTTACCACTCAGCAATATAACAAATGCAGTCCAACACTAGATTTTGAAGCCAATTCCTGATTACTAAGGATAGTCTAAATTGCATATCACTAGGGAGAAGACAGCTAATGAATGACAATAAACCCTCAGAGCTGGGACCCTGGGTTTGTTAAATGTCATTAATAGATTTTTTTTTTCCAAGTAGTGTTACCTATGCTCAGTACTACATCTAAAAATGAATGTAAAAAATGGGGAAAATACTCCAGTGATGTGACTTCCCTCTTGCACAGGACATAAACCAATGCATGCATTCCCAAGGCAGTTAGTAAAGCACAGCACATCCAAACAGGATGTGAAGTAGCAGAGAGGCCATTTAACATCCCTGACAGGATTCCCTGGCTGGAGATGGCTGCAAGGAAAATTCTTCTTTATCTGTAAAATCTCTAAATTAGTTTTATATGTGTTTATGACTTTTATGCACCACATCAGCAATATCTACATTGCATTTGTGTAATTCTGGTCCCAGTTAAGAATGTAAAATTAACCCTGTGAAAAGAATTGTCAGTGTCTGAAATGAAGGGAAGATGCCTGGCCAAAACCACTTCTGTTTTATGGCCCTCTTCCATGTTTGCTCTTCAAATAGCTCTAATCAGCCTCTCCTCCATTCAGAAGGCTGTTGAAAACATGAAAATTAATTTTGAATTACATGGGCTTTGATCTGGCCTTTTAATTTTTCAGTTCTTTCCAAAGCTCTCCTTTTATGTACATCATTGCAGCTAGCTGCCCAGCATCAGCATGTGGGCATCGGTTTATGTATTGCAATTCATTTTCCACACCCAGATGACCTCAAGTTAATGCAAATTGCACCATGTTGTTTCTTACAGCAATTTTATGACCAAACTACCCCCAACAAAATTAATTCTGTCCCATTCATCATGACTCAATCTGTTATACACACTTCCCTGCAACTGGCAGGTGCTTGCTCCAGGCTGCATTTAAGTCTGTAGGATGCATTGTTCACAAGTGATGTTTTACAATCAAATTAACATTTGTCAACAGGGACAAGAAAAAACGGGACGTGGCTAATAAAATAATAAAAGAAAAATTAACCCTATCTCTATTTAATTGTTGGATATAAAAAGAGAATTATGCCAGTTTGAAAACACAATTCTCTGTCCTTGACTTTTCAGTATTTCAGAGACACTTTAAATGACTGGGATATATGCTGGATCAAGAGATTGTCTCTTGCCAACTATTGCATAACCTTTGGTTAGCATCTATTGTTTGAAACACTGGGATGTTGCTGGGTGTACTTTTATGGACCTACCACCTTGCTCAAGAGCATCTCTGCTAAATACTGATCTTCCAAAGCACACCAGCATCCCTGCAGCTGACACAGCTTGCCAGGCTGCAGCCCCAGCCCTGGCAGACGGGGCAGCCTTCACTTACCAGTTCTCTGGGACCGTATGGCTCGCAGAAGGTGGCAGCGCTGCCGTGCATGATCACCCCGCAGTGCTCCCCAACCTCACAGCCACTGCACTCAGACCTGCAGGCAGAGCACACCGCGTTCACAATGCAAATCACACACTGCATCTTTGAGACCAGGTAAACCGTGAAATCAGACTGCTGTGTCTCGGTGCTCAAATTGGGCTGTTTGTTACCATGGTGCTGAACACAAAGGTTGGGCAACTGCATGATCCCCTGGAGCTGCCTCCTGTGAAAGACCCTGGGGATTCTGTACTTGCTCTCTGCAAACTGCCCCTCCTCTAAAGTGGGGTGTCCATGCTCGTTGAATGCAAAACATCTCACCATGGGAAACCAAGTTGAGATCTTACGTATATAACTTACCCTGAAGTTACTCTTCTTACAAAATCCTTGTGAACATTTGATTTACCATATGTAAACCCACCAGCATGGAGTTACCATAAAGAACAGCTGAGGAGAAGTGGCTGGGATCGGGCCCCGCCTGCTTGCAGGGTTATTTCCCCAAAGGCCAGGCTTGAGGCTGCAGTGTAACATGGCATTTGCTCTCGCTTCTATTTGTATTTGTCATATTCCATATTCCTAGTGACAGGGTTGCCACTCTTCTCACCTTTTAGGGAATAAACTATGAAGGAATTCTCAGAGAGGCTGGCAAGTGCTGCAGAGATAACTAATTACACCTGTTCTGATATTTCTTAATTTAATATGAAGGACTTTGTGGGCAGCCTGACTGCAGAACTTAGGGAAAGGGCTGCCTCCACCACCTTCTAGGACTGGGGTATCAGATCTTGGCATGAGGACCACATTTTCAAAAAACATTGGATATACTCCTGGTCCCCAACAAGCTGCCTGCAGTGGTGCTGACCAACATTGCCTTTGGGCATCTAAAGCTCAACTTAAATATCAAACCTACAGGTTAAACATTTACTCCAGAAAAAAATCAGGCATAAAAATGTTTGAGTTGATTTTCCTGTATGACCATGCCAGTGAAGTAATTCAGCAATTCACACTGACAGCATTTAGGATTTTGAATTTAAGCAGCAAAATAAAATACTCTAATAAAGTAGTATAGTTTAAACCAACTTCAGTGAATTAATATTTACTTATAGAAGTCCCAGTCAGCAAATAATTTTATTTCTCAATAAAAAGCAAGAAGAGAGCACATGAGTGAATAAAATGGTACTTTTAGAGAAAGCACAAAAGTGGAGTTCACAGAGGACATGTGCTACTGCTATTCACTTGACCCCAAAGTTCTGACAACTGAAGAGCAAGGAGACAGGAACTGGAAGAATTCGTGGGATTCTATAGGATTCTGGCTGTTATAAAAATTATTTTAATTGTCGGCCCCTACATTTTTGAATTTTATAGTGGAGCATCTACCCAGACTCCTGATGTGTGCAAAGAGAGACATGGCAGGAAAACTTTGCCATAAATACTTTGTAGGGACCACTTAGTCCTTCCTGAAAGGTTAGACTACATAATCCAGGGGATATTTTAATTCAACAATTTTCTTATTTCAAATAATAAAAAGTGATTAATCTGCTCTACTTCTGTAATGTGGTCTATGAAATATTGCGTGGAAATCAAGAAACACTGTCCTGCTAATACAGCGGTTTCATCACTGGTTGTCTTTTCTCGGATGACTCCTCTCATACAAAATTGGATGGCTTGGTAATCCTGATTCAAACCTTTGTGCTCTCTTTGAAGTGCATTACCTTTGACAATAAACTGCTCATTAGCTTGACAAGAATGCATGAAGAGCAAGATAATTGATCTGCTGTTCCTCAGATCATCATCAGAGTACTACGTGTTTAGAAACGTTCCAATTTGCTCCTCTCCTGGTGCAGACAGGAAGGTTAATTTCTTTTCTATTTATACAAACAGAAGACAGTATTAATTGCCCTGGCTGAGTGCAGCTTTCTACATTATCGTTCTCACCTGCCTGGTCTAAAATCTTAGCACATTAAAATCACTTCAGCTTTGTCTTCACAGCTGGTCCTCTCTGCCGCTGCTGACACGTGTCACATTTATAGAGATGACTTCTCCCCAGACCTGCCAACTCTCTCATCTCTGGCTTAGAGAGTCCCACCTCTCTGCTATTGTTCTTCACTTTGCTGAAGGGGAAACATCTGCTGTTTCCCCACCCCTATTTGTCATTTCTTTTCCCTCTACAATACCTGAGTGTGTGGACATTATATTGACTGATGTCTTTTGTGATGTCTGAACCATAAAGAAGATAAACATCTCAAACTGTCAAGAGATTTTTAAACATAAATCTTTCTGAAGTTTAATCCCACAGTTTTAGTGCAATTTGGAAACCACTTTAGGACCTCTCTCTCCTGTCACAAAGCTTTCCTCAACCTCTTTGCCACTGGAAATATCACTGTACCTGTACATTTCTCATATGCCATGAAGAAGTGATGACCAAGAAAATCTCTGTTTCTTATTGATTGATTTTACATGCTCAGCTATTTTTCATGTCATCTTTGACAAGTGTACCTTCTGTAAGTGACTGCTGCTTGGTGTGCTGATAGGTTTTGAGATGAAACATGACATCAGATTGGGAAGGAGAGTTTAGCCAGCAATACACTTCTGTACTGGCTCTTTCTCCTTTAAATGTACTGAATCCCCTGCTTTTCTCAGTTCTACTATTTAAACTGTTTTATACAGAAACATGCATTATTCCCAACATTTATTCTTTACTCATTTATGCATCTTCTTATCATTAGATCATTTATCAGAGGATTAAACAGATATATTTTATATTTATTCTTGTTTAGCCTGGTTTAGTTCTTATATAGCACCTTTTTATGGTCTCCACTTGAGTTTTATGAGGTTACATGGAGGCAAGAGGGTCACAGGAACAGCTGCTCAATGATCTAGACAGTCTTCTTCATTCTCCACGTTGACCTCTACTCATTCCTGGCAAGTGGTACCAGGGGCAGATTCCCTTTCCCTACTGAAGAAATCAGTCACTTCCATGGTTCCTGAGCTTTCTCATCTAACAGTGTCCTGTCAGTTTTCAGGAAGTCTTGTGGACACTAATCACTTGTATTATTTCAATTTTCTAATTGAAAAATGTACTAAACACTTTTAGTTAGTTCGACAGTCAGCAGTGGCTGGCTGAGCACGGATATTGGTGCTACATTTACAGTGGTGTGGGAATCACCTGCCTCAACTTCCACAGCTAGTACATGTCAGTTACATAATATATTGGACATTTATGATTGTGTGAAGCATATTTTTTTCATGAGACAAGATACCTTTGTAAGGTTGGTGGCAAATAAAATCCAGGAAATGAGGAAATCTTTGCTTACGTAAGCAGGCTTTTGCCTATGGGTTGGGGATTTTAGGAATGACCATATTCTGACATGACTGGATAGTGGAAGAAAATATTATAAACATTAGTTGGACACACCACACAAGAAAATTCTCATACTGAGTTGTTTTCCAAGAAAATGAGGAAGATGGGACATGCTCCCATTCCTGCATTCCCAGCAGAGAACTTCTCCTTTGTTCTCCATTTCTTCTATGTTCACGTAAGGATGTGTCCTCTCCTGTTGCCTCCTCCTCTCCCTGTAACTTTCTCACTTTAGCAGTTTCTCCTGTTTTCTTTCAGTCACCAAATTTTGATTTAGGTCAGGAATTGTGATTACAAAGAGCCTTATCCCAACCTTCCCTTTCTCTGTTATCTGCAGCTCCAAAAACACTTGTAGCCACTCCTTCCCTGTTTCTGAGCCACCAAAGAAACAGCTGCTGGGAAGGATGTATCTTATAATGCATTTGAAAGAGCAGGCAGTCACTCTCGAAATCATACAGTTCCCTTGTTCAAAATAGTTATTTGATGTGAGGCCTCTCCCAGCAATGGAGTGACACACAGGCTCTGCTGGGACTCATAAAATTGGACACACAGAGAGGATATAAACTGCTCAGCTGGTGCACTTGGACAGTACATCTCTGCCAGAGCTGCACGTGCCAGAAGGACAATCAGGAGGAGTGGGAAAATATTAATAGCTTCCAAACCAGTGTTGTGTAGGATTTGGGAAGAAAATACAGGAGGAAAACACAAACACTTCTCTTTTCATCTGTACACAAATAGTGGTTTCAGAAATGATTAGAGTGGCTGGGTGTAAGTGGCCCCATGGCACAGCCCTGCTGGGGTGTCTGTGCACATGAGGCAGCTGCTCTGCACAGAGCAGACCCAGCAGAGCTGGAAATACTGCTCCAGCACTTACTGCAATTGCTTGTGTAAAGATGGGATTTTAGCAGCTGCCAGGGGAAAAAACGCAATTTTAGGGTGGATGGCAACAACTGTTAATAATTCCTGATTTTACTCCCACTAGACAATCAAATGAGAATGAGCTTTCTGCCACTAAGTGGGTCTTCACTGGAGGCAGAACTACTGCAGAAATTCCTTGTGCTAAAAAGCTCATTATGATTTTCTTTTATTTGTGCTCCACTTCCATTTAGCATTGCTGAAAATGCTGGTTTTCTGCTATTACAGGACAACCTGTCTCAGGATTGTGGTGAGTTTTGGGATTCTCTCCTAGCACCCACCTCTCTGCACTGACTCACCAAGCAAAGTGGTGAAGTTTATTTCAGAGGGACCAAACCCTTACCCTGGGGGCAAAATGAGCAAAAGACTAGAGGCTCTTTTAATCTGAAATTTCTCTGTTGAGACTTCTATAAGCAAGGATGAATTTAAAGTTGAAAGCAATGGATAAATAAATTATTGAGGCTCCCAACAGACAAGCCCTCTGTGAGTTATGAGGCATCTGCAGGGAAATAATGCCTCTTCCCATTTCTTTCCACTCAAGTCCATTTAACACACTGCTGCTAAAGCTATCCACCTTGGCAGCTATTCTGCAACCCATTAAGAGTCCTTGATCTGTGCATACCCATAAAGGACGAGGGGTTTTTATGTTATAATATTGCAGGTCCTTAATGCCTCTAGTCCAGAAAAAAACATTTAAAGAGCTGATACAAAAGGAACATGTGGAGCAAAAATTGTAGACACATATTAAAAACTATTAAACGAGTATGTACAAAATAAAAATAGACATAAAATTCTGTAAACTACAGCATTTTTACATAAGATGGTTAAGCTATGAAAGACCTGCACAGATGGCAAGTTGCGACAATCCTTAATAAAAAGGAAAATGAAGTCAAATGTCACAGAATGAATGTATTGTATGAACACAGGTAAGTGCTAAAATGCTCATCAAGATTTATTTGAACAAGATAAACTAACCCAGTAAAATATTTCTGAGTCTTGTATGAATTAAAACAATAAAGTTATTTATATTTATGAAATAGGATTGAAAGAAATAGAAAACTCAGAAGCAGTCATATTAAAAAAGGAGGCTCCTTCAAAACTTCATATTAAGACCAAGAAATATGTTTATCTGGGTATTATGTACTGTATATATACTTACTACACAGAATATAATCAGTTTTGTAGTAAGAGATATGTATAACTTCCTCTTCTGGGACATTGTACACATATATGAAATAGTCATCTATCTTTATGATCACTGTGGTGGTAAAATTATTAATATTTAAGATTCAAAGGTCTAAGAGCTATCTTTGCTAAAAGAACACTCCTTTTGACTAAAATCTAACAGTCTGCCACTGTTTCCAACTCCCCTTTTCTGAGTTAAGGGAGCACTGGGGGGTTGCTCCTATAGACCACCAATATTCATCTCTCCATAATGTTCTTTTTTACTGTTGGACAACTTAGGACTCTGACAGTGACTTAAGGAGTCCAGCCCTCCCAGGGACTGATATTTGACTTTATTAACATTGAAGTGATTATTTTTCCTCAACTGTTCCCTTATTTTTGGAACCAGTGCATGGCTTGGGTCTCTGCAATCACTTGGCAGAGATTGGGGGAGCAGAGGGAGAGAAGGTGTCTGAGAGCTCTCTATGGTCACAGCTCTGCTGCCTGACCTGCCCTAAGTTGTACTTGCCTTATTATGCATGGGAAGGTTGAGATTCTTCTGTAGCATCTACTGGTTAAAGAATGATTATATCTTGTGCTGGCTGTTTCAGACATAGACTGTGATAATATGAATGATCCTAATCAGGAATCCCAAAGCCCCCCAAACCCTAGTAATTGGGAGTTGCTGTACAGAATTGAGAGGTGTTTTCCTTCTTATACAATACAAAAGTTTTGAAAAAGTGTGCCTTCCACAAAAAAAAAAAAAAAAAAAAAAAAAGAAGAAAAATTCAACCTCAAACATTTTAATCACATGAAAAGAAGACAGAACTATTTAATTTCAGCTGGGGTCTTGGGGGGTTTTCTTATGATTTTTTAAATCATTTGGAAACACTTCAGTTTGGAAAGAATTATTGCTATAGTTAGCTTCATCAAAAACATGTACAACATGAAATTTTTTAAAAATTGAAACAACAAAGTTTAATTATTGAAATTCTTCTCCTTTTTGATGAAAAGCTGTGTTTTCAGGAAATCAAAATCTTCATTCATAAGTATTCACTGAGCTCAGCTCTAGTCCTTCTATTTTTGGATTAGTTAAAAATTTGAAATCAACAGAATTTGTCACTCACTTCAATGTGCTTAGAATTTCTCAGTGACTAATTAATAAATTAATTAATAAACCAAAATATTTAGGTCTGAATGAAGCAAACCCACACTTTGGTTAATACTTCATTTCATTCAATAAATATAATATTTCATTTGCTCAAATGCATATAAAGGAGTGCAGAAACTCACCACATGGTAGGATTCAATTCTTGCTGATGGTAAGAGTCAAAGTCATCTCGTAGGATAATGCTGTCACTGTGCATTTCAGCTGCAAAAAAAAACAAAGCAGTGTATGAAAAGAAAATCCAGTGCAATCATTCCATGCTTTCTAAATGTTGCCTCACCTAGAGTTAAAGAAATGTATTGTAAAATGCATTTTAGATTTCTAAAAATCTGCTTTTTAGGTTATGCTACTTATGAAAGCCAGGGTTTCTTAGTTACAGGATTTTTTGCTTGCTATGGATCATAGTATCACAAAAAACGAAGAAGTGCCCCCGTCATGAAAGTGTGTTGGCTATGGAAAGATGGAGTCATCAAGTACACACTAAAGCTTTTTAGAACTTTTGTTCCAAATTGTTGGTTTTCTGAATGTTCAAAAAAAATCCTTCCAAATACAGATTTTGCAAATATGGGCACAAGAATGGTTGAGAAGTGCTAAAGAGTGTATTACAGGTCTTATAGTCAGGGAATTCATTTTGACAACTGATAAGCAAAAATCCATGAGCTCATTGGAATTTCTCTGCTGCTATCAGCAGACCTGGCAGGAAAGGTCAACTTAAGAAACATAAACTGTGAGTTATGTTATGCAAATACTCCTCAGCACTGTTCTGAAAACTCTGGACTCCAATATTCCACCTAGATTTACTGTCTCATTTATGTATGATGACCAATAAACTCACTTAAAATCTCAAAACTTTGGCAGCTATGATTGTGTTAGACAGACCCTTCTCTACAAGTATTTCCACTAAATGAATGAAGTAAATGTCAACTGCTATTTAAACTGAGGAAGAACTCCAGAATCTCTCCTGGACAAATCAAATTGCAGCACAGGGGTTGGTGGGTGCAAGGCTGGCGAGCAGGAGCAGCAGTGCCTTGCTCCAGGGTCCCCCTTGGAGGAGCACTGGGACAAAATCTTCCTCACAGTAACCCTGATGTGGTGTGAGGTGCTGTCCCAAACTGAAGGTTGTGGGTCATAGAATCAGAGAACAGCTTGGGTTGAAAAGGACCTTAAAGATCATCTAATTCTAACACCTCTGGCATGGGCAGGGACACTTCCCACTGTACCAGATTGTTCAAAATCACATCCAACCTGGCCTGGAACACTTCCAGAGATGGGGCATCCACAGCTTCTCCTGAAACCTATTCCAGTGTCTGACCATCCTCACTGTAAAGATTTTCTTCCTGACAGCGAATCTAAACGTGCCCTCTTTTATTTTAAAGCCTTTTATTCCCCTTGTTCTATTACTACGAGCCCTTGAAAAATTCTTCTCCAGCTTTCTTGTAGCCCCTTTAAGTACTGGAAAGTGCTCCAACATCTTGCTGCAGCCTTCCCTTCTCCAGGCAGAACAATCCCAACTCTTCTAGCCTGTTTTCATAGCAGGGTGCTCCAGTCCTGGTTCTCTCACAAACATACAATAATACATAACTTGGACCAAAGGGTCTGCAGCATGATATACTCACACTGCATGGAGTCAAAGGCAATAAAGAGCAAAAAAAATCATGATGAAGAAACAACTAATCAGAATTAGACATAATTCAATCCATTTTATATGAATCTCATTTTTATTTGAATTTCTGAGACCTAGTTTCATGAGACTTTACAGATTTTTTACTATAATAAAGTCATTGATTCTGAGTTTGAGTAGTAAGAATGACAAATCACCTACCTAGGTGAGGATGTAAGGGAGCTTCTGTTGGGGCTGTGGAAAACAAAGACACAGTGCATTAAAATCTTCTATAAACAGGGCTCAATTGCAACATTAGAAATCAATTCAGCTTAAAACAAATTGTACAGTATATATTCTCTTAAATCAGATATCCTGGTAGGTTAATTGTGAAAAACGTGATAAAAGCCAAAAGTTACACAATTACAATAGGAAAACAAAAATAATTATTCTCTTAATTAAAATAAGCATCAAAATAAATGAGTCAATTATTGGTTTTATAGTAAACTAAAAAGATCAATTCTAGTCTAGAATTATGAGATATCATTAAAAATAATTTGGATTAAGAGTCAAGGACTAGCACAAGGACTGACAAAGAGAGTGGAAACTAGGCTCAACAACAGAAATAGTCTAGGAGAGGCAGAAAATGCCATACTTTGATCTGTCATACTGCACTGAACAACATTTTACTGGGCATAATATTGGGGGAAATAATCCAGATATTCCTAGGGCAACAAGTAACAGATGAACTCTGCAAATTATGGTATCAAATGCTTATATCAAAGCACGTTTTTGCAGGCAATGCTGATGAATTTCCCAGTAGATCTCTGCCTCCCAAGAAACACCAAGATGTTGTAAAAGCACACTGCATGGGGGCACATGTGAAATGACACAAGTTCATTAAATAACCTTCTACCAGCACTTTGGAACAGGAATCTTGGTGTAGCGTTACACAAATGGAACCAGACTGCATCCGAAAGGGCACAGCTACATAAAAATATATGGGGAAGTCTAGAAACTGGCTACACAGTGTGTTAGATACTCCTTGGCAGCTACTACATCCATAGCCTTGCTGGATCTTAAATCCAAATTAGGTTACCTCTCTTTTTGAAGGCCAAAGGGATGCATATAACCAAGCTCCTGGAAACCAGGAGCTATTGTCCTACCTATTTGTCTAACAGTACCTCACCCATGGATCTGTATTTCCAGCTGTCTTTTGGATTTTGTTAAAATAAAACCACCAAAAAAAAGAGAATTTTTGAGGCCAGGATTAATTTGATGATTCTGTGGTTTTTGTTGGGCACTGACCTAAATTGTAGCAGTACTCCTGATTTCTTCAGCATATTTGCAATAAGATACTGAAGTAGTGCAATTTCTGTCATAACATCTGACAAATTAAAAATAGATTAAAAATAAACATAAAAATGAATGCAGCAATCTGTGTAGAGCTCTCACACACAGTCATCTAAATAGAAAATCCAATACAAATCTCAATAATTTTGTTTTTCTCTTCCTGCTTAGTCCTTAAATACTGGGTTTGCAGAGGCATGCCATTTGTAAAGAAATTGCAACATTTCATGGAGAAGTAGGTGATGAAGAGGGCTGAGCAGTCAACAAATGAGGTATCTGCAGACCAGAAAATGATGGCAAGCTGTAGGAATTTCTGCCTTGGGACGGTCGGGACAAACTTAGGTGGTCTCTTTATTCTGGTCTTAAAGTTTGCAGTTTATTTTGTAGGGTGTGGGTGTATATATAAGGCCCTGCTAGGAACTGCAGCCGCAGCTCAGAGCAGGGCAGAAAAAGGGATAGAGTGAGAGTAAAAGAAGAGAGCTTAAAAAAGTAAGAATGAAGAGAGTAAGAGCATAAGAGAGAGATTTTCCCGTTTACAATACATTAAATCTTCTTCTATGTTGAATATTTTAATTTCCACTAACCAATCTAATACAAGGTACAAATTCTCTAACATTTGCATGCAACCTATAGGAATCACTATATTACCATGTTTTACTGCTTTTCTTTTCTTTAAATTTTATCTGGGACTCTTCCTGCCATGCCTAGGGAGGATGTCTGTTTGCTTCTTGGTATTTGCAGCATCTAACATTATCTCAAAAAAGGGGCCCTTAGGCATTCAGTTGCTTTCAGCCACACAGTCGAAAATTGCTACCATTTCTATTTGGCTTATATTTTCCATATTCTCAAAGTCTTTTGCTAGGCACTTGTATTTATAAGGTTTCCCTAATTCATCCTTCCCAACAGCAAGCCATCTGGATTTACCTTAGACAGAAAACTTTGATTTAACAGACTTACCAATTAGAGGAGTGACATGTTTTACACCATCCACTAACCATATAAATATATTCATACATGTGTGTATATATATATATATCTCTTCCCTAACTTTATGTACATATATACATGTTCATGTATATATACACACATATATATATGTACATGCATACATATATGCATAGACATATATAGGTATGCATGTATGCATATATAAGGGGGTGTGTTTATATATGTATATATATATATGTATATACATTTATTATGTGTATATACACACACAACACTGAAAACCACCACTGAAAACTTTACTGCAGCTGAGAGAAAAGACCTTGTTAAGAGTCTGTTGTGGTTTCAGAAATCTTTTTTCCTTTTTGTGGCTAACTTGCTCCATTTTTTTATACAAGGAATTCATCCATGCTGCTTTGTCTTCCCTAGCAAAAATGCCAATAATGACTCCAGCAATGGCCAAGACCTCTCATCATGCTGGTACAAAATCTGGAGAAATACAACTATTTCATGTTAAGCTTGGCACTGTCACCAGAATAGTGCTGAACTGCCCAGGTGAATCCTACAGTGAAAGACTGCATTAGTCCCCTGCAGCCCCAGGGATTGTTTTACTCCATGGGAATGTGTAAATTTCACCAGAAACCTTTTAAAAATTTTTTGCACAAAGAAGTGGATTGATCTGGATTAACTGAATTATTTCCCAAATTGAGCAACACAAACTGTTCTGTATTATGCCTGCAGGAAAAGAAGCATATTATGGCATGGGATTTGTAATACTCCTGTTGTAAGAGGCTAGGTTTAAAATAAAACCTCTGTCCCTGATGTTCTGAATACTGCCTTCTGAGCAGCTCCAGAGCAGTACTGAGGGGTCATCTGCTGTGAACACAGGGGTGGCTGAGAGCCATCCTGCCAGTGCTCACCTACCAGGAGTGTGGTCATGCCAGGGCACATCATGGGCAGACTCAACAGCTGCCCAAGCAAATTTCATTGGCCTTTGAAAATAACTCAACTGCAAGAGACTTCCTTCTCCAAGGAGAGCAGTTCAGACCTCCAAATGAAAACAAAGGAATGTGTTATCATTCACCCTGGGTTGTTTGGCATGGCTCTTTAAAGAGGTTTTCTGTGGAAAGGGCTCCAGCCAAGGATACACACACTCGTGAATGACACTGCCTGAAGTTATTATGCAAAATTTCAGCATTCAGCAAAAAGGCACAGGTATAGCACAAACTTAGCATCTTTTCATTTGCAAACTCTTTTGACTTTACCATTATTTAATAAAATTGGCTGTTTATGTGATTAAAAAATACAGACTTGAGATCTGAGATTTTTTCCTGAAATGGCTCTTCCACCATATGCATAGTACATTGCAAAACAAAACTGCTTACCAATAGAATGAAAGGAAGGAAATTGTGCAGGTGCATACTAATGCTACTGATCAATCATTTAAAAATTAGAGGAGGAACTAAGCAAACACTTCATGTTAGACAAAAACGTTGTTGTTACAAGTACAGACTTTATGTCGGGGAGAGGTTACGTTTCCTAAATCTTTACAGGATCTAAGAAGCCCAAGTATTTTTGCCTCAGGTATTTTGATTATAATTCAAATTCCTGAGCTGAATATGGCAAAAGACTGTCAAGGTACCATTTAATGAGTGATAAACATTTATTTTCTCCATAAATAATTTCTGTATTACATTTTATCTTTCATTGCAAAACACTGTGTTGAACTTCAAGTGTTGTATTTAAGGCCCACAAATAATAGAAATTCAAAACATAACACAAAACTAACTGTAGTTGTTTAAAAATATTTTCAGATCTGTCTTTCTAGTCAATTTATAGAACGACTTAGATTAAAATAACATGGATTTTTCCATAAGTCGTACAGTGTGGCTAAAGTCAAATGGAGGTTTTTTTGTACAATATGAAAAAGCTAAAAGAGGTGACACAGTGCAGAGTAGCTATACAGTGTAAAGACATAAATTTATAATTTAAAAAAAAATATATACAATACTTCAGACTGAGAGGGAAAAAGAAAGACCATCTCAGTTCATATTTTAAACCATTATTCAGTTTTTGTTAGATGTTCCTTAGGTACATGGTTGGATGGTTTTAAATTTAGAATCAGTATTTGTGTGGTTCCAAAATGCATCTTAGCTTGAATGAGAATGTCATATCTTTTTAAAAAGTAAAGTAAATGAATTTATTATTTGATTTTTGACTAGCACCCTGGGTATATACAGAGCTTTTCAAGAGATGAATTATACTGAGGAAAGAATGGAAGCAGAGCTCAACTAAGGTCACAATCTAAGAGGCATCAGCAAATGCAGTATGAGAAAATGCAAGGAAATGTAGAGTGCTTGCCTTGTCTTGCAAGACAATCCCTTTGGCAAGGAAAAGCAGAGAAGAAAGTATGCAATGCAAAGTGATTCAGAGAGAGAAAGCCCACAGTCAAACTGGAAGCATGAGAATCTTGAGGAAGCTAATGGGGAATTCAAAAGTCAATGGGGACATTGTGGACTCTGTGTCAAAGGGATGAGGGAGAATGAAGGCATCTTTTGGAGTAAAAGGTTAAATTTTTCTGTGGATGAAGTAAGGCTACTCAAAGGTTAAGCCAATTTAAATAAACCCATTTTGGTTAAACTGGAAGGGAGGGAAATATGAAGGAAGTGGGAATGTCATCTTCTAGAAAGTGGAATGTGAGGAGGAAAGAAACAATTTGTCAGTGAAAATATAAGAAACAAAATCATTAAACATGGTAATAGTCAACTGTTAAGTAACACTGTCCCCATTCAGACATAAGAGCAAGGGAAATTAAAAACGTCCCAGAAATATCCATCTGTACTATTGACACCCATATTGCACAGAGTTCTGGGGTCAAGACTGTGTGTAGGTATAGATAGAAAATGCAGCATAAGAAAGTATTCTTAAAACGCACTAAAAAATATACCTTTTTTTCTCAGAATCCTGAACTTTTGGGGTTTTTTAATGTAAAGAGAAAGTGAATTACAGTAACACAAATGCCCAATGGTCCCAGACAAACACCAGCTCAGAGTTCTACAGCCAGGGGCCATCAGCTGCTGCTCATCAATTCATGACAAATGAGGTGTGGAGGGAGGTGTTTTGCAGATTATGAAGTCTAATCTTTTTGTCATTAGCAGCCAGATAAAGATAAAAAAGGAAATTAATGCTTTTATTTAGACTCCTTCCAATACTTTCTCTCTACTGGCAAACAAAGTTGCTATTGAATGATAGAGGCTGAGCATTCCCTAGGGAGTCAGTGAATTGTCCGAGGGCTGTGTTATTCCTGCTGACACACAAACTGAGGAACTTTACACCAGCTCTACACTCCAGTCCTGTGCTCTGTAAAATACTGCTCTGAGAGCTTGTAAAATACAAGCCTGAGATCCTGAAATCTGTTTTGCATCTTTTTTTCAGAGTGTTCCTAAATTTTACAAGGTATAAAACACACCTAAAAGGTCTTGCACAAACATTCAGGCAAAAGTTCTCAAATAAAAGAGTCTGGGCCAGATCTCAGGATTTGCTCTCAGTATGGAGATACCTGTCAGAGTGTAGAGGGGTCTCTTAAGAAAGGAAACCCAGTCCTATAATCCATGGCATTGAGCATGAGATTGCATAAAATCCTGGGAATTACACAGAAGGGAATGATATCACACTAAGAGGGAACAGCTTCCTTCATCTTTTCCATCTCAGGTTTTACTGTTCTGAGATTCTCTTCTAGTCAGTCAGAACTAAAATGCACACAAATCTCCCACTGTAGTCCTTTCTCGAGGGAATGGTGCTACCGATCTAAAGTTACAGTGTACCAGGGAAAAAGCCTCCTTGACTGATATCACCACACTTGGTGTGGCAAAGGCAGGCAGGGCTGTGCACCACTAGCTGTTCCTCCCAGCAACATTTCTATTTTCATGCAGAAATGTTAGAGACCTAAACTCTTCTGAGCTCTACTTTGCAATGCAGCCAAGTCTGATGTCAACTCCATTTTAGTTATGCCACTGTTTACTAATGTATGATTTTTGTTCTACTTAAGTCAGAAATAAATATGAATCAACATGCACAGTACTAAATTTACCTTATTTTCTATTTATTTTACTGTTACATCAATGAGTTAAATATATGGTTAATTAAATATATCTTTTACTGGCAAGAATATAATCAGTCATTATGATCTTTATTTATCCTTAAATGTATTTACAGGACATCTGGCTTCTCTTCTTCAGTTTTTGTTTGTTTGGGTTTTTTCCTGTTTGTGCTAGATTAACTTTTTCTATGAGCTTTTATGTCTCCTTTCTTCAATATAATTCTCATAAAATTTAAAGCTTACATCAGCATTCAAACACCTCCCTAGTTTCCTAAAGTATGTATTATATTCTGAACATAGAGCCTTTTAAGCAATTATTTTACTTTCTTTGGTGTCTTTCCCTATAGCATCATTTCTTACTCCATTCACATTATACACTGGCACTGCCATCCCTTAACACTACCCTTTATCATGTAATTCTTTTCAAAGTACAAAAAATAACTTTCCTTTCACTGCACAAATTCCATTAACTCTACTAGGATTTATTAATGTACATCTGAGGGTGGACAACCACAGTGAACATGATTTTTGAGATTCCTTGCTACTTTCACATCTTCATGTATATCCTTTTTACTCTACATTAGGAAGTCTGATATCACCCCTAGTGAACATAATTATTAAGAAGATGTCCCATAATAAATCTGTGAAGTTGCCCTGTGGTTTTATCTTTCTCTACTTAATATGTCACATCATTCAGTGCACTATTTCAGTATAGTAATGTTTAGGGCTAGAAACAGACTATAAAACCTCATTTATGCCAATCTATCTTGCTGTTTTGCATATATTTTAATATTATATTTGCATCTAAATAAATTCACTAATTCTTCCTGAAAGAATCCTTTGTTTACATGAGTGGTGTTGATGAAAATGGAATAAATGAAGTAAGGTCTACTTCAAAGAAAGCCTCTTTTCTTTGAATAGGAAAATTAATTCTAATTGTTTAAGGATGATAATAGTATGCAGTGGTTAGAGACTAATGCAATGCACACTGTGCTGAAGAAATAAGAACCAAAAGGCAGAGG
Source organism: Sturnus vulgaris (assembly GCF_052056855.1). Taxonomy (NCBI): domain Eukaryota; kingdom Metazoa; phylum Chordata; class Aves; order Passeriformes; family Sturnidae; genus Sturnus; species Sturnus vulgaris. Next base: position 62,284,160 of record NC_142247.1, on the reverse strand, counting down.
AGAGCCTGGAAGGGGTGGGAGCAAGGGCAATGGGCAATGCAGTGGTTGAATATTCAAGTCAAGGAAACTGTGCCTGAGCTAGGAAACCAAGGGGAGAGAAGCCATGGGGAGGATTAAAATGTGGGAGAAGAGCCAAGAGAACAACAGAGAAGCTTGCACATGAGTCTTGTGGGGAAATCTGATCACTGCCACAGTTGTCATATGCTGTCCACTGCTCACAGAACAGCACCTCTGGGTGATCCTTGCCTGAGCCAAGTCTAATGGTTGCAGAGGTACTGCAGTGACAATACATCTTTGGGGATGATAAATTCAGGATGCCTCTGAAGTGACTGTGTATAAAGCAAAGAGAATTGCTGGGAAAATCATGGCAAACACAAACGTTATAAGGCTGTGGGAGCCTGTGACAAGCTGGGGAAGCTGAAGGCCCTTTCAGGGAGCTGGTGCAGGACATGGCTATCAGTGGCTGGATGGAAGGAGAGGGAAGCAAAGGGACTGTCATGGCTGAGCAGCCAATGAGACATCTCAGCATCCTTTATTCTCTGCATACAACCAATATCTAAATTTTATTTTCTCCTCATTTTGCAGAGTTCCTCTGAACTCAGGGACAACACACAGTAACATAAGGACTTACTGTTCTAACCAACCTAACTGTTGCTAAAATGTTGATTTGAGGTTAGGTTATGCTCCAAAATTGCAGAACTGTAAAGCAGGGAGGAATGAAAGAATAAAAGTTTCTTTTGTCAGCTCTCCTACTAAAATCTCAGGGAACAGCATGTCTGAAGCAGGACTGTCAGGAAGAAAATACCATGGTACTTTCTTCTAGCAGAGAGGAATCTTGTTGCTTTGCCCATATTCTCCTTGACTATGTTGCCAGTTCTGACACTGACAGTCATGTATTTCCATTCAGACTGCCTGTGCAGAACTTTCACCATCCTAGTCACTGCCAGAACTTTGTCACTGCCATCGGTATGACTCCTACTTCCCTCTCCCTTCCTTACCTGTTCTGGCTACCCCAGGCTGCCTTTGGCTGTGCCATGCTCACTCTGCAGTTATGCCTTGGAGAATTCAATCAGTTTATGAGGTTTTTTTGTGCTGATTTTATACTGATTACTCTGCATATTCATTTATCCACTCCTGACTCACATCCATCCAGCAAAGCAGCCTGTCTGAGATATCCTCCCCATCCTCCTCAGCACATCCCCAATGGAGATCCTGCCAACACTTCTGTTCCAGGCCCCCCTGGTTCCATGCACCAGTCATTGAAACCCTACACTTCCACACTCCCATTACAGGTGCACAATTACCTCCTGTTAATTTCTCCAGATGTTCTTCCTTTCCCACAGCACAAACGTGGCTGGCCCAATCACTTTCCATCCAGATCACCATAGTATTCCCTCCTCATTGCCAGCACTGTTACATATTTGTAATTCCTCCAAAGTATACCCAACATCCTAGGCTGCCAGCTGACATTCTTTCACCCCTCTGAATCCCTCTTCCTACTTCCATTGAACTACAACAAAAGTGACAACTTGAATATTGAAGTTTAAAGTTGAAATATTTTTCTCTCGTTATCATAGAACTACTATTGATACCTTATATGAATAACTCAATTTATGCTCCTGAAATAATGTTCAACAGCTTTTTATTGCAAAAGTTGTATTCCCAAACTCATAGGAAAAAACTCCCAACCTTATAGCTCTAATGCCCCCAAGAGATGTGTTTTATGGAATTTTCTTTTGTGTGTGAATATGACAACACATTTCCCATTTAAAAATCTTTATTTTAAATCATTTGGCCTGCGTTTTATTCTTTCTTTTCACATGGAAATATCACTGGAATTTTGCTGATATATCTAGAAATTCATTTCTCTCCTGTACCAAAAATGATGGATACTTTCTCTACTTCTCACTGTCTTAATGAAGCAGGTTCAAAGCAAAGTACTATTTGTAGACAACAGATGACAACAGGACATTTATCTTTTAGGTTATTCATTGAAAGGTAAGCTGTGAAAACAATTAGATTTTTAAAGTTTGTGTAAGTCAAACATTTTGTTTAGCCATAAAAATGATCAAATGTTGCATGTGACAGGCAAAAATTCAATGGCCTCCTTTCATGAAATGGGAAGGTAGATTTTTCACAAGGACATGTGAGAGCTGGATAGTAAACAAAGCTTTTGCTGCAGTCAAATTGCTTAAAGTTAATACAGTGAGGGTTAAAACTCAGCTTGTGGTTCTGACAGGAAAGAAATGTTGGCTATTACAGGCTGATTCCAGGCATGTGCCTCATGCTACTGAAAGTTTTGTATATTCCCCAACACTTAGCAGAGAGGAGAAGTGGATAGATAATGGCAACTTTGAAGTCAAAGAAACTCAGTTTCAAGAATGTAAATAAGATCCTGATAAGAGGTTTTCTACAGAATAACTTGCATCAAGAGTAAAAAAAAAATCACATTTGCCAGATATTTTTAGAATTATGGTCACTCTTACCTCCCTGTTCACACAGCTGTTGTGCTAAGGCATCCTTGAATATAACTTGGCCCCTATGAGTAGCTGTAGCCCTGTGAACATAAAAGACAACAGTAAATAATATGAACTTATTTATACATATATATGTATATCTTTATGCATGACTGATAAAATCAGAAGTTCCATTCTGCTTTCTTTCTGTGTTCTTCTTTGTAGTCTTCTAAATGTATAGAATAATTTCCAGTGATTGTTTTGTGCATAGCAAAAGAAAATTCCTAAACCTAAATGGGTTGGTCATAAAAATCACTGGTAATAAAAATCACAATGAAGGACGTGCCATATATCTTTGACATATATCTGTAGCTGCACATAGTTTCTATATTTGAGACCTCAAAAGTTTTGTCTAAAGAATAATTAATTCCCAGTAGTGACCCACAGCTAGAAGACCTGTAATGTACCACAAAATTTCACAAGTTTTGTGAAAAAAAAAAGCACAAGTCATTTTGTTTCCTCACGATCAGGTAGAAATATAATGGAATGTGATTTTTCTCTTACAGACCTCTCATGCTAACATTAATTGTTTTACCTTCTTTCCAGCTGCTCATTTAATCCCTTTTCTAAGTGCAGTACTTCACAACACCAGTTTTTTTCTCAGAGATCTCAAAACCTTTCACTATTTGCAAGTGTTGTAGTTGAAGTCTGATTTCTTTCAGCCAAAGTTTTTCCAATATCTGTCTAGACTCACACACACTCTTCATACATGATCTTTAGCCTTTCTCTAATTGATATTAATGGGATCAGTATAGGTCCATGTGAAGTGTTTGAAACAGCCTCTCAGTTCAACAGTAAGATGTTGAAATCTATGAGTGCAGTTTCTCAGCCAGCAGTGTGCCCTCTCTAATGGATCATGCCTAACTTGCTTATGAAATGTCAGAAAAGACCAGAAAGGAAGGGTATGAAAATGAAAATCAAAATAAATTGTATTTTTCTTGGCTACTAGGCCAGCTACCCTGAAAAGGAAGAATAAAAGTAACATATCTAATACTAAATTTTTCATATACAGTGGATCCTCCAGGTAAAACCCATCTTCAAACTGTCACAGTACAAATAGGAGTAAACGAAAGCTTCTCTGAGATCTACTTTGCCTTCTGTACATGTAGGAAAGCTCTATTTACACCAATGTGTGTGTCCTGAAATGCAAAACTATGCTCACCTGATGCTCCTAGGGCTTTTAGACACTCTCTTCCTCTGCCTGAGGAAGGAGAGCTGTGTTGTCTTTTTCATCTTGGACTTTCAGAGGCAGATGTACAGCTGGAGCCTTGCCTCACCTGGCAGTGACAGTATTTTGGCCACAGTCCCAAGATCACATTACCAGTGTGAGGTTTTGGTTGCACTCCCTACCATGTGCCCCATTGAAACTATTTTAGGATTTTCAGTGTTTTCTTACAAGAGCAGAACTTCATGCCATAGTTCAACATTAGCATTTCTATATCTGCTAACAAGACCAGTGACCATACTAAGTACAGAGTAAAATAAAAACAAATACACTGCTCCAGCACAAGCAAGAGAACTGAGGCTTTAAGTCCCATTTAAAAATATGAATGAAAGCATTTATTTAAGCTCTGTTGAGATGAATATGCACGAAACTATAATCACTACATACATTTCTGCAATTTACCACATAGGTGTATTCAGTCATGCAAGTCGGAATTGGACCAAACAATCTCCAAAAGCAAATATGGGCCCAGATTTCTTTAGAAGGACCAGATATTGTGGCTTCCTCTGGCAGCTGAAATGGCAGGGCATCCCACAGCCAGCTTTGTGGCCGATGCAGCACCAACAGACACATTTTGCATATGTGTTTCAGTGTGGGAATTTCATGTATTGAGCTTCCCTAGCTCAAAATACAAGAAAAAGCCACATCTAAGGCTCAGAAGGTATTTTGTACAACAGTTCTATCCCCCAAGCTGCCAGGGACTGACTGTCAGAGAGGACTCTTTGCAGACAGTGGGAAAGAAAACTTTTATTAGCAGTGCACCAGGACTTGAGGGATGCTGTTTGTGTGACAGCCCAGGATACAATTCAGAACGTACACAACAACAATGGCAACCAGAGCATTCCTTTATGAGGCAGAGAAGAGCAAACTCTTGGAACACAGACCACATGCAGAGGTGAGCTTGAGTATGTATCTGAATGCAAATAAATACCAAGTAATACCAATAATACCAAACTCTGTGCTGTTTACTGGATCTCTGCATGCGTGTGAGAAAAAGGGGATTTGGGCAGAGAGCCAGCAACCAGTTGAATGATCGGCATCTTTCTGTGTCTGTCATCCCCTGCTTGACAATGCAGACTAGGAGCCAATGACTGCTGTTCCACAGCAGGAGTGATGTGCGCCCTGGGGAAGGGGTGCAGTGCAGGAGGGGCACTGCCTGCTGCAGCGTGTGCCCACGTCAGGTTTGTCGTGCCACGGGCATCAGCGCGGACAGCGCAGCTTCAAAGGCTTGTGAAGGATGCTGCTGCTGCCACTTCACCAGTATTATCTGCTCCATTCTCTCTGCGTTTATGCTTTGTTAATGGAGCAAATGAAAACAACGCAGCACAATTATGCAGGAACTGAGCTACTTCTAGAAAGAAGTTCAAAAATATACCTTTTCTGTATTGAACTTTCTTTGTTGGTGATGTTTCTGCCTCCACAGAATAGGATCACGAATTTGGATTCTTTTTTTATAAAGACGTGTAACATATCCAAACTCATTTCAATTCCTATATTCACACTCCAGTCTAAAAACTACATAATATTATGATAATCATTACAAAAATAATACTGGCAATGCCTGAAAGAGACTCTACTAAAGAAAGAAAATTGTTCAACTATTAACTCTGGGGTTTTGCTTTTGTGACATAGATATCTATCCAGTAACTGAACGTTGTACTTTTTTGAAAAGTTCTATGCTGTCTTAAATGTAGTTAAGTATTGCTTAGAGGAAGGGCGTTTACTAACTACTCTTTGATGTTACTCCATACCAGTCTATAGTTCCACTCTGACTAAATTGTCTGCTATTTATTCCCAGCTAAAGGGCAAGAGACTAATCAGATCTAATGTGTCAGTCAGCCAAAAGGCAAGATGCATGTTCCATATGTCCCCAGAGATAATTCCAAGTAGGAATTCATCTTTCCAAAGGGATGAGAAATAAAAGAAAAATGGGAGAGAACAGGAACATCCTGACATGATAAGTGAGAGCTTTGAAAGAAAAACAACTTCGAGGTAATAAGGTTCCTTTTTATATTAACCTCACTCTTCCATTAGCCTAGATGCATTTGTGTGCTTGGGGCTATGCAAGAGGGGATGAACTGCTTACAGAGGAATAAAGAGGTCTGAACACAAAAAGGCTACATCAGGGGCTAAGGCTCACTGGCAGTTCAAGGCATTGCTAACCCCATACTTCAATTACATCAATTTAAAAAAGAATTTTCCTTCATAGACGACAACTATTTGAGTTGAAATCAGATGCTAATCAGATGCTTATTTCAACTGATGAGATCAGTTGAAATAAGGACTTCCAGATTATCTGTCACTGAAAATAAAAGAAAAGACAAAGACTTTCTGATTCTCTACTTAAACTATTTATAATCCATGTCACCTGTGAAATGGGGCTTGAAGTGCCACCCTGCCCAAGTGCCAACAAGCTGAAAAACACTTTTCAAGTGCAGTATTGCCAGCTCCTCTGAACACAGCCTCAGTAGTATCAATTTGTCTCCTGTGTGATGACACAAGTCATTCCAGGTGATGTGGGAGGAACAAACCCAGAGACACTTCCACACCACAGAGAGCTCTCCCTCCTGCTGCTGTTGGTTGGAGGCAGCAGGCTGATCTGTGCACCCAAGAGCAGAGTGCCTGGCCTGGCCCTTCCCCTGGAGCTCTCACATGCTCTGGGGTTCACAGGCTTGGTGCTCGTTCTGCCCTTACACAGATGCTCAGCACCTTTCCCTGGTGAGGGAAGGCACTGGGACAAATTCATCTGAGAGGGGGCTTCAAAAAGGCTCAGGTGCCCTACAATAAAATACCTCATCTCATGAGGCACCAAAAAGGGTTTTCTACAGTATCAAAGCAGGCTATTTCTTACCTGCACTAGCAGAGTTTAACCTTGTGCCAGCTTCTAGTGGTTAGTGGCTGCTTCTACTCAAGGAAATTCAGGGTGACATCCCCAACACTGGCTCCAGGAAAATCGGTGAGTGACTAAATGAAACTGAAATTGGTCTTCCCCAACCTCACAGTGGTGTCCCCCCAAAATCAGGTCTGATGCTAGCAGAGACTGTGTTGCCTCCCCACCACTGCAGCTGATGCTGGGCAAGTTATGAGCCTGGGCTGGAGTAGAAAATAATTCATACCCAGTGATTGCTGCTGGAATTTTGTGTTGGAGTATCTCATAGTTTATGGATTGCTAACATGCTCTTGTTAACAGGTTGCATTTTAAAGAGAGTTGATCTCTTTAAAAACCAAGAGATTTTGGCTCAGGAGAGCACAGGTAGGAGGCTACGTGGGACTGACCCTTGTGTGCTGCCTCTGCTGCCTGGCTCTGCCAGCTCCATCTGTGGAAAGGACACACAGCCACACTGCCCAGAGGTGGGTAGCTGCCCTCCTTATGCAAATAAATGGGTTGATTTTTAATGCATTTTTAAATTTGCATGATCTTCTCTGTAGGATTGCCTTGTTTAACCCACTGTCTTTTAAAAATAGATTCTTCTCCAATACTGCCTGATTAAGGGATCTCTGAATAAAATAACTTGAAAGCACAATGGAGAAGAGGCCTTCTGGAACATGGGGCTGTGTTGTGCACAGCCTTTAATGGTGGGAGTGTGAACCATTTTCTTCCAGTGCCCTGCAAAGGTGGTTTGTTGACCATTTACTGTGTGTGGCAGGAGGTGAGGTCAGCCTGGGGTGCATTTTGGATTGTGTTTCCTACCAGGGCTGAAACCTTCAGTGACAATTTATTCAAGAGCAGTCAGCCCAACATGTTAAACCTGACTGGGAGATGGTGCTGGTTCTGGTGCTGGGGCCAGCAGGGAAAATGCACAGAGCACTCGTGGCTGCTGATCCAGAAGGCATTTGGATGGGAGACTTCCATCTACTGATTAAATGTCTCCAAGTTGTTATTTCAGTTTTCACTTGACATGCAAGTGCAGTCTAATTAAAGCAGCAGAAATGAGATCTGTGTGTTCTGAAATACACATTTTGACTCTGCTTTTCTCTCCCTGTCCCCAATGGTTTCCTCACTGAGATGTTATAGAGAAAGTCATCTGTCCTGACCATATTCAGCTGAAATTGTCACAGAAATTTGGCAAGTAAGATGCAATTACTTATGTAGACATTTGTTCAGGAGGCTGGAATTAGCACACTTGCTCTAAAAACCTCAATCAGAGGTGAAAATTCTTCAGGGAGAAAGGACTAAAATGGCCAGCAAAAGCCAGGATGTATGCTAGAGGGCAAAGAACAATCATTTTATTTGGGGCAACTGTCCTGACCTGAAGTTTGTGGTTCACATGAATAAACTATGCTTATTACTTACTTCATGGGTGAGGCTTCACACAGGGTAAATGAAAGAGGAACAAGTGCCACCTGGCTTTGCCTTTTGTCTCAGAATTTATCTCTGGGGACTCCACATGTGGGGAAAAGGACTCAAACTAAAGGTTGATTAAAGACTGATTTAATAAACACTTAAGGACTTTCTTTGAACAAGATTTGAATAAAACAAACATTCTCAAATAGAAAATAAATGAGAAGGGCCTACATAAATTTTGTTCCAGTACCTGAAGGGAATGATGGAGAGGACATTTGGTGACAGGACAAGAGGGAATGACTTCAGACTGAAAGGGGGCTGGTTTATAGATATTAAGAAAAAAAATCTTTACTGTGAGAGTGGTGAGGCACTAGAACAGGCAGGCCATTCTGATTCTATTCTAGATTCTATAATTATGATCCATATTACATGAGATGGATCTAAGACTACAGCACTGGAAACGGAGGGGTGCACAGACTCCTCCAGCCCCTACACGTTACAATTTATAAGAACCTTTTTTTGTTGTCCTAAAGAACACCAAACTTTTGTTTGGCTGCAAGGTGCATGTACAAAAAAGATGGATACAACATAACAAGGTATATACCTTATAAAAGAGGTAAAAAGTAAGACTTACCATTTTAAAATTAGTTTCATTTTCCCTTCTGTCTCAAAGAATAAAAAAGATGTGGGTTTTAAAAAATTCTGTCTAGTTTTATGTGACTAGAATGATTAGAGCTTCTTGCTAACTGAAAGCAGATTAGGACAATACTTTCTTCTCAGCTACAGGAAATCCAGCATTTTCATTAGTATTTTGCATTGTGTGATTATAAAGGAAAGCAAATTCTATTTTTTCTATACTTGGAATAAAGGGTTATTGCAGTGGCATCTGCCAAGCAGAGAGCTCATATAAATAATAGAACAAGCATCCATTGTCTCTTACTGACACAGTGCCAACAACTAGGCCCCTGTTTTCCACCTTTTTCAGTCTTTGGGAGAAGACTCTGTCCTTGTTTCAGGTTTTGCAATCTATTGTACTTGATTATTTAGCAAAACATCGATTGGATGAATTTTAGGTTTTTAATGCACTGAATATTTATAACTATTTGAAATCTATATTAAACCCTAAGCTAACAAATACATTACTTTTTTTTGGTATTAAAAAATACTGCTTTTCCTAAATTTTTCTTATGTAATCTTCTAAAGATTATATTCAATGAAGATATTATTCAATCACCTAAATCATCCTTCAATAACAACAAAACCTTTGTCTTTTCCAGTATGAAAAGAAGAAATGTTGCAGCTACCGTGGAATTTAAAATTCCTGAAATCTCTAAATTAAAACAGAGGTATTAAGTAAATGGACTTGCAGTCAATGTATGCTTCTACAATGACCCTTTTCTAAACTAAATGTACTAATTATGTTTGGCAGTGCTGATCAACTGGGGGAGCTCAGCAGAGGCCACCAAGATGATCTGGGCTGGAGCACATACCCTGTGAGGAGAAACTGATAGGGCAGAAGAGATAATTTTGGGGGATCATGGCAGCAGCCACCAAAGGAACTTTTGCAGTTCCCCTCCATCATGGCTATATTGTAAAACTAGACTGGATTAAAGTCCTGAGCAACCTCCTTTGAGCAGGATTTTAGACTAAAGACCTCCTGAGATCCCTTCCAGTCTCCATTTAACTGCAGAACCATCATTCTAAAGTTTTGCATATCTGGTAAAAGCAAAGAAATGAAAGCAAGGATTGCATCTAATCAAATTATTCATCACTTGAGGACTGATTTTCACAGAATAAAAGAATTAACCAGTTCGTTATGTTTAACACTTTGTATAAATAACTGTGATACTGATTCTCCCTAATCATGAGTTTACAGCTGGGTATCTCAGAGTATCCAACCAGAAGTGCCAAAGGTTTTACATGACCCCAGAAAACCAGGAGTTTAAAGGTAGTTGACGCTCTGGGGTTTTCTATGTGATAAATTTTTAAAGGAAATCTCATAATAAATAACATACTCAGCTAACATGGTGAAAACTTAATTTGAATTTAAAATTAAAAAGAAAAATCTGAAACAGCATATGAGATGCTGCGATGAAAACAACATTAGTTTTAGAAGATCCTAAATAATAAGAAAAAGGATGATTTTAATGCCACATTTTCAGTTCACTGCTCTCATGCCATCTGTACTCACTACTCATTTCCTAGTAAAGGTTTCTCAAGTCTGCTCTATCCTGATTTAGCTGCCCACTGCTCCCACAGGATGTTGTCACTAGCTATGGATGAGCTGGACCACATAAAAATCCAGAACCCTATCCCCTGTATTTGTTTTACAACCTCCACAAAGAAATCTTCAATGGCCAAATTAATTCTCTTTCTTAAAAACAACTAATTTCAATATTAACTACAGATATGTAACTGGTGTCTCCACAATGTGCAAGTCAGCTTGCAAGGGAAGGATAAAACCTGCCTCTCTAGTCTAATCCTAGAAAATAATATATCAAAAATCAAATTTTCCACGGATCGCACCCCATGGCACATCGGGCAGGTTTCCCTTCCTAAAGTTTCACCAAATTCTGGAATATTACACTCCTTGCCAAATGTTTCTTTGCACTCTTCTCACCAACCTAAATGTTTTTAGAGGACTGAAAAACAAATAAAACATGGTAATCTTTCACAGACTGATCAAAATCAAACTAAGAGAGAACCTGATACAATTGTTAGTGAAGAATTGTTGCTCTTGCTGTGAATATGGTGAACCTCTGGAAAAAAAAATGCAGGGTCACTAATCATACAAAGGACAGTTATTTCTCCTGCATGGTTTTTAATTTTCATCCAGATTTATGAGTTGGAAGAAAGCATATATCCCTGAAGACCATACTAGCTTACAAATAGAAATAGGCAGGTGAAATATTGCCTTAGGAGAATAATTAATTCCATCAGCCACTGAAAAGAAAGAAAAATCTGTGAAGTTATCACAGCAGTCCAGACAAAAGAAGCAGGTGGAAAGGCATCATGTACACAGCATAAACTGGAGAGATGATGGTGTGGAGCCCTGGCAGGAGCTGGTTGTACTAGAGAGGGGTAGGAGGTTATTGGGGACCTTAGAGGATTGAGGTGTAATGTGAGGGCCCATGGAAGTGCTGTGGTGTGGGTGCTATTGGGGTTTACTGCCCAAAGATGTAGGAAACTTGGATTCATGGATTCTACTGCTTACAGTACAGTTTAGTCTTTCTCCAACATGGCCTTTTTTCAAAGACGCTCACTAGAGAGCTGTTTCAGGGTTGGGATTAAGAGACAATCAGACACATGGATGCCTAAATCACATCCAGCCTTTCCCATCCCAACCTGAGAGATCAAATTTAAAAGAAAAAAATCTGTTCTCTTGTTCCTTCCACAACAAGTCCTGTCCTCCAGCCCTGCTTTCCAACTTTTAGCAGCTCTTTGGGCTGAGCAAAGCCCCTGAGCTCCCCTTGCAGGGTGTTAGCAATGCCTCAGCATCCCTTGGTGAGGAAGGGAGCTCTGTGAGCCACAGCTGGGGTCAGGACCCACCTGGCCTGCCCAGAGACTCACCTTCACACCCCAGAGAGGATCATAAGAAAATCCCGTCTGGAAAGGACCTTGTGGGGTCTCCAAAGCAATCTCCTGCTCAAAGCAGTGTCATCTGCACTAATAAACACAAACAGCTCTGCTATACCTTCTACCACATTGACTAACAGCACACCAAGGCTCACAGTTCTGGTATTTGTGAATGCTTTTGCATAATAAAATAATTACAGGATTATCAAAATTACGTTAAACAAAATCTGAACTTCACCTTGAATTGGTCAGTCACTTGACACAGGCATAAATACACTGAATTTACAATTCATTTGGACAGCAGCCTCCCATTTAATATACTGTTCCAACAATAATGAGATTGAATCCGTTTCTCACTAGGAAACAATCCATGATTTGTCTTACTCAGAAACAAATTACCTGCTAAGCTACATTGCTATATCTCCTTTAGATACGGTGTGGATAATAATTCTTTAATCCCATTATTAAAAAAGACATCAAAGTCTAAAACCTTTCTCTTAGAGTAAAGTAATAATGAAGAGATTTATAATCCTAACCTCGAAAGAAACCTGAGTAACAGAGAATCTAAGCCACAATCTAAGTACTTCCAGGATAGATGGTTGCTCTTGCTTTTTTATTACTGACTAATTTTCCAGAGCATAGATTTGTTTTCAGAAGTCTCTGGCAGAATGAGCACAACACTAGAATGAATCTTTGTAGGAAAATATCCTGAAAATATCCCCTGAGATTCTTTAGCACTAACACTGGCTTCCCTATGTCCCTGGTGAACAAAAAAATGGTGATACTGGGTGAAACGCAAGCAGACTTCAACTCTTCATTTATTTGCTAATGACAGTTTCCTATCAAAATTAATACATTGGGAATTCAGTTCAGTAAAGTTGACAGGAAGGTGAACTTTTCAAATACACACAAATAATTATTGCTTTTTTTACATGTAATATTGCTTGGGAGCTCAAATTCCCCTGTCTGGAATCCCAAATTCCAAGTACTACAGATGAAGGCATTCATCGGAGACTTGCACATCTGCTGCTGTACACAACAGAGTGGTGCTGGAAATTAGAGAAATTCATCTGTAATTTGTGTAGCTAAGAAGTTTATGGTTGATTAATAAAACATCAAACTCAAGCTAACACTTAACGATAAAAGAGGATCTCTTCTCATAACTGTTATTCTAATGGGGTTTTCAGAGTCATACAGTTTTTAAGATTTTGTGAAAATACTGCATCAAGTAAACAAAAACAAAAAATATGAGTTTGTTCTTGCAAATCTCTCCTTTTAAACTGAGGAATTTTGGGTAGTAGGTCCACTGTTGCATTAGTCCTCTACCCTTATGGAAGGGACAATTCCCATGAGCTGCCTGGGATAAATTCACAAGTGTCAGGGTAAGTTGAAGAGGTTTTCTAAAACCTTGGTTTTCTGAGGACTCTCTTTGTCAAAAATATCCAAAGTATTGGCTCCAGACAGAGCCTTCTGGAATGGGAAGCAGTGGCATCCTATATGTGATAAATCTTCCCAGTGCAATCCAAGTAAAACTGACCAGATTAAGGATGAATTCCTAACAGGTTTCATGAAAAGTTACATAAAGGTACTACAAGTGTATTAACAATTTCCTGTTTTGAATGATCATCAGGCATCTGCTGATCTCTGGAAAAAAAAATCCCATGTCTGCACAGAGAATGGCTGAAATCTTGAAAAACTACAATGAAAACAATATATCATAAGCTAAAGGGACTTTGTTGCTATGAATGGGATGGATGTGGCAGTGAGTCAAAAGAATTGAAGCAAGACCCATCAGAGGGAAGTCACAAATAGCAGTAAACTGCTAGCTGGTAAAGGTGTGTGGATGACAGGGATACAAATATAAATTTAGAAGAAAATAAGACATATCCGAGAACAGCATCTAAAACAATGCTGCAGAAATAGCAACACTAACTATGCTGTACCACTTGTTTGGCACATGCTAAGAAAACAGGCAGACTTCATCCACTGGCAAAGATAACTCTATGTTATTCCTGTATAAAGACTGTTAAAAACAGTACATTGCAAACAACAAATAAAATGTTTTAAAATAAAGCTGGTGATGTGTGGCTTTTAGCTTCCAGGTGCATCCATGCCTGAGGATCCCTCAATCAGACAGCTCACAGTAAGTTTGGATTCCTTGTATGATATTGCTGCCCTTTTTTTAAAAAAAACATGTTTTGAAAAAATTGTTAATTTTATTGACCTGAGGCCAATCCTTTGCATTTAAACTAAAGATTTGGGTTTACATATTAATAATACTCAATGGAGACATGTTCACATGTACCTTTTAGCTTGAGAATTTCAAATGGTCTATTTATTTCTATCTCTCAATATGTATTCCACTTGAACATTGTTCTGGCTGTATTATTGACTTCATAATTCCTAAACTAAGAGATACAGAAAACATTATAAATATATTAGATACTTTTAGTAAACGAGAACACCAGCCTTTTCTGAGTTTCCATTCACAAATCTTTTGATCTGTGCTTACCACAAAAATTTAAATGTTGTCTTGCTGCAGGGAAATACCTTCCTTTTTTGCAGCTGTCAGTAGAGTTGTGGAAAGCTGTTCTTCAATACTTCTTATGCTGGTACTTGGTCTTTTGAGGAGTTTACAATAGGAACATGCTAAAGAATTTTGACCTGTTGATTTCAGGAAGCAAGAATGAAACTGCTTTTTTTTCCAGGCTATTTAATATGCTTCATTATGCACACAAAATACATTAAATTTCAGAAAATCTTTGCTTTTCATATGCTAAGATTTGTCCTGTTGAGTGGGATTTTAAATGAACCACACCTACATTTCTTAATAGTCTAAAATACTACGCGTGGTTTGAAAAAACATTTATACCAATTAACACTTCTGAAACTTGTATAAAAATGAGAAAATGCCATTTGAATTTTTTGGGAACATACTTTAAAAAGATCCTCTTTAAAGCTTTGCATTCCTGAACTCGGGAATCCGTGTCTGCATTCCTGGTGTCATTTATGCTGAATGATGCTGCTTCATGACAAGTATGGGTTTATTTGGTACTGGTTTAACTCATTGTATTTTCCTGTGCCCCTCCACACAGCAGGAGTGTGGACACAGTCATTCCACACCTGAAGCAAGGAGAAGTGATTTCTAAGCCACAGAAAGCTCATCACTTGCAGCAACACTGGTACCATCTTCCTCTTGGTCTCCCAACTCCATCCCCTCCTGGCTGAGGAGGAGTTTGCTAAAACACGTGCTCAGCTGGAGCTTCTTGCCAAGCCTGAGTTTCCTCAAATTCTTCTCCATTTGTATATAATAATCCTTCCCAATATGGTCCTCTAAATTCAGACATCCAAGATAATAATATTAAAGACACCTAAGTTGTTGTCAACTTTCACTGAAATGGACCTAGAAGTTCAGAAATAATTAATGCAGGGAGAAAGAGGGATGGACAAGCAGCATTTTCACTCCAGAAATACATCCTATGCTACATTAAATTCAATTTCCCTGTGTGTTTTGTCTTTCTTTTTTTAACTGACACAGGCACCTTTAATGCTGATGACAGAAAATTTTAATATCAGTGACTGTTTGGAAACTGGACAGTTGCTCAGGAAATGGATCTGGACTGTGTCACCATGTACAGCAGTTACTCATTTTAGAACAGCACCCTCCTAACCAAAGGACACACAACATAATGAAGAAAAATTACCCCGGTCACCGTTATTTCAGAAGTACTAGTAAATGAAATGAGCTTGCAGTTAATTCTTGCACCATTAACCTCTGATCCCAAACGAGCTCTGTGGTCTTGAGCACATTAATGACATTAAGTAGGTACATGACAGCTCTGTGCTGAGCACCCTTTTGCCCAGCCTAAGGATGCCATAGCTAACAAGATATCCATTTCCTTTGCAAAACTCAGCAGAAGGAGCTCCAAACTATCTGCTGCAGTTTGGGCACGGCTGCCAGCAGAGGTGGGAGAGATGCCCCACGGGCTGGAGGGAAGACCTGGAAATCTTTGGACTACAACCTCCTGAGACCTCAGAGCCCACACACCTTCCCAAAACTCAACATCACCCAGCACAACAATGGGAGGGGAGGCTGCTCCATGTCAGGTGACAGGATGAAGGATTTTTGGAAGATTTGGGTAAAACACTAATGAGAATTTCTAACTTTCACATATAGATACCTTTTGTTATAGAACAGTATCTAAGTTTTGTTTACAAACTGAGTAGAATTATCCACTGCATGTGTCCTGCTCCAACTTGTTTTTAAGTGAAAATTTAAAAAATCCCAACAATCTCTTCCAGCTTTGTGTAATAAACTTCATCATATATTTAAATTGATTTTTTTCTCTTGTTCTAACAAGTGTTAGAAAATATTAATGAAAGGGCACACAGGATATGGCATGAAAGCTGGGGCAAAGAGACCCTGAAGTCTGATTTCTCCCCTTCTCCAGAGATGTCCTATTTGTTTTACTGTCCTTGGTTTCCACTGAGAACAAATGTTTAAAATACTGAACAAAAATAATTCCTTCATTTTCACAAAACATTTTTTCTAGTTTTGATTTACGTGTAAACATTAGTATTCTCCCATGAATGTAATTCCTTCCAGCCATTTAAAATACATGATGACTATTTTGTTAACTCCAAGAAGTGTCAAAGAGAACATGTCCTGCTTCTTGCAGTGAAGCGATGAGAAAACTTCTAGCAAATGACAGCCCTAGTTCCTGCATAATTAACACTTCCAATAAACTGCATCCTAAGCACAGAGACTTAAATCTTCTTGCTTCAAAATTGCCATTATATGTGAATGATACTGTCAAGAGTTCATATACACTTGGAGCAATAGTGAGGTGGAAGTGCATTTCAAGTCAGTGCCAATCCTAAATTTAGGTTTTGTAAGAATATTTTTTTACAAAAGCCAAAGGGAAAAGAAATATTTACATAAAATTTATAGAAAGTAAACAGATACTAGTTAAATATTCTGACAGGTTTTTCAATGCTGTGGATTTTAATGTACTGATTCAAGAAAAATTTAAAGAGTTAAGAAAAGAAAGACTAAAATAGAAGTTTATTTCTATTTCTGCTTAGGAGTAAAAATAACAGTTAGAAATACTACAAAATATTGGATTTTTCAAGTGTAATTTATATAGTTAACTATTGTATTCATTGCAGAGAATAGGCAAGACTTGTCTTTAAATTTATAGATTCCCTTAAGAATAGTTTTAAGTATATTCATGTAAATATATTCCTTTTTGGCTTGTGGTAAAAATAATGATAGCATTTTCACCCAAATATATAAAACCAGAAATGTTATTCACTTGACAAACTGCAGTGTATTGCTATCTATTATTCTCATAGAGAACATAAGGGCATATAGAGAGGGTCTGAAATGCAATCAGAAGAGGTATTGTAAAGCATATTTTTGACACCATCTAGCCCAGCCTACACTTAAATGAGAGATTGGTGCCTCTTATGAATTAAACATAATTCTTGATTTATGTTCTGTTACCCTTGTATCAAAACCCATAGTTCCAGAGCAATGTCACTGTGAATTCATTTAATGATATTGATGATACACCTAATGCAGAGAATACAAAGTAACAAGCAGTGCAGAGTATGGCTTTATAAATCACTCCTACAGAGCATTAGGCAATAAATAACAAGCCATTAATTCACTCTAAATTATGCTAAAACATGAAAACCACTTGTGCAGCAAATTATAAATACCTGCCATTTCTAGTAAAAATATGAAACTTCTGACCAAGAAATTTTATCAAATCACGACATACATATCAGACTTCAAATTAAGCGGGTTTGGATTAGACCTCCTTTCTTTAAAACAAGGCACAGATGGCAAAAACAAGATAGCAGTTAAGTCATTCTCAAGGCAGCCCAAGCCCCCAGTGTCTCAAGCTGCTTCCAGCACCTGCATTTCATCCGTGAGATTCTCAATCCCTTGAGATCCCCGTGCTCCTGCACAGGCAGCCCTCCCAACAAATACCAGGGCTGCTGCATCTCTTCAGATAAATATGAAGCCCCAGGTCCAGAGAGTGCCTGCACTGTGAGCTACCAGCACCATATGACATGGGAAGCTCTCATGTCCTGTGTGTACACCAGTACCCAACCCACACAACACCATCCTGTGCCTGGGACTTAAAACAGCATCATCTGGTCTAACTGAGGTTAGGAAACATTTTCCTTGAGAAAACTGGAAATGGAGGGCAATGAATGATTAATTTACACATCACCTGATGCTGAAGATTGTTAAGAGTTGTTATAGTTGAGAGTCTTTGGCAGAGAAACCAGATAATTTGTTCCTTATGGTCTACTTTGTAGTATTTGAAGAAATTATATTTCAAGTGTTGGCTTTTCTGCAATTCCTCAGCATGAGTTGAGTATCTTTTTGTCTGTGTCTAAGAAATGGTAAAACAACCTCCAATTATACGTATTGGTTGAAAGTTTTTGAATCCTTTAGAGACCCAAATTCATAAGGTACAATTCATGAGGTAACAAGTGTAGAGCTGGATTATGATCCTCTTGTCATGAGCAATGTCATGAATGCAACAACCATAAAAATAGCAGTTTGACTCCCTGGGAATCATCTCTCTCTCTCCTTGCTGGATCTGCTAAGGGCTACAAGGGACATGATGAGAGAAAAGTAATTGTAAAAAGTAATTCTAAAAAGAGTAAGACTGTAAACCTAAGAAAGCTGGTTAATGGACCATGCACTGACCATGCTGACAGAAGCCCAATCTTTCACGATATTTAGCCTGGTTAGTCAAAAAACAGGGAAAAAACCAATCTGACAATTTGTATGCTACTGAATTTAGGGTGGCTGTTTTATTCCTCCATTAATCTATTAACAAAACGGACAAATTCTCCTATTAAAAATGACAGTGAGAAAGCTGAAGGCTGAGGCTGAGTGCAGGAGATGGACACTGTCCCCATTTAATATAA
Source organism: Sturnus vulgaris (assembly GCF_052056855.1). Lineage (NCBI taxonomy): Eukaryota > Metazoa > Chordata > Aves > Passeriformes > Sturnidae > Sturnus > Sturnus vulgaris. The sequence goes on along the minus strand of NC_142247.1, from coordinate 62,265,604 downwards.
ATGAAGATAAAACCTTTTCATGACCAGTTTTCACCTTAGTTACCCAATAGTGCTTAAGTAAAATAAACAAAATCGCTTGAATTATTATGACAATGTGAAGCCTTGGTTTGGGCTTCCCCAAACTCCTCTGTCTCTGCTCCTCTTCCCAGTAAACTGTAATCTCCTAACCTGACATTTGGATAGTGTAAATTTGAGGATTGCCACAGGCACAGACATGCCACTAAAACTAAACAAAACAGCTCTGTATGAATAAAAAAGTTACCTCTCAAGGGTTTTTACTCTTCCCAAATTTCTGTAGGCAAGGTGCTGACTTTCTGCATGAAGTCTTCCCAGGCTGGCTTAGCCTGAACACCTGTGAGCTTTGCTGTCTCACCAAAAGCTCGCTGCTCTTTTCTATTTCCCAGACTGTATTTTTGTGTCCCCATCCATTTCTGTATTTCCCAAAATATTCTTAACAACATGCCAGTGAGAAACAGAGTAAACAGCTCTTTCTAACTATCTCATCTGGAATTATATCTCCCATTTTAACTTTTCCTTTGAAAATAAACCACTTAGTCTAACATTGTTTTAACGGCATTTTTAGAATAAAAATGTAATTATACTCTGCATGTATGAACCTCAACGCTAAAATTTAGCTTCATCTATCTATAACTGTGCATCAGTTGCTGGGAGACCAAAGATTGTGCTACTCACTGTCTTTCTCTTGCTTTGTATTTCAACAGCCCCCAACATCCCTTTGCATACTAACAGCTGCACAGTACTTTTGCTCTTTAATTTGTTTCAGTGATTGTGTGAGCAGATTGAGGTCACTATAATGCCCTCAAAACTCCTAGTGGCAAACCACTTGTGTTATGGACATTAAATCTGAGATGCCCACAGCCCAGACTTTTCTACATAAAAATATACTGACTGACCCAGTTATCCAGCTTTGGCCTAGGTTATTCTATTAAAAAAAAAATGTTCCAAAGAAACACATCAGCAGAAACATATATTGCCAACATCAGACACAGGCAAAGCATCAGGATACCAGTCTGTAGAGACCAGGGTCAACTGTAAAATTCATCAAAATAAAGATCTAAAGTATAAATGCAGACTTTCTATAAGGACAATGACAGCCCAAGCCATGACTGGTTTTCTAGCTACCAGCTCAGCTATATTTCCTAATTCTCAAAAAACCCTGAAATTAAGTACTGCCAGCAGTAGAAGTTACACTTCTCATGTTTTGCCTTAGTAATAACTAAGCAACTAGTAATAACTAGTAATAACAGCCATAACTCTGTAGCTGAAGACAGCTATTCTTAATTTGAAATTATTTTGCTAGAATTACTGCTGATTTAACTTTGCCCATGCAGCCTCTCTGGATCCATGACTCCACATCCATGCAGCAGGCAGTCAGCTTTCTGGGGGTGCATTGTCTGGGTGTGCTGCCCAGCCCTGGCTGGAAGTGCTCTGGTCTTTGGCAAGTGCTCACTGACAGTGAATCTGCAGGAATGCACAGACATGAAAGGTATTATTACATTGCTATTTGTTATGCTAATTTTTTTAAGGGCCTGTCGGCATTTCATTATAAACCATATTTTCAAGGAGCTCATAAATCAACCATGAAATGTATTCTGTGCTCACACTTTCACAGACTGAATATGACCCAAAGACTTGATTTTGCCAATTTAAAGAAAAAAAAAGAAAGAAAGAAAGAAAGAAAGAAAGAAAGAAAGAAAGAAAGAAAGAAAGAAAGAAAGAAAGAAAGAGGGTTTATTAAAATTCTATATATTAATTTTTCAAACTTAACTTGAAAAGTTAAATATACTATTAAAGCACTGCTCAACAGAGCACTGCAAAGCTTCCAGCACTTGCAAACACTGAGCTTCACTTATTCTGTAATTTTGTTACTGTCTGACAGCCTAATTAAACTCATGAAAACTTAATAAACTTGGCTAATATTTTTTGGCTGAGGTTTGTATCCCTCCCTTTCTCTCTGTCACTGGCTGTTCAGTGCTCCTGAACCTTCCACTTTCACACAAAAGGCTCCACACAGCTGAGGGCCCCAAGATGTGCTACAGCCTTTGGGGATCCCAGGCATGCAGAGCTCCAGGATGGGCTCTCAGGTCAATGAACTGCTCTGTCCTGGCTTTGGCACTCCCTGGTAGCTCCAGCTGGGAATTCACATTGCGAGTCACGTTCTGCAACAGAAAATCCCTGCTGCCAAAAGAGACAAAATCCCAGCCTTGAAATCCAGCATGACTACCTGAGAGATAGATTGGCAACAAGAGCAGTGAGTTGCAGATTAATTACCATTACCAAATTAAACTACTGCAACTAAACTGCCTTTACTGACCACTGTAGCAGCCATCCAGTAGTCATCTATATCACATTGCACAACATCAGTCAGCCTCAGAAGTCCTTGCTTATTATTTTTTAAATTTATTTTTTATTTCTTCTCCGAGTCCACAGGGCTGGTAGCCAGAAGTATTCCAGAGCTCTGAATGGAGTCACAACCAGCAAACCTAGCTACTAGTTAGATCCTTGGTGGGTTACAAATGAACAACAGAAATATCCTTACAAATACAAGTAAACATTCCTGACATATCCTAAACACTAGCAAGAGTGAGATCTATTTTATTTTTATTTTGTTCAGCAAACACATACTAAAAATTTTCAACTGCAGATTGTCCTCCTGTGAGATGCTTTGTTTTTGTATCACAGCAAAGCATTAAAAGATCAATCCTTAAAAGCTTAACAACAGAAAAGGCCGAGTGCAATCTACATACACTGAAACTAATTACTTTTATGACAATCTACTTATCCATCACATCAGTCTGGCAACCTAATACATGAATTCCCAGAGTCTTAGTGTCTACAGGTTGTGCCATATGGCAATGCAAAGTTAGATTTAGATGTGATTTCAGGATCACAACGGTTATGTCTTTAAAGGCACAAACAAGTGTACTAATACATGAGGAATTAAATAATTTTTAGAAATTTAACATTAAATAATTTGCACTTTTCTGAAGTGTGGCTCATGGAGACCACAGGGCTCTGCCAAGATTATGAAATTTTTCAGTATTGATGGGTATGTTGCTGCCAAAGGAGCTAAGAACGAACCTCATAAAAAGGAGAAAACACTTGACATTGATGTTCATGGATATTGGGGAGGGGTTGAAAAAAACACAAAAAGAAAATTAACTGTTATGTTAGAGAAAATGCCAACAAGGAGAAATATTTGTGAAATATTACTCATCAATCAGCACGGACAATGGCTCACAGTGATAAACTAGTGGTTTCTAGTCAAGGGACACCTCAGGTGGCTTTGAAAGAGAAAGGAGGATTGAAACACCATGTCCTCCCCTTCCCATGCAATCCAAGATGCAGATCTCTTCTGCTGGAAGAGTCAGGAGCCACCACAGTGCAGTTGTTGCCTCCAGTCCAGATGGGCAGAGACCTCCCAGCAGTTCCAGTCACAGCCAGGTGAAGCAGGACAGAGATGTGAGCTACAGACATCAGCTGACCGTGCAAGAAGCAACTCAGACACAGGGTTGTCTTTTCCAGCCCTTCCCCTGCCTGACTCCGAGACTCTTGATGCTGAGAACAATCAGAAAAAAAAAGTTCCCTAAGAAGCTAAAAGCTCCACAGAATAAAAAACCCAGGGCTCAAAGCCACTGGGAGACACCATTCTTAAGAAATGACATTTCATCACGTTAAGTAACAGCAGAGCTCCGGCCTTTTGGAATGTTTTTTGAAACAAAAAAGACAACAACTTGCACATAAATAATTAGAATGATGACCTGGCTGCCCATACTATTTAAAACACAAAGTTCAGGCTAAGAACACTGGTGAGCCACAAAACAGTGCCAGCTCCAAGAGCAAAGGAACCGTAGCTCCAAAGCTGGACACTTCACCCGAAGGAAAGGTCAGCTCTCCCTGGCAAGCAGGGAAATATCTGAACAGATTTCATGGCTTCTGGCAAGGTAAAGTGTCACAGCTGAAATGTCTGCCCTTGCAGAAATCACAGTTGAAATTTTACATGACTTTCAGCATGATTCAAGTGCCTTAGGGGGATCTGGTGGTATGTAGGGCACATGAGCCTGGGAGAGCAGCAGAGGAAGCCCAGCTCTAGATGCACATGGGTGCCTCTCTGGAGGTTTCCAGGCATAGGGGTTCAGGCACACGTAGTTTTCACAGTGATGAAGGGTCTCTCCCAAAATCTCAGAAGGGACACCAGTAACTGACCAGCCATGCTCCCACATGTCCATGTGTTCTGAATCCAGGACCAAGAAAAGTGGCCTCAGTCACTTCACTAAGCCATGGATATTTATGACTCTTTTCTCCATCTTGTCAGTAATAAACCAAGAGGCAAAGCATTGAGCCTGGAAACAGCTGATATTGACTCAGTTCCCAGCTTGGTGCAAGGATCTCCCCTCACAGAACAGGGCTTTTCCTATTTACCTACGAGCTAAAACCTTACATTAAACCCCAGAACCTCAGAGCTTCTTACAGCCAGAGAAGGAGGCAGAAAAAAACCCCAACAACAACAACGAAAACCTAGAAGACAGAAAAGGGATCTAATATTTAATCCTTAATCCTTCCATGGGGCCAGAGGCCATGTGTCTCTGTGTCCTACCATGCTGTACACAGCAGAGAGCTGAGCCCCCTCTCCTCCTAACCCAGAAGGGCTCCAGGCAAAGCCACTTACAGTATTCCAGCTTTCTCCATCCACTTCCTAAAGCTTACATTGTGAGACTTCATGAGCATACCCACAGCCCAGACAGAACAGGTGCCACCACTTCCAAACCCAAATTCCACCCTGCAGATGCAGGTCAGGCACCTCTGAGCCAGTCACCAGCACATCATGCTGTGACTGGGTTTATAAAGTCATCCTATAATAGCAGCAGAGACCAAGTTTGGAGCAAGTATTCCCCAGGCACCTGAAATGCTGAACATGAAGGAGGGACACATGTGATGACCAAGACCTGAAAACCTGCTCCTGGAGCTGGATGCTACAGTGATAGCTAATCGTTTTCATTTGCTATGCTGTGAAATCTCCATAGTACCTTCCCCCAGACCAGGGAAATACTGACCATTTAACATTCTTTTCAAACTTGGTTGTGCTTCACTGAAGACATACAGTTACTATAAAATTAGCAGACTGAAAAATCCCTAATATTAGTTGATATTATTGATGAAGGATGAGCATTGCTTTCACTCTAACATTTTATGAGAATAAACCTTTCTAATAATTGTACAAAATCAAAGAAGAAGTCATGGCCCTCTGTTTTAAATATACTTCAAATAGTGTTTGGTGTATTGGGTTTGCTGTTGTTTTGTTTTTAAAGTTCAGTATCTTCTAGAGATGTCATTTTCCCTTTTAATTTTGGCAATTTTCCAAATTCTAAGGAAGTTTCCCAGTACTTCACATGCTGTCACAGCATCTTCAAGCCATCTTTACAGCTCTTCCATCGTATTTTGTGTAAAGAAAAACTTTTAGCTCATCATTGCAGCAGCTGCTAATGAAGATTTCTAGGCTTTCTTCTAATTGATGAAGAGAGAATGACAAATATTTTAAGTATCCATTAAACTGTGCTAAATGAATGGTGATTTACCCAGAATTTCTATAGCAGCATACAGCACATCCACTTTAATATCAAGCGAGTTAATTGTGATCAATGATACTACAGCAGAAGGCAAATGAATTCTTAATGACAAGAAACTTCGCATGTAACAAAAATAGAAGCTAACAAGAAACCTCTTTGCTGCATTTTCCACATTACATCATTAGTAACTACTGTACTGAAAAAATTAAAAGGAAAATGTGAACATTTTAAAGACTTCTATAGATCAATCAATTTTACAAAACAAAGTAAGATAAGGGGAAAAATGGTAAGCATTTTTATCTTTTTTACATATATGTATTTTGGAAATGTATTTTAACAGGTATTAGATTAACTAAAAGTTGTCATCACAGAATAGGGTTATTTTTTAGCCACTGAATACAAGACTGGGGTCTCTATGGGTGTCCTTGTCTCACTTTTACAACCTCTTTTGTTTGACTTGTAGGTTTTAATGTGCATCATGACACCTCTCATCCAGCAGTAAGAAATTCTCTGGGGAACACTTGCAGAAAATAGGACATTGAGTCCATAATTAAAGTAATCTCTTCCCAGGCAGATGCTTCAGTTGGCTCTGTTATCACATATTACAAAAGGCATCTTGAGGCCTATAAAATGTGTGGCAAATGGCTTTGGAGATGAGAAACAGCAATTTTTCATCTAATTTTGATCCATAGACATGTAAGTACTATATTGCCATTTTTTGGTATGAAGCCAAATAACTATTGTGGTTGTTGAAATAAGCTTGGCAGTAACCAAAATTAAAGAGTACTCCAGCTTTTATCATCAGTGAGGAAAGCCTTTTTCCAGCCATCTTTGCACTTAGCAAATAAGCATGCCATCTCAAATATGCGAGTTAATGCCTACATCTGGATTTAGAAGAAAGGCTTTATGCAGCTTAACTCACCGTACATATTCTCTATTTGTGTGTTAAAACCATCGTTCAAATTATGGCCCTGACATCTTCACTGCTTTGCCAAACTGTCTGTGATACTGATTGGGAGTGTTTCTACTGTTCATTTTTTGTACTTTAGGATGTTTAGGACATTGCTCTTTGAATGTGTAAGTAGGTTCTTCAAAGTCATTTGCTCATATCTGTTATAATTCTTTGCATAAACACTAATGGTGATAGGAGCCAGCTGAATTTGTGGAGCTTGTTTTTAGTTCCTGACTGCAGCAATGTGTTCAATGTGGGCAAAATTTGACCTCAGACTACTGATGTACTGAAAATAAAGACACAGAATTACTTTCTTCCATTATTCATTTCTTCAAAATTGTTATTTTAAACTCTTTCCTATTTGGGTGGGAAATCACAGAGATTGCTGAAGAGCTTCTTATTCTTTAAGACTTTAAAAATGCATTTTTCACAGAAAATAGCTCAAGTGAATGTACATTACTACTAGAGCTAAACAGCTTATGTTGATCTAAGAGGGATATTTGGAGGGTTATAAGAGAAGATATATTTGTTACATTTCTAGTAAGAACTAAAAAGATTCAAACCAGTCGAAAACAATAAGGAAAACAATGCCATCAACCTTAAAACATAATGTTACAGTGCCATTGTACCTCTAAAATATGTAATGAAAACAGTCATTAATCACCAACAAGAGCCACAAAACAGTATGTGAAATACTTCAATAATATGCTTTTAAATAAAAATGTATTTTTTGAATTGGTGTAGCATCTTCAAGTCTTCCTCTAGGTGATAACTCTGCTGTACAACAGAGTTCATTCTGTCAGATAATTTGAGGCCATGGTCATTCTGAATACTCAAAATCAAGTCTTCCCAGCAGTAGGGTAGCAAAAGCTGATCAAATGTTTTTGTTGTCTTCAAGTTTAGGCATTCTTTCTTTTTGGTTTTTAAACTTTTGCTAGAACTCACCGTGAGGAGACCATCGTTATACAGACAAAGAGAGAATTTCTTCCTTGCTGAATATTACTGTTCTACATAATATTTTGTACATCACTCTATTAAAGTTCCTCCAAACAAACAAGGTGAGAAAAAAACTGAGAATAAGGTCAGAACATCTTTATATGTCCTTGCCTGTGTACACAAACAAAGTAAAATTTAAAAAATAATAATGTGAAGGCATGAATTTTAAAAAAAATCTGGAAAGTGTTTCCTGTTTGATGACAGCATGAATACACCTGATTGCTCTGCTGCACCAAGGGCAGTGCTCAGCACCCTGCAAGATCAAATTCTTCACCAAGTCATTTAGCAATAGTCCCTTACAAGAAGTCAAGGACTTCCCAAAGACAAGACAGTGCACTTGGCTCCAGCTCATTCATGCACTGGACATATAATCTGCTTGAGAAATGGCATTGAAATGATCAGGCTCTATCAGGAGACCCCCCCAGGAGACATTCCAGAGCCACCAGGGCCTTCCATGCAGACATGGTATTTAGTTATACAGGCTCATCTGCAGTACTGATATTTATTTGCCCAAAACATCTTTTACAATTGTCCTCTGCCCTTGCCTGCAGTCGTGTTTTATGCACTATGTGTCTACCTGCAGACAATGGTTCCATATATGTTTAGTGGTCACTTTTTCTATAGCTAATATTTATAAAAGAACTCCCCAAAACTGGTTTGTGGCTATTTCATTCAGCATATTTCTTCTAGGATGTAATTTTCAAAGGTTTGTTATTGATCAATTATTACTAGGCAAAAGACATTTCATTCAACTGCTCTGATACAGAGGAAAACCTGTTAGTGGAAACAAAGTGTTGGGAGTGTGTGTAATATCTTCTGTATTCCAGTCATGTTTTCAAAATTAAGTCATTTTGAGAAAAGAGGAAGATAAAGCAATGCTTTGAATGAAACAAAGGTTTATGCTGCTGATGAACTTAAATACATACTGAAAAATCAGTCTGAGGTTAAATTTCGGATTTTATTGAATTTTATCAAAATTCAAGAGAGAATTTTAAACACAATTACTGATAACTGATTCACAGATTGTGAATTGAGGGTCTCATGCACAAAAATAATGAATGTTGTGCAGAAAAAGAAGAAAGTAATATCTCTGCTTCTAGAATTGCTAAATGAACATTTGGAAGAAGGGAAGTAATTCTCACCATGGCCATTTTATTATTTAGATAATACCAGTAGAAAATTACTAAATTTAATTTTATTTCATGCAGGAGGTGCCAGAGTCCTATATGAGGCCACAACACAATCTTAATAGAGAAGCCAAAGGCTATACTGAACTTCTTTCTCCTATTATATATTACAAGCACATGATATAATACATTTGCATCACACAAAGAAAAGAAACCATCCCAATATTTTATAGCATTGCAGTTTCTACTCTGGCACTACACAGTCCTCTCATTAAAGTGGGATTTTAGTAGGAATATCAGTCATCTGAGCGAATATTATACAACAGATTTGACTTACAAGGAAAAAGGAGAAAAATTGCAAGATTTTATGAACTTTATACAGTTGCCATTTTTATTCATACCCTTCAGCAGATTTCAACAGTTGAGCAGCCCACTCATTGGAAATTCTTGACACAGACAAAGTTACTGACTGTTAAGGGTGGTGGGGATGAAAAATTCATTTTCATGACTTGGTACAGGAGGCTTTAGGCAGCTGAGACTGTCTGGGTGGGATTCCAATTCACATTTTAAAAATCTTAAAATATGTGCCTATATAAAGGTCTACAGTCAAGCTATGTAGCTAGTGATTAATTTCGGTCAGTGGAGATCTAGATCTTAATTCTGCTGCCTAGAAATATTAAAATAATTTGAAATATGCTAAGGAAGCTAGTCGAGACCTTCTATTCCTGCGAGTACCTCTCCCTAGATGTAGAACTGAATGTCAGGCCTGGATGTTTATGGAACCAGATTGCACACCCATTAACCCTCAGGGGAATTACAGACACACAGCTCACATAAACACCTACCTGGAGATAGGCACATATCCCATATCCAGCTGAAACAACTGAAAACCCTGAGTGGACAATTAGGTGCAACCAGCTTTCATCCTCTCTCATGGTTTTCTTGCTTTGCGCTGAACACTTTTGAGTTTTTACCATCACAGTAGACTTTTTGTTACTATCTTCTGTTAAAAAAGCTTTTGAAAACACCCACAATTTCTCATTAGTCACCTCTGTCTGCTTTACACAAAGTAGACAAAACTAAGAGAAAACTAAGACAAGTTAAATCTAATTCTGCATAGTCAGATGAGTCTTTGCTGTTTGGGGTCATAGTTAGAGGAGCCACAATGATTCCATGCCCAGCGTTTGCATTTCACTGGAAATTAACAAACACAGAAGATGAAGGAGGTAATCTGGGCACCACATCAAAATGACAGGAGTGCCAAGATGGGAATCAAATATTGGCTCATGATTTTCAGAATATTACATATAATGTTGACTGACAGCACAACAATGCCTCTACCCAGGGAAGTGGAAAACCAAGCAAGGGAGTAATTTTTCTTCATAGTTCCACTAGACTGACACACCAGCAAGGAATAATTACTGATGAATTTTTTTCTCTACAAGGCGTAAATTATAAGCAATATGGAAAAATAAAAATGACTGCAACACTGGGCTAACATTGAAACTACTCTGACTGTAAGAAATGACTGCTTATAAAATCCCTGAGTCAGAGTCCACACCAATATCACAAAGAGTGCTATGAAATACCCTGCTTCACCCTTTTGTTGCAGTAAAGAGTAGGAAGAGAAATGCAGCACTTACTGAAGCTGGGAGCTTCTTTACAAAACCCAAAAGTCAAGGCTATCTGTATATTGAGGTTTCCATACACGTTATGGGACACTCCTCAACTGAATGCAGAGATTTCAAATCATGGCAGCAACTAGAATGCTGTGAACAACAGTGTATTTCAATGTACAATTCTGTGTCATCATAAGAATGTGAGGGAGAAAAATGCACATGACCATATAATTGAGAGTTGATTGTACATAAATGCAAGGGACTTAAGGGACCTCACTTCTGATAGATGCTGTTTTCTGTTTACTTTCATGTTATTATTTGTGTGTATTATCATTGTGCACAAACATAATTGTGTACTTAATCTTGAAGATTATCCCTTGTACTTCTTTCAAACAATTGAAAAACCCACAGTAAACAGTGCCTTAAATGGCAGTTTAGCTAAGTGGTTTACCAGGGGAATGTGGTTCCTTCAGACAATACAGACCTTTCCCACTCTGGCTAGAGGACTAACATAGTAAAGCATGTAATCTTCTTGGACGTTTATTCAGTATTTCCATAATTATTATCATAGGTTTTCTATAAATGCTTTAAATAGGCAACCAAGTGTGTCAATCACAGACTTTATATTCTGTAGTGTTTGTTCAGCGTGGTATTTTGAGTTCGTACATTAACACCATTGCCAGTTCCCAAAACAGGCTTAAACACATGGGCATGAAAAGACCAGCTCAGGAACAGGGCACTTCAAACTTCCCAGAAAGGGGTTGTATCTTAAATTACAACATATCAATTTGTAACTTGATTATGGGAAAAGAGGGATATTCTCAGTGAAAAACATATCTCCTTTCTTGAAAATTTCTTCCAACAGTTCAGCTGCTTGCCTCAGCATTCAGTCCCAGATTTCTTCCAGGAGTTGTGCTGAGAATCAATTTCTCCTGCCTCAACAGAGGTGATGTGCCAGTGCCCTTCCTCAGCCACCACTGCTCTCTTACTTCTGTCCTTATTCAGAGATAGCACCAGAGCTATTCCCATTCCTACTGAGCCATTTGCACCATAAGCTGTGCTAATTAAGTGTCACATAATATGTGATTGGGCCTTTTAGTACTTACTAGCTTATTAGACTCGGCCTACAGACTTAGGCAGATAGTTTTACAGAAGTCCAGTCTTCTGTGAAGAGAAGTTATAGTGAATATATTGACACAATCATAATTATTAAACACCTGTTCAGTGACTAACACAAATGGTTACACAAGAAAAATACATATTTTTCTAGGTACCTTCTACAGCCTACAATTCTATTTAACACAATAGCTGGAAATTCTGCAATAAACCCTGCTGGTGGTCAAAACACAATATGCTTTTGCTATTTAGGTCAGCTTTACCACTTCTGCAAACTAGTAGGTTAAGCCATCTATAAAACAACAGGCTTAACAACCTAAGATGCAGCCCAGCATGCCACCCTGCTTAACAGCCATTATTATTCCTGCTGTCAGGCTGAGCTTTAACTAGGTTAGTGTGAGCTTAGAGCAGAAATTACAAACCACAAAACCTAGCTGAAGGATTATGAAGATAATTTGCACACAATCAGAGAAATTACTTGTTAAGTGTAAAGGAAGACCTACTATTTTGTAGTGGTAAAGAGCATTTACAGATCCTGGCAATTTGTTTGGGAGGCCCTGTGCTCAATACCTGTTTAACACAGTCCTAAGTTATTGCTAAGAAAACTATTCTGTAATACATGATGCATTTTAGCTTTTATTTCCTCAACTCAGCTGGAGGTATCTATGGTGAAAACATGGATTACACTAAGATGTACTACAGGAACACCAGCAGCACTCAGTGTTTCTCTTAGACGTGTATTTCATTAAAAAGTACTTTTAATATTCATTTAGTAGCCATAATAAGGTACTTTGAGGGAAAAAATCCAATAGAGTGAAAATAAATTTGCACACAACTAGTGTAAAAAAATGCCTCAGTTTGCATAGAAACAGGCTGGCTCCAGCCACCTTCCCCCACGGAGCACAGGGCTCTACACCATCCCTTTTCCTGCTGAAACTGGGGAGAAGGCTTGCTGAGTGAAACACTGAGCTAAGGAAAGATGCAAAGCTCTATCAGGTAACATTACATTTAGATCCAGCAGTGGCACAGCACTGTGTGCAATGGAAATAACTGGACTACATCAAACTGCAGAGACTAGGAATATCCCAGTGGGGTTGGAAAGAAACTGAGTGCTGTGCTAGTAAGCTGGTTTGAATCCAAATTTGCTGTGCCCCTGCATCTCACATACACAGAAATCAGCCCATCTTCCTTGCAGAACTGTGCCCCACAGCATTCCTTCCTGCAGCACAGCAATACCTTGTGTGTCCCTCACAATAACCTAAGTGTGGCCAGGAGCCATCCTCCCTCACCATGACTGGGAAATGCAAGGTGGACTGGGAACTGGGACCTGGGAACTGACACATTTACACATTGCCAGAAATATTTCTGGCAGTTTATAAGTAAATCACATTGTAGCAGGGAGGATTGTTGCTGGGAATGTCCAAATTCACAGGTATAAATGCTCTGCTTGGCTACTGATTTTTATGAAACTTAGTATCTTAATATCTCAACCCCATTGCAATGTTTGGTTACCAATGGATACAAGAGCTAAAAGGAAGAATGGGCTGACAGCATCAATGCACAAATCTCATGTCTTAGGGCTTCTGTCGATTTCAGGATTGAGCTCTAGAAGAGCACAACAAAAAGCACAGATGAAGTGAAAGGGAATTTTGCCCATGATGTCTACATGCTTGTGACTTTGTGTCACATCCACAGAATTCCACTGCTTCAGTGGAAGCCAGAACAGGTCAATAGTGTGTGCAGTTAATAAAAGCTATCTGTGCATCTATAGCAAAAGCTATCTGTGAGAGATTTGCCTGGTGACCTTTGTCCAGTTCCTCCCGAGAATTGTCCAGGGAGAGGTATCAACACTCAAAAATTGCATGTCAAAGCTAATATTAATTAATAATCTTATTATCCATCCCCAGAGAGGTCAAAGACTAATGAGCTGATCTGAATCACAGACATATTGGCAACAAAGAGTATAGGAAACTCTTACCTAGACTGAAGTGTTGCCAGAGTCTATATGTGAATCTTACCTAATCTTATCCAATTTATCCTAAGTTAAACAAAAATTATTTAAATTTATATATTAAATGTAATCTATATTAAATTTAAACTTTATATTAAATTTAAAGTGTTTAAAATCCCTTGTTTATTATTTGCCATAAAGGCACAAAGGGAGACAAACACGATAGAGTCCTCTGGAGCTCTTGTATTCAGGGAACTGGGTAAGGGAGGCAGACTATCTCTGCACCACAAAAATAGCTTTGTTTATTTCAACTTGTGATTTAGTAAACAGGAGAAACACCAGCTGAGGCAAGAAAGTGTGGGCAGCTGAAGAAAAATTGAGGAGGAGGATTAGAGGTAAAACATATTTCTCCTCTTTACATTTCCTTCAACTGATGATCACGTTTGCCCAGTATTCCTGCAGACAAATGTGATCCTGGAGTAAACACCAACTTCAGAGAAGCAGAGCCTTCCCACTCTGGTCTGAATTTGTTTCATGGGGAAGCAAACTGATATAACTCTGCACCATTTTGCCCATCCTCAAAGACAAAACAGTACCACCCATGGAGCATCCTTATACCTCATGTGAGACATTCTGAAAAGCCACTGACACTGACTCAGGGACCCTGGGAGCAGCTGTGGTGCTGGGCTCCCACTGCAGGATCAGACCTCTCAGCCCTGCCAGGTGTAGGTTTATATTCATGCTCCAAATCACCAGGTGAACAATAAATTCAGATTTCTGCTATTCATGGCTAAGGACTTCACTAACACAGTACAAACACCACCTTTGTTCAAGGGGTGCTAATGCCAAAGAGGTGGATTATGATTTAAACAAACAGGAAATTGCAGGTTTGATTTTCAAAACTGTTCAATGTTGGTCTAACTCTGTTTCCACTCAAGCCAATGTTGAATTTTCCACGGATTTCAAGACAGACAAGCACTCATTGCCTTAGAAAGCATCTTTTTAATTTCACTTAAATGAAAATCAGCATTCATAGTAGTATTTGTATTTCTGCAGTTATTTGTCAGCTCTTCTTCAACAATGGCAAACACGAACAAAAGACCCAAAACAAAATACCATAGAAAAAGTCACCCACAGGAAAATGAATTACCTCAAAACTCACAATGGATGGTCACATTTTATAACAAATACATTCACTGTCACTGTGCAAGTTAGGACCAAAAATTCAACAATAATTGAATATCAAGAAAACCAAAAAATTCAAGAAAGAAAGGGAGTAAGCAAGAGTACACAGAGAAGATGTACAGGCAGCTCAAACAAATTTTAGCTGCTTCAACTTTATCAACAAAGGAAGCTATTTCTAGAAAGGAATTAAAAGTTATCTAAACCCCATATTTGACAGATCTCCTCAAGGTATATACAACTGTTGTATAAACTACAAGTGCACTCTCACAATTTAGTTACCAATCGTCAAAACTATTATTTCCCAATTTACTGTTAGATGTTTAGAAGAAAAAAGAGCTAGAAATAAAAATGTTTTGCCATTGTCATCACAGCTAATAAATAATGTATCCTGGCAGTATAGGCAAAAGAAGTGCATTATAAGGTAAGGGGAAATATCAAAGTCACAGATAAATCAATCTACAGGTACTGTGCTCACCATCAGCAACTTATGTTCTCAAAGTCAGTCACTCATTTTTATTTTTTACAACAGTCAAACAGCTTGATTATGTGGGGCACTTACCTGCTATGGATTGAAAGGGAAAGTTTGTTTTGACAACAGAACAATCACAGAAACACAGAAACATGTCTCTGAAATGTTGCAATTATTCACTTATTGAATTAGGGAGTCATCTGCCTCTTTTTTCTTTGAAAATGTCAAACTTGAAAGATTTTCTACTTTTGACTGCATTCTCAGTGTATTTTCTCTCTCAAATCTGGTCTATAAAATTCTGGGACAAATAATTAGAAACTACTTGAAGGTAAAAGATAGTAATATATATGCTAATAATTCAAGTTAAGCTATTTTGTTGGAACTTTATTTGGTACTAAATCGTCAAATGATAACTTATGTCTTTAAAACAACTTACCAAAAAACCCTCTTGGTCATTCTTGGTTCATCAGAAGTTCAGATTGTTTAAAATTAGGAACAGTAAATATTTGAGTATAGCTACTCTTGAATACTTGCATTTTATATTGATGCTTACAATATGAATAATATATTTGTGTGATGTTCCAACTCATATTAAATGCAATAGTTACAAGACTGTGTCAGTGCAAATGGGCTATATACTTAAAGGATCGATGATATGATTAATTACTAAGAAAAATCCATTTCTTTTAAATGCTAGACATGCTTTGAAAAGAAGAATTCCCAATATGCACTGAAACTCTTCATCCAGTAAGAATTCAATACTCTTCAAATTACAGTCTACACTTGGCAGTGTGCTCTGACTGACTCTTTAATGCAGACAGTGGGAGCAGGTTAGATCATTTCATTATCTCCAGGGTGATTATGTGCTCATGGCTTTGTGTATACGTACATGAAGTTGACACAGCCCGTCCCTGCAGGTGGAGCAATCCAAACAAAACTGAGGTTTGTGGTTGGGAGATGGCTCACATGGGATGCAACCACACTGCACATGAACTGGTTTCCAAACTGGTGGTCAGACATAATTCCTAGGAGAAAGACACAGAGGAAGGAAAGAGTAACACGTGTTAATGGCTCACTGCAAGGTGCTAACAGACCGAGAAATGCATCTGCCATGTGTTTCATCATGGCAACATGGAATGAAAAGACCCCAGGGGTATGCACCAAGAAATTAGAATTAATGCCAATGAAAATACTGGAGCTGGCCTTTGCCTGAGCCAAGGCTGACTTTGCATCTACTGCAAGGCTCCATGTGTTTTCTGCTATTAGTCTTCACAAGGCCAATACCAGAGGAATTATTTGCATTTTTGAAGGAGGAGCTGGATCACAGCTACTGTAAATCAGTTATTCCATCACCTCATTTACACCCATGACAGATCTAAAAGAAAATAACACCTGAAGCAAAAAACAGAAGTTCTAATTTAGTAAGAAAAACAAAACTCTTAGAGAAAGGTATTATCTCTTAGTAGACATCTATTTGGAAAAAAGATCTCTCTATTCATGAACTCTTCTGATCCGAAATAAAAGCAGTAACCTTCCACAGTACACATTCCTTTGATTTTTTAAAAATTTCTTTTTCGTATATGCCTCTAATACATGAATGAATGTAAATGTCACCTATTAATCCCTCCCTCTGGAATTCACTGCAGTTCATCATTAGACAAAAGAACTGTATTTTTAACATAAAACATGTCTGACAGCAATCTTTCTCCCCTCGGACCCCTTTTGTAGTTTCCTACAAAGCAGTGAAAACTTGGCTGTTTGTTTGACACCCTTTGGCTTAAAGGAAGGCAGTCTTACCAGAATGGATCACTACACCTTTACTCCTAGTACATGAAAGAGGAAATGATGAAACTATTCTTTTAAATGCAGTTATCAGAAGAGAATGCCTTGCTCCAAATTACTTCAAATATTGAACCTTCATTTCAGGAAACAGTGACATGGGCTGAAACATTGCCAATAGGATCAAAAGGAAAAGGCAACGGTAGCAGGCACCACTGTGCTCAAAAAGGTCACTGTCAGCTATTTGGTGATTGCATCTCAAAGTATATAGTGACTGGTATTTCCCAAATTTGCTTGTTGCATTTCAAACAACAACAGAGAAATAAATCCCATCTCTGACTCTCAGATTCCTTTATTACTGGGTTTTTGGTAATTCTCCTGTAATGTGAATGCAGCAATTTCTCGTAAGCCCCCACAGATTCAGAGGTGGAAGAGTTTGCAAGTGAGAGGTTTACATCAAGGAGGGGGATAAATCCTTTCCTAATGCAAACACACTGCTTCACCTGTGTGCCCAGGGACTGGGTGCCAGCAGCACTTGGCATGGAGTGGGGGCTGTCTCACAAGCACACCACGTTTTATAGACAAAAAGCAATGTCTGAAATCCCCATCAGGTACTGGTGAGGATGACAGACTATAGCTCAAGGTTATGGATGTTATTTATCCTCAGGGCTATGAAATTCTAAACCAGCTTCAATTTTTTGGGGGGAGAAACGAGCCACAGCGAATTTAAGTGATCCATCCCAGGAGTGACAGGAGGCAGCAGGTGATGGTAGTGATGCCTGTATCTTTTACAAACAACCACAACCTCCTCATTCAGAGTTTTCCAGTTAGTTCCCCACTGAGAATCTACATGAGATTTTCTGTCATTCACACAGCCACAGCTCAAATCCCCAAATGATGCTGAAGCTCATCATGTCAGGATAGTCACAGAGAAGGCTCAAGCTGCCCTGAATGGAGGCTCTTTTCTGGAGATCAATAGTAGGGAAATCCAGAGAGATGGTATTTTCTGACTCTTCTTTATTGCAAGAGACTAGATACAGATGAGGTTTGGCCACTTGCCATGCTGTATTGCTATATTTACCTTTCTTGGCTAATTGAGAGGGGTGGCAGTAGGGAAGGATTTCTTAAGGAATCCCACTTGACTGGTGCCCAGGCTCACTGCCCTGCTCTCACTGCTGAAGTCCTGCAGCTCTGCTGGGACAGGTCCAAAAATATACCCAGAGAGATCCCTCACAGAGAAAATGCTGCTTAGGCAACTGCTTTGCTGTGCCCAGGGTGTCAGATGGTAACTCTGATTCTTTCCCAAAGCCTGTCCCTCTCTCTGAAGTCTGTGCTAAAGGCAGTGACTCCAGCACTGTCTTGGGGTCTTGGGGCTGCTGCAGAGCACCAGCTCTCATCTGTCATCATCCCTGGCTGTGCAATGGGAAACAGCGAGCCTCAGACTATCAGGATAATTAAATAACAGATCCTGTCAGGGGAGAAGCAGGAACAGCCCTTCAGCTTGAAGAAATTCCCCTTTCTCCAGGGCCAGCCAAATACAAGGGAGGACAAAGGCTGCCCTAACACATCCCCCAGTCAGGGGAAAGGTAGAGCAGCTTGGGAAATGTGACTGCTTCCCTCCTTGGCAGCAACCTGTGAGTTAATGAATTCCCTAGGTTTCAGGCAGTATACTGCAAAAATGTGTCTAATACATCAAACACATACAACATCTGTGGAGAATTTATTTTTCCTTTGATTTACAGTTTAAAAAAAGCACAATTCTGCAGTTACTAGAATAAATTCTAAACAAGGAAAGAAAACAAGTCATTCAATTTTTTGTCAGAAAAAAAGTCAATGAATATTACAGCAATCATTCAAAATCCCAATTTTATAATTTTATCACCATGTTTTCTTTATATTTTATTAGTAATAAATTGTTATATTTTTACAATAAAGACAACCCTCCTCATCTGCTGGACCTTTACTGAGTACATCAACTCCATTTAGGAGTTCATAGCCCTCATTTAACAACAATTAAATACTGAAACTTCAGAGAGTGATAACAATATTGAAAACTTCTTGATGCTTAAATCCCGAAGTTTCCTATTGAAAAAGTGAACATAAAAATGATAAAAATGAAAAAAAAATGGAAAATTCAGTGGATGCTGAGAACTTGCTAAATTAAGGGCAACATGTTATTTCACACTTTTGCTTCCAGTCTTTTTGCAGTCCCTTGTAATGGAAGGCAACTCCTCCCTTCTCCAGCCCCTCTCCAAACTGGTAAGCTGCTTCTCAGGCTGCTTGTTTGCCCCTTAGCAAATCAAAGGACAAAAATGAAACAACATTCTGCTACAAAAAAATTAAATGACTATGAGACAATGACAATTAAATGAGACAAGCTTGATTATACAGCAGCTCTAAGAACAAAACTGGATCCTGTGTGTACCTCTGACATCTTCACAGTGGCTCAGGTCAATACTGTGTATAGGTATCCCCCTCACACCCTGGCGACCAGTGCAACTACATACATTCAAGTCTACTGTTTACAAAACTAATAATTTTTAGGCAAAATTTTAAGGTCTTCCTGTACAAAACTCTATAAACACTTTAGCAAAAAATCAAGTTTTTCCATGCGACTTAATGAATACTGAAATGTTCAGTTTTGTGAGAGGCACCCATCCACAGCTCTAAAACATGCTGCATGCAAAGAAGTTGTTAGCATCTCTCTGAACTCCTTTTGCCTTGGTTTTTACAGCATGCACTCATCATAATGACAAGATTCAGACATCTGCACTTTCTAGATTCTCCATCCCCTAAAATTTCTGAGGTTTTAAGAGTCTCAGTATAATCAGTATAACCATTATAACCTTTCAAATCCCAGACATGCTTTGTACCTGTCAACAGCACTGCTAGGAGAGAAACGAGACATTCTCAGTCCCTCTCAAGAGGGAACTCGGCAGCTGTTTTTACTGTGTAAACTTTAAAAAAAATGTGCTTAGCTCTATTCAATACACTATCTATAGTGACTGAATCAAAGAACTTCTATGTGAAGAGGTAGATTTTAAGGGATAAAATTAATACAAGAAATGCAGGGATAGAGAAAAATATTGGAAGCAAAGGCTTAGGTAAAGTCAGATGAAAAATACATAACTTCAATCTTTAAATGTTTAAAATTATTTTATTGATAATCAGAACCACTAGTCAGGCTGTAACAGCTAATGTAGGGAAATATCTTGCTTCTTGTATAACAAAGGTTACACAAAGGCGAGTGAGATGTGAAAATGATGCTCCACAAATGCCCAAATTCAGGTGCTGATCCTGAACTCATTATTATTTTCACTTTATTGTGAAGCTTCTCCAAAAGGAAGAACCATAGCTTACAGCAGGTATTCTGCCATTTGGGCCCCTGGAACACAGAAGATGATCTTTTCTACTGATAGAGCCTGGGAAACATCTAACGGCTCAGATAAATGCAGGAAGGAGTCACATCATTCTCTGCTTTGTAAGTCTGAGAAACATGGATCTGCAACATCTGACTTTCACCCTATGTTACGTAACTACATCATTTTCTGCATAACAACACGACATATCCTCCTTAGAAAACAGTTTTCTAAACCAGAACTTCATACAAGGAGCTCATCTGCATGTCAAGGTCCTTGGTAAACCCTTCATTAAAGCTAAGGCTCAACAGAATTTCCAGTGATGAAAATGGTGATGGTATGCAGTTAGCATACCATTTCCTATTTATTACAGGAATTGAGTATGATATTAAATGAGAGTGGATGTTAAATACAGGTGTAGCATGAATGACCACATTTTGGCTTTGCTGCTTTTAAACTGATGATCTGCTACATGCTTCCATTTTCAAAGACGTGTGTAAGTGACAGCAAAATGCCAAACATAAAATATTGATGAAATTCCAAGAAGAAAAAGCTCTAAGTAACAAAATAACTCTGGCATCTTTGAGAAAATAATTCCTGATTAGGAGAGAATAAATTTGAGTCATAAACAGACATTTTCAAATTAGATTTTGCATTCTGTAAAAACAAAGCACCTAGTCCTAGGAACCATCTTTTCCTTTGGGAAACTGAGCTGGAGGTCTACATTCTCCATCCAGGCTCTAGCATCTCAAAGGCTGATCCACAAGGTAAGCACAGTTCTGTCTGGTGTTACAAAGCAGGGAATGATGCAAAAGGGACTGTGCCTGAAATCACCTCCTGTGCTGAATCCCATCCTGAAGTGGCCAAACCAGGGCTTGCTACTTTTTTCCCCATGCAGTACCAGGGACTTGTTCTAAGGGGAAAAGTAGGATAGTAGGATGATTAATTTTATTTTTTTTCAAAATGGAAAGATGCAGGTAGCTTTTTTATTATTATTATCAATTAAAGCAATCACTTTGGCAGGGAGCTTATGCCCACAGTCTCTGCTTTCCAGAAGCACATTCTCTCTATGAAAATTGAAGGTCGGTCACACAGAGAGGTGCCCCCACTCTCCTGTCACATGGAAGACCTCACCACTCAGATGCAGGAGTGCTGGGACAAGTGACAACTTTGTGGCTACTAACAAGGAGCCTGGTTCCTCAGTAAAATCCCTGTAGAACAGGTCTCCAGTGCTGCTGCAGAACCACAGTCCTCCTGCAAGGTAAGGAGAAGCCATGTGCCTCCTCACATTGTCTGAGGTGCAGCACAGCTGAACTGGGGGCCGGCAAGACCTGAACTCACAGAAAGCCAAGTGGAGACCTTAAGGAACATTTTAGGATAAAATCTGAATGCATAAGTCATAAAGTGCTATTTGCAGCTGCTAAAGCTGCAGCTTTCAGACCACATTTTCAGAGGTAGGAATCTCCCTTTGTCCTGTGTATCTTCAGATGTTTAAAGGACCTTTTTGAGCCTTACATGTAAACATATATAAAAATGAAATATATGTTTTCACTGAATGCTACAGAGAGTGAAATAATGCCACAGTTTAAGTTATTGGAAGAATATTTGAGCAATGCCCTTAAACAATTATGAACTCCTTTCAGGACCCTGCAATGTAAGTCTTAAAATTTTAGAACTAGTGATGGGAAGAATATCAAAATTGCTTCCCGGTTTTGGTCGGTTTTATCTTTAAAAAAAAATCCCACATTTAAGGAAAACATCAATAATCCATGTTGAAAGGAACCATTGGGAGTAAAGAAATATCTGGATCTGGTAACTATAATTTCTAAAGCATGAACACAAATATACAGTTACGAGCTCATGCAGTTTCTACCCAAGCAAGTAGCCAGCTAAAGGTTTCTAAATTACACATGCAAGTTCTTTTCAACTGGAGTAAAAGTGCAGAATATGGCCCTAAGTGAACTGCACCCACCCAGCTGAAATACACTGTTGCCAATTGATTTTTGGGAGGTGATTTCGTTCTGCCTCACAGGAAATAACACATCTCATTTGACAGAGTGTAACAGACTGCTAAAGCACTTGGTAGCCCTTGTGATCAATTAAGGGTCAGGATGGTTTGATAAATTATTAAATAGTATGAAGAAAGAAAAGAACAGCAACCGACAGATACATTCTTCCACCCAGCAATATCTTACCTTTATCTTTCTTGAAGTCAGGTGTTTGTTTCATTATTATTATTATTATTATTATTATTATTATTATTATTATTATTATTATTACTACTGCTTCACTATTAAATAATAAATCTTTTCACCATCTGCAGTGCTGGGGGGAAAATACCATCCACATGTTAATCAGAACACTAGGAAGAAAACCAGATACATATATAACAGCCCAATAAAGTCTGTCACTAAAATCCATAAGTCCTTTTGTGGTCAGGAGACAACCAGAGCCTGGATGCAGCAACCTGATTCTGCAGAGGCTACCACTGTGCTGAAGTGACTCACACTTGAGATAAGAAGCATGAGTTTTATAACCTTTTTCCCCATATGTGAAATTTAAATGTATTTTCTTTATAGTTCTGAAAACAATGATTTATTGCAAGTTCACATTCGAATTACATTCACAAATTGGGATTCAGGGATGCAACAGTTCAGTTTAGGGCTTTTAGATGCTTACAAGAGAAGAGCTTTATATCCACATTTGTGAATATTTACTGAGGCAAACCCTTCACTAGAAACACGTTTGCAGGAATGAACCACTAATGAACACATCTTTTAAAATTTGCTCTGAATGAGAGGATATATTTTTGCTTAATCTCCCTTTAAGTGTTCTTCTTTAAAGGGATTGTTAATCAAAACTTTTGAGCAGCCTTTTGTTAGAACCCACTCAGGGTTATAATTTCATCACAGGGATTTCATCTCAGGTCTCATTAAACCTAACAGGAGCTACACATATGGAAATTGTGGAGCATGGGGAAGAGAATATCCCCTTTCTGTAGCATAATTCCCAGCACACTGAATGAGTCCCTTGTGTAATGTGTGATTTGGCTCCACGAGCCAGGGGAGCAGGGTGGTGAGACCCTGGCCTGCAGCGTGTTGGTGGTTTCAGGCCATTGTCAGAAGGGATGAGAAGACAATTTACTGCTGAAATCTAAGTGCTCCATAGAGAGCAACACGGCACTAAGTGCTCCAAGGCAAGTAGATTTAGTAACAGTAAACAGGGACCAGCAGTAATATAAATAGAAAATGCTAATAAGTTACTGTGTTGCTGAAATACAGAAGAAGAAAAAAGTCTATTTCCAAAGGCTTAAGCCAAAATCTATTTTAAATGTTTTCCTAATAATCCCAGCATGTTTTATAATAGCAGCTTATATATATTTCTTTATAGACCTGTTAGGCCAATAGCCTTCATTCTGTACTTTTCACAGTTTTTGTTTCAGCACAGAATTACAGTTTATCCTGTTGAAGGAAAGCAACTGTCCCTGGTTTGCATCCACTTTTTTATTTTTTTAATTGTTACTGTAATTGACTGGTGTCTCATCCATACGAGCAGTTTTTGTACAGCTTCCAAAAAATATTGCATTGTTCTGCATCTTTCACTTTGCTAACGTAAATTTTTGTCTTACGAGCCAAACATCAGACACTCTGCTTGATAGGGCTTATACCAGTGACAAATGTGACTAAGGGACACCTTGTTATCACACCAGACATCTGCTCCCACCAGACTCTTTGTCAGAGCCAGCAGTAACCACATCCTTCTCCTTGCAGCAGTGACAATTCACCAAAGCAGCACTGGAGCCCCTGGAACTGCCCTGAATTTGCTTTAGTAGAATGAAACTGTGAACCAGCAGTCTTAACTGACAACACCACCCTGACCTGCTCATCTAAACAAAGCCAAAACCAAACCTCCCTGCTGACCAGAGCAAGGAACATTAAACAACATATTGCTCTGCAATAACTAGAAAGCCACTGCAGAGGACAGTAAAAATGTAACCACCCAACACTCATCTATAAACACATGCATCCTGATTGGATCTATAAAGAATCTATAAAGCACCAAGTTTAGTTTTTTTTAAACAAACCAGTCTTCACCCCAGACTCAGCAGAGCTGGTCTGAGTGGTTTGCAGTGACAACATCCCTTCTTGTCTATATGGCTGCTGGTAACACCTCCTGGTATCCTGCTTGCTCTTCTATAGCCTAGCATGACTAATTAGAATAATGGCTTTACCTACAAAAGCCAAAGCCTGTCTTTAATTTATTTTAAATGAACTTAATGGTTTCTGGCAGCAGTCTGCCTTGTAACACATTTCCTCTATTTTGATCCTTTGCCTGCAGCCATGTTTTGCATTTGCCCACATTGCTGACACTGCCTCAGTCACCACAGGACCCACTCAGCACCTCCTATCTTGGTTGCACTTGCACTGTTCCTAATTACTCCTCATATCTCTGTTATCAACATTACTGCTGAACTCTGATGCTGTAAAATTGATAGTTTCCTCCAAGGCAAATTAAGTCAGTCAAACCAATCAATAACGATAACTACATAATGAAACCAGAGGGACTTCCATATAAATCTTTCCAGATGGAGTGTTTATCATTTGCAGACATCTATTTCTATTTTGGAGTGATGTTGTTATGGAAGTTATCCTGTTTTATCCTCCAATTCCTTATCTCAGATGATCTGAAAGTCAACTTGAAACCATATTGTGTTGTCTGGGTTAGCTGGGATAGAGTTTGTTTTCTTCTTAGTGTTTTAAATTTAATATGAGAATGACATTGATAACACACTGATGGTTTAGTTGTTACTCAGTACTGCTGACCCCTAAGTCAAGCACTTTTCAGTGTCTCATGCTCTGCCAGGGAGCAGGTGCACAAGAAACCAGGAGGAGCATGGCCAGGACAGCTGACCCGAACTGGACAAAGGGATATTCCTACCATAGGATGCCATGCCCAGTCTATAAACTGGAGGGACTTGGCCAGAAGTTGCCAGTTTCTGCTCAAGGATGGGAGGAGCATTGGTAGTAGGTGGTGAGCAATTGTATTGGGCACTATTTGGTTGTTTCCCCTTTGTTTGTTCCCCTTTGTTTTATTTCTCTCTCCCTTTCTTCATTTTCATTATTATTATATTTTTCTTTATTTCAATTATTAAACTGCTCTGATCTCAACACAGAAGTTTCACCTTTTTCTGACTCTCTTCCCCATCCCATGGAGGGGGAAGGGGATTGGAAAGTGAGCAAGTGGCTCACTGTAGTTGGAGTCTGGACTAAATCTACAATGTGCACAGAAGCCATGATTTGTTCCTCATCAGGATCAACTGCAACATCTCCACAGAGCTGGAGACAAGAGGCATTTCCCATTCAGAGGAGCAGTCCTGGAGCTGCTCCAGGTCTCTTGATCCCCCTTCCCACAGCTGGGCTTGCAGCAGCCTCAGCAATACCTACATTAGGGTGACCCATGTAAGCCCCTGCTGGGACACTGAAGTGACCTGTGGCACAGCCAGCCCCAGTCTCTGGGAGACTTTTGGGACAGCTGAGCCTCACAAAAGCCTATCTGCTCTGGAAAGGTGGCAGGAGAGATGCATCTGTGAGGGGAAAGCCAGCTGAGGTAATGACAGACTGTGGTTTTATCTTCACACAATTACACGTGTCCAACCACTAACACATGTGCCATTTGTACTGACATTGTCTGTAACACTGTGATCAAGAGTCAAGATGTTTGCCTTTTTTCAGCAGTTGACACCAGTGACACAGTAGTGCTGGTCTAGAACAAATTCCTCAGAATTCATAAATATAAAGTCTAGAACCATAAAGTTGCATAATGGGCACCATGGCCATTCTCAGCCTCTGCAAAGGGGTGAAGAGAGCAGAGGAATCACTGACCAAGCTGCTGGGAGAGGTAAGGGAGCAGTGGGGCTGGAAAATGGCATTATGGATTGAATGGAGGAATTTCAGTTAAAATTGTCAATCTCCAGGAATTCTTTTTTTTTAAACTATGCTGAAATTCTATGCTGCTGACTGAAATCCATCAGTATCTGTCCATATCAAACTAGTGGTGGAAGCACAGTCCTGCACACCCTGCATGCTCCACAGATATTCTGATGTATCAGAATATCAGATGTATCTGACAGATTTTCCTCCTTTGAGAGCACAAATCCATTACATTGCTAGCTTTTATAGCATAAATATAGCTTTTACAGCATTGATAGCTTTTAGGAGGCATTAGGTCTGGGCTAAAGCATTCCTGTGAGTGTATGCTCTGTGTGCTGTGTACCAGCAGCAGGATGTGGGAGCCCAGCCTGGCTGACACCTCGTCCCTCACCAGCACCTGACTGACCCCAACAGGGTGATCTCAGTCAGTCTCACCTCACTGTCACCAGAGAAATGCACATGGGGAATAGAGGCACAAATTTTAATATTCAGGTACTCAGTAAAGCTGGAGTGTGAAAATCAAACTGTTTCCCTGATACATGCTCATGCTTTCTTTCATCACCAAAACAGAAATATAAACTGTGATTTGTGGACTTTTTGTGGCATTTTTGGCATTAAAAAAAAAAGGGACAAAAAAATCCTTTTTGACAAACACACAAAAAGTTGCTTTAATTCTCTACGTATCTTTACCATCTCTTTTTACAATTTACAGGACAAAACAGAAAGTCTGGCAGTTGTTCCCTTTCCCTTGTAAAATGTGCAGTAATTTACCTTGCCTCCTGGTTTATCTTAAATAATGCAATGATCCAATTCTTTGCAGTTTCATAATGCCTCTCCCACACCGGTCAGCAATGGACCACAATGCTGAAAGTATTACAAAGGGAAGGGCAGCAGTCAGCAGGCTGAATTTCTACCCACTGAAGGCAGAATGGCATCCATAAGAAGAAAACTCCTCAAAAAATGTATTGCAAGTTAACAAACATGAACAGCAATAAACATTTTCAGGAAACAAAACCTAAAAACAAAGATTTACAGGCCAAAAGAAGCAAAAATAATCACAGCAAGCAAGCTCAGAAGGAGAGTAAATTATTTTACTAATTCATTATCACATTACTACTTTTACTCTAGTGACAAAAAATGGGCCATGAAAAAAATCTGATGCATTGCCCCCTACCATATGGTATATATTAAGACATACATACCATAGACAGAAAATTGTAACACTGCAGTTTTGTGTCTATCTCACAACACATACAGTCAGTCAAGAGTCACAAGAATGCAAAGAAAGAAATGCTGCATTTCATCCCTTTGCCTGAAACTTACTTCTAGACAAAACATCATTAATCCTCAACAGGCAAAAGCACTTCCAGATCAGATATAAGAAAGGCAAATAAAAGCAGGCTACCAAAAACAGTAACCCCCTTACAAACTATCAGTCAATGTCAACCAAAACTCCTGAGGAAAAAGACTGCAGTTAGGAAGTCTGTGTCCTCAGAAGAGCACTTTATGACTAAATGGTAAATGCTGATCTCCTGCAGTCATTTCATGTTCAATATAGGATCTTAAAATTGAGTCCTGGGGGTGCTGCCATGAAGCTGGAGTTGGGTTTGCCCAGAGGCAGGGCTGTGTCCCCCAGAACAGCACACACTGCTCCACACCTGGTGGAACTGCAGCCCCTGCTGTGCCTGGTGTCTTATGCACTAATGGAAAACAAAATTAAAACAGAATACAATAGTTACATCTGAAGCCTAATCATACATGTGTGATAGCAGCCAATGTAACAATGTGCATGAAAATTAAGTGTGCTATAGAAATAGGGTGCAGGAGCCCTCTACTACACAACTTCTGAATCAACTCAATGGTTTTACTTAAAAGAAGAAAGCTTTATCCAGACCTATGGAAATAGGAGGACACCACCAAACTAAAGATCATGTGTAAGAAGGTCTGAGTTGCATTTTAGAATTTGGGATGGAAATGGAAAAAATATTTGCACTCCAGGTGTGGGGTGTGAGTGTGAGCAGAGCATCCCAGGTGCTCCTATTGCATCAGCTAGATGCTTGAATTTAATCTTAAACCTTGCTTGCTTCAGTTCATGAATGAACACTTAGCTGAAAGCTCGCCTCTCCCAGCTGATGCCCCCCACTGTGGTTGTAGTAGGATAAATGTTCCAAGATTTTAATGTGGATTTATAAAGGGTTTAAAAATATGCTAAGTCAAAGCAACACCCAAGGGACTTACACTAGAGAGCTGCAGTCCCATTAATGTATATGTAATGTATAAAGAGAAGGCTAAAAATGCAAAGATAAAGCATGGCTCTGCTTTTTGACATGCTAATCTGCCCTTAAAAAGAAGAGTACCTTCAAGAGCTGCAGATCTACTGGGAAGTTCTCCCCTGCATTATTGTTTTGCAATGAAAAAAGTGTGTGTTTCACACAGGGAGAAATTTAACTTTACACCTCAATGTCTCAAATACATTTTTTCTTGTTCAAGGGAGATTAGCAGTTTGGAAAATGAGAAGGTTTCCAAGTTTACATTAATCTCGGCACTGCCACACATGCTAACTGAGGTGTTTTCTTCTGGGACTTCCAGAGACTTTGCAGTTGTAACTTTGCTGTTGCACACTGTAACATCAGCTCTCACAAATATCAGTCCTTCTCCACGTGTTCTTAATCTGGCACTGATTTTCTTGGAAGGTGTCTCTTGATTTATGAAGGGAGATAGTGCTTCTAGATTCTGTTGCTCATTGATAAAATAGTATATAAAAGGATATTTCTGCTAAATAAATGCCTACCAAATCTGTATAGATCAGAGAGTTTCCAATTGATCTACAACCATGGGCCAAATGTGCCAAAAAGTGTGGTCTGGA
Source organism: Sturnus vulgaris (assembly GCF_052056855.1). NCBI lineage: Eukaryota > Metazoa > Chordata > Aves > Passeriformes > Sturnidae > Sturnus > Sturnus vulgaris. Next base: position 62,236,667 of record NC_142247.1, on the reverse strand, counting down.
AGAATGTGGCATCCTAAAGCTGACTAACAGAGAGTTATTTGTGCAGTGTCCAAATCATCTCTGAGGAAGGATATTGTATTGCTTAACCTGCTCTTGGTAGATTGAAGCCATGTCATATAAATGAACCCAAAGGGTGACAGAGCCATTCCAGAGGGAGGCTGGAGACAGCACCATGGTGGCCACCCGGGGAAGAAGCTCCATGTCTACAAGTTCACAAAGACACAGAGGAGTGGGGAATGTCTGTGTCCTGCTTCCCCAAAAAATATTCATCGCAGAACATTTGTAATCACTCACTGTGGCTGTAATGAATTGATGTACTCCACGTTTCTTACATTGCCTCGTATTTATTTTGCAATTTATCTCAACAAATCACCATACCTCACGTTATAAACTTCCATAATTAGTTTTCCACTCATTTTCATTTAAATGTTTTGAAACAAAAGCACTGCACAACTGGAGCTGCAGGTTGTCCTGGCAATATATCAAAAGCTCCAGGGCTGCCAATACTGTGTCTATGGGTGTGCTGTTTTTCTGGGGTGATACACAGTTTTATTGTTCCTTACACAGTCTATGCAGTGTAGTAAAAAGTACACACAGCTCTTTGGAAATTACTTCCAAGCTTCAAATAGATAGCCATAGAGACACAGTTATAAAGGAAAGATCAAAAACATGCAATATGATCTCAGTTTTTGCCTTGTTCATTCTTAAATGATACATTTAAGAGATCCTTTAAAACAGCAAATTAAGGAAATAAAACATTTTGTCACACACAGAGACTCTCACACTGCATGACACCAGCACAGATCTGTCCAACCCATATCAACTACTTATGCCTCTTGAACCAGCTATTTTAAGAGAGTTAAGTTTGGTTATGCTGAAATCACTTTTCTGAATAATTAGACTCCTGTGAGCAGCTCCAAATTAGCTTTCAGCCAATTTCAGTTTACATCAGCTACTGATAAGATTTTATAAAATTGTAAAACTTATATAAAGACTGAGTAAACACTTGAGCCCCTGATAACTCCCACGGGAAGGGTCCAGACCACTTGAACTTTAGATGCATAATGAGGCAATCCTCACACAGCAAATGATTACAGTCCTTTTATAAACAACATGGAGAGATGGGTGCTTGTGATGGGCTCCACAGAAAGCTACCTACAGCTTATGTCCCATTCAGTTTTCAAGAATTCCTTGATAATAAGGATTACAGAGAGCAAAAACTTAATATATGCAACAAAAAGATTGTGATCCCCATAGTCAGCTCTACATCTCCAAGAAAATGAAGGAAAAAAATCGTGTTAGCAGGCACCTTTTATTGTACTATCAAAAAAAGGACTCTTGATAGAGATAACAGCCTGCGAGGTGAAACAAATTCCCAATATTCAATGCAGATGTGGCATTCAGAATATTTAATTTTATTATGACTAATTCCACTCACTATGCAAATGGCAATTTTCAAAGACATGTAACGTGTGCATTATTTCAGGAGAAACATGCCATTAGGGATGGCTACCTCAGTAAATTTCATTTACTTTCAAAGTGGGAAAAAAGTAAGATTTACTGGAAAATTGGTCAAAAAAGAACATTATTAACAAAAAGGCTGAATTGGAGAGAGGCCATGATAGATCTCTGAACAGCAGTGGGTGAGGCAGGTTGGTTTTGGTGCTCTCTGGTGTGCTTTGAAATCACGAAGGTAACAAAAAGATGTTATATTTGTACAGAAAATTTGAAAATAACCTTCAAGACAAATCTTTGCTGCTGAAGGGGATCGTTTTAATGTGATGTTTTATTCATAAAAATTGAATGTATGGCTATATTCAAAGCTGAGCCTGAAATGTCTCAGAGTATTTGGACAAGAAAGTAATAGCTAAACGACTACATCTGTACAAGTATGGTTGTAGATGTAAGTGTGCTCCACATCAGTATAGGTCATCTTACAGGAAAAATGAATCAGTTGGTACAGTATCAGATATCTTTATCCTGTTAGAATTGGATCTCTGCTAGAGAATATACCAGTTTGATCACAGCTTCCTTCCTGGAGCTCCTGTTGTTCCATCAGTACTTATTTTTTGTGCATAAAATACATCTTAAAATCCAGTATATCATAGAAAAACTTATTTTAGAGCTTCTGAGACTTCTGTCCAGAGGATATTTCCTGAAGAAAAGCCTTTCTTTGGTCAGATGGTCTAAGCAGGAATAGCAGTACTTTTGCTTTGAGGCTTACGCTTTTCCCATGGAGCTTTACTGAGCTCTAATGTGTGTGGTCATGCAGCTGTTCCTCATAACTACTCAAAGGAAGAACATCCTATTCTTCACTCCTTTCAGAAGGGCTACCAATGGATTGTGACACATTCAATTAAAAAATGCAGCTATGCCACATATTGCAGCACATTCCAGGAGTGTTGACTGTGAACTGAAGGCTGACTTACAAACTTTTTATGCGCTGTGTAAAAACTCAACCCAAACTCAACATCTGAGTCTTTGGGCTAATTTTCCACACTTGAATTTAAACAGCCTCATTTGAACAGGTAATTACTCTGGTCTCATGCTTACGTCTCCCTCACTCCCATTGTTTCAGCAAACATCCTTCCCCTCAAACTCTCCATCATCCCATTCTTTCCACTCTGCTTCCACACTGTCTGTAGACCTCAAATATCCCTGTTGAGATTTTCACTGCAACCCATCCCTTCCATCTCTTTCCTCAAGTAGCTCTCAAATGACAGTCCTCATGACAGGACTGCAGAACTAGAGCTATGTTCACCTTCCTTCTTGAGAAGAAGTGGAGCTAAGTAAATATCAAGCAGCTAATTTCAAGGCAAACCCCCAGGGTTCACAAAATTCAGCATATATTGGTCATAGTTTTTTCTGTCATCAATTTTCTCAGAAAGATATGTTCAAAAAATCCAAGAGTTTCTGTACAAATCTTTCAACTCCTCATATGACTCCTGGAAATAAAATGACCCACAAAGAATGAAAAATGTAATTTCATTACAATGTGCCATCACCAAAAGAGCACCTTTTCCTGTGTTGTTCAGCCATTTGGCTGAAATCTGCAGAATTCCACTTTGGCTCATGACAATTGTTGATTCTCTTTGTGTCATCCCCATTATTTGAAGGGCTTATTGTTTTCAGTGTCATCTGAACATAACTGGCCTATGTTGTAATTAAACTTTGATCAAGTTTTTAATGGGATCTCAGAGGAAAACAGTATTTGACTAACATGTATTATTCTGCATGTATTAATCAAGTGAATTCTTGTTTAACTGACAGAATTTCACATAATAACTACTCTTCTCCATTGTTAATTAGCAGAGCAGAAAAATAATAGAATCTGTTTTCACTGAAATAATACTTTTGTATCCAGAATATTCTGAAACTTTAATTTTAATTTTAAACTTTGATTAATTTAGCTTCAGAATACCATTTTTTAGTCTTTCCTGAGGCACTTTAATTAAATATACAATTCAAAAGTGGTCCCAAACAACAACAAAATCTACAAGGCATTAAGTGCTTGAATCACTTAGGCCAGCTGTCCCTTATAAATCATCACTAAATAGCACTTTCATGAGTATTGTCATGAAATGTTAGTCAGCATTTTCATCAGAAATCTGGAAGATCTGAAATCACCAACTGTGACACTTTTTAATGATATAAACATTGACCAGGTGGGAACAAACCGTGGGTCAGGTTAGTCACATGGAACATGGTAAACAGAGTATTCAGTAAACTGAGCCAACCTTAAAAACAGCAAAACAATCCCCTCCTCATCCCTTATCCTCCCTACTGTAGGAACAAGGAAACTTGCAAGAGCAAGGAGCTGCAGGAGGAGGAGACGTCACCTAAGGCCACACCTGGTGCCACAGCCTTGGTCTCCACTAGCAAGGGCTCCAGCCACACGACCCAAGTGGCAGAAGGCAAAGTCAGGGACTGGCAGAACAAAGAACCACCTGCTGCAGGGAACCTCAAAGTGCACAAGTCTGTGGGACCTGGTGAAATGCATCCAGGGGTCCTAAGGAAACTGGAGGATGATGTTGCTCATGAAATTCAACAAGATCAAGTGCAAGATCCTGTGCCTGCATCAGAACAATTCCAAGAACAAACACAGGCTGGGCAGAGAGTGGATTGAGAGCAGCCCTGGGGAGAAAGATTTGGGGGTGCTGCTGGATGAGAGGCTGGACGTGACCCAGCAATGTGCACTTGCATCCCAAAAAGTCAAACGTACCCTGGGCTGCATCAAAAGGAATGTGGGCAGCACATCAAGGGAGGGGATTCTGCCCCCCTGCCCCACTCTGGTGAGACCCCACCTGCCGTGCTGCATCCAGATCTGGGGCTCACAACAAAGGAAGAACGTGGACCTGCTGGAGTGAGTCCAGAGGAGTGCCACAGAAATGATTAATTAGAGGCAGGAAACACAATTAGGATTGTTCAGCCTGCAGAAGAGGTTCCAGGGAGACCTTAAAGTGGTGCTCCAAAACCTTACAGGGGCCAATAGAGAGAGATGGAGGGGAATTTTTTCACAAGAGCATGCAGTGATGTGACAAGGGGGAATGGTATCAAACAGAAAGAGAGTAGCTTTTGATTAGATATTAGGAAGAAATCCTTTGCTGTGAGGGTGGTGAGGAACTAAAACAAGTTGTCCACAGAAACTGTGGCTGCCCCATCCCTCAAAATGTTCAAGGCCATGGATGGGCTTTGAACAACCTAGTGGAAGGTGTCCCTGCCCATGGCAGGGGTTTGGAACCAGCTGATCTTTAAGGTTGCTTCCAATCCCAACCATTTTATGATTCTATGAACTGAGGCTACGAGAACACATATTGCTGGGGTTCACAATTTTAGAAGGAAGCTGAAGATTGCCAGAGTCTGGGAAAAAAAGGTAATCTGCCTTATATCTTCTTCTTAGATATAAAAATTATTCCTTACACCAAAAACTCAGTGTTCAATATCTATAAGTTATTTCTCAAAATTTAAAAGTGATTTTATTTTAATAGATAAGTTACCCTAAGGTAAAGAAAATATCCCCTAATAAAGGACTTTTAGACACTGCTAAAGACACAGCAAGAAACAGCTCCTGGAAGTTCAAAGAAGAAACATTAAAATTATAAATTAGGCACATTTTTAAACAGAGTATGATTAATGACTGGGAAAAGAAGTACACAAAGTGGATTCTTTACTTCTTGTAGAACATGTAAGGTCATGCACTTTAGATAATAACAAGAATACTTTCAGCTATAAGCTAGAAATTACTGAGGAGGAGAAAGCTCAGTTCACATTAGTCAATCACTGTTTGACAATAAGCTACCACTGTGAAAAAAGACAAACACTGCCCTAGAATTCATCAGCTCAATTATTTCTAGTAACGATGGGGGAAGTATTAGTACAGTGCTGGTAAAGTACTGCTAAGACATCACTTCAATTATTGTGTGTAATTATGAACGCTTGTGTTCAAAAAAGATTAACTTAGGCTGGAGCAGCTGCAGAGAAGGACTACTAGGATGATGAGAAGAATGTAAAATATCTCACAAAAGGAGACAGAAAGAGCTTGTTTAGAGAGAGGATGACTGCTATCACTAAATATCACAGGGTTGCAAAGGAGCTGTTTAAGCCAAAAGACAACCATGGTATAAGAACAAAGGGTTGAAACTGGACTTGAATAAATTCGCTCTAATTTAGATCCTTTTTAATCACTAGGCAAATGAAGCATTGAAACAATTTTGCAATAGGAATTTATGAGATAAACTACTATAACCAGCTTTAAGATGGAGCTTAAATCCACACACATTCAAGCCACAGCATCATTGTCTCAGCTCCTGCAGCACCAGGGACCAGAGCCAAATGCAAAGGTTCCCTCCTGGGGATGGTTCCCTGGCACCACAGGGATCATGTGCCAGAATGGCCAAACCACCTCAGGCTGCAGGGCATTCTGAAACCAACATCATGCTTAAATTGTGACCAAGCCTTGAGGTTATCTTAATAACTCGCCTTCTCTTAAAAAATAGAAAATTATATCTACATACAAACAGCGCTGTTACCAGGTTTTCTGTTAATGTCAGAAATTTACTTTTAGAAACTGGTCACTCATTTGTTTTTTCCAAAGCAAAGCTCAAATTACACTGAAAACGCCATGGTTAAGCAGACTTGTACCAAGGTTCATATACAAACAGGCAATATTTTGATCATGCTGTCAAAAATAAGAATTACCTGGATACAAAAAGAATATTCACTGTTTCTCTTGTACTTTATGTGAGTAGGAAGCAGCCACAAAGTCAGGTTAGCATTGACTAACAGTGGTTCAGCTTAATGCTGTCTGCCTTGTTTAAACAACTCCTGCTGCAAGTTCCTTTCTTGTTGCATGCAGAGTGATGAAGCAGTGCTTTAATAGCTGTGCTATGGTCATACATTGTTTTTCAAAGTCCTTCTGTTTATCATCAAAGGTCATTTCATTACACTGGTTTCCTGAAACCCTTCAGATTTATTATTTGTTTTCAGGGCACAAAAATACAAAATCTTCTTACAAGGAGTCTAAGCTATTTCCCCTTGTATCAGAATAATTTTTAAACTACTTATATCTTCCTACTACTTCTTGAATGCCTGCTCTAATTAGATTGACAGCTTCTCACTTTCTTATTATGAAAGCTGTAGGTGCATTAAAAAAAAAAACGAAACAACCAAACAGTTCAAGAAACAAACTGCAAATAAGATGGATGGGGATTTAAAGTGCACGTTCCCTCATGTTTATAATTATTACTAAGTTTAGTGAATTCTGTTTTAATTTAATAACAATAATATAATTCAATATATTAATAATTATTATTCACATGAGCAAGGTTTCTTGTTCATGTGGTTTATGTAACCCATAAAACCATGCCTGTTATTAATTCCACTGAAAATATCCACTTGACTATATCCCATTTTTAACCACTCCAGAGTTCATGTCTTTTTTCTCTGGTGCAAGTACTTGTCTTCAAGATGTCTGGGGGGAGGGCAGTCACAAATAAAGTAGGAGTGATATGATACATTTTCCTTTACTAGTAAAACAAGGAGGAAAATTTTTTCAATTATAAAAGACAATAAAAATAAACACAAAACAGGATCTTAATTTTATTATGATGGAAGTGAGAACTACTTCAGCAAGTTATAAATGTGTTTTCATATTTGTGTGCGATTTTGAAAACTATTGGCATTGCTTTTGAAGATATTTATATTTCATTTATAATAAAAGACTTCGTGTAAGCACAGGAGACTCAAAATAAAGCACGCCACAAGATTACAATTGGTAGTGCTGAAGAACCAAGACCCACTCATAACTGGTCAGCAGATGCCTCTGTTGGAAATTGCAAATGAATTCAGTTCAAAATAAAATGCTTTCTGAGTCATTCCCTAGAGACTGGAATTCAGCCTTTAAATACACGTGAGAAACCATCAAATGTGAGTCAATAAAACAATGCATGAAAAGCCACTTGTCCTGGCGAGACACTTCTACACCAGCTTTTTAGAAAGTACTTCAGAGAGTTTGCAACAACACAAATTCCATAGTCACCATAAAACCAGATTGTGTTAGCCTTTCCTCCTTCTTCTCACCCTGTGCCAATAGGGTGACATTAAATACAATTTCACTTAAATAAATTCACTTCTTAAGTAAAAAAAGTTGTTCCATGTAATTTCAAAGCTATGTTTAAAGAATTCTGTAGCTGCACTGCACTTTAGCTATTCCCAAAGCTGAACTGTGAAGCTGTTTGCTACCAAAGCCAGACAATGCCCTGAGTCTCTGAAGGAGAAAAGCCAGGGTGGGACTGGCCCCAGGCGCAGACAATGCAGACGTGCCTGTGCATGAGTGAGGAGTCTTGGCTCCCCACAGACCCTGCAGGTCAGTCACCCCTGCCATGGGACATGTGTCCACCTTAGGACATTCAATCTCCATGTCTCACCAGCCAAAGAAAATTAACCAGTTGTAGGCTGACCTTACCTCATCTGTGGGGAAGGGGCAGGAAGGGCTCTTGTCCAGAGTTTTATTAGCATTTTACTTAAAGGACAAGCACCATAGTCCATTCCTTCTCACTGATTTGTAAGTTTATGCTTTGGATATTAACTCAGTAATTAATCAACCTTCAGTATCAGAGCAGACTGGGGGATGAACAGATGGAGAGCAGCCCTGCCAAGAAGCACTTGGGGGGGCTGAAGGGAGAAAAGCTGGACATCACCCAGCAATGTGCACTTGCAGCCCAGAAAGCCAAATGCACCCTGGGCTGCCACCCCAGCAGTGTGGGCAGCAGGGCAAGGGAGGGGATTCTGCCCCTCTGCCCTGCTGAGACCCCACCTGCAGGGCTGCATCCAGCTCTGGGGTCCCAGCACAGGAAGGACATGGAACAAGTCCCGAGGAGGGACACAAACAATAGTCAGAGAATTGGTGCTGTTCAGCCTGGAGAAGAGAAGGCTCCAGGGAGTGCTTATGGAGGCCTTCCAATATGTGAAGGAAGCCTACAAGAAAGATGGAGAGAAAATATTTACAAGAGCATGTAGTGACAAGACAAAGGTGAACACCTCCAAACTTAGAGTAAGTTAAGTTTAGACATTAGGAAGAAATTCTTTGCTACCAGAGTGGTGAGACACTGGAACAGGTTGCCCAACCCCTGGAAATGTCCATGGCCAGGTTGGATGGGGTTTTGAGCAATTTGGTCTAGTGGAAGCTGTCCCTGCCCATGGCAGGAGCAGTTGGATCTTTAGGGTTCTTTCCAAACCAGGCCATTCTAGATGACTCTATGATCACAGATTTACTAGATGGAAGCCCTCTGCTTCCATATACTATGAAATCAAAATCCTGTGTAGTGAAATATTCTCATTTACAAAGTCCCTCAGTCTCCATGAGCCAATCTGTCCTACCCCTAAATGTTCCTTGAATCTAGAGGGGGCTTTTTGTGTGAAATGCTCACCACAACACCCTGCCATAACTGAATATGACAGATGTCTTTCAAAACTCCTCTGGATGAACTCTGAAGCATCAGAAAATTGCATCTCAATCAGTCCTTGGAAAACAGGGCACCTGAAGGCATGGTTGTGTGTGAATGCCTGAGCCAGACAGCCAAAGTCCCCAAGCCATACACAGCAAAAATAAACTCCCTAATGGAAGGATGCTCAGAAACAGGCTGAGGAGATCCAACTAGGGGTAAAGCACAGAAGAAAACCCTAAACTTTTCTGGTTTTAAAAACAAAAACAAAACAAAAATATCAGTACCTAAATTCCTCAGAAACATTTCCAGGATAGAGAATGTTACTGAATTTTACATATCCTGCTCAGCATATTTAACTGGAGAACAAATAAATATTTATTTGTCTCAAGCAAAAGTCATTTAGATTATCACATATATCTGATAAATTCTTCAGAGCAAATCTGAATTTCATACTCATGCTAAATCATTACCCAAACTTTCATCAGAAGCTAGCACACATCTCTTTGATAGTCTCAGGGAAAATTGCAGCTAAAGCACATTTCAGTTTATTTGGTTGAACTCTTGGCAGATTATGACTGAAGGTTTTTTAAAGAGTTCATTACATCTTTGCCCTCCTTAAGCAAAGGTTATCACAAAGCTGCCTGTTTGAGTGAATTATGACTACTGGGTGGTCACTACTGCCTGTGATATTAGTTATTACATGTTCAGTGATAAATTTAAATCAGTAGATAACAAGGAGAAATCTCTACCAAGACCTTCATTATGGAATCTAAAAATAGCAAAATTACAGTTACAGGGAGAAAATGATAAGCTTAATATATACATTGCTGAGCAAGCAGATGGTATATTTCAGGAAATTCACTATTCATATCAAAATTAAAAATTTAAACTTAATCCTTCTAAAAATTAAAACTTGCAGGATGAAACGGTACTTAATGATTTTTTCTTTAAACTAGACTTTTTAAATGTTCATATTCTTCATCTTAAGAGCTGATGCTGTCAGCATTTATTGATTCAGCCTTCTAATAATTACATCATCCTTCCAGCATGTCAGAAACTGTCAAGGTGACTATGATGGCATATGACTGGAGTATGACTCCAGTGTCACAAAATATTTGTGTCACTAGTTTATCCAGAAACAGACATACAGCAAATGTCAGAGTGATAGAGAAGAAAAATACTGACTTTATTAACTAACTGCTATGTAAAATGTTTCATCACATGCTGTAATGTTGCCAAAATAGCCTTGTCAAGTAATTATTTAAATAGTTTTATTTAAATAAACTAGAATTCAGTGAAAGTGCTTTGTACAACATCCCATCTTCCCAAAACACCACAAGATCTTTCAACATTCAGTTATTTAATTTGATGCTATCTGGAAAAAAAAAATCCAACCTTCTCACACAGCTGCAAAGTATCTTTACTTTTCTGCATTGAATACTTGTGTATCTACTGGATTTCTTCTAAAGGTTGTTTTCCTTCAAGCACTCAAACAGCTCAAGCTAAGCCTTATGAAGATATAACTGCTTTGGTTACAAACTGCGCTAATTTTAATAATTGCATTGTTCTTCCTAAGGGTTGAAATAAGGCAAGAACTACAGCAGATTGACTCATTGGATAAATTTAAGTAAGTCCTTGCTTAAGGCTTTCAATATTTTGAAGTTATAGATTTGAGCTAAAAGACATATTTTCTTTCTTTTCATAAGCAAAAGTCAGTGTTCAAATGACACTATGTCTAATACAGCACCATAAACAATGAAACTCAAGCAGCAGATGAATTATTAAAGTATTAACACACATATTTAGTTAAAGAAATTGAAAATCATCTTTTTTACTCCCTCTCTTTCAAGAACTTTAAGAAGTCATGTGCAAAGCCACACCCAGACTGACATGACCACCCTGGAATGAATGGACTTCATTCAGTGACAAAATCCAGCAGTGTAAAACTGCAGAACAACCCTACTCCAAAGAATAAGGACTTCATGTGGAAGTCTGGTATTTTTCTTCCTGGGGATTTTATAGCAAGGATGACTGGACTGACAGGCTCCTGTGAGGTGATGCTCACCTACAAGCAAGTGCATTTTTGATACTTTACAAATTTCACTTCAAACTAACCCCACATATTCTAAGCTCAGCAATCAGCAAACACAGCTGTCAGAATGCCCTTGCCCATGCCAAGGCAGAATCCCTTCTCTCCACCTGCCAACAGTGCCAGCAACAGCTGAGCTGGAGCAGCACAGGGGGACTCTGCCCTTCCCTCCTGTGCCCCAAGAGAGGGGCAGGAGCTGGCCCTACTCCCACTGCCAGCAGGAACCCGGGAACCTCCTTCTCTAGCTCACGTATTTTAGTATCCAGTAAAGATGCAACCCCACCAATCGCTCCCTACGAACAGCAGTCACCTTTCACTGGTATATTCTTGAAAACTGGGATATTCCTTTTAGCAGATTTGGAGCAGATTTTTCTTGTGAACCATCTCTGAAAACACACAAGTGATTATCAGTCACAACACTGACAAGAGACAAGCAAACAGTGAATTCAGCTGGTAAGGACAGGTGATGATCAGGATTTAACAGAGGGCTCCATTTTCCTGTAAGCCTGATTTTTCACCACATATAATGAACTCTACTTCAAAATGTGGCAAACTGGCAGATATGGGGGAAGCAGTCTGATGACATTTGTTTGTCACAATTGCCAGAAATTAGTTTACAAACTTGTCTTCAAAATTATGACAAAAACAATTTCCAATACCATTTCACATTTGCAAGAGGCTTCAATGCATCTTAATTGATGAAGTCCAAGAGCTCGGTAAGTTTTCTTGAATATGCTATCACATCTTGACAAACACAAAATGCAAGAAAAATAACAGCAAAAGCAGAAGGTCAGGAGAAGGGGCTCTGCCTGACTGTCACAGCACAGCACACGACAATGAGGCACCACAGAACCAGGCTCTGGACAAGAAGCAATGCAGGCAGGCACACTGGCAGTGAGAGGTTCATGCAGCCATGGGAAACACTGCCTGATCTATTCTTGAGGCATACACACACACACAGAGAACACAATTTTAAGATGACTCTAAATTTCTAGATGATGGCCTTTTCCCTCTGTTTTATTAAAGATATCCTTCTGTTACTACAAGTTACCATGCAACTCCAGCCTGTCAGTCTTGCTGAATGTAGCAATCAAAGCACAATGACAACATCTTTTGGAGAAGAAAGTATTTTGTTATTGTTATTGCAATCAATGAAGGCTTAATTCGTTTTTCCTTGACTTTTCTGCACTATTATCTGTATTATAATAAAAGTCATGAACAGTAAAGATTGGGTTGTATTGTGCCAGCATGTCTGTACAGAATAATAAAGAAAGTCCTTGCTTTAGAGATCACAGTCTAGTTGGTGAACAAATAGGACAAATGATATTGCTAAGAAAATAAAACAGTTATAAAAGAGAATTGAGTCATACATTGACATTTCTCTAATCAACAAACAAGAGTGATTTATCCATTAAAAAAGCAGAGAAGATGAATTTTAAGGCAAGATTTAGAATCATAAAATCAACATCTCCAAAATAAAGTCCAGCTTTTAATCAAATACTAACATGCCCACTAAACCATATCACAAAGTGACACATGTAATAATTTTTTGAACACTTCTAAGGACAGTAACTCCACCACTTCCCTGGGGAGACTTTTTCAATGCTTAACCACCCTTTCAGTGAAGAAATTTTTCCTAATATCCAATCTAAACACCCCTGGTGCAACTTGAAGCCGTTTCTCCTTTTCCTGTTATGTTGCCTGGGAGAAGAGATTGGCTCCCACCTCACCACGACCTCCTCTCAGGCAGCTGTGGAATGAGATAAGGTCACCCCTGAGCCTCCTTTTCTCCAGGCTGAACACCCCCAGCTCCCTCATCAGACCTGTGCTCCAGACCCTTCCCCAGCTCCATTGCCCTTCTCTGGACACTCTCCAGCACCTCAATGTCCCTCTTGTAGTGAGGGACCCAAAACTGAACACAGGGTTTGAGGTGTGGCCTCACCAGTGCTGAGTGCAGGGGGACAATCAGTGCCCTGGTCCTGCTGGCCACACTATTGCTGATACAAGCCAGGATGCCATTGGCTTTCTTGGCCCCCTGGGCACACACTGATCATGGTCAGCTGGCTGTGGACCAGCACCTCCAGATCCTTTTCCAATGGGTGTCAGCTTTTTTACAAAATATGAAAATTTGGAATATGTTTGTTAACAGTGCTCAGAAAGCACTGGTTGAACATAGTACTTGAAATTAGGAAAAAAGGAGAGTGAGGAATAAATGCATATGTCTACATAGATGGGGGGGTGTACTTATTTATATATTATTTTCCATTATTAAAAGGAGCTACAATTTGCACAGTTCAAGAAGTGTTTCAAATTACTTTCAATAAATATTAGAATAAATAAAAATCATCAACCTGTTGCAATGAATATTTAACATCTTAATATATTTTGAATGAAATCCTTACCTTATTGGAAACAGAAATATTCTCAGAGGTGTGAGGTATGGCAAAATCACTGATCAGATCACAAACTTTTGCATCAGTTTTTTTTCTATATGCATTTTATTAAAAATTGGGATGAAATTGAAAAATTCACATTAAAATTCAATTATTCTCTAGATTTTCCCCATACCATTTTTTGGTCACCCAGGGGGAAAAAATGGATTTATATAAGACCTGAAAAAAAAAAAATTACTACTCAATAGATGTACTTGCTAAATTGGACCAAAATTGGCCCCAACACTTCAATTAGCACTCTGGTTTTGGAAGTGTAAAAGTATTTCTAAAGGCATTTTCTAGTTTAAAAACTCCAGGGGCTCTTTTATAAGCACTGGCACATGGAAAATGCTCCTCTGTGTCTCCAGTGCAGTCATCACCCCGAGCTCATCTGCAAAGCCTGAAGTTTTGCCTGTAGAATTAAACACTCACCTGCACCCACTATTCAGAGCTCCCAAACATAAGCAATGTTACGTGTGCCACACCTCTAAGGAGGCTCATTCTCCTTTTCAGCCTTCACCACATAAATGCTAGCAGGAGTTAAGATATATTTAAAAGGTTAAAAGCTTTAAGTATTGTCATGTCATCTTCAAAATGCTACAAAGATATTTGAAATAAATTGTGGACTAACTCAGAGCTTCTCAACAGATTAGGCAAAATTGGATTTTGCTGTCCAAGAGCTGCTGCTGCCATGGCTGGAGTTACACAAACCTGACAAGTCTAAGAGCACTTGCAGAAAAGGATGAAGGTGTTCAGGGTGACTGGACTGGGTGAAACTAGACTAAAACTAGGCCACTTTAAGTATTTTCTGTGTAGGCTCCCTCTCCAGTTAGCTTGTTCCTCCAAACTTGGGGCATTGGGGTCTGCCTTATCCAATTATGTGCAGGGAATTTTCTTCCTCAGCAGTTAAAATACTTGGGGACAGTTCCTAGCCAGGCAAGCACGGGTAATTACTGCCTATGCCATGAAAATGGATATATGTTGTATTAATAAAGCTGAAACCCTTTCCACAAGGCACATATGACAGTCAATCACTTGCAGAAATGGTCAACTTTTGGCCACAAAGACAATTAAGTAGTAATTAAACATCATGACACAGAGACTTTCAAAGTTTTGTCATCATTATGGTTTCTTTACATAACATTTGTAGGTGGAAGTATCTTAAAACTCAAATGTAAACTTTCTTGACCAATGTCAATTTGGCATCAACTGACTATTTAATTGACTGTTAACAAATTCTTCAAGATATGACTGCTATACAGATAATTTATCTTCCTGTTAATTGGTAATTATACATTGGCAGAAAAATCACTGTTTCTTTCCAATTATTCCAGAACTCAGTGACTATTTAAACTTTGCTAATTAGCAGCGGAGGGCTGTTACATCTTCTGGGCAAATTGTATTTGATAATCCCTATTAAAATATACATGGCAGTAGTTGACTTGTAACAAAGAAAAAAAAATTTTTTTAAAAAAGTGGCAGTTCAAAGGGTATTAGATACAGCACAAGGCAAACGGGGGCCTATTAAAATTTCCCCAACTGTTCTAATGAGAATGCCGAGGGTCATTTCTTCCTAGTTTACCATCTGTTTGGTTTCTGGCAAATATCTCTGGTGTGAAGGGAGGGTCCTGGAGCCCATTTGGCTTGTCACAAAATAAACCAGGGATCTGCAACAATTTCTGTAAGTTACAAAACTGCACTTCAAGATCAGTAGCATGTACATAGCTGAAAACTTTTTTAAGAGCTGTCATTTACTGACTATTCCTTACTTTTTAGAGCTATGAGCAAGCACAGAGAGGCAGACTGAGCAGGGGGGATCAATTTTATAGGTTCACCTAACAAGAAAATGCAACAGTTGGCCTTTTTCCATCTCACACTGTTAGTGGGGGATATTTTCCTTTATATGTCAAAATCTGAAAGCAAAACATTGTCCCAGAAGCATCAGTGTTTGAGCATAAACTGATGCCAAAACCAAGCCTCTGACAGCTCAAAACCACAAACCCCATCCAGGATCAGGAGGAGCCTTGGATGCCTCCAGTGCAGTTCCAGACCCACGTGCAGACAGAGTTGGGGAGCACTGTCTGTGGAATCTCCTTGGAGATGACACTGGGGGTTCCCTCAGCCACCCAGGCACCCTCTTTGCTTTTTTCTCTGGAGATGAGACCATGATCAGGCAGCATCACCTACAGCAGCCCTGCCCTACAACTGCTCAGAGCCAAAGGGGATACAGGACCTAGAAACCACTCTTGTCCTTCTCCCCAGCTCCCAAACCATACAGAACCAGATCAAAATGATCCTTCCTCTAAACTGAGAGGGGGTTTTGGGTGGCTATGCAATCACATTTGTAACCAAAACACCCAGTGAAGGATTATGTGAGGGCTGCTTTAATCCTGTCGAAAGGCAATAGAATACTAAAAAGCAAAAAGTATAAGATAATTTGTCATTCTATTCTATTCTATTCTATTCTATTCTATTCTATTCTATTCTATTCTATTCTATTCTATTCTATTCTATTCTATTCCATTCCATTCCTAGGATTTCCTCTAGGAAATGTATTATTCACCTTATTTCAAATATTTCTAACTTCATTTTTTTAGATCCCAGAGAGTCAATGTATTACTTAAAATATGTATGATCATCTTCATGTCATAGAAACAAAGAATTGCAAAAAAAAAAAAAAAAAAAAAAAAGACTGCAATATCATCTTCCATCTTTTGCTTTCTAGAAGATGCAAGTTCAGGCACTAAAATGTTTCCAGGTAACATCACCCTCCTAGTTTCTTATAAAGTAGCCCACATAGTTAAACAAAGCCTAAATTTCATGAGGAGTTTATGACCTCACAGTAGAATGGAGTTATCTGTTTTAAAAGATTGCAAATGACAAATTGTGTAAATCTACACAGAATATAAACAAAATGTTTTTGTTATCCAATTAGGCCTATGGCAACACTTTCCATTCTAATCAGAGCTTGGTGTCTCTACTACAATAGAACTTATGGGCTTCCAACAGGAATTTAGGTTGGAAGGTTAATGCATATATAAATATTATCATGAAATTACTTGTTAAAATGTTAACATTTACTAAAAGGTACAACATCAGTGTAGTCATTATAATTTTGCATAAAATTAGGGTTTTGGGGGGCTTAGCTAGAAAGGCTCATGTTTCCCACTGTAGTTCTTAAGAAACTAATTACACCAAACTTGGATATAATTTGTAGTGTATTTATCACTGAAAAGCCACCAGGGAGCCAGAAAGCCTTGGGAAGAGCTGGAACACGTGGAGGTGCAGTGTGAGTGGCAGGTCAAAGGCAGGCTTTGATGTGCACAGCCCTGCACATCTGCCTGCTCAGCCAGCTTGTCACCAGGATCATCCTGTGTAATGAGACAGATTCGGGTCCTTGGCTCATGGCACTCCTTATCACTGCCGAGGGATTAGGCTGTAATCTCCTCCTGTAATTGTAGGAATGATACCCTGCTCCCTGCTCCCCAGAGCACACAGCTTTGGAGGAGCCATGCAGTATTTTCATGCTTCTGCCAAGATACAGAGTGCTCTCCTATCACCCACCACACCATCTATCCTTACTCTCGTTTGCAATCAATTCCCATCAGACCCACCTTTCTAAAGCTTTCTAAATTTTTTTTTTTCTTTAGTACTCCTGCCTCCCATTTCCCTCTTTTATATTTGTACTAAGCCAAGTAGTGAGAGCCCCTAAATGACTGTATGGGAGATTTTTCTTGATGGTCTGATAAACCCCAGAGCACAGCCAAATGACCCAAGCAGTCAAAAAAAGGCCAAACACCACAAGAAGCTTCAGAGACAAAAGCAGAAGAAATAAAAAGCACTGATGGACAAAGAGATCCCACAGAAGTCCAAAATGTGTCTCCAGAGACAGCCAAGGTGTGAATAAACTGAGGGCTACCCGTGTGGCATGTGAAAGGAGGAGACAAAAAGTGGGATTGCCCATCAGTCATCAATGCTGAAAGTTGTGGGAACATTTCCATACACACCAGACTGATCAGGAAAGGAGAATGGAAATGACACTGAAGAGATGCAGCTGAGAGTATCTGTTGTATCAGGGGGTCTAATGAAGAAAGAAAAAGAAGAAAGCTTCTTAAAAGCTACTTTTAAAGATGTTTTTTTGCTAAAGGATCCTCCCAGCTTGGTTTAGTGAAGCTTCAACACATTTACGTTTGATCCCAGTTCTAATCCTAGCTTTAAAATTTTAGTTTTATCTTAATCTGAACTCAGAAAATGATTCAGGACAAAACCACTATTAACTTTTATACCAAAAAGCTCACACATTTCTTCCTAAGAAATTGTCAGAAGGTTTCCCAAATAAAAATTTCAACATGCTTTATGTCAGTGAAATCCCACAGAGGAAACCAGGAACTATTTCTTTGCCTATGTATTGAAGAAGAAAGAAAACATAACCCTAAGAATTAAAATATTTTATCATTTTTTTCTTCAAAGCTTCTTGACATGGTTAACTGTTATAACTGACAATGATTGTGTCTCCATCAAGTAATTGCCTAAACTGGTAAAAGATTATTGTAGTCACAACACAGTAGCTCACAGCACAGAAGAAGCATATATGTATGTTAAGGAGACTTCAAATTATTGGGCAGTTCTGGAAGATTATGATAATCGAGTGTGACCTCCTGTGTGAGACAGACAAGAGCATTTCAATGGTAATATTGCAAGGGAGAAAAAATATTCTTCCCTGCACCATAAGCAACCACTATCAACCCAATTTCAGAATATTACTATCTTCAGGTTTTAAAGGCCTAGCTTTCCCCCCATCTAATCCATGATAAACCACATAAATCTTTGAATTGAGGTCTCTGAACCTGACTAGTCCTCAACATTAAAAAAACATAATAATTTCCAGCAAGCTAAACCTGAATATCACAGTCACTTGCCTCAAAGGAGAAACTGCTCCTTTGCTGATTGGAAATGATGACACAACAGATGGATCCGAGGTTTCTGAAGAAAGTGCTTTATGTTTTCTTCAGAAAGCAAAACAATGTCACTCCCACCTACTATTTTACTAAACAGCGGATTAAATACTGTGGAGACTGCTCTATTTTTCTACTGAAAATGGTAGATTTTAAAATATTGTTACTTTTTAAAACTACTGAATAATTTTTAAAAGCCTATCATTTACATGCTAAATGCTTTTTGGAAGAGGCCAGCTTTCTCATCTCTCACTGCAAAGTAGAGATAGGAGAAGTTTATGTAGCTCTTAGTCCTGGGAGCCATCATAGATTGAGCATTCATATAAAATTGCATTTGAAAGCTATTGCCATTTTCCCTTGACTGTTTATTTTTTACTGTGACTTCAAAGACACAGCACAAAAGCATCACCTGCTATGAAACATTCAGATTGTTTTTTTTTCTTTTTCCAATATATATACAAGCTTAGGAAATAGAAAAGAAAAACAGCAAATTGAGACTTTTATTTAAATTTTTTTTAACTAACAGTGTAACAGAACTGACCCTACAGTTTACCTACAAAAATTTAAATAAAAAATTCAGAGATGGCTGCACTTTTTCTCTAACATAGATGGAGCATGTTCAAGACAGAGCATCAGATCTCCCCAGGCATGATATTTGAGAATTTGTATTGATGAGCAAAATGAAGTAACTCCAACTCTGCGTGACTGTTTTTGCATCACTTTGGCTTTTATATTTTTCCAGCCTGTAGTCTTGGAGCTTTTGCATACAGAACACACATGCCACCAATTTAATTGTTGGTTATCTTACAGTGACAGAATGGTCAAAGTAACACATCAAGAGCTAGAGAAGGACCTTTGGCAAGTTAAAGTAGGCCAGATTGTTTTTTCTGTTGTTCATCACATGTTACTTTAACATCTCTGTCAATAAAACATCAACTGAAACAGCCTTATTCTACAAATGAATACACATTTAGGGAAAAATACATTCTTTGAAAATGCACAGAGGTATTTAGGTTCTTAAAATTTTGCTTGTTATTCTTAAATACTTAGTTGCAATTAAACATGACCAGTATACTTTGCCCAGTGAGTTTGCCATGATCTCCCAATGATACAAACACTTATTTTACAGCAAGGTAATAGCTTGCCCGTGACTTGACCATCCCAGAAATTTCACATTGCTAAGTCCCTTCTGTCTTGCTTACTCCATCAGATTCTATTCATCCTGTAAGCAGTACAGTGGGAAAGGAGTAACAGCAGTACAAATTCCTCCAGAAAAGTGAATCGTTCAGTGCCTTTTCCACAGCATGAAATACTTGTGCCAGCCATGCTCTTCCCTTTGAAAGGCTGAGCAAAAAGTCTGAGGTTGAACCGTGATGTTATCCACAGAAGCAAAGCCCTTCTCAAATTATCCCTCAGTACAGCTTTAAATAATGTGCTATTTACATTTCATTCTTTCATTTACAAGCAAATGTGTGCCTGCTGGATGACACTCAAATGCCCAGACCACTCATGTTCTACATGCTTTAAAACAAAAGTAAGTACCATGAGAGGTTATTATGAAGGAAGCACTGAATTCTGGCTCAAGCAGACAAATTAGAATTTAAACACGCTAGTGCAAGTGCAGGGCAGTTGGAGTCCCATATGACTGGTACCTGTTTTTGTACTTTCAACGTGGATTGCTTGTTAGGGTCACTCAGTTCCTCCAACTTGGGGACTGCAATTCTTATTTTTATTTTTTTATTATTATTATTTGTAAGGATATACGAAATGCTACCAAATAACAAACTGCAGAAGGTATAGCTGTCAATTCCTTGCAAAAATTTAGAAAACATTATTTTAAAAATGTTTGTCCTTAACACAGCTGCTACTGCTGAGGGCTACAGCAGAACGTGAAATACATGATAATTTTGCAAAGCCTATCGTATCCCTTTTACTACAATTCTGCTTTTGGGCCATGGTAAATATTTGGTTGTATACAGTATCTTGACCAGCATTCTGGTTTTAAGGAAGATGCTGCTAACTGAATGGAAAAGTAGGTTGACATAAGCTTAAAGGAAACAGGTTTTCAGCCCAAGAAACACTTAAAGGCTTTGGGATAAATGCTTCAGTTTATACAAAATGTCACACAATTCAGAAATGGCTGTTTAAAACAATTTATCTCCTGAGGCTTTTATCTCTTAAAATTTATATTATTCAGCGTACTAATACCAGAGATGAGCAAAAGTGAAGGTGGTACTAGAAGCAACAAAAGCTGCCTAAAATCTGCCACTGCCTTATCTCATTGACTCCCACTGACTTGCATGTATTATTGATGACTCAGAGTAAATTAGCCCGTTCCAGTAATTGTGTTGCTACTGATGTCCTCTGTACAATCAAGTACTCGTTACCCTGAGTTGCAGAAGGTAAATTACACTGGACTTACCAAATCCAAAAGCACTGGAACCACCAACACTCTGGGAAGCCTGAACACTGGTAGATGTGTAGAGCCCAGTTACCAGTAAGCCATCAAAGAAGGTACTTGTCGAAATAGTCACTGAAATGAGAGAAATAAAATATGTGTAAATATGATGGTTAAGATCCTGTACACGTTCTGTGAGCAGGCTCTTGCTCTTGACTGAGATCCCATCATACAGTCCAGTGAATCCATCTGAATTCCCCCAATATTTATGCTACTTTTACTTTCATTTGGTGCTTGGGAAGTTGCCTTTGCCCAAAGCATCAACTATGGTATTCATGAAATGCATGAGTTAGAAAATAATGCACTGGAATATATTGCTTGTAAGCAATTGTCCAGACATTAAACTGTATTAAAATCAATGAAATTACCAGGATTATGGTACTGTTCTTTCTGGATCTAAATAGAGTCTAAGTTACAGTTATCATGCTTATTATAGTATTATACATTGAAGTTATATGGGCATCTGAGACATTACAGATTGTGTGTATTTAAATAGCTCAGGAATGCATTTTTAAAATATTCTTAAGTAATATCAGAAAACATCCAAAATAGCAACTAAAATTAATATTAGAATCTATACATTCTTTGTTAGAATTGACAATTCTTGCAATATTTATTCAATTCTTGTACACACTAATTTTAATATTTTACTTTGGTGTGCTTGATAAGATAACCCACAAGGGAAGCCAGTTGCTGTCCCCTTTTTGGATTTCAGCAAAGATTTTGATACTGTCTCTCACAGGATCCTTCTGGACAGGATGTCCAGCATGCAGCTGGACAAACACATCATTGGCTCAGAGGTCGAGAACGCAGGGTTACAGGGAATGGGGTGACATCAGAGTGGGGACCTGTCACTGGTGGGGTTCCCCAGGGCTCCATCCTGTGCTCTCAAGGCCCTGTGCTCTTCCACATCTTCATAAACAACTTAGGCACAGGGCTGGAAGGGATACTGAGCAAGTCCAGAGATGATACAAAACAGGGAGGAGCTGTTGACTCCTTCCAAGGCAGAGGAGTCCTGCAGAGAGACCTCGACAAATCAGAGGGCTGGGCAGTCACCAACCATGTGAAGATCAACAAAACAACAAGAAGCTCTCTCTGCTGAAGAAGAGTCCTGTGACTTGTAGCCTCATACACTGAAGATGCATCCAGACCTCAGTTACCACACTCATTCTGCTTCATACCTCAACCCTTTCTATTCCCTTAACTTGGAGACATCAGTGCTTGTTGACTGGCCAGGAAACTGAAGCAAGGTACTCTGAGGTGACTGCTAGGACATTCATTGGTGATACACATTCAACGGAGAACCTGATGGGTTTCTTAAGTCCTAATAGTCAGTGTTTCCTCTGTGGTACACTTTTGGCTTCAAATTAGTGTTTAATATTTTAAAAAACATAAAAATGTTGACAGTAGCTTAATTTATTTTGAGCAGAGGAGCAGTATTTACTATGTTAATTTATTCTTCAACACTTTGTATTTAATTATCTTCTTTTCTTTGATTATCTAATACTACACTGAATAAACCCTGAATCCAACTTTTCTGCTCCCATGACTCCAAATTTCAGTATTTTGCAATAGGCACTTCCCTGAATTCAGATGCAGGTTCAGAGCCATATGTTCCATTTTTAAGAACAAGCTACTTCTGATGGATGTTAAAAGAAGAGCAAAAGACTAGATTTTTTTAAAAAATAAAAGATGTATTAGGGAGAGTAAAATAAAATCAAACAAGCAAACAATGAATTTTTTCTGCATTTGATGATGAAGTAGTGAATAATACATGACCTTTTCTTCCCTTTATGCCTTTAAACCAACAAAGAGGCAAAACATATGTTGAAAAGTATGCCTATGTGTTATTTTTGAAGATTTGGCAAAAGAGTAAGTGAAAAGCACTGATAGAAGGGCACTGGGCCAGTACTTTGCTGCCATTTTGTTTCCCTGTGGGGAAGCATCTTATTCTTTACTGGATAGGATATAATGCAAAAGCCTACTGTGAACAGGTGACCAGTTTCTCTGTGGGAAAGAAGTGATATTTCACAATGCCTGTATTTGACTTTGGACATATTTGTGTGATTGTCAACCCTCATTTTACATAAGCATGTAATAGGTCCATTTTTATTGTTGAAAAATTTCCAACACAGTACGGCTCCCTCATTAAGCCTCTGGGAAACTGCACAAGGCCTCTAGCACATTTTTTAAAAACAGAACACAAAGCTGTTATTACACACGTGTCATACATTTCAGAATAATTCCATAGTTCTTCAAGAGAAAAAAAAAATTAATCACGACATTCTCAGTGATGATTTTTTTCCTACCCACCGGTGAAATACATCAAATTCCCATAAAATGAAAGAAAACATGCATTATGCCAAGTGATAATGACCAGGAACAGGAACGCTGTGCTAATGCACAGCCCAGCAATAGGACTGTGATTTTATATAAGGGCTAGAGCTTGTTACTGTGGGGTCCTAAATTCCTCTTCCAAAAGAGCAAGAAGTTTCTCTCCATCAGGCTTTGTGCCTTTACACTGGCTCATGCCATATATAGTTGATGTCAAATATCTGGCAGTACCAGAAGCAGGGACCAATGCCATGACCCACTGGGACTTTGGAAAACATCTGGAAGGACACAGAGCAGCCAGGGCTGGGTAGACAAGGGGGGCTCTGGCACTGCCCCAATGCTGCCCCATGGCACCCAAGGGACAACACAGCAGTGTCATCCAGAAGCCCGAGCAGGCACTGCTCCATCCCCCACAGGACCCTTCTTTGGGAGGAGAATTTGGAGAGTGAAGCAGTGAGGAGGCCTTGCTGTCACTGGGGACTGAGTGTCCCCAGGGTAGGGGTGTGCTGGACCCTGCCACCCCACCCAGAGCAGCTCCTGTGCCAGCCCTCCCAGTGCTGCACCGGGACAGGGACAGGGACAGGCAGGGATCCCGGCTCCAGCTGCCTCACCCCCACACCAGGGCTGGGACCACACCACCCACGGTGCAGGTGTAGATTCAAATGTTTGGAAATAGTCCAGTAGGAGGGACTGAGAACATCTTCCCAGGAAATGCATGAGGGCTGCATTTTGGAACAACCTACTGATCAGGCAATATCACACTGCAAATTTTAGAGGCAAAGGTGGTAACTACTTCAAGAGTTGCTCAACACTTCCTTCTATTTTCAGTTCCTGAGATGCTTCCTAATTTTTTACCCCCTTGGACTACTTGAGTTGGTTTGTTTTTAATGGTGTCTCCCTCAGACGGATTTAATAATTTAAGGAAGAAGGAATTTCAGTAAAAACATTTAATTTCTGAGATGAGGTTAGAGGAGAATATGTTGCCCTGGATGAAAAATTCCACCGTCCTTTGGTTTCATCAACTCTTCTGCTCTGAAGTGTGAGAGTGTTCCTCCAAGTTTGGACAAATTATATTTTATATATATATACACATTAAAAAAATCACAGAGTTCACATATGCTCAACAGAGACATTTTCATTTTTAGTATCTAAATATTTCTGCAGACTCTGTCCTCATTTAGTACTCTTAGAGCACTCTCTGACTAATAAAAGCTCGCTGAAAAAAGTCCCATGAAAAATATTTCCATCCAGCTATACTGCTTTGTTGGATTGGAAGTGCTTTGTGGAGGTATCCTTTCTGATGATGTTTTGATCTAGAAAGTTTCTCAGAGTTTTAAAGGAAGAAGTCATATCTGCTGGTTGGAGAGAAAGGGTAAAGAGAGGGATCTTTATCAAAAGTCTAAGCCTTCTGTGAGAACACAACAATTCATCAAAACCTCACTTCTTGAAATGCTGAGAAATGTGCAAAATGTCACAAAAACAAAGTTGCTCCGAAAGTTTGGCCAATACCATCATCAATATCTTAAACTTAGGAGACAGAAAAGTAGACCTGAGAGCAAAAGTGAACTAGGATGGATGAGATGGTGACTGGAACCAGTACAGGGAATAGGGAAATTTTTGGAGAAAAAATGGGGGGCGATGGGGGTGAGGGGATCACAGCTGGAGAAAGTAGCCAAGAGAAGGTGATGAAAAACAGATGGGATCTGCACCTGCTGCCTGGAAACCTTAGAAAGGTTCAGTATGAGAGACTCACACAGTAACTGGGAAGAGAGACCAGGTGTAAAACTCAACAGCAAAACGTGGGTCAGCCTCACGTGCTGGTGAACTGCCACAAAAGCAGTCCAATGTGCACTCTTAGTCCACCTTCTAAATCAATTGAACAGTGTTTGTATGATGGATATGAAACATTCCTGTCCACAAAACACGTGGATAGGAATACATGGCTTAGTGAAGAACTCCAGTTTATTTTGTAAAAGCCTAGGAAATTGCTCCATGAAAAAGAAACCATATTGGGGCTGGGAAACACCATGGAAGTATCCTCTGGTGCTGTTTTGCCCTACTCTTCTTTCTGTACAAAGACTGTGGTCACAAAATGTGTTTCTGAGAATCGTGAGGCCCTCAGTTCAGTTTTCCACCCAAAATCCGGGGGAGTTGCAGTCTCTCCTGCTCACTCAGCACATACCTGCTGCTGTGCTCGGTTGCTAACCAGGCACAAGGTTTGGCAGGCACACAGGCTGGCCTCATCCTGCCGAGGCCATCTCTGGGAAGCCTTGGTTCTGTTTCCTTGGGAAGGCAGGGGATGCAGCAGCCTTTTCTGGAGAAGCCTTTCATTTTGCACAAGTTTCTGTCAGAGCCCTGGCGCTTCCCGTGGGACAGGGAACAGCAGAGCCGCTGGCAGTGCCAGGAGCTGACATGTCTCCAGGAGGAAGCAGGTCAGGAAGAAGGAGGCTGGCAAAGATGCTGCTGGAATTATACCACAGGTGGAGGTAGCAGCATAACAGGAAACACAAAATGGGGTTTGAACTGTAGTTACGGTGAAATATTTTTAAGAAATTAATGCTATTCTCATAATTTTCACTGTTTTCCAGCGCTGTATGCCACACATACTGCATACCTTTACAGGAATCTATTAATCAGTGCAAGTAATTGCATAAATTTTGCCTTACATTCTCTCGAGGGACTGATCTACTCTCCAAAAAGGCGGTATTTTGACTGATATTCAAAATACTCAAAATATAGCCAATGCCTGTAAACTGTAAAAGTAGAAAAAGTGCCAGGTGGAGGAAGGGGATCATCTCAGGAGACAGCTGCCACTGACAGGTCTTACTTATTTTGGCTGCTCTTCAGCACCATCTGAATGTCACTAAGAGGGCTGCAAGATGCAGAAATCCCACAGGATTTGCAGCTGCTGTTGATGACAATCACAGAGCACAAGCAGGAATTGAAAAAGGCAAAGATCTTTGATGACCCACACTCCTCTTAAGTGAGTCAAGACATAGCCACAGTATAAAACTGCGTTTCTGTAGACCACAGAGAAAACAGAAAATAATTCTGGTATGTGAAATGGAATCACCACAGACAGTGGACTTCCTGAAATGAGGCTTTCTTGCATCAAAGCAATGACAGGCACTTTTCAAGGTTCTTCTCAAAGAAGGTCAAAGCCAGTCTCCTATAACACTGTAATATTGCATCATCACACACCTGAGTCATGGCTGGAAACCATCCTCTTAGAAAATAAATTATTTACACTGAAGTAATGCTTTTGGGGTTTTTTTTCGGCTTCACTCCTAAAAATATATACCAGCCTCTTCAAGTCAGGTGTGCAATGGAACTGTTCAGAGAGGCCTCTGCCCCTTCACAGGGCTGCAGCATCCTGCAAAACGAATGGAGACTAACATCACTACAGCAAAGACTGTCAACACCACACCACACTCACAGAGTATGCTGAATTGAAAGGGACCCACAAGAACCATCGAAGTCCAGCTCCTGGCTCTGCACAGCACCGTTCCCAAGAATCACACCCTGTGCCTGAGAGCCTTGTCCAAACCCTTCTTCAACTCTGTCAGCCTTGGAGCTGTGACCTAGGGAGTCTGTTCCAGTGCCCAACCACCCTCTTTGGTGAAAATCTTTTTCCTATTAGCCAGCCTAAACCTTCTCCAACACAACTTCAGGCTATTCCTTCGGGTCCTGTCCCTGGTCAGAGAAGAGGTCAGTGCCTGCCCCTCTGCTGCCCCTCCTGAGGAAGTTGTAGACTGCTCTGTCTCCCCTCAGTCTCCTCAACACAGGGAAGATGTTCTCTGTCCCTTCCAAGTTTGTTCCATTTTTCAGGCAATGGAGCCTTTCTGCCACCCTCATGCAATGCCAAAGACAAGTGACCTATCCAGGCATGCAGTGTTCTCAGGGCACAGATAATACCAAGTCCAAATCCTTAAAATACCAGACCACTCCTGAAATGCCTACTACAGATGAAATTGCTAGTAAGAAGAGAATAAATCCTGATGCCTTATTTAAAGGCAACTGTTAATATACCACAGTGATTAGAAACCTATAAATACTCAGAGATTTACACATATGCTTTCCAAATATTGTGCAGATAAATATAAGTGAATGGTGGATACTACATTGTTACAAGAATCCAGAAAGTGTATATACTAAACTGCACTCAGAACCTTATTACTGAAAAAGAAATTTTTAAAAGACTAGTGAAGTGCATGTTGACATCAAACTAATTTTTATGGCTCGCAGACATACTCTGCTTTCAAAAGAAAACAAAATTGAGAAATTCATAATTATACAGCTATTTCAAATATGAACACCAGACAGACACGCAAGAACAGTATGAATCACAGGTCTACACATCATTCAGCAACAAAAGCAGAAAACCCACAGGATTCTTACTCATACTTGTTTTGATATTCCCCAAGTAGGTGGAAGAAAGCAGAAAAAAGAGATTTCAGCATGGTTAAGTAAACAGACGTGGTCTTACAACTGCAAGCATTCTCACTTAGGTATTGGTTTTCTGAAGCCCACAACCAGAGCACTTAATTCACAATGACACACCAGTGAGCTTTCCTTGAAGTTCTTGTACAGAACACCACCATCTCTAACCTGTGATTCCTTCACCAGTAATTCCAGTTAGCAATTACTCTCAGATGGAGGGGAGTAAAAATGCACAAGTTTTGAACTTTGTACTAGACAGCAAAAAATCTGATCTGGCCTTGCTTTGTGCTATATCTTCAGTTCTTCTTCCCCATGCTCCATGAAATCTCTGTGTCTTTATAGCTTTTCAAATCCTTTCCTAAATTGGTAATGAGCAAGAGAGAACTGAAAATAGATTGCAGATGTGTGGCAAGATGTCCGTAACATGATATCCAGAGACATCATTTTTCATTGATGCAAAGAGTAGCCTATCAGCCTTGTGAAAGAACTGTTTGCAGAGACATCATTTATATTTCTGGAAGTTCATAACAAGACAGTGACAATGACATCAGCAGCAATATAAAAAGTGTTTATTCTTATACTCTTAAACTGTAAGGAACTGGTCATATTTGCTTACATGGTCCAAGATGCTCCAGAGTTCCCATCTCACTAAAAGGGAAGAGTCCCATGGTTAAATCTATGAACAGACTTCCAACGTGAGACCCAAGAGTCTGACTTCCTATGTATCAGTATTCCTAACTTAAATACACTTCTGACCATATTCAAACCACCAGAAACTTGGCCACATTGAGCAGAGAGGTGCTTTGTTCCAGCTGGCATCACCAAACACGTTGGCACAGCCCAGAGACCTGACAGAGGAGAGGTAAGACTGGCTGCTGTCATAGCTGCCTGCTTATAACCAACAGATGGGCTATTAAGGCTCTCACCTGGGTAAGAGGATTCAAATCTGAATTTCACAATAAAATATTGTTTTAAAATATTTTAAACTCCAGCACCTGTGTGGCCCAGCCACTGTCCCTTAGCTGCAAGCATTGCATTTTGTATGGGAAAAAGGGAATACCAGCTGGCACAGAGAGAGGCACATCCTCTCTTCCTTTTGGGGCAGCCTTCTTGGAAGGAGAAGATGGAGGTTTCAATCAGTGGCCCAGTGAATATGTGCTACTGCTATTTAAATCTCCAGAGAACATCACATCTATTTATGTCACCCCATTTAGGCTGTAAATCTCACCCTAATGTTGATGTTTAAAACAGACCAGATGAATCACACTCCAGAAATGTCTGATTCTCCTCACTGACTATAAAGGGAGCCCAGACTTTAAAGCTCAGCTGTAGATGTCAACACTGAAGATGACTAAACTGAGATTATTCCCACCAAGAGCCATTGACACAGAGTAAGTTAATTATCCAATTTCTATTAAAATGTCCAACTATTGCCCACATCAGAGGGAACTGAGCAGGAATTAAGCATCCCAGAACCCAGAGCTCACCCGAGGACATCAGAGACAATGACTATCTTTATATTCTTTCTTGTGTTATGCCAAACATATCACTAATGCTTAGCAACTTAGCAAGCCCTTGTAGTATCAAAACACTCCAAAGGGTATCAGCAAATGTCTGTTATTCCATTTGATAATTCACAGAGGCCTGAATAGTATTAATTGAGTTTAAGCAGTAAACACAATAACCTGCATATGAGACAAAATGTGTTTCACTAAAATGTACATCAGCTATGTCTCTAAAAATTTAACCACTGAATTAAATTATGTGCCATAGCCAAAACAAGAATAATCATCAAAATACTATTTTCTGTAATGATTGAAAAGGACAGTTATTTATAGTTTTAGCTTAAGAAACACAAGCCAAATCATATTATTTATTGAAATGCACCTCCAGGCAACAAAATACTGTAAACATGAGAGTTATCAGCATAACAAAGCCAGTAAAATATGCTTTAACAGTATTTACATGATGGCTATACTCAAATGATAGTGAAATGTACTTTGTCAGTGTGTTTTTCTTATTCAGAGTGCCAGGAGGAGATGGGAAGAGATGATGATCATTCCCAGACCTCACCAGCTAGGTGAGGGCACGAAACAAGCCTGGTTACTGGGGTATGTTGGAACTGTTTTGTGTTCTTATTCAGCAGCCACCATTCTCTTTATTAAGTTTTGAAGCCAAATACTGTCATGCTTCTATGAAAAGCACCAACATAATTTTTTTTTTAAAAACAGATTAAATGTTATTGTGATTACCCTTTTATCACGCTAAGCCTCAGAATATTGACCCCCGTTTTGAAGCCTAACCTTATTTTTCATGCCTTTCAAATTTATGTGAGGTTGCCTGTTTGATACCCATACATGAAAATTTCATATTGTTGGCTGTGCTCTCAATAAATTATTTAGAAGGTCTGAATATCTCTGCACTGCACTGTGCAGATTTTCAGAAGAGTTTGGTAAATCCTTTTATTCTGCTGTCCTCAAAAGACAAACAACGTCTCAGTACACAATTAACAATAGCATTAAAAGAGAAAATGAAGGCTTGGTCTTGAAAAAAGACCAAGTATAATTATCTACTAGGAATTTATTATAACTCAGTAATATCTAAACATTTGCAAGAACTTTTGTCTTAATTCTAGCTAAGGAAGCACACCCTCTAAAACCAGATTGTTAAACATGTTTACCTCAGGCTAAAATAACACAAATCCTCTTACAGACACACGAATTATGATGAGGAAATATCATGAAATGCAGGAGTTCAAGTGATGCTGCAGAACAGGGAAGTATCTGGCTGCCCACAGCTTGAAAAGCTGCATTGTTCACTGGGTGAAAAACTGGATGGCTGAGCCCAAAGAGTGATGGCCAGCTGCAAGTGGTGTTCCCCAGGCCCAGTATTGGGAGCACTCCTTTTTAATGTCTTTATCAATGACCAGGGTGAGGGGATCCAATGAACCCACAGTCAATTTATACTTTTACAGCTTCAGGAGACAAGGAGCTCCACCATTTATTTACATAACATACGGAAATGTTTTTCCTTGTTTTTAAGTTCTCATTTTTTTGAATTATTGTATTTTCAGTGTAATGTTTGCTTCATCAACAGAATTCAATATAATTTTCACAGTTCTCTCAACTATCCTTTTTCCAAAATTAAGGAAACTTACTTTAGCTTCCTATTACACAGGAAGATGTTCTCTCTATCATCATCATCTAGTTTCACTATATTTTTTCGAGGCAGAAAAAAACAGATGTACCCATGACACAGAAATCTGGCTATAACATTGCATTGCACACCCAGTGGTAAAAATTATGCCAGTCGTTTCAATCTTCACTCCTTTTCTCATAATTCCTAAGGTTCAATGTGGGGATTTTTTTTAAGTCATGCTTAGCATCGAGGTGATATATTTTGAAATTCACTCCCAATATCCTGTTCCACATATTTGGCATTATTTTTGCCTCTGTTCCCCACCACCACCTTCATTTTTTAGTAATACAGCATTAAATTTTACTACTTTGAGCAGCATGGTATATGATGCTGTTAGGTTCCTAATAAGTTCCCATTACCATTTTGACCACTTTTAATTTCAGGCAGCAAGACATGACAATAACTTCTTCCTCATCAGCCACAGTCCTCCCTCCTCAGAGTGGATTCCTTGTGTGGTATAATTCAAGTGAAACCTGGCATTGTCTTATAGTTTAGATCATGAACAAGACTGAGCAATAGTTTAATACTCCATTTATCGTTAATATATTTGTGCTTATCTTCCTTAAACCAGAGCTTAACAAGATTGCTTAATGGACTGCAGAAATAAGGGACCTTAAATAACCTGGTGCTTTGCAGTCTAAATATGTTGGGCATCCAAAATAACAGCTGTCTGAGGGACACACAGGTATTTTTTTAATACCAGGCTTGGGATTTATCTGCCTGGATGTGAGTATACAGAACATCATCCTCCTCACCCAAACTGCTCATCTCAGAGTCCTTTCTGTACAAAAGATGTACCCAGCACAGTCAGCAGAGTCTGAGTTGCAGTCTGCCCAGACCCAGTTTTTACCAAGTCAGGCTCTGGGAGGATTGGCTGTAGACTCTCAGGAGCAAGGGGTTAAGAGTGAACAAATGTCCTGATTAGAAAGGAGAAAATAAAGAAAATTAACATGGAAAAGTGAAGACTGAAATGCACTGGAAGTTGCTGAGAACCATGAACAGAAGGAAGAGGACCAAAATACATCATACTGTATTATTATGGGAACGGACACAAGTTCAAAAATGTGATTTAATTTTGTATCTATGATTCATGCAACAAAATAATTCTGCTTAAGTGCAGTCCCTCGTTTAGTTGGTACAGAATGCTATTAAAAAAACCAAACTACTGTACCCCCATCTATAAACTGGAACAATACTACCAAATAGCCTGGAGATTGATTCACATTTCAAGTTAAAGAATGGTTCGAATGAGGATTTATATGAGAAAAATACAGGGACGTTTATAGTAAATATAAAGCATTATTTGTACTAAATTCTTGCATATGAATGGCAGGGCTATAACAAATACTAATATAACCCTTTGACCATGCACTCTATAATAATGTGGGGTCAAATCAATAAAAAATACCTGTTTCCAAAGGTTCAAATCAGAACAACATGGAAAAGAATCTGAAAAAATCAGAAAAACATTCACTAGTCCTCTGAAGGTATAAACACCTAATGAAAATTGAATCAAAAGAATGAAAATAATGTGCTTAGGAAATAAAATTCCTAAAGTAAGCAATATTAAAACTCAGTGGCATCTGTTTGTCTCATCTTTATGGTTATGTGGCTAAATGGGTCAGAAGCAGAGATGGGGACAGTCAGACAATACATATGTTTATTCTTTACAGTGTAATTCTTCCCAGTGTGGTTTGTAAGGGCTGAGCATCCCAAGTGACTGGCAGCTACCTCAGGAAGGGTTTGGCTGTAGGTCCATCACTTCAGCAAGAGCTGTTGGCTCTCAGTGTTAGGTTTGTTATAATGGGCAACTACTGAACAAGAAAGACAGAAGGCTGGAACAGCAGCACCGTGGCAGGGTGTGATTATGAAACATTTGACAGGACTCTGGGGGAAAATCCTCAAAGTGCCTTCTCTCTGTTTTGCTTGGGCTAAGGGTTGGATCTGAAGATTAAAAAAGGTTCCTTCTAGACTCCTGTTTCCAGACAGGCCACAGATACTTTACCACCTCTAAATGTTCACAAAAAAAGTCTTGAGTCCAACATTCTGATTAGGCAATCAGCCAAACCATGCACACACAGAAAAAAATACAACTGCAGCACAATGACTTGCGTTGAACTTGCCATTATCAGTTAGTTGCTTGTTAAATACTTTATAAATACAGCAAGTTCCCAAGTGGTCACTTTCTGTTCTTAAAAATTAAAAAAAAAGGGGAACAGCATGGTTCTTGTCCCTCGTGTGCATAACTATCCCAGATAACACCAGTACAAATTCCCTTAGCAAATAACGGTTTTTTAACAAATCACTTCATGTCCTT
Organism: Sturnus vulgaris; assembly: GCF_052056855.1. NCBI lineage: Eukaryota > Metazoa > Chordata > Aves > Passeriformes > Sturnidae > Sturnus > Sturnus vulgaris. Next base: position 62,203,499 of record NC_142247.1, on the reverse strand, counting down.
TTTCCACACTGAAATTCCTTCTGCTCTGCACATCCCAGTGAAAGCGATAAGTATTCACAGCCATGTCCCTGCTATGACTCATATCTTGTTAGAACAAAAAGAGGCACTTGGCTCTTGGAAAATAAATCCCACAGCCGCCTGCCTTGGATTGCTGCAAGCCTACAGCTCCCTGGCTTGTGCACTGGTGTGTCACAGAGGTCTTCACGTCCCACAGGAGACAATTACTAAGAAGTACGTCCAGAATAGGTGAGGTTCTGCATATTATTATAGGAGGGGAAAAGGGCTAAAATGGTAAATATATTTATAAAGGCTCAAAAAGCAGAGTTACTCTGCAGGAAAGTCAGTCACCTGACAAGCTAAGCTGTGCAAATAGCACAGGCACTCTCCTGGGCAAGAGGTTATTAGCAATAGGAAGAACTAAACTATTTGCCAGAATAACTTGTATTGGTATCCTCAGCAAGAAGCCAAGCTAGCCAAGAGCCATGGTAACTAGCAGATCTCTGCCAGAAAAAACAATGAAGAGGTTTTTTATCTTCCTAGCATTTCTTCATCAGTTTGTCAATGAAAATTTTAAGAGTGAAACAAGGAAAATAAACAGCCCCTCTGGAAAAACCCCCAACAAACCAAATTAAGCAAACAAGTGGCAAAGTTAACAAAGTCTATTTGATCCAAACACCATTGACTGGACAAGGCACAATGTACTGGGAACACACTTAAATCCATAGACCTCAGCTGGTCATTTTGTCTCCTGTTCTGTGGTATGTCTTTTCATCACTGAATGAATATTGTTACCAAATAAGCCTCCAGTAACACCAGACCTATAACAACACAGGCCATTATTGCAAGTGTAGCAGCTGGTCAACATCTTACCTAAATGGTGAAGTTCTTCTTTCAACACCCTGTTCCAGTGCCAAATTAGACAGACACTTCTATCAGATTGCTCTCAGGAATTACTAAGATCAAGGCAGAAGTGACACCAATATATTGTGATGGGTATAAACCTCATCATACTTTCCCATAGAATACATAGGAGGAGAAAATATTCCAGGTATTTTCACCAGCACATACCTACATTTACAAAAAATAAAAAAAAAATAAAATTCTGAGCAACCAGTGAAAAGAAACATGTGCTTAAATATTGAAGAGGAACATTTAACATTCTGTACCAGCTCCTGGCTCAACAAGTAACATCACTGTCAATCTGCAATGCCCTGAATAAGAGAAACTTTCTCATAGGAGAAGACTCTACATTGGTTTTACTGCTGCTATTTGAAGTTGTATTCTCTGAGATGACAAACATTTTGAGAAAAAGGGCAGAAGTCTCTGGTTCACCTTCAATGTCTCCCTCTAATTAAGTCATTAAAGCACAGAGGAATGGCAGACACTAATAAAAGTAGCCATGCCACTTCATACATCATACAGACCTAGCTATGATGAAATTAGGCATAAATAAATATAAGTAGCATGTTTCTGGGGAACCATGTATTCAATATTTTCTTCCACTTCTGTCTTTTAAATCCCACAGTTGATTCAAAGAATGTCTCTGACATCTGTCTAACCCTCTCAGTGTTGCACACTGAGCATGAGGAAGAATTACCAGATCAGCAGAGCACAGAAAGATGGATCTGGATATGAGTGTGGTCTGTGCCTCAGCTGGGATGCACTGTACACTGAACTTTCCAAATACAGAATAGGCAGCAGTCAGCAAGCATGGAGTGAAATACATCTAAAAAGCCACACAACAAAGGGTGTTTTAGGAATCCACCTCTGTACATCTTTCACCGCATTAGTTCAGAAGCAAATGCATTCTCCTACCGAAAATCTTAAAGTTTGAATTTGTAATTTTGCTAAATAAGCCTCTTCAATTAATTAGAGAAATAGTGCAGTGCCAATAGTATTTGAACATTTATTGATATCTTGAATATGAAAAGAGAGAACAATGAGCAGCTTTTAGGAGGCTGGAATGCTTAGAAATTAATAAATGGTACAATATTCTTATTATGCCATTTTCAATGAAAATCAAATACTTTGATCTTCTCCAGTATAATTTCAGCTTGAAATTGAGTATTTCAGTTCATTTTGTTAAACTAAACTAAAAAAAAAAACCCTATTTTGATCTAAATCAAGATTTTAATGTACTTTGCAAACACTTAGTGCCAGGTGCTCTCTCCACCTTAGGGGAGGCACTTCTCTATGCTCCAACTCTTACCATCTAGTTAATACATCCACACCTCCAATAGAGTAAAGGCAGTTAGATCCTAATCACAGACTCTGTGATACTACATACCAAAAAAATACAATTTAATCTTGAGGTGACAAAGAACAATGTGAATTTCATATTCAGTTCAATGAAACTGAAAGCAAAAGTACAAAACCCTCATTTAATTTGAGTCAAACTCCCCTTTTCCAAAATTTTGTTTTCCAAATAAAAAAAAAAAAAAAAGTAAAAATAAAATGTAATTGTTTGTCCAAGTAAGGTTTTCGTTCTGCAAAAGCTGCATTTTCTATTATAAATCATTCCTGCTGGAATTGTTTTTATTCCATTTCCTAGAGAGCAAAGGGGCACTTTGCCTTTACTTGAGTGTATTGTAATGCCTTCTTAAAACTTTTTTTTCCCTTTTCATATGTGACATATTTTTCCTTATTGCTAACCCTGAAATAAACATGACTAAACACAGTTTTCCTGTGAGCTTATATACAAAAGTAGTTTGGGCAATGTATTCATTTTGCTGTTTATATTATCCTGTCAAAAACAAGGAGAACTTGGCAGTTCCTCAAGTCTTGAAGAACAAAGCCAAAAAGAAGCCAAGCTGTCATTAGACAGCATCTCTGAGCACACTAGTGTAGACCTGCAGGACTTGTCTCAGACTTCAAGATGAGATCTACTCAAAAATCCCTTGGAAAAAAGGATATTATATAATATCATATGATTTATGCTGGTTTTAGACTTCCACTTTCTCACTCAAGGACAACTTCCATGTCCCACATCTTTGTAATGAGACAGTGTGCTACCTTTGCATTCCCACAGGTCGCCAAGGACAAGGAAAAATACGTGCTACAGATCTAACTACCTCAGAAAGTCACACAGTAAAAAATTCAAGTCATTTAAGCCAAGAAAACATTCTTGGAATAGATATTTTTGGACGCACAACAGGGTATTAACCTGTACCATTGCTGAGCTCATCCTCTTCTCTATTAAACTTCAAGTTTGCTTTTTGCAGCAACCAGAACTCTGCTTCGTACTGAGGAGAAGCACTCTTCAAACAGGAGAAGCACTGCATCAAAGCAAGATTTCTACCTTGGACCACAGCAAATTGCTTGGCAGTCCTTTTATCATATTCAAGGCATTCTCAGGCAGCTGGGCCTCATTACAAGCAATGGTGCTTCAGCCATTAACTTCAGAGAGATCAGGATAAAGCACTAAATGCAATGAAGATAATTTAAAACATGTTAAGCAAGAAAATGAACTAGTATGGAGCACTGCTAATGCTGTATGCTAAGCATGCTTCCTGGTGAGTGCTGCAAAACCACTTCTGCTTTGGGACAGGTGCTCCTGCAGAGCTTTTGTTTTCCTCCCAGCCCAGTGGGGCACTGCCCTGGTGGGGGCCCTGCAGTGCCACAGCAGAAGGAACAGCCCAAAGATGAGATCCATCCCTTCCTCCTCACTGTACCAGTTCTAGGGCAAGAAATACTCCCAGGCAGAGCTCTGTTCCAATAAGTAGCTTTTGGGGAACAAAAATGTGGTTAAGAGTTTGTCTGCATAGGACTTGCTTTTTGTTTGTTGAGAGTTTTAATGGCACTAGTTTTGTAAATTAGTGAAGATAAATGATACTGGCATTTGGGCATAAGACCAGCGTTAGAGCTAAGTCTCAAACAGATCTGTAGCCTTCCATACAGAACTTTATGCTTCACACAGCACCAGCAAACACATGAGGCTGTGTCACCACTGCAGTTGGGTGTTTTGAACAATTTGTGGCTCAGCAGCCACATGCCAACATGCCAGTCAGGTCTAGCCCTTCTCCCTCAGAGATACTGACACTAATTCTTAAGCTTTTTAATATAATTTGTTCATTGTGAACCAACACAGCTACAACCTGGTCCAAGTTTAACCTCAGACTAGATCCAGAATTTGCACAGTCCCAATCCTCCCCCAAATATTACTGCTTTTCTAAGGAAATGCATAAATGTTGCAAAGACAAAATTTCAGTTTTCATCCTACAGTGGTTGTACAAATTTTAACTGAACCATATTTCTTTGAAAGGTACATTTAAAAAGAACTTTAACAGCTGCTCTCAGACTTTAGGTGATTAATTTTGAAGTAGGTTCTGCAAAAGAATGAACAATAACAGCCGAAGGTTGAGGCATTAATATTAACCTGTAATAAAAGGAATTATGTTTAAACCATTCCTAGAAATAAAAGATGAGTACCTGGTCCTGGAGTGCTGGAAGAAGCACATAGCTTAAATTATATCCAATCAGGCAAAATACAGATATTAAACATTTATGAGCAGCTCTGATATATTCTGAATTAATCAGTTCTGCACATTTAAATGCTTTAATATTTAATGCTGCTACCTCAACATTCCTGAAGAAATATTAAACTTTTGTATAGCCCTTTAAAAGGAATAGCAAGAGATTTTACTACACATAAAATCTGAATTGTGGCTGTTGGTTTTGTGCTGTGCTTTGTGGAGAACCACGATTATAATGTATTGAACTACAACTGAAATTCTGAACATTTTTACCACAGATGAAACAGAAATAAGGGCAGTAATAATACAAGTAACAATTATTAAGCCAGGGGTAAGCACATGTCCAATCTGATTAAGTCTCCTAGGCATGATGGATTACTCATGAAGGCTTACTAATATCATACTTTCGTGAAATCTCTCAGATGAGTGTAAATGACATGCTAAAGGCATTTTAGACATGGCAGCATATTAATGTTAGTGTGTTAGTAAAGTAAATCTTCTCCAAAACACCAGCTGTGGTAAGCAAAAGATATATATATAGATAGAGATATTCAGCTGTCCACAAATTCCCTCACTGCAAAAAGCAAGCACTCTGAAATTTGTTTTTTGCTGGTGCCAATAATGGTAAATTTAAATACAAGAAGTGTATACTAATTTATGAGTAATTTTAAAATACAGTGCTTAAAAGCATATTAAAGTCAAAAATGAGGACATGAAGACCTTCTTTAGCAGACAGTGAGTCACATATGATGCTGATTCCATTATTAAAAAGCTTGTTTTGATTGTAAACATATTTCTGAGATTCTCTGCTTTATTACCCCTGAATAAAGTAAAAATTATTTCAAAAATTCCTAGATAAAACAGTACAACAACAAACTACAAATTGTCACGGTTTGATGGAAATTGTAAGAGGACAACAAACAGCATAAAGCCTCTGTCATGAACACGTGCTCATTTCCATTACACTTTGACTGACAGTTTGGAGTTCAGACTCTGCAACACCTGAGCCCCTGCCCATCTCTTTGCCTGTTCATTCAATAAATTGCTCTCATTCTGCATGGTTTTGCCTGCATTTTCATTGCAGACCAACCACAAAACTGAATTTACCAGTGGTATTAAGTTTGTAGCGTGGCAATTTCAAAGAGAACCATAGCAATTATAATTGAAGAGACAGCACATAAAAATGAGTATTTGTAGGTTGTTAGCCAAGACACAGCATGGATCCTATGAGTTATTTTTAAAAACAACAAATTCAACAAAACCTCCCTCCAAACAACAACAATCGGGATGAGATCTGAAATACTTATTTTCCATTTATTTTTGAGGAAACATAAACCTCATCCTTTAACACCATTACCTTTCTAGTAACCAAATCTGCCACAAATGCTCACACATAGCAAAAGGAACAGAGATGCCCCAGTTCAGTCCTTGTACCACTCTGTGATCCTGCTAACCCACATTCATTCCCAGAGACCTCAAACAACCAAATCTTCCACATGCACAAAGCCCTGCCCCAGAGATCATCCTTCCCTGATTTCTCAGTGTTGCTGTAAGTGAACTCCAAAACTGGCAGCAATTCAGTGAGATGCTCGTAAGCAGCAGCCAGAGTCCTTTGTTAAACCAAGAGTGGGTCCTTCATTCCCAGTGCTGAATGTCACTGTCTAAGAGCAAACATCAAACTATTGCACGTAATTTCTTTATGAAGGATCGTGTTTCTATGAAAAACAGAGAGAAAGATATGGGGAAGTTAAGAGAAAAGGCATGAAAGAAACTGTAAGGACACAATCTCACACCTGCGAGACCAAAACTCTTACTCAGCTGATTGGAAGGCCCTGTGATGGCCAAAAAGCCTCTCTCATGTTGCTCAAGGAAATTACTCAGAGATCATCATGTGTCCCATTCAAGGAAACAAGACTTCTTTAGAATAAGGGGGAGATAATCAAAGAAAAAAATGTGAGTTACTGCAAGTGATTCATATGATCCTGAGAAATCTCAGTTGGATCTACTATCAATAAAGAGGCATCACAACCATTGACTCAAAAAGGTGCAAGTAATAAGTCACGAGACAAGCAAGTGACCCTTGACCAAGAGTTCAGCAAGTTTAAAACCAAAACAAATTGATGAACAAAAGCTACTAAACATAATACAACTTCTAGAAATTTTTGAGTTTTGACAAAAAAAGTCAGGGAGTCCCTTACAGATAGATGAGATTCTTATTGAGACAGTCATGGCAGACTTGGGGAATTTTCAGGTCAGAATGGTGAATTAATTAACCAATTAACCAGCCTGACCTGACTGCACACACTAACTTTGTCCCAAAAACAGGACAGGGGAAAATTTGGACTAACTTGAAATATGCTAAGAAAGAAATTCTCTAACAAAGGCCTGAACAAATGAGCAATCACATTGAGAAAGAGATTAAAGAATTAAAAAAAAAAACCCAACTTATTATAGAACAACACACATACCTAGACAAGTGAACCTGGACCAGCAGAACAACATGAGAGAAAGGACGTTTTCCAGCATGTAACATGGACTACAAATGAAAGGATAGTGGATACTGGTTTGCACATCACTATTTTTTCAGCAGATGTAGGAAAAACTTGTCCCCTTGAAATGTAGGAAAAGAGGTTTCGATTGAAAGCGATGGAAATTTGAGAAAGAGATTCAGACAATTAAAGAATTAACAATCTGCTACCTTCTTCAGATTTAAGAATGGCAAAACCCCCACCAAACCCTTATAAAACAACAACATTGTAATATATTAAAAATTAGGTGCATTGAGATGTAGCTTCTCAAGATCCTGGCCATTGTGAGCGGTGCTCTCGTGCTCCTCTGTGCAGAAACACAAAGGCAGCAAGAAAGGACAAAGAGTCACTCCAGAGGCCCTAGACCCCAGGGGAATCTTAGCTGCTAAAATTTCAGTGCATTTGAGACAGCAGTCCATCCATTTGTAAACTGTTACTAAAAAGCTGCAGATAATAAAGATAATAATGAAAATAAAGATGGGGACTGTGGTTGTAAAGGTCAAAAGTGAGATGTATGTAATGTTAGTGTGGAAAAGCTGAAAGGACAAAGGAGAGTCTCTGCTCAGTGCTTTTACATTTAAGCAAGGAGCAGCAAATTGTTCCTTGTGAGCATCAGGATTCTCTCTTCAAACCAACAGTCATAAATAAGAAATTATATTGCAATGGATCACACCACATGGATAAGCTGTAGAGAAGAAGAAGCATGGAGAATCTGCTTTCTGTGAGGTGCAGAGAGCTAAATGGAGATATTTTAAAGACTTATTACCTTTTATCATGGCTAAGCATTCTAGATGTTACAGCAGGTTCATTGTGCCCTTCCCAAACTGCCCTGAAGAGTGATAAGAAGTAGAAGTAGATCCAGGTGGCAATGAAAGCACAGCTTTATCAAATACACTAATCCTCACCAATTTATATTGATGGATGTTGCTTTTTGTGTGAGGGGTGAGGTAAACTTTCCTGGCCAGATTGCTGTATCTAGGGGATATACTAAGGCAGGGGTTGGCAGAAATTAAATTAAAGGAGAATGGAAAGTAATTAATGTGAATAACATATATATATAAAAAGACAAATATGGAAATTAATACCACATACATAGCACAGAAAAGACATACTAAGCTATTGCAGTGATTTATGCATAAATAAGTCTCTTGCTTGCGAAACAAATTCCTTCAAACTTGCCACAGATCTCAGCATTAAGTGGAGGGAACTTGTTGGTCCCAGCAGGCAGTCTCTGAGTGACACTCATGCAGAACCACACAAGTTGGAACTACTGATCAGAAACCTGATTTTCTTTCTTTTTTTTTTCTTTTCCCAAGTGAAAATATTTTTCAAATTGTCAGTAATAAAAAATAGCAATATATAAATTTGCCAAACATCTGTGCACCATTTTAAGGAAAGCAAACCTTTAATAACCATTGATCTAAAAGGTAAAGTTGTTGCAAAGTTATAAGCAAATGTAACAACACATTTGAAATAAAAATGTCTTCAAGTTACAGCTAGAGCACTGTAGATCCTTCTGTGCTATAGGGGGTCTAGAAAATAATACCAGTAGAAAAATTGTAAAACTTATTGGGATGGCAGGTGCTGCAGTTCATTGTTATGCTAAAAAACTCCTAACAATCGTCTACAGCAATTGCAGCTGTCTTTCTTTTACCAGTGTATAATAATTATCCATCTGATTAGCAAATGTAACCACCTGCAGTTAACTGGTTTATTGGTACAACTACTTTCAAGGATGAAATGTCTTTCAAAATCAGGCAAGTTAGTGCTAAAATTAAACTGCCCTGTCAAAGTTTCATACTGAAGGAATATTTCAAGTGGCTATGGAATTATCTGCACTTTGGTACAAGTGCTTAGAAAATGGTTTTTGTAAGATTTGAAAAACTGTCCTAAAAACAGCCCCAACAGATTTCAAAACACCAGGTAGCTCAGACACTCTTCTATGAAGGAAGACTATTAAAACCACATTTTTATTACTACATATATCCATGCCTCTACAGGCACTCAGGAATCTCAGGGAACACGTTTAAATATATACAACCATTATACATGGTCAAGTTCTCATTCTCTCTCTCTCCTCTTGCCTCAATGGTTGTAATCTTCCTTCTTATATGTAAAAGCTGCTCCTCTCCAGTATTCTTCACCTGGGCCTGTAAAACTCTACTCTGGCACTTGCCCAGGGCCATTTGACAGCTAAGTAAAATACTATTATTTATTTTCATTGGCATAAGTCATTATGGTAAAGGATGAGGAGGGTAGATTTTCTTTCTGAATCTCAAATTTTCATGGCAATTTGATTGAGATGACTTTGCTCTTCTATTTAATCTCACCAGACAACAAAATATTTTCAAATACATGCAAATTATGTCAGTGTCCTCCTCTGAGATACACAAGTAAAACTGTTACACTTCTGGACACAAGTTTTCATTTATGTCTTTAATGTCTCTTTTTCTGTATCATTGGCTTCAAGGCAATTTGTTGATAACATGAATCTTCCTCTTTCTTTGTCCCACCTTTGATTTCTTTGTGCTCCATCAGAACTTTGAAACCTGCAATTCTAGTTACCTACCTTTGTAGCTTCCTTTTCAATCTGAACTTGTGTTTTTTTCATTCCTTTTCTGCTTCCTCTCCTTTCAGAGAAAGCAGTCCAGCAAGGAACATTTGGGTAAGTCTCATTTCCATATGGAAAACAGCATAACAGAATCACAAGTGTGTTTCCCCAACATGTCTCTCACTAACTGTTGATCCCACTAGCTGATTTCAACCAAACACAAACATCTGGAAACGACTGCTTCTCTAAATCCTCTGAAAAATCAGTACCCTGAGAAAGACGCCCTTTCATTCCCCTCCCTGTTTGGTTACTCCAGGGCTCTAAGTCTTTGAGCGTGGATACAGAAATATCTAAAATCTGAATTTTGCATAGATTTGAGCACCAGGATTCCCATTAAATTAATCTGTATTCATATGTGCTGGAAACCCTTGAATACCTCATCAGCACATGCAATAGGTATTTAGAATCTGAGGGAGTCCACATCGAGCCTGACATCTTGGAAAATGAGAGCAGTCCCTGTAGGAACAGAGAAGGAAGCTGAACCACAGCTCTGAGCAAGGTTAAAGCAGAAAAGGATAACTAAAGGCAGAAGTGCTCAGGACTATGCAAGCACTAAGCAAAGGAGCTCTCTGTCCTATCACCTCCATGGCTGGGCTGGTCTCTTTGTCACCTTTGACATTTTATGTGCTTTCTCTAGCTCTTTTTTTTTTTTTCAACAATTGCAAAATGCCTTTTGAAATTTAATGTGCAATATATATAATAATGTATATATTAATTTCAGCAGTTGGGGATACAATTGAAGCAAGATTTTATCATTGAAAATTTGCAATTCAGAATGTAATTATAAAAGTAAGGAAACATGTCTTAAGCACTAAATTGTCCACAGGCCATTGACAAATATATATGTAATAATCCTACAATTATAAATAGCAAAATGCTGGTTAAAAATCCCTGTAATTTATATGGTTCACATTCTTGGGATTTCTGTTCACATGTAAACCTTACTGCTGCTATCAAATCTGCAGGCTTGCTTGTGTAAATGACTGTTGCAAAGTCAGGTTGCAAATCTGCTACAACCCTGAAATTGTACTAAGAAGAGAGAATTTGGAAATTTTTAGTTAGGAACTTTTGGGGGTTCTTTAAATGAGAGGGAGGAGTTGATACTTTAAGCATCTGATCTTCTTGGCACATTTTCCAACTTGTCCTCTCATTGAACCAACACAGTTCTATTTTCTCTTCCTAAGCAAACACCTTTCTTGCCTACCAAGATGAGGCAGCTTTGGGCAGCCCTGTGCCCCAGAGCCCAGCTGCCTGCCAGGATGGAATTTTGGGGAGCCCTGTGCCCCAGAGCCCAGCTGCCTGCCAGGATGGAATTTTGGGGAGCCCTGTGCCCCAGAGCCCAGCTGCCTGCCAGGATGGAATTTTGGGGAGCCATGTACCCCCAAAGCCCAGCTGCCTGCCAGGATGGAGCTTTGGGGAGCTGGCACAGCACACGTGCACCACTCGGCATCACACAAACCTCCAGTGCGAGCCAGAACAGACACCAAGGAATGTTAAAGAGCCACTTGCTGCCTGCTCTCCCTGCCCACTACAACACACCTTTTGAAGGTTTTTGAGACCCTTCTGTAAAAGCATACATTGAAATATGTCTCATCTCCACCCTCATTGAGAGTAAGTTGATGTGTCACTTGGAGGCTGGCATCAACCATTTGTGGATGGTTGGTTTCAAATCCTCTAATCAGCTTACCATCCAAATAATTGAGCTGTGTGCTGGGGAAGGCCCTTTGAGGCATGAGTGAAGACATTCTCCCTCAAGCCCCTGAGCAAAATTAGAGCTGTGATTTCCAGCCTCCCACGTTGCCTGCACCTTCCTGTGTCAGCCAGCCAGAAGCTGTGCCTGAGAATGTCCTGGCCCCCAGCTCCCACTACATGTGCAGCTCATAGAAATGCAGGGCAGCACCTTTTTTTTTCTAAGAAATACTGATCTACGATTATACATGGAGATTTAAAGCTAGGCTTCAGACACATTTTTCTTCTATTTTATCAAAATTTATAACCCTCAGTAAACTACCCTTACCAGCTACTCTGTGAAACAATAGGAGACACACTGTGACCCTCATAGTGGAAGCCTAACTCAGAAGTGATATAAATAGCAAGGAAAATAGATGCATTTGTAGGGGACACAGTAACAGATGCAGAGCAAGATTTTCTACTTGCACAGGCAGCCCGTAATGGGCTTTAAAACAAGGGAGGAATCCTGTGGGGTGATTCCCTCCCATGCTGTCCTTGCTTGAAGAGAACAAATTACTGCTTGCCAATGGGGATGATACAGCTGCCAGCTCCAGCACTCCCTTTCTGGCCATCCCACCTGGTGCAAGGTCCCCTCAGGAGGGGGAAACACCAGTTTACACCCAAAACCAGCACTGACAAAGCTGGCCCATTCCCCCTGAGCTCACACGCCCTGCCTATGCCATCCAGCACACCTGCCCCCTCCATCTCCCTTTCACAGCCCTCCCTCATTTCCAACAGCTCAAGGAGAAATAGACTGGGAGCTCTGTTCTCCTCGTCTCTCACAAACTAGCACACCCTGGTTTTTATATCTTCCCTTTATTATCTTTCTTTTATGATCTTCCCTTATTTCCTAGTTCTCTGTAATTACATATTGGGGCATCAAACGGTGAAACAGGGACTGCTTTTGAAGGCTTTTATAATTAGCTTTTCTATTGTGTCCTCTAATACCTCCTCTGGCTTTAGACTTACTTTTTTCTGTTCACAACCTCCTGAACATATGGCAGTAAATATGCAGCATGCTGTGAGCTTCACCTGGAGTCTACTTACAATATATCTGCAATGTAAATAACAGACTTCGTGTCAGTCAATTAATCACACACCAGTGCTTGGCAGAGGGCAGGCAGATTGCAGGAAGGGAAATTGGAAAGTGGTGTCTTGATCAGCATTGGACTTCAAGTATTAAATATTACCTCAGCTGGCATGTTTCTCTGGCATCACTGCTTTTACCTAAAAATAGTCTGTTGCAAATTGCATTAGAATCAATTCAAGGCCAAATTCTCCATCATCAGGACCATTTTGGTAACATTTCACCTAATGGAATAATGATCTCGTTTCCACAGAACATGACCCAAATGCAAATATCATACTGAAATTAAATTAAATTAAATTAAATTTAATTAAATTTAATTTAATTTAATTTAATTTAATTTAAAGTGATCCCATGATGATGCACAAAATTAAAATATTGCCATTTCAGTAAAAGTGTTTCTTTTTGGTAAAACAAATTCAAATTAATTATGTTACAGATGTGTTTTATTCTTATTTTTGCAACAATGCATTTGAGCAAGACAAAATACTTTGTTTACCTGATTCACTTTATTTAACTCAAGGGATTCATGAGGATATCATCAATTATAATCATAAACACATCATTTTATGCTTAAAAAAAGGACTCTATTTCAGTAGAGCTCTTCTAATTTGAAGACCTCAAAGGATTTTCTGTACTACATTAAAATCCTTGTCATTCCCATGGAGGACAAGTGAAAATACAGAAATAAATCATCTAATATTTAAACACACTTGCATAGAGCACAAAAGTTAGGATCTCATGGGAAGAGCTTTCTTAATAACAACACAAATCTCATTGAAGGGAATGAATGAGCCTGTTTATGGCTGAGGTTCTCCCACATCTCACTGTACCTGGCCCTGAACTGGCCTCTGCCAGGGCTGGTGCCTGACAAGGGCTTTGCCCCAAGGCTAGCTTCAGGCAAGGGGACAAACAAGTGCCCTCAGCCACCCTGCACCCAGCTCACACCACTGCAGTTCAGCCCTACAGGTCTTCAAAGACTTTGTATTATTGCCTTCATCCTTCTCCTTCTGAGAATTTATTCCCACAAGGATCCCTACGCTCTTTCTTTGCAGTTTACCTTTACAGAAAGCTCCTCATTATTCAAAAGTTGAAGAAAAACTTTAGGGACTAGATCAACCTTTAGCTTAAAAGCCACTGACCTCTGATGGTCACCAGAAGAACTGGTTGTGCATCCAGGACAACAAATCATCTCCTACATATGACCAGAAACCCAAACTCTGCTGCTGCTCCTAAGGGCTTTGGTGCCATGGTGGGAGCTGAGGCTGCCTGGTGCTGGGGCACTCCTGTTACCCTGGGGACCCCCAGGCATGCCCACCCCTGTGGAGAGGGCTCTGTCCCCATCACTGCCAACCTCTGCTCACCCAGGACAGGGGCACACATTCCCCAGGCCATCCTGACCATGAAGCAAACCCCAGGACAGCCATGCCCTGGTGCCCAGCACCCTGTGGCAGGGGAGTGGATTTTATTTTCAGCAGCAAAATGAAAACTGTTCTCAGTGGGGATCAGTCCCTCATGGCAGCATTCCCCAGTGTCTGTAGGGTACAGCAGAGTCTTACCAAAGAGTTTCTGTGCCTGAGGCATCTGCAGGGTCCCCCACTCTCTCTGTGTTCTCCTAGCACTAATAAATAGCTGAACTCACCTGACTGCCTTCAGTTTTAGTGACAGCAGGACCCTGGGTCCTTTTACTTTGCCAATCAAGCTTTCAGGTCCCTTGCATCTTGGAGACCTGTATCCCTGTTACGTTTGATTAACCAACGTTAACCAACACATTCCAAAGGAAGGCAGACAGTGTACTGACCCTAAGAAAGTGCCCATAAATTTACTTCAGGGAAAAATATAGTGATTTGCAAGCATAAGTATGCAGAAAAGACAACCACACCACAGCACTGTAAAGAGTATTTATTTAGCTTATTGGTCTACAACATCTTGTTATGCCAATGATAACAGTACCAAAGCACAGAGGCAAAAATATATACAGGGACATTTTAATATTTGGGACATTGCTATGCAATGGTACTAAGAACTCCTGGGAGTAAAAGGAAGTTTAGGTGTTTAAAGGAAAGCAGCTCTTGCAAGGATATAAAAGGTATCGAAGTTTGGGGGGTTTTGTATTTCAGAGAATATGGGTTTGAAGAGTTCCAATGGGCAGTACAAAAAGCATAGACAGCCCAGGAAGGGCCAGGTTCTATACTCAGCTTCCAGCCTCAGAAGATGGACAGGCAAAGCTGTGCCCCCAGCTTATCTCAAAGGACAGGAGGGGCCAGGCAGCCCCTCCCCCTGTCACCAGCCAGCTCATGGGGAAGTAGGGCAGAAAATTCAAAGGATCTCAGCCCAGGCCAGACCTGACATCCCCTTCCAGTGCAAACGCTGCCAGTGCTGGGCAGGGGGACATGCCAGCAGCCAGAGGGGCTCAGGGGGGCTGGCACTGCTCCACATGGGACCCTGAGCAACAAACGGGGGGAAAAGCCACAGACCTAGAGGTCAACATACCCAGCAGTCTGTAACTCCATGATCTGGCCTCCAAGCATTTAACTCTGACCCACACAGCACCCTGGGTGCCTGCATGTTTCCTGGCACCCCTGGTGGAGCCGCAGGCTGTGTCCAGTCCCCAGGGAAGCAGGGCTGTGGTTCACACCAGCTCCAGCTCTGCCTCCAGACAGAGCAGCTCATTCAAACTGCAGCCCCACTGGACTCAATTAAGCAGCTTTTTTCTCTGGACAGGACTTGACCGTGGAGCAATGCTTGAGTCAGAAACAAAGACAAGCCCCGAGGCACAAGATCTGATGGGATTTCTAAGTTAATTTATAATCGCAGTGCTTTTACTCTTAAAAGATAAAGTAAGTAAGATGATGTTGTGATTAAGGTGCAGAATATCTAATTTGAGAGATGCATAAAAGGAAATCAAGGAGTGCTATCTATCAGGAGATAACTGCAAGTCTTCCCCCATTATCACTATAAATTTTTCACTGAGAAGGACTACTGCGTTATAAAGAACAAGAATTTTTTAAAAAATTAAAGTTAAAAAGCAGACATGTTAAACACTACCTAACAAGCTTCATGACATGAGCACAAAAGTCTTAAATTCATTGTCATAAATTCAATACCATCAGAAGATTCAGATACAATGTCCTTAGAGACAGTGCCGTGTAAGTCAAGCACAATATTAAAAGACACTGAAATCTTTAATATGTGTTAAATATTTTAAATTCATAGATCTGATTCAGAGAAATATCACAGAGGCATCATCAATCCATCTTCCCTTCTCAATCATTTTTCCCCTTTAATATGTATTTTTTATAGATTTGCCACAGTTTCTGCAATTAAAAGATATCCCAAACACTTACAGAAAACAGATGAGACAGAAGACTGGCCTTGTGGACATGATCACATGCCATTATTATGCTTACTCCAGTAAATACCCCCAAACAGGCCAGGATTATTACCTGCATATATTTAAATTACCACTTTGAAAGAGATTAGACTTAAGGCATCCCACCTCTTCCCAGAGGCAGCATGCAGTGATTATTCCTTACAGGTATTTCCAAGGGGAAAACACCTTATTCAAAGTACTGAATGTTGTGATAGTGCCATATGTAAAACCCTCTCCTTTTAGTTTCACATTTAGGGCACATAAGTCTTCATTTTCTGTTTAAATGTACTAATCTTCTTAACGGTATAATCAAGCCTTTAATATATAATATTATCAGTTTATATTTAGAAGGAATAACCATCACGTTAGTGGTGATGGACATATCTCTCCATTCATCTGACTGAAATACCCTGGATAAATCCCTTTGCCCAATTAATTTCTGCAGAGACAGCAAGCAGCTTTATTTTATTTAAAAGCATTCAGTGGCAATATATTTATAGTTAATATGTAAAAATCCTGCTTTAAGTTCGAGAAACGTTTCTTTCTTCTCCCATATCTCATAGGGAAATGTTCCAGTTTGTAGCTTTTCAAGTAACACAGGATTTTGCAGGCTACAAATTCAACAAAAGGTATTCCTACAGTGAATAGGTCACCAAAACTTCAACTATCTTTGCATCCTTCCAAAGTTTTGTGTTCTTGGAAAGTAAAAATGAGCCTGAGTCCTTAGCTACAAATTTATGGAGGTTTATATTTAAACATATCCCAGAACTCTTTTTTCTTTCCTGTTTTCTTTTTTTTTTTCCTTTTTCCATTATTTTAGTAGAACTGGAAGATTTCCTAGTAATTCCTAATTCCTGCCCAATATACTACCAGCTTTGTACCACATAAAAGTGCCTCCACCAATACAAAACCTAAGCCTGATCTAAGCCACTGAAACATGGTCTTTCTGGGAGATATTACAGGGGGATTATAAAACACCAGACAGTAGAGCTATCTTTTGGCACATGACAGGCATTGCATTAGGCCTGCCGTGATGCATACATTAAACATAATAAATAGCTGCTATAGACCCATGTCCCTGAAATACATATAGGTCTCTCACATACATTTCCTTTTGGCACCTCTTCTGATTCTGAAGAGCACATTAAATGTTTAGCCACCCAACATGTAACTACTCATCCTAGCACCAAGCTGATTGCCAGCAACAGAAAAGCTCAAAAAGCAGTAAAATAGACGGGTATCAACTAAGAATATCATGGAACATGCTCCTAAGTGTGTAATTATAAAGAAATTTATTTTTATCCTTTAATTATACCTAACATTTCCAAATTAATAAAAAATAATGGAGAAAATGTGATGTGTTATTATCATTCATTCCCAATTTGTCTTAAAGGTAAATACCTATAAAAGATACTCATAAGTAAAGCCCAAAATTAAAAGGGCCATCAAATTCTGGCCTAGCTAATTACAAAGGCATCAATCTCTCTTTATACCAGAGCACAATGTTCTTGATGTAAAAAAAGCACAAAGAGGATGATTCCCCTCTAATTCAAATAAATTACAACCACTCTGCATGCCAACCATAACAAACACATACTAAATTCAGCAGAAGGGATGAGAACTGGACTGGCATGCAGCTGGAACCTCTTCCAGATCATTTGACCAGGGCATGCTTTTCCCATCTGCCCAGAAGTGTGGGGGGAAGTCACTACATGGAAGCTGTGGATGCTAAATCTCTGAGTTCAGCATTCTGACAAAGGAGAAAAGAGGGGGGGAAATCTGGTAAACTGAAAATCTGACTGCTCCCTCACACGTGGTCACCTCTTCTGCCTCACCTGCCTGCACCTGGATGCCACAGTCAGCCTTGCCCCAATGCAGCACTGCCCCAAGAGGGATAGAAACTGCCATCCAGATGTTCTGCACAAGGAGTAAATTAGGAAAATTTTCAACAGGAGAGCAGGGTTAAATCCTGTCCCACTGTCCAAAGATTTCACCTCATCACTCATATTACACAATGCATCAAGGAGCTGTGGGCTTTGCTGGCACTGATCCTCTTCCATGGTGATGACAGTCCTCACCTCCCTGAAGTGCTAAAAGCTGACACACTCCAAGACAGAACATGCAATTTCGGTTTGCCAACAATTTTACCATTCTGAAGATTTAAGGTACTATGCTTACTAGCATCTGTATGAGTTCTGCACCTCTTGAAAAATCTACATGCTCTAGAGAAAACACATCAATGAGAACAAAAATGTTCCCTGTTTCTGACTGTTTGTATGTAGAAAATACTTGGTAACTGCAACAAGTGCAGGTTTTGTAAATCTGGAATGAAAGGTTACTAGTCACAGTGCAAGTCACTCACTAGTGTTTCTCAGCAGTTAGTGAAATGCAATCGAAAGAAATATTGTAATGTAACTAATTTTACAATGTGCTTTCTCAAATGGAAAATATTGCAATTAGAAGGAGGATTTGGTCTCTACTGTAATCTCACTAATTGGGTGAAAGGCACTTTGGGGGGGATTTGTTCATTGGGGTCTTGGGCAAGGTCCTAGAAGAAGAGTAGTCGGTGTGCAATGCACCACTACCACTGCTCAAAGACAGCTTAGAGTTTAAAAACACCATTTGTACTAAGAAAACAGCCAGATGCCACCACATTGGCATTCTGTCAGCGAAGAGCAGCATAAAGCTCCCTAACATCTGCTACCACTTGATGAAACAAAACTTCCATGTCTTTGAGTGAAAATGTCCACAGAGCAATCCGGGCTGCCTGAGCCTGGGGAGGGACCAGTGCTGCCAGCTCCAGCCAAACCCACACCTTTTCATCTCTGCTGGCTGAGGCAAATCCTGCAAACATCACAGCTCTGCTGAAACTCCTTTATACTTCATAACTGCATTAACTACATGTTGAAGGAAAAGCAGGGCAATAAAGAACACAGGGATCACTTCCCTGAAGGAAATAAACCTGCATCTCTCAAATGCAATTTCTATGTCTGCTCTCAGCAGTTCATTTCTGTTTGAGGTGGACAGCCCTGTAAATATTATTCTGTGAAGAAAAAAGAGCATTTTAAAGACATGAAGGTCTCTTTGTCTAGTTCAATGAACCACAATTCTGCAGATGCACTAAAACAGGTTTTCCAGATCAGAAGCAGAAGCACCCTTTAACTGTAAGACATGCAGAAGGAGGAAAGCGAGAGATCTCCTCTAAGCCTTTTTTACCAAACACTGCAACAGGGAAAAGATTTCTGCTGAAAAAGAAAACTGAAAAAGGACTAGATGTAAAGGGAAATGTGGTCAACTTACACATTAGTAGCCACACAGCAACCACAGATATCATTACAGAAAACATGAGTTTGTTACCTTGGAAATGTCATTATTGTTACCAACTGCTCTTTGCTGCCTTAAGGAGTGAATTATGATTCTGCAATTTATTTGGGAACAAACAAGAGGAGAGTGGTCTGAATCAGATCTGTGCAGTGGCCGGAAATTAAATGGTCAACTTGTCAGAAGTAGAACTGTTCGATTTTTGGTTCAGTGACCAAAATGAAAAGAAAAAAGAAAAAAAAAAGAGATCAGCTTGAGCCAACATAAAAGAAGTACTGCGGGATCCGGCACAAAAAAAAATAAATTAAAATATCAGTTAGGTCAATATGAAAATCTTCAATGAACCCAAAAAAATTAGATAAAGACTTTTGTTCAAGCAGAAAAGTCTCGTTTCATTTTCTGGTTATTCATGTAACTTCTTTTTATTTTTCACAGTCAGTTTCACAATTAAGATACTTTTCCAAAACAAAAGTAAGAACTGTGTTTTGAAAATAACAGTAATATATTTCAAATATTTCGCTTCTCCCCATTTTCCATTAAAACTTTTGCCAAATTCTATTCAAATACATCATCACTTTTTGTCTTTGACAAAATCAGTTTACAAATTAATTCACTATGAACATGGAAATTCTAATTAAATAAATTCAGAGAATCACAGAATAGTTTTGCGTGGGAGGGACTTTACTCATCTGGTTCCAATCCACCTGCCATGGACAGGGACACCTTCCACTAGACCAGATTGCTCAAAGCCTCATCCAACCTGGCTTTGAATGCTTCTAGGGATGGGACATCTACAACTTCCTTGGACAACCCATTTCAGAGTTTCACCACCCTCACAGCAAAGAATTACTTCTTAATTCTTAATATCTAATCTAAGCCTGCCCTCTTTCAGTTTGAAGCCATTCCACCTTGTCTTGACACTACATGCCCTTGTAAGAATCTCTCTCCAGCTCTCTTGTTGGGCACCTTTGGACACCAGAAAGCTGCTCTAAGGTGTCCTCAGAGCCTTCTCTTCCCTGGGCTGAAAAGCCCCAAATTTCTCAGCCTGTCTTCCCAGGAGAGGTGCTCCAACCCCCTGATCATCTCCGTGGACCTTCTCGGGACTCACTGCAAAAGGCTCAAGTTCTTCTCGTGTTCTGAACCCCAGATCTGGATACAGAATTCCAGGTGGGGTCTTGTGAGAGTGGAGCAGAGGGGCAGAATTCCCTCCCTGCTGCCCACACTGCTTTGGATGCAGCCCAGGGCATGTTTGCCTTTCTGGGCTGTGAACACACACTGCAAGCTCACCTCCAGCCTCTCATCCACCAGCAACCCCAAGTCCTTCTCCTCAGGGCTGCTCCCAATCTGTTCTCCACCCAGCCCGTGTTTGTGCTTGGGATTCCTCATGCAAGAATACCATCAACTTAAAAAACTATTGACAGGGTATCAGCCATCAGCAAATGGACTACACTATTTGGAAAGCATAAAGATATTTGCCAGAGGTTTTGGATCTTTATACTAATCTGAATGAGGTTGTGAAGACTACACTTGTTTTGGACCAGAGTCAGAAGAACTGCTGTACAAAAATGTTTAACACCGAACTTTAGCCAGGGATTCTTTTTTGCAAACATACTAGGAACTATTTTTTAAGCACTTTTAAATACTGAGTCTTTGATTTTGACACCTGGCATACCCACAAACTGCTGCACTGCAAGGCTGGGCAACAGTTTGTTAAACCAGGATCTTTGCCTTGGCGAGTTTGGCTGTTTTGTTTCTCTCTGCAGTTCTTGCTATAATAATAATTTCATCCAGTGTCCAGATGAATGTGTCTAATTCTGGAAGGAGTGCTGTTTTTTTCTAGCGATGCATTTCCCCTGTGAGATAAGAAAAGAAGGTTCTTGTGGGCTGGAAACCACAGCTTGTTTAGCCAGAAAGATAAATATTATCTGTATTTCTTGTTCTTTCCTATGCATTGTATTGTCCTAGAGAGCAGTGGGAACAGTGGAAGGTAAATGGCAGAGACCTTGCCAAGCCCCGTGATGTGATGAATGACTTCTCACATCCCAGGGCCTGACATGAAGAGAGGCCACAGAGGGTCACGCTGCTGTTTTCAGATGTTAAAAAGGCTGATCACCCACCCATTGCTTTCATTTCCAGCACAGGAAGAGCTCTCCCATGCAGGATCCACACGGGAAGACACAGCTCTTCCATGAAGTATTTCTCTGCAAGAGCAGAGGCCTCCTGCCCAGGAAAGCTGATTTTCTGCATCCTTGCTATCTCATTTATGAATATTCTACCACACTTGTTGAATGATATGACCACAAACTACCACTCAGCCACAGAGAGAAACATATTCCAAGATTTCTTCAAGTCTGGGCAGCGAGTGTTGTGTGCTTTCTCTTTTCCCATTTCCTTCCCTCCGCTTTGCTATCATGTGCACATGGACAGTCAGTCAATTTTCACTATTCCCCCATACATTCCCAAGGAGCAACTTACATATGCCACTTGTGGACAACCAATATGAAAATCTCTTCAAATCCAAGATGGAGCGGGAGCTGACTGCAGATGGGATGCAGCAGGATGAGGAGGGGAAAACAGAATTTGTTTCTGGATGAATGCCTGTGCATGAAAGGGAGCTTGCTTGATGGATTTCCCTGTACAGAGCATTTTTCTTTGCCAACTTTTGATTATCTAACTGCACTCTTGAAAATTACACTGGAGAGATGGAAAGAGGGAAACAGTGAAGTCCCTTATTCTGTGTGCTTTTCACCAGCTGGACCACTCAGTGTACAGCCACGTTGCAGCCAGGCTCTGGAAAGGGACGTGGGATATGTGCCAGCATTCAGCCATCCATGGCAGCAAGGAGTGGAGAACTGGAAGTAGGAGGCACAGACACAGCTGGAGCTAGGGCTGGCAGGCAGACCCTTTTCTTGTCTCAGCTCTCGGGTCTTACCTGTTTATTTATAAAACTACCCTTCAAGCAGACATGGGCACAAATAAATAACTGTCTAATCTGAGGCAATCAACATTTTGCTAAGCGTGGTGCAAGAGCTCTTGGCATTTCATCTAAGTCTAGTTTATAGCTCAGTTCCTGAAGCCAGTGGGCACAGCCCCGTCTCCTGCAGGAAACAAGCAGCCAAAACCTGTATGTGTGAGTAGAAGGCATTCTGGAAAACAGAGACATTCAGCCCCCTCTCTAATGATTAATCTGCTCACCCTACTGCAGAACACCAGGGGCATTTCAGTTCCCTCTCTGCTGTACCTTGCAAGAGCAAAGAGAAACCAGCAATCACCCTGCATGGCTGCATGCCCCAAGGCTTCTGCTCCAGGAGAGACACAGCAATAATTTTACACATGGTTTCACAGATATGTCCAACACCCAGTGAACATCCAAAAGGCCGAGCTTATTAATAACACTTCTCATCTAGCAAAACTAAGTAAAATTTTACTCTGGGCATCTCAGTCAAAGACTCTGCGCTGTCCCTTGGAGCTGCTCCCTCTGAGGAGGGAGGGGGTGATGGGGGTGGTGGCATGCAGGGCCACCATCCATCTGATGCTCCCCTGCTGGCACCCAGCCCTTCAGCAGGAGCTGGGGACAGGCTGTCCCCAGGCAGGCACACCACCTCCCTCCTGGCAGCAGAGCAAGGCATCCCCTCAGAGAGGGTCTGTGGGGAGCTCTGGTCTCTGCAGGGCTGGATACACACTGGGATGCTTGTCACTCCAGAACACGGGAAACTGGGACACAACTTGGGCATGCACTGAAGCACTTGCACAGTACAGAGAGAAACCTGCAGCACACGAAATTTCAGAAAATTCAATGTAGAAGTTTGAAAGAAAGTGGGGAGAGGTGGGATGTAAGACAGGGTAGTGTGAGGTAAAGTTTGATCCTGAAGGGAGATGGATTCCTTGTCTGCTGTCACTCAGGGTTCTTGCAGGTTGAACTTCAATAGACAGTCTGGGAAAATGCCATTGATTTCCCTTCCCAAGGAGATGCTTGTGAAACTCCCACAACCAATATTAATATCGAAGTGCTAGAGAGGAGCAGGGAACAGCCACTTCTGTTTTGTTCCCATGATGGAAAAATATGGCAAGAGGGGTGTAATAAAGACGGTAACAAAAAGTCTTCACTTTGATATTAAAAGCCTTTGGGAAAGTGCCTGAACTCCCTTCTTGCTCCCCAGCAACTTTCACAAGTCACTCATATCCAGTCCCCCAGGACACATCCTGCTTTCTAGACTGAGATATTCACATAAAAGACATTGTTTACAATTGGCCATGAGGAAACACTAAAAGGTATCAGTCAGTGACGTCCTGATTCCCTGGGAAGACCAAGGATCTCCCTTGGGTGGACAGAGAGAAGCCTTGGGGAGATCTCTACCAGCAAAAACCACATCCCCAAACAGCAAGCCTTGCTGCCAGCAGCAGGACAAGGGTGAAGAGCCAACAACCACACTGCAGGGAGTCTGCAGTGACACAGGTGATGCTGAGGTTGGTGAGACAAAGCACAAGCCCACAGGTGCCTCAGCCTGAAGCTAAGCTGAACCAGCTGCCCAGGAAACACTGATGCCACGGAGGCAGCAGCCACTCCAGATGGTTGCAGGAGACAATGGCAAGGAGCCTGTGGCTCTGTGCCTGGCCACTGGGTGCCATCTCCAGCCCCAGCCAGCGCCTCTTCAGCTACAGAAGGACAGCATAATGCCTGGTCCTGGACTGCAGAATAAACAGGTACAAACCCTAAAGTCCCCACAAACTCCAGTACTCCTTCTCCACGAGGGACATACCTCCAACATGGTGTTATTTAAGGCAAATGTTTAGTGAGAGATACATTAAAACAAAACAAAGTCTTAAAAAAACCCCTCACTTCCTTGACCCTTTTCTCTTCCTTTTAAGAAAAGAGTAAGATGTGTAGCTGTGGGACACATCTGAGCACTGAAGGGACCTGGAAAAGATCCTGTGGGCATGGACCTGACAGATCTCTGTCTGCACGATGACACTGTCCACTGGCAGAGCCCAGCAGGAATAATTGTGTGGCACATGCTATGGCTTTCAGTTTCCAAGACTGACCTAAGGGAAGGAGGAATGGAGGAAGACTACCTGCCTAAAAGCAAGGCATTGTCTTGACAACCTAGGAAGGTCTTTCCCCATGCAATCTGCTAGTGTACTTGGACAGATGCCAAAGATTGCACTTACAGCGTTTGTCCTATGTTTATCCCAGAGGTGAGTCCCAGCTGGTGGGGGAAAAAAAGGTGGGAATTACACAAACGTTCCAGACACACGTTGCACTCTGTGCACCTTTCATGCCCAATGAAAAGGCAGGAAATGTTAAGACAAAGAAAGGAAGCATGTTAAAAAGACTGAACCTTTCATCAGAGACTATTGAAATTCTCATAACAAGGGCTGGTATGAAAGGTTGCTTATTCTCAGAGGTAAGACAGTGCCATTTCCTTCCCTCTCCATGCAGCAAACACTCATAACAAATCTAAACCACAGCTGTAGGGCATGAGACACACAATGCAAATAAAAGTTGCATCTGAATCCATCCCAGCTGCATCACCACAACTATTATCAGATTGAAAATCATACTTCAACCAGTCAATATGCAAATACTATAGTATTGCACCATCACGAAAAGCTACAGAGTTTCAAAGGAAACTCCAAAAATCCAGATCACAGCAATAATAAGGAAAATGAGAAATTATGCCAGTCTGACAGTCTTGCCCTGTTCTACCTAATGAACTAACAGAGGTTTGGTGGAATAATCAGTGTGGAAAACGGACAAATGTCCTACACACCACCATGGCAAAGTAAGCAACTTATAAATCATGTACTGGTCACCTTTGGTCTTGAAGGTTTATCTCTTGTTTTATATATATGTATATACGCACACCCTTCTTTATATACAATTACAAATATTAATTATTTTTAAGAAAAATACATGTCAGAAATTTCTACTTAAAAGCCGTTTACATGGACAGATTTTGGCAATGAATTCCACAGATAAATTATACATATTAGAAAATACCTCTGGACACAGAAATAAGAAAATACGTGCAACAGTCTCACTGAAACAGTCTTTTTGCACCCTTTAACCATTCACAGGTTTCTTTCACTCCTTGACTCCAGAGCTGGGTGACATGCCATGAGAAAGGTTCATGCACACATGCCAGCCCCCCAGGCAGCTCCAGGCCTCGGACAGTGAGCTCGCTGAGGCAGAGATCATTTCTTCACGTACAGCCCAGCCCAGTCTGCCCTACACCCACAATACCAACAATGCCGTGTCTGTCCCACAGTCAGATGTCCCCTCACAAATGTGGGTCACACCAGCACGCCATGCTGCCTTTGATTTCTGTTATTTGGGGCAATCAAGTCTCCTTTGCAGGGGGGAGCAGCCCCCTGATGAGGGGAGAAAGGATTTAACCAGAGATTACATGTCTTCTGCAAATTTGCAAGAAAGGCTCATTTAGGCCTTTGTGGACCTTCTACCTCCTTTCATCAATCCCTGCCTGACTACATCGTTGGCTGGGCCATCTGCTGGTGCTTATGACGCCCACAAATTAGTGATGACAGCCAAAACCGTTGAAATTTAACATCTTCCCTAGAGAAACACAGTCTGTAAGTTGCCACCTTGCCTACCTTTTTATTTTAAGGTTGGCACCCTTCATCAGTCACAGGATCCTAAAAGTACAATTCTTTAAAATTTGCAAACACACACCACATGAACTTTGGGGCCAGACAAGAACTTCAGAAATACAGACAATGCACTGGTCAAGACCTAGAAACTCATATTGCCTCAATAACATACTAAGTAACGTTCAGATGTGAGAAATTCAAACAGGCCACAGTACCCATAAATCAGCCTTCCTTTTGCAAAGCTTACTTTATGTAAGAAAATCCTAAATACAGTAGAGCAGAGTCAGGGTGCGCTCTGGAGGCTGTGGTGGATGAAGGCACTTTCAGTAAATGCTGACCCAAGATGAAATCTTTATGTGCTATGAAACCCTTATGCAGCTGCAAGATATTGCTAGGGACCTCGGAGGAAAGGAGAGACTTGAAGATCAAGGGTCTTCCCCATTCCTAATAACTCCCTCACCATTGCTACCTATTGCCAGACTCAGGTTTTTAATGTAAGGGTCCCTTAAGAGAAGAGTTCTAAAATAATCCCTGGAGCTAAACGGACTCCCATGAGCAAAACTTTTTCCACACTTCTTTAATTTTAAACAGAAACTGATGGAAGTCTCCATTCTTCCAGAGATCAGAGGAGGGTTTAAGTGGGTGAGACGAAAGGTTTTGAGGGAATAGCCTGTAAAAGACTCAAGAAGCTGACGTGGTTCTTGGGCTGATGCTGGAAAACAGAGACACAAATCTGCTCTTCTGTTACCACTGCGCTAACATCACTTCCTGTGCATTATTTACATCTACGGACTCACTAAAAGCTCCCTACACTTCAGCATAACTGGTACAGAAAGTATCCATGCCTGAGTTTCTGCCACTCAGTTACAGCCCTGGTTATATCTCAAGCAGCATCACTACTTAAATTCCAGTTACTTTTTTCTTCCCTTCCTTGGCGTCAAACTCAAACATGTTTGTATTTAATGATCTGACGAATGAGAATCTACAACAAAAATGCCCATCAGAAATGTAAGTAATCCTAATGAAAATAGGTACTAAGTCACAATCTGTATTTCTAAAATACAGTGGTTAGTAACAAAGGTGGAATTGGACAGACTTTAAACAACTTTTTATCAGTGCTGAAAGAGTGCACAAATACCACTTAGAATAGTTGAAAACTATTTTTTACAACCTATCACAGCAACAGTTCTAGACAATATACAGTATATCTAAGAATAGTAGCAGTCATAGATGGAAACTGATAACATTTGGGGACTAAAGGTTAATCCGTTCTCAAAAAAAAAAAAAAGGAACAATGGAGAGTGAAATAGAAACTCAAGTCTCATTAAAGAAAACTATTTTAAGGGCAGAATGATGAGTTTTAGCATCGATAATGGGAAAACAGTTCAAAGTTTTTCTTAAAAGACCCAAACATGAAACCTTGGGAAAAAAAGAACTGTTTGCAGTGACAGCAAAAAAAACCTTAAGGGATAGGAACAAATACAGTGTAAAGATAATATGTTTGTATTTTTTAAACACTACAAATCTGACTGTTCATTTTGAGCTTTCTGTGATTAAGGTCCGTAAAGATTCAATGTTCACTCAAGTTTATCCTTATTTTTTATGCAGTTCCAGTGTACTTATCTGCTTGTAAATCATGGTACATGCTCTCAGCACTGAAGGTGCATTGACATGGATTTAAAAAAACCAACTGCAGATTGCAAATAAACCCAAATGGAGTTGTATAAAAATTTTTAATTTGTACAGGTTTTGCCTTGATTTTTTTTTTAAAGAAATTATATTCTACTCTGCATATTACAGAGGAAAACCCAGGAGAAAACCAAAAGAGGATCATCCCTATCTACCAGGAAAGCTACGAGCCCTGATGCTGCTCCCCGAACACGCAGCCACCCCTTGGCTGAAAGGAAGCTGAGCAGGTGCCTACATTAAGCCAGTGCACACTTTGTCAGTTTGCATTTGAGCAAGCCCATAAGTGCTTCGCCAGCTCAAGGACTTAATTACATTTGAAATAAGCTAATTCAAGGAATAAAAGTCTGCCAAAGGTAATAAAATTGTTTGCTGATGTATCAAGTCAGTCCTCTTATATAAAAGAGCATATTTATATGCAGCATGGGTCTGGTCCTATTCAATCAGTGATTAAATATTTACTGTTTGCAGGAATAGGGCCAAATTTGGAGTAATTTTAAGTATTAGGGGAGAAGTGCTAAATCCTAATGTATCTAATTTAACTATGCAAAGTAGGGAACATTATTGCCTTTGTTTTTCTTATGAAATTCAGAGGCACGGGGAAATAAAATATCTGTTTCAGGGTGCCAGAGAAACCACTTGCAGAAGCTCTTGTGCTTCCCAGGCAAGTGTCTTCTGCAACACACGCTGCTCCTCTCCCGTCGTGTTGGGCAGCACGAGGGACATTTGGGCAAAGGGCAGAGAGCCCCTGTCACAGCTCCACTGGCTGCACAGTGGTTTGACTCCCCCTCTGAGTGCCTAAGGAAATGTCTAAACAGATTACCAGAAAGTTGGTGGCTGATTTTTTTAATCAGAATTTCTTCTCATCCAGCCCTTGGCATATGGTTTCATCCAATTCCCTCCTCTTTTAACTCGTCTTGGATGCTGCTGTCACCTGTTCCTGTAGAATGAAGGGGCAGTAAAACAGGGCCTCACTGGAACTTGCAAAGATTCAGAGCATTTTCATATGCTCTCTGAACAGGTGAATTTTCATTGTACATATGTAAATCTCCCTTTATCCTGTGGTTCTGTGCAGCATATCAAAAATCCTGCTCTGTGTTCCCACAAGACCACCTTTAAACTTTTATTTTTAAACGATAAATTCTCAACCAGTACAGATTGGCATTTTCCAGCATTGTTAAACGGTATTATATAAAATTCCATGTTGCCCCAAATTATTTCTTCAGATTGTACACTCCGGGTTTTTTGTTTCTTTTTCTTGTGCTATATTTAACATTGATAATTGTTATATTTAAAAATACTCACATATTTCAAAATATCTAAGTGATTAAATGTGCTTAGCTCAAGAATAAGTCTTCTGCTCTCTGCATAGTAAATAGGCAGTGCTTCTTGACATGGTTTGGCATGGGTAGCTTTTTAATCACGCACGAATTTGAAAAGAAATCACCGTTGCAAGTTTGATATAAATTAGGAGTCTGGCTCACATCGAGGTGTACGTACACCTTGCACCGTGTAAACAAGTTAGTTTTCAAGTTCGGCTTGTGGACTTTTCTTTGAACGCGCCCGATTTCTTTACACTGGCTTCACAGGGTGGCTTTCAGCGATGCCCCGAAGCGCTGGGGTGCACCCCGCGCAGGGCTGGCTCCGGCAGCGATGTGCCCGCTGCAGCCGGGAGCGCGAACCGCGGGCGGATTTTGGCAGCGGCTCCGGGGGAGATGCGGCAGGAGCCGCACCCGAGCGGGCTGGGCGGGGCAGCGGGGCAGCAGCAGCTCCAAAACCTGGGAGCGG
Organism: Sturnus vulgaris; assembly: GCF_052056855.1. NCBI lineage: Eukaryota > Metazoa > Chordata > Aves > Passeriformes > Sturnidae > Sturnus > Sturnus vulgaris. Next base: position 62,174,293 of record NC_142247.1, on the reverse strand, counting down.
ACAGGGAGAGAAACCCCACGAAGCGCAGAGCAAGATTCAAAGACGCCGCATTTTCTGTCAGACGCAAAACAGCGGCGGAAAACCCACCCTTGGCCACCTGAAAGGTCTGGCGCGCAGCTGGGGAGCTGCTCCGCAAGCTGGTGCTTCAAAATTCAAAAACACTTTCAAAAAGGGCGAGCGGCAGAAGAGCATCCCCAGAGAAATAACATCTGTCCCTGCTCCTCACCGTGCAGGACAGCCGGACAGCCCTGCCCGCCACAATCCTCCATCCCTAGACCAGCAAGCTGAAGGCTAAGGGGAAAAGCAGCAGCGAGGAAAGGGGTGATTCTGTCATTTATGTGGTTGAAACATAATTTCAAATATCCAGCTTTTAAAATAGTGCAAAATGGAAATCCCAGCTTTTTTCTTTTCCCTCTGCACATCTGTGGTTCAGCAGGTTGAATGCAATTTACTAACCTGAGCGTGTATTACAGGCTGGAAGATCTAAGGTTCTAAGGAAAAAAATTATCTGGTGAAGTCATATAACTCACATATGTGGGTTTTTAGAAAGGTCACTAGTATTTTAGAATCAGAAGTTTCCTAAGGATTTAGTAAAACTGCACTGTTAAAGCTTACAAATAGACAACAACTACAGGATGCCTTATATTGTGTGAAAATGAGTATTTGATGTGTTTGGGGTTTATGTCTTTACAGTAAAAAATTTAGAATCTTCACATACCTATCCAGTAATTTACCTGAAAACTTAAATTTTGAGCTGGAACATAGCAAAGTTAGAAGTTTAATTCCATCTTAGCGAGAGACTATCACACAGTATCTGCTTTTGAGCAAGGTGTTTTAAATAAACATTTATTGTCATCTTCTCCGATTTCCAATTGCTTACTGCAGAATTAGCTCTTTTTATTCTGTAGCGTTGCAAACTCCAAACAGACACAAAGAGAGAAGAAGGATTAGCGAATATAGCCTTAAGCAGTCTCCCACCGCTATGAATTAAGAAATGTTTCACACATGGAAGTTTTCTATACAAAGAAATGGTGATGAGGCTGTTGCACCGCACAGTGCTGGTTTCCAGGGGCCGAAAGCAGCTTCCCCCAAGCAGTGTACCTGCCTGCGAGGCCCCACTCAGCCCTGGGCTGTGCCACTCACCCAGTACAGCCCCACACGTAGAGAGGCTACTTTGTGAACAACTTTGCCTATTCTTTCTGGTTCATTATCCTCCGCCTGGGCGCTTAAAAAAACAGGTTTTTTTTTTTATTAATTCTGGGCACGACCTTTCATCTCCAAAGCCACCTGCGAGTGCCTGAGCCCCGGCTGTCGTCCGCGGCCCCTGCAAGGGAGCAACAGGCTAGCGGACTGCCGTGTCCGTGCCGGGCACACGGCGGTGGCACATCGCGGTGACACATCGCGGTGACCCGACGGCAGCGCCAGCTGCGGCACCGCGCAACCCCCCAGGAGAGGGTGCCGCGCTCGGTGCTCCGAAAGCCACTGAAGTAGGAAAGGGACAAACTGCCAGCAACTTGTGAGGCTCTGGATCCGGCGCAGGAACGAGGACTCGGAATTTCCTTTACTCCGGGCCGCGCCTGGCGGGAGCCGCGCCGGGCAGAAGCGGCGCTGGGACGGGGGCGCGGGCGGCGGTCCCGGGGTCCGGGGCAGGTGAGCACGGTCCCGCACGGACGGGAGCCCCGCCGAGCCCCCCGCCGGGGCTGCCCTGGGACACGGCACACGACAGCGTGGATCCCCGTCCAGGGCTTTCCCCCACCACTTTCCTCCCCGCTCCCGGGACACTCCGGGGCCGCCCGGGGACGAGCACGGCGGGCGCCACCACCTACCGTGGTACTCCTGGCCAGGCACGTAGGCGGCGGGGTTGCCCGCGATGTGGAGGGCGATGAGCACCTCGCCCTGCTCGCCGTCGCCCTCCAGCTCGCCGTGGTGGGTGCAGAGGAAGAAGAAGGGCGAGAAGCGGGCACGGGGGGCAGCCGCCCGGCCCGCCGCCAGCAGGGCACCCAGGGCGGCCAGCAGGCAGGGCCAGCCCCCGGGGACGCCCCGCCGCCGCTCCATGCTGCTGCCGCCGGCGCCGCTGGGGCATCCAGGGCACGGCGGGGCCGGCGCTCCGCTCCGCTCCGCTCCGCGCGGGACGGGGCGGGCCGGGCCGGGCCGGGGCGGGCGCTGCCCCCCGCCGCGACCCGCGGGACTTGGTGGGGAGGCGGGCGCGGAGCGGAGCGGAGCTCAACGAGAGCAGGGCCGGCCCCTCCGCGCCCGACGAAGGCTGCGCCGTCCCCGCCTGCCGCTGCCGGGGTGCGGGGCACGGAGCTGGGAGTGCGAGGGCTGGGAATAATTTATTTCCCCCGGTGCCGGGGTGGGAGGGAGGGGAAGGTCCCTCCCCTCCTCCTCCTCCTCCTCCGCCACCGCCCGCTCCTCCTGCTCCTCGCTCTGCGCGCCGGTGTGCGGTGCTGCCGCCGCGGACACGGGGGCTGTGAGCTGGGCTCTGCTGCCCGCCCTTTGTCTGCCGCCGGGTCCCTGTCCCTGCCCTGTCCCTGCCCTTGCGACCCAGCTTCTGCCCTGGCTCTGCTCCCGGGTCCCAGTCCCTGCCCTTGCCTTGATCTCTGTGCCTGCCCCTACCCCTGCCCCTATCCCAGCCCTTACTCCCTACTCTGACACCTGACTCCCTGATCCTGCTCCCTCCTTGTTCCCTTGTTGCTGTCTTTCAGCCTCAACCCAAATGACTGCTTCTACCCCTTTGTCCATCTTTTTGTCCTTCTGCTCTACCCGCTGTCCTTTAGCCCTGTCCATATTCTTGTCCCTCTGTCCCTGCCCCTGTGCACCTGCCCCATCCCCTTTTTGCCCCTATTCCTCTGCCCCCGTTCCTTTCCCTTTGCCTCAGCTCCAATTCCTGCCCTTCTGCCCCTGCCCCTGTCCACATCCCAGCCACAGCCCTGCCTCTGCTGTACCTGCACCCACTGTTGGGGAAAAGTGAGATTTTTACTTAAACCTTCTCCACTGCCATTTCAAAATGATACACATGCACACACTTCACAGAGGTATGGGGCAGCTCTGGCGAGGGCCAATGTGTGAGTCCCTGGGGAGTGCAGGTCCCTGGGAGGAGGCTTCAACTCCCCAGAGTGTGTGCCCAGGCCCTTTACCCCAGCAAGACGAGCAAACCTGGTGGAGACCAGAAGGGGAACGAGAAACTTAGCGTAAAACACCGGCAAGTGGAACAATTCATAAAAACATAAATTTTTAACAAAGCAGGACTGACAGAATACATCAGGAGATGGGAGCAAATCCACAGCGGTTTAAATCATCCACCATGCTGCTTCTGGATCCTGCCCAAGGGCCAGAGACAGCCGGGGTGAGCAGTAGTGACATGATGTAATTGGAAAGGAGAGCCTACCTGCTAGCATTTTTGAAGTGCAAAACTGGCACGGTCCAGGGGCTCCCTCCTGGATTGGTTTCAGTGCCAGAGGGAAAGGTTCCCTCCACGGAGGTGCAAGCCACATGGATGGCACCACGCAGCTGCCCTATGTCCATGCAGGCTGCTTCCCTGGCCCACCTCCCACCCAGCTGACGGAGAGCCCGTCCACGGGGGCCCGGGGGACATCCTTGCCATCTGCCCAACCTGCCTTTTCCTCTGGCTCTGCACTGAGCCTGGGTTCACCACCACCAGCAAAACTTTGCCGTGTTTCCTGTCTTACTGGGTTGTGCCTCACTAGGGATGGAGTGAGGTGATGTCCTTCATCAGCTCGGATGGAGAAATGCACTGCCTTTGCTGTAAAGACAAAAGGCACCAGTGGTGCACCGTGAAGGGGATGGAACACTTGTCCCACCACTGGCTAGTGGGTGTCCCTGGCTACTGCTGTGGAAACTGGGCCTGACAGCAGCTGGTGAGGAGTCAGTTTGGCTCTGAGGCTTCTTTTTTGGGTGGTTTATTTGTTTTTCAACTTTGGGTATTTGTTTGCTTTGGTGGTTATTTTTTAACATCTGTGCCTCCTCCATAAATTTCAATGCTTGTAAAAGTGACAGACTAATAATATAATTTCCTCATGCCAAAATCTCATGCAGGCAAAAGCTGTGCAGGCTCACTGGTGAAACCTCTGCCAACGGGATGTGTTCTCCCTCGCTCTCCTGCTTCCCTCCAGCGAGGGCTTGCCAGCGAGGCCAGGCCATGCCAGAGGGGCTTCAGCTGAGCAAACACACCCTGGCTTGTGCCTGCTCTGCCCAACAGCCATGGAAAGCTGGCCAGTCATTTTTGAAGAGGCCGCTAGACGTGGCCAACTCTCTCGTAAAAAAAGGAAGTGGCAAGGGAAGGGGGTGATGGGGTCCCACTGCTGTAGCAGGAGGGGATGCCATCCATCTCTGTCAGGATGCTACTGTACCAGTTTCCAGTAAAGCCTTCTCATTTTCTCTTTTTAAGAGATAATTCCCTAAATAATATTGGGACCATGGGATAGCTAATCTGCCAGCAGATTTTGGGGCTCAGATTAGCACTCCCTGAAGTCACTGGGACTTGTATAGGGCCCGTGCTGATGAATTTTACACAATTTTCTTTATTTCCAGCAGCTTAGTATCCAGGACTGTTAGTGCAGCCAACACACCTCTTTCTTCTAGGAGGTGTGTGTCACTTACCAAATGGAGACAGTCAGTAAAAGAAGGTGAAAATATAACAGCTACACTTGGAAGCCTTGTGCCTCTCCTTGGTAACTTCCATCCTCCATTTCTTTATATTATGCCTTCCTCTCTCCTTTCTCCTTTGTTTCTTACACTTTCACAAGATCTCTAACCTTTTCTTCACTAAGAGGAATGGGGAAATCCCACAGTCCTGCTCTGTTGGTGGGACATCAGACACCCAGACCATTAATATTCAAGGACACAGGGATATTCCAAGGGACTGTTTGGGCCCCATTTCCTGCACCCTCCAGAAATAATGTAATAGACCTTCAGTTAAGACAAGACACCTGCCTTCTCATACCCTATACATATAGGTCAAAAAGTGCTTCCCAAAAGTCTCTCACACATTTCAGGCTCATCTTTGCATGGGAGAGTGATGCTAGTAGTGGCCTTCATCAAAAACCAAGATACTGCAGAACCCACAAACCCCATGACTTTGCAATGTCCCTACAATAGCAGGAAGACATTAACTGAGACATTTGCAAGGAGCCAAAGGTGACCAAGCCCTGTGCATTGGGGGAAGGAAGGAAAAGAAGCTTCCATACTCTGCCAGTCTTTCCCTAAAGGAAAATTTATTTCTAGTCCCAGGTCCAGCACAATCTCACTGATACCAGCATGATTTACCCATAAATCACCCCAAATCCTTACTTGATGTGAAAGATTTTGCTACGACCTGGAGCACCAGCACACCTGCTCAGCCCCTGCCCCTGAGCAGCTTCCAACACGGCTGGGCATAGAGGGAGCCTCACATCAGGCTGTCCCCCCATCTCACAGGGGCCAGCCACGTCCCAATGGGATTTTGCATTGGCTTCATATCCCCTCACTGCTCTGAGTAAATACAGTACCTGATTTTTGAAGGTGAGGGGTTTATGAAACATCTTTGGCCAGAATTTTTCATACCTCTGCTACTGACAGCAAGGCTAAGATATAATTATTAATAACATCAAACAACTATTTAAGAAGAGTGTCTAAGACCAACCCTCCTGGAATAGGAATAAAAGCTTGTAAAAATCATAATAATCTTTATTTTCTCTCTTGTCTGATCCAAGATCTTTATGTAAGTTACAACTATTCTCTGTTAAAGACAGGACCTACATAATACTGCAGGATGGAGGTTACCATGAGATTTCACCCCTCATGAAGTATGTTATTTAACACAGAAAACAACAAGGAATAAATTGAGATGAGAACTGAGGAAAGACTGTTGTATGCAATGTAGAATGCAATAGTGGAATGCAAATAATTACTTTGGAGGTACAGGCCTCTCTGAAGCATGGGTGGTGGTGGGAAATCACAGCACAGATGGACATGGCTGCAGTCCATATTAATTTGAGGAAGTGATTATTCAGGCAGTAGAGCTGCTCACTTCATTCAGGGAGTGAGCTCACACCCCAAAAGCAGAATTGAAAAACATTAGCAGGCAAGTAGCTGCTTTATTAACATGGCCACAGCAGATAATTTTGAAGAGATATGGGCAGGCTGGGGAACTATTAAGTAACATGGAGCAATAAGGGGCTTTGTCCAAACTCCTTGGGTCTGGGCAAAGGCTTTCATGGAAGAATGTAGAAAAACACTTTTGTCACTGTCATCTTGTGGAGAGTCCTGATGCAAATCTTGTCCCCTGCTTTCAGCAGCTTTGTATGACAAAAATTAAGGAAACTGCCTAGGGTTTCTACATAATCAGCTGCAAATAAGAAAGAGTCATGGAGCACCAAATTGCATGTATCATTTATCCATTGTGGTATACCATGTAACATCTGAAAGCAGGACAGCAAGCTGGGGCACTTTTGATTTCTCACACTAATGAAGCTATAAAGTGGACTTTACAGAGCCAAATTTTTCCACCAAGTCTTTATTTTCTACTCATCTGTACAAGCACTCAGTGTTGTCTTTGTATGTCTTTCCCCTTGACAGTCAGATGTACACACAAAGCAGACATCAACAATTGTTGAGAGAGACCTCTCCTGCCCAGCACAGGTGGGCTGTCAATCCACGGATTCACTTCTCCTGCAGGCTGGAAAGCCCTCCCTCACCCATCCCAAGGTGTGTGGGGTTTCTTTATAATCCCAGCCAAGGAAAGAAATGGGAGGATGGGTCTGACCATGCTAAAGTAAGATGGACCCCCCCGTTGGGTCTATCAGTGAAGTTGAGGCTTCAGCATAAGTAAAGTTTGGCTTCAGCAAAGTGGAAACCTCTGACCTGTGAATGTTGGACATGAAAGTTAAAAGTAATTAATAGCTAACTGATCTCGCTTTTTCTTCCAAAACAAAGTCTTCAGTTCATGCAGCCTTCTTGTTTTCTTCTCCTATTTATGCAGGGATTTACCAGAGAGGCCTGGCACTATGGAGTTGCCTTGGCCATGCCAAATAATCCTTTGGGATGAATCCCTTTTTTGTGCACAGGACTTGTCACAGTCAGATAATAAAGCAGTCTTGCCTTGCCAGTTTCATGAACTTTGCTCTTAAGCAGAGCCCAAGTAATTTCTAAACAAAGGCCTAAATGTGAAATTATAGGCAACTTCCATGCCTATGTTATTACGAGATCTTAATTTTTTCTAGGGTAGGAACAATAGCAGCTGTTTGGCTGCTCCATTTTCCAGTGGGCTGCTGTAATATGCACCGTTCTGTAAACTGACATCTCATGATTTCATGTGAAAGTAGAGTATTTAACTTTACACATTTTTCTCTCTCTTTTAATGCATTTCATTCAAGTGGGTTTAAACTTGTATTTCTGTATTGCTTATTAACTTTATTGAAGTATGAATATAAAAGAGAATATTAAAAGGCTTTTCTTTTTCAGAAAGGCATTTCTTTACAAACACTGTTGATGCTATCAAATAGGTGAGCCTAAGCCCTTAAATTTACTATTGATCTTGTAGCCATTAAAAAGAATATAGGATTTAAAAAGAATTCCATACTGGGGAACAAATATTTAAAACTTTCCATTGTCTAGCTTAATAATAGCATTTAATGGTAAATAAATACTTTCAAAGAGTAGAAAGTTTTAGTGTTCAATATCTTATATATTTTATGAGTTTTCTTTAGAGGTGTAAATATAGAGATTTAACTCTCTGCTCATGCTTAGAAAAGTAGGTAGTGGGAGGGACTCTGAGCTTAAAATTAATCTCGTTGTCTATTATGAATAAAAATAAAAATTGCTGAAGACAAATACACAACGTTCATTATGGTTCTTGCTTTTATATTTTCCTAATACGGATGTTGTTTCCCTTAATGTACTGTATTGGATGCAATACAGGCATAAGAACATACTTTTGTCTCTTTCTGATCCATGGTGCTGCTGTGTCCTATTAGCACCGTGTGAGAAGCATCCCTAAGTATATTTAAGGAAATTTAGCTTGGCTCTGGTTATTTACAATTCTAATGTTTGCCGTTATTTTGTGGATCTGATTTTCGATGTACATTAAATACACACACGTCTTGCATAAAGAGGTATCTCCCACAACAAATACTCATGTCCAGTATTCTGTCCTACTATCCACTGGCTTCTCTGGCTGTCTATGAAGAAATGATGGGTATTTAACCATGTTACATCTGCATACTGAAGTTTCCAAGGCTTTCATTTACTTGCAAATATTTATCGTGGGTAGCCTTTATCTGAAGAATTTTTTAAATGTCAGTAACCACAAAAGAAACTCCTAGTCCATTTTACTGCCTAATTTATCTCTCCCATTTGGTATTCTAACTTCAGTAACCCCAAGGACCCAAGGTACACAGGGCTAACAGTCCAGGACCATTTTAACAGTTTACTTTGTGAAGAAAAGTGGGATGTAAATCCTGTGGATGCCCATAAAAGATATTCATTTTGCTTTATTTAATGATCACTAAACTTTAAGAGCTTCAGAAAATATATTCCTTCTCTTTCATTTAGCAACCAATAAACTTGCAGAGAGCTGGAAACACATTTTACTGCAGGTTTAGAGGGCTTTCTCTTATCCTGTCTGTATTTAAAATATACAGTTTGTGTAAGTGCATGTCAATGGGCCTGAGCATGGAGACACAAGATTCAACACTTTTATCTAAGACACACAACTGCAGCCCGTGGGACCACAAGCATTTTGCAGGATATATTTTGTTTGCCTACTGGCTACTGCAAAAGCTCTCCAGCTGCAGCTGCAAGTACAGCTTGAGCAAAGGCTGAATGGTAGCTGCATCAAAGCTATTTAAAATACTCACGAATTTTGCAGACCCTGATGATGAGCGGGAGCTGGGCTGGGGCATGCGGCAGGACGGAGGATGGAGGATGGAGGATGGATCCATCCCCCACTCCCTGAGCCGCAGGGAAAGACACGGGGGTGTCAGAGCTCGTAACTTATGTGAGACTCGGTCACAGGGGCCACCGAATTCTCAGATTTGTTCTTCAGCCCTTCGGCATAGGGGTTAATGTGTTGCTCGCCCCCAGTGACTGAATCGCTGCACTTTATGCACTGAAATGTCTTTTTTTCCCTTTTCTTTTTCTTCTGTGTTTAAAGAGGATCTTTTGAGGTGGGAGTGGGAGCCTGGCTGTGGCTTTTGACATGAACGGGCTCCACAGAGCAGCCCAGCAGGAGAGGCTGGCTCAGCACCAGGAGAGAGACACAAGGGATGAGTGTGTGTGAGTGTGTGAGTGAGTGTGTGTGTGTGTGAGTGTGAGTGTGTGTGTGTGAATGTGTGTGAGTGTGAGTGTGTGTGTGTGTCAGCGTGTGAGTGTGTGTGAGTGTGCGTGTGAGTGTGTGAGTGAGTGAGTGTGTGTGTTTGGGTGTGTATGAGTGTGTGACTGTGTGTGTGAGTGAGAGTGAGAGTGTGAGTGTGAGTGTGAGTGTGACTATGAGTGTGAGTGACCGTGAGCGTGTGTCTGGGTGTGTGAGTGACTGTGAGTGTGTGTTTGGATGTGTGAGTGTGAGTGTGAGTGTGTGTTTGGGTGAGTGTGAGTGTGTGTGCTTTCCTGGGCCCAGTGGTCAGTAATTTCCTTGCCATTCAAGGGGCAGCCAGGCACCAGGAGTAGCAAGCCTGACCTGTGGAGGTGCACGCTGGGCAAAAACCACCCCTGTCTCTGCTTCAGGAACCCTGAAAGCCACACACACCTGTGGGCCCGAGGCTGAAGATAACAACACACGGGTGTAATGGTGTGGGTGATGTGAAATGGATGATGCTGTAATGAAAACATGGGAACAGAACACAAACAGTGGGTAACTTCTTTTTCCCAGCACACTTAATTTATTGAAAATACATCATCACAGTCTTGTACCCCCAGAACTGCATAGTCATACTACTACTAATTTTATCTGTTAGCAAGCTTTAAAATTAGCTGTTTTTCAGAGCAAGTAGTATCCAAGAAATACATCATCACAATAGAACACAGGGCCAACATACAGTGATGATGTGAATGCAGTAAGAAAGTTGGGAATGGAACTTCCACTTCAGTTGTGAACCACAAAATTACTTTTTCAACAAAAATAAGACTGGTTGGAAAATCAGATTTATAGGTTAATTTAAAATAAATTTAATTCTTATTAGCAGCAAAGCAAAGTATTAAGATAAGTCAGAATATTATAGAAAAAGCAGATATTTTTCATTATTCCAAATCCTCCATAAGAAGTCTAAAATTCATCACTTATGAGTCAAATATACCTCCTAGCTCCCTTTAAGAAGGTCACTGAGAATCTGGTCAGAGTGATTGTCGATGAAAATGTATTGTATGATATAAAGTACAAAGGAGGCTAGAGCACTTCTATCCCCAAGAGGAATCATGGTTATACTGCTAAGGAGTGATCCAACCATTGTGAGAAAACTACCAGGCTCCCATCTCTGCCCTGAGCTTATCCTGGGGAAATCTGTTCCTCCAGTTTTAACATGAGACTGTATCAGCTGGCCCAGGACAGGCAGCAGGCTCAGGGTGTGACTGGGTTAGATACTGATGGCAGTGCTACCAAGCTCCCTTTACAATAATGATATGAAGTGGTCTGTGCTGGAGTTTGCTTCAACAACTTTTAAGTGCAAAGGGGGTCCTGACATCATCCCAATGCACGGTGAGGTGGATCACAGGGCTCTACCAGGGACACGGAGCTTTCTGGCCAGAAACTCTATTTATTGCTCTCTCTTCAAGAGAGAGTCACAGCAGAGGTGTCTCCCTGTGAAGGCACATCAGCTCTGAAGAGGGCTCCTCTTATCTGTCTCGTCGAGAAGCTGAGCAGATCAAGCTCTCTTAAGTCCCGTGAGCTCCGTTCTCACTCTTCCACACCTTGGTTACCCCTCAAGAAGCACTTCCCAGAGAGAAGTGCCCCAGCAGATGTGGGTCCCCCTATTTCATGTATGACACAGGCACAATGGTGTGAAGACACACAGCACTCATAAAACTGAGCAGGCTCTTGGAGAGCTGCCACTGAGGGGATGAACCTGTGAAAATGGTGTCTTAAAATACACTGCCAGGTCCTTGTGTGTTGAATTGCAACAGGTTTAAAGATTTCTGATGGGTTTGGAACAAATCCTAGGGTGCACCTGTAAGATCCTTGCTCGTCTTTACACTTACTCTGTTTTCTCAGAGTCCATCTGAAGCCTCCCAGGATGCCCCAGCCCCTCACAGAGGACCTCGGTAACTCCAGTTCAGCCTCATTGCTCAAGTTCATATATGCACATATGAACTTCTGCCAGCCAATAGTAGCTCCTTCTACAATAAATTCCACCATCAGCCTGAGTGCCTGTATGTCCTTAGAGCCCCTGTCCTGCCCCTGGTACATGCAACTGAACTGTCAAGGTGGCTGCTGTGCCATGGTCTTCTCCCTGAGACACTTGTGTAATTGGAAGAAATTCTCGGGGGCGTGGACTTCTGTCTCCAAAATTCTTTCTGAAAGGATGTGTGATGCAAGAGCACATGACACCAGCTTGTGTCCCTAAGGAGAAGGCAGGTGATGTCTCCAAAGTGACCTGGGGAGACTGGTAACTCACATCTCCTCCCCTTGTTGCTCTCGGGCAGGGCTGGGGGCACAGCATTGTCTTTGCTGTTTCGTGGTCACAACAGCCTTTATCAGCGGTCACAGGGGACTCAGAGCACTGCTCCTGGCAACACTATCTGGCTAATTTCTTGGCCTTTCTCTTAATCCTCCTTCCAGTAAGATAAGAGGAAAGGAGTTATCTTTATTAGCTGTACACACAGACTTAATTCCCCACCGCAGATCTGGAAATCCTGTGTTTCCAGGCATGGGTGTCACTCCCACATTGCTGCAGGTGCAGCTGCAGAAGCAGCCCTGTCCCAGAGCTGCTGGTGGTCTCTGCTCTGTGGTCAGCTCTGCCTGCCCACTCTGCCCCCTCCTCGCCGAGTGACAGCCACTGCACCCAGGGCTGGGAGAGAGACCAATGGCCATCTGAGCTGGAGACTCCCAACAGGAATTTTACTGGCACAGGTACCACCAGCACTGTGTCCAAGCGTGAAATGAACACAGCTTTGTCTTGTAGGAGGAGGGGAAAACTCATCTCAGCCTGCAGCTGCCTTTGCCTTTACCCTGTTAGGCTGCACATCTGCAGCTCTCCTGCAGCTGAACACCTGTGTCCTGCTCAGGGACTGGCCCAGGGAAGCATTTCCTGGGTGAAGCCAGAGCGGCTGCATCCACCTGCCAGCAGCCTGGCTCCAAATTAAAGGGTGTTTGTCAAACACTTGAGAAGCCTTGAATGGAAGAAGATGTAGAAATGCAAAGCATAGTATTCGGGGTTGTTTTTTTTTCCCCTCTGGCAAATGGCCTAGAAAAGTAAAAAAAAGAGACAGAAATGCCAGAAAGTAAACCACCTACTGTTGACTCCTGGAGATAAACCAGAACATTGTTCCAAGAAGCAGAATGCTGCTGTCATTTCTCCTGGAAGTGAAGAGAGCATCGCCCAGTGCTGGGGAGGGAGATGAGGGAGAGACAAAGAGAAATGAGTGGTTCAGACAGACCTCTCAAAGGGGAGTCAAGGTAGTGCCTTTAAATGTGTTTGGCAGGGAGCAGAACAAAAAACGATGTCACGTATTTAGAAAAATCATCGCTGCGGGAAGTTAATGTGGCTTCAGAGACACTTGTGACATTTAGCGGGTTACAATGGTTTGTTGTGGGTCATTATGACTCCCACTCCTGAGGAAAGATCTTCTGGGTATGAGTCATGGGGACCCTGCCTGGCTGTGTTATTCTGTCCCATGGCACCCTATTGTCTATTGTGTTTTCTTCTCCCCACACCAAAAATGCATGGACTGAACCAGAGGGATTGCAGTTTGCTCCTGGTACTCCCTGTGCTATTTTCATTCAGTTTTTGCAATTTTACTTCTTTTGAGTATAATAGTGAATTTTAAGCAAGATGCATCTGCTTGATTTAGTATTATTTTGAGCTTACTAAAGCCCAGCCCCATCATTAGCCCAACTAATGAAACTAACATCAGGCTCAGAAAGTTACAACCTTTAATGTGGGTAATAGGGAGGTTACAATATTAGATTTCTCCCTCTTTTGAAGATTATTAACCAACAAAACATAATCCTGGGGAAAGAAATGCAAAATGTGTTTGTGGGCTTGGCTTTGGCATAGCTTCTTAAACAAGTCCTGCAGTGGCCCCTGGCCTGCCCTGCCCTGCGCCTGTGCTGCTGCTAACATCCCTCTGCTCTCCAAAACAGAGCTGATTCAGCACCTACATCTCTGCTGCTCCACCCTTGTGCCCCAGCTTGAGCTGACTTGGGCAGATATTTTCTGCTGCTGACACCATTAGAGCAGCAGTAACCTCTGGCAGGCAGGTGGGAGACAGCTCCATCTTCACCTGCTGTCGCTGTTTGCTTCACTGCCCATGAGCCGAAGCCCTGAGGAGCTGAAGCTCCATTTGCAGCCAAAGCAAGATGTGGAAAGTCAGCAATTCACCTTTCTCATATTCTTTAGGGATAAAACAACAAAAGCAACAAAAGATTTAATACAGCAATGTGCTAAGGGAGTTAGATTGTAGAAATCAGTATCCAATAACTCACTGGCCAGTAGCGGGAACTATTGATGGCATCTTTACTCATCACAGTCAGCTGAATTAAATTTCCTTAACGGCCACTTCCCAGCCACAATCACCACTTTATTTCTTTGTGTTTCCACGCGGTTCACCTGCTGAGAGGATGTTGCCCATCCGCCTTCATGCTGCTGGGTAGCGGATGCTCCCAGGTGGCAAAGGAATGCTGTATCTCATTCCTGCCCTCCGTTACAGTGACACACATAACAAAACCATTGATGAATTGTATTCTTCCTGCAGGCTACTGGGTCTGTGAAGGATCAAAGTAAAAGTACATCTTCATAACTCCCGGTGCTTAAGGAAAGTCATAAATAACGGCAATGCTGTGGCTGTGTATAGATTCTGTGCCCAGGGACAAAGCATTTCACAAACGCAGTCAAGAAATGTTATTCATATTTTATACAAAGGGGAACTTACAACCCAGACAATAGGCAATATTTTTCGTTCTATGTGCCCAATGTATTGGAACAAAAGCTATTTTGGTAATATCACATTTGGCAGAGCTCTGCAACATGCACTCCAGTGTATAGCTCCAGAGCTGTTTCCTACTGCAGGTTATGACTCCTCCGAGCAAAATTTCTGGGTTCAGCACTATGACTGGAGGCACATCAGTGTTCTTGTATACTGGTATGAACATGTCATAGTAAATTACTTACTGGGTGAATAAAGCATCCAGCCCTTGTAAGCCTCTATATAGGCTGAAACACTGGGGCTGCCCAGCCTGAACAGGGCTGGGGTTGCTGGTCCATGACTTGGGGCACACTGCCTTGGCCTAAACAGCTGCTTGTGAAGCAAGGTGAGGGGGAGCATCACCTCCCAAAATGTGTGTGCACCCTTGGGGCTCGAGCCAGTTGGCTCAGGACGTGCTCAAAATGTGCAGAGTGACTTGGCAACCAAGTGGATAGTGCAGGAAGTTGGAGGCAGTGGGAGAAACTGGAGGGGATTACTTTGTTCTTTGTTTGAAATACTATTTTTCCCACTCTGATTAAACTGCACTGCAGTTCATTAACAATTCAGGTGTTGTCTGCTCTATACAGAAGGAAATGCAAGATGACAGACTATTTAACAAGTTCATTTTGAGTACAAATTGTATTTAAGGCAGGAAAAAATATTACCTCATGCAAAACTTAGGTCGGTGTAATTGCAGGTCTGACTGCTTCAAAGATGAAAAACCTCTTTCTTAATTCAAGGCAAATGTAGCAGAAATAATGTTTAGGAGAGAGGTGCAGGTAGGTACACACCAGGGAGTGCAATTTTAATATCCTGAGTACAAGATTTTTTAAGTCTTTGTGTGACCCGCATTAACACACTTGCTTACATTTCATTTGCCACATTAATCTTTGTCAGTTTCTTGTTCCCCTCCGTAATTTGTTTGCCTGTGTTTACTCGTGTTTATCTCTAGCTCTGATGCTCTTGGCCCAGTTCATGTCTCCTCAGAGGCCCAGCACTCACCCTCTGAGTGCTGCAGGATGAGGTCCAGTTTAATCCTCCACAGGCAAATGATTTGTGGTTCCTCCAGAGTCTGCCAACATGGGCACTTCTTCCAGGAGGATACACCCTGTGATCCAGCCTCTGGATACCTGCCCTTAAAAATATGCAATGAGACTGAGATTTCATTAATCAGAAGGCAGAAGGTAACTGCTGACAGGCTCTGGAAATCAGGGCTGGTCCACAGTGATACTACAGCTGTGCTGTCAGAACACTCGCAGGTCCAGGGTCTATCCTGGCAGCATCTCAGTCCTGCTCCAGGGCACTGTGGACCACCACCAGGCTGGGCCAGGCTTCTGCAGGAGCCAGATGCCTCCTGTGAGGTGCTCTGACCTGCCATTTGAATTTGGACTGAATATGCACTGTGGCAAGTCACAAGCCCTTTCCTCTGTGCTCTGCAGACTGCTGACAGGGTGCTCATCCCAACACAGGAATCTTTGCTCAAGCAATGTACCAGAGAGGGCAGGACCTGGAAGGGACATGGGCTGAGGTTCCTGGACACCCTGTGCTGAAACACTTTGGTTTGTGCTTTTACCATCAATGCTTCTAAGCCTGGGACTGCAGAAAGTGGGCATCCTCCTCACCACTGACTCGTGGAGCAGGTGGGAGGACTCACCTTTGCTGATCTTGTCTGAATACTGACATACATCCACATGGGACAGCCACCAGGATGGGGGCTGGGCTTTGGGAGGGAAATACACAGCTCAGCCAGGAATTCAAATAACATCAACCACCTGTGACCATCCCAACTTCGTTAGTGGCCCCAAAATACCATCACTAAACATGTCTGAACCAAGAGCTGCTGCCCAGGCTATGTCTTGTCAGTTTGTTTGGCTCCTCCATCCTCCACACTCCACTCTGGTTTTGCCTGCTCTTCTGTCAAGCTTTGCAGAGGAGTCCTGAGCACCCCATGAACTGCAGCAGAAACTCTTGAAAAGTTGAAAACCTGATGATTAGCTGTAATATTTCTTGTTGTAGTCACTCGATTTTGTGCTGTTGACTGAGTCTCACATACCTCCCAATTCAATGTTTTGTAAATTCAGCTTTCTCCAGCTTCAGCTGATGTGTGGATGCAGACACTCTTGGATGCTATTTATTCCACAAGTGAGAAATGACTTGATAATTTATGGATTGTTAACCCAAAGTTGTACAGGTTTTTACCTCAGGGAGAGAATAAATACATGTCTCATTTCAACACGTTTTAGACAATGTGCTCTTTTATAATGGCTTCCTTTGATTTTACTCCGAAATATGTAGACATTTTCTCCTAGGATTCTCATGTGGAAGCTTCATGCTGTTCTGTCAGGTTGCATATTTCCCCCCTGAATTTCTTAAAGAAGATCTTGCTTATCTGAATTACAAAGACGTTAACGTTGTGTTGTCACTGTGAGTATGGAGTTTAGGCAAAGGTTTTATTCTCATTAAGAAATGGAAGAGTTGGAGAATAATTACTGCACTGTCAAAGTGAAACTTATAGATGTTTAATGTGAATCAGAACATATTTACTTATTTATAGATGTTGAAATTAGAATATGATTTAGCCTGCAAGCAAAAGAACTCACATAAACAGCTGGGAAGTGTAGCTGAGATGATGTGCACACTCTTTGTACCCTAAAATGAGAATATAGCCGTAATGGATATAGATTGGAGTGTTGGTTGAGGAATTTTTAGGCAATGGCATTTGACATTACAGTTCAAGGATGGAAAAGATTTATTGATCCATGAGTTAAAGAGTGACCCTGGTTTCACCTCTTGTTAGTGCTCTGTAGGTTGCATTTAAAAACTGTACCGTAATGAATACTTCAGCTCCAATAAACGTAAATCTGTTCCTCAGTAAATCACAGGGGAGCAAAATCCTGGAGAAGATGCTTAGCTCCACCACTTGTTTAATTTAGAGGGTATTTTTGTCAGATTAAGGCCAGTTTTCTAGGGTTCATCCATTTTCACTTTCCTGATAATATAATTTATTTTAATCTATAAGGACCTCCCAGGCCAATATTCGTAAACAATGACTGAAGTCATGAGTCAACATCAACATAGAAGATGTCAAAGTGGACAGGAAGTTTTATTGTGCCACTGGGCTCAGCTTTGCATTGCTAAGGTAATTATTAAACCTGGGATAAACAGAACTTTGATCCCATGTGTGTTTTTGAATGATTGGTAACAGTTGATTTTACAAAAATGCCATTTTGAGAAGCCATTCTGTATAGGAATTCATTATGTCAACATCTAAGGTGTCCGGTGCAAGGTTTAGCAAAGCAAACTAGCATGTAGCAAAGGTGCTGCCGTGGGGTGCTGTGCAAGGAGCTGCAGGGCCTCCTGTGATTCCCAGCCAAGAGGAGTGTGAAATGTTCATCTTCCAAATGAGAAAGCAATTCACTGACATCTGTGCTACTGATTATCAAGAAAAGGTGACCGTGGCTGGGGAAAGAGTGAATGTGCAAAAGGCTAAAGCTGTGCACTGCAGAAATGCAGGAAGACCTCTCTCTCACTGGAAATACTGTTTCCATCTCCCCCTTTAGTCATGGGAAGATTGTCTAAGCCTCTTCCCTCTGTGGTCAGAGCTTGGTCTTCTCCAAGGTCAACTCCATGCTGGACAAACACTGTCCACTTTCCTTTGCCACATCCCTTCCCACATAAGAAAGCGCCCTGTGGAATGGGAACTAGCACATATCCTAGGCACTGACTCAAAAACATCATCTGTGACCAGAGTTAGGTGCTGAAGGTTTGTATTTGTACCTATGTGGAGGTAGGGAAATTTGGGGAAAACAAGTAGATAGGGAAGAAAGAAAACAGAGGAGAAGTGAATTTGGGTGAGTTCAGTTGAACCTCTTACTGCAAACAGGTCAAAACCACCCAGGACCAGAGGGGCGGATGGGAAGGGAACCCCTGCATCAGCCTGTCACAGGGAAAGCTCACGCTTGCAGTGTAGTAACTCATCCCTGTGAGAAAAGCAAATGGTAACCTTCCTACTCACACAGCGAGGCTGTGCCTGTGAAGTGCTTCCTCGGACTGTGGACAGTTAGGAGTCCTGTAGGGTCAAGAAAGGCTGTGAGGGCAATGAGCAGCTGTATCTTGGCAGCGGGCAGCAGTTCCTTAAAGCTGCTAAGAAAGGACCAAGGCAATTGGGTGTGCATAAATCTGCACCTGATGGGCAGCATAGTGAGCAGCAGCACTGACGTCTTCCCTCTCAGTCTGCTTTGCTGCACTGGCTGGCTTGAAGACAGGAAGGCAAATAGCCAGTGTAAGCACAGCTGCAACCCCAGCACATGAAGTCTAAAGAGGGATAACCTAATTCGTTCATTTACACTTCTACTTAATTAGAGAAAATTTTCCTATGATTTCATTGTAGAAATAATTTCCAACAATGCGCAGGAATAAAATTGTTTTCTCCACTAGTAAAGTTTTGTGGATGTATGTAATTATATAGCTCCTGGATTTGAACTGTAAGATGTACTGCAAAGTGGTGTGTCTTATGACTATGTAAATTTAAAGCCCTAAATATTTCATACTAGCTGTAAAATAACATAGTGTAATCAAAAAGTATGCCATAGCTGGAAAGGATGGGCTAGGAATGAAGATGATGAAAACTCATCTGTTTTCTTGGCACTGTCAGTTGGCTGTTACCTGCCTACCTTTCTTGACATCTCTCAGGTAATTTATGGCAGATTTCACTGCTATTCTTTGCTACCTATCCCCATAGGTGCAAACATTAATGTGCCCACAAACCATCCTGCCCTCTGCACCTATCTCTTGCAGGAGAATGCCGTGGGAGACAGCCCCAAGGGCTGGAACAGAGTTCCCAAAATCAATGATGAAATACAACTGGTGGCTTCAAATAATAACCAGTGAAGTAAATGTCCTCTTACTTATGGTGATAAAAAAAAAATAAATCTGCAGATGGGCAGAAATCTGCGGGGAAAATCTGCAAGGAAATAACAGGTGAAACCCCAGCATGCTGGCTAGGCTGCTTCTTTATCACCTCCAGAAAATGAATATCTACAATGGTGTCGTTTATTGTTGATCACTGATAATAGGATTACGGCTCCCACATCCAAGAAGTATGGCATCCCAAACAGCATTGTTTCATGCTGAAGACATTATTATCATATCCTGTCTTCATGTACTGCTCAACCAGTTATCTGTGCAGAACTCTGTAGAGCTCTGAGACTTTATAGGATATTATCATGTTATATGAAATTCAGGCTGCTGTAGCTATAAATCAAGAGGACACCTTGCATGGTGGCTGGTTCTCCTTGGAGCAGCATCCTAAGCAGAGGCTCTGTTCTCTGAAAGATTAGAGTGTGATTTCACAAAATGTTGCCAATGAATTTGAAATTCATGAAAAGGGCAGGTTTAATAGCTTTAGTGTTGTCTGTTTAGTAGTCTTGCACGTACAGCATGTGGGCAGCATAAGCTTGTCCACAACTCCTTAAGAAGACACCCCAAAAATGAATACAGAGTCCCCCCTTTGGAAGACTAAGGGGATAATTAATTCTAAATAGTATTTTTGATCATAATCTCTATCTATAAGTGACCAGCTAGAAGTGTCCGAGCTATGCCACTGGCCAAGGACAAGAAACATCCACGTAGGGAAACAGGAGGGGCTGTATATATTTAAGGTTTGGTTTTGGGGGCACCTGAGCTGGTCCTAATGGCTTGTGGCTACCAAAGCACACCCTTCCCTGTCCCTTCTCACCCATCCCTGAGACATGGCAGAAAGCTTTCTGGTTTTTGGCTGAGTTAGTTTTAGGGTCTCAGTGGGGTGAGATCAGTTCCCAAACAGGCACAAAGCAAACAGCAGAGGTACAGGGCACAGGGCTGGAGGGAGACAGGACCAGACTCACTGACAAGGGGAGGTAGGTCACTGAACCTTGTGGGACTGAGCCTTTTTACTGTGGGTAATGGGGAAGGTCTGGAGATGCTCAGCTGGGGCTTTGCTCTCCAGCCTCAAAAAACCCATGAGGATCAGGGGTACTGAATCTGTGGGTGCCCATGGGAGCTGGATTGCCCCAGGCACTGCATATTTACTAGCACAGCTCTCATTTGAGCCGTTGCGCTACTCCCCCAGCAGAAGTAAAAATTGCATTTGTTGGGCACAGGAGGCTGCCTTATCCTTGATGAAGAAACTACAGCTGGAAGAGAAACACCACCTTCAAAATCCATCCAGCTGTGAAGTACTGCTAAATGCAAAATTTGGAGTATTGGTGGCTGAGTAATAAAGGTGGCAAGCAGAAAGCTTCACTCAGCTCCACACAGCTGGTCCAAGCGTTTCAACTGCCCCAGTTTGAGCCTCAGCTGGGACCATCTCTGCTGGGCTGTTGACTCTGAACATCTGAGCAAATATCTTGTCTCCTTTTGCTGATAGGAGACAACGGTATTCACAGGCCAACTGCATCAGGGCACACAAAGGAGATTGGGGTCAAACATTAAGATATATTTATATAAAATGATCTGTAATTGAGCTGTGAAAAGGTCAATTCCATTTCCAGGGATCAAGATGCAGAGGTGGGCTCTCCTATCATTTACCTCAGGTGGCTTCCTTCAAAACCCACTGGAGTCAGAAAAATTCTTTGGATCTTCCCCTCAAATGCAATTAATCCTTAGAATTTAAAAAACTTATAATGAGAGATCAAAGCTAAAATTTCAGCAACAATGAACTAATCCTCCTGATAACCAAATACGCTTAGTAGCCAAACCCAGGCAGTTAGACTGAACTAACATGTCTTCCTATAGACTTTTCATCTGTGCTTTATTTTTCCACTAAGACAAGTGTTAAATTAATTGAACAGACCAACCTTTGCACTCCCCAGGCTTCGTATTTCACCTGTTTTAAAATAATATATCTGAGAGGGGAAACAGCAGGTTATAAGTTTGCACTAGATTTATGAACTCTTGTATGCCTCTCTGGGACACCCAAAAAAGGAAGAGAATTACTGGATGTACTAGAGAAAATTATGTTAAGGACCTTGTAAGTTAAAAACCAAGTAGTTGATGAGAAAAAGCATTGATGCAGTTTATCATTAGGATTCACTCAATACACATAGGGAGAAAAGTTCTGTGTACATAAAAGTAATCATTTAATAACAAAGCTATGTTGGTTACAAGTTAGGGCTTTAAAATGCCCACTGACTATAAAAGCTTGTAATGTTTCAGCAGGTTATTGCCTCTGAGATGTGTTGCCACTTCATTACACATTTTCAGATTGTTCAAAAGCCTACAATGTGCTTTCTTCTGCCTGAAATAATGCTTGAGACTTGAGTGAGGGAGTGAATGTATGGCGTATGCTGCTCATGAATAAAAGATCTCACCACTAAGCAACCTAAAGAGTTCCTCTCTTAGGGAATTAACTCTATTTACTAGAAAATTTTAAAGAATAATTTTTAAAGACTTTTTTTTGAAGAGGAGGAATCCAAGTGCTTGAGTAATGTTGGGGATGCTTTAGCAGTGGAGATGACAGGCCAGGAGCTAGGGAGGACATCGAGCCTCACAGTGGACATGGAGATACCTCAGCACTCTCCCTTACCTCGGGTGGAGGTGAGCTCTGCAGAGGAACACAAGCTCCTGTGCATCTGCTGGCACAGGGAAACTCGCCCCGTGGCAGAAACTGTGCTTGCCTCTTCTAATAAGGATGCTCCTGCTGTCACTCTGACACTTCAGAGGAGGTTTTGAGAATGGCCCAACACTATCGAACTTCAACTTTTCCTGCTTGTGCCTGGGGTGCCCAGCACTAAACTGACCTCCTGACTACCCCAGACTGTCTGAAGGGGTGCCACTGAGCTGAATGTGGAGACCTCACACCCACCCCTGCAGGGCTGGCCCCAAATCCTCTGGGTATGCGTCAGTCGCTGTTGGGCTCCCAGGTACAGCTTCATAGGCTGCCTGAGATATAAAATACCTGGACACTGACTCCCCAGCAAACAGCCAGCCAGGCATCTTAAAGGATTTATTGGGAAGTGTTTGTGTAGGACTGAAGTAGCACAAGTGTGAAACTGCTCTGCTGAAGTGTAACTCGGAGACTGGCACCCACACTGTGCTGCTGCACATGCACCTGGAATACCAGTGACAGGCAAGAAGGGGAAGCCATATGAGGAGTGGCTGAGGCCACTTGGTTTGTTCAGCCTGGAGGAGACTGAGGGGAGACCTCACTGCAGGTACAACTTCCTCATGAGGGGAAGAGGAGGGGCAGGCACTGATGTCTTCTCTGAGGTGACAGTGACAGGTCCCAAGGGAATGGCCTGAAGTTGTGTTAGGGGAAGGTTTAGGCAGGCTAATAGGAAAAGGTTTTTCACCAAAGAGGGTGGTTGGGCACTGGAACAAGATCCCCAGGGAAGTGGTGACAGCAGCAGCCCAACAGAGTTCAGGAAGTGTTTGGACAATGCTCTTGGGCACAGGGTGTGACTCTTGGGGTGTCCTGTGCAGGGCTGGAAGTTGGACTCAATGATCCTGATGGGTCCCTTCCAACTCAGCACATTCTGTGATTCTATGAAGACACCAAGAAAAGGGAATATACTACATACACTGCTACAAGCAGGTCCTGGCAGCACAGCTACTCCATCTACATGTCTACAACAATACAGTCATGCCAGAGACACCAAGACCTCTGGCCACACTGCCCACCTTGGACATGGAGCTCCTGGAGGAGTGGAGGCTGGTATAGAGAGCAGCTACACAGCTCCAGCCCAGAAACGCATGGAGCTAACAGAGCTTCTTCACAACAGCAACGACTTTTCAACCCTGAAAACATTTCAAATAACGTGTTGAGAGACTGCCAGTGCTCTTGTGTTTGGCTGAGAAGGAAGACACTCCTGGTGCTCTCCAGGTCCCTCTTCAGTGGCACAGAAATTTACACTCCTGTGCTCTTGGCCAGGCCCACAGACAAGCCTATAAGTGATGGATGTCGTCCCTCTGCTTGCCCCAAGCCTCAGTGGCACAGCCAGGTACAAACAGCTGCAGTGCTCCCCTCACTTTATATGAGAGTCTTTATATGTAATCCCTCAGGAACTGCTCTGTACGTGGCAAGAAGAAAGGGAAGACCCTGTGTACCCACAGCAGTTTTATCCTCCAGACAGTTTTATCCCCTTCATCTTGTAATCCCTAAAGCACAATTTTCTTTCCTTTAAGCTCTTGAAAATATTTTTTTCTTCAGTTTGACAGCAAATGATCAAATATATTTTGTGAAGAGTCTCAAAAACCTACAGACCTGAAAATGTGAGAAAAAAAATGAAACATACTCCTTTTTCTGCAGTGCTTTGGCTCTGCCTGTAGGGTTAACAAACGGTGGATTGCAATTATAGTTTGAGCATCTATTCATTTTATTGCAGGAAAAACATCAACATGTGTGCTGTATTTTTTGGCTTCTAAACTGCAGAGTAAATGCACATAAAATTGAGAGGTGATGTATAGTCTATGAAGACATTTTGATCCACGCAGCAAAATGAAAAGTATGTAAATTATTAGCAGTTTATAAGGAATAAAGTTTTACTAAACATAATTTTATGTGCTTGTACAGAGAAGCCATAATCCTACTCAGGAACTAAGAAATATAATCTACCTGTAATAAATGAGGGAGGTTTAGAATAAGAAAACTTTTTAGATTTGAGCCAATAAATACCTAAAATATGGAAATTAAAAGTAGCATTGGAATACTCCAAATAGCCAGACAAAATCGTCACATTTGTTCTTAATGACTGCAGTATTCAGTGGTCTTCATTTTCCCAAGAAATACTTTCCTTTAAATTCTTTATTTTCTTCTGCCACATTTCTTGCTTAAAAGCCTGCATGAGCTTTTTTACTGTTGCCAGGCTTATTTTTTGTTTATATACAGGTTCTTACCATGGAGATATGTCCTGACATGAAGGCATCCAGTATAGGAAATTACATGCAATGCCTTATTCTTCTAGTTTAATTAATGCTCTGACAACTTGGCAATAAGGCTACAGTGAAGAAAAGGTCTCTGCAGGGAACCTCAGGTTTTGAGCAATAAGAAAGCTGTCAAAATTTTACTATATATCTATAGTAACATATCGAACATCCAAAGATTTCTGGAAGGCATCTGTAGAAGAGAATTCAAAAGAAAAAAAAGGTTAGCATAAATGATGGTCCTTAACCTGCTAAAAATAAAAGAATGACTTTCTCAGCAGTCAGAGTTGGAACTGGGTAAGCAGCCTATGCTGACTTTCTCATTTCATGCAAAAAGAAATTCCAGTTTTTAATGAGCGAGGACTGTTTGACACAAACAGGAAAAAGGATTAGCCCAATTCCTTTTGAGACTGGTTCTCTTCTGTGATTTAAACAAGCTGAATGAGGCGTAGATCTGTTCCATGCAGTGATCCCTGTAACCATTCCAGATCTCTGTGTCCAAGCACGTGTGCCCAAATCTGCTCCAAACTTCACGTCCTTCTCAGCTGAGAAGCGCAACAGCAGCAGCTCGGCACAAAGGTAGGAAAAGGTGTCCTCTCTCTCTCTCTTCTGCCTGGTGCAATAGTTTGAGGAGCATCAAAGAGGACATCCCCAAAGAGAATCCAACAGCTGTAAAGGCAGCCCATAGCCACAGACCTTGGATCATCAGAAACCTGTGGTGATCCATGTCTTACTGTGTATCATTTGATATTGATGATCCTACCGTGCTCTTTCACCACCCTCAGTTCCCCAGGTAGGGAAATTGAGAAGGAAACAGCAGGACCACCTGACTTCCTCCACTATCTCTGTATCTCTTTTGCTGTGAACCTGCAAAGACAGTGCTGTCTTTTCTGGTGGATGAGCTATTCTTCAGCTACTGATGGAAAACAGCTGCCCCTGGTCACACATTTAACTGCCTTCCACACCAAAAATTAATGAAGTTGTACCATCTGAGGAAAATATAAACCAGACACATATTTATGTAGCATTCTGAAATCAGGATTTCTCACTCCTGTAGTGTGAGGGCCACCCAATACAGAGCAGTTTGAATTTTTAGTCTAATCCCCTGCTTTCCTACTTTTTATTTTAGGAATTAGACTACTTATTTCTGCAAATACATCCCAAATGGATCAGAGGGATCAGCTTCAGTTTCTTCAGCAGTCTGACTTTGAAAGAAGTAATTGGATGGTGAACAACAGAGGCATTGCTGAGGACAAATTACTTTGCAGAAAGTAACTGTGACTATTTGCACAACCATTGTATTTGCTTTTCCTATAATCAACCAAAGAGACCCCCCCTCCACACTCTTGACATTAGATAAGATTTTTGTAAAGGATTCTAAGCCATTGAAAAGCAACAGACTCAGGATACATAAACACATCTCTTTACTGATAGCTCCAGACATGTTCAATCTTGCTCGAAGTGAAGAGTAGCACAGAAGTTATTTAAGGTTCCTGCACATGTCCCAGCCCCAGGCTCAGTCAAGTGAAAGAGCCTGTGCTGACAGAGAGGAAGCTCCCCTCCCAGGGAGGCAGGAGCTACAGGTTTGTTTACATCACTAGAGAAATCGTGTACTTGTCTTTGGTTGTTCTCATTTTCTCTGAAATTCCCAAATCTCAACATGACACTGTTCTCAGAAAGTTTGAGCAGAACTCCCAGTTATTTGCTGTTTCTTAATGATATGCATCCTTAAGAAATAATCAAAAGCAGCATAAAAAATGTAAATGTGAGGAAATGGGATGGGTATTCATTCAGCCATGCAGCTGGAATTCAGGAACTGCTGTAATTGCATACGAACAACATAATTTGCCTCCCTTGTAGATGTCTTAGCTTATTCACATCACGTCTTTCTTTTCCAGGGGTGTTGCTGAAGTTCCTATGCCCTGCAAGACGAAACAACCACTCTCTGCTGTTGCCATCCCAAGCCTGAGATGCTGAGTTGCTCTAGGATGGCAACACCAGGGCTGGCATCCAGGGTGGCATTACAGAGCACGGCATTCACTTCCCCACACAAACCGCTGGCCCAGATGGGAACTCTCAGTGCACTGCGTGCAATGGCAGAGGAAGAAAAAACCACGGCTGGGATTGTACTGATGGAAATGGGGTAGAGGGAGAAACAGCATCATCATAAATACTGTGAAAACTCTTTAACTAAAGAGAAACTATGCAAACAGCAAGAATATCAAGGCTTTTGCCATCAGAGTGGTAAACAACTTTGCTCTCCATCACCGTCTCTTGGTATATTCTCCTTTTGCTGGATTTTGTAGAAACATGCTCCCTCATCTGGCAAGGTTGTTTTAATGAGAGGTTACTTACATCACTCTTGGTTATTCTCTCTTTACAACTATTGTCTGACTTGAGATTTAGGAGGTGCCTATGTGAAAACCCTCATTACCTACATGAAGACACAGGAAGTGATCAGCTGCTGAAGTACCAATGCATAGGATCCAGGAAAGCCTGGCTAGCAAAGCTCAATTTCCCAGCCTTCCCAGCTCTTAGTCCTCTGAACTCAACTGCCTGAAAAATGTACATGAAGTATTGTGCAGCATGTATTTCCCTGAACAAGAATCGAATGCAGAAAAGAAACTATTTGCATATTAGAAATCCTGTTCTGTAGAAAATCTATGTGCCAGGAAAATGGAACATATGTGCTGAATGAATTTAGGCAAAGCTGCACCTTTGCTGTGCTGTTTGAGAAAAATCACATTTACTACATCAGTCTGAGACTGCAATGGGTTTTTCATCAGCATTTCATTAAAATTGAAATACGAACACCAAGTACAACATGGCAGTACAGCATTAATGGTTCAACATACCGCACCAGGTTTTGGAAAATAACCTCGCTGAAGCCAAACACCCGCCCTCAAGTACACAACCAGACCCCTCTCTGAATATCCAAACAAGTCCTGGCAGGACAGGAGGCAGTATGTGGCAACAGGTCAGCTGAACAATGCACACCTGCTCTGCTTGCTTGTGGGACATCCTTTGGGGGATGTCAAGCCCAGGAGCTTGTTGTGCTTCTGGTGCAGATCTCTGCAAGAACTATTTCAAAAAATTACCACAGAGTTGCAGTGGAAGAGTACAGGAAAAAAACAGAGAGGAAGTCTGGTAGAGTTCTGGATACTTCATAACATCAAAGCTGTCAAAAGGGCAAGTTCATCCACAACTTCATCTCAAATGAAAGCCCAGCCTGTTTCCCTACTGAAGTTGCCCAGCTGCCTACCCAAACAGGAAGCAATGAACATGTATTTTCTTTCAGTATTTTGCTGCCTGTTGGTGGTAACTCCCTTGGAAGAGCTGTATAGCAAATCCTTTTGGCAACTTCAACACACCAGTGGAAATGATTTATTACCAAATGTAGTTTGAACCAAATGTAAGGAAGAATTAGGGATACTTCTGCTGCTTTGGAAAAATGGGGTATTGGTCACAGGCAGAGGAGGAGGTGCCTCCAGCACCAAGTACAGCACATTACAATACTTCAAACATTAAGTCTATCCGGGGTACTTTGGACATCATGTTCCCCCTCCAAGAACTCTCTGCTTATAGTCAGACATTCACTTGTTCCATAGCATGGAAACACCTCTACCCATGGGCTTGACAGTGTCAGTCTTACTTTAATAATGTAATTCTAAGGTCTTTGATATCTGACACCAGGGTGGATACTTGGATATTCAAATACATGGCTATATTGGCCATGGATATATTGCTAATGTCCAATAACAAGCAATATGATATTTTTCTGTTTTTTGTTTTGCATAGACACCGCCACTGAGCTGTGGCTTTTCAAATACAGTAAGTTTTCAGAAAAACATGAATATGGTCATTATAAGGATTGTACTTCTGCAGTTTCAACTCTGCTGGCATACACAAACAATTTCTGTATTGTTTTCAGATTTATTCTTTAAATGGTTTTAATAAACATGCAAAAAAAGTTGCCCTTATCTGAGTATTGTACCGTTCATTTGAATCAGCCTGTTCATAGCAAAAGATCTCACAATGAAGTTGAGATAAAAAACACACAGTTTTTGCTATTAATCTCCCATTCAATTTTCTAGTGGAGCCATTCCAGTATCTACAAACACATAAAAATTTTGTATTGTCTATGATTAGACTTGCTAATCAAGCTGTATCTTTATCCCAATGCATATTTACCAGCAATGATGAGGCTCTTTTGTAAGTTATACCATTCTGTCGTTGAGAAAACTGGAGAAGTTACTTCACCTCTGGTAGGATTTACTTCCAGATGGAGTAAATCTGCTCCCCAACTGTCTGGGCTAACCAGAACACACAGTATGCCAACCTCCAGGCAGCCCTCAAGAACCTGCCATTTCTCACTCTTCCCTGCCATCTCTGCCAGTACAAGTGCAGAGGGAATACCTAATACTGAGATACTTAACTGGGTACATTTTGCCTACAGGTCACAGACATGTAGTATCTCCTATATTTCTGTTGAAATCCTGCCCTTCACACTCTTCTCCTGGCATGGCTGGCTGTTTGTTATGAGAAGAAAACATAGTGCCTGAATGGCCTTATCAAAATGGTACTTGGTGGATACTGGAAAGATTTCACCAATGGCAAGAATGAAGGTGTTTTTACACAGTGTTCAGAAGCATCAGAACTCAGAAGGTACCGAAATAAACAACATATTTCTTTATCTCACCCTAAAAGAATCAACAGCTACAGGAATGGCTCCAGTAGAAGCAGCAGGTTCTGGGATAACCAAAGTAAGATAAATCACTGTCCAAAAAGAGTGAATCAACTACTATGTTACATGTGGATGCAGCCTTGCAAGCTTTATTAAAAAAATAACATCTTCATATTATGTGCATGAAAATGCAACTGTTGATGAAGCCAGAGCATTCAAAGGCACTAATCTCTTCACAATTCATGACAGCTGCATTTCTTTTTCCATTACTTCATCCTTGTAAGAACAAGCCCCAGCTCCTGTTAATATCTGGATCAGCCACTGGACACAAGGACTGTAAGTCTGTAATTTTTTTCAGTATTATACTGCTTTGTGATTCAGGAACTATGAAAAAAATATGGCTATTTTAAAAATACATACTGCAGCACTAAGGTACTGAAGATTTTCTGATTAGTTAAACTATCCTGCTCTACATTGTTTGCAGAGTTCTCAAAACCACCTGTAGAAGAGGTGAAATCCTGGCCCAAGGGAGGCTAAAAGAGGACTCATCCATGAAAATGGGGTCTCAGAACAGAATATTGCTAAGGTATCTAGTAAGAAACTCAGCAGTAATTTATAAATTCATTGACATGGCTATATAGAAATATTTCTAGTTTGTCAGAATAAATCCTACTATTCATCATCAGCATAGTTATAGCCTACATCAATCATTTGCACTTCAGTCACCTTGTTCATTCTCATACTCTGCTGATTCAGCTTTAAATTTTATTTCACTGATAGGAGTCTTTCACAAAGGTCAAAAAAGTGCATTCAAAGTAAGGAGACTGGTTCTGTGTATTGAATCCTCAGTTGCTACTGCTTCTCTAGTTAACCTCATTTCAGTGAAATTAACTACATTCTACAAAAATTAATATCCTTATCCTTTGGATTTGCACTGGAAATAATCACTAATACTCATAAGGCTAGTATATAAGAAATTAGACTGAAAAAATATCAGCTGCACTAAGTTTTCTCATCGCTTAATTTCTAAGATCTTTATTTTATGTCTACTTTGTACTCCAAATTTGGAACTGAAGAGTTTTGAGGGTCTGGTCTTTTTGCTGGGAATGATTTGGGTTACTGAAAATGAAATTTTGTGACCCAATTTTTGTAGCACTTAACAAATCAGTATCAGTCCCATCGTGTTTCATATATCAAATTCTAATCGAGATCAGAAATTACAAATCCTTATTATCTACTGCTACTGTTTTACATAGACTAGCTGACATATGAATACCTCCAAACTTGTTTGCACTACAAACTGCAGCCCTAGGTAGTCATACGGGAGATCCACAAGAGCCAAGCTCAGCCCAGTACTAGCTCCAAGATAGAAAGGCACTGTAAAGTTTAGCCCAAAGTTCACATTATGGACATTTTTATAAGTAAAAACAAAAGCAGGTAGTAAACATTTTTGAAACCGGCTATGTATTTACATCCAAGCACTTCAGTAAGTGTGACAAATGTTGCCACCTCATGGACAGGTGCAGGGTTTGATCCAGCTCAGCAGTAGGAAGGAAACAGATCACGGAGATGACTCATTGCTGCCCTTTCACACTCCCCTGAGGGAGGAAGCCAGAGCTTGGCCAGAAGGATGCTTTTGTCACTTGGGTCTGAATCCAGAAGTATGGCTGCACATCCACAATTACGGGAAAAAGAAAAAAAAGAAAAGAAAAGAAAAGAAAAGAAAAGAAAAGAAAAGAAAAGAAAAGAAAAGAAAAGAAAAGAAAAGAAAAGAAAAGAAAAGAAAAGAAAAGAAAAGAAAAGAAAAGAAAAGAAAAGAAAAGAAAAGAAAAGAAAAGAAAAGAAAAGAAAAGAAAAGAAAAGAAAAGAAAAGAAAAGAAAAGAAAAGAAAAGAAAAGAAAAGAAAAGAAAAGAAAAGAAAAGAAAAGAAAAGAAAAGAAGCAAAGACAACACATGGTCAGAGTATTTCACCATTTCTAATATAAGAGCAAGGGGGATGACTGATGATTTTTCCTTGAAAAAGCCTGTAATGTTCAACTGAGGATCCGTCTTTTACTGTCAAACAGTAAAAGGTGAGCACTCAAGAGTAAAACTGAGAAACAGGCTGTGGGACCTGGAATCTTCAAGAGGGTTACCAAAATTTTCAGATTCTTCAGATTCAGATTCATGAAGATAATAACCTCCAACTGGGATTTTAATGCTCCATAAATTGTGTTACCTTCTACCTGGAAGCTGCAATTGTAGTGTATTCCATCAGGTATTTCCAAGGACACAGTTTTATGTTACAATACCACATTGGTTATTCACTGTTCCACCACTTTCTGGGAATTACTGCAGAAAGACTCTGTCACCTGTTGAATTTCTCCCTTCCTGACAAAAAGGCAGCTGTGCCGTCCTCCTCTACAGGACAGAGGCTGTTACAAAAGCCATTACATGGTGTGTATGTTAAAAGTACATTCATTCCACACAGCACTATAATTAGCACTTCATGTAGCTGGATGAGCATAGAAGGACTATAGAATGTTGAAGCAAAAATAAAACATTTCAAGTTTGACATAGGGATAGAACTTTAAGAATCAATTATTTTTTAAAAACAGAGCTTTGTAAAAATACATTCACAGTCAACATTTATGAATGGTCTGAAAAAGACAGTATGATGACTAACTGGGAGTTCCCTACCATCATGATCTCCACATAACAGGTAACAGTCTGCCTACATACTACTGAAGAGAGAGAAGAATTTGTACCAGCTTGATTTTTAAATATGTTCTTATGTTTATTATACTTTGCTACTCCACTCTCCTAAAATGGTGGCCTCAGGAAAAGCTGCTTTGGCAGGCAATTGCAAAGATTCCTGTGGAGAGGAAGTGAAAAGACTGGGCATACAAACAACGGCTGCTGCCATGTTCAAAGCACTGGGGAGAGTTCATAGAGCAAAATGCAGTCCTAAGTAAATGGGTTTCAGGCAATTTCAGTGTTAAGATAACATCATTAAGAGTAGAACAGATTGTGCTCAAACCCTGCTGTTTATAATTAACACATTGCTTCCAAATACTCCAGGGTCCCTGGTAAATAGTCCTCTGCTCAGATCCACCCAGACCAATCAGAGTATTTTCATCAGGTTCCATGCTGGGCCAGCACCTGTTTGGACAAATCCAAAAGAGCCAAAATACTCTTCTTTCTGGCCAGCTAAGTAGAGAGATGAACACAGCTTGCCTTCCTTAGTCATTGTCACAGTGTCCATATGGCTGTGAATCTTGTTTTCACAAGAAATCGTACAAGTACTTTATTATGTCGAAGTTCACGGTCCTATAAACAAAAACACAATATATTAGAGCAATCATCTTAACAGTGCTAAGACTTTAACCTGTTTGGAGACAGCACATTCAGGACATTCTGCACAATCAAAAGCAAGCAATTCCCCAAAACAAATGCAAGCAAGGATTAATGAATTTTTCATTTCTCTCATTGTTTACAATACCTCTCTTCTAATTACTTAAACTTTGTAAAATTCTAGAAAAGAAATACAGCTACTTCCTAGTAAAGAAAGGAAGACTCTTATTTCAATAATGAAACAGTAAAAATATAACAATATTACTAAGAGTATATTTTTGTATGCCAAACTTGATGTTCTAGTTGGTGAGGCAAAGCACCAACCTTTTATGCTATTGAATGTTTTGTTCATCTCCCAAACCACCTGTTTTAGCATGTACTACGTAACTCCTTCATCTGTACTCATTTGGAGCCTGCGTTCTTTCAGTCTTGACAGTAGTTGACCCATGTTCATTGCTAAATTTGAAAAATCCAAGAATGCCAATCAATGGGATAGAAGATTTTAATGTACACTTTTGTACTTTAATGGCAGGCAAAATGAAACAGCAGTAGAATGAAACATATAATTATTTTTTTTCTCTAAACTCATTATTCTATACAATCTAACACTCAGACTTCAGGGTTTACTGTTTGAATAAATAATGCAAATTACTGCATATAATGACAAGTATAAAATTAAAAAGTTTTTTTTAAGTATTCAGTGATGCAAAAATAACTGCTAACAATACTAAGTGAGATTAGCTAGCTGAATTCTTATTTGTTGGACTACAATCATTTAATATTCTCTGTTCATGCATCAGCCTGTAACCCACTTTTCAAAAAGTTTTTATAAAACATTATTTTGAACAAAGAAAAAGTTTAGAAATCCCCAAGATACATAACAGGAAATACTCTGTTGGAGTCTATTTATTAATCCAGTGACAAATTTAAAGACATTAACTGCCACTGTTAGACTTGCATGTCATGGTGATACTCGAAAAAAGTGCTTTAATTACAAGGCTTTCTACAGAAACAAAATCATACACGCTAACAAATGCTGACCTTATCAACTAAATGAAACAGAATTGTCTTGTCATAACAACTGGGTTTATTACAGACTCTCTGAAAAGATCCATTATTTTCAATAAACACTAAGAGAGCCCTACTTCAGCCAGAGAAAATTGATGAACTTAGGTTTGAAATTCTTAAAACAGAAATTATTTCTAACAAAGAAACATACAACCTTACCTTCAGCTAAATGTTCAACTACTATGTAGTAAAAAAAAGATGTTTCCACAAAAACTGAGTATATGCCACAGAACAGAGCCAGATATGAGGTTCAGTGGTAATAAAGAGAGACTGTGTACTTCAGCAGTTACCATGTTAAAAGCCACCACGAAGAGACATAAGTTTTTTACTCTTTTCCAAAACAGGTGGCTTTTTTTTAGTGCAAACTTCACTTTTGCTTAAAAAACGCAGAAAATGAAATGACAATCTGAACAGCTTGAATGGGGGTGGGGAGGGAGCACCCTTTTCTGTCCCATTCTTTGCACTCCTCAGCCTTCCGTTAGGAAATATACTGGAATAACAAGGTTGAGATGGTAACAAGGCTGAGGTATCTGAAGATTTTACTGACTAACAAACTCATTTTAGTACTATTACAGTAACAGAGAAAGAAGTATCAGAAGATGAGCTGCTTACTTGATATGCATTTTGGCTGAAATTGCAAAGCAGTTCCTTTTTCTGTGACAAATACAACCAAAACTATTGCACAGATAGAAAATGAAATTTCTTAAAGCACAGAAGATCAGGCCTTCATCCTATAGCTAGTAGCCCCACTCAGAGAAGAGAGAAGCTCATTCATAATGAATTCATGAAACCTTGTCTTTTTATGGATCATCCTCCTTTAAGATTTAATAAATACTGTGGGCTGAAAAGTGTATTTTAATAAAAATTGTAACAAAGGAACAAAGCAAGATTTAAAAAAAAGGGAGAAACAGGAGAAAAGCAGAACAGCCAACTTTTAAATCTATCTATCTATCTATCTATCTATCTATCTATCTATCTATCTATCTAATTTAAATAGCCCTATCTAGGCAGCAAATTAAGACCTGCAAACTACTTGGAGGAGGAGTAAAAAGAACTGCTTTCTTCAAAAGAACTGCTTTCTTCTTCATAATATGTAGGAAAAGTCCGTTTGCATACACATATATGTACATACATATATATATACACACATACACACACATAAAACCTAAAGGAAAGCAGGCTAATATACTGTACCATGCACTGAGGTTTGAAGTGACAGTATCTCTGACAACTACCTTCTCCAGTAAGCATGTGCTGCATGGCACAAGTTTTGGTCCTGTTTTCTGGCCATCTCTACCTTCCAGCAACTTTAACGCAGTCACTGAAACTTCTAAGGATGTCAAAGTTGCAAGGAAAGGGCTGTCAAAGTATCCCAATTCAATGTATAACTGTATACACAATGATCCATGCTGCTGAGCAGATGGTCTGCTGTGCTTGGTTCCAGGGAGAGCTTTTTCAGGGCATCACTCACAAGTGACTTTACTGCCGGGAATAGCAAATTGACATAGCAAAGCTGTGGAGGTCCTGGCAGTGTGGTCTGGCCAGACCTGAGCCAGACAAAGTCTCATTCTGTGGCCTATCCGATTGAAAACTGAAATTAGTGTATCTGTTGCATTTACAGACAAGGCTACTGGACATTTAATAGCTCAGGAAAGCAACATGTGCACTGAGGTTATGGATTGCAGCCTACAGCTCAGGCTCCTCTGAAGCCCCACATGACAGAGAAGAGTTGGACTTGAGAACATTTCTCCCTTTTTGACACATTCTGTTCTGGTTATAGACAGTTTTTCCAAGACTTGCTAATAAGGTGGCAACAACAGATAAAATACGAGACACAGGCCTGATTGGTGCCTTTGTATTGCATGCATTTCCATCTGTAAATCATTGCCATCTCTGCTCATCGATCTCAAATTATTCTCAGACTTCACGACTGAAGGCTC
Organism: Sturnus vulgaris; assembly: GCF_052056855.1. Classification (NCBI taxonomy): domain Eukaryota; kingdom Metazoa; phylum Chordata; class Aves; order Passeriformes; family Sturnidae; genus Sturnus; species Sturnus vulgaris. The sequence continues at coordinate 62,139,256 of NC_142247.1, read as the reverse complement.
TGGACAAACAAAGATGCTGATGTACCTGCAGTCACTTACTGAATTAGCTTGTATCAATAACAAATCACATAAGAGAGTCTATGTGCAAGAATTCTTATTACCTATGTAGTTTTTATATCATATGCATAACACTGTCAAGAACCAAATATAATTTCATATTCAAATACAATAATGTGCTTTTTGGTAATGAAATGGACTGACATTTTAGAGCAATATTTTCCCATGAAGTCCCTGACCTTTATTAAACACAAAGACAGTATGTTACTGTAACACATACTGCCACTGTAACATAAATCTTTTCCAAAACAAGAATGGACTGTACTTACCTTGGGTACATAATTTCTCATAAATAACATGACTTATTCAGTCCTTCTTAAAAAACATCCACAGATTTTCTATTCTGGCCTGCAAAGAGCTATAGACTAAGCAAATACTTGGTTTGAAGTCTCTTTCAAATTAGCACATGCAACAGTACATGAACTCTAACAGGCTCACCTGGCAATAGCTCTGATGAAATCCAGAGACACAGTACATTTGTATCGTGGTCCATCAAGCTGGTCATTCTGGCCAACCATGGATAACAGCTGCAGTGTCACGAGAGAGGTGATCTATAGACAAGAGACACTAGCAATGTTAGTAATTTTTGTTAATATGAATAGCTGTGGCCAATGTATTGTTTTGGGATTTTTTTTGTTTGGTTGTTTTTTTTCACATTTGGCGTAACTCCCACTTTTCTCTGGAAAGTCACTCCTACTTGCTTATTGTTCACTTCCACATAGCTCTGCAGCTAGAAAACCCAGGAATGTACATACATCTTGCCATTACATCAGCACTAGCAGTGTTAGATCCAGGCTAAAACCTTCATCCTTCATATCACAAGTTATCCTGGAGTTTTGATCAGAGTAACAGGAATAATAGGCACGAGCTGAGCATTTTCCAAATCTCGCCCTGACAATCAAGAGGGACTAGGATTTTTTTCATTTATCCCTGAAAATCGCCTATTGAACTTTCCCACTCAAAGTTGGATGGATATTCCTGTGCCAGATCATATCACATTTTGAACAGATGGATGTATCACTCTATTCCAGATAAAAACGAATTTGAAGGTTGGAAAGAAAAGGCTGAAGATTGTATGCTTAAAAAGAGCAGAGCCCGAGTTGAGAGAAATTTGCCTACAAACACACATACAGTGTCTTGACAGAGCCATTGATTATTTTACCAAAATAGCAATGTACCAGCATACTTTTTCACTTTGTTCCTCCAGTGATGGCTATGGCACCACTGAAGTGCAGTCACAGGGTGTCCCCACTGAAAACAGCCAGCCCATTCTGACTCAGATAAGAAGAGACACCCTAGTTATTCCATTGTCTCCCTATCTCCTCCCACATACCAAGGAAAGAAAGAGGTAAAAGCAGAAAAGAAAATTTTTACCCAGCCTTTACAATAGACACCACTGACAATTCAGGGCAATGAGGTTACATTCTGTAACAAACTGTATCTGGCCACAGGTTTCGTTTTCAAAAAACCAGCTAACCATGACCTACTTCTGAGTAATGATAATAGGACAGTAAGGAATTTCTCAAGAATAAATGTATCAGGAACGAAAGTGTCAGTTCAAACGTTCAAGGAAGCACATTGCTATAAAAAGCATCAGCAAGTTCTTACCAGTATCAATAAAAAAATAATCCTAACTCAGTAATAACCTTGCTCTTTTGCTGAAAGTACACTTGGTTTTCAAATTTGTGACACTGCTTCTAGGAGGTACGCATAATATAATAGAAAAAAACGACATCTACCTGTGGAGAATAGAAAAAAATATGGTACCCGAGAATGAGACAATTTTTTAACAGCCTGCACTTAACTTTAATATGGCATGAGACAACAATAATTTGGATTCCAAAATTCTGCAGTCTTTGGAGTTTGTTTAAGGAATGCTGGTCTACACACAGTCACAATGAAAAATTCCATTTACTTAATTCAGATCTATAAATTACATGATTTATCAAATTTTAGCACTGACAAAATTTAAGAAAATTGAACTCAGTAAATGGCAAATGGCTCAAATTCCAGTTCATTAATCCGTTTGCATGATATCACTAGATTGGGATAAACCTCAAATACTCATGAGAGTACATTTTTCTCCATTCTTCATTCAACAAAGTGCATATTCATTATGGAGGAATCTGCTGTAACAATTGCACCCAGGTGCATCAATACTGGCAAATCACTTCTGCACTACATACTTGCAGCTGGTCTCACATTCAGAAATCACCAGTGAAGGAATAGCAGGAGGGTTCCTTAAAGTTCCTTATGACCACAGAAAAAGTCTGCACAGTTTGGAGTCAGACCCATTTCAGTTTTATGTGGGATACAAAGGTGATCTTGCTGTTTCTGCATTACAAATGCTCCAGCAATATTTCAATAAATTGTACATTTTCTTTTCTAGCTCGCACTAAATGCTCTGTGAGTAACACAAGGTCAGCAATGTAAAACTCTTTATTAAAGGCTGACTCAAGAAATCTGAACTGGACACTAAGTTCCATTAATGTTCTTAACTAAAGAAATTAACTCAATATACAAAAAGACTCAATCTACAATATTACAAGATCATCAGAGCAATGAACTTAGGAAACTGGAACCTTTTACTTATTTCTTTCACAACACTTAATAAATGTCATCACAGGAAAACAAGTGCAGAAACAGCAACTCCTGACCCTGAGACCACTTAAAAAGACAGCTGTAGAGAGAACTGCCATTTTCAATTCATGCAGGCAAGAAACAGTTTTATCTCCAAAGAGGCTCAGTAGTGACAAAGAGAGAAAACCTATATTTAAGGGGAGTAAGTAGGAATCAGCTTTCCTAACAGCCAAATTTTAGAAGCGAAAATATCTAACTTGTTAGTCTTTGGAGTAGAATGCAACATGTAGTAGTTATAGATGCCTGGCCTGTACATGGAGAAAGGCAGAGATCTCCCAAGGACAAGTCCAAAAGCCTGCCTGCTGAGGGGGCAGCAGCCTGGAGCTTTGTTTGCACAGCTTTTCCAGCGGCTTCAGGGAGAATCAAAACCAGCAGGGGAGCTCAAAAAGCAATGGCTTCTTAATTTTTTCTTGCTTTATACAATACAGCAGGAGAGCTATATGCTCTAAGCTATATTCTATGAGCTACAGAAATGGGCAAGACACCTATTTTGTGCAATAAATTGATAGAAAAGACTGAATTGTGGTAGATGTGGAATTATTAAGTTTCTCTAATATTCTGTGCTGAACCTAGACCAAATAAATAAAAGATGACTGTCTTCACCAAACAGTTCAGAAGTCTTCTGGGACACAGAAGGTCCAAATCCCTTCTGACACAGGAGGCTTGAGCACCTCTGCTGAACGTCTGACAGATAACTGGAGTGGGAGCAAAGGAAGGAGGAAGAAAAAGCCATGTACAGTATTAAATCATCACCAGCCTAACTTGCAATTTTTGCATAAAATTGCAATTTCTCTTGGTCTACCTAGGGCATTCACCTGGTAAAGCACGACACAGAGGAATGAACTGGGGTTTAAGACAGTGTATTTGTAGTGTATTCCCCAATATTCATATCCTGTTAACTCTTAAGTTCCAGGTGCCACCTATAACTTAAGCACTGAAAAACAATTACTACTTCAAAAGTTCAAGTACTGTAAAACTTCAGAGGCAATATGTTCTTAAATTAAGACACATCAAAAGTTTGAAACACAGATGGGAAAAATATGAATGCAATGCCAAACTAATTGCACTTCTTAGCCAAAAATACACCACTGCTCTTGAAATATTTTTTAACTTTTTTTTTTTTTTTTTTAATATCATGGGTACAGTGGCTCCATTTCATTATCACAGAAGCTTGAGAAGAAACATCTGGCAAGAACAGGCTAGAAATAAGCCAGAAAAACTGTGTGGGCGACAGAAGAAAGAATATTTTTTGAGAATCTTTTGAACAAAAGAAATTACAGTTGGAAGAATATTCCAGAGTTATTTGTAAAATTACTTAAATTGGCGATGATTTAATACTAGCAAAAGTTAATAATGAAATGAAATCTTCTACAGGAATAACAAAAAAATCTGAAAAAACCCAACTTACTGATCTGAAAGATGTAGAGAAATGGATTTCACCAGTATGTTTAAAGAATAAGTGATGATGGAACTTGCTTTGAAATGTATTTGTGTGAGAAACCTGCTACTGAAGTCTTGGATCCAAGGTGAAAATAATCATAAAAGCACAGCAGACAATTGTTCCCAGGAGGAAATGACTGCTGAGATTGCTTCTGGAGATTCATTGGTCAAATATGGACATTGAAACCTCTGGAAAAAAACAAGCAACCCACAGGCCATCCTTCAAGGCAGCCTTTTTCTTATCAGCCTAGACTAACAGATGGGCCTTGAATTATTCCCCAAGCAGACACAAAGACTGGCTTTGTGAGCACATGGCTGTGTGGAAGTGAGAAGGATTCCAGAAGCAAGGGCTGTCTGCAGAGAAAGGCCAAGCTCTTCCCAAGGACACCACAAGAAGCCAGAAAATATTCACTGAGGCACAAAACAGGAGCAGAATTAGAACCCATGACACCAGGAAATGCATGGTTAGTTTGGGTAAGCAATGACAGATTATCTAGGAAAGAGTCTGGACAAAGTGTGGGACATATCTCAAATCCATAGGATAAAACTACACAGAAAATAATGCTGACTATTTGGGGTGGAGGGGAAGCTGTTTCCGCGGAGATGTGATTGAAATCTCACTAAGGATACATTTTCAACTGGACTGGAAAAATATTAATGAAAGGAGGAACAATTTCAAACTGGCAGAAATGTACTAGATGATCTCTGTGGGTTTTTTTCATCTCCACGTTTTATAATATTCAATTATCTTGCCCAAGACATACAATTAATTCTAACTCTTCAGTCTGGCTTACTGTCACACACAGATTCTGAATGTCAAACATATCAAGAAACTAGTAACTTTCCATATTCAGCACCATCAGACAAGGGTACTACATTCTTTCACAGTCACATGAATGGTGCTTTGCAGCACCATCACCCTGTGGCTCTCAAAGCCTGTGCACTTGATCAAAACCTAACACTGCAAGCAGTCACACTCGGGCACATGGAAAAACCTCTGCTATGCAACAAGGCACTTGGAACACCCAGTATCATTTACAAAATTCATTTCAGTCAAAATGACTATGCAATACTCTCCTGGAGTTAAATTCAATGACCCTAGTACAAATTATGTGAGTACAAAAAAAACCTGCTCAAAATTATTTCAATGAAAATTATAGCCAGAGTATGCTCATATGTCAGTCTTGTTTGAAAAGCTCACACAGAAAGATAACCATAGAACATTACAACTGTATGTATTTAAGACAGCAGTTGATCAAAATTGCTCTCATAAAAATTATTAAAAATAAATCAACATTTTTCTGAATGCTTATACAAAACAATCAGGTTTTGATACTGAATTACATTTTGTACAAGGCTTTTAATGCATGAAAAAAATACAGCAGGAACTGCAGTTAAACAAACATTCATTATGACATGCTTCAGCTAGGTATTTTACCTTTATCTCAGCTTAAAGCAATCCAGCTCTATTTTTAAGCTGTATTATGAACACAGTCAAAATGTTTCTGATATTAACAGAAGTACCAACAGACCCAGCCACAGCCTCAGTGCTGCTCCACAGTCCTGTGCCCCTCCCTTTGGGGACACACAAAGGTGGCTGTGCAGGATGTGAGGGGGCAAACACAGCAACCCAGCCTGCTCTGCAGTTTCTTTTAGGTATGTTTGCATTAAATGTCTTTCTTTGTCCCAGACTGGGGTTTTTATGTTTCTGTCACATAAGTATATTATTCAATTATTTTGTGTTGAGTCTCTAGGACCTTGATTTCATATTCACTCCAGGCAAATCTATGTGATTCAAAAAAAATATTTAAACAAGTGACTCCATTTGCTTTTTCAAAGCTTCATCATATCAGTGATTCAGTCATTTATTAAGACAGCCAAAACTTCCTTTTGTCTCTAAAAGACAACCCAGAAGATATGTTTATTTACCCTCAAGTACATGACCTTGAATTTCTTGCTGTTAAGCCCATTCAGTTTGTTTGTATCATACTCACCATCTAAAAGAGAACTCTAAAGTTTACTAAGCCCAAGGCACACAACATTCAATTTTACTAGAAAATTATTCCAGTTTTTATTCTACAGGTCATTAGAACCATTCTAACACGGTATTTTCTCCATTGTATTATCACTGTTCACCACCTCTGCCTTATTCTACTTGGTCTTACTTTTTGTGTTCCATTTACACAAAATGATGCTTGACAAGAAACAGTGCCAATTTCATACATCTAATCAAGGGACAAATGTGCATATTTTGGCCTTTTTCCTTCCCCCCTCCTCTTTCTGCACAACTCTACCCTCTCTCCTGTCTTTCAGACCACAGAACACCTTTCTGCATACTAGAAGCTGTCTTATTCTCCTGCAGACCATTCTCCTACAATCGGTGTCCCTTGTGACTTTTCAATCTCAAGAGAAGCAAATGTATTTTTCTATTTTGAGAAGGCACTTCCTAACCTTGCTCTATTCATATTTTAGAATACTTTCTCTTCAATTAGCAGTCTGTCTTCTAGGGTTTGTTTAGTGACTCTGACTAGCTGTAAATCTTGACTTATCAGTGCAGCTTCTCTGTAGTTTCTCATTATCTCTACTCCTCACATATTCTCTTCCCAAAACTGCTATTTAAAAAAAAACCGAAACAACACATATCATACTTTTTCTAAAATGGGGACACTGAATCAACATTCAAGAATCATCCCAAGAAACCAAGAAGGCAATTTTAAAAAGCAAACAAGAAATCCAGAAGGAAGTATTCTTCATCCAAAGTTGTTAATCTGTAACACACTTTGCCTCTGAAAAGGCAGTGCAGTGGAAGAGTTTGGAGGAATTCAGAAAGCCACTGAGCCACATTCATGGAAGCAAATAAAACCACGGGCTGCTGAATGCAAAGAACATGACCTCTGTGGCAAGCATTTGAGCCACAGGTAATAAAAAGTTGTAACATACAAAGACTATGCTCATCCTCTGTTTTCTGGTCTTAAATTTTTCCTGCTTATTTGGTATTACTGAGAAGCAGTCAGACAGTTTTACTGTCTAAGAAATAAAACAGTGGGTAAGCCCACTTTTGGTCTGACTTAATGCATTCATCAACGATAAAGTATATCATCTGCATCTTCTATTTCCTACCACTCTGTTTCCCCTTTTAACCTTCTCTTGGGCCTCTGCAAGGGCTCTCTCACTATTAATTACTGTATTCTCCCCATACATTGCAGTCTTTGTAAAAACAAAAAACCCCATTTTATGAAAATCCAGCTTCCCCCACCATCTCCTGAAAACGTTCTTAATATCTCAAAAGCATTTGCACGTATTAGCCTTGCCCACTCATTGTTACAGTAACATCACTTTTTAAAAGCAGTTCAATAATTTATTCATTTGGGAACTATTATTAAAGGAATCTTTCAAAGTGTTAATGAATTTGCTTTCTCGTCATTATTTTTATTCAATATAGAAATTAAGAAAAAGCTCCATTTTTTTCTCTCTCAGCACATTTACTTTAGCATTAATCAATCTGCCTAATAAGGAAAATAAAAGGCAGTTCACAACACTCTTTGCGTTGCTCTGCTCATCAACTTTAAAAAGAAGTATAAAAACTCTACAGAGTGATTCATGGATAAATCAGTATTTCTGAGTCTGTTCCCTCACTTTGAGGATCAATTAAAGTACTTGATAAAGGCATGAAAGGCATGCTAGAAATTTGCTTAATGGGGTATTTTTTGAAAGGATCAAATTATTTTCTGTACCTGAGGATTATTTGGAAATATTTTCAGAATTTTGTGAAGATCCCTGGAAGTGATGACAAGAGTTAATTTTGATATTCAAATCCAAGATTTGAATGTATCTGCAATCTGTTGAAGATGTGTACATCTAATTTACTCCGTAACAACTAGGAAACACATAACTCCTAAGAAGAAGGACTACAGATACAAGTTACAGACAGCTAATTCAAAAGTACTCCCCTTTCTAGTTCATACTTCCAAAATCTGAGAAACCAAAGATGGTAACAGATGGTCAAAAGAATACTTGGGGAATGATCTTTACAGTAAATTTGATTACTTAAGTCAGGTGGCTTCAAAAAGTGGACACCAGACAAAGGCTAGCTATTTTTCAAGGCACAGGCAATAGCCAACAGAAGTATCCTTCTGCCATACCTTCTTCATTCATTTTTGCATCAGAGGTCTCAAGTTCCAGGCAGGCTTTTTTAAGGAAGACAAGGAAAGCAACAGGAAGACTGTTTTCCAGAAGCAAACCTTTGTGCAACTGACCAAGCATATAACTTTAATTCACCAAATCTAGAAAATTTTGCCTTCCTCCCCATTCATTTATTACATCTGTCCCAAAATGGCAACATTTCTAGATATTGCAAGTCAAGTTCTATTAAGAACAGGAAAATAGTAATGTTAGAAATACTACCCAGTACCTGTGACACTGATAGGACTTGATATATTTACAGAAGGCCCCTAAATTTTTAATGCTATTTCAGTAAATTATAGAACTGTACACACAGTTACCAGCCTTTTACTGCTATATGAAGTTCTGTTTGTAGATACAGTTTTGCATTAAAAAATAATTCAAGCAATTAGGATTTCAAACCTGTCCTGAGGATAAAAATCAGTCTTTTGTACTTGGCAAGAGCAGAAATAATGAAATTAAAAGAGATTGCTCAGAATCAGATGTTTGAGAGTATCTCCTGAGTCTAGGCAATCTTGCTTTCTTCAGGAAAAAGAAGATATTCAATGTGTCTGAACTACAGTATATTTTTGGATGATTATGATAATTGTTTAAAGAGTATTGATCCAAATATTAGATAAAGAAACAAGATGTTAAGAATTCTTTAATTAAAATAACCACTCCAGGAATATTTGACCCAAATACTTCTGAAATACAGATCTCAGGCATTTCAACCACAAGAATAGAAAAATGGCAGAATACACTGTAGTCCAAATGGGAGTCTGCTATGAACAATAACACTTTAAAAATACATTAATTTTAAACCTTGAGATTGTTAAAACAGATCTTTAGAGACACTCCACAATAGCATGCTGCTTCTCAACTACTCACGAGATGCACTATAGAAGACTGCAATCAACTCCACATTCCCTGTGACTAGATAAACTCTGCACATTTTAGTGGTTCTATAGTAGGAATAAACAGTAGCAAAAACAAAAATAGAAACAAGTTGTATCAATTGTTTAAGTGTATAAATACAACATATTGGTACAAAACAAACATCCTCCCTGGCCCAATCTGCTGCCTCTTGAAAGTACCAGCAAAGGATGCTTAGGGAAGTGTATAATAAAATTGTAAGGAAGAAAAAAAATTTCTCGACATACTGGGTCCTAGTGTTCTTAACTTCAGAGACTTCAATAATTAGGTATAAAATTGTTCACACATAGAGATCTGACCTGTTGAAACATGACATTTCATGCTCCTCTTGTATTGTCAAATTTGAGCTAAAAAAGATTGCTGATTTGTGACATTAACACACTCATCAACACATTGGAGGAGAAATTCATTATAAGGCTGCACATCAAGAGATTAGAAATAACAAAACTGCCTAGCTCTCAGCAACGTATGGCAGTGAGTCATGCTACGTTTTATGTCATCCAACAGAGGAAAAGAAAAAAACCCAAACACCTGATTTACTTTCATATAAGACAGTAATTAGAATTTGATTTGGTATGGGATGTCAGAGCCTAGATAAACCAAGAGCTATAAAGTTCTTGTACAACAGCAACTGAGAGGAACAGTTACACTTCTGTTTGGAACACTTCCCTAACAAAATCATGACATTTAACATATTCCTGCACCTTTGTTTACAGGTACCCTTAAGGAGAGCAGACTAAACACCAAGGATGAATTTAAGTTTCAGTTCCAGGTTGGTTAACTGTCACCATGCAGCACAAGGGAAGAGAGGACTCCTGAAAGTCACTCTGTGCTGGTAGGAAATGGATATATCTGGAATCTTCCTTATCTGAGCTTGCCAGAAAACCAAATAGCCTCATGAAGAATATTCTACTCTCAGTCAGTAAATCTAGGCATTTGGTTCCCATCAGAAGGAAGGGAAAGATCAGGGAAGACTGTCACTCAAGAAGCCCTCTAGATGCTTGAAAACAAATAGAACAGCACAAGGTGATGGTTGTAATCTACAGTGAGAAGTGTTGTTTTCATTAAAGAAATATATAAGCTTAAACATGCTACAACAGAGGCTATAAATTCATAACATCCATTTCTAGAGAAAGCAAAGCTTTCAGCCAACCATGAATTGAAAATTCATAAAATATTAAAAATGAAGGTTCAGCGACCCATTAAATATGTTAGATGCAACTTCAAAAGATATCTATAAATATACTTGTATTCCTTGCTTAGATGTCCTACAAAGTGGTCAAAACTACCAGTTTTCCATCTCTTATTCAGTTATACTTTATCAGATAAAGAGCATGAAGTATCATTTATCAGTATGAAACATCATCTGTCAGCAATTAACTGTAAATAAAAAAACTGTGTTCTTCTAACACAACACTTGTTTTTTATGCATTTTCTGTCACCCTTTAATGCAACTGTGAAATTCTGCTAGTTATGCCACGTAGCACTTAGCTTTTTTAACCTGGAAAAAATATCTTCTGACACTCCTGTCTGGCAAGCAGGTGTGCTGGGTAAAAAGCCAACCAAGGCGACCAATGAACTAGTGAATCAGTGTGCTGCCACACCCATCAAGGCTGGTCAATGCATTAGACAAAGGACATGTGGGAAGGGAATAACTGCTAAAGGAAAACATTTCTTAGTAACAGTATGCAGTCAGGTAATATTTCTCCCACCTTTATAGCATTCAAGGACAATTCTGTCTATTTAGGTAGACAGAAACATTAAAAGAAACAACCACTCCAAAGAGTCCTGAAACCATCTTGCTATATACAATGCGTTAAAATTTGTGTAGTTTGCAAACATTGACTATACCACTCCTATATAGTTGCAAATCATTTATGGGGTGGAGTCTAAAAGAGTGACATGCTGCACAAGGGCATTTCCATGTCATTCAGGACTGGAGTTGGGAAGGCATGCAGTGACAGCACCTGTGGCTACAGTAACTTCTGGGGCAAAACCCTCCATGGAGCTGGGCTGGGGATTCCCAGAGTCAGGGAAACCCGAGAGAGCAGAGAAATCCAGCAGGATCAGGTAGCTCTTGTGAGGGAGGCTGAGATGGGAGGGTGATGCCAGAGCACCTGAGGGAGATTTGAAGAGCTCTAGGGAGCACAAGTGACCGGCAGCACAGTGAAAAGGGTGGGCAAACAGGACAGACAGGATGTGGCACAGCAGAAGGAGATGGCAGGGCAGTTTGTACAGCATCTCCTGTAGGCAGATGTGCAGGACAGTGAAGCCACCTTCCTGGTTGCTGAGTCTCAGTGGGGACCTTTTCACTCTCTGCAACTGCCAGAAAGGAGTTTGGGGATTGGCCTCTTCTCCCAGGCAAACAGGGAGAGGACAAGAGGGAATGGCCTGATGTTGCACCAAGGCGGAGGTTCAGGTTAGACATCAAGAATTTCTTCACAGAAAAGGTGTTCAGCCATTGGCACAGGCTGGCCAGGGAGGTGTTTTAATCACCATCCCTGGAAGTGTTCAAGAGATGACTGGACATTGTACTTAGTGCTATGGTTTAGTTGGCACGGTGGCATTGTCAAAGCCTGGACTTGAGGATCTTGGAGGTCTTTTCCAAGTTTAATGATTCTATGATTTGAAAAGGATAAAGAAACCTCCACAAGGTTAGTTTCAGTGGAATACTGTGTGGTCAAGGAACAATTTCTCATATTTCCATGACTAATGAACTTTTTTCTTTTTGCAGTTGATAGTTGTGATAGCCATTTTGTTTTGTGAATAATCATTGTGTCAAGACTGTCCAATAATATTCAGTAATTATAAATATGGATGTTTTGAATATTAATATTAAATTACTTTAAAATGGCTTAATCCTCCAAAAGTACTATACTGATCACCAAACTGAAAAATCCATACAAGAGATCAATAGAAAGGCATAAAAAACCAGGATGGAATCAAGCAAGCAATGAAGTATTTTGATCTCAACTGATTAAAAGTCACTTCATACTACAATGGTTACTGTAGTGAGAAATTACAGGAGAAAAACAAAACTGAACAAAGAGAAGCAGTCGTGATTGGCAAAAGACACTATTAGGGTCTGATGAAAAGCTCAGTAAGAGAAGCACAAGCAGCAGAGACCAAAATATTGTGTAGGGGATGCTCTGATTCTAAACACACCCTGAGCACCTGCCCCTCTGCCACTGAACACTCAGACCCGCCTTTTAAGAAGTTCTCAACACATTTTGTCCAAGGTGATATAGGAAAGGTGTGACTGCCAGGAGTTGGTTATTGGATCAGGACATACAGACCATTCCTCTGAGCTGCCAGGCAGTCTGCATCTGCCTGATGGCTGAGTTCAATTTTACAACCAGATCTTGTACATCTTGTCCTGCAGAAGAACTGTGTACTGTTAAAAGCTGACTAATTTTAACTGGAAAGTACATCAAAACTTCAGCATCTCAAGAAAATTTTAAGACACAATTCTACACTTAAAAAGACAGAAAAGAAAAAGGTTCCACACAAAGACTTTCCTAACTCTAAAACTGTTCTCATTTATTTTATAACACAGAAATTGTGCAATATAAATGTTACCATGGTAACAACTCACTTTATTGAACAAGAGAGAAAATAATTATCCCAAACCTGCATATCATGCAAGCACATGCAGTAAATTTATTGCTGCCCTTTTTTTCCCCCCTCACTATTTTTCTTCTTGCAAAGAGAAATAGATTTTGAATTTATACCTTATAGCAAGCCAGGCGTCATTTTGCCTGTCCCTCCCACTTCTTTGTATATTTTACACCTCCTGAGTGCATGATGTGAAGGACCCAGTTACTTAGAAAAAGAAAAAGGGATTAATGAATCAGAAATGCTCTTCCCCCTCCTGAGTGAAGTACAGAAGACTCCTATGTAAATGCTTCACGCATTTAAAAAAAATGAAGCCCTAAGGCAAGCACAGCACATGCTTAGTATTCACTCAGTATACTTAAACAGGAACCCTTAGTTTATAGAAAACCAAAAGTTATTCATCTCTAAACATAAATTAAAACTGATTTTACTGTTCTGTCCAAATATTTCCTGTGATATTGCATTTGTAAACATACATTTATATTTTATATACAAGGGGCAGCAATATTTTCAGAAGAACTGCATGGATTTAGCCATACAAATCCAATTAATCTCAATAGAACTTGTATGGCTAAATCCCTGTGCTCAGCTTTGACATTTTAGAAGCAGTGGGGGAGGTTTTTCAAGGAGTGAATATGTATTATACAAAACTTAGTTTTCTCAGAAATAAAATACCATGTAGATACCTAGAGATATCAACAAACATTTATGTGATTCTGTCAAGAAAATCACATTTTTAGGAAAGTAGGCAAGGATTTCTGCAAAACTCTTATTTTACAAAAAGAACAGTATTATCCTGCAGCCTATGAGATAAAACTAATCACATGTACATATTAGCTGGATAAATTATTCTTATTTTACCTCCAGTTTTGATCTTTTTACTTCACTTGCAGTGCATCTGCCTCTCTCATACGAAATGTTAAAGAATGAATTTAATCTAGTGTTCACAGTTGGAGGATGCGTTTGAGATGCATAAAATTCATGTTTTTAAAAGATCTCTTTAAACCAGTAACTTAGAGGTGCTGTTTTAGAAAGATGATCTTGTAACCACATTTGTTTCTTTTTTTGTTTATTTACAGTCCTAAACAACTTAGGGAGTTTAAGTGCAGAAAAAAAACTACACTCGACCAATTTCAGCAATGAAAAGTGCATCTAATTTTGGCTATCTCTTAGAAGATATCTTCAGGTACTAGAAACAATTTATGTGCACATACATTAGAGCACACATACAATCCAGGCTGTGCAAAACCTTAAGTCACTAAGCTGTCTTCTTCACGAAACTGGAACTCTCCAAATCATCTGAATAGAACTTATCTTGGTAGAGAATTCTTTCTGAAACACAGGCTGCAATAGTATGGCCTTCATAAATACACACACACACACACACTTATACTAGTGAGTATATTTAATACCTCCTTATGAAGCTCTAACATAAAAATATTATATATAAAAATAAATAAATATATACTACATAAAAATATAATATATAAAATACATAAATATATAATGTATAAAAATGCAATTCCAGTAGTTGAACTGGTAAAACTTACAATTCCATATAAAGAAGGCTGCTCTTAGGTGCCTTCTCCCTTCCCTTAAAGCCCTCAACAGTTGGTACCGAGATTTCAGTTCCTAAACCAGGCACTACTAGAGATATATGTTTCCCATACAGCAGTTGAACAGGTAAATCTCAATAATCTTACAACTGCAGAAGTGATATAAATAATATCTCCTTTTAGAATAATTGAGATTTTGCATTTGCCAGTTTTTGTACAGAAACCTTTTTTTCCAGTTCAATTATAAATCATACAGATGCAGTGGAGACATTTTTGCTTGTTCTTGTTAAAGAAAAAGTAAGAATTTTGGAATTAGCTGGATATATAAAGTATTTAAGAAGCACTAAACGATCAGGCCAAATTCACCCAATATAAGCCATCATGCTGCTGTTAATTCTTCCTGTACATGAACTGGTTAGCTAGTTGCTCATAGGAAGCCTTAGCCCACATTCTAGTTAAAAAGTTTTACTTAAAGCTTGTTTTATTTCAAACTAATAATGATCATTGCAGTACTGTATCCTCAAATCACACTTTTTGTCTGACATGCATTATAAAGTTACTACTTCATGAAAAACTAAAGCCATTAAAACCAGAAACATTGCTAAAGGAACGTTTTTATGTTATAGTGTGTACTGAAAGCCTTATGACTGGCCTTGAAACAAGTTCACTAAAGCAACTTCATCTTACAAAAAAATATACATTATCAATTGAGACAGTACCTGATATAACAGCCTCTCTGGCCAGAAGTCCTCCTCAGCGCCTTCCTTGAATCTTGTTTTACTAAAAAGCTGTGTATTTCAGTGTACAAAAGTTCAGTATTTTAAAAAAATGTTTAGCTTAATTAAACATATGTAATAAAATCTTTAATCTTTAATGGACTAAAATATGAAATTTTTTTGTGAATAAGTCTTCTATCCATAAGCCTTTCCCAATGCAAAAATCTCCAACATCCTCTCTTCATGTCCCTTACAACCTCAGCTTTTACATCTCCCTCACAACTCAGAATCACAGAATGGTTGAGGTGGCAGAGATCTCTGGAGGTCATCTGGTCCAGCTTCCTGCTCAAGCAGGGCCATCTCGACCAGGCAGCCCAGAACCATGTCCAGATAACTTTTGAGTATCTCTGAAGATGGAGATTTCACCACCATTCTGGGCAACCTGTGCCAGCACTCAAAGTCACCCTCACAGTAAGAAAGCATTTCCTGATGTTCCTCCTGTTTCAGTTTGTGCCTTTTGCCTTAAAGTAGCGCTGTAATTCCTTGCTGTGGCTCAGTATATCCCCTTATCCTCTACATGCCTCCTGCTCTTCCTGCTTTCCCACTTCTCAGCCTACGATGCTCCATACCCTGTGCCTGGGCCTCGGCTAGGTCCTAAGGCTCATCACATTCAAACATATTGAGCACTTGGGTGGGACAGCCTGAACAGAGCTCTCCTCAACTACTCCTGCTGCATCTTCCTGCACCAGACAAAACCGTGTTTGGATGTGGAGAAATGTGTAACTTAGAAACCAAACACCAACACGTTTATCCTTATGACAAGTTGGTTTCTTGGTAGGTTATTTTTTTCTGTTTGCCTTGTCTCTTGAGATATAACCCAAATCTTTATCTAAATAAGAAATTAGAAATCCAGAAAATTGAAACAATCATGAGATTCCCATGCAGCCTTCTCTGACCAAACCATCTTGGTGGTCTTTAATAACAGTAGCTCATTGAAGAAACCATGGATGAAATATAGTCAGTAGCCATAAAGGTGTTCAGGACCACCTCCTTCACAAACAAACTGTTAGACATTAATTCAGAAACATGATTTCCATTCAGTTGACTAATAGAATGATACCTTACTGTAAAAATTTTCAGAGGTTATTTTTCATCATCATTATCTAGGCTCAGGGTTCAACTTTTAGTTTCTAAATGCCTACTTTCTTCTAAGTGACAAGACTCTCAAACTCCTGCCTGAGTGCAAGCCACAAAAAACTTGTCCCCCTGCTTTTAGGCTGGCTCATCACCAGCTAGAGCCTGAATTACAGTTCCCAGTGGCAGAATGCAGCCTATTCAAAACAGCATGATTAGTTTAGCTAAAAAGAAAACCACAAGCAGAGAGAAATGGATTAAATAACAACAAAACCCTACATACATATGGTCTTATCTGAGACTTGCCTTGTTAACATTCCCCTTTTTTCAGCCAGAGAGTGAAGCACTTGCTGGTCCTGCCCAAGTGCAACTGCTGCCTCTGACACTATAACCTGAATCCTTCCCCCTCTCCAACACAATCCAAGGCTGAATTCAGGTATTGTTCTTCCTGTTACAAAGCAACTGAAAGAAAGCCACTGCCAGGTTCCCAGAAAGCTGAGAAAAAGCTTAACTGCATTTAACCCTTTGGGCTCCCCAGAACCAGCCAAACGACATCCTTTGGTGCTAGGGACCCACTCAGAACCCACAGCTCCCGTGTTCTTTGTGGCCATTAAAAGCTGCACTTGAGAATGCCACATATGACACAGGCAAAAAAAACAGGGAAATGGTGCTACAAAACCAAAGAGTTTAATTTTCTTCAATGTGATCAGGTGTTACATTCTCCTATAAAGACCTAATGGGAGGACTAGAAATGCAAAAATGCGATTAACAACTATTCACTTTCTGTTTTTTCCTTCCGCAAATAAATGTATTCAACTTTACAAATTGAGTTGTAAACCCAAGTTCCGTGGGTTCTCTGCAAGTGTTGAATTTAATAAGGTAATGAATTGATGAGAAGGCCGCTGTGCCCAAAACTACACTATCAATTAATTTATACAACAATTAGTCACAATAAATGCACACTGCTATGTTTCTTTTGCTCTGACTGGGAAGTAAAGGTATCAGTATATATGTAATGTTTAAGGATGTCCAATGAACCACATCTGCAACTTTATATCTAGAGCCAACAAAGAAAAAACTTTGACTCAAATGCTGATGACAGTGACTGGCAATTATTATTTAACCAAGAGATTAGACTTATATTTGGAAGAAAAAGATTGATGACTTACACTGGGTCCACTAAATATCTGACATAACCAAAGATTCCAGTGACACATATGAAATAACCACTAAAGTCAGCTACTCCATCAAGAAGCAGTCTAGATATCAAGACTTATCACAGCCGCTTCTTTATCCATATTTAGTCTGACACCTTAAATTCAACGAAGAATTAAAGAATTTATGAAAAAGATGGCCTTTTTCAATATAGATGGATATTCAAAGGTTTGCTTGACTTCTTCATTTTAAGACTAAGTTATACATATATCTATCTATCTATCTATCTATAGATAGTATTTATTAAGTGTTGTCACTTGACATTAGATCCTCTTTCCTTGAACTTCTACTGTAGATTACTACAAAATAACTAAAGCAATACCTGCACATATTATCAAGCTGGAAAATGTCATTTTACAAATGTCTCCATTTCTAAGCAGTGAGTAACCTGAAGATGCCTGTGTCAGTGACTGCAGCTACAAAGTACCCCTAGACTAAGGATGTGTCTTGCATGTGTGCACGTGGTCATGTTTCTGGAGAGGAGGGCAAGTTCCAGTATTTATCCAGAACAGACCTCATTTGTTTTAACATCATAACAAAGCAAATAAACGTAATAAAAACAAATAAACAATGAAACTCCCAACATCATCAACAAAAATCCCTCCAAAAATAAAAAAAGAAAAAAGGCAAACTTTCATGCCCATTTCAAATTCCTGCCTGTTCCTTTTAGAACATACTAGGATTTAACATCAAAATGAACAGCTTTTCTCCTACTACCTAACCTAATCCAGTTAAAAGTATAATGAAGATGACAGTGATTGACAGTTACATGATGACACACTTGACACACATCACATCTGCCAATACTTACTTTGTTTCCTCATTCCTGCAGGTTGGTGGTTTTTTTCCCCCCAAAAAATATAGTATTTATTAGGTCAACATTTCCTAATTCAATAGGAGTGAAAAATTATTTAAGTAGCTTTTTAACATTTGGTTGTAAAATAAGAGTTAATAATTTTAAAACAAATTAAACTGCTCTTCGTCAGTACTTTTATTCATATGAAAATGACCCTAAGCAAACCTATCATCTGATGCAATAGATACTCTATATGGATTGCACTTTTATAGGTAACACAGATAAGAGTATTGTTCGGCTCATGAGGCAGAGGGAGTTAAATCATGAAATATTCAGTTTTAATTAAGATTACTGTATCAAAGGCAAGGCTTAATGCAGAATTGAAGTAAGGATCAAAATTAATGCCTATTCTAAAGCAAATTTACATAAATTATATTTCAGTAGTATACCATGTGTCTTATTTTGTTAATTTATACCATATGAGACCATAGAAATTAAAGATGGAAAATATCTATTAAGTCATCTTCACTCTCCTCCCACCAATGCAAAAAACTCTTTTTCCTTCTTTCAAGTTTATATCTGAATACTTTGCCTACTCTCATTTGCAATAGCTCAAGCAGTGGGGCATTGCACTAAAACTTCAGGGGAGACTAGCACACACTTTAGCATCTCCAAAAGAAGGAGTTTTTTATAGTATTCAAAGCTAAGATTCCCATCATCTTATTTCATTACTCCTACTTAGACCTTTTTTGAACTCTTCTAAATGAATCCTTCCTTGGCACTTGAAGACTATAAATACCTTCAGACATTTTCATCATCCCCTGGTAGTTATTTAGCCAAATTACTGTAGGGATCATCTCTCTTCATCTGAACATCACCAAGCACACAGATAGCTATAAGTAATAATTACATGTGTTCATTTCCTTTAATCTTTCTTCACAAGTCATTCCCTTCTAGCCTTTAATTTTTGCCAGTCTTCATGCCTACATCTTAAGTGTTACTGCTTTGCAATTATTTTCCTTTCTTATTTTTCTTTCCTTTCTGAACAGCTTTATTTCAGGTCATATCCACTTATGCATGCCAGCTTGCATTTACCACTTTATCTTGACTTTTCACTGATGTGTGTAAGTTTTTGTGTTTATTTTTTTCTTGTTTGTTTTAATAAAACATCAGACTCAAATCTCTTCTCTGTTCGTGTCAAACCATCACAGAAAAAATGAAATCACCTGCACTAGAAACCAGCATTTCTGCTTATTAAAAATACAGTATAAGTGCCTAATAAGTTGTTTACATTATTCATTTTTATGTTTGTGTCTTTTTCCAGGTTTTAGGCACCATCTATTTTGGGCAATCAGTCTGAAATACCTTTGGGTTTTGGAGTACAGATAATTAACCTTTTTTCTTTGCATTTGTCTTTTTTATTATCTGCATAAATACTTTCACTCACAAGAAAATTACATGAGGACTTCAAGCATTACTTCTTATCTCCTGTCATATTGATGACTCCCTATCCTGGTTGCTACCTTTCTTCCTCATCACTCCAACACACTGAGCTATCCCCTGTGCCCCAGCACAATGTGAAGTTACAAAAGCTTCACCTGAGCCAGATGGAGACAGCAAATTGGACTGGAGTCTGGTTCACTCCAGGGAATTCTAGACACTGAGTAGAATTAAAATTTGGGCTATTTTTGATATGGGAGAGGAGAAGAAGATATTGCTTTGAATGTTAATCTAATTGTGGATAAAAGTAGATTTCTTTACTGCTAAGGAGATTCTGCCATGACAAATCTCAACCTGTACCTTTTCGTTTCTCCCAGGCATCAAGAGATGGTCTAGCTCTGGTCACAACTGCATTGAAAACATATTAAATCGACTGGTCAAATAGCATTCTACAGGCTAGTCCCACAAAATGCCTACTACAAGGTTAAAACCAGCGAGGCCTCAAAGATTTGTCTAAGAGAGAAGGAAAAGGCAGCCTAAGGACATGATGACCAGCAGACCAGCCCACTACTTCTGCTGGAAGCCAATCACATTTTATAACAGAAGTTGCTAATTAAAACAGAAAGCTTCTCTATGTCAAAAGCTTATTTGTAAGAGCTAAGTACTAGGGTGAACAGCCATTCTCTGTCACTATTATCAAAGAGTCAGCTGGCTCAAAACAAAAGGTATATTTTCCAGGATATAATTAAAAAGCAATACAGAGATTTTGTGCCATTGATGCCTCTGCTATACCTGTTCAGTGAATCAGAACAGATTACTTCAGACTCCCAGTCTTCTAGACTGTCAGTCTAGCATCTTTCACAAGCACTACAGTCACACAAATTATTAAAAAGCTTTTCTCTACACCATCAGTGTCATACATCCATTAGAGGCCACTCCACACTAGAAGATATCTGTTGCAAAAAGTCTTCCTAGGCCATATGCTAGTAATAAACAAAAAAGGCTGGAAAAGATCATTTTGTAACAACAATCTTCAGTTTTCTTCTCATGTCTGTGTGGTAATCTCTTGAGTCAATCTGTTTACTGTCTGTATCTACTACACCAGAGTTTTTTTATGTATATAATTCATTACTTCCTCTTTTTACATTGTCTTTCATATTTCTTGCCCAAATATCTAGAACATGGAACACCCACTAGTTCTTCTTATGTAGGTCACAGATGGTCAACAAAACATCCAGCACTCTTCAATTATTAAAATAGACCAACCTGGCTTTTCATATTCTCTAGCTCTGCCTTTCAAAAAATATCCCGGCTACCATGTCTCCTATGCTCTTTTAAACTCACTATTAACTAGAGTCTGAATTCAGAACTTTTCAGAAGATATAGATATATTGCCTGTATATTCTATTTCTCATAGTGGAATGTTTTAGAAAGTTCACAAAAGAATGACAAAGCTCCCACAGTTAATTTATATTCTATTTCAGGAAACATTTATGAAAGGTGAGCAGGCAGAAAAAAAAAAGTATGTAAAAACATGCACACTGAATAATACCTCTCAATATTCTATGAGAACTGCTATGGAGACTAGAATCATGTCCTGTTAGAAATGGCAACATATATAAATTTAATCACATTAATAAATAACTACTAATAAAACAAGACAACAACCTAGAAAGAGTTTGAAAGTACAGAATTTTTGAAAATGAGATTTTTGTCTGTTTATTTGGGGTTTGGTTTTGAGTTTTTGTTCATGTTTGTTTTCTTTTTTTTAAACACCTTTCTCTACATGGATAACAGCAGGGTAATGAATGTTCATCTGAATGAAGTTAAAATTGCACCATCACATGTTAGCGAAACACCTACAGATCAGCATTTATTCCATCTGAACTAGATCTGTCTTCAAATACTTCAATTTTAGTTTCAGTTAAACTGTGCCCAAAAATCCACACTCAATCTCAGCAATATTTTTAAGTTTTTACCTCTGAAACACTTCCGGAAATTTAAATAACTTATCAGTCTTTCATTATTTGGTAAATCTTCTATGACTTGCACTTGCAGAGGTTATATCTAACCTCTTTTTATTTCTTATTTCACAAAACAAATGTAGAAGATCCTTTCTTGACATACTCGGCATTGTCACATCAAAAAACATCACTTTCAGAGCATTTTCCACAAGACACTGAGCTGCTGTAACTGAAATACAGTTCAAAGTTGTAGGGTTCACACTGCAAGTTGAAAGATGTAAAATGACAGGTTATCATCACAGAACTCTGCAAAATAAGTTTCTATCAGAAAGAGACAGTTTCAGTACCCTGTCCTTAGGAATAAGTCAAAAGCAGTCCAGATAAAAAAGGAATGAGAAGGCCAACACCAGTTTGCCAGTCATGCAATGCAACCCTGGGCATGCTCTTCCCAAGTACTCACTGCAGAATGACAGCCCAACTAATCTGCAGGAGGAATGAGTGGGAAGGGGTACAAATCAATCACTGCCCCCAGTCTGCAAACATTTTACAAGGAATATGACATCCAAGCAGGGATATCTGATGGCAGCTTTTCCATTTGTTTTACAAGAAACCCAGAATAATTACTGAGAAAACACTTCTTAGTCCTTCAGGATGGAATAGCTTTACATAGCTATTATGTAAATGTTTGCATCTGAGGCTGTCTTGATTCCATTTCTAGAGGATGAAAGAGTCAGTGCATCAGGATACAGTTCATTGAAACCTAGTACAGATTTTAAAACTTTTCATTAACAGAGTGGGTTTAGATGCCCATGTCTACATCAGGGTGCATGTCTCCATTTCTCTCCATTAACTCCATTAAGAGCACACTGACTTACCTCAGATGTACTTTTACTGTTCCGACACATATATAGGTAGAAACAACCTCGCCTAAAATATTTACATTATTTCTAGTATCGTCCACCCTCCTCCACCTAATGTGAGAAATTAAATCATCCAGGGGTAAGGATGGAAACTTTTTGCAGCACCTATGCAACTTCAGATATACAGCACCATTTTTAGCTGTAATATTCATCACTGTCATCATCATCATCACAGCAGCTTTTCCAAGTCTAAGCTACAGTAGGATTTGTCTCACCTTGTTTTGTCATTCTCTATATTTTAAATGAACAATATCTGCAACATTTACTAAGAATATAAACTTGCTATAAATGAGATTTACTCACACCATGCCATCAATTTTCCACATTGCTCCCCCCAAATATTTTCCACTTTTCATTTCCATAGATGGAGAAGAGAGATTATGTAAATTCCTAACTACTCCTCATCTACCAAGAGGCATTCTTTTGTGAACAAGCTTCATATTTTGAAATCCTCTCTTTCAATGCAGCTGCTTCTTTTGTCCAAGATATTGCGGCAAACCCCGCTATCTGCTATCAAATGAACACAGCCAGCAGCAGAGGGTCTTTAGGGGAGGAGGGGTGTCAAGCACAAAGTCAGTAGCTAGAACTGACTGCAGCTGGCAGGGCAGAAACAGTACAAGCATTCACCAAAGTGATCCAACATATTCTTTAATGTACCATTTTGCTACCTTATGCTCTAACATTTTTTATGTGCACAGTCTCAGTACTTTTCAACTTCATAAAAAAATGGAAGGTACAGATACAATGCTACAAATTTATTTCACATGTGATACAGCAAAGTCACTTGTATTGAAGTGACAGGAGATAAAATACCTAAGGAGAACAAACTATAGGAAGGGAGATGTAAGAATGCATTATACAGGGACAGGAGGACAAGGGACCATATAACAACCAGTTCAAGTAGCACAGTAACAGAAAGAATGTAACATTATAGCCAACCCCTCAACCAGTGATTCTGAACCATCCTTCTTGCCACTACTGAAATTGAAATTGCATTCATTACTGTATGTGCAGGGAAGTAAAAGATACTAAATAAGCAAAGGATTGTCAAACGAAGATCTTGACAGGATATCTTTGTCCCTACAACTCGCTGAGGTGAACACCAAGGAGCTAGTAAATCTATTTTAGCCAAAAGACAGTAACAACAAAAAGTACAGCAGGTAAAATTGGCCTTTAGTAGCCTTTCAGCTGGAATTAGACTTTAGTTCTAGTTACCAGGGATGTGAAGAAACACGGCATGCAACGTAGCTATTTTACCTCAAGAGTTAGTTCTAGTTTTGAAATCTTTTTTCAATTAACCAGATTCTATACAAATGCTCAATAAGGAGACAGTTCTTTGTCCCAAACAGGTCATATTCCAAACGGTGAGAGAAAATAGCCAAATTCTGAGAAAGACAGAATTTATGAAGAGTATTAATGATGTCACCTGGGGGCTTGAACGGTTCTTTTTAGTCTTTAATCATATCTTTCTAGGCATATCAGCTTAAAACAAGAGATTTGAGAGAGAACTAATGAATTCTATCCTAATGCTCTAATTTGCTTTATCTCAGCATTGTGTCCTCTCTTATTTCCATGAATAGCTGGTGATTCTGGAGTAGACTTTCTGCATACACTAAATGGTTAAAGCAAAGTGATTAAAAAACTTATAATATACAGGCTGGTTTTAGATATATATGTTATCAAGAGAGGTTGTGCAGTACTTGCTTAATTAATCTTTGCTGTCTTAACACATGAACCAGATGTACTATTATGTTCTTTGTTCTTCCCTAAAGAGGGGATGAGCTGATTATTTATCTCAAAACAATAGGAGTTCATGTACCACAGTGAAGAATTTTTTTTAATTGGGGAGGCAATCACTAACAAGCTTCAGCTGCAACTGCTTGATGTAAACATCGCACAAATTCGTTCCTGGAGTATTAAACGATGTTCCTTCCAGTAAGTACATGAAACCAATTTCTAAATAACTGTGTAAAGAAAGGGATGGAAAGGACAGAGTTTGGAAGGAGGAAAACTCTGTTTTGTCTTTCATGTATTCGTATTTACTTCTTTGATACACTAACACATTTTCATAGATAAGATAAGATTTGAAGCTTCAAATACTGTTTACAAATAATGTGCTGAGAGAACAGAAGTTAAAGAAACTGTTGGTTAATACAACACATTCCCTATGTTATATAGCATGCAATCTAAGACATGGGAAAGGCACAAGGGAATATATAACATTATGTTCACAGGGCCACAAGAATACTTCGTGGAAGTTATTAACAGATGCACAGAGTATATAAACTCTTCATCACTATGTAGCAAATTTACATACCTACCTCAATCACAATTTCTATTTGATTACACACTGAAAAGTACAAATTTATCATACTTCAATTTTACAAAGCCTTGAACATAGCTACTTCCTGGTCAGCAAATTCTCAGGAACATGTTACACAAGTAAAAAATCTAAGATCAAAAAGCAAGGAAGTTTAGAAATTAGTAAACTGTTCTAGATAAGATACTTAAGAATTCATATTATCTTCCTGATAAACTTCATCTCTTCTGAAGTCCTCATTCCCCCTTCCCTCTCAATAGTCTTTCTTGTCATAACCAAAATTTCTTCCATAAATCTAGTTTTCAGTAATTCACAACGATTTTTCTTCTTAAATACACTGTTTTTCAGACACCAAGTAAATGCCAAGCTGCGACCTATTACTATAAGCTCTTCATAAAAATAAGGTAAGTTTTCTGCTTTAAATTACTGTAAATAAAGAACACCAATAGAATAGAGTAGAATTTGATAAAGAAAGCCTCCTAAGAAATTGTAAAGCTGTATCATCAATATACCTCCAAAAATGAACATAAGATCAAATTAGGTCAAACAACACAATATAGGTAAAACACTATTAGTTTTTCTAAAAGATCGTTTCTGCATCAATTAGAATTAGAAGGAATCAAATATATCAGTCTCTTCACAACTTTAATTAGAAAGTACTACTTGAAGTAAGAATACTTTTATTTTTATTCACAGCTATGCTCAGAGTTGAAAAAAAAAATAGTTAGCTATTTGGTTAAAAGTAATGTTTTCTCCTTTCTTTTTGCTTAACAGCAGGCTCTCTCAAGCTGCCATAGTCAGTGCTAAAGTGCTAACTATGTCACCATGCTGTGCATCACATTAAGTTCCCATTTCAGCTCATGAATTTCTGCCAGATTAGTCCAGTAACCAATAACAGAAAATGAGAAAATGGGAGTTATTTATTACCTCTTATCACCATCTTCCCAAACCTACAGAAAATCAACAGAATACTGAGATCAATACAATTCAGTATAATGAGATCAAGAGATTACTACACTTTCTAACCAATAGGCAGATCCAGGAAAATAAAGTGTCAGATGCATAATATACCTATAAAAGGATACAGGATCAAAAACAGTTAGGACCAAATACAACAGTAATAATATAAAATTGTCTAAAAAACCCCCCACAGCTACAAACTGACAACTGCTAAAAAAGATGTTCTAACAATACAAAAATAATCTTTTAGGTATGGGCAACCATGAAGCCACAGGATCAAAAGGTTGTACTACAAACCCACTTGGAAAATAAACATGCAGGGATATATAGGTTATACATGAATGCTGTGTGAGACATATGACATTATAGAAGATTAACAGATATTCTGTGCTGGGAAGATGTGTCTTATGTATCTTCACTACACACCGAAAGAGGAGGGGAAGTTTATTTAGACCAGTAATGAGAATGAGATAAGCCCAGAGTCTACGGTTTATATTTGCTCATTTCTGTCACTGGGAAGCTCTAAAGATCTTCTGACCGACCAGATAGAAAGGTATACCATAATTCTAAATAGTTTTCATGAAGGAAAAAAAATAAATTCAAAAATAAGCTTTTAAGACCTTTTTCCATACAGTTCAAT
Source organism: Sturnus vulgaris (assembly GCF_052056855.1). Taxonomy (NCBI): domain Eukaryota; kingdom Metazoa; phylum Chordata; class Aves; order Passeriformes; family Sturnidae; genus Sturnus; species Sturnus vulgaris. Next base: position 62,112,746 of record NC_142247.1, on the reverse strand, counting down.
TTTTTGTAAAAGCAAATGCTTCCCCCTGCATGGAATTATAGCAGGATCATTCCAGAGATGACAACTCCTGTGGTCAGAATGGATTAAGCTGTGCAATTTTATGTACCTTCCTCTGATGCAAGAGGACAGTGAAATGCAGTCATTTTCAGGTTGAATCAATATGACAGAAGCACAGGCTGATGACATCCTCTCTTGTAATTTCAGAACTCAAGAAGTGATAAAAATAGGGAAATACGTGAGAATATATTTGGTTATATTCCAGAAACAAAATTTGAGAAAATCTATATACACAATCAAGTCCAAGAGAAATGTAACTTTTACAATCATCTTCCTTCTGAATATTCACTACTTAATGATTCCACCTTTCAACAATGTATAAAATAATTATTCTAACATCATCAACATTTTTGTACACGACCATTCAAATCTATCAAATCTTCTGTTCACAACTATCAAATCTTAGTACCACCCAATGGATGTACAGAGCAAAGACACTCTCCAAAATCAGATGCATGATACACTTCAATTTTGTCTTGAATCAGTTTGCAACATTATCTATGAGATAGAAAGGGTTTTTTTTAAACATTCAACCAGCAACAAGAAATCTCACTGCAATATAAACTTTGGTCATGAAGGTCTGAATGCTATTCTTCCAAAGTCATCCCCCACACTAATGTAGGTAATGTCTGCTATAAACTTCTCAATTACTTCAGGTAAAATTTTAGCAATAACTCTATCCACTTATCCAAAGAAAAGAACAAGCACAACACTTGTGGAATTTCAGAGTAATAAGGAAGCAAAGAAAGGTGGTTTAACAGAATCAGCAGGAACTTTCAATTTTCCAGCATTTTGGTTATTAAAAAAAAAATTAAAATTAATCTACTTACTGACATACAACATCTTGTATTGATAGTACAAAAATATGCTCTTTATTTCTTGCATACTGTAAAATAAAAATGGTTCCACTAATCTTTGTTCTGCTTCATAATAAGGCCTCTTAGGGAATAGTGGAGAACAACATACCAGACCTTTTTCAGTAGAATTTCACCTACTTGCTCACTTTTAAAATGGAGAGTATTCTATTAGTCTTCAATAATAGTGTTAAAACCAGATGCAAAATGTTCCTATAAGCAGTCCCTGCAACAGCAAGGAAAGCTGGAACACAATACAGCTGTTCTAGCAAAAAAGTAATTCTTATTCTGTCAAGAGCTGTCAAATATGGAATGAAAAACTTTGTATTTTTAAACATTAATACAATCGGAGCTTGTAGAGCTATTACGAGTGTTCTCCATTTGAAAAAAAAAACTGTTAACTGACAGTATTCATAGAATCGAATCACAGAAGTATGGAATCATAGAATCAAATTCCTCTTTATCAAATTGCTATGTCAAGGGAATCTAAAATAATGCAGTAACAGAATTGGAACTATAATCAGGATGTGGATATTTGGTGTCCAGAAAGGCTGTGATATATATAAGCCATAATACAAATCAAGTAATAGGTAACAAAACCAGGCATCTTTCCAATCTTGCAATTGAAATTTTACCAGAGCTGTCAATTTACAAATAAAGACAATTTAAATATCAAATTGTCACCTGAAAAAGAAAAGTCATAAAGCATGCTTCCAACACAACAGGGGCAAATAAGTCTTGCAGGTAAATTGCCTCATACTGTTCCAGTTTACATTAAGAATATTAGATATTCCCTATTCATGTAATGCAGACAAGAAAGCAAGAAAAAAAGCAAACAAATCTCTCCAAACTCTTACATTTCAAGAAAAGACACTTTTTTTTCCTCTCTTAATTACAGAAAACTACATTCCTCTGGCTCCCTCCAGCTGGAACTATGTTATGTACATCAGTGGTTTGTGTGTTTCTCATAGACCCAGATCATATTGGCACTTAACACACTAGTCAAAATCTCATATCTGCTTTTATTTTAACTTCAGGTAAAAAGTTCTTATTCTCTGGACAACAATTTGCAATGCTATTTATCTTTACAACAGACTGAAAAATTTTAGGTTTGTTAACCTTCATTCAAAATTCTTACATATTTATAACTGAATTACTTATATGAATTTGTGATACTCTTTAGAAAATTCAAATGCTTTTCTTAGATCCAGCATCAAAGAGATAAGAAACGTCTAATAAATGAAATACAGACTATGTGCAAGATAGCTGATGTGCCTCCATATAATCATAAATAGCCTTCCTAGAAATCTGATTGCAAATGCACTGTAGTCAGAAGTAAATTCTAACTATACAACTATCTGAAAGTATTTGCCAAATATAATGAGTAACATTAAAACCAAACCTGGGATGACCTAACTTTAGTGCATTAGAGTAAAAATGTAAACAGAACTCAAGTTACTGATTAGTTACCTATTTGGTAATTTTGAGCTATTATATACTCTGAGAAGTTATCCTAGATGTTTTTCCAAATATTCAGGGATATATTACCAGATGTAAAATATGCAAAAGTATGCAAGACAAAGGGCTTCATTCCATTTTACCTTAGATAACATCATAGCTCAAAACTAGAAGCAGATCTAATCAATCCTCATTATGAAAAGCTATTTCTCAAGGAAGCAGAAGCAAGATAAAATATCTAGAAAATGAAAAATAGTCAGGAGAACTGAATTGACTTGAAGCAATTACTGAATTATTTTGGTAGGATAAAAAACATTGGGTTAATTTTGGCTTGTAAACCGTAACAACAATATTTACATGCTCATTGTTTGTGATATGAACAGCCCTTGTCCTCTTCAATGTAAAATGATCTCATTTAAACTAAACTGGTGCTGATAATTCTTGCCCAATGCTTTGTGCAAAAATTCATTTGAGCCCTATACTAAGGCACATTTTTGTGAAGAGCATTATGTTGTATTTCTGTCTGTTTTCTGTGGGAAGCCTAAAATGAAATACTACTCTTACACAAACCAGGACTGAATAGACTCTCGGAACCTTTGCAGAATGCGCTCTCAGGAGGCTTTACAAAGTTTCTTTGTATCCCTCCATTCTGTTGTAATTGTCCTTGGACACAATGAATATTTCCTATTCTGCACAGTGGGTCCATATGGGAACACAAATAATACTCCTGGTTGTTCCTGCTGTACCAAGTAAGGAAACTCTTAAGACTTCTCTGTTGTTGTAGGATGCAGACTACACATCCCACACTGTTTTAAGCACTGTGTGAAAGTGCATTTGCATTTATTCACCATTTTCTCCATGTTTTACCTTTTAAAACACTTTGGCCACATGCTCAGCCATATATCCAAAGAGATCATCAACACTGCAAGTTCTGTCCCAGCACAGAATGGAATGCCCACTGGTGATTGCAATATCATCTTCAATCTGTTAAATTATCACACAAAATTGTATCTGAAGAAAAACATTTTATGAACTTGTCCTCTCAAATGGCTCCAGAAATCAATAGTTCTCTAACCTCCAACCTCTTGGTTTAAAAAATAAGCAAATAAATTTAAACAAATTCAGTAACCTATTATACTAATACACAGTATGTTAAAATTTTTTTTCTGACGAATTAGTAAGAAAAACTGTGAATTTTCTGCAAAAAAATGAACACTGGGAACTTCTCAAATGAATACAAGCAATTAACGCATGTACTGAGATCAAGAAGATATAATTAAAACCTCCATAACCTTACATTAACTTTGTCTCAAAAAATCCTCACTGGATGTGTGAAAAGTTGGATTAAAAAGAGCACAAACCCAAGAGAAATTTCAACTTTTAAGGGAGCAATTAAAAAATTGTCATTTGCAGAAGTGGAAATTTGCTTTCGTCACCCCACCCTGTGCTACTCCCTTGTACTAGTCAGTGAAGAAAACCAAAAATGAATGGGCCCAATTCTATCTCCTGTAACTTAATTACAGCAAGAAGTTACAGCAGAAGTTGTTCAGTTTTGTATTGGTTGCAAAGATCACACTTGTAAAACAAACATGTTAACTTTTGGTTTGAAGAATGTATGAGACCATTTTAAAGAGTGTAATATTAAAAGACAAAAGATTAAGATTCAAATTTTAAATTGAAAATCGATTTAGAAAAATGAAACATTCTCAGTAAAACCTACCATTAAGAGGAAAAATTAAATTTTGCTACTCATTAACATAGAAGTTTCACTTTTGAAAAGCTAATAACCAAAATTTTCATGTGAATAGAAACTATACAGAAAAACAAGAAGCAATAAGAAATGCCATGAAATCAGCAAGTGACAGATCTTAAAGCAGCTGCTAGTCCTTCTTGAATCTTGACTGTGATTGTTGATCAACTTTAAAGCTAAGGCATGCTATTTTCTGATAGTACATGGGGAGAATTAATATGCATTTGGTTCATGTATAGCCTTTGAGTTTACAAATTAAAGAGCACATAAAATTAATCGTGAATCAATTAAGGAGCCAAATATTTGATGTAAACATTTTAAACTTCTGTACAATTTTATAATTATTTCCATGCTGAACACACAAACAAAAAAGTTAAGACTGTGTTATCTAACAGTAAAATATATCAATAGTGCCAAGATAAGCCAGCTCCTAAATATTTACTTTGTTTGAAAAATATATTTACAGAACAACCAATGACAAAAATCAGTGAAATGCAAATTGTTTTAAACTATTCAAGAAAGAAAAGCAATTAAATGTTATGCCTAGTTTAAACTACTTTCCAAACCTATTTTAAACTCTGCTGTATTTTTTTATTACTTTACAGGGGACACGTCAATATTTTTAATTAACATTTAATGCAAAAATCGATTTATAACTAAAAATATTCTAAAATAATTTATAACATTTATTTTTTGTATAAACTTATTTAATTTCAAGTTCTTTGCCCTAACCTGGTTAAGATTATACACAGTTTTTAAATATCTTTATAGCTTAATCTCCAGATATTCAGAAAATAAAGCATTACAACTATTCTTTGATAACACTGCCACCTAGTGCAAACTCTAAATTAGAACAAAGCATTTCATTGAACTTGTTTATTCTGTAATTTAGTCTAAAGTGGAACTATACTATGCAAAAATTGTGGCTTCAGTACTACTTAGCTGTACATTTAAATAATGAAATTTGTTTCTCTTAGCTGTTAAATATGAAAATTTTGAAAATATACTGTACAAAACTGTTATATAATACATTCACATCTAGTGTATAGCAAAATGTTTTTGATAGCCAAAAGTAAGAGAATACAAAGGTAACATCCTAAAATACAAACACGTATATCCCTAGAAGTTTACATGAATGGAGACAATAAATTATTACTTAGTTAAATTTGATACCTAACAAGGAAAGGTGGAAAATATTTCAATAAATCCAAGTTAAGTACAACTGGAAAGAAGGAAGAAATTGAGAATTTCTAAGGTGGAAATTATATAAAATTAATAATAATAAAATTAATAAGAATAAAATTAATAGTAGAAAATCATCTTAACATATACAGAATTGGTCAAAGTACACCTGACAAACCCAGAGCTCTTGAGAAAGTACTAGATTGACTTAATTCCTCTCACTTCTATAGCTACGCTGCCATCTAGTGAAACGGGATTCTCACTCTTCTCTGCAAGACTTCAATTTTGTCCAAATGAAAATCAGTAACTACATGTACCACAACAAACATTGTTCACCTGTAAGTACCTTATTCCCTCTGCTGCTTCTTCACCACTACATTTTGTAACACGTGTTACAAGGTGACTAATTTTGGCCATGGGACAGTGAACATTTATACACCTAACCTGAAATGCAAACAGGATAACAGACTTCAGTGAGAAACCAAGGAACTGATCAGCAAAGAACACAGCCTGGGATCAGGGAAAAGTTATCTATCAGCAGATTTCAGACCATTACACAGATAAAGTACTGGATTCAGAGCTAATAATACAGATAAATATTACTCTGAACCTTCAACTTAAATTACCTGTTGTGGTTGTTTTTTCATTACATTTAATTAGAATTCTGACTTACAAAAAACATTTAAAACTTGGTGAATTCCATACACTAAAAAGCAAATTAAAAAAGTAAGTACACACTCACCTGGGAAAATATATTTGCAGTTGGAGCAACCCTGTTGTCCACGATACTATATAATATAGCTAACAATCTGTCCAGGGGAAATGGCTTTGGCCCAAGTAAGTGATTGCTGGTCTGCAACAGAAACAACACTTTTTAATTCTCTGGAGTACTACATGATGTTATTTTTATCTTTTTGGCCTCTAGGGAGGCACTATGATTCACAATAGTCTTTCACACAGCCCACTTACACGCTATGGAAAACAATGAATACATGCTTATGGATCAAGAAAAAGATACAGGCAGAAAGATCTATTTAACATGGCAAGTGTTCAAACTGCACAATAAACAGGAACATTTTTGAGGTGCAACAGAGGATCTTATGCCAAATTTCCTGTCAGTAGATTTATACATTTACTTGTCTTGTCTAATGACCTTGCCCAATCTAAGGAATAAAGAAGAAAGGCTATGCTTTATGGCATTCAAAGAATCACAGAATGGCTTGTGTTGGTAGGGAGCTTAAAGACTTCTTCCAAAAAAGGAGGACAAAACTGGACAGAGTATTCCAGAAGCAACACAAAGAGCGCTGAGTGAAGACTCAGAGTGCACATGCCTCCCACAGGTTTAGCTGGCTAAAATAAAGAGTTCAGATGGCTGAGCTCAAGGTCAGCTTCTTGGCTGGTAAGAGCTGCTATATAATGAGCTTTCAGCCCAGCTACAGGCAACTGTGTTACCAGAACACAGCATATTTGCTCAGCTTCACATCTACAGAGCTCTTTTACATCGTGCACACTTCACACCTCAGCTGACATTGATGACCATTTTAGGCATTATGGATTATTTTATGTAGTAACATTGCATTCACTTGTATTCAAAGAAATACAAAGTCCTGATTTGTTCAGTGCTAAGTATTTTCAAAATAACCAATTCTGCAAAAAGGAGATATACAGTTTATAAGGCAGAACTGGGCAGTATTCCAACTCAGGCAGCACAGTTAGGACTACAGAGATTTATGGCCCACACTTCCAAAAGTTCTTACAAGGGAAATACTTGTTTAATTTTCAGTTTGCACTTAATTCTCTCTACTTTGACATCCAGTTGCCTTTTCTGTAGTGTACATTGATTTATTCTTACTAGCAGAGCTGCCAAAATTAAAGAGGATTTTCAATGTAAAGTTTGTTTCAAAATGCTTGGAGGGAAGAACACCTCAAATATACCACCAGCACCTCTGTGGCACTAGTCATCAGTAAAACACAACCACCCATTTCTTCTGCAAAACCAAAATTTATTTCCAATACACGTTTTAACTTTTCAAACCCAGGAGGCGTCCCCAAAGCTACCTCTTGGCTAACAAAGCAAGCAGTATGAAAAATCATGGAAACACATAGCCAAGACTTCAGCATGGTATCTTCAGTCAGAATGCAGACATGGTGTAAGTTATGAACGGTACAATCACCTGCCCTTCTGCTCCCATATATGCCAGTTCTGCAAAGCATATTCTTTAGTGTCAACAAGCAGAATAATTAAAATCAGTGCACTCCAAGCAGCTAGCAAATGCAGTTAGCATGGAGTAATCTCTGAAGCTCTGTTCAGTACATACAGTTACTTCAGAAATTTCTTATTCTCTATTTAGACAGAGGACTGTTTGAAACTTTCAAGTTATCTAAAAGAAATGCTTCCCTCTAGAAAAAGCAGAAGAATTAATTCTAAGAGAATAACTTCTTGGAAGAAAAAAAGTGGTTTAGAAATTCCTTCAAAAATAACATGGTTAGGAATTAGAATTTTACAAATCTTCTGCAAGGAGATAAGGCAGAATGCTACACAGGATAGTATTTATAAAAATGCAAGGGACTCAACATCTCTCAAAAACAAAGATATCTTCCAAAGTCAGAAAACGTGGTCAAAACCTTTTATAGCCATCAAATCAAACTCTGTATGCCCTCTATCACTTTTTCACCAAGGCAATACATTTATTGTTCAAAAAGACTTTTCCCCAGTTGCCACTGTGTGTGCTCATGCTTTTTATCTGCTGTGCCAGTTTCATGCTCCCTCTGTTCAGCTTCTCCATCACCATCACTAAGCCTTCCACCATCCCACAACCGCAAACTGTGTATTCACATTCCAAAATTTCACAAACAAGAATGAGAACCCCAAGAGCTCTTTAAAGAGAAAAAGCTTAACCCAAACTTAAGTATCTGCACAAAAAGAAGAAACTCCTTAACCACAACTGACTGAATTTTTAACCTTTATAGCACACATACTTGAAGACTGAATGGTAAGTCTCCCTTTTTTCGTAATGCAGACAGCATTTTCAAACTTCTCTGGTTGCTCTATGAATGAAGCATGTTCAGCTTCAAGCTATAAATTCTGATACACAACAAATCCTAGACTGAAGCTGAAGAAGATATGCAAACTCGTTTCCAACAAAAAATACACCAACACACTTGATCTTCTGACAGACTGGCACCTGAAAAAGTTTCACCTGCAAAAATAGATTCAGCAGGAAAATCTCTCACTTGTCACTAAAAGCATCATTCCAGGCAAACCATGCAAAGAAACTAAACAAATTCTACTTTTATCAGCAAGAGGGAAATTAATACAATGGTAAGTCAGTTTCTTCCCCTCATTCACATGATCCATTTTTTCTAATTAAAAAAAACCCCACAGCCTCTGGACTGACACAGTTAAGACGCACAAAATAGATGTTTAGTCTTACTATATACCTGAACTTTTAAGGAAGGATTTATTTCATCTAATGTCAGCTTCCTGCCAAGCAGGTACAGACAGCCAAACCAGTTTCCTCAGTTCCAAATATAGCCAGTAGAAATCTAATCAATACAATTTGTGGTGCAATTCATCTGCCTGAACATACAACTGTGCTAGTTTCACCTGGTGAAGAATGGACTCGGAGGTTTTTCTCTATGAGAAAACTTCCTCTGTGAGTTGAATGGAACCAATTGAAGACTGGCTTAGTTACTGACAGCCAGAATAACCAATTGGAGAAAGTCAGTTCGCTCTGTGAACACACATTTTGAAGAAGTAACCCGTTGGCTCTCTTTCTTTTCTGGCGGCAGTGCAGGTAACAGGGCCCGGCCTGGCTGCACTGCAGGCCTGGGCCTCCTGTCTGGGTAGCTGGCATGGCCCGGCAGAGAGGAGGGGTGGCCATCAAGAGTGGCCGGGGAGACTCAGAAGAGGCTGATTTAAGATCCAATAAGAGCCCAGCAGCTCCCCCTGCTCCTTTTCCAGCACGGCTGGGTTTTTGAGATTTTGGCACAGCTCCAGGATTGCAGCCTTGTTTTTTCTCCCCTGTGTGAAATCTTAACTCTTTCAATGCTCAGATAAGACCTGCAGACTTTTCAATCCTCCCTGGAGTGAGAAGGGAAAAAGAAGATACTCCGAAGTCAGTGAAGCAAGAGCCAAGTTGTTTTAGATGGAAGGAGAATGAGGAGATGCTGTGAAGATGGCTGAAAATCCTTTTGTACATTGTAGGGATGAACTGATGTTACACTGAATATTCCTATAAACCATGGAGAAAAAGACATGGGGGGGGGGGGGTTGGAGTGTTCCATTTGATAGATCATTTGACCAAAAAGCACCTGTGTTGAGAATCTTTTGCCCTGAGGAAAGAAGGGAATCTCGGTTTTCTGAGGATGAAGCATGAGCAGAGAGAAAAGAGATGAAGAGAACTTTAAAGACTGAACTGCTCCAAAACAAAAGCAATACCCCATGAGCTCGACATGGCCCACACACGCAGCTCTGGGAAGGCTGTGAAGCTGGGAGGAGTGCCACGATTGCAAGTTCCTGGGCGCTTGCTACTTGTGAAAGTGAAGTCAAAAGAGAACAGTTTCCTTCCCCCTTTTGGGAAAGAGATCCCTATAGCCAAACAAGAGGAAGCTCCTCTCTCTGAAGTGAACTGAATAAGATTATTTTAGTGGGGAACTGACTGCAGTGTCTTTGTATGTTGTTGTTAAGGAATGGGCAGGGGGAGGAAAGAGTGGTCTGAAGATCTTGTTCTGAATTGTTTTTTTTCCTATCTCTTTCTTTGTGTAATTAATAAAGTTTCTTTTATAGCCTTTTAAGTTTTAGGCCTGCCTTGCTCTTTTGCTCCTGGTTCTGTCTCACAACAGAAAATGAGTATATTTAAATTGGCAAATCAAAATCATGACATTATTTGGTGCGTTGGTCGGGAATCGAAAAATTAAACCAAAACATTTTTTGGGGAAATTAAATTAAACCAAGACAACAACCTACTTAAGTATGAGCCAAATCACATCCTACACTCCAATGACTGCATAGGCTGACTCTGCACAAGCTATAAACTGGTTTAGATGCAGGCACCCACTAGAGTTAGGTGAATCTGATCTGTAAATCAGTCTTTAGACAAGCTACTCTGGGCAAAGGTATATTGACATAAACTGTCACACAACTGAAGCAAATGAATCTATTTATAACACTATATATGTAATTATTTATCCTTGTATTTCAATCTCCCTCATTATAGAAATCTTTCTATAAAAATTCTTTAAAGAATATAAAATTATTTTCGAGAGAAATGCTGATACTTGGCAACTCCACTTATGATGTCCTTTAACTAGCTTTATTAAACACATTTTGTTGTACATAAAATATGGCCTTAGGGGACAATTTTATATTACAGTTTCAACGAAATAAAAACACCTGTATGTCACAGAAATCTGTAGCACACAAAACAAGTGCACCAGAAAGTGTTATTTCTGCAGTTCTGCTGTTTCTACAGTAATCAATGACACAAAATGAAATACAAACCCACAAGTACAGTAGAAAGAAAATACTTGCTGCCAAGCTCAGCTTAGAAAGATAAAATACATACCTTCTCATGCTTCTTCATGAAGTTGGTCTTTCTAATTTTCCCATGATGCTGCAAACAACAGACAAGAGCAAAAGAAATTAAAACAGCCCATAAAGAATGTATACATTACAAATGGTAGTATGTTACTCTAGGTCTACTTCTTTACTACACTTCCAGCATTTGCCTTTGATGTTATACCAATCATTCTTACTATAAGCCCTAAAATTACACTTGCCTAGCTTCTTGCTTCACCTTGTCCCCAGTGGTGCAAAGCTAAAACACAACATGCTAATATTTTTTGGTAATATGCATAAGTTTTTGGTTTCATTTAAATCTACTCAGGAACTGATGAGGTAGTAAAAATTTGTTTGTAATATGACTTCATGCCACCATCCTCCTCATATCCTCAATCATCTAATAAAAAAGACAGATGATGACTATCATAATTTTTAAAATGTATCCATGTATAAAATGCACCAGCATTTTCACCTTTTATTGACCCTATTTTAGAATTTGGATGGGACAAAGGTTGGCAGAATGACAACCAGGAATTTAATCAATACAATACAAAGGTAGTTCAAGGTTCTTGAGCTAAATGACAAAAGGAAGGAGGAGGGAAGAGTGAAGGGGTAGGGGTGGGTGTTGAAGAAACGAACATAATTTAAAGCTGCACAAAATTTGAAGTTGTCTTAACAAAGGAAGGACTATTGAAAGACAGTAGTCAAGTGCTCTTGGATCTCAACTAAAAATGTGAGGTCAAAATAAGGGCAGAAATATAGTAAACAATGTTACGAATGAATAGGTTAAAAAATAAACAAAAAACCCAAGAGAGACATGAAGGATGAGGTGCAAGTGGTGTAAAATAAGTGAAGAGGTGTAAAGTTGTTAAACATAGCTAAGTGCTATTTCTCAAAATACCACCTGATGAGTTTTTCTTTCTTCCACAGCCCTAAGAAGTATACCTTATTAATACACCTTATAAGCACACGCAATGAATCAAGGAAAAAATAACTCAAATAAAGGAATTCTTTTTTCACTTAAATGTTTAAAATCTTTTACTTAATATTTGTGGCCCTCAATACTCAGCCATATCAAAATTATCTCAGTAAATGTGGTTTTTCTGGACTGACTTCTGAAGAGCTAAATAGTAGACAGGGCTTAGATTCACTTCACATGATTTGTCTGATTAAAAAAAATAGCTAATTCAGCTAATACATATCAAACACAATTAGAGACAGCAAAGTAATCATTTTTTATCATACCTTTGAAGAAATGACTGCAGTAATAACCATGACCTTTCAGAGGGGAAAGTGATCAAGACTGAGGTTACACAGCATGCTTTGGATGGATCACAACAAACTGCATTCATGCATTTTATGGGTTATGCTGGGATCTCCATATGGTATATAAGGTATTCTATTTCTGTTCAAGCACAAAGCCCCATGAAATTCAGAGCTAATTTTCAATTAGCTTTTAATACTGTTTTCTATAAAGACTTTATATATACAAATTCCTATTCTTTCTTATTTTAAAGACTTCCTTCCAAACCAGCTTCGTATTTTTCTCTCAATCTACTGCAAATCTCTTGAATTTTCACATAACCAATAGTAGTGGTACCAATTATCACTTCCCTGCTCTGTCAGACTGTTAACATTCCAGGCTGCCCCAAATTGTGACTTTATTTTTAGCTGTAGTATAGCCTACCATCTACAGAGTAGTGCATATGAGAAACGCAATGACCATCTTTTTGTTTGCATCCCTTTTGCTTCTTTTAGTCCTTGGTTAAGTCACTCCAAATGGTACTTTTCTGTGATCTATTCTGAATCTCATTGCAAACCTAATAAAAATTCTATTCTATTTCCACTGTTCACATTACTCATAAAAATACTCAGCCTGAAACTCAAAAGCATTGGTTTCGTTGGACTTTGAGATGTAGCTGTTTCTGAAGTTCAATTTTACACCTGATTAAGGGCTAACTGATACCACAAGACATGCAGGAAAAATGGTGACTTCTGCTTCACCAGTTCTTGGAAAAAATACCTTATAGCACTATTAGAAATAACTTCCTGATCTCTGCTTCAAAAAACTTAGAAATTCATGTTTATTGTACAAAATGGTTCATGTGCAAGAGTGGAAACTCCCCCAGAGATATTACAAAAGGAGAAAGGAAAAATCTACGTTGAAAAGGTTGCTCTGTGAACACAAGGAAGATGTGGCACATTTTGGTAACTTGCTCTACAGACTTGACTCTTGCATGCTTTCCCATTTCTGCAGAGAAACATTTCTTCATCAAAAAAGGCTCTAACAAAGAAAATGCTCCAGCCAAGTGCAAAGAACAAGGCTTGCCCATAAATAAAAGCTGCCTATTTACAGTTACAAGTAACCCTCTACTCAGGAAAGGACCAAACAGAAGGGTGAAACACCTATAGCTTTCAGTAAAATCATACCAGAGTTTAAACTGGAAATGTACTAGCATTTCACCACTGGAAACTGCAGTAACCTCTCAAATTGTTTCTCTATGATTTTTTTTTAAAAGAGATTAATATTTTTACAAATTTGTCTTGCTCTCATTTTAATTGCTTACATCCATCCATCATCAATACCACACATTTATATCAATATACGTTGTAACAGCTGGTAAAATGTATAGAAAGAAAAATGCCAAATTGCCTGATCACTTTTCTGATACCGGTTTTTTCCACCTACATTTTGTCAAATAACTCAAAATGAGGCACTTGAAGAGCTTGAAGATGCTGGGTCAGGAAGAGATATACAACAACAACAACCAAGGGCACCACAGCACTTGTCTGCAGTACTAAAAACCCACTAAAATCTTTTCAAAATGAAGCTGCATCAGCTTAGAAAAGCAAAGCACAGTGCTCATGCTGTAACGGCTTTATGCATAATTTGACATGAAGTTGGGTTTATTAGACATTTAAATAACTCAGTGATCATTACCAATGACAGTATGAGACCTACAGAAAAGCTGCTCATCAGATCAAACGAAGTGCACACAGTAACAGAGCTCAAAACAAATAGTTGAAGAGTTTTAAACTAGAAAATTCAGTATGCAGGAATCCAGTTAACAGCACTAAGAAATTAATTTTGTTACCTTAAGAAAGAATCTCTTATCTGTCCTAACAGGATTGTAGGAGGCAAGGTAAGCTGCTATTAGAAGAAATTTGGAATAATAAGGAAGTTCCACATGGGTATGTGCAGAAAGTCCTAAAAAATAAACAAACAGTTTATGAGTTAAACAAAAACCCAGTCTGAACATTCACAAACTTCAAATTAGATTTTTCTGCATTCATTTTCTTTTCCTTCTCTCCTGCTCTAGTGCCATAACTCAATGAGTATAACTCTCTGAGCCCCAATATCACAGATACAAACTCAGAGAAGGGCCAAGGAGCACAGCACAAAAGCTAAACAAAGCCAACATTCTGAAACCTTTTCAGACTCTCAGCAAGTGTAATGGAAGCATCAGAGATTCATAAATCTTCCTGAAAAAAGACAAGAAATAATTCCAGGCTACTTTCATTTAAGGGAATTTTCCTGACAAACAAGGCAGATGAAAGGATATATTTAAATGCAAGGGCAATTTTTTTTAAGATTCAACCTTTGGACTCCTCCAGACCATCAAACAGCTTGTCCAGGAAAAAGGCTGGCATGGTGAAGAAAGCAGCAGTGCTGCACTTCCGATAAACAATTCATCTGTAATCAATGATTTTTAGCCCCTGTTCTATTTCCTACAGAAAATGTTTTAAAAATTTTAAACTTCATCCAGTTGACTTTGCCTCCTTTTAGATAGGTATACCTAATTAAGATTAAACATACATATTAAAACCCACAAGAACTACAGTCTAGTAAATATTTGCTTCCTCTCTTTTGGAGGGAAACTCAAAGTACTTTTACTTTGTATTTTTTACCTTTACAGTCCCTTGCTCTTGTTTTCCATGTTTATGTATAAGAATAGGATCATCAAACTACCCTTCATTAGCTGGCTAATTACAGAAACCATTAAAGGGTCTCTCTCGTGCCCTCTTTGCTTACAGTTTTTTACTTCAACAATTTCTTCTTCCGTGAAGCACCTGTACCCTTATGCTTTAATCTACAAATATCAGCAAATAAAGATCAAAGAATTAAACATGTTTAAAAGTTATGCTTCAGGGTCCACAGTATAGGGAAAAGAATCCTAGATGACTGCTTACTTCTCATGTAAACATAAAAGAACAGCAGTTTTAGTGTCATTTACATTTAAGATATTCTCTTGTACTACATGCTATTTATAAAAAGCAACACCAAATAAACTCTTGCAGACAGACAATTTGGTTTAATACAAAAACATCTGTTTTTTCCTCCATTCTTCTGGTCAGCCAATATTGCGTCACACACAACTATTTGATGATTTACACCTTTATCAGAAGTAGAATTTTATTTATTAGAACTTCTTTTTAAGCATGCTGGTATCAAATGCTGGTTTAATAACATGACATTTTTTCCCCATTACCTATACTTATGAAAATGAATTTAAAGTGAAGTCTCCCTTCATGGGGTTTCAGGTGCAAAATATTTCATGATCATCTGGGAGAGAGTTTAATAAGAACATTTTGAATCAAACTCCTTTGGTCAAAACATGTTGAAAATTCACCAGTCATAAACCAAACATAGGAAACAGTCTGATGATTGCATTTTATCTCAAGGAATTATTTGTCATGACAAATAATAGAAAAAAAGTGTTCCTAAACTACAAAATGGTGAAAAGACCATGACCAAATGACATCACCTGGCAAATATTTTAGTATTCCTTCTTAAACTGTAAATGAAGGCTGACAAATATATTGAGATTCGATTTTCCAGCCTGTCTAAAGTAGAAAACCAACAAAGCTCTACTTGTCCAACGAAAGAAAACAGAGAACACTTACAGTTCTGACATTTCTCTTTGAAAGAGATCTGGACCTAGGACAGGTGTTTTGTTTAGGAATGTGCTAATTCAGTGCAATACACCAGGTGTAACATTCTCTTCTCCCCACTTGGACAATTCTGCCAGTTGGCACACAGAGGTTTGACCATCAGGGTTCAGGCCATTCCCCACCCATTCTGATATCAGAAATACTGATGTAAATAAGAAATGTACTGAAATAATGATGTAAAGAAGGCTGCTATTACCTGCAAAGGCTATTAGGAAAGGTAACCCTCAGCACATATGATAGAACACCTTCTCAAAAAAACATGATTACCTGAATTGTAACTGAATACTAACAAGTAGCCTTGTCTGAAAAGCACATTTCACATTACAAGCCCCTGCACAGTTACTGTGTTTGATACCTTTCAATTGCCCAGGCTCTCCACCATCATGCTGCAAACGCTCCCACTGTGAGCTGAAAGACAAATAATGCAAATACATAAAGCAGTAGTATTTCATAATCTTTTGGAGAAAGCTACCTGCTTGGTATATTCTAATTTTGTGACAGTGACTAGGATACAGTTAGTGAGAGAATAATTAAAAACAGAAGGTCTTACTATCTCACACATACATTTTAATAATCTGCAGACCATGTATTTGATTTAAAAAAGCAAGAAATAATGTTAGATTAAGGCATAGAAGATCTAATTGTAAAATACCTATTTCTTCCCATCCAACCACCATGAGTAAGCAAATATCCACAGTGTTCCAAGTTTTAAGAATAGTGCAGAATTGCATAAAAAGTAAAAATACTGATAGTTTTGATTCCTTTTAATCTGCTTAATAACTATTTATGTTTGTGAGAAGAATACTATAATTACTTCATAATGGAATTTTGAAATCAATGGAAGTCATCAAGATGGATTATTCTGTCAGTGAAAAATGTCCCCAAGTTTGGTGTTTTCCTAAACAATAGTAGGAAAATGCACTTTAAAACTTCCCTTAAGGAATGACATGGCTAGCAATTTCATATTTTCGATCATTTTGTATGATCCAAAACCACAAGGGGATTACAAAAAGATAGGTTTGTTGAAGGAATTGTTTTGGCTCGTTTTTTAAAGTTCCTCATGAACAGAATTTATCAGCCATAAGCCATAAAACTTATAAAAACAGTGTAATGGGAGCTCAGATAATACTTAAATCACAATGAATGACAAAACAACTCATCAATAAGTTAAAGTTTTATCCAATGTCTATTTTACAGACAGAAAAAAAAGGTTCATTTGCCTTTCAGTTCAGGTAGCACAAAAGCTGATAGCAAAGTTCTATTACTATAAATTACATGGTCAAGAAAAAAACAGAGTAATCATAGTTCTGTGACCAGAAAAACTGATATAGTGACTCTAATTCCTTAAGCATTTTCTGGTACAAAGAAGTAAATCCTAGAACTGTTAGACAGAAAGCTGGCATTTCTAATGAAAGTCAAACTCAAATTTATAATCAAAGAAAACTGTAGAGGGAAATTACTTATTTGGAAAGAATTCACAAGCTATTTTGTATCATAATCTTTTATAACAACCTAATTAGAGTAGGCAATTACACAATATAAAAAGTCAGGAAGATCCCGGGTAGACTGTGTAATGAAGATCAATATTGAATATAAATAAATATTTGAGCCAAACAGAAAAATGCTGCATTGTATAGTGAAGCCTAGCTTGTACAAAGGAAAATCAATTATCTTTCTGAAGGAATGAGCACATCTCTAGAACATTAGCAAAGACTTCTACTACACACTCAGGTTGTGACCAGAATATTCTTTAGCCTCAATGACATTCAAAGGAAAGAAATCAGCATGTTTTTGCCAAGATAAAGAAACCAAGCAATACTGAATGATCTCTCTTTACATAGTGTAACATCAGAATCACTCATCTTAAAGGCAGAGAGAACATTAAATCTAAGCCAATAACTACCACTGTGAATTAACACCACCATTCTTTTTTCTAGCAGTCTGGCAGCTTATAAAATGAACAAGCAATCTAAAAGAGTACCAAGAAAAATATCCATTAACAGGACACCAGATTTTAATGCTGTCAAAAATGGCAGTTACATATAAGAAAAAATTTGCTCTTGGAAAAGAAAATAAGGCATCAGAAAGCAGTTAGCAAACAAACCTAGCTCTATTAAACAAAGCTAAGAGACACAGATATTCAAAATCTGTGATGTCCCAAGAATTTTGAGGCTTGCACACATCCTTGGTACAGTGACTATCTGGTGAGCTAACACACAGCAGTGTGTTTTAAGCTGTGTCTGTATGTTCTGGTGATGGATTCCCATGCTTGGCAGTTTCATACATTACAGAAAATGGATCTAGCATCAGTGAAAAGGAGAACAAAACCTGCTGCCACTGCTTTACTTACTGAATCTATTATATGCTACAAATACCATTTTGTTTAGATTTCCTCCTGAAATATGCTATTTCTAACAGTGTATGGCAGGAAAGAAATGCACATTAAAGAAAAAAGATTGCATCTAGCAAAAAAGAAACACTAGCCATGAAACACAGTGAGAGGAAGGTTGTTAAAAACAGCAATCTCAACAAAACAAACAAGTCTGTGCCCTCTAAATTACCTGGATATTTCCCGGAGATAAACAGTCTGCATTGCCTTCTTCAAATGAGGTTCAATATTTTTCCAGAGTTTGCGAGTGTCGCGTTCATTTGCTGCAGCAAGGCAGAATCAACTCTGTTAAACATTTAACTCATACAACACCAAAACTCATCCCTGACACCTGAACACTCACAGGCATGACACAGTCTAACACCCTGAGTCTGACATACTGCTTTAGGATGATGCACCATCACCATCCATCCAGCAAGCACAAGCTGCCACACAAGGCTGTTTCTCTATGACTGCTCTGAGATAATCTGCGCCAGTTTGACAGAACCTCTCCTCTTGGTTTCTTCTCTTAGCCTTGACAAAGAAATAACTTATCCCATTACTTTGTCAAAGTCCTGATGGTTGAATGGGGAGAGAGATTTATAGAAGGCAGGAAAATTTTCAGGGTATTTCCATCTTTGTTTCCTAAAATACCACCACCAAATATCATGTGTTGCTTCTGCTGCAAGTGCTAAGGCTGGGTGCAAGTGGAGTAAGCAATGCTGTTGTGACCTGGGTTACCACTGTGCCACCACAGCACAAGGACTGGAGCAAACTCTTCACTCTTCACTGAACAGCACCTGCTCTGTCATACACCCTCTCAAATTAAAGACACATTCTTACCTTCCCCTCTGACCACCGGTTCACAGTATTTAGCAAAATTGAGCGCTGCCTACAGAAAGCAAAAAATAGAACGTATTAAAGTACTGTCTATCTGATCCAGCTACAGAGTATAACTAGCAGGGTCATTCATTCCTTTGCAAAACCAACAAATCCTTTTTCAGTTCAGTAATTCTGCCACTTGCTTACAAACATTATACTGTCAAACATGGCAACATTTCTGTACCATAAAAAACAAACAGAAGTAATCTATCACAGGTTCCATGGCTTTGAGCTCAGCAAGATCTGTTTATTCTACTCAGGGGCTGCATTTTCTTTAACCAACATAATAATTTATCATTATAAATGCAAAAAAATGTTTTCATTAACTTTTCTTACTCCTTTAATTTTCAGGTAAAACTTTCCCTTCCAAGAGAAGTTCAGCACACTTAAACACAAGCAGAAATTTTTTATTTACTAAAAAATTATTTATTTTAAAAATATGCTATCATATTCCATTTGCTCATATAAAAATGAACTCCTTTTGCCTAAAGTAAGATTAAGAGATTTTTGACACTATAATCTAGACTTTCTTCTAAAATGTTTAAATCAATATCACACAGAATTTTGTAAAATACCAATCCTCAGATTTCATTCTATTTTTGTCCTACTGCACTTTAATAAATCTCTGTGCTAGTACACAAAACTCAAAGTATAACTTCCATATATAAATCTAATAAAATTCCAGAATGTACTGTTAATAATCACATATAACAGCATACACAGTTAGAGTCTGTATTGGACACTAAGGAGTTCAGAAACCTGCATTCAGTTGTATGTGTCTGTCACTATCATCTATGGAAGAGACCTGTCAACCATGTAAAGAATTTAGGTCCAATCACATAAGTATTTCTGTAGTGTTGCACAAGCAAATAGTGCATCTAAAGCTAATGCAACTCTCATAAGCAGAGCCACTCAAGTACATGCCTGCAACAACTATGACCCTGGTTTCTATTTCTGTCTCAATCTCATTTACATATAAAACCTGTATGGTTAACAGATAAGTTCAGCTGAAATTTAGCAGCATGCTCCTGAGGGAAACACAGGCAGAACACTCAGATCCTCTCTCAAGCACAGATTTGTTCACTGATTATATCAATCTTGTAAAATTTCCTTGTACACAGTATAGTTAATTAAATAATAATTGGATTAAGCTTAACAATCATTACATTTGTTTGTAACAGTTAAGCCTATGCAAATGTCACCATCAAATAACTCAATTTTCTTCTGTTAAGTTTGTTTACTATTACATTACATGGTTAAAACTCATTTTTCCAAATACTTTCAATTTATTACTAGAAAACTACACAACGCTGGAAGCCCTTTACAGCCACAAAAAACAACTGCAACCTTTGTTATGGATTTTTAGGGCAACTATATTTTAAGCTAACACATTCTTAGGAGGGCGAATTTACACTAGATATAAGGAAGACTTTTTACTATGAAGGTGGTGAGACACTGAAACAGGCTGCCAGAGAATTTGTGGATGCCCCATCCCTGGAAGTGCTGAAGGCCAGGCTGGATGAGGATTTGAGCAACCTGATCTAATGAAAGGTGTCCTACCCATGGCAGGGAAGTTGGAACTAGACCTTTAAGGTCCCTTCCAACCCAAACCATTCTATAATCTTTAATTTTCTCTTTGTCCATATTCAACAATAAATCTAGACTTTCAGAGAAAGAATAAATGTAGACTTTCACTTGGAAAAAGACATCCTGAAACAAAAAAACAACTCTAAAGAAGCTCATCTCACCAGATGCCGAAGTTCTTTCAGGTCCCTACAGACCATGTAGAAGACACCAAGCAAAATATTGATATATGCAGCATAGAAATCTGCAGAATATTCTGGGGGATGATTCTGAGACAAGATCTTCTGCAGATGTCCTGTTTAAACAAAAACAAATTTTGCTGTTTTCAAGCCAACTTAATAAATCAACCACATTGTGGAAAAACAAACAATAACCAACACTAAAAAAACCCAACAAAATCTACCAAAACCTACATGCATTTGAAGTACTAGAAAATGTAACGGAATCAACACATTACTTTGAGATGTTCTGGCAAGTGAAAAAGACAAGACCTTTACAGGTTGTGTGAATATACTTTTACACTCCAGTAGCTATTACATGTTCTGGTTTCTGTAAAAGGCACACTGATAAACCTGGAAAAAGCTTTTGAATGTCCTTTGACAAAGTGTTATATAATACCCAAAAAGCAGATTAAAAAATGAGTTTACCTATGCTGTAATCTGGAAAATACATGGTGAATGGCTCAAAGCACCCAATGTTTGGACGGAACAGTTCCCACACTACTTCACTGAGCAGAATAACTGTCACGTTTCTGTCAGTCTACACAGGGAAGAGAAAAAACTGAATGAGAGTGACAGGCAAGAAATAACAAAAAAACAGTGCATATTAGAGCATCAATGAGACAAATTATTATTGTGATTTTTCTGTTTCACAAAAATCATTAAAATTACAGTTTATTACTATGCTAGAAATTTGCATTAAGGCAGCTGGCCTAACCAAGCAGCTCAAACATTTGCAAATCTTCATAATTACATGATATTTCTCTCCAACCCTTGCCATTTCACTGACATGTAAGTTTTGTGGGGTGATAGAGAATACCAAGTAGATTCCACCCCAAAATTAAGAGAACATAACTTTAGTAATTAAACACACCTTCGAGCAAATAGAAAAAGTTAAAAAGCAAAAAGAAATCTCAGTGCCTTGTACTTTATTTTAAAGGCAACCTAGTCTTTAAAACAAACACACACACATCCCAAACCAAAAACGTAATTTAGCTGTTTACTCTCTCAACTGTTTTACTAGTAAACAACAATGGGGCTGTTCAAAGTAACATATTTTTGTAACCAAATTTTTATTGACAAAATACCTGCTTCAGATTGGATGTTTTGATCAACAGGTAACAAAATGCTTCATATTAAAAACGATATTGTTTTATTTTGGTCAACCTTCAAAATATCACTACTTAATATGAAGCTAAAGCTATCTGGGAAGATGGTCTCCCTCTTTGCAAGGCTTTTGCAACCATACTAAAAATTCTGCCTAACAAAAGATGCTTTTAAATATGGTTCTTCAAGAAAGACATCTGAAAACCATTAAGACACCTCCATAAAACAAAAGAAAGGAACCTGATCGAATTGACAGTGCTGTGAACGACTTGAAAGATGTTTAAGTGCCATTCTCTCCCTTGAAATGTAGTGAAAACGTTTTTTTCTCTTTCAACAAGAAAGTACCTTCCTGCGTTTCTTTCAGTGGCTTTCCTCTCCTAGAACTCCTAATGTTTCAGCTAACAGAAGAACTAAGATATGTTCAGTTCACCCCCTGACTGATCATCCAGTATGAAGAACTTCAGTACTAGAGACCACAATCCTCAGAGAAATCAAGCAACCATGATCTATTCTTTAGCAGCCACCTGCCAGTCCCATGATAACCTTCACTACTACTAGTGGTTTCTGGTCTCCTTTCACTCCAGGAAAGGAAGAAATGCAAGAGATTTGCTCCTATAATATTGCTCTGCAACACTGGCTGCACAACTGTTTTAGAAAGCCTCAGTCCAGAACCCAGAATTTAAGGACATGGGATATCAGCACTCAAGACAACAGACTTGTTTGGAGGTTAGTCTGGAATCTGGGTGTGCTCCTCTGGCATACGTAAGCCTTAGTCTATAGGGTTTTGATCCCTGAATAGCAACTATAGACCCAAGTTTGCCTCCCTTCTCTGCAGAACAGGTTGTTTCTGCTTCAGGAGCAGCCTAGTCCAGAACATGGGCAGAATAGACAAAAAGAGAGAGAAAATGCACCAGCTGTCAGGATTAAGAACACAGCTGTGAATCAGTCTTTATTCAGCAGAGAAATCAATGTGACCAGAAGATTAAGAACACCACACAAAAGCTTTGAGATAACAACTATAATTTCAGCTATTTACATGTTCAGACATTTCAAAGTACCAGCAACTTCTGGTTTTGTCTTCAGTTTCTTTTCAGGGAATGTACCATTTTTGCTTATTTCAAGGCAAAAGCTTTGATGCTTCAGAAGTGAGAAAGGAAAGCACATTGTGGTTTACTCCAGTCAGAAACCTACTGCAGCACAGTTCCAGCTGAAGTGTTAGAAAACTCTCTAGCAAGTCAAAGCACATTCACAGCTGCTGAGATGTGCAGCTCCAGCCAAATTAAACAGCTGGTAGTCTCTTGAAAATTTTATTTTTAAAAAGACAAATAATCTAGAAAAGACAGCTATATATCTGACACAAGCCTCCAAAGAATCTACAACACATCAGATAATGTAAATAAGATACCATTAACCACAACTAAAAAAATAATAAAAGGTCTAATAAAAATCTCCCAATGTTTAAATTCTAGTTTGGTTTCTAGTTTTGACCACTGTTTTGGGGGACTGAGGCTTGATTTTGCAACTTTTCGCACCTAAAGAATCATTTATCTTGATCTGTGAGTCTGGATGTAAAGGTACCAAATGTTCACTTACTTTCAAGAGGCAGGACACATACAATAATTTCTTTCCAGACACTTACCAACTCTTGAAGCCTCAGAAATGCTGGCAGGATATTTGCTTCCATTTCTCTCAGCTGTTCTGCTCTATCCAGAACCTTTTAACAAACAAAACAATGATGTTATATAGACAAAGTCACCTCCGACTCTCACATGGACTTAAAATTAATTGCTAGCTGCTGGAAACTGAATTGGAGAGATTATTGCTTCATATGTGCTTCCATGAAGCCCAAGCAGCTCTGCATCTAAAAAATAATACAATCCCTTGACAAGCAACATTCTCATGCCTTATGGCAGGAAGAATTATTATTCAAGTCCAGTCACAACAAATCCATGATATCCTTAACAACCACTGAACTCCAGTTTTCCCCCAAAATTCTTCCTATGTTTCAGATTTACATGTAGCACAGTAACACTGTAACTAAATGCTTACTCTAGGAGAGTTATCTTTTCCTACTATGAAATTATTTTTCAGACAAAAAGAAGAGCTGGTATTTTTAAAAATTAGCAATCATCTAGAATTCACTGAACTGAATTTTGAGAGAAACTTTTCTTGCCAGAGTTTGCATCCTAGGAATTTACAGAATTTATTGTATGCAAACCTCGCATAGCAGTAACAGACACGTAGCATATGTACAGCTTAAACAAGAAACATCTTGAGCAAGTAGCATTTTAAAGTCTGAAGAATTAAAACAGAAGCATGAAGACATGCATAGTTATCCTTTGGCAAAAAACGTGTATTCCCAGAACACCTAAAATCTTGACAAGAATGAAACAAGATAATAGAAATGCATTTATTTTGTGGCTTATTTACTACTTGCAATATAAATCTAAATTCTGAAGTTCATTACTTCTTTTGAATTATTGCTGTTGAGATAAAAACTATAGGTCCCTAGAAAATTATATTTTTTATCCTATTACATATCTTCGCTCCACCAAAATCTTATGACATTTATTATTTCTGTTGCTCACAACAAGGGAAAGAATTTTATGTCGACAACGAAACATTTTCTGAAAATATTATTTCAGAATCCCACACACAAACCTGAAAGAACTATCTCTGCACCAATATCTCACACTTCTTGGGAATTTATTTAAAACTACAACATATTGATATATTACATTGATATCTGCATTTGTTTCATGTAATAAGTGACTTAAAGAATGAAGACTGCTTTACACTACAGACCAAAGAGTGGCTATGTATTTTTACTAATAAAATACTGCTTATTGGACTCAGTGACATGCAGCTACCAAACACAAAGCTTTAAGGTCTTGACTTAAGCAGATCACATTTTTTAGTCAAATGGGAAACAACAGTTCCTACTTACAGCAGAAAAAACACACTCTGACCCTGGCTTGTGGAAAACATCAAGTGGTTCACAGAAACAGCCTTCCCCCAGGTCTATAATATTGCAAATATATGAATGACTACAAGTTATATCTACTCCAATTTTTCAGGCAGTTACAACGAACAAATTCATTTTTCATAAGTAATCGCAAGCATTCAGTACCTATTGCTTGGGTTAAGAGAAACATTTAGAATTCTTTGCTTGAAAGTAAACATTTATCTTTATTTACTCTGAGTTAATTGAGCTGAAATATTACATTATTTACTACTGAAATGAAATAGAATAAGTTAGCACTGCCAGTTTATGTTACCAGCATGCTGGTCTTCCATCAGTCTCAATTTAAACCAATCTACAATAAATCCAGACAACATAGGTTAATAAACATTAACTCATTTCTCCCATTCCTGTCTATTCCCATGCAGAATGTAAATGAAATACTAATTTAATACCTAATTCCTCTGAGGCAACAACTATTTTCATTATACAATTGAACCTTAGCAGTCATTTAATGCTTTATTTTCTACAATCATTGTTCAAGAACTTTCTCATTTTCTGAGCGATGCCAATTTTCATAGAATACATGAAGAATTCTTTACTGATGAAGAATAATTTTCAATCCAAATACTAATCTGAAAATAATACTTCTTATGGTAAAATCTTATGTGAAATACACTGAAGGTCATGAGAGAGATAAATTTTGTGCTTGTGGAATTGCTGAAGAATGTCAATATCACTTTTGTGACAGTAAGCTAAACTACTTCTCTATTTGTAACTTTTTATCCGTTTTAAATGTTGGTACATTATTTTCTTCATTCCACTTCTAAGAAGTATGTCAAATTTATTAACCTTGTGACCTATAGGAAACTACAAGATACTGTTTCCACTAAACATGATATGAAGTTATTTAACTCAGTGGCAAAGTATTTTTAAATCAGTATAAAACATATTTAACTATAGCCTGTGAAACAGAATAAAGAATGTTTAGTATAATAATGAACTTCTGTTTGACTGCAAAAAACCCCAAAGCAGTATGGGCACATTGAGAGCTTAATGACCCTAGGCAGTCACTCTGCATGTTTCTCACAGCTATCAATCTTAACCACGTTCTTGTTTTCTTAAATAATCAACTTCAATATTTTTTAAAAAAAACTTAATTCCTACTTATATATATATACATATATATATATATTTACACATCACTAATAGTACAGCTTTCATATTGTCCTTTCATCTGATCTCTTGTATGATTGAAATTTGTTTCCATGTTCATCTCTCAGCACAAAAAAATACTGTTATACTCTGCAAATTTTGACTCCTTTTTGTAGTTCAGATTATCACAGTAAAAAAACCCCAGACCTAAACCAAATCCCAGTGGTCTAGTATTACACTAATTCAATCATTCCTGCAACTTAAATTCTGATTATCTTTCATGCAATCTGCTGTTTATTCCACTTTAGCATATCATCAATTTTTTCACTGCAGTTTTTTTTATCCTAATTTTAAAACTACAGGTTCTGTCTCTGAGGTTCACAAGTGTAGCTGAAGATGTAAGATCTCAAAAGCACTTTTACAGAGGAGGTTATGCATTTCAGTTCCTTAATATTATCCTTAAGTTCTATTCTAGCCAACCAAACCGTGTCATTTGCATTCTCCATCTTCCCTTCCGCCCTATTCCCCACCTCTGCTTTCTCATTTGTGCTGCTATTTTCACAAGGAAACAGATAAGCATGACATACTAATAATAAAACAAATACAGGCTCTCTATATTTAAAAGACTTTATAACACTATTACATTCCCAATTTAAATGTGTGGTATAATAAATGTTCATTATTAGTTATGCTATACGGTTTTTGTGAAGAAAAAATTCTAAACCAGGAAAAATGGAGAACCTCACGCAAAGCCTGTAAGCCAACAGAAAGAATTCTGTCAACAGGTTCAGAATGAGGTCTATGGAGAAATTTTGTGCAAACTCCTCTATAAAGCACACATTTCACATACAAATTATCAATAGCCATTACTCACACCCTCTTAGCAGGAATGGGACTGGACATTAAAATTAAATTACTTACAATGTATAATGTTTGATCCTGAAGCTCCCGACTGGCCACAGCTTGTTTAAACAGACGGATAAAGTCATTCAGGGTATCACAATGCACAGGAGAGGTCTGCTCTGTGCCAGAAGAACAGCTTTGCAACTGGATGAGAATTTCTTCTAGAAGAAGTCGTGACGTAAAGTATTCCACACAGTTCACAAACACATGAGGAAGCTGAAGAGAACAAGAAAAATACAATTGCATTTGGCTTTTTCAGTGTAAATACTCCAGTTTTCCATATGAGAGAATGAAAGAAACTATACCTTGCCAACAGAATACCGAGCAAGAACCAAAAACACTTGTTAAAAAAAAAAAAAGGATCAATTAGGTACCTAGTCAAAATATTATGTATCACAAACCAAAGAGAGTTTATGTATCCAAACCAAATGGAAGTGTAACTTCTAATTATGTTAAAAAACTGAAGCACAATGTATTCATTAACTATGTTGAAAAATTGTGACCAGTACACAACAAGAACACCAAACAGCATTAAGTTGAAGAAATTTAGACAACTAAAGAACATTACAGCATCATAAAATGGTTTATTACGAATTACAGTGCCTAGAAAACACAGACATCACAAACTTACATTACAAAGAGAGTAATACCCCCAGCACACTTGCCAGAATTACTGCGAATGTTTTTGGCATTCAATGAACACAATTGATAAACTGTAAGCTTCTATATCAGATTCATGTCATCAGCATGATTGCACAGACCATTTTCAGAAAACCAGACCTTTTCAGACCAAAATGTGCATGAAAAAAACAGAGTATGAGATAAAGTACAGCTATCAATTTAGTAATATTGAAAATCTATGGTCTTTTGTCTTGAAATAGAGAGATTCTAACCTATAAAATAGTACCAGTAGTCAAATCTACCAAAGGCAAAAAAAGATAATTTCCTAGCAACCTTATTTTTAAGACATAGCTTATCTGCACAACTCCATAATCTCTGGTAAGGCAGATGCTCTTTTTCACACTGTACACTAAAACCTCTGGAAAACATTAGTCACTGGGATGCAGGAATGTGGTTGCCTATAAAAAAAAAAAAATCCAAATACTCCATTCCAGTCTTCCTACTTAAAACACAGTATGATTCAGCAGATGTGGGGAAGTGTGGATACATACTAGCAATCCACTCACACAGCATGTAATAAAAAAGATTTTTATGATTTTCCATGATTTTGAACACCATTAAAAGGAAAGGGCTACAACACCAAAAAGCAGCTATTGAAAGCACTGCAGGTCCATAGCAGAAGAAAAGCTGGGTGCCCCAGATGTCATTCACACCACCACAGGACAGGAGGCACCCACCTGTGGCACAAGAGGTTCTGCAGAGAGTTCAGAGCTGCTAAAACCAGCTGCTTCCCAGGGCCTGGCCACACCTTCTGATATGGTGAGAGGTCAGCACAGTGCTGTGAGCAAGGCACAGAAGGCTTCATGGAACAGGATCATAAATCCCTGCCTTCTACACTTCTCCCTATGCAGAATTTTTAATGAAGGCGGTTTCTGCATAAAACCTGCTGATCCTGCACATAAAGTGATAAGCTCACTCTGGAGAAGCCAAAGGTATCAGGGCTATAGAAACAAACAAGTGGAAATTTATGGTTTGGGTGTGAAGTGAGCACCTGTCATTGGATTTAAATCCCTGAATTTCATGACTGACAAAGACAGAGCTATTAGCAGATCTAGATGGAAATTTCTGTAATGACACCCTTCAACTTAGGACTTTAAAACATGTTTTGTAGAAAATTTTAAAAATGAGTCAATGGAGCTACTTCAGGCTAAGTCAAGGAGACAAGGTGAACAATATCTGTCTCCTCTTTTATCTTTTTTAAACTTTCTTTAAGAAGTTATTATGGTTTATATTATCTCACAGTATGCACAATTTCATTTTATCCTGAGTGCCCTAGTGAGCAGAGTGATGCATTCATGACACAGTAAGTAGAGGAGAAGAATTAGGAAGGCAGAAATGGTTGAGGAAACAAACCATTTTGAGAAAATAGAGGCTATTTTGAGGAACCATGGTTATAAATTGTAAATTCAATATCTTTTGTGACCATTCTTACCTGTAAGGTAGTTAGAAGAGTCTGCATCACATAAGTCTTTCCACTAGATGTATGTCCATAGATAAAGACGGATGGAAAGCTAAATTGCTGACGCTAGGAGGGAAAAAAAAAAGTTGTTGCTTCTCTTTTCATTCAACAGATAAAGACATTTAACAATGAATTTTCCCCCTGAAAGAAAAGTTATCTTCTAAATTAAGGCATTAAACATAAAATACACCAATTATTATGGAATCAACAAGATCAAGATTTATGTTACATCTTTGTTGAAATGCTGGGAGGGTAAGTTGCAAGAATCAAGTATCACATAACTGCCAGTGAAACTGCTATAACAAACAACAAAAACACACGCAACACAGAAAAGCAGTGGGCTCTTAATTCAAATTAGTTAACTAACTGAAACAAAATCTTGGCAAACACAAACTGCAAGCCATACATTCCCCTAGCTTCTGCAAACACTACAAATTGGCCTTCTTTTCATTACCACCAAACAGAAAAGAACTAAAGGGTGTGAAGGAGATGGTAAAGCTTGCTCTTCTTTCACAAGGTAACATTTGATGTATCTATTTATTTAATGGTTCTGATGCTGTTTATTTCATGCAATTTATTTTAAGATGCAAGGAAAATAACTTAATTATTCTTTTTTTTTCCATTCTGAAGAGATTTTCACACAGGTAAAAATGAAAACATAGCTTTGTGTTTTCATTTCTAATAATTCTGTGTATTGACTTAAAATGAATACAAAAATAAAATTGACACTTTTAATGAAAAACATTAAAAGATGAAACACTCTTGTGCAAAACATGCAGGTTTGAGAATCTGTAAATTGATCAAGAATTGAAGTATCTATTTTTAAGAAGAGTTGTTGCCACTGTGCTTGTAACACATACATAAAACTTGAATACTGTAACTTATTATTATTAGTATCCATAATTAAAGACAGAAAACAGATGCTAATTTCCAGTTTGTTACTGGATGGAAGCAGACGTTCTGCAAGCAAACTGCTTACAAGATTGCAGATAAAAATCCCCATTACTTTGACCACAGCTTTGTGAAGCAGTAACAGAATCAATTAACAAGCCAGTGCTTTCTCACTCGTATGACCAGCCTCAAAATTACAAAGAATCAGAACAATTTAAAGTACTTAGAATTCAGGCACTCAGATATTAGATTAACAGGTCAAAACCAAACAGAATTTCCACACTGAAAAAAAATTATTCCCAGAACTTTAGATCCAGGAGGAAGAGATTTACTCCCTGGTACTAACTGGCAAAGACAGAATAGAGTTGTGGCAAAATCAGGTTCCAGAGAGACAAAGACACAAATAGCTCTAAGTTTGTTTAGGTCCTTCCAGCTGCAAGGCATCTTTCAACCTTCCAACGTATTAGAACCTACTGCCAAACGCTGATGTTAAAGATGGTTACAAAAATAAAACTTCAACAAAGGCAACCAAAGCATGTTCACAGTGGCATCACAAAAATACCCTTACATTTCTATTCTCCCCCCTGCAACAGCAGAATGCCTTTGTTCTATTCAAACACAGAATACAAAGAGCACTACCTCGCCAAATATTGACAGCAACGTGGACACCTGGGATTCTCGACAAGGCACCAAACTTTCCAAGTGAAGCAGGTCAGCTGCTGGGTATGCTGGATGTTCAAGATTAGGCATTTTGATACTCCTGTGGTTAGTCACCTAAACATGCATGTCCCCTTTCAGGTGCAGAGACAAGAAATAAAGTGATCTGGAAAATAAAAAGTTTTCATTATTATTTGCTGTCATGCACATAAAAGGAACAGGAATTGACATAAAATCTAAACAGACCATCTAGCTCAAGATTAGTGTATAACTATGATTGACTTAAAAGACTTCAGCAAAATTTGATTTAACTATGTGAGGCGTTATACAGACATTGCCACAACAGACAAAATCCAGAAAAGCAAATCAAAATGGAAAGGTATACAGGATATGAGCAAATCAATACAAAAAAGAATTATCCTAGTTCTCTTAACTGAGGAATTACACATTTAATCCAGGTTTTATGTACTTTTAAAAATAGCAAGAGAATAAAAATTAGTAAAGTAGGTTAGCCACAGATCATCACCTCCCTGAACAGTCAATAAACAAGGATTTACAAACAACAGGAAGGAGGTAGGACATAAGGAAAGACAAGGATGACAAAGTAATAGATGTCTGGCTGCTAACAGGAATGATAACCCCATCTTGAAAGGAGCAGAGGCATATGAAGAAAATCCAGTTGGTGGTAAAGTCTGGAAATACTCCTTAAAAACAGTAGGAGTCCAAACCAGTTACATAAAACTATAATACTAATGCTGATCTACCTTTTAGACAAGGACTCGACAAGGAAAAACAAAGGCCTTGATTGCTGTAACACTGGGAAGGCTGGATTTCAGTGACAGAATATAGAAAAACACCTCGAAGATATTCTTTGTCTGCAATTCTAGAACTGCTGCAAAGATGGTACATTTACCTTTTGTGATACAGACAACATGCAGAGAGACAATTGAAATAACCTCAACAGTGGGATTCTGACTTTGTCAAACACAACATGGCAATCAAAAATAAAGTTTGGAAATTTCATTAAGATAATGCAGATATCTCATCAACTGACAGGATTATCTGTATGTTATCAAGACAAAGATAATAAACAAAGCACTCTCAACTATTTCAAATGTAAGTATTTACAGACAAACTCATTATGCTGGTTATAAGTACAACAGCACAGGGAAAGAGACTGGGTTAGCAGAAGGAAATCAGAAATAGCAAGGGTAAGGGAAAACAAACTTCTGAAGGAAAAATGGCAGTTGTGGATTGCAGTAACAGGAGAGCTACTGGGGTACAACGAGGTTTGTAAATACAAATGTATTTATGGAAATACCTTAAACTAGAGTTCCTTTTGGGACCAATCGCTGGTAAGTATTTCCACAAATGGATTTGAGAAAATACTTTTTCTTTTATTTTTACACTTTGCCTTCAGTGTTTACTGAGGTAAAAGCTGGGATTGTAGAATTATCAACAGAAAAATAAGTGGAATTAATAAGAAAAAAAGGATATCCCTTACGATATAAGCAATTCAGTACTTGTATTACTTGAAAGTAATCACATCACACACAACAAAGACTACAGTTAGACACCAATAAAGTGAGTCTGAAGTAATTTGAAAAACAAGTTTATTTATAAATCAATCACATATTAAGTATAGGAAATCAAAGTAATGCTGTTTTCAGGGGCAAAAAACCCCCACAATCATATGTACCAAGCAAACTATTTCCTATACAGAGAATCATACAAATAGCCTTATCCCATTTTACCAGCTTTGAATGGGTCTGTGCATCTCTCCACCATATCTATTCAAAATGGAATGAAGACACAAAAACCCAAATAGCTTGATTAAGGCTGCTCTCTATAAAATTAGCTAGAGATATCAAGGATGAAAAGAAAAAAATATGACAGGAGCCTCTGAAACCAAGGACAAACAAGTGGGTAAAAGTTTTAGAAAAGGCTGAAAAAAAATCTGTAAATTTACGAAAAAAAAAAGACAACCATCCCTTTTACTCCACTGGCTACATGAGAACAGGGCCTGACTGTGTCCTAAATGCATCTAAAGCTACAAAATACTTCATCTTCTCAAGGCCACTCCCAGGCAAACTCCGGGGAAGCACAAATGGCCTGCTGATCGCACCCTATCTGCCAGCCCTGTCTGCTTCTCACACACCCCAGCAAATGGCAACTTGCACCAAACACATTTCAGCACCTGGATGAAAACTTAGATCTCTACTGGCTCTACGTAGGTCTCTTAATCTCCAACAGGACCCCATTCACGAGCTCACAGGAGAAAGGGTGCTTAGAGCAACGAATTCGTAAAGAAATTCATTTAGATGAAATGGTAATGATAACACAAAGATAAGTATCAGCCAAAGCTTGAATTCAGGATGTTCCAGCCTGAGGAAGGTTCTACGTGTGACTCCAGCCAGATCAGCAAGGTGCAAAAAGCACTTTTCAGCTGAGACCGAGGAAGTCTGTTAAGAGCTCAAGTTAAACTTCATGGCGGGACTTCATGATTTACTAGGACCTCTCTCAACTCATTGCTCCTAAAATACCTACACCTGGCACACTCTCCACATTTCAGCATAAAAGATTACATACAAAAATGACTGAGTTTGAGAGATTAGCACGGTTCTGCGTCCCCTCAGGCCTTACAAGCGCCCTGGCCGGCACGCGCGTGCCTGGACTGAGGGGGAATGAGACCCCCCGGCCTCCATCGAGCTCCCTACGGGCTCCTTCCGCCACGCGTGTGTGAGGCTGAGGCTGCTCCCGGCCCAAGGGGAGAATCCGCCCGCGGCGGGTTTCCCTCCCGCGCCGATTCCCACTGGGAAAGCGGAGCAGAAACAGATTTTCCACTTCTGCTCCTCACTGCCCTCCTTCCTCCATTCCCGCCCGCCCCGGCTCCTCTCACCGGCTCCGCGCTCGCTCCTTCCCGCCGCCACCGCCGCCGCGCGCCACCGCCCCGCCTCCCCGGCCCGCGCGCATGCGCCGTGGCCACGGCGGGGCCGCCTGGGGCGGGGTGGCCCTGAGGGGAGTCCGCTAGGTGTCCCACAGGATGTCCCACAGGATATCCCACAGGATATCCCACAGGGTAGCCTGTAGTTATCCCAGGGGAGAGCCGCCTGGGCACTCTGTGCTTACCCAGCCGGGTATCCCACAGCATATCCTGTGTTATCCCATGGGAGAGCCGCCGGGGCACTCTGCTGCTGCGGGAGCCCCTGGGCTGAGGCATTTGTCCCACAGGGACAGGCTTGAGGGTGTGTTGTGGCAAAATGCGAAACATGTAAGCTTTTCTTAAGAAGGGATGTCCTTTGATCTTTGTATACTTCGAAATCCGGTCAACAAGAAAGGAAAATTAATCCGTGAAACAGAGAAAGGCTAGCAAGCTTTAAGTGATGCCGCGGTGTTAGAAAGACGAGTTACTTGGTAGAATTGCCGTGTTAAGGCCCAGGGCTGGGCGTTTCAGTGACCGCAGGTTGACAAGGCTTGGGAAGAAGGATGCACCACTGGCAGTGGGCACAAAGGATGCAGAACTTACAGGCCTGAAGGACAATTGGCAGAACACCCGAGATAAGCAGAAAACTTAAAAAGCCAACTGTGCTAAATCAGCTCCGACTGGTAATTCTGGCAGGGGCAGACGGTGACCATGGAGCCAAGGAACCCTCAGACCCCAAAGAAGAGAAAGTTTGAGCATGCAGATTAATTAGCATGAGAAGCGAGAGAATCATTAGCTAATGAATACTAATTAATAAGAGAACTCTGTAACTTGTAGGAAATGAACACTAACTCCATTGTTTGCAAAAATGTATAAATAGTAAAAGTTTTGATGGTTGGGGTGTTTGATTTCTGGAATATGACCAGGCTTGTGCAACTCAGAAATAAATAATCAGTGTCTCACTTGTGCGTATAATTATGGGCTTGTTGCACACCAGGTAACAAATCTGATTTTTGTGGACAAATGGAGCCTAACTTACCAATAAAGTGCACATAACTTACATGTATTTGTACACAAAACTGCTTAAAGCCAGGTCTGTGGAACCTCTGCTCCAGTCAAGCTTTGAAAATCCATAACCATGGGTTCAAATTACAGCTGAAGTTATATTATGCATAAGCAGTGCACACTGTATTAGAGGGATAAATGTGACAACTGCATGCTGGGTTATGAAAGCTAAAGTGATAAACTCCTTCTGTAGTCGGAGCTGGGTGAAATGTTAAATAAGTAAATAAGACTTGTGTGAATCAAGCATGGCTTATTTTTAGCAGTCAGGTTGTTTTGTAAAAATGCATTTACATGCACAATCATCGTAGCTTGGCCTGAACAGTATTTCAGATCTTTAGATATATATTGTAAATTATGGACCAAAACCAATCTGAATGCAATTAGATAAAGAAAAGAAAAAAAATCATGGTTATCTATACAAATTTGTGTACAGCCTTTTTTTTTTTAATGGCCTGCTATTTATCACAGTTTTGACAAAGCATAATGGTATGCTGAAATCGTTACTACTACTGAATTCACATATATGTTGACAAAAGTTGTAGTATTACTAGTTCAGCCCACTTCCTGACTTGTGAAAAAAATCTTTATTTGGAGCAATAGGTATTTTTTCAAGTGTCTTATCAAGGCATATACTTCCCAACAGAGTGAAATCCTTTTTTTCCCTAGCTTTTGAAACCATGGAATCTATTGGGGCAGATTGCTCTGCCTACAGATAGACCATGTTTCAGAAAAAAATCCCAAATATAATAACTGAAAGAAGTCTCAATAAGTCCACATTTGTGTAGCATATGTGGGAGATGAAATGAAATACTTTGGAAGCAGTTTTTAATGATGCTTAGAACTTGCATCTTCTATGGATGACTACTGAGTAAATCTGAAATTTGGCTTGCAGTTGAGCAAGAATCCTAAAAAAAGAGATCAGTTTTTAAATATGTAGTTTTCAATTCAGTGATTATGTTGGAGAGTCAATGGTTCAGGCTGGGATGCCTCCCAAGATCACTTCAACACAACATAAATCTCTATTATTACATAAATCTGTATTACCTCATAGAGGAGAGTCTCACTCTCCCTGTTGTGTCCCCACTTCCACTTGTTTTCTGGTCCTAGGATTTGTGTGGTTTATAAAGATAGCTTATTGAGGGAACCAGTCTGGCTGAAATCAAACCAAAAGATAATACAGTGATTGCAGCCTCGCTTCCAAAAGCCTGATTATTAACTGAGTGGGACCCTCACTCCTGTCTCATTTAGCTTCTAGTCTGCAGTTCAAACAAAATACCCAGTAACAATTCTGTTTATTAATCCAAAGTGCCATCATTATTACCATGAGGTAAAACAAAACAAAACAAAATTCTGTATAGCTTTAATAATTTAAAATATTGTTATTGATTGAAATGGTGGGACTATAATGCTATGGTTTTGCAGGACTTACCTGAATTAACTACCACAGAATCTTGGACTCTTAAATTTCTGAATTAGAAATTATCACAGAAGACCTTTGAACAGTTCTGCTAATTACTTGGGCATATCAGTGTCCATATATTCCTACAGAAGTCTCTACTTCCCAGTAAAATGGCTTAAATTTTTTAAGTGTGACTTTTATTTTCATTCAAGAGGCCAAAACTATTTAGTAGTAGTTGCTAGAGATAGAATTCATGCCTAAGTATAGCTGGTTATGTGTAGCATAGTGAATTTCAGTTTAGATCTTTCATAAACCACAATTTTCACTGATGTCACTCAATATGCATTTCTGAAGAGCTTTAAATTATTTCTTAATTTATACTAAGCTGTCACATGTCTTTTTATCTTATTATGACTGTAAGTTGCTTAGATACCAAATATATTATAAAATGAGAAAGAAAACAGTAAACTGAGGCTTGAAACTTGCATGTAACAATGCAGGAGATAGACCTTTCTCACCGTGTTTGTGGTCTGATATTTTATATTAACACTTTTTTCTTTGTGAAGTTTATTTTCAGTACAGGTAGTGATTAATTTTTATTCAAGTTTTTGCATCCACAGTTTTGGTTCAGCAGCAAACTTTAAATATAGAATATTCACTCGTTAGGTTCAAATCACTGGGATTTCTCATTTCTTAAACTTATATATTTAAGTGAATTACAGAATTACATTCTTCATATATGTCTTTCTATATATCTAAATAGAACCATGTATAAAACACATACATATTTATCTAGGTTCTGTATTTATATAGAGCTATACAGAGGGAATTATGTGTATAGAATATGTGAAGTATTTTTTTTTATTTCTCCCTTTCTCCCAAGATACATTTTACTAGAGATGCCAGAGATTGTGTAGGGTGCTATCGAGACTGCATCCAGATTATTTTTTAGCAGTCTCTTCCTATTCCAAAAAGTCAATTGCAGCTGACAAAGGTGCAGAAAAGCACTTTGACAAAGAGTAGGAAGAAATTATTACTTTGGAAAGATGTTCACTTGAATGCACCATTGAGGTGGTTCAAGAAATGACTGCCACCACATTTCCTGCCTTGTTGGGTAATACAGCTCTTTCAACAGAGCAAGTGGAAAGGATTATCTACCTCTACACAAATCATCCACTTAAATTCCCAGGTAAAGATTATTTAAAATATATACGTGGTGGTTTTTCTTCAAAATGGATTAAAAGATCTCTAGTGACTTATCTCCTTATTGTCTTGATAACGAAACAAGAAAGTTTGGGGGTAGTTAGACTTTAAAAGCAGATTTGAATTAAAGGGCTTTGAGCTACATCAGGAGAACTAGCCCCTTGAGACAGTTCTGTGGGCTGGGAATGGCAGGAGCACAGACTATTCCCTTCACGTCTTTTGCTGACTCCCAGTGCCAAGGGATAATGCCAGTGGTGACCTGGCACTGCTCACTGCCAGCAGGGGTTCTCTTCCACCAGCACTTGGCAGCAGAATCAGAAACTGAGATTTGATCCATAATTTCTCATTAAGTTTGCTAAAGATAGACAATGATGAATGTTTAACAATCTAATCGTTAGTGATTATAATCACCAACAGTGGATTTTCAAGGAATTAGGAGTAATTAAGCTCTCATTTATAACTCATTAATATGAAAAACAGTAATTCTATAGATTAAATACTCCCATAGTATCTAATGCAGAGAATTTTGCAGACAGAAATATATGATGAACGATCTAGAGTTTGAGATCTCTAAATGAGATCTGACAAAAATATCACCATAGGCAATTAGTGCTAAATTTCAGCTGGTTGCTCAGACAAATCTGTGGCACAGTATCATAACAGTTTACTTAGAATTTAGGCCTCAAGGGAAGCAATCTATTAACGGTGAAGGAGAGAAAATAAATACCTTATCTCAAGTTGCCAATAAACAAAATCAATTCATACTGGAGATATCTTAATTTTTAGTTACATTTCCATTAATTCTAGCCATGTTTTTTTTCCAAATTATTTCTCTAGGAAATGTTCTACCACCAACATCCGCAGTTAAATCAATGTATTAACTTGTTGCTCTAAGAAGGTACATAACTTATGCTTATTTTTCTAAGAAGGTACATAGATGATTGCAGGAATGTGTGTACTCCTCACAGAGAACATTTACCAGGAATGTATCGGTTTTGAATACAAAACTGCTGAGGTTTGATAAGTAATTTTATATTCTTTATAAATCAGAAGGCCAAGGAAGATGAATGTTATTATAGGTATGTAACCAAAACCTGTTACTTATCATT
This sequence comes from Sturnus vulgaris, assembly GCF_052056855.1. Taxonomy (NCBI): domain Eukaryota; kingdom Metazoa; phylum Chordata; class Aves; order Passeriformes; family Sturnidae; genus Sturnus; species Sturnus vulgaris. The sequence continues at coordinate 62,074,363 of NC_142247.1, read as the reverse complement.
ATAGATTTAGATTTTGAAAGTCATGCTAAAGTGATGTAATTTCTAACTCAGGTTAGTTCTACCTGGAAATTCTTGGTTTACTTGCCTAAATGCCTGAATATAGACTGAATTAATTAGGCAAATGGGTTTGGGCTCTATGAATTTGCATAACTGGCATTTATTTGTAGATCTCGGTGTGAATTGAAATAAAACTGAACTTGTCTTCAACTATATTAAATTCCCCATAGTGCCAAAAATAACTCACACTACATTTAACTTTCTTCATGTGCTGGGGTCCCCTGAACAGAGCCTGACAGCCTTGGCTTGCAGCTTTACCCCAGTTACAGAGTCTCCAGCACTGGAGACATCCTAGCAATTTTAAAGTGACCTTTTTCTCTCTCATGACATCCTCTCTTATGCAAGGATTCACATTCCCAGGAAACATAATCTGTTGGGAGGGTTTTGCTTTCCTTAAATTGGTCGCATAACTGTTGACACATTCATTGTGAAATGGTTTTCTTCCATGTGAGGTTGGTATTATTTTGAAAGTGGTTGAGTTGATTGTTGTTTCATACTCATGGCAGTATTATTTCCGTGGGATTTTTTTTGCTAGCTTCCAATAAATTATGAGATATAGAGCACAACTTCTTTTGTCTATATAGAATTGAAAGTTAATTTAATATTTGAAAAGAAAATTGACAAAATATTGACTCTGCAGGAGAACACGGCAACTGAGTCTGCATTCAACTTTAATATCACATTTTTAATCTAGAAAAGTAAAAAGCAGTTAAATTTCACTGTGGTCAGATAGACTACTTACTGTGGCTAGTAAAAAATCCTATCTACTTCTCAGCTTGAACTTTTCCTTCAGCTTATTTTCCAGCACCATATAACTGTCAGTCTCAGTCTTATGCCAAACTACTCTCAGCAAAATAAATTTGGCATTCAGATAACTGCATTGGAAAAAAATTCCACACTAAGAATTTTTAATAATCCTAATTAATCATTGATTAGTACTAATGACAGCAAAAAAAATTATTTGCTGTTTGCACTGAGCTGAATTAATTTACTTGTAAAATGAATGCAATTAACCACTAAGACTAGCAGTGATAATGTATTAATCTCCCATTTCTAATTAACTATATCAATAAAAAAGTGTCTGTTTTTGAAGTGATAAGCAAAGAAAAGCAAGGTAGTTTCAGGCGATAGATCTTTCATTGCATTTATCACCACCGTGTTGTGGTTTCTTTCAACTACAGTAAATAATACATGATTTGGAGAGAAAAGCAGTACAAACCTTGGTAGACACAGGTGTTTTTTCTTACAGTACCCTTTGGGTAGCAATAAATGACCATGTAGGACCGACCTCTTTCGTCTTCATGTCTTTCAGCTACTTTGTCAATATTTATAACAACTGTAGTTTTCTCAAAATATTCTAGCACTTAACTTACAGCTTTTATCTGTAGAAAAATCTGTGCTGCTTTTGACCACTTCTGCACTTAGAAATGTTTTTTTCAGCTCTTTACTTACTAGTATGGTCTCATAGCTAGATAAACCCTGTGCTTGTGATATGCAAACAGTATTTTTGCTTGTTATTCTTTTAATAGTCAAAACTGAGTATTTAAAGATCAGCGTGGAAACAAAACCACATGCAATATTTCACCGATACCACATACTGAGCATCATATTCCACCTTCAGGCTTCTGTTTGGCATCCCCATCTGTAGGTCCAGTGTTTGTGGCCCCTTAATTGGCCTCTTTGTATGAGAAGTTCACAATCAACAGGCTATTTATTGGACCAAATAGATGACAAGTACATATAAATGACAGGTATATTCCCCCTTTTTAGGTTAAGTAAAGGTGGCCCATCCAGCTGTGTCAAAATGAATAAGTTGTAAGTGTGGGTGATTCACTCTGTCAGCACTCCTCAATGCAAAGCAGACTTTACCCAAATACTAAGACTCTTCCCCACCATCCCCTAAGATCTTTGCATGATAATATTTCATTCCAAGGGATGATCACATGCTTCATAATTATGACCTGTATATTCTGTTCTGATGTGGGAGGTTGCAGTTCAAAAAACTGCAAACATGTAGACTGGAGACCAGGTTGAGATCAGGTTGATCAGGTTGATCACCTGAGTAAACCATAATCACAGTGTGGTAGAAGCCTAATTATTGCTCTGTTTCTTTTGCTTGGTATATATAATAAAAAAGGGACAGTATTAAGGAAGGAACTGAAAAGAGAGAGTTCTGCTGGGATTTCAGATGTATTGAAAATCTTCTTAACTGTAGATGGTGTTGATTGGAAGGACAATGTTAGTTGACACCATGAGCTGACCAGTGATGCAGGCAACATTTCCTGTTAAAGAGTGAGGAGATGGTGTGTGGTAATGGGTTATATATGCAAAAGTCCTGCTCTGAATGAGACATCATTTCAGAGTAAAGAGATCCGTGATGATAGTTGGGTTACATGTGATCAGGAGGATGGAGATGTTGCCCATAGGAAATCAAGAAAGAGTATTCAGGCAGGTTAAGAACTCTGGATTAGACCCTTTAAACTCAGCATGACTCAGAGGACTGATGTAAGAAAGAGAGGCTGTGATTTTTACTTTTGTACAAAAGAGGACTGACTTCAAAAGAGAGAGTTATTGCTGAGCTAGAATAGAGGTTGGAGCTAAATCTGTTTTCAGTAGAGAAGATGAGAAGATTTAAAAGAAAAAAGGTGTCTGCTGATGCTCTATCAAGAAGAATTCTTTCAACTATGAGTAAAAAGAGATTTCATTTGAGAACATTTCAACTGGTGATTTCAAACTTCCAGACTACAGTAATTGTTTTCTCTGCAAAACTAATGATTCTGCCAAACCCCATCTTTCTGTCAATATGTATTCTCTGATACCTCAATTTTATTTGTTTACATGTCTCAAGACACTGCGTGTCTTGAATTATGTTCCATTCTGAAAAGATCAAATGCAAAACAGCATAAAAGCCATATCAATTATTTATTAATCAAGTCATGATGTTGGAGGTATCATGATTAAAATACAGCTATGGCTCAAAAGAGAATTCTGACCTCTGCTCCAGCATAGCTTAATGAAGAAACTGATATGTCAAAGTTGTTAATTTTTAAATTGTCATTATTACCAAGACTACCCCAGCAGGTAAAACCCAATAGCATTAGTGATCCCTGAATCCAGGCATGGCAGAAATGCCCAGTGCTGCAGACCTCCTGTATATCCTGGTGAGTTGTCACACGTTCACAGAACATTCCAGAAGGCACTGCCTCCCTTCCTGAGAATGTGATGCTGTTAAGGAAAAGGGAAGTTTCTGCTTTTGTTTCAGTATTGTGTGGAGCCAGATTGGTGTTGTAGCGGTGAAAATGAAGCTGTTTAGACTCTTGGCACCATGGACTACTGCATGGGGTATCCTGAGCCTTCTGTCATTCACAGTCACTGCATCAGCAGCACTGGCTTGTAAGGACAATTCAATCCATGACAATACGAGATAAATCAAGAAGTAAGGAAACTTGGTACAGATTGCAGGGATAATCCCATGCTCTGCATGCAGTTATTGATGGAAGATGAATACATGCTGCAAGAAAACCTGCTTGGAACGTCTGTCAGGATTATAAATAGCAGCATATTCCCAGAAGATACAAGAAGGTTAAAAAGAAAAAGAAACTCTGCTTTGTGCCTGCTGCTGCTAGCCGAAATATCCATTAATAGGATCACAAGGTAGGAGTGAAATTTGTAGGTAGCAGCTGATTCAGGTGGAGTCCATTTCTTACTAGTAGTTCTGTACTGAAACTCCACAAGCATTGAGGAAGACATGGGGGAGCAGACAGAAATAATTAGGAAATCTGTGTTTAGGGTATGGGTAAGTGTCCTGCTATTGGCCCCTACTTCAGTGCTGTGCAGGGCTTGGCAGTGTCTACAAGCTGCCAAAAATGTGCTGCTGGAGAATGGAAATGGCATTATTCAAAGCAGGTTTAAAGAGCATCCTAACATCCCAGTGCATCACCCGAGCTAAGCTTAATTTCAGCACATACTGCACAGAGACAGCAGAACCACTAGTGACAGAACAGGAAAATGAGGTTTCCTTGTGTTTCCTTGTGTCTGTAACCTCTTTTCCTTAATAACCTCAGAGACTTAAAAGCCTTTTGGAAATTACCACAACCTATGTCCTTAAGAACAAGTGGTAACTTCCAGGACATGTGGGATAGTGATGCCATCCTGTCTAACCACTAACACAAGGAACGCATATCTACAGCTCCAGCTTAGAAAACATGAGGGAACTTTGCTCAGCTTTGTTAGTGTTCTCCTAAGTGAAGATGAATTTTATCACATAACTAGATTTTCATTCAAGAAAGCACTTTTGCTTTCTAGTGTATGTCTAAAACAAAATTCAGATATATTGCTTTGGTATTAAATTTGTTTGGGAGCGGGAGCTCCTACTGCTATGCCAAAGCTATGTTTCACATCCAAAGCATTATATTGAAGCAGAAAGATATTTGCAAGTCAGTTTTTAAAACTATAATATTTCACTTGAGTTGCTTTTATGTGGGGTGAGGAAAGAACCTCTCCAATGTTTTTATTGTATCATTTACATTGCAGTCAGGTTCTCAAGAGCTCACTCGGCAACTATTCGGTATTTCATGGTTTGTGCTGTAGTCTCCACTAACAAACCCAGACAGGACAGGAGGCCACATGTCACAGTACTTAGGGATAAACAGAGACCTGCTCCTGACCCAAGATCTAGCTGAGTGCAGAGGATAAAAGTCTGCCTCTGCTTTGAATGCTGCTTAGCTTGTTCAGAGGCCCTAAAAGCCCCTTGTTCCTTTCTCCTTGTCCTAGGGCTTCATCCAAGTAATGCTGGCTGCAGATTAGCAAATGGAGGACAGCCCTGCTATGTTGTCTGTCCAACAGCTTTGGGAGTAGTTGAAATCCTCCATGAGGGGAAGGGCTTTGGAGCATGAGGCTGACCCTGTCTTTTTATAGAAGGCCTCCTCTGCTTGGTGTTCCTGTAGCAGAACTCCACATACTTAATGTAAAGCATATGCTTAAATGCCAACAAGATGCCTGGAACAAACTTCTAGAGGAAAAAAAAGTGATCAGCCTGAACTGATGTGCATCAGCCTGTATTTGAAGCACAGTGATTTCAAATGCATTATCAAATCCCGGTGTGGCTCTTGTGTGTGATTTAATTACTGCATGTGATAGCCCTAAGGGGAACCATCTGATTTTTTAATGTACTGTATCAGTTGCTAAACCTCATGTGAAGGAAACCAGTAGGAAGTATGTGTAGCATGAGAAAGACTAATGTTCATATTTCTCCTGTATCGCTCAGGCTATAACTAATATCAGCCATTTCTCCAAAGGAAGGGCTCTGAAGAAAGCTTATACAGCTCCTTACTGATGGGAAAAATAAGAGCCTTAAGTTTGGACTCCTGCCTAGCACTCTGCAAATTCAAGTCTTCATTAGAATTGAAATGGGAGGTGTTTGGTGGGGGCACTCTCCTCTGGAGCAGACAAACAGGGGCTGCTTCACACTGTCTTTCTGAGTTATTGAATTCAGGAGAGCTTGTGTTACTGTTTCCATTAAATGTTAAAACTGTCTTTAAAGAGAAATGGCTGTCCTCTTCAGGTTTTCAGTATGTACTCTGCAAGAGACTAAAAACATTAATTAGTATCAGTGCCACCTTCTCTTTTTCCATTCAGCCAAAAGCCTGCCTTGGATTCTCCATCTCCTGTGTTTAGGCTGGAGGCTGCTCAGGGCTCCTACCCTGCATTTGCTTTACCTCCTTTTACAATGGCTCAGAAGAAGAGTGGACTATTTCACAAGCATTACTACAAGATGGATCTCTGAAAATTGTGTTGTTTATATAATTCAGAACAGTGCAGTGCATGCCAAAATCTCTTGCCATTCTCTGGGTTACTAATCTGTCCGCATAGATTTGGACTGCTGACAGTCCATCCAAGTAGAGTAATTAACAAATCATTAGTTTGATGACAAAATACTTGCAATTTCATCCTTCTTCTTTTGTATTTCTCTGTGGCACAGGCAATTCTTCAGTCCTAGCTTTTGTTATCTATGTTATGTCCAGTACATCCATCCCAGTCTTGAAGAAACACACAAAGCACTGAGTGTCAGCTACTATTAAAATAAACTGAGTAAAGTAAAAGGCAAGCCCAACCATTGTAATTTAATTTCAGCAGCTGTTTCTTTCAGCAGCTTATAAATCTGTGTCCTAGATTATGTGGGCTTACTTCTCACCACTCATAGGAGAAGGATACATACCTTGGAGCATACCCAGGATCAACATTTTTCAAGTCTACCTTAAGTTATTAAAATAATAAAATAATACAAAGAGGTACTAGCGTTTCTCATACCTGTAGACAGCAAGAATAGTACTTTAATCATCCTCTGGTCTCTTTGTAACAACATGTTATTCCAGTGCACTGCATGGCCTTAAAAGAAAATGGGTCCTGGCCATGGGATGCCATGGGTGTGGCTGAAACATATTCCTAATTTCAATACACTGACTGACTAATGCTTATTGCAGCTTGAATATTTCTTACTTTGAATCTTTGATAAGGCACAAGTGACCAGGTGAGCTCCAGCAGTGGCAGGAACTGAATGCTGTTCTTCCCACGCTGGCAGCAGAGGAGTTAACCAGGCAGTATCTGAGATGCACACTGGCCCCCAGAATAAAAACAAAGCTAATGGCAAGTGACAACCTGCTCTCCTGCAGCTCCAGCTGCAGAATCCCTATGGCAACTTAGCCAACATGAAACTGTCCTCACCCTCCTGTCCCTGCAATTGCAGGAAGCTCTTTCTGAGTGCCCAAAAACGCAAGTGAACCTGACAGCAGATATGCTCTCTTGTCACCACAGGGATAAAGTATACCCTCAGCAATTTTTTACAGAGACCATCTTATCCAGATCATCTCCATAACAAAAACCATGACTACTTTTCACTCTATTCTTAGCAAAAAGAATCCTCGCAAAAAATCCTGCGATGCTCAGCAGTATGTAATTCACTGATCTCTGCAACAGCCACAAATCAGCAGTAACATGGTCTTTTAAATACATTGTTAGCATCACAGACAGACAGCATGAACAGAAACTGATGAGTATACTAAGGATATTTTAATGGTTGTTTTAAGTCCTCCTTAATCCAATCTCTGCACTTGAATTTACAGAATCTATGCTACAAGCTTTGTGTTTCAACATCATTACATCATCAAACACTGCTGGAGGGGGCTCAACACACTTAGATTTTAAAGAAGTCTAAAAAATCTGAAGAAACCTTCGGAAAATATCAAACAACCTTTAAGCAAGTTACATTCCCCACTAGTAGCAAGGAAGGTAGCAGAATTGTTTTTGCCTTTAGGCTTTTTTTTTACTTCTTAGTTCTGTGCTATCCATGAATAAAATTTGGCTGAGCACATAAATTAGCATTTACTTGAGTCTGCCTTTCCATTCTCTTACCATTCTCTTAACTCTTAGTATTTTAATTCCTGTATCAATAGGAAGGTCATCTCACTTTTATTTCAGTCTGTTTTCAGCTAAATATGAAAAACCCTAATAAAGTTTCTCCAAATTTAATTTTAAAAACAAAGGATGCACAGTAGTCCATTTTTCCTAAACCTGTAGAAGAGCAATCCATTCAGCATTATTGATGGAGGAGGCTTTTGATCTCTGCTGCTGCACATTTAGTAATTCATAGCTGTGTAATACCTGTTGCAACTGCAGGAGGTATTTGTTATTTACTATTTATCCATGAAGCATTTTGAACATTTCTATGGGTCTTGATCATTGTCTTATTTTTTATATAAATGCATTTGGGAGATTTTTTTTTGCCAGGGAATTAGCTGCAATCCTAACTACAAGGGAATTTCTAGATTCCCCCTTATCAGAAGGACATGTTGACTGGTGAAATCTTCAAGAGATAATGAAGACTTGTAAAAAGTCATCCTAGCAGCATTAGAGTTGTACAGCCAGCCAGGACTTGGGCTGCAGAAGACTAGTTCATTTGTGCACCAATGCAATAGCATTTTAACTACAGCTGTTGATCCAGAAACTCTGGAATTGGATGTTTTGAGCCTCACCTTAATTTTCCACTGAAAGACATGCAAGAAACTCAGTATTTCCCCAATTTATTTTTTCACTTTACTGAAATGTCAGTCCAGTATATGTCCTCGCTCCCCAGTTTGCATGGCTCTTAGTGTGTGTGATCCATGCAGAGCTCTGGTTCCCACTCACAGGGCTCACAGTCAGCAGCCAGGAAGGGACAATCATCTTCAAATACTTGATGTCAGGGAAGAAGAATTATTTGGACCTTTTCTTTCCTTTTTTTTGCTGTAAGGCCAGAGTATGAAATATGAAAATTTCCCTCTAATCCAGACGGGAATATTAAGGCATAACATTTGCTATTTTTTTTCTGTCTGTAGAAGAAAAAAATGTTGGTCAGTCTTTCTTCAGTGCAAATACCTGTTACTGAATGAGTCTACTTGCTTCTGAGACTGCTGAGAAGTTTAGACTCCATTGTTTGAGGCTTAAGAAGGCCTCACTAGCATTCAGTAGACTTTGATGTAAAATGTTCAAGGACAGGATTGTTTAAATGGGAGTCATGTATATGATGATTTAAGAATATAAGCAAGGTGGGCCTTTGACAGCCCAGTAAAATCCTATTAAACAAGCAGAAATTGGGTAAAAGGGGTGTTTTTTCCATTCTACCCAAAGGGCTTTTGCCTGAAGGCTCTGCTTTCTGTTTCCAGCTGCATCAGACAGTCAAATGGAGAGGTAACCTCTCCACACAAGGTTTGCCTCTGTAAGTAAGAAATAACATCTCTCCTCGCCTGCTCTGATGTGGAATTGCTATAATTTTTAATTTTCTTTTCAAAACTCTTCTCACTGACTGTGTCCAAGTGTCTTGGAATGATTTAAATAATAACACATTTCTCCGTACTAAATGTTCTATTGCCTCCCAATAGAATAATATACCTCAGTTTTAATGCAAACTCTCCTTCCACAACCAGTACAATAAAACCCAGGTATTTTTCTATTTTTCACAGCATGACCAAAGTCCTCATAGAAGAGGCAGTGTGATTTATCAGTTGTAATGTGGATCACAGGTCGGGAAATCTGTCTCTGCTCCTTGTCTGCCCCTCAGCAATTTTTACCATGTACACGGGGATCACGTTGATCTCTGTCCAGAAGAAGCTGCACAGCTACAGTTCAGATAAGGCTCACCCCCACACACATCCTGCTATGAGGGACTTGCACCTGCTCTGGGGCAGTGCCATGCTGGCACAGCACAGGGCTAGCTCCAGGCTCAGACCAGAAATATGTTTGCATCTGCTTGCACAAGAGCACACAAAGACGTGTCTGTACTTCCAGATCTTCTCTCACTATCTGCATGGTCATTTTACATTTTAAGGAACAGAAATTTTTGCATCCAGAATTTTATAATAACATTTGCAGTTAAACTATGATTTTCTTTGGGGTGATCCTATGGAAATTATTCATTTATATGCCACATTACTTACTAGTAAAAAACCCCAACTCTTGTCACGGTAGTAGGGTACAAGTAGTCCAGGGAACTCATTATCATTATTTACCAGATGAATTGGGAAATGCAGTAGTACATGCTAAACAATGAAAAGATGTTCAGGTGCCTTTCCCAGGGAAATTACTTATCTTCCCTGTTGTGGTGGTGGTGTTATGTATTGCATAATCTGAGATGGTGATGCCTAGCTCTTCTCTTGAATTATTAGAAACCTTTTCTTGTAAAAATATATTTAGAATATGGTTTGTCTTTCATTGCTTTCAGTTCCCAAAGCAATTGCATCAGAGAGACTTAGGACTGGACCAATGTGGTTTTGAGGTTTTTTTTAACTGATGATATTTTATCACTAGAAACCTACTATTGATGAATATTCTGGATGTGTGGGTGCCTACCCTGCCAGAACCATTATTTCTCTGATGAAAACAGTCTCTGCAAGAAGAATATGGTGTTGCTGTACCTAAATCAGTATGGGTAACATTGTTATGTTATGAATTCCAGTTTTAGGAAGACCTAAGAAATAGATACAAGTTTAGTTTGGAGGATACCATGGCTTCTCATTGCTCTCTGCTCTTGATTCTGATTTCTGCACCTGACTAAGGACAGTTACTGCTCTGAGGGCATCAGCTCTAGTTTGCCTATGACCCTATATCCCAGAGATAATGGGATATGCTTCCATAAAATGAGAATAAAATAAAAAATAATAAATACAGTTATAATGATGGCTGGGTTGGGTAACAGTGTGTGTTTGTAATTATGTCATCTAAATTTATTTGGCAAATCATCTCCAAGGCATGCATGATCATGTAGTACAGTGCAATTCCCCTAAATGCAAAGGAGAACACAAATTTCTAAGCAAAGTCATTGTATCTAGCAAAAGCATAAATATGCAACCATAAGTCAGATGAAAACAATTCGAAGTCTTTATTTTTTATTCCTCTTTACATCCTAATGGAAGAAGGAAGAGATAGTAAAGCAACAGAGGAGAACAGAAAGAGGATATCTGGCAAGTGGGTCAAGTTTCTTAGAGTAAGATATTTATTTGAAATAATACAAATTAATTTAAAAGAGTTGAGAGTGCAAGGGCAGAGACAGAAAATCCAGTGTATGGAGAGGAGATGGTCTAGTCTTGCCTCCTCTAGAACTGGCCCATAGAAGTTTACTGGATTGGGACTTTGTAAAACCCTATCTTGCAAAAAAATTAATCTTCTTGCAAGGCATCCAGCCCTGGCCTTGCCCTATAGAGCCCTATGCTCTATAATTCATAGAGAATTAAGTTCATTTCTTTGGTAACACAAATTGAGAGAGAGATTCTGGAAAGAACTGACAGGGATTGACAATGGGACTGGAAAGGCTGAATCATTTTATGAGAGAGATGCAGGGTGGGGAGAAGAGTGGCAGCTCCACTCTGCAGTGCAGGCCTGAATTTTAATTTCCATTAGATTTAGGAATACAACACAAAAATTTTATGTTTTAGCAGGCAGTTTTAAAACAAACACACACAAAAAAGGCACTGCCACTACTGGTTTGTTTTGGTTTTAGTCTATATAAGTATATAAGCTACTCTTCTGTCTCAGGCTATTGACACAATTTTGCACTGTTCTGCATGTAATCTTACTATCTCTTATACAAGCAATGCACATTCAAATGTAGGATACTGGTTTCTGTGCTGGCTAAAGCCAAATAACTTTGAGATATTATAAATAATCATCCATGGTCAATCTATTTCAGACAAATGCAGCAAAGAAGTCAGTGACTCTCTCTGTGAAAGGGAGATAACTTGCTAGGCATTAAGAACCATCTTAAGGTAACTTTGAAACAATAAATATGTAGACCAGGTTAAGGCAATACACAGCAGTCAGATGTTTTCTTCCTTCCCATATGTCAATGTCTTTTCCCTTCTCTCTTTCTACTTCCAGACCAGGCCTCTGAAAAGATAAGTTGTGTTTCTATAGTAATCTGTAGAACTGAATACACAAAAGGGCAACATCTTTCTCAGAATTAAATAGCCTGTTCATCAGCAAGACACTCTGCTCATGTGTTAAGACACAGTCCTAGTGTTCTTTTTTCTGCTGCTTCTCTGGTAATAATAGCTCAAGCTTTCAGACCTTGACACTTTAAGGAGCATTAGCCCCATGTTGCTTAGAATATTTGCAAATGTGCAAAATTACTTTCATGCTTGGGCCCACAAAGAGGAGGAAATAATTTAGAAAAAATTAATGTAATCTTGAAAGAAAAGGCTCAGCTTCAATGTAATCAGTTATGTGTACTGAAGGTGAGGGAGAATCATTTCTCCAGAGTGCAGGGGTCACCTGCCATTTGTTTCAATATTTGCAGGTGCTTTGGTAGGATTTGGAGAGGGCAATGGAGGTCTCTTTGATAAAGATATATTTCACATATAGCAAAGTCTGAACGACTGCTCTGAGCACTTCATTCTGAGCTTTCCATGGGGTCTCATCCTCTGCTGCACTTGGCTGAATGCATTCAATTGGAGCTGATTCCAGCAGTTAAATGTCACAGGCCTGTGTCGTTACTTGTAAACATTGGGTACCAGGGACACAAATGAAGGAGCTGTGGCAAAACCGGGCAGCAGGCTGAATAAATTGCTGATAACGATGGGGAAGACAGGAGAGTAATTTTGACCTTTCCCTTCTAAATGTGTCTTTCAGAGTTACCTATTTATAACTTTTGATATCATTGAAGTGGCAGAAGAGTAACAAAACAAAAAAAGAGGAGGAAAAACAGAAAGTTGTAACAAGGGGAGACATCCTGAGGTTTGGGATAGTGATGGATGAATACCCCCACAGTACTGGAGCTGTTGCAATTTTAGATGTCAGCTCAGTACCAAACATGAGAAATTGATGTGACATATGGGGAGCAAAAATGCCTCACACAGGTGGGAGGAGGGACTGTGAGGGTCTGAAGTGACTGGAGGGATGGCTCCTTCCCATGTCTCCAGTTTGAAGGTACTCTGGCTGCACTTCCAAATGGCCAGCAGGTCTTACCACACTCGTGGTTCCCAGACTTGTAGCTCCAGGCTGGCAGGCCTTTTCTTGTCAGTATTTTTTCCACAGAAATTTTCTTCTGTTCAGCAATATTCCTTTTCTAAGCAGGCTGTCTTGCTGGCTGCTCTCATCAAAGTTAGTTTCTTGTCTTTTTTTCCATTGCAGTCGTCTGCCAGTTTGAGTCTCAGTTTTGTTTATGGTCTCTCTCTTGTCCTTATCATCCCATTGACAAGGTCCTGGATCAAATAGTCTTACCAAAATGAGCCTTATTACATCCAATATCCTTATCAGTCAATGTGACTGACTCCCATCACTCATATATCAATTGTTGTTTAGGTTTGCATCTCTGTGCCTTCTTGCTTGTGGCTTTCCCCGGTTTTTTGTGATCCCCTTTTGCATTAGGAAGGCGCTTGTCAAAACACCCTTCATGGAGCAGATGCTCTCTCTTTCCACACGCCTTTAATTATAAGATCATAATAATTATGATCTTACTGAGCAGCGAGGAACATGCTACCAGCAAAGGGAACCATTATAACATCCAACATAGCCTGTACTAGTTGCAGGACTTTGATCTTGACACAAAATTTCTCCAGGAGCTAGCAGAGAGATTTTGAAAAGGGAATACTATGTTGAAACAAGTGAGTGCCCAAAAGACTGTGAGCTGCTGCATCCTGTATCAGCTGCATTTGAGAGATAACACAGTTGGTAACTCCTGCAAACAAAGAATTGCAATAATCGAGCCCTGACAAGTCAAACCAATTCAAAATCCTCCCCCTCTAGGAAGGAACACAGCCTGCTGTTATTTCACAGGCAGCACAAAGGGGGCCTGGTAGTACAATGCACACATATCTGTTGATCAGTCTGACAACAATACTAAAGCTTAACTCTGGGAGATGGATTTAAAAGTGCAAGATGAGGTGAATCCCAGGATGGCAGTCACATTCAGCAAGTGTCTCTGACATAAGCCTTATTTGACTATGCAGTGATTGTTGTGTCCAAGGACTGACTTTCTCCTGTTACATCTCCTTACAGCTTGGCCTAATACAGTTGCTGGTGTAACCTTTGCCCTGTCCTAGATCTGTGTCTCTGATGTTGGTTTTTTCTGTCTTTGATCGTTTTTAACACAAAAAGCTCAAATATGCCATTCACAGCCACTGGGACGCCTGTCAGACAAGATAGACTTTAAAGGAAAATGTAAACGGAAACTGTTAGAGCATCTGCAGCTGTCATTGTCAAACAAAAGAGGTTTAACTGATAACACTGAGTGATACCAAAAAGCGACATTTTAAACTCACTGTTGTTTTTCTCCATTTACCTGTCAGCAGTTGCAATAATGAACATGGAGTGGGACAGGGCGCAGTGAAGGAGAGGTAAAACACCCATTTTTCTTTGTATAAAAATAGACAGATCTGCCGTACTGTCCATACTCCCCTCTGCCACGAGAGCCTGTGTCCACCCGCACCACGAACAACACATGATGCTTCTGTTCTCCACACTTCTTTCTTCAGAAAATCCTGCCTCGGGTAAAACGGTGTTAATTCAGATTGTAGAAAGCCTGAACCATTGCAGTTAAGAGCAGTGTTAAGACAGCAAGGGCAAAGAGGCACCTGCTACTTCTACATTAATCAACATTTCAAATCTATCACATGCCTTGAATTAATTTCCAGCCAAAAAGCAATCATTTTTCAAGCACTTAGTACAAACCACATGCAGAAATTAGACATAGCTTTGATTGATTATGATTTTTCTGATAAAAATGGTTATTTGTAACATTTTCAAATTTGATTTCAGTAAACTTCATTTTTTTTGTTGACAAAACTGAAGAGCATTCCCTTGGCAATTCCTGTACCACAGAGACCCCACCGAACCTTGTATTTTAGTATCATCTCATTGGTATAGTCAGACCTAGGAAATGCCTCTGCTGCAGTCACTGAGGTGATTTTATGGAACAGAAATGTCCACATTAACTCTGAACCCACAGGGATGGAGGAGACTGTGCAGTTGATGGGACACCCATTAACAGCATAGTCAGGTAAGGTATCACACAGTGCAGCATAATTGTGCAGTTCACTTCTCCTTCCTTCTCTCAACCAAATCAAGCTTGATCTTGGTGCCAGCTCTGTCAGTCCTGCAGCAGCCACACAGAGCTCAGAGAGCACTAATTTAGACTCATCAGGAAAAAAATACTTAAAGGAAAGAGCTCATTCCTTAGTCATCACTGTGAGAGAGAAGGCACAGAACTATTCATTTTGAATTGCCCTAAAAATGTGTGATCATTCCCTGAGAAAAGCTGTAATCTCAGCAAATTACCACAAGGCAGGGCAAGGATGTGCACAGTGGCATGTTTAGTACATTAATGACTGAATCCACATAAGTGGCTCATGTGCAGGGTTCTTACAGGTGGATCTCTCAAAGAAACAGACCAAGACCTCAAGCCAGCATCCAAAATCTCCTGAACACATCTCCTGAGTGCTTAGATGGACTTTTTCAGTGCCTTGGTTGGACTTGAGCTTCTCACTGATCATCTGGAAAAGGGGGAATGCAGCTCGAGAATGGGATTCTTCTCCTTCCACCCTGAGATGCAATCTTGATCATCCCTATGAGACTGGGGAAAACAGTCCCATAGGAGCAGGACAGTCAAGGAGAGAAAATGGGCCTCCCTTACCTGCTGAAGGACACGTACATGACAGTGACTTGGTGAAGTGTCAGCCACCTTCCCCAGCTGAGCTGTCTGCAATAAAACAGCCACATGCTGAGTTCACCCTTTGGTACGGGCACACACCACTACCACACTCTTCAGAAGCAATCCGGGGTGATTTAGTATTTAGGAAGATATTTGTGGTGTTACAGGAGTAGTTCACATAGCTCCTCCAAGAGGAATCATCTCAAAATAGATTTGCTTAGCACTAATGAGAAGGTGCTGGTATTCAATGGCATGTAGTTTCCATGCATTGAGAAAAAAGACATACAGTCTCATTAATCTGATTTAACTGTAAGCCATTTTTCTTTTGCTTTTAATTTTCTCAAGCTTAGGGAGTGCTAAGGGGAATACAGGACAGGCTGGGTACAGAGGATTTATTTCCTCTGAAAACATTGTCATCTGTCTGTCATGAGTTCTTGAAACAACTGCAATAAATCCTGAATTTTTAATATGGTTCACAAGTTCAGAGACAGAAAAATCAGTGTTCAGACAGCAGCAATTGTGGCAGTTATCTGCGATGTCAGGGTACACATGTTTCTGAAAAAGTAAATCAAACAGGAAACTGTACTGAAAAAAAGTGATCAAATATGGTTAGAAGACAAAGAATGCTGGCAAGCAGAGGAAGATGGGTCAGTAGAAATGAGTACGAAAGGTCAAGAGAGAAAAATGAGCTCTCTGCCTGATTCCTTATTGTTCTACATTGTAGCCAAATATATGGGTATATATTTGCCAGCACCATACAGGTAAAATAACAGCACCCAAACAGAGGAACATAGGCTGTTGTGTGAACTCAAAAATCCAGGTAGTCAAATCCTTGGTTGCAAACACATCAAATGAGACAGATTTCTTTGGATGGCCTTGCTCTTCATGGATCACTGACTGGGAGATGCTGGTATGGAGTGAAATCTCCATCCCCTCAGCCTTGGGAGTGAAGCACACAGGGTATACAGGGAGGAATATCTGCTGCTCTGTGTGTGTTTCACAGCTGCACTCGGGGCCCCACCAAGGCCAGACAGTGATCAGAGGAGCCCAGGGAGCCCAGCCCATGAGAATCAGCCTGTCCTAAGCCCATCACAGGGGAATGATTAAGCAATTGCCCTGTTCCAGAACCCATTAAGATTTTCAACAGAAGAACCTTCCAGTGCTCTGCAAACCAAGGGGGACTTTTCCCAAAGGACTTATGGATTGTTGGAGTGCACTAGATCTGATGGTGCTTAACAAATACCTACAATGCAAATCTATTTCCACAAGATCCTCGTTGTGGAGAGGTCATCCTTGCAGGGCACAGTTGAATCTTTGGCTGCTGAAGATTAATTAGGTATTGGCCAGGTCAGTCTGAAACTGATTTAGAAGAGTTTGGCAAGTTAAAACCTGCATAAAGCCTCTGCATTTCAACATATGAGAGATGAAAAGCCTGAGTAGGAGTATGTCCAGAAAGAGAAGGAGACCTTGGGTGACTTGACATTGTATTTGGACTTTGGATGTTGGGACCTTGACAAAATGTAGCAGATCAGTTAGCTGTTTTCACCTAAATTGAGTTAGATGAAGAGGCAGAGATAAGAAAAGAGGAAGAAGTCCTGCTCCCACTAAGGATGGGCTGGAAGGTTACAGTGAGGTCAGAGCAGCAGCTTTCCCTGGGTAGGATCTGCACTGCTGTGCACTGTGAAAGCTGCCAAGGAAGGTCTCTCCACTGTGTACAGACACACTGCCAACAAACACCCCACTGCACAGCTCATTCATCTGCACACAAATCAATGCTTGCACTTTGCCTACAGATAGCTCACATCCATCACAACCGTGACAGAACCTGTCCATGAAAAATAGAAGCAACTAAATGGCACAGGCTGTTGCACAAAATAAAACAAAAATGGTAAAAAACATGGAATTAGTTGGTAGGAGCTAAGAGAGGGATAGGTGAAGGACTACTGTGATTTCTGTTTCTTTACATATACAGAAATAAATGCAAGCATATTGTACACATACAGAAATATACTATGTAGATAATGAATTGCTATACAAAACTTACTAAATGGTGCAAATAGTGCACAAACTCAGAATAATCCAAGGACTTGTTTATTATATTCTAAAAACAACACAATGTTTCTTGCAACTCCTTTTGCATGCCATGGATTTTAGTGGGAGGTGGAACCAGTTTAGTTGTAAAACCATAATTGCAAACCCTCACAAAAGCACTGATTGTGGAAAAGGCCCCTTTCTGCCCCAAATGCCCACTTTCTGGGTGAGGAGCTGCCAGTGAGAGCTGCTCACACACAGAAGGATGGCTCAAGGCTGGCTTCCACACACAGTACTCATCCTTTTTAGGTGCTTGGTTGCCTGAAATGCTGGGTATCTGAAATCTGGTGGTAAGTGTCAGGTTTCTGGTGAAAACAGGAGTTTGATACTGAAGTGAAAGATGAAGCAAGTGTGTGCAATGACAGGAATTTCTACAGCAGCAAAAGGTTCTTTCATTATAATTTCAGGAGACCAGGAAAAGCTGGTTGCTTTGCACAGAGTATGCTTGTCCAAGTAATAAATAAAAAAACAACCACTTTTTCTTTTAAAATTCCCATGGCTTCCAAGGCCTATTTCTTGATTTTGGAGTTTTGACTGGTAACTTCAGATCATGAGTGTAAACCTGAATCTCAGTTCTTTCCTTTGTCTCTCTGACATAGAACTTAGGGCACTCTGAGCTCCCATGCAACTACAGGGGTCATTGAAACCATCAGGTCAAGAACAACTTTCTTTGCAGTGTAGTGTACTTTTCTTTATCTTTTTGTAAAAACACAACATGGACTTACAAGACCTCCCCTCCACAACAAAATTGTTGTACCTGAAAGGAAGAAAATAGAATGGCAGAGAAGAAAAGCAGTGAGTGGGCATTCAAAATGCAAGTAGTTCTTAATTGATTGCAAATAATTAAAATTAGCAACACTACAGGATGGTCTGTGGATTCTTTTCAATTTTGGTTATCTTTTATTTAATAGGCTGAGAAATGCTAGTCTAAAACCTGAATATCCACCAGTGCCACTCAGTGGTGTTTGGATGGCTTCCACTTATGAAGATGTCCAGCACATACCTGTCAGTTACTGTGTTGGTTGCACAGAGCCCATGGCAGAGCACTAACAAAGCAAACCATTTGACAGATGTGGCAAATTCCATGACTGTTGCTACTCACGTCTCTGCATCTGCTGGCCTGGAGCCCCAGAAGGTCAGAAAGTCACGGCTGTCATCATGAGTACATAAGAGCTGCATGAGAAGAGACACAAGGAGACTGCTCACGCTCAGCATCAGAAGATTCAAACTAGCTTTGAACTGCAACCCATTTAGGTGGAAGTTTGACTATTACTATTTTTTTTATTAATTGGCTTTGTAAAATTTATGTTCCTCCTGTCTTTAAGTTTTGTTTGTTTAAAATCAGTTTAAAATCAGCACTCAGATAAGGTAAAGCCTCAGGTTTCCAGAGGGAAGCTTGGATTGGAATTAGTCTGTTTATTTGTGAAAGAACCATAATATGATGATGTCCAGCTAATAGTGCCCTATTTAATGCCAAATGCAGCTGGCAAAGTAATTTTGTGTCTAAAAATACCATAGTTTTGTCCTTTGCCAAACATTTGCAGTATTTTTCTGCCATTTATGTGATAGCTTTCTTTTTCTAAGGCTATTAAGACTATCAAAAATAGCCATGAATCCATCAAGTAACCCTACTGCTGTGTCCTATGGCCATTAGCTTTCATTAAAAATGTTATTCAAATTTTCTATCTGGTTTCAAGACTGTAGGCATTTACTATAGTATTAGTGGCAGCTCAGTCTGATTTTTGGTGCAGAAAAAATACCATAAATATATGTGATTTCGGTAGGACATGTGATAAGCTGTGGACTCATAATATTCCATCTCCTCTGTGTTATACATGAAACCTCATCCCAGTTCAAGCATCACATGCACTTCCTTGCAGATTCTTTGCTCTTTTCCACTAACCTTCTGCCTACTGTGTCCATGTGCAAACATCTGTGATCTCTCCCCATTCTGGCTCAATCATTCTCTTAACGTCAGTCTGGAGAAAGTCCTTTCCCAGATCTGTATGGGCTTCTTACCAGTCAGGGAGGTAGTTCTGAGAGGATGCCAATACCTCTTGATGTCTGCCTGCTTGATCCAAATATTCCTGCTGAGCACAGTTAATGTCCACATCTATCATGGACTGCCAGATACTCTGTGTCTGGATGGAAGCAGATTAATCCATGCTTACTGAGAATAAGTCTGCACATTGTCTTCCAACTTTTAATATCCAATTTTATTACTAATATCACAAAGTAATCAATGTAGCTAATGACTTTTTTCATATCTCTTAGCTCCTAGCACCATGATTATCTCATACTCTACAGTGGCTCTCCTCACTGTGAATATGTAGGCACTATTTTGCACTTTTAAAAGGACATAAAGGTCTTCCCCATATTTCCAAACCTCTTCTTAATCTAACGAAGGGAGACAGCAACGGAGGAAAAAGCATGAAGGAGAAGAGATAAGACAGTAAGAAATCAAAACCAGGAGTCTGTTTGCTGGTTTGAAAGAGAGTTGAAATCAGGTGTTGAAGGAAGAATTCAGAAAGAAATGGGGGTCAGGAGAGAAAGAGAATAGCAAAAGTGGGTAAAGAGAGTGTGTGGAAGAACAAAAGATAAATTAGAGACCCTGATAAATTTTCCTTTTGGAGGAAGAAAGAAATGTTCTCCAGAAAGAGAGAAAGCAAAAAAGCTTACTGAAAGTCTGACAAAAAAAAAAAAAAAGGGAAGCAGAGGGGAAGAAGGGTTTGTGGGAGAAAAGACCAATCCCATAACCAGAAGTACCATCTGTGTTAGAGATGCAGTTTCTGTTAAAGGAGAACTGTAGATTTTCTGTAACCTAAGCATTTTCAGAAACACTATGAAAGAAAGGGACAAACTACGGATGAGAATCACAAGAAGTACCGGCCTGTTTGTCTCAAGTAAAACATCCTTCAGTTAATTGCTCACAGGAAGGTTATCCATCCATCTTGTGAAAAGGGATGTGAAATATTTTGGATGCCATACTTGATCAAGAGTCTATGCTTGTTGCTTTTAAATGCCAGGCATTGTGCCAGATGAATCTTTCCTGGTCTGCACACCTCTACTGACCTCCACACTGAGGACTGCAGGTCACACTGCCCTCCACTTGGAAACTCAAGTTGGCACCTGAGTCTAATGGTGAGGATAAACATTTTAGAACATGTCCAGGTTCTTTAATTCCAGGAGCTGGTTAGTGAAATGAGCAGGTGTGCAGACAGCTTACCTAATCCAACTGTACTGCTGATGTCCACAGAGCTAATCCATCTGGAGTGCTGCTTACCTGGATAACAGCCACTACAGCCCGGCTCACCACGAGAAATCTTTAAAGGGAATCCTCAGCAATGAGCCACCATATCTTCGAATTCCTGCCAGCTTTCACTCACTTACGGTAGTGTACATATGCCTTCTTAATTGAGAGGAAAATCTGGTTTTGAAATTGCTGTGACACCTGACATACGTTCATGTTGTGTATGACAGGCCATGTGAGTGCAGAGTAAAAATCAGGGTCCAAGAAGCAGAACACATCACCACATCTCCTCATTTTACAGTGGGTACCAATTTGTAAAGTACTGGCACCTTCTTGCTGCAGTTACAGCTGCAGTGTGGACCTAGACCTGCCAGCTGCAGCTCAAACATAGCCTATAGTCACTTGTTTCAGTGTTAGGGAAGGCTTTTGGTTTGGCTGCTTGCAGTCTTCTTCCAAGCAAGAGATGGAGTAGAATGGAATTGAGAAAGGTGAGCAAAATGGTTCAGCTAGCAGAGGATGGAAAATCTTAACTGAACAAGTAAACTCAATGAATGGTGCTGAAGATTTCTGGCACTGGTAGGTGTTGTGCTGTGGAAGCAGGTGCTGCTGGCTGATAGAGGAGCTGCAGCTGGAACGTCAGCTTTATCTGCAGAGCATGCTGACCTTTAGTGGATCACAAGCAGTTTGCTGTGTGCCCTGTCTCACATGTGTCAAGGGATGAGGGATCAGTTCACCTGCCTTTACCTATTTTTGGCTGCTGTCAACTGCAGCAGAGCAGCAGGAGGTGATCTGTGAAAACACACCCTCCAAGCAAGCCACCCTACCAGTGTATCCAAGTTACCACTGCACACCAGCTGAACTATCCTGCACCTGCAGGACAACGGGGGAAATCTTCTTACATCCTTCCAGTTTCCTGATGCAGCACCACATCCTGACACATCCTGTTCTGGGTACAAGAACTTCACTGTAAGACTTTTTCAGGCAGGTCAAAGGGCATTTCCACCAGCAACCAGGTGTTCCTGGCACTGTGTAATGCTCCAGACAGAAGTGCACCATTTATCTTCTTTTGGTTGTAATATGGTTGGTTTCCAATTACTCTGAATCCGTACTGGTGGCTCTACTGCCATGCTCAGATCTCCTTGTGTCCCTCAGGAAATTTTTGTCTTTTCTGAAAATGACTGCTTCATGCAGTGGAGGTCTAATTCTCCATTTCATTTGCATTAGCTTGGTACAAAGGGCCTGAAGTAAATCAGAAAATTTAGTCTGTGTCCTACTGTCTATTTTTCATCTCCTTCTACCTGGACAGATTGCTTATCATGGTAGCTATTATCACCTCCACTTTTCATTACCACTTGCTGACACTAGCCAATTTGAAATCTCATTCAGATAAGTCTATTCCCTTTCCCTCACTAAGCTCACTGTGAGCTGGGATGGGTTCATTTCCCTGAGTTCAGCACCTAGGAAGGAACAGTACATTTGGCAATTACAGGAATGGTACATCCCCACTGTTACATCCTTATCCATTACATTTTTAAATAATTTCCTTGCACATTTTAGGACAAGCCTACCCTTCTGGAGTCACCCTCACCTGGAAAATGGTCTTTACCCTGCTAGTTGCTGCATTTTGCATGATTCCCCATTAATCTACCTCCTAATAAACCACTTCTGCCTGTTCCCAGTTGAGCATCTGCACCTGCTTTCACCTTCTTCCTGGACTATTGCAAGCCCTATCAGTCTAGTTTCAGGTCTGTATTCCTCTCTTGAAAGACCTCTCTTTGTTTCCTACCACGCACAAACCCATCCTAATCATCCCAAAGTCCCTTTCTGGGGCTGATGTTGGGATCTGGGCATGGTGCTGCAGCCACTCTCTGATCTCTGGACCGTGTCTCTCAGACCTTAAACAAGCAAGAGCTGAAACTCAGGATTCTTTTTCCCATTACAGGATTCACTGCTGCTGTCACTCCAGATACAAATATGATTGTTTTTCATGCTATTATACACCTCCCCTATTAACACCCTGACTCTTTCAAAATTGCAGCTCCCAAGTGCTCCAGTTTATTTTGCTTACAGTCTCCCAGGCTGTGCCCTATGCCTGCCTTACTCCTACCAAAGCATTCCCTGGTTTATGGTCCCATATCTCCTCTGATTTTATACCACTACACCTTACACCATTTTCCCTGGCTGCAATTATTGTGATTACTAGGGTTTTGTATGCACAATGCCTTATAAAAATCAATTGAACCGCTGCTCTTTTTACAGTTTTCTATGCATAGGTGAAAGTAATTCATTTGTTTGAGGAGAGTAGTATTGAGGAGGCACCATCACTAGGTCAAAACACCTCAAATCTAAAAGAAATTACACTTTGCTGAAAGGCAGGGAGAACAAAATATTTCTTCAAGCAGTTTTCTGGACATTTGGAAATCAAAGTTAGAAATAAAATTGGTTTGTGTGTATTTCCCTTCAGTTTGTGTTACTTCATCAAATACAGAATTTTACAAAAATGTCTCAGTAATAAATCAGAAATAAAACTTTGGAGAAACCAGTGAATCTTCACTTATTTTTCCAAGATACTTTTAACTGGATAGCATCCCACAGATATGCATGATCTTTCTCTGCATGGATATTTATTACTGCTTCATCTGCCTCATGTGCCTTTTAATAAACATATTAAAGTGTCAGCTAGATTCATTGCATCTCTGGAAAGAACAATTTTGCATCCTTCGCTTAAAAACCAGTTTTGAAACATCCCAAAGCAATTATTCTTCAGTGAATCACAACAGACATCTTGGTATTGTTAGAGAAGAAGTGCCTAAGGGTACTGCTATTTTTTTCTTAGGAACCAGAAGAACAGCAATGGCACACACACCTCTAACCCCTCTGCTCTCTACGTCTCAACCCAAAGAAATTCTGGTTTTACAGTCCTCAAAAAGTGTAAAAAGGCAGTTACATAAGAATGTAGGGGAGCATGAAGATAGTTAATGGCCAAACCTACAGAAATTTTTACTTTGAATCTTACAGCATTTTATTTCTCAAAAATTACATAATGTATTGCATCTTTTCACATCAGTTCCTCATAATGTAATCTTTCCAGGAGGAAATCATCACTTGCTGCTCTTCTCTCTCACAACAGGAATTGTGCACAACTTCATTTGCAGTTTGTATTAATTACAGAAGATGGCAGTACTTAAAGTAATTATGATGCATGGCTGATTGGAAGATTCCTTCATCTTTTATTCCCTCCCAATGTGGCTTTAGAGAGGCTGTAGCACACCAAAGCTAGACTGGACTTTGTGGTAGAAAAATTACAAGCTCTGAGACAAAAAGAAATGTCAGTATCTTCAGGTGAATTAAAAGATTTGGGTTATATTCAGTATGAATAGGAATGTTTCCTTATATTACTTAATTATGCTAAATAATATTAGATATACTATTTCTAGTGGTTCTCTATTTCTGTCCACCTTCTCCAGTAAAACATTTTGGAGATTAGAAGTGGGAGATCAATCTATCAGTACTGGAAATATTGTTCAATGTGAAAAAGGTGTAGGGGAATCATTCCACCATACCCAGAAGGAGCAGGATCATCTGTGTGGATTTGAAGGTCTGTGAGTGAAGTTCTCTCTTCCTGCCCTGTCCTTTTGCTCTGTGGGGCACTCAGTAGCTCGGGCTGAGGAGCAGAGGAGAGGATGTGCCAGCAGCTGTCCCTGGGTCCCTGGGTGAGCCCAGGCAGCTGCTGGAGGCTGCAGGAGAGCCCAGTGTGCCTATGCTGGGTGGCTGCTCACTGCTGGGGACTATAATCAGTTTTAAGGAGCCTTCCTAACCTGGAGCAGGACTGAAGCAGTGAAAGTTCTTCAGGATAAGCAGTTCTGAAGGTTACAGCCAGTAACATTATTTAACGCATTTTTCTTTTAATTAGCTTTCCTAAATCTACATAAAATACAGGAGATGGTTTATTACTAGAGGATGTTTTTCTTATTAGATCCTCTGTATAACGGGAAACAAAAATTTTCTTCTGGAGATTCTTAAGACTCTTCTCGCAAGTAGCTAGAAAAATTGCTGTCTGCATTTCTGTTCAGAACCTTTAAGATGCAAATTCTGCTACAAGTGTAGAAAGCTTTACTAATGAGTCTGATGCAAAATGCTGTAAAAACCTGAACCTCCAAAATCAGAGTTTAAGCTCTTTTAGTGTCCAAGGAATAAATCAAAGTATTTGAACTGTTTACGTGATTTCTCTATTATTTGTGCCTGGACTTCATTATTTATCTTCTTCAATGCAGAGATCACATTCTGAGAGACAAAGACAAAAAATCTAGTTTTACTCCTCATTTCCATGAGAGTTAATAGCCCAGTTACTTCAAAAGAAATGGCACATAGCTCACCATGCCTGAATTTGGTTCACAAAATATAAAGTGAAATATGCTTATGCAAAACAAAATCGCATAAAAGTCTTAAAGGATGAAATCTCACAGTCATGGAGCCCACAACAGAAGCAAAAATTGAACAGGAGAAATTCTAACTCTGCTACCACAAGATTTCACTTTTTTTGTAAGAAGTATGGGTAAAGTGATTTATTTGTTTAAGCAGGTTGCTTCTTTACTTAAACCTCCCCAGTCCTCAGTGATAAGCCTGCTGCAAATAACACAAGTGAGAGTCTGCAGATAATATTAAAAATGCTGCAGAAATGGAAAGGCTTTTCCTCTCAGCTCAAGTTGTTCATTTAATTTTTGGTAATACTGCTTTTATTAAATTATTTTCCATAACTTCAAAGTTAATTCCAAAAGGAATTGAGGATGGCAGAAACTACTTAAAGAACAAAGTGGGTAAGCCTACTTTACATTAACCTGCAAATTGAGACAGACAACCAACAATTTGAGGGAGAAGAAGCAACCTTGATGATCCACTTACATGCATAACCTGATTTCCAAGTAAAGGATATTGTCAAAAATAAGTACAAAGCAGAAGGGAAAGGGAGCTCCCCTGAAATATTACTGGGATATGTCCACAGTTGTTAAGCAGATTCCTTTTCCTCCTGAATAAGTGCCTTTTTGCCATGCAGGTACAAGTTGTGAATAAAAAGATGTATTTAAACTTGGTTTAATTAAATCCTATTCCTGTCAATCTGTCTCCTCTTGAATAAATTACATCATGATATTTTTAATCAAGGCAAAGCCAGAGCAGCTCAGCCCACAGTACCCAAAACCCAGCTGTGCCCTGTTCCTCATTGCCCAGCTCTTGTTCCAACTAAGAATATTTTGAAAAGTATCCTGCCCGAATGGCACTGCAAAGCTTCCAACCACCTTTACAGGAGACCAGTTTTGCAAAATGAGGACAAGATTGTGATCAGTGGAGAGTAACTTGCAAGAAACTTTTCCTGTCCACCCTCTCTTGCTCACAGCTGCCTACAGTTGCAGTCTACCTCTGCCAGGCATGGATTCATGCTCCAGGATGCTCCGGGTCATTGCTGTGAAAGGATCTACTTTATTAAGCACATCCTGCTCCTGGATTTCCACTGACACAGCACTATTCTATCCTTCCAATATACACTTTTTTAATACATCTGCTGAGCATCAGACAAGCACAAAGTACAGCCCATGTATTTGTTCTATCCATCTGACCTCTCAATGGTACTGCTCAAATTAATCAGTTCTAGACCAGATCCTATCAAGCAAGTTCTGTTAACCTGGGTCCCAAATCTCCCGTGGCTCTTGGTCTCATACAGCCCTTGGCCTCCCGACCATACTTGCACAGGCCATATCTGGCCCTAGCTAGGGTTTGGATTGCAGACTTGGCAGTGAAATTATTTATATACAGGTCATCATTTATTAATGCATCTGACTTCCAGCAATACAGAAGAGGCAGGAGATCTAAAGAATTCAAATTTTAGTAGACAAACGAAAAAGGTGATTGTGCTGTGGCAGTGCTTGGAGAAGTGCTGGTATGCACCCTGGAAGTGGTGATGGGGTGAAAGGCATTACAGGCCAGTCTAATTTCAACTGGTGGAAAAATAAGAAAAAAATTAAAAATCTATGTTTCCTTATTAAAAAGTAAGTCACAAGTGTCACTCTGTGGCTTGGGAAATGTCATCAGCTATGAACTCTTTGTGTGATTTAGCCACTTTGAGCTGATATTCAGTAAAGATGGTGAAAGTAGTGGGAATATCATCTGAATGGTTTCCTTTAAAATAGGCAGAAACAAGCATCTATGAATAGTGCATGGGAGTGTTCAAGGATTTAACAGTGAAACCAGGCAGCTCTTCACTACTCTTTCGCTAGTAAAACACATGAAAAAATAAGTTATATTCTCCTAGTGCCTTTTATTTAGTGATCTTGGAGTGCTTTGCAAAGCAGATTCAACAGCCAAAGAAGTTGCATTGTTTGTGTTCAGTGTTACAATCAGCCTGGGCGAGTCAGGAGCATGGTCACAGTAACCCATCCCTAGGGTCTGCTCCAGACCCATGGAGTTCAGATTCATCAGGGTAAAAGTCATTATTATTTAACAAAAGCATTAACTATCAAGGTAGAGTTTTGCACATCCTGAAGAGAGAAATGTCCAGTGCTGGCTGGTTTTTTTGTAAACTATTATTTACAAAACTGGACAATTAATTCTATTTTGCTTGGATGTGGTGATGTTAGAATTCAGATACCGAGCCTCTCCCATAAATCATTTTGTACATTACCTTTTCATTCCTACCAAAAAAGTCTTTACCCTTACTGGTTTGAAACACCATCTGCATTGACTTTATTGATGTAGTTCTTAACTTGAAAGAAACTTCCACTTTGTCCCCTTGAAGACTCTTTAATAAAAAGCAACACAGCTCCTTTAGCTTTGCTTTACAGCCTATTTTGCAGAGCTAGTGTAAGCTTTCTTGACCTGGCCTGAACCCACTCCAAGGTAATAATAACCTACTGATATGTGCAGGGACGGATGTAATGCTCAGTATTTGAAAGAGTGCTTGTCAAGTGGCTCACACACAAAAAGCATTGGGGTTTTTTGTTGTTTGCCTTTTATCGATACAACATTAGGTATGTTTTTCTTTCTGAGGCATTTGTTGACGTGAAAATTCCAATTATTGTTTTCATACAGCTTCCTGGTACTATTTGATTGCTCCATTTGGCACCTATTTCCTCAATCTTGGGCTAAGTATTTTACAGAATTCTACCCTGAATTTCCATCACCATTTGCTGGGGTAATCCAGCTAACGATCCCAGTCCCCTGGAAGCAGATTGCATTATTCCTCATTGTTTGCTCCACTTCTGGCTTTACCATCACTCACTTTGTAGAATGAGGACTTTGCTCCAGCACTTGGCTACTGATGAGGGCAATGAGAGAGTTTAAGCAGATGTCAGATAAGGTTACCTCCAGGGGTGTTGGTATCATCTCCTAGCACAACTCAGAGTAGCCTAAGCACTGCCTCAGTTGAGAGCAGGCACCGTTGATCCCCCAGTTACCATTACTGAAATACATAAACTCAACAGAATCGTGGGGTGCTGTCACACAGCTGTGCTCTAAGTGGTGCCAGAGGAGGGGGGATAACACAAAAGCCCACTTTGTGCCTATATGCTACCAATGATTTCTCCTACCGAGACTGACTTGATTGCAAGGGGGAAAGCAGTTAAGTGCTGTCAAGATCAAGACCTTGTTTTCAAATACTTTTTTGATCATTTTGATGTAAAATTGTTGAATGTATCAGGGCCCTTAAAACTGACTCAGAGCTATTCCAGCTGTAAAACCAGTGAGGCAGGAAATAATTGTTCAGGATCAGAATTGTCCCCCTTTTTTTTTTTCCTGTTTTAAAAGCATACATCTCTACAGTAAAAAAAAATAAGCTAGAATTTCAGCAACAACTGATGTTTAAGCTCAGATTTTGGGTTATCCTCACTACTGGTTCTGTAGAGGCAGTTCCAGAAAACACGTTGACCATGAGACTCCTGATTGAATTAGAAAAACCTATTGAATAGGAAAGAAACATTTTCTTACAAGCTGAACACTTGTCACCTCAGGTGTAGAAGTTACTGAAAGTATTCATAAGGTGTCTTCAGAATACAAATCTACAGCAATGAAGTTTCTGTAGGGTTACTGGAAGGATTTTCTGTAAAAATGTACCTTGATTTCTGTCTTCAGAAAGAGATACCTACTTTGTTTTCTTCTGCAGTGATGAACATTAAGGGGTCTATATTTAGTTTCCAACAAACAGGTTGTAAAATACCCTACAGTATCAGAAATATGAGGACAAACACTAGTCAAGACCCTTGGGAGACCCCTCTGAGATGGCAATGAGAGGTGCAACTGTATTCTCCAGGTGATATTGAAAACTCCACGACAGCAAAAGTGAGCCCTAAATGGAGCTTCAGGAAAAGTACGTGCCCTGGCATTATGGGGAGCTACTTTGCAGAGAGTATCCACGGTGGTAAAAAGCCCTAAAAATGGTGAACCATGGCAAAGAAGGGCACAGGAATGGGGAGAAGGTGCTCTGAATGGCAACTTGGTTGTCTCTACAAGGAATATGTTGAGTGTTATTTTTGCAAAAACCTAGTGAAGCATCACATACCATCAGCCCATCCAGGGCATTGCACAATTAATAATTTTTAGAAGCTGCGATTTATATGATCTTTTAAAGGGAGGAAGAGATAACCATTGCACATTCAACTGCCTGAGAAGGTAAAGCAGAGATAAGAAATCAATGTTGCATAGAGGCTCTACAGAGAGAGCACATCCTGGTCCCAGAAGAACCTGACAATGTTTATGTTCTCACAGAGAAGAAGAGCTAACCAAAGCTGTGACACGGTTAAGTTCCCCTAAATTAGAAGATAAGGAGGAAGGAGAACTGAAGTCCCCAGGAAATTATTTGATACTTCATTTGCACTCAAGAGGCAACCCAACAACTGTCACTGTCAGAGGGGGGACAGAAACACAGGAGAGATGCTGATTCCTTAGGATAACACTGAAGGAGCAGAGCACTGCTGATTTGTTTCCTCAGCTTCTGTGCCAGAGAAATCTCACAATGACAAATACACTGGAAGTTGCTTCTGTTGTTTATTGTTTCCCTTTCAGAACTTGATTTGTAATCAGGAATTTAACCTTTCTTTTATCCATAGCTTGTTTCATAAATAAATTTGCCGAGTTCTGAAGTTGAGGTGAATCTTGTAAAGCTGTGCATGTGTGTTGCTTCAGAGGCAATGGATTCAGGGAGAATGCCTGTAGCTTGCAGGCATTTACTGAAGGGGAGCAGGTCTGGAAATTCAGAAAACTGGATGTTTTGTGCACCATCAGGAAAATTTGAGTTTGAGGTTTGCAGCAGTATATGCCACAAGGAGAGAATTGCCACTGGCAGGGCAATTACCAGAGAGAAATATGGGGGGAGAGGAACCACAACAACACTGTGGCCCTGCAGATTATTTAATACATATAAATTTAACAATATTGTTTCAAATGTTTGATCCCATTTAAAGTGGGCATTGGACATTAAAATAGGTTTGAAAGTGGCTGCATTCTTTGGGCAAGAATATGTGAACCCCAGTCCTCTATAAAACAGGGTGACAGTTACCTGACCTGTGTAGTTCAGGCTAAAAATCTCCTTAAATGAACTACATTTGAGAAAACACTTGTCTTTCTGTTCATTGCCTGCAGGGTTCCTGCATGCAGGAATCACAACAGCAACTCTCAAATCCTGCCACTGCTTTTAAGAGCTGGAATTCATCTGAGTTCAATTTTCAGCCAGTGACTCACCATCTCCATTTGTCTAATGGTAAGAAGACATCTATTACCACGTTTCTTTTGGAATATAAGAATGGATTGGTTGAGTCTTCTTGCAGCCTCATGTGTGCTAATCACACAGATTTGGGATGTGGGGTCTTCCAGGTTAAAGCATGACCTCTCCTTTCATTGCTGTTCTGATCTTTATGTAAACCATTTTTAATTCATTAATATCCTCCATTAAATGAGGAACCTGCATTACACCTGACAGTGTGAAATGACTGCCAAATGCTCTCACTTGCTTTTCTTCTGTATGTGCATCCCAAAATCCCATCTGTAGAGATGTTTCCCATCATTCATATGTAATGTTGATTACTTATAAATTCAATTTGTAAAATTAAATGTAATACTAAATTAATGTATAGAGATTAAGTAATATTGTGTAAATAGCATTTGTATTTCTTTAAAAGCAAAGATGCAGCTACTAAGCTCTCCTTTTGATTTTATTTATATTTTAGATGTGTGTTGAAGGTTGTTCCATCTTCCATTAGGAATTGTTATCTGGGCTGAATGCTTTGTCTGTCTCAGGAACATCTAACTACTACATTATTACAGTGTAGAATTCTCTGGGTGGGACTTTCAAAGACCACATCTCTGTAAAAGTGATCTCTGGAAATGATCCTGGGGAAATGGCTTTATGGAGGACTCCTGTTTCTTTTGTTGGCATAATGCAGTTGATGCTGGTACTCCTGCAAATCAAATGTAGTGACATTACCCTTCATCTTTCATATTTTAGTGCCCCCAAGGTTTTTATTCAGTTTTATCTTGGGATGATATTATTTCTTACTTGTCAAGACAGATATGACATTTTATGATGTACATGGAGGGGAAATACCACACGTTTAATTTTTTGTCTCTGGTGTCAAGGCAGACGACAAGAATAGATAAGGAATCAAATGCTCAGATGGTTTAGAGCCCTTATGGTTGAAACTACTCGTAAAATTGTTCCCATTCAAAATGCAAAATGCAAAAATTGTGTGTAGATTGGCCATGCAAAAAGGTAAAATTTTTAGAGATTGATCCTGCATGTAAAAATGTGTCTGTTGGACACTTTCAGTAGTATTTAAGAGACTTGTAATTATTAGACTAAACCATTATTGGCCTTTTCAGTGATACAGTATTGTGTTGAGATTACAATAAGCAGGCAAAAAGATTGAATGTGCAAATCCTTCAGAAGGAGAGGTCATTCTGCTTGTGGTAGTGAGGGCAGCTCCCAGCCCCCTGTCCTGGGGGGATAACAACTTTTAGTGAGGTGATAACTACCCCACAATATCAATTTCCCTGCAGCCTCATAGACAAACAATGTTTTCAGAGGGTGGAGGGAGGCATGGACACAGCCACTCACTGAAAAAAGTACACCAATGCATGAAAATGGAAATGGAGGGAAAATTCACTCAGGGATGAGCATTTAAGAAGGCTGCAGAGAAAGAGGTGATGTCTTGCCTGAGAGCTGCTGCCTGCTTTTGTATCAATAAGTCTTTTAAAACTTCCAGCTGGATTTCATCAAACACTTCCAAGTCCAGGGCAGCTGCTGTGAACATGCTGGAATTGTACCTGAGTGGCATTGAGAACTTAGTCTAATGTCCACAGTCATTCTGGCATTGTCTTCTTTCCAACCACAAAGAAATTAGTAACTTCATAGGGGGGAAGAAAAGCAAACCTACCTTTTCAGTCTAGACTTTTTATGGATTTAAATTTACTTCTGATTATCAAAAATTATGTTTTGCTTTCATGTGATATGTAGGAACTTAAGAACAGTCTTTTTTGGTGACTTGTCTGTCTTTGAACAGGTGCAGCAGGGATTTTCTCTTCTTTCGGATTCTTACAAAGGAGGAGTTTTTAGGGTTGCACTTTGCTTTGATACAGTTATGTATAAAAATAAGATAAAAAATCTGCAACAATTTTGTCTCAGGTGTCACGCTGCACAAAACAAAAGTAAGGAGTAAATAGAGGAATTTCAGTAACCTCACGAAAGATGAAATACTTCAACATCATATCTTTCAAGGAACAGGGACATACTTCACACTGAGAAAAGAGGATCCATCCACTGAATTACTGTAGGAAACATTTAAATCTCTGCTTGAGGGCCAAATAATACCATACATCGTCCATGTAAAAGAGCAAGAAGAGGCAGCTGATAAAAAGACTTGAAGGCAGTCCTCCTGCAGGCAGATTTCTATGTGATCATTCGTGCTCTACTCGTCCAGACAATAGGGGGAAAAAACCCACAGGGGAAAAACCCAAGAGTGGGGAGAAAAGTTTTTGCCCGTCTAAACTTTACTTGAATTCATGAAACAGCTGCCAAAAGGCAGAAAGTCAGCTCAGCTTGTTCCTGAACACAGTTTCTGTGGACAGCATTCAATCAGGTAAACAACTTATTTTTCCAGTCAGTTTTCCTTTTCCTGTCCTGTGTACCCGTGTCATGGTCCTGGAGCTGACAGCAAGTGAACTGCTCAGTCCTGCAGCCACCATAGCTCTGCAGTTGAGAGCCACCCACATGCCACATTTGGGTTTTGGGGTGAGGCAGATGGCCCACATTTGCTGTGAGCAGCTGTGCCTTAGGAGGCATAAGCGGGTGTTTATCATGGTGAGCACTGGGATCCACCAGTTCAGGTGGAGGTTCAGGATTCCTGCTTGCTCCTGAAGGGTAACTGCTGCATAAGTCAGAGCCTGCTGAGGATGGACAGGAGGCTGCTGAAAACTGCCAGACTATGGACTTTTCTGGGATGTCTGCAAAAAGTGACAGTGAAAACTGCTACAGCAGCTCGGTGCCTTCCCTGGGAAATGTTTATGGGTCTGCAAGCTGGAAAAGTCCGGGGCTCAGTGCACAGCTCTGCTGGAATGTGGTGGCTGTTCTGCTGCAGCCTGACTGAGAAAACCTTCTCAGGAATGTGCTTCATTCACCCTGCACAGGAGGCAACAAGTATGGATTCCCCAGCATGCAGCGATTTGAGAGCCACAGGAGAAATATGTGGGAGTGAGGAAGGAATCAGTCTGTTCTCCAGGTGGCAAAGAAAACGTGATGTGTAATTATTGAGAGGTGCCAGGTTCTGAGACACAGCTTCCTCCTTCTCCTGCAGACCCAAGGGATAGCTCAGGTTCTGCTTATTATGAGAAGCCTGCAGCCTCCCTGTCCTCCCCCAGCCTGCCAGCTGCTCTTTCCCAGGATAGTGCCACTGTCACCTACTGCTGCCACAGAGGCAGCACAGGATGTGCCACTATGGCTCAGGGTGTGAAGTCACCAAGGTGCTTGTTTGAGAACTACTGTGTCCCAAGATGAGGACACCTACTCTTCAGGAAATGACTCTCCTGAGCATCCAGATGGCTGGGAGGAAGTTTGCTAGCAGGAGAAGGATATAGAAAGAGCAGCCCTGGAAAAGAACAAAACGTACTGAGCAAATGTACTGGGAAGGATAACAACCTAAAACCTCCAACTAACCAACCAAAAAATCCCCACAACAAAACCACAACCCAAAACAACAACAGCAAAACAACAAAAAAACTTATCACACCCCTTCCCTCTCAAAAAATTTAAAAAAACCCCACCAAAACCACAACCATCCCTTAAAAAAAAACAAACCAAGAAAAAAAACCACCCCCCCCTCCTCTCCGCCAAAAAAACCAGCACAAAAACGAAAAAAAAACCACCCTAAACCCATTCGACTGAAGTCTGGCTCCCCGGCAGTGCACACCCCGGAATACAGAAGAGGCACTAGAAGCTGCAGTGAAGCTGTCAGCTGGGTCAGGTTTGCCATACAGAAGGGACAAGGTGTTACCTAGGGCAACAAAACATCTGTAGCTGCTTAGGAAGGTGCTGCATCTCTGCAGCAGGTCTGAGACTCTGCCTGCAGCTTTGGCCATCCCTGGTTGGCAGCTCTGGAGGGCAAAACTGCTGCTGCCAGGCAGCTCCTCAGTCCCCAAGGTAGGGACAGGGCTGAGAACACAGCAGCACTCAGCACTGCTGCCCTTTGAACCAACTCAGAGGTGCCAGGATGCATTCGATAAACATCTTCATCCAATTTAAGCAAAATAACTTATTCATAGGTGTCTCATGAGAAAGGAAGGCACACCTTATTCAATATTTCATGTAGCTGATGTGGTTTGCAAAGGATTTGTAACTGACAGGCTAGTAAACAACCTTTTTTTAAACTCCTACAGGAAAAGTGGGGGAATGGTTGCATTCAAACTCCTCCAGAAAACATTGGTAACCCAGGCACTGCCTGGTCTCTTCTTTTTAACAACATAGTATTTTTATAATTTTGCAGAATGCACAGGAAAAGAATAAAATGTTAGAAGGTGTTTTCTTCAGAGAGGCAATTATGCTGAAATGTGTTGAAAGATGTCATCAATTTCAATTACATTTGAAAGAAAAAATCATAAAAATTCAAGGCTGAGATGGAATCTTCCTTATGTTTAATTTCTTACTATTACCTTTGTTGTTGATATACATAGATGTTTATATTACATGTTTACGATTTTTCTTGCTTCATTTTGTGCAGATAAGGCTATTCAAGAAGGTCATATCAGCATTTATGAACTGAATTTTTCTGTGATTTCAAAATTTTCATTTTTGTTATCCCTGGGCATAAAAATCAATCCCATCACCAATTCTGACCCTGGAGGTGTTGGATTGCACTCTGCATCCACAACTGTGCAACACAAAGCACAAATAGAATGTAGTAAGGTCAGGAGAAAATCCTGCTCTGGGGTTTCACAGCTCCTTTTACTTTGACATGCATCCAGAATTCCTGGGAGCAGACTGGAGGAGAAAAAAATCTAAGCAAGTTCTGTACAAAAGAGTCTGTCTGTAAATAATTGGAAGTGTTTTGTAATGAGTTTTTGTAATTCCAAGTCTGTCTGTTTTATAGAGTAATTGGGATTTAATTATACTTGTTGCAAAGCTTTCCCAAGCTTTCTCTAATTCTCGAGATTACTGAGGCCATATTTAAAGCAGTAAACTCTGCAAACTTTATAGACCTTGGAAAAGTGGAAATTCTGTTCAAAACTGCTGTGGCATTTTTTAATCATGCTAAATGGATAGCCAGCAAATCATGGGCCAGTCAATGGCACAGTCATTCCTAGGAAGAGAATGAGAAATGGGACTTTTTCCAATTAGTGTGTCAGAGTGAGAGTTCCATAGAACATTTTATCTCCAATTGTGTAACATTTTGATTCAAAAATTAACACTGTCCAATATCAATATTGCAAGTACTAAGTTCTGATATGCTTTATTGAGTATTTGTTAGGAAGAATGCTTAAGAAAAGAAGATGTCTCTGAAAAGTTATGTAGTGATGACTGCCTGGCCCAGTACTGGTCTTTTTTTGTTGCTGTTGTGTTTTAATAAAGTTTGGGAAAATTCATACACTATAAGAATAACAAATCATGATAAGAACTTCTGGAGCACTGTATAAACTGAACACATATCACAGGGGACTGAAAAAACCAAACCAAACCAACAAAGAAACCCTACCACAGCCAAGATTCTTGCTGCCTTTGAAAGAGGTGGGGTTTTACACGAATTGTTTTAACGGAGCCAGGCAATGGTTATCATATTTGTAAACAGAGATTGCCTGTGAACACTGGGGCATTGCATTAGGATAAACAGAGTTGAAAATATTCATAGGTCATGACAGATCAATGAGCTGAACAAAAGCACTGATGATCAGATTGCTGCTGCAGGGCTGGGCTGGGAAAGCAAGGACCCTTTAGTCTCACTGGAATGGAGCAGGTCTTGGAGCACCCATCACGTCACCAAACAGCTGAGTGGTCCCAGGCCAGATGCTTCTTGTTGTCTGTCATTCCTTCCTAGCTGATGGTGCTGTGAGCCAGCCTAGATGTTTCTTCCACCTCAAAAGGCAAAATATTATTTATAAATTGGCAGAGCTTCAGAAGTGAGACAGGCAAGTAATCCAACATCTAGGAAGTGCACATTACAGTGACCTGTATCTTTGGCATCTCTAGCAGCTTGGCTTTTTCAAAGAGTAAGCAACTTGATCAAGGTCTTTATGTGGGAAGAAAACACCATGTGATACATTTCAGTTCTCACATCTGTTAGAGAAAGGTACAAAAAAATCTAGTACCTGGAAGCTGAATCTAGACAGATAATTACTGTTCTATTATATCCCAAATTTTCTGTGGGGTCTTGTCACAGGCTGCCACTAGGCACTTTCCTGGACCAGTAAATCTGCGAAACAGACCTAATAATCCAGTGTAGCATCCTGATTTCAAGACACACATTTGGATTCTGACAAGTTACTGCCCTTAGTCCTTTCCCTCCCCCAGGACAGGCAGAGAAAGAAGAACCACAAAGGAAACAACCACGCTATTTTTTACTCAGATTTGATTTCCTTTATGACATTTGACAGAGCCAAAGCCTGAAGCAACTTCCCTCTGCCATGTCTCCCCAGGCACACCAGCCCTTTCCATGGAGGGACAGAGGTGAGCAGGCTGAAAGCAAACACCTCTTCTGTCCTCTTCCCACTGTGGGCTTCTGCAGGGAGACATCCTGCATGGCCCTGTGCTAAAAATCTCCATGGTACAGCAGGGAAGAGCTGCATGATGCTGGTGGCCCTTTGTCCCATCTTCTCCATCCCTGGTGTCTGGAAAAGACCAAGGCAGACACATGAAGGCTCCAGCTCATGGTGACTTCTACTGAATTTTAACAAGACCAAATGGGATTTGTATTTTGACAAGGAAAGCTCCCAAACTGTGAGTTTTACTCCTAAATGCATATCCTAAAGACCAAGCACAAGTTTTTGGTGTGGAGACACCGCATTCTGGGTGAATTGTTACAACCTGTGTTGTGGAAATAGGTCTATTGTAGTAATTTCTCAAAAAGACACACTATGTATCAAAAATCAATTCACATGTTGAGATATTCATTTTGAGCAATAATAGCGGGGGAACAAAAACAAGCCAGAAGTGCTCTGCTGCAATATTTTCAAAATGAAATGGTCTTGGATTTGTTATCTAATACTGTTTCATTCTAAAATTGATATATATGTTTAGTGTTAATAAATAGTAAAAATATGTGAAAAGTGAGTAATGTATCTGACTGGATATTAGTTTTCCCTAATTTATTTTCAGTTTGGCCACCAAACAGGAAAATCAATTATTCTCATAACTCTATTCAGTATGAGTTTCTCTTCCAACAAATTTCTCTCCACAGTTTTCTTCTCTATTATGGAGACTCTTACTTCTCCTAGTTGTATTAACTTGTGGTTTTCCCCAGATGACGACTTCTGACATTTTCATTTACATAAGTTCCCTTTAAATTTTTCTGCTGTTAGTTGTGATTATAATGAGTTAGCCTCTACAGTAAGTTTCATTAACATAATGTTTATTGCCTCCTTTGGATAATGAAGCTGTTAATTAAAATTGTATCTAACAAGGATCCACTGGGTATATGACTAAATATTGTTCCAACATTGGTTTTGATTATTTTCATTGTCTTTCGAAAGGTTTTCAGTACACATTGTAAAGAACCTATCTAAGTCACTTCAAAAATTTTGGACAAGATACTACAAAAAGAGGTGTAACATTTTCCAATAAAATCAGAATGCTATGCCACTTCCCTCCTTTTGCCACTTAACCGGCAAGAAGTGGCAATATGCTGTGTAAACTCCCACTGTTACAGCTATTTTATTTCATTAGCCTCTTCATGTTGGTGGCCATCTCCATCTATTTTTCCCATTATTTTACACATTGTACACTTTTTTATGCAGAGTGTAAGAATATTGTCTTTTTCCCATTATAAAAGTCATTATCCCTTTCTTAGAGGTATTAAAGTGTTGGCTTTACTTTATCTTGCTAACACCATTAAGATGAAAAACTAGTTCAGAAACAATTTTGGGCCAACTATAGTTTCAGCAGTACATGTGAAGTAAATGTTTTTTCAAATGACTGCTTGGGAATAAAAAAAAAGAGGCATTCCTGAAGTACATTTGCATCAGAAGAAGAACCCAGAGTCTACACAAAGTGTTGTTCTATTTCTCAGTGAAAAGGGAAAATTTATAACAGGTGACACAAGGACTTTTCATGAGGTTTTTATTGTTGTTTTTGTTTTGTTTGTTGTTTTGTTTTTTGCTTCCTCCTGGGGGTTACATTTGAGAATATAATTAGTGCCATTATCTTTATTATAAAGAAGTGAAATTCCAGGTGTGGAATAAGAATAGGTTGAAGGCCGTGTAGATGAGTTTTCTTATTAGGGGAGCTTACAGAAATTACTGAGGGAATTTTAAATCTTATCGATTAGAGGCTGAGACAATATTACAGTACACAAGAGGGACAACAGGTTTTAGAATATCAGGAAGATTATAAAAGACAAGTACAGTGTCTGCATTTAGAAAGGGATGATGGAGGAGTATGAGCATGGAGCATACAACTGAACAGATAGGAAGCTTCAATTCCTAGAGTAATATGGAAATAAGCAATGTTTTTTTATGGATACATGGAAGACAAAACAGGGCTGAGGAACACCTAATACAGATTTATCAAGGAATGATCTTGGAGTATTTAATTTGTTCTGTTCTATTGCAGGATAACATGTAGATAAAGGCAAAGATATAGGTATCCTCTATCTTGCCTCCTTTAAGTCTTTTAATGCCCTCTTAAGTAATATTTTCATAGCCAGATGAGAAAAGTTTTTAGGTGAAGCTCCTGGAAGGTGAATGCACAGATAGGTGGCAAAGAATGATTTAAAAAAGCAGCTACTTGCAGCTCACTGATATATTGAATTTGTGTACCTTTAGCAGTTCCACACGAGTCTGCCTTAGGTTTGGTGTTACTCAATACTGTTATTAATGGCTTGAACAGTGAAATAGGTTATATGCTTATTAAGTCACTAGATTATATTAACCTAAGTGAGCTGCGAGCACTCTGGAGACTTAAGCAGTTAAGTACTTAAGCTGTGCCCAGGTTAGTATAACCTGCTTGTCATCAGGGCTAATTAATCACATTAACATCTTGCTAATGTGACCATACTGCTTGGGGTAGCTGTGATATCCCCGAATGGCACTGCATTATGCCACAGAGATTCTCTCAAATAGAGAAATTCCACACTCTCTTAATTTAATCACATTCCCCAGTCTGCTCCAGGTCAAGATGCTGATTTACTGGCAGATCACTTAGGTATATTTAAACATTTTACCAGAAATCCTCCTGGAAACAGCAGACTCGGTTGTGCTGCATTGTGTAATGTCAGAGCGAATGCTCACTTTATGCTAGGATATCATCTTGCAGCATCAAAATCACACACTGCAGCTCCCAAGCTTCCCCTGCAGATTCCTCTATCCAAGTATTGATCAGGCCTGTGTTTTAGGAAGGTCTGCATAGTTCCTAATACATACACTGGAAGAGTGGTAATTTTTCTGTTTTACATGAAAATATATTAGATTGCAAGAGAACTATGCTTCTAGCAGATCGATGCCAGAGGAGTTAATATCACCTACTTTCGCCTCCCTGTTGTATAGTTCTAAAATTAGAAGCAAGCAGAAACACTGTGCAGCATCCTAATTGGCTTGTCACTAGGGTAAAGTAACTGGCCAACTTCTGACTTACTGAAGATCAGAAGGTCCTCTTGATGCACCCTCACTGGTGTGTTGCTTAGTCTCTTGGGAAGAAATATTTGAAAATAAATGTAACATGTATTTAATTAATTAGAATTTTAATTTATTTAAAGCGAAATTTTTAATCTAGGGTGAGGTAAAATATTTTAGTTATTCTCCACTGTAGAAAAAAATTACCTGCAAACATTGTAAGCCACATCCTGACTACAGTAATTTTACCTTGTTAAAGGCAAAGAAGGGGACTTCACTACTGACAGGTGCAATTTTTGAGAGCAACATCAAAGTTAT
The DNA here is from genome assembly GCF_052056855.1 of Sturnus vulgaris. NCBI lineage: Eukaryota > Metazoa > Chordata > Aves > Passeriformes > Sturnidae > Sturnus > Sturnus vulgaris. The sequence continues at coordinate 62,034,185 of NC_142247.1, read as the reverse complement.
ATTTAGCATCACATAATCCTTATACAGATGACTGAACGTTTATGGTAGCGAAGTTTTAGCTACCTATGTGATGCTTGGGGCTCTGGAAAGGAAACCTAAAATGCCTCTTGTTGGCAGAAGAGTTTATGTATTTACCTTAGACTAGGCTGGTCCAGAGAAATATAAGTCCTTCTCCATGTGAATTTCAGTCTAGGAGACATCTACTAACTGAACTTTTATTACATGAAAAACATGTCTAGACAGCAGCCTTAGCTGCACAGCTCTCTTTGAAGACGTACAGCATTTAGCCTGCAGCACGGTATTTCACAGCACCTTTTGTGTTGAATCTCCTGACCCTCTGGCAAACAGCTGCCGCAGCAGGATTCCGTCACTTCAGGGGGAGTCTCCGCTGGTGTCTCTGAACAGCACAGCACAGCAAGGCACCTGAAAGCTCTGTCTGGGTTAATTAGCAGCACTGACAAGCAGGCTTTGCTAGTGAGGCACAGCACTGCACGGGGTGGCTGCTGGCAGTGGGATGACGGGCTCAGAGAAGCCCCAGGTGCAGCACGGGGCTGTGCAGAATGGCCCTGGCATTGCAACAGAGCTTACTGAGCCTCAAGAGGAGCCATTCCTTGGAGAGCAGGGACTGGAAAGTTTAGCTTCCAACTGGTTCATAAAGTTTTCTATTTTAGCCAGTGTGTTTCAGAGTTATTCTGCAGCCCCTCCAAGTCGGAGAGGCTGAGGGAAGGAAGCTGAAGCAGGTCTTAGCTGAGTCACGTGTCATGGTGCTTCGAGATCTCTCCTTCCTCACCATGGATCTTAATAACTATGTTCCCACTTTCCCTGTACTTACTTCATCAGCTTCATCTGTACTCCCACCTGCTTTCCTCTTCAACAGCCACTGTTCATCCCACTTTTACGCAGGAGAACCTACCCTGGGTTATGAAGACCAATCTTCTGCTGTCACTGAGAACCCTGCTACTTAATCCCTTTACAGAGCTTTTCTTTTTTTAAGGCTGGTGGGATCTTTCCTTCCTTTCAGTCTTTGCTTCCACATATAGCCCATATACTTCCCACCTTCCTCATATTCTGTTCTTCTCATGAAAGCTCCTGCTCCTTGCCTGGCCACTGCTCTCCCTCTTTCTGCCTACTGAAGTAGACTTGTGTCATTTGCCGCCAAGCACCTGGATTCAGGGTAGACTTTGGAGTATGTGTTTTTTTTCTGACGATTGCACACCATTCCCCAGTGTTTTGGAATATCAAGTCCTGCAGCCTTCTGGGAATGTGGCTTCAGAATGGCCACACTGTTCTTCCCAGCTCTGCCCTTATGGGTGTCCTACAGGATTCCACCTCCACTATCACCACAACCACCAGGACTAAATTAAAGAGAAATGGTGTAAATCTAAGATACTCTAATTTTTACAGTAGGCCTAAATTGGACCATTTCTGACTGAAACAGTGATGGCAAGAACAGTTTCAGCAACACCAATAACAGTAATTCTAACCAGCCCTTTGCTGTTCCTCTCCCACGGTTGTTAACACTACAGAAATAGAAAGAAATGGCGTTTCCTACTCCCCAAGAAGGAACATTTCACCAGTGCAGATGGGTCCCAGGGGGAAGAAAGCCAGAATGTGCAGAAACTATAATAAAATAAGACATAATGTAAAAGTTAATGCTTTGTAATAGACCAGTGGCGAGGCTGTGGGTTGCCACAGCAACAGGACTACACACACCAGGCTGCACTGTGGGGCTGCTAGAGCTGCATATTGGGGCTGCTGAAAGGCCATCATCCTGCTGCCCTGAGCAAACACACCAGCAACTGTTTGCAGCCAGCTCCAGACAACATGGGACAAGGGGAAAATTGATCCTGACTGACGCATGCCTTAAGATGCTGTCTACCAGCAGCTAAGCTGTAATCAAGACCAAAACATGAATAGGTTATCTCAATATAACATAACATTGGTGTTATCCCAATCATCAGTGAAGTGGCACAGAAAGTCCTGCTTGGCCTTTAACATTGCCCCAACTCTGGCTCACACTGAATGCAGGAGAGCAGGGAGCAGACCTTCTCTTCTGATTTTTCAGCTGCTGCTCTGGATATCCACATATCGTTGGACAAAAGACAGAGAAGCCTCAAGTCTTCAAGACTTGCCTTCCTTTTCTTCAGGACCCTAGATCTAGGCCAGCCCAAAATTAAATGAGTCTTTTATTTGTATGTATCTGTATCTGTTTTGTTAAAAGATTGTAACAGTTATATGCAGCTTATTTAAGTGGGGTGAGAGTGAAATTCTAAGTTGTTGATAGGCACTGGGTGAACATGGTAGCCAGTGAATGATACCACAGAAAAACAGGAGAAAAGCCCCTGAGGGGTAAAGCAGTTCATGAACCCTTGCCTGCAGTTACAGATATGAAAAAGCTCCTGGCAGCCTAGAACTCTCTATGAACCAGGGGAAAAAGGCTTCTGAGGCAGAGCTGTACTTTAAGAGGGTTGGATGGGAGACACTGCTCAGAGGGGTTGGCAGGAGTCAGTCAAGCATCTGAGCAGGGATGTCCCTGTCATGGAAGTTTGCCTGTGTCAGTGTGAGCCTGTCGTCACGTGCTCAACAATTTTTCCCAGTTACCTCAACTGTCATCAAAACTTATCATTCATTGTCTGACACTTTATTGCTATTGATTCATTGACATGTAACTTCCTACTACCCTGTTCCCTTCTCACAGACTTTTTTGTGTATTTCCTCTCTCTTGATAACTCTTGTCCACCTATGCATTCTCCCCTTCCCCCTTTTGTTTTTTTTTTGTTTGTTTGTTTCCCACCATGTGAATATCAAGTGAAGTCCCAGATATGCATTTCTTGCCAGACATTACTCATGGCTCAGCAACTGAATGCATCTGTTCTTCTGACCCACAGTGTCCAAGGGTTTCCTGGCACAACACGCAGCTTCTCTCCACAGCACTCCAAACAAAATACTTAAATAGTTCTCCACCACAGCTCCACCACTGCAAGTAACTGATATGTTCCAAAGAGAAATGTTGTGATTAGAAACACTAACTAAATAACATTTATTATAAGCTTTTATTTTGTGTTTTGTGTAATTATCCATATAAACAAAAAATGAGCACATCCATGGTCAGATAAAATGATCAATAGTGTGCTCCAGGCAAATTTGGGGCACAGTTATACTTTAAAAGATTTTATAAATTCTCTTTAATGTCTTAAGAGCAATATTATGGTTGGAAAATCCAGTAGTGAAGAGGATGTGCCAAAAAAAGAGCTGTCTGTACCACTTGATTTACATCCCTTTGTCCTGCATTGCACGCTCACATGCTAATTAGTAAACAGGATCCTGCCTTATCAGGTGCGGGAGACAGCAGCTGCTGTCCAGAAAGATCAGGATGACGAGAATCCTATTTCACCTGTTGAAGAAGATTTCGGCGAAAATCCTGGCTCAAAGTCAGATATTTTTTAGATGAGACTAGATGGCAGCCACAGGCCTGGGACCCAGTTAATTTTCAGGGACAAAAATTGTGGAGGTACAATATTGTTGGAGAAAAAGGATAATATTCTGAGGATTAAGATGATGAAAGCTGTCCAAAAGAGCTGGGGACTATCCCTGCTTCTGCCACAAAATTCTTCTGTGATACCAGGCACAGTGCTTAAAACCTTTCATAGATGAGCAGCACCTCAGTATGGCTTCTTCTGAGGCCTCATTTTCAGAACTGCTGCAACTAAAATACGTGTGAGGTCTGCTCTGAAAAATAAGGTCCCAGCTGCCTTTTAACTATTCTGTCCAGAATATGCCAATCTTCTATCTCATAGAGATATTCTATTTTCTAATGCCATGAAGCTCACATATAATTGTGGTAAGAACTATAAAAATACCTCCTAACACTGTCTTTAGGCATTCTGAAGAAATTCCGGTACCAAAAAGAAAGACTAGAGGATTCAAAACTCTGGAAAGGGACACAGCCAGAGAGATTCAGGTGCCCCCAAAAACAGACATCTAGTACCACTTTCCTATTTCCAACACTGAAAGGACTCATGGGTATCACCTGAAGTCCATGTGAAATATGTGCCATTTTGGTGCTGGAGACTGGAGAAGACATCCAAGGACAACCAAACCAATCACTGCCAGGCAAAGGTCTTTTTTCCACAGTTTTAACTCAGCTTTTCAGCAGAATCCTAGTTTCTTCCGCTGCTTCTGGCCCTTCTTTTTCTTGTCCAGACTGGTTCCCACATTTACCCACCCTAGTCAGATTCTTGTTCCCCAGCTTCTTCTCCAAACTCAGTATTTTGTCCTCATCATCTCTTGGCCCATTTCTTCTACAAGCAACCTATTTCTCCTTTCCTGACTCCTTCCCAGGTCCATATCTCTTCTTCCTGACATACCAATTCCTAGGTTCATCTTTATTTTATGTGCACATTTACAGGCCCACCTATCCCTAAACCTCCCATTTGGCACAGATCCCTTCCACATGACCTCCCTTTTTTTAAAAATCTCATCGAGCATCCTTCCCAACCTTCCCTCTGACCTCCATTCCTAAACTGTCTTGGGCCACTTCAGACTTACTCCTGCCTTCTGTATCTGGCTTGTATTGTCTGCACCTCCATATTCCTGGGGCCTGACAAGACTCAGCCTGAAGAAAACGGGAGTGAGCACCGAAGAACCATCACTCCTCCTGGTGCTCGAGGCTGGAACGCGTTCAGCTCTTCCCTGAAGACGGCATATGAGCAGTCCGGTCACGCAGCAGCTGCAGCAGGAGCAGGACGAGGCAGCGGAGCACGCCCGGGCACCTCCAGCGCGCTCGGTGTGAACCAAATCTCCAGGAATTTTAGCAGTACTTTTCACATTTGGACCCGCCTACCTAAGAAAGAGAGGCAAGTGTGAGTATTTGGGGTCCACACTGCCTATGCTGCCTACGTCTAAGCGTACCCATGCCAATGTGCATGAAGGGCACTGCTCCCACGGCCTGGCTGCACGGACACGGCTCCCTTTGTGCTTCCACCCCGCGGCCGCAGCTTCTCGAGCTCTGACTGTCCCCGACACGAGCGCGGCGGTCTGAAACTGGCAGCAGGTGCTGCCTCTTCCTAAACTCCTCTGAGAGAAAGTTGGGAAGGGTTGGCGTTGCCGCTCCATTGGTCTGCGCCTGGTTAGTGGCAGTCGTGGAGCAGAAACCAAACTTTGCTTGAAACAGTTGAAAATTTAAGGAATGCCAGGAACCATTTCCACGGGAATCTCTCTCCCTCCTGCCGGCGCCGGGGAGCGCCAGTATTTAACGGAGCGCGGCCCCTGCCGGCACCGCGCGGCAGCCGGGCCGGACCGGACCGCTCGCTCTGCGGAGCCTCCCGCTCACAGCTGTGAGCTCGGGCTCAGCACAGGTCGGGGACTGCAAATCCAAGTGTCACTGGCACAGGAATGATTATTACCAGATGCTAATTGCTCGTTAATGTATGCTAATCACTGCTGCATGCCAGCGCGCTCAGAGCACCGAGTGCCAGGCAGAAGGCACTGGGCTGGAGCGCCTCTCCTCTCCTCTCCTCTCCTCTCCTCTCCTCTCCTCTCCTCTCCTCTCCTCTCCTCTCCTCTCCTCTCCTCTCCTCTCCTCTCCTCTCCTCTCCTCTCCTCTCCTCTCCTCTCCTCTCCTCTCCTCTCCTCTCCTCTCCTCTCCTCTCCTCTCCTCTCCTCTCCTCTCCTCTCCTCTCCTCTCCTCTCCTCTCCTCTCCTCTCCTCTCCTCTCCTCTCCTCTCCTCTCCTCTCCTCTCCTCTCCTCTCCTCTCCTCTCCTCTCCTCTCCTCTCCTCTCCTCTCCTCTCCTCTCCTCTCCTCTCCTCTCCTCTCCTCTCCTCTCCTCTCCTCTCCTCTCCTCTCCTCTCCTCTCCTCTCCTCTCCTCTCCTCTCCTCTCCTCTCCTCTCCTCTCCTCTCCTCTCCTCTCCTCTCCTCTCCTCTCCTCTCCTCTCCTCTCCTCTCCTCTCCTCTCCTCTCCTCTCCTCTCCTCTCCTCTCCTCTCCTCTCCTCTCCTCTCCTCTCCTCTCCTCTCCTCTCCTCTCCTCTCCTCTCCTCTCCTCTCCTCTCCTCTCCTCTCCTCTCCTCTCCTCTCCTCTCCTCTCCTCTCCTCTCCTCTCCTCTCCTCTCCTCTCCTCTCCTCTCCTCTCCTCTCCTCTCCTCTCCTCTCCTCTCCTCTCCTCTCCTCTCCTCTCCTCTCCTCTCCTCTCCTCTCCTCTCCTCTCCTCTCCCTCTCTCCTCCCCCTCAGCCCCGCGCCCACAGCCATCACCGCATCCCCGCGGCTACTCTGTGCCCACACAGCGCTCTCCTCCGCGACCGCCATCCCACTCCCGAGGCCAGGAGCGGCCGCCGGCGATTCCTGGCTTCCCCGAGCTCCAGGCTTTGCCTCGCGGAGGTTTCCCTTCAGCCTGGAGACGAGCGCCTCCGGTTCCCCCCGCGCCACAGCGGGCACTGCCGCTCACCCGCCGCAGGGGACCCAGCAGGTGCCGTCCCCGGCTGGAGAGGCCGTGATGATGTTTTGTGCGGGCACGGGGACACCACGCGCACGTTCCAAACTTTAAAACCCGCAGCCTGACCATGTCTCCCCGGAAGCGCTGCATGAGCAGCGTCGGGAGCGGGTCTCCCCTGCAGTCGCTGCCCCGGCCGGGAGAGGTGCCCGCGGGCTGGGGAGAGCCGCGCACAGGGCTCGCCCGGGGAAAGGGCGCGGGCGGCCGTTCGCCCCCGCCTGCCGCCGCTACCTCCCCTCGGGGCCGGCCCTGCCCGTGCCCCCGCCGTGGGCGCGCAGGCGGCGGGACGCACGCGGTGCACGGTGTGCCGTGCGGGCTGTGCAGTGTGTGGTGCGCGGTGTGCAGGGTGCGGTGAGCGGTGCGCGGTGTGCCCTGTGCGGTGTGCGGGTGGCGCCCGGCGGCGGAGGGCGGGCTGCGGGGCGGGCGGTGCGCGGGGCCGGCGGCGCCGCGCTGCGCCCCGATAGGCGGCGGCGGGCGGTGTCGGTGCTGCCGCCGCTGCCGCGGCTGCTGGTGCTGGCGCGGAGCCGCTGAAGCCCGGCAGAGGGGCTCGCCGGCTCTCGCACGCAGCGGCGGCGGCGGAGCGCGTCGCGTCGAGCGGAGCGAGAGGGGAGGAGGAGGAGGAGAAGGAGGAGGAGGAGGAGGAGGAGGAGGAGGAGGAGGAGGAAGGGGAAGGGGAGGGGGGCACCTTCTCAGCGAGGATGCCCGGAGCGGCTGCAGGGACGGCGGCTACAGGAGCAGGCTCGTCAGGAGCGATAGCAGCGGGGATGCTCCCAGCTCAGGAGGCGGCCAAGATCTACCACACCAACTACGTGCGGAACTCGCGGGCCATCGGCGTGCTCTGGGCCATCTTCACCATCTGCTTTGCCATCGTCAACGTGGTGTGCTTCATCCAGCCGTACTGGATCGGGGACGGCGTGGACACCCCGCAGGCGGGCTACTTCGGGCTCTTCCACTACTGCATCGGCAACGGCTTCAGCCGGGAACTCACCTGCCGGGGCAGCTTCACGGACTTCTCCAGCCTGCCCTCGGGAGCCTTCAAAGCTGCGTCCTTCTTCATCGGGCTCTCGATGATGCTCATCATCGCCTGCATAGTCTGCTTCATCCTCTTCTTCTTCTGCAACACAGCCACCGTCTACAAGATCTGCGCCTGGATGCAGCTGACCTCGGGTGAGTGAAGGCAGCGGTCCCGGGTGTTGGGGGGCCCCGCGCAGCCCTGTCCGGCACAGCACGAGTGGCACGGGCGGCTCTGGACAAACTTGCGGCTCCAGCGGCTCCCGGGTCGGATGAGGGTCTGGGAGGGGCGGGGGGAGAGGCCCGGGGTTGCCCCGCCGGGGCAGGCAAGGAGAGGATGCTCGGGGGTGCCGCGACACATCGGCAGCTTCGCAGAGCGGTGCCCGTGCCTGCCCCGGGCCGCCCCGCCGCCCGACTGGGCGTGGGCCAAGTCAGGCTCAGCCCGCAGCTCCTCGCACCTCTCCGAGACCTGCCCGGGGGAGCTGACAGGTTTCGGTCTGTGAACCGACCCGTGGGCAGCTCCAGGGACTGCGGGCGGGTGTCCTCCAGCGCGTGGTCTCTTGTAAAGGTCAGGAGAAAATGGCAGTGAGGACAATTCGAGCAGGCGACGGTGGGTGAAGGCAGCTGCCCGCCTGTTGAAGCTTAGTCCCGGTCCCACAGTTCCACCTGGCCAAGGCAGAGCCTTCGGCTCCAGGGGAGGGGTTGGCGAGGTCTTTTGCTGGTGAACTGGAAGGGCAGCTGAGGTCGTTGGATGTGGCATGCATGAGTTTTGGTTGGGGTCTGTTTCACTTGTCCACAAGGTTTATTTCCCACTATGCGTTAGGAGTGCAAAGAAAAAGAATTCATTTCAGTTGCTGATTTTGTCTCAGAAGATGTCCTGACTTCATTTCACTTTTCCCATCACTTCCAGTATCTCCCTGGGGAAAGCGTATGGTAAGAAAGAGTGAAAACACCAGGACATCCCTTTTTGCATTTCCAGCACAGCTTTCCCTCTGAGTTAGTGGAGAACTGGTTATTTGTGTACAGATGGGAGGGTAACAAGAAAATAATGGTCTGTAGAATTAAGATAGTAATATAAGCAGTTTTAGTGAGACAGAAAATATGAATTCTTCAATCATTTGGGGGAAAATGGAGGCTAACATCAAAGCACACCTGTTACACGTCCTCCTGGTAAAACCCTGAAATTGAGAAGTTTTGGAATAAGCAGGAATAAGCTGTTAGGGAAACAGAGCAAAATGTCAGCAAAATGGGCTCACAATCACTTTTTCAGTCCCCTTAATTGACCTACATTCATTTCAGTTTCTGAGCAAAAATTCTTTTGAGTTTTCTACTGAACAGCTTCAGCATTATTCAATTTGCCATCTAGTCCATGAGTCTTGGTGGATTTCTCTGGTTTGTATGAAATAGCTTTAACCATTTCTCTCTCTGATGATGTGTTTCTGTGTGCTATTATGCATTTTTTCTATCACTGAAGTTTCCTTGTAATTTCTTTCTGTGTCACTTGGGGAATGATCTGCAGGCACTTGAGGTTGGTAGGTTTTTCCTAGTTCCAATGAGTTTAGTTTTGGGTTCGTTATCTCCGTACTGGGAGCCCCCTTTGATGCTGGTGGCTCCTCTGTCCATTCAAAAACATGCATTCTGATATGGTCTGGTTAATCGTACACACTCACGTCCCTTGGCTCTGGGCTGAGCAAACTGTTTCATCTTCACATGACTGATGTCTCCTCTGCTCCATCAAGGACTTCTGCTTTCAGCTGTCTCCTCCCATGGCTCTGCTGCTAAAAGGTGCCACGAATATTCACTGTTTTGATGCATTTCAGCATGTTTTGTTCATGTCCAGTATGCAGTAGGACATCAAAATTTCCAAATCCCTTTCACTTTCCAACATCAACATTTATTTATATGGTTGCACTTTTTCATGCCCAGATGTGCTAGTGCAAGGAAGATAAAATGAATCTGATTCTTTTACTGAGTTTCTGTACAGGTGAATAATGATAAAAAACCACCATAAGTGACTGATCTACTGGAGCCCAGTCTATACCACGCTGCAGGTGTGACTGGGGATACGTTTTCAGGCAAAGCAACACAGAATTTTTGTCATCTCCAAAGCTGGCAGATGCCCTGTTGGTATTAAAAGTCAACAAAAGGAGCTTTATGAGAAGAATCACTTCTCAGACGGCTTCCCTCCAAAATTTATAAGGGAATACATGCATAGCCAAGTGTTTGTTTGCTGTCTTTCCCAATTTGTACATGAATGCCTTGGAAAGACTAGAACAATATTGGGTGTTGAAAGAACCTGATTTTGTTGTTTGTTGAATGTTTTACCTTAATTCAGTATTTATCTCACTGTTCAATTCTGTATTACTTTAAAAAGTTTCCTCAGGGAAAAAAAACTACCAGAAAGTCCATATTGCTCTGGGTTGCATCCTTTGAAGAAAACAAAGGTGGTGGGACGAAAGGAAAACTTAGAGTAAAATGTGCAGGACAGCAGTGTTATAATGATATATTTTCTCTGAGCTATATGACCTACTTCCTTTATTATTAGTTTGCTGTTCGGAGAGTATAAGTAATAGATAATAGTAATCCTAAAATACTTCTCACAAAAAACAATATAGTAATGTCAACTACATATGCATATAGTTTTGTGTAGTACAGGAAAAAATTGAATCTGAAGTAGTGAAATAAAGAAGCATGTGAATATAACTTTGATTTTGCTTGCTGTTATGTACCTTCATAGTGTTAGCATTAGGTTAGGTCATATAATACTTTTAAATCTTGTTAGAATCAGGTTTCTGATGTGGGATCATGCTTGGTTTAGGATTGCAAATAAAAGCTTAGGAACTGATGTCTTTAGAAGAAAGATTTGGATCACGGTCTGTCCTGCATGAGTCATTATAAACTGTCCGCATGATATAGCTCTTGTTTTGAAAAGGTGATTTCTAAATAAGAAAAAGACAAACAGCATCTTGGGCACATATACTCTCAGTCCTTGTTGCTGTCTAATAATGTCTATGACTAGACATGTCTATGACATGATAAAGAAGAAAAATCCTAAGAAAAAATGTATTTCCTGTGTGTGCATGAGTACAGCATAGATTAGATGGTCTTATGATTTAGCCATGGCTTAGACTGCCTTTTTTGTTGCATGTGCATAATGCTGTCAGGGTACACTTGATACTTTGAGAGCCAATGTTGGCAGCCTTGTTCTCCCATCCCCTAACCTCCTCTTCTGCAATTGCAAAATCATAGGTGCAAGCAGTTGCATATACATTCACCTAATTTGAGCAGCTGCATGATCACAAACTCTTGAAATCATTAGGAATTAGGTATGATTATTCTTTATTATTCTACACCTAAAGTTTGCATACAAATAAAGATAATTCTTGAGATCTATTCTTTTATAGGTTAAGTAACTTAAACATTTCCATTCTGTCATTGTGATTTTTTTCACTATTAGATATTTGTTATTACTTTTTTCCTTTACTAGGATGTTTCAAGTTATAAAGTAAAGAAAGCAAAAGAAAGGCATAGAAGTGTCCCATGGACAAATAAGATTAAACCAATATATAGGTTTTTCAACAGATGCCTAAGTGCATGCCCACAGTAAGAGGACCATTGAACAAAACATAAAAGCTCTGTACTTTGGCAAACCACAATCCAGTGATCTTTGACAGTGGTCTGTAACATGGACCTATGAAAACATCAGAGCAGGTAAAGCTTGTTTTGCTCTCCATGTTTTTGGTTCTTCAGCACTTTTACTCAGGGGCTTCCTCAGATGGATCTTGGCATTTGCTTGGATCTTGGTGTTGGCACTTGCTGGATTTTGTTTTTGAGACTTTGGTCACATTTTGAACCTGTGTAAACTTTTAGCATTTGCAATGCCCCAGAGCAAGGAGTTCCACAGCTTGATGTGTGTTGTGTGAAAATTCAATGGTCTTTGTGTTTTAAATGTTGTGCCAGCCCATTTCATTTGATACTCTCAGCTCATGCATTGGAAGAGGCTGTGAACAGGGAACTTGGAGACACATTCCCAGTCCTGGTTCTGATTACACATTTGCTGTATCCCCTCAGTTACCTGGTTTTGAGACCTTTGGCTTAGTCAGTTCTTAGTTAGTTTGTACCGAACTTGTGATCATCTCTGCTGCCCTGCCTATAGCCTTTTCCAGTCTACTGTATCTCTTCAGAGTCCGTGGGACCAGACCTACACACAATATTCAAGACAGACAAACCAGCCATTCATACAGTGACTTAATAAAATTCTGTCTTTTGTTCTCTGTTCCTTTCCTACTAACTACTAATACACAGTGTTTCCCTGTTAGTGAACAGTGGGCTGAGGTTTTCACACAGCTGCCTATTATAACCCCAAGATCTCAGTCCTGAAGTTGTAATAATCACCTTGGGGCACATAGTATTGTGTAGTTAGGTTTTTTCCCCCCCTTTAAGAAATGACTTCATATTTATCTACACTGACTTTAATTTGACTTTTTACTGCCTAGTCACTCAATATTGTAAAGTCTTTCTTCACAGTCAACCCTTATCATATCTACCCTGAATGAGTATCAGCAGCTAAGTTTTTCACTTCACAATTTATCCTGTTTTCCAGCTCATTTATAAATAAGAGAGTAGCTCCCAAGTTCCAGCACAGATCCCTGCAGGATTCCACCATTGACCTCTCTCCACTTGAAAAATTGACAGTAGTGTCCTACCATCTGTTTCCAATTATTTATCCTTGCAAGGGCATTTATTTTTATCCTCTGGGAGTCTAGATTTTTTAAGACTTATGAATGATAGATTCATCAAATGCCTTTTGGAAATCCAAGTAAACATTGTTAACGAAAACCATAGTACACATTATTTTTTACTTCTTTGGAGAACTCTAGTAGTTTTGTGAAAAAATTACTTTAAATAGGTGCATTGGTCTTACTTCACGTCCTTTCATCACCCAAATATGTCATGTTTGTACACATGCTGACATATACTGTTTCTTTCATAGTTCTACTGATTTATGTGGTGCAGGTGTTGGTCTTTCTGGGGTTCCCCAGGTTTTCCCTGGATTTGTTTTAAACTAGTTTTTAAAACTGGTTTCCTATCACTCAACTGTCAGATCTTTGAGGCCAAAGCACCATAATGAAGAGGTTATTACATGCCACAATTAAAAGTTTGTTTAAAATAGGAAATTGTTTCAGAATGAAAAGGAGAAATTCTTCATTGCAACTGTGTTGTTTGCCTTTATGCTTGAGATCAGTCTGCAGGACCAGGTGACTTTTATGTAAGAGTCTTAAAAGGCTTGACCTTGATGCTCTTGGAGTGTTTGTTACTGCTATTTGACAGATCTTGGTATAGGGGTAAATTCCAGAAGGCTAGGAAAAAACCCCAGCCTTGCACCAGTATTTGAATAGGGTATCTCATGGAGTCAGACAAGGATCTTGTTCGTAGCCTCAGCATCCTTAAAAATTTATTGAGAGAGTAATTTACATTTATGGCTTCTGCACTTTGCAGGTGGCATAAAAATTATTTGTTTAACAAATGATAGTTATTTGTCTAGTAAATTATAGTAAGGATAGCTAATTGCATAGACTGATTTGGATGTCATAATAACATGGGCTTATTTCTACAACCTGTATTTTAATACACCGAATGCAGTGTAAAACTTCTAAGAATCAGAATCATGGAATCACAGAACTATAGAATGGCCTGGGTTGGAATGATCATCAGCTCCAGCACCCCTGCTATGAGCAGGGACACCTTCCAATACACCAGGTTGCTCAGAGCCCCATCCAGCCTGGCCTTGGACACTCCCAGGGATGGGGCATCCAGAGCTTCTCTATGCAGCCTCTTTCAGAGTTTCACCACCGTCATAGCAAAGTATTTCTTCCCAATATCTAATCTAAACTTACTTCTTAGTTTCAGTTTGAATTAATTTCTCCTGTTCTGTCACTATGTTCCCTTGTAAATAGTTCCTTGCCATCCTTCTTGTAGGCTCCCTTTAGGACTGGAAGTCCACAATTAGGTCACCCCAAAACCTTCCAGGCTGAACAATCACAGTTCTCTGAACTTTTCCTTCACCTTTCCTTATAGGAGAGGTGCTCTATCCCTCTAATTACTTTCATGGCCCTTCTCTGGGCTTTCTTCAAAAGGTTCATGTCCTTCCTGTCTAGGGGACCCTAGAGCTGGATGCAGCACTGCAGGTGGGGTCTCACCAGAGCAGAGCAGAGCAGAGGGACATTCAATTTAGGGACAGAATTCAATTTAGAGAATTGGGGGACCACGTCAAAGGCTTCACAGAAGTCCAGATAAGTGACATCCATAGCCCTTCCCTTGTCCAGGCACAGAAGCTGACAGGTTAGTAGTTCGCAGGATCCTCCTTTCTACCCTTTTTAAGATGGGTACAATGTTTTCCATTTTCCAGCCACCTGGGACTTCACCTGACTCCTATGACTTTTCAGGTATCAGGGAGAGTGGCTTGGCAACTATACCAGCCAATTCCCTCAGGACTCTGGGATGCATCACATTAGTTCCTATAGATTTACATATGTTCAGGCTGGTGGTCATGAACCTGGTGTGTACTTGCAGTCAGAAGCATTTTGCGCCCCCAGTCCCCACCCTGCAGTCCACACTTTCAAGAGGTGTGGGCAGAAATGTTGCCACTGAAGGCTGAGGCAAAAAAAAGTCGTTGAGTACTTCAGCCTTCTCCTTGTCAATTATTACCAGTTTTTCAGCATTGCTTATTGGGGGTACATCTTCTTTGACCTTTCTTTTCTGGTTAATACACCTCTAGAGGTGCTTCTTGTTACTCTTTGCATCCATTGCCAGGTTCAGTTCCTGCTTCAAAAAATGTAGGAGGCATCCTACTAATGGGAGAATTATGAAATTATGTGTTATGGAAAACAGTTACTTAGAAGTGAAATTGCAGACTGTAGTAAATGGACATCTGCATGTGAGCTCCCAACTGCAGTGAAAAAAATCCAGTGCTGTCCCTAAATGTGTATGCAAAATTTGGATTCCTTTGCCCGTAGTGGTTCCCATGCCTGTTCTGTCTAGGTCAAATATCTTTCAAGATGCCCTTTCAAGTATAAAATAGAAAGGATCTCAGTACTGATTTAAATAAATGAAAGAAGAAGAGCTAAAAGGATGAATTTTCTTGCTATTCAAAAGAAGATTAAAAATTGACAGATGATGGCATATGAGGACCTACAGGGGAAGATTTCAAGTCATGCAGTGCTCCTTAGCTTGACAAATGCTGTGTTTGGAAGCTGAAGTTGCAGAAATTTGCATTAGCCATGAGGTAATTTGTACATGTACATTTGTAACCTTTTAAGTTACATTTTTCATTTGTTAATTGTCTTTACTAACTCACCAGAAGCAAAGGACCCTAACCAAGAGTGCTGTCAGCTTTTGTTGCCACTACATACTCCACACATAATGTGGGAAGACATATGGGAGGCAAAAGGGACAGGAAGACAAGTCCAGGTATATTAAGCAAGTTTTTGAGCTTGACTTTCATAATTGATGCTGATTTTAATAAAAGCCTTAGCATCTCCATGGCACCTGTGGGGTGAGGTGACAAAAGTTATTTAGTGGTCTCTGAACAGTAGTGAACGTTGGACTATCAGGGAGAAAATTCTGAAAAATCAGGGTTCTTGAAGGCTCTGACCATGGTATGATGAGTATTGCCTCTGCATTTTTGGGAAATGGGATGCTGGAGCTGTGCAGGCAGGCAGGGAGCAGGGAAAGAGCCAAGTGCCAACAAATGGAGTGTCTCATCAAGCCTATGAGGACATTAATTCAAGCAGGCCTGGTGCATGTTCTTCTTTTTCCCAAAGGAGAAATAATGCTGCCTGATTTTCTGTATGTTCAGTTCCAGAGGAAAGTTTCCCATTGGGTTTAAAAGAGATCCCTAGAGCCTCCTTCATCCTTGCCTGGGAATGCCCCACGGTAGCCTGTGCTCTGCTGCTGTCACACTGGCTGTGATGAGTATTGCCATTGGGAAGTGCTTGTGTCCTAGTGTGAGTCAGAAGGTTAGCTGGGTAGGTTGGAAAAATTACCTGAAGGTTTTAGTGGGAAGTTTTGGGTGTTTGGGTGTTTTGTGTGATGGGGCTGTGTAGCTTTTTTGGTTTCATTACACTGAAGTAAACATTTTCATATACTGCATGTTTGACTATAAAAATGAAAGTAAAAGGTGTGTCACGTGAACAGTGGAAATGAGGGAGAAATGCTGTGCTCAGTATCTCTAAGTAATTTCTTTCCCCAAATAATCTGTGCCTACAGTACCAAAAATTCTCTCCTGCATCCCATGATGTCATGCCTTTAGCAGCTAAACTTTCTAAAGTTCTTCACAGGCTCCCTATCTCTGTAGTTGACAAAGGCACAGCATGTACTATACCTGGCAGAAATCTATTTGTTGGTTTATGTACTCAAGTCGCCATCTAGATTTGTTAAAGGATAAACTATCCCTGTCTTTCTACTGGTGGGAAATTGGGATTCTTTCTACTTCCAGCTTTTGCACAAAACTTGCAGTTTAGTGTCTTGAAGACTTGTAGCATCAGTCAAATTTGCTTGAAATTGGTCATCAGGCTCAAAATCACACAGCCACATCTGTCTTTATCCCAGAGAGAACCTGTCTAAAATGTATCATGTAAGAAGTGAGTATCTTTTATTTTTATTAGTGATTTGAGATTTTGGTAGAAAAACTTGTTTTTTGAAGGATAAAGGTGTTTTGGGAATGGAGAAGAGATATTTTCTTTTGGTTTAGAGTGTAATAAAAATTTCAGCATCTTATAACTCTCCCAATTGCCTTTTATGAACATCCTGGGGGCTGTGGTCCATTGTTCGAAAAACAGTAAGATAACAGAATAGTAAGATATAAAAGGAAATGCGTAAAGGTATCCAGGCTATTTGAGGATGAATAAATTTCAGTGGAAAAAGCATGTGTGAGGGAAGAAAGAAGGTGAGAAAGAAACTGGGTGAGAGTTTAAAAGAGGAGAATATTACCTATTGAAATGTGGGGAGCTGAGAAGTTGGATATGGTTAGGAAAGAGAGATGGGAGTGAGGTTTTGGAAAGTGGCTGGTGTCAGAGCAGCTCTATTTTTTTGCAGCTGAAGAAACATCTCTGGCATAGGATACAGCTGCTGCCGAGTTCTTTCAGGGATTCCTTCTAAAAGTTTAATGAAGAAAATTGCTGTACGCTAAAATGAAGCCAGGAAGAGGGAAATATACAGATATTATCAGTAAAAAGGCATGGAAGAAAAGAAGGCTAGATTTCAAACATGAAGGTTATTTTACCTTTCGTGAAGTGAACCTTTTTAGCACTGTGGTATAAACAGCATTAGCTTTGATCTTGCAAACATAAGGACAACAAGCATATCAGAACAGAAAATCTGTGGTATGATCAGATGGTGTGGACTCAATATTTGAAAACTAACAAGATCCAGCTGTGAGGAATGGCAGGGTCACAATATGGAGGCATTACAAAGGAAAAAATAAAAAACATTTTTGCTCAAAAATGGTGAAAGAAATAAAAACACGAACAAGGCTATAGCCTGGAAAATCTGCAGAATTCGATAACATCGGCTGCTATCAGCACTGTTAAAAATGCAATGGCAGCAGCATGACAGTGAATAGCTAGAATATGCACTGCTATGTGGAACAGTGTGCAGCTCCCAGTTACAAAGACAGAATTATGACTAGAATCCTTAAAAAAGGCAATATAATAGACTTGAAGATCTGTCTATTCTAAGAAAGATATTATCCATCTTCATATTGGCATTCAAAGATGCAGAAGACTCGAAACAAGCTGGCCTTAGAATAAGAAGGTCATACTTACCAGGGGAAAAGGTTCTTTTATTTTCTCCTTGAGAAGCCAGATGCAAATTTATGAATTTCATTGATTTTAAAAGGTAGCTGATGGCGTCTGTGGAGAGCCTCTTTGACACAAGCACATCATGTGCTATTTCAGAGAATATTATTCAATCAAGTAATTGAGAGTGCATCAGAAGGAGAAAGCTATGGAATAAACTGTTTGAAATAAATTATTACAAACAGCTGATGAGTTGCCACACATTCTACTTTCTTTATTTTTCTGGTTATCTTTCAAAAGGAAAAGTTTATAGAGAAGAAAACTAGACATGCTGTACTTGCAAGGTCAGAGACAGATATTCTGAGTTCAGAGGTTCAGAAAACGCTATTTGTGAAACCTTGGGAGGTTCTTTAGTTTCCTTCTAGAAGCCAAAAGTCATGTGCCTTCAGCTTTGCAGAAGCTGACTGAGTAAGGTGAGTGATCTCATGCAATTACCATGGCCAAGATGTGTCTTGTTCTGCTGTGCTAGACTGTAGCTCTGCAACCTACTGTAGTTTATTGGTCATGGTGAACCTTGGGTGCAGCAGAAGTGTGAATAAAATAGGACAAGGTCCCTTAAGATCAGGGAAGATTTTAGCAATGTCTCTCCCTCCAGTTTGACCTTTTGCCTGCCCCTGTGGAATAACAGGCTTCTGCAGTGGCTGTGGCAGGTGAATGCTCCTCAGCTCCACGGAGTTTCTTGATGGGGGCAAGGGCCATGGAGAGGGTTGTTTTGCCCAGATGTAACAGCTTGAAAGCATGAAACACTGACATAAATGATCCTGTGCCTCTTGGAGAGACATTTCTGTACAGCTTGCCAGGGCCCAACAGAGAGATATGGTTGCTGTGCCTGTACCCACAAATTAAGTGGGTTCAGAGTCCCCCCCTCTGCTGTAGAGTCAGCTGGCACACTGGCCAGTGTCCATACTATTGCATTTTTTATCTTCTAAAACTGGGTCACTAGACTCATTCTGCTGGGAACCATTCCTGGCATGTCCTAACTTGCAAACTGTGCCCTGGCAATATTTTGGAAGATTGTTAGATGGAACAGACTAAAAACACTCCTGTGACACATGCTGAGGGACAATTCTAACAATTTAATAGTGCAAGCAGTCGAGTTTCAATGCCTGGGAATGCTCCCTGGTACTGCTTCATTTATCTGTGTAGACATAACCAATATGTAGCCAAGTCTCAAAATTAGGAGCTCAAGAATTAACTATGCAGGAAAGTTAAGGTAGCATGGAAGTAGTCCTTTAATTTAAACCAATTTAAACCTCCAACTTAGTGCCATAGTATAAATTTCTGATTTGCTTTGCTAAATTGACAACAAATAATCTCTGGATAACAATTTACATGAAATGAAGTTATCTTTGAAACAAGACTTAGTAATCACCTTGAAAAAGACAGATATTTGTAACCTTTGGCAAGAGGAAGAAGTGATCAAAAATGTAGAACAAACCATAAAAAAAGATTTTCACTTAGAGACAGTGGAAGAATGTTACCCATGAGCCTAAAAATCATAAATGAGACTCCTGTCTGATGTAGACTGTTTCAAAATCAGATTTCCCACAGATATCTTCAGCTTGGCTAATACATCTTTGAACATTATAAAACTGTTATGCACTGAGTGCATATACTTAAGAGACATTTAGTGTAATTTCACAAAGAGTTAATTCAAAGTTTCAAGATTAATTTTGTGAGAAAAGTATTAGACTTTCCATCAAAATAAAATTATTCACCCTTATAGCTTTATATTCCTCTGAAGAAAGTTAATTATTACTTGGGTGCTGTATCTTAGCATTTAGCCTTCCTATTACTGGTGAAGTTATATTAGACCATCATTAAAATAAAAAGGTTGAAATTGCAATACCTGGTCATTACAGTAGAAAATTATAGTCCAAAACATTCCAAACATGCAGATGTCTTACCAGTCACAGTCACTTGTGTTTAGTTCCTGTCAGACATTTGTATTTGATCGGATTCCTCGGTCAGTGTGGCAGCACCACGTTAGTGTGGCTCACCAAGTGACATTTGGCCATTTGTCAGCCTTGGGGAGCAAGGGGACAGTGCTGGCACAGGGAAAGGCCATGCAGCTCAGGGTGGGTAATAGTGGAGATACTCAAAAGCCATCAGGTCACAATCCTGAGTAACCTGATCTAGGGGGCCCTGCTGGAGAAGGGAGGTTGGACTGGATGGAGTTCCAGTGGTGCCTTCCAGAGTCACCCAGTCCATGATTCTGTGAGGGAAGAGACGACCTGTTCACCAAAGGATGGCAGTGGGATGGCAATGTGATACTGCTCTGGACAGGACATACAAGGTCCTGGCACATGCCTTGTGAACTATTTCCAGCTGATTCAGGGCAATGCTGACATAATTAAGGATGCATTGTGATATTTCTTATGGGATTCTGGACACTGATGTGCAGTTCTGAATGAGGAGCTTCAAAAAGAAAAACTAATGAGCGGTGACATGTCTTGGGAAAACTAGGAAAGCTTGGTTAGTTTAATGTAATGTCTAAATGTAGATAAGATGTCTGTGCTGACTAAAACACCTGGAAAGGCTAAGAACAAGAGGAAAATAAAAGAACTGCCTGAGTCACTGATTTTTTCTTTGACTTGATTTGGTTACATGTCATGTAGCATTGTTAGAACAAATCACAGCCTGTTGGCCTATTTTGCTTCACGACACTTTAAAAATCTCAGAAGTAGTTTATGAACTCTCTGGAATGCATGGACTGTAGAGTGAAAACTAATGATTCTAAACTCATGGCTAAAAGTGGTACAAGAAGAAATAGAAATTATCTGGATATAAATCACTTCAGGTTGAAAAATACAAGGTGGTTTCTAACTATTAGAGCAGGAAGGTTCTAAAGCAACTTTCTGAAGGAAGGAGATTTGGTAAAATACTGAGCTGTGTACGAGAAACAGATACATATCTGAAAGGCATTACAGAATGTAGTGTTTATAACAGCGTGCCTTCTTCCTCTCTTTCTCATTTCTGAAAACAAGCTCATCTGGGTGAATGCTCTTTTCTATTCTACTCTCATTTGTTCTGTTTTTTTAAACATAATTTTTATCTCAGTGACTTCTAGGATTAAAAATAGACAGTGACCAAGATCTGTAGATCTGTCAAGTGAGGCTCATTCCTGCCTGGCATTCTGATCAAATAGGCAAGGGCTTTCCTTACATTTCCAGCAAAACTATAAAACTTTGGCAACAACAGCAGTTGCAGTGGATATTAAATTTCCTTAAGAAAATATAGTTTATTTTAGCTAAGTGCTGTTGTTTAAAAGTGAAAGCAATTAAAAAAGGAATCTTTAAAATATTCTAAAATATCAAGGTTTCAGGAAAATAATTTTACAAATCATCACTTCTATGACTAACCTGAGATGTAATTTTGCTGAGGAAGTTGTCCTGTGTTAGCTTCCCATACACCTAATTATTTTCTGTTGTCATCCTGTTACATAAACAATCTTGCTAAATAGTTAAGAAACTCATCAAATCTCTTCATCTTTTTGATGTGCAACTGCACTGGTCGTGTTTTGTGTGAATAGGTTGGTGTCAAGTGTGCTGGGTGTTGAAAGAAGGGACTCGTTGAGTGGTCCTTGCTCACACAGGATGGGTAGCAGAGTGACACTGAGTTCCCTGTTCTGTCCTTGCTGCCTCTTTTCCTGCCTCCTGTGGCAGTTTCAGAGAGGGGGAGAGCAGGGAGCTCTCTGTCAGCAGGATAAAGAAGTGTTCAGTGCATCAAATAACTGTATTTAAGTTATTATACCCTGAGCTTCCAGTGAAACACTGTTAATGGTGTACATGTCTGTGAAAGCTCTTACATGCAGCATGGATACTAACAAATGCTGCTCAGGATTTTGCACCCTTGGAGGGTCAGATCCGCAGCTACAAGGGTCTGGGTTTAAATTTAGTCTTACTGAAATTTAGTAAGACTAAATTTAGTCTTACTTTAGTCAGCGAGTTTATGCTTGAACTTAAGATGATATATTTAATAACTGAGTGTTAAACATACAAGACAGCATTTCATTTAATTTTAGCTATATGGTACACTGGAGGAATTATGCTGAGGCAAAAGTGAGGTGGTCTGTGAAATTGTTACTGAATTTTTGCTTCTTCATGAGAGATGTAGTTTCTTTTATTCCCTGGGGCTGCTTTTCCCCAAATCAAGTCTGGACCAAATGCATATCACACTTATACAGACAGCTCCATTTTACTTTGCACTTCATCAGGTGATGGATAAGCATAGATTCAAGAGCAGGGATGTGCCACAGAATGTGCAATGAAACACTCAACTACACACATCTGGCTTAGCCTGTCAGACTGCAGTAGGGCGAAAGGACCAACGGCCTTGGCAGACCTAATCTGGCTATGGCAGGGCCAGTCAAGTGTTTCTGCAGTAATCCAGGAGTGGTCAGAGCCTTAGGATATGATGTCAGTCTGTGGTAGCGTTGGGCATTAGGTTTCTTTCCTTTTGTTCTCTTTTACAGAACTTTTCCCATAAGTTGCTAGAAAATGCTAATGACTGCATACTTCAGAAAACAAAAGAGGTGGCCAAACTCGGGGAGGAGGGCATGGGCATCTGGTTTCACTTCTCTTACCTGAGGATTTCTCTCTGAGGGGCAAAGATCCATCGGGAATTGGGCAGGGGCTGGGGCAGCTGCTGGCTCTTTCTCTATCTCAGCTTCGGAGGAGAAGGTCAGAGCTGCTGCTTGGGGAAGGGAATTTGCTGCTGCCACCGGAGAGCAGCTTGGTCCTGCTTCTTCTGCTGTGGGGTGAGCCTCTGCCTGTGAGAGCAGCCACTGAGTAGCCACCTCATTAATGCTCACCCCACTGAAAGAGGGACCTATCCCCATCTGCTGGGGTGTTCGGGATCCTGAGCTCGCCTCTCCCTGTCCCGCTCAGAGCCAGGCCGCTGCTGCCCCAACCCCGCTGCTGCTTCGGCTCCATTTTCTCTGCACTGCAGCCCTGCACCCCCTGCCTGCCGAGACATCCTGCCATTGCAGCTTGGTGCTCCTCAGGGTCCTGCTGGAGCATTGGGATCGGCTGCCCCAGGAGTTTATAAACCAAGGCCTCTCCTCCATCCCTTTCCACCTGGGCACTGGGATCGGCTGCCCCAGGGTTTATAGACCAAGGCCTCTCCTCCATCCCTTCCCACCTGGGCACTGGGATCAGCTGCCCCAGGGTTTATAAACCAAGGCCTCTCTCCCATCTCTTCCCGTCTGGGCCCAGCCGCCGTCACCGCGCTCTGCCCCAGCCCTGCCCACAGCGCCCCCTGCTGGCCTGGAGGAATCACCGCCCCCGCCCGGCCGGGAGCCACCAGCGCCCCCTGTAGGCCGTGCCCGGAACTGCACCCGGGAAATGCCCACGGCACAGAAGGGTCGCTGGGATCCTGCTCTGGTTGGTGTTAATGCTGTGGTTGTTGTTGTTTGTTTGCTTTATTACACACCAGTAAAAAAATGGTATTCCTATTCTCATATCTTTGCCTGAGAGCCCCTTAATTTCAAAATTACAATAACTGAGGGAGGGGGTTTACATTTTTCATTCCAAGGGAGGCTCCTGCCTTGCTTAGCAGACACCTGTCTTCCAAACCAAGACAGGTAGCCAAGCCATCAGGCACTTGCCTACATCGAGTTTTCTGGGCTTAAAATGGCTGGGTGATCCTGTCTGACCTCTGACTGCTTTTTCAGCAGGACACAGGTCTTCTGTAGGTTCTCTGTCATCTACACACAGATGTCTCACAAGCAGTAGAACAGCTCAAGTGATTATTAGGCACCAGCATGCTGGCAAAGTGAATCAAACCCTGGTTCTACTCTCAATTACCTGTAAAACTTTCACTTAGGTTTTGCAGTGTAGAGCTGAATTCTGCCCTCTGTGGTTATGCTTGCTTGTGTCTTGAATTTATGAAGTTGAGTTTAGGGAGGATTGTTTCTGGTTAGCAATATTCTGCTAATCACAGTTCCTTCTTAATGTGCTTTTGTCTGGGATTAAAATAAAGCCACAGTGTCATGAATACAGGTATCAGAAAATGATAAAGGAATTTGAATTACCTGATGCTAAAGGAGATTAGTAGATAGTGTATGAAGAGCTGCAAAATACATATTGGCAACTGCTAAAGAAAGCTGTTGTTATTTATTGCTTCCATTTATCATTGTACTAAAAGTCAAGTTCTAATCATTTAAGTAAATACCTCAGTTCTGCTGAGCTTCAATGATGCCTAGCAGAGAGGAACAAATGCAGGTAGTAATGTGCACCTAATATCAATTTCTGAAAAATTTGAATGGTCTATAATGAAATTGCATTTGTATTTTATATGTAGGTTCTTCGGTGCTTTAGTTTTTGATGCTGTATCCTCAACAGACGTTGTGATAGGTCATTAATTTGTATGTGGATTTAGCCAATTGAAAATAGCAGCAAGGAAAGGCATTGTAAATGAATGCCCATTCTTTTGCTCTGTGAAATAATGTATTTAAATTGTGAATTCTCAAGCTCTTCTTGAGTGCATTATGGTATTATTGTGCTGGTCTAGAATCTGTTACTGTCAGTGAAAAGCTGGTTGTTTCAACAGAATACATCAGCTGAGCAAAGGATTTATAAGCACATGCTTTGATGGACTGGAGACATGTTTTGAGTGTTTGACTGTATTGAAATCTGAAATAAATGTCCACCCATCTGAGGTTATGGATGTCAATCAAATATTTCCTGTATTCTCCTTTACATTATTTATACAAATACATGCATTATAATAAATAATAGGGTAGCAGATCCCTACCAGAAAATATTTGAGTTCACTTCTAAGGACCATTTCAGCAGTCCTGATTTGGTATTGAGGAATTTTACTCTTGAAAATAATCCCATTGTGTCTATGTCATTTGGTATTAGAGGAGCTATTAATTCTTATATTAGATTTGGTTAAGGCTTCTGAAGAGGAATTGCTATATGGTCATTTGGTACATAACATTCTGCTAGTGTGGAGTCACATTAGGATGCAGTGAGAGACAGTAAGGTGGTAGTTTTTATATGTGTTTTACTACTGCAGAGCTTAGTGTTAGTCTTAAGTTAGCATGAATGAAATGAATTCATTAGCTTGTGGCTAGTGTACCAAACTGCCATGTGCTGTAAAATGTATAAGCACATATTGTACAAAAAGGTCCACAGCAAGAATTGCCCTAGCAGCCGATTAGAAGGTTGTAAAATTAAGTATAGTATCACTCCTTAAGAAGCAGAGTGTACTGTAAGCATTGGGTGAGTGCAGTGTGAGTCAGTCCCCTGAAGAGCAGGATACAATTGTAATCAAAGACCACAGGAGTGAAAGTAAAGTGTTTGTGCAATTAAGATTGTGAAGGTAAAGTGCTACCTAAGTAACTAGCCAGGCAACTGTCAATAATGCATTTATATTTCTTGCCAACCTAAATAATTTAAGTAATAATAAGTTTACAAACTTCACAGTTATCCAAAACAAAGTGAAACCTTACGCTGAGGTTACTTCCCTCTCTCCTTCCCTCCCTTTCCAGAGTGATTTGTGTTCCCACAGAATTATGTCCCTACTGAGATGGCAAGCCCCCCTGGACCAGGGACTGGATTTGATTTGGTGTTTGAACAGAGCCCAGCATAAGCTGAATCCTGATTGTGGCCTCCAGCTTTGACTGCCGTGCAAATTGCAGTAGAAATAATAATTATTGTTTGAATTGTATCTGAGTGGTGTGAGTAGCATAAGCTTGATGAGATACCCAATTTGCAACAATAGTAACTAGGTACTGAGAAGAGCCTGCTGTGCGACCTTGGGGAAGTCATTTCACCTTTCTGGGCTTTCTGGGCTATAAAATGAGAGCAAGATAATTTCTTTAAAAATGCTCTACAGGCATGGACTGTTATTACTGCAAAGAACTGATTGCATGCTTATTCTGGTCTGCTTTGTGCAATGTGACCCCTTGCCCTCAGAGAAACTCAGAGATCTCTAGGCCATCTTAGAAGTAGTTAGTGTAAACAAGGAAAAATGGTAATTACCTAAAAAAGGAAAAGGCAAAATTAAACATATTTGTGGATGTACATCACAGTGAGCAACCATCTGTAGAATGATAAATAGTGACATACATACATAAACACACTGCGTTGTCATTCCAAACAGCATATTCTGTGTGTTTATCTCTGCATTAATGAGGAACTCGGCTTGGTTTTGACATCTGTCACTTTGCAGTCATGGCAGTACAGATCTGAATTTGGGAAAAAAATTCATGGGAGATTATTTTAGCCTTTTATTCCATGCACTGGAAGCACTTGTGGTGCAACACATTTGGCCAAATCATGTTTTTCTCTTGAATAACAAGACCAAAATGAGTGCATAACATATCCAAACAGGTACTGAGGCTGTCATCATCATGGGCAGGCTTGAGAGGACTGCTTCCATACAGAGAGGAATGACTGACAGATAAGCAAGGTTTAGCCAATCCTATTTATTTGGTCACTTCAACATTCAGCCGAGTGTTACACTTCCTTTTTGACTTGCTTTTTCTTTCCCAAAAGAACTGCGGCAAAGCCAGATATATAGCTCATGGCTCATTTACTCACAGTGCCAGCAAGTGTCTCTACAGTGATTCTCTTTGAACATACATGAGTGACAGATTGTTCAGACCACTGGTTCTCAGCACCCCCAGCACACTGGCGTGCTGTGGGGTGTTCTGTTGGCAAGAATTGCTGCAGGGAACAGATGTACACTTGATACACGAGGAGTTACCAAAGACAGTCGAGCCACATCCTGGGGCCTTGCCCAGCAGTGCACTAGATTTAAGCTCACATAAGATTTAACATTCCACTTTTTCCTTCTTCCTATACATGTCCTGGTTGTACAGATGTGACTGTTTTGAGTGGATAGGTGATGAGATGCTGGAAAAATGGCATGCATAGAGAAGAGGATCTGTTCACAGAGTGACAGAGGAGCAGCAGCCAACATTGATTTTCTGCAACTGAGTGGAGAGAGGCAACCTCACCCTGATCAGAAGGGCCAAATCTTGGTGACTTTCAGTGCACTGCACTATGAAGCAGAATTTGGTTTGTCCTGATAAAGAAGGAGGACTTTCTCCTTCTTCACTGTTGGCTCCACTTAGTGAGGTATTTTCCTTGTGAATATATTTGCCCTTTTTGAAAATAGTCTGTGAAGCTGTACTAATTCTTACACAGGGTATGCTGTTGAGAAAATACAGGTAGCACAGAATTAGACGAATTCATAAGTAAGCACTCTTAGTGTGGTCATGCTTGATGGCTGCCCAAGTGAGTTCTACTGTAAAATTTTAAAAAGATGGGTAGTCATCAGCTGTGCATTGCTGCAAGCTAGATTCCTGGTATCTGAAAAATAGAGAACCTGCAAATTGTCTCTGAGAAATTTTCAAAGGCTGCTCATGCTATGTATGCACTGGTTGTCACTTGCACTTCTGGCAAAAAAAACTGATGTGAGCCTGGAAGTAAAGGGATAATAGTGAAACTCCAGGTAAATAATCCTTGCTATTGTACTACAAGTTTATCTGTTTCTTCTCTAATGCAAATACCCATCTGGGAAGAGGTTCCTTCCAAAAAGCATGAAAACAATAAGAAGATAACAGTTTTCACCCAAGGCTAGTAACCTGCAAAGATCTGGATACTG
The DNA here is from genome assembly GCF_052056855.1 of Sturnus vulgaris. Classification (NCBI taxonomy): domain Eukaryota; kingdom Metazoa; phylum Chordata; class Aves; order Passeriformes; family Sturnidae; genus Sturnus; species Sturnus vulgaris. The sequence continues at coordinate 62,007,207 of NC_142247.1, read as the reverse complement.
TTCCTGAGATGTGACTTTTAGTGCTACCTGTGGAGATGGTGGATGGATAATTTCAATCACAAACACTTTGAAAAATCTGACATGGGGCACTGTTCCAGGAAAGCAGTGCCAAGGATAATTTTATTCCTCAGTGAGTTTTTGGGTGGTACTTACCTTATGCACTGAGAACCTTTTATAGGTTATTTCTTGAGCCACGTTTTGCCAATGAAACTTCTGCTCTACAGCCAGAGAACACTTCTGTCTGGGGGAAAAAATCCATAGTGTTGGCAGCAGATTTTATGACATATTGGGTGATGTCATTAAGGGAGCTGTTAGCAATCTGTCATTTACAGAGCAGCTTCAACTAGTCCAACGTAAGGGAAGTGATTTAATTCCATGTCTGCTTGGATTTCTCCTATATAATCAGTGGAGACTCAGGAGAGTTAGGAGGCATAGCATGATCCTGTCCTGATTACTTCACTGTCATTTCCAATTTATGGCCTAAAATGTAAGAGAATAGAGTCTTTGTGCCCAGAGGGGCTCATGAGGGGGTGGTACAGGTGCTCCCCCAAATCTTTTAGCTGTGGTGGCTGCATAGGCTGAGCACTCTTGTGCAAGGACTAAGTAGAGTGGCTGTAGCTTCTGACTCAGTTTATGCAAATGTGGTTGCTGACAAATGGCAGTGGGAAGGGACCTCTGCACGAGTGTCCACAGAGAGGCACATGAGGAAATGTGCTTCCTGATGGAAGGCACCACATCAACCCAGCTTGTTTCTATCCCCTGAAGCTTGTTGTGGCTGTTGCAGCCTTCATTTCACCTGCAGATAATTTGATCCTGTCTTCCATGAGTTTTCCCATGAAGGGGAAATAGATGTCCCACAAGGAGGACAACTAATTAGAAATGGAAACAGGAAATGCCCTTATGCTGTCTCTTTGAAAGCCCCTCAGGGCTTCAGTGTAATATTCTATTTCTTTTGGATGTTTGTGGTTTAGGTCAAAGAGGAGAACAGCAGAAATTTGTCCTAAATTGTGCTTTGGACATCTAGCATCCTCCTGCTTTTCTTGTAGGACACTGGAAGCTGGCATGGGAGTACCATCATCAGGAACCAGGCTGGTCCTCCTCCCCATCACTGCAGGGTGCCAAGCATGGTGCTGTGATGCACCACATTTTGTTATTCCAGTTTGTTGCCAAAGGACGTGGAAAGCAGAAGCACAGGTTGCTACAGGAAAGGATTAGATAGTTAAGAGAGGAGATGCAGTGATGGCTGTTATATGTACTGGTCTGCAGTTTGTCACAGCTTCACCCTGTGGGGAGCAGACTGATGGGAGTAAGGATGGTGCAATGGGGGAAAAGCACTTCAAATTCATCTTCCTTCTAAGTGTCTGATACTGTCTGCTGTTGAAAATGTCATTCCAGGCTAGATGAACCTTTGTTCCCACATAGTATATCCACTGTTGTGTATTAGTTGCTCCTCTGCAGGTAGGTTTAAGAGTGATTATTTGCTCTTTCTGTGGGCAATGACATATTCCAACACTAAGTGCCAGTCAGAGGATTGCCTGATCATCAGCATCCTGTTTTGAATTTTGAAAATGCTGCGGGAGACTTTTTCTCTTCATAAAATGAATTCATGGATCTATAGAGTTCAATGCCAGACAGGTCCATTAGTCAGCTTTACTGGGTAACATACACCATGGAGTTTTACCAAGCTATTGCTGTACAGAGCAGTATGCTAATATTGCTTCATATACTCTGCTAGAAACTATAATGAGGTGCAGTGAGTGTTTGCTGCCAGAGTCAAGATCATTCTTTTCCCTTCCCAGGAGATGGCTACTGAGTTTATTTTCTCCAGATATCCTATGATTTAAAAAATACGGTTGTGGCTGACTAAGTAGATGTTTTGTGCATAACATCTGTGAATGAGAAAGTGCCCTAAAGTAGGAGCAGTGTCTCATAATACATAGTTAGCATTTACATAGTGGCTTTCAGCCAACCGTTTCAAAATATTTTTTACATAAGGATATGCATAGCTATCACTCTTCCAGTTTTCAACAACTGAGGGCAAAGTGCTTTGCTGTCTGCCAGTTTTTGTGTTATATCAGTAGCAGAGCCCAGAATAGAATCCAGCCTCTCCCTCTGCTCTGCTGTTGTCTGGGTCTAATCAAACTGGTACGATTCAGGCACAGCCTGTTATAGGGCTCGTGGTTTGCAAGTGGCTGAGCTGGGAGGGAATAGAGGACCACAATTCTATGGCAGATGGCACTTTTGAAATACAGCTGCTGTCCTCTCAGTCCTAGGAGGTGGTGGGAATGATGTGGTAAGGATGAGAGGTCAGAGGTGAGAATCATTGGGTCTGAAGATACATTACATTGTGGGAATCAGAATTGGCAGCAATGTGGATTCAGATGCAACTTTTGATGATACTTGAATTCCTAAATTTGATTGTAAATTAACCATTAGTCGACTAACCACAAGTAGTCATGAGCCAAGACCCTCTAGAATCAAAAATCTTCATGAAAATACAAAATCATAAAACTCAAATACATTTTCGAAGGACTAATTGCCATTTAGAGTCATATCAGATTCAGATTCTCATCTCCAGAATTTGATCTAGAATTCTGAAGGTTAGTTTGACATTTTTGTGTTCACGCAGATCTCCGAGAACCAGCTCTCTGATAAATCACAAAATTTCTGAGATACTTGGTGAAATTCTGAGGGTGAGAAAAAATGAGGACAAAATAACAATTACCCCAGAAACTGCAGCCTGAGATTCAGTGGTAAAAAATTCCAAATGTATGTTTTTAGGATAGTAGAGTAGTCTTTAACCTAGTAGGAAAACCAGCCAGTGAGAGAAAAATTTAGAAATCTAGGTAAAATGACAGGGTTGAATGATGATCCTGTTTTAAAAAAAGGTTTTTGTAGAGGACAGAAAAACAGCAGAAACAGTAAATAAGTCTACAAGAAAATGTATGACAGTAAGTGCTAGCATGCAAAGTGTTAGAAATTGGAAAAATACCTAAGAGAGATAAATCTTTTATGCAGTGATTGCGTATAAAAGCAAAGTTTAATAATAAAAAAATACTTGTAGGTTTTTAAAATGTTAATTGTATAATTTCTAATAAGAAATCATACAAGGCTTACATCCTTATCACAAAATTCCTCTAAGCAGGAATTAAGAAAAAAGCAGAATGAGATTTTCAGTTTCCAAAAATAGATTGCCAAGAGCAGAGGTTTTTTTCTCCTGATTGCAAGAGAATCACTCTGCAGTGTTTTACCAAAGAACAAGTAGTACTGAGTAAAAGAATAATTGAAAAGTGATTTTTCACCGATTTTTTTACCTTTCTATTCTCTGTGCTGGATTTTGTTGTGCTGTCTAGATGAAATATTCACGATGGCACTGACCCCTTCCCTTGTGCAATTTGTCCAGCGTATGCTTGGCGATGTTCAGAAGTAGTGGAGCAGAAAATCCCTTGCTACAGCCAGCATTTGCTGGGGATTACTCTTCACACTGGTATATGTTGAAGGAGATTCACTGGACGAAGTGATGAAATGGCTGTATGGCTTCAAGACTAGAAATCTTTTTTGAGTGTGATCCAGCTTGGAAAGCTATGTTCTTTTTTCTCCATTTTGAAAAGGAAAATGCTGAGCAGTTTTTTGAAATGTGCATATCTGAGCTTCAGGTTATTGTGAGAGGGAAAGACAGCGCTGCTGCTTTTCTTCAGTTCCTAGGAAGAGTATTCTTGGGGTTGACTGGGGCCCCTCATTTCCAGAAATAATGCTGAGTATTGGCTGTTGTGTTGTACTTGTCCATACTGACATTCACTGCACTGCACTGTGAAGGGCATTCTTAAACATGGGGCTTAAGTCTCAGTTAATTGAACTATCAGGATAAGTGTATATAGAAATACATGCGTGTCTTGCAGAGTGACCAAGGGATTTGTGTTCTCTCTTGATAAGTGGCCAATTTTCTTAGAACTCAGACTTGGGAGCTCATCAGAGTAATGACTCCTGATTCCTGAGCAGACTGTGCTTCTCTTTGGGTATTCAGAGTCACTCAGAACACTTAATTACTTACCAACTTCTGCCCCGTAGCCAGTCTCCATTGTCACCTGTATTGTCACCTTCTGCTCATTATGGGCAGCTAAGGATGGCTGACAGCAGAGCAGGTACAACTTACAGCATGAATGTGCCCTTGGCTGCTCTGTTCTGTGTGTCAGCTATGTTGCAGTGGCCACCTGGCTCCAGTGCTGGCATTTTGGGACCTGGAAACATCAGAATATTATCTTCCAGTCTAAGTAGATGTGTCAGAGAAGCAGAGGGGACAGCATCTCATGTCCTGCTTCGTGCTTGAACTTCTCTTGTTTTTCCTAGTTGTCTCATGCCATTTTTATTTCTCTGTAAAATCCTTCCCAAAAAGTCTCATCTCTTTTTTACTTTTTTCTAACAGCTGATGGAAATGATTTGTGGCAAACACCCAAGGGGGCAAGTCTCACTGAGCTCATCACCTGTGACAGGAACTTACTGCCTGTCTGGATAAAAAAAGGAAAGGGCAACTCTTTGGTGATGGGGACAGTCAAGGAAGCTCTCAGTCGTAGGTTTGCATCTACTGTGTGCACCTCCTGGGACTGTAGGCAGGTAACATTCCTAGTTTTATTTCTGTCAATTGGCTGAGCAGAAGAGGACGTTATTCTGGCAAAATCTCAGTTACTCCATGTAGCGGGGAGGTTGTTGAGGTAACCAGGATGAAGGAGAAATACAGATGGTGTCAAACATGCAGATAAGGCAGCAGGAACTTGTGCATGGAGAAAAGCAGGCCTGTGATGCTGATTGCATGGAAGAACAATCTATAAAGCCATCTCAGGGTAAGTACAGGGTGGTGCTGTGTGAGTGCAGCTGACCTGTTCCCTTTGTGAGGCTCCCATGGTATATAGCATGGAAAGTGTCCAGCTGGGATCTGAGCCCTGCTGTGCTGAGCCCTGTCCAAGAGGTACAGAGGCCAGGGTTCCTCAAAATGTTGTGTGTTCAGAATAGGCAAGACAGGAAAGGAATCAGTGGCAGAGAGAGCAGAAATGGCTTAAGCATGGTGCCTGGAGCTGGGAACACAATCTGCATCTCCTGACTTGTGATCCACGTAAACTCCACGGCCCAAAAATGGTCATGGGAGGGCTCTTTGGACTGATGACCATGGATTGAGCCGAGTGTGTTTAAAGAATGCTCTACCAAACTTCACTGAGAGATATTAGTGGTAATGGCATGTCATTTGCTTCACAGTTCTCATTTCAAATTGCTTGGTCTCTTTCTCTAAATCACTAGAGCACAACTTGGCTCTGCCTCCAGTTCAGGTCTGTACCTGTGCTTGCTAAAAGTTTTTATCCTGAATAGCTGCCATAAATGTACAGTATCAGCTTCACTAATGTGGTTAACTCAGTATTTTTTCATTATTTGGTTTTTACAATATCAAAAGGTCTGAGTGCTTTTATGGATGGATGACTAGAGAATATATTTGTATGAAAAGGATCTCTTTTTTAGTTAGAAAGTGATTCTAAAAATGCCTGAAAAACCTTTAATGATATTTATTCTACTCATATGACCTAAAAATAGCTAAAGCAATTTGAGTAGGAATGAAAAATCGCTTGCATATGGAGTTTCAGCTCTAAATGGAAGGCAACCTACTGTCAGATCAAACAGTGAGGTAAAAGTCAGGATTTTCTAGTTTCGAATTGCAATTTTGATACTTTGCAAGAGTACTCTTAGTGGCTTTGAGCACATCACAGAGTTTCTTAGTTAAGTCAGCTATGTGATTTACTTGCTACTGATGTCTGCTGTACAAATGTGTTAACATTTCTTAAAGTGCTTAATAAACCACATCATGCTACTTTGTAGTTGGGATGTGTTTGGATGTAACCTGTAGCTTCATTTCATGTAGACCATGCCACCCCATCACATTCGCTGGGTTCCTTCAGGAATTATTGTTGGACAACAAGAGGTTAGTATATAACCTGTTAAAAGCCTTTTTGGGCCTCAGGAAGAAAAGATTCCTCTTTCCTGCTTTGCACTTTCTGATCACTCTCTGATATAAGAGTGTTGGAGCACTTTGCAAACTTCCATGACTGAGCCTCTCAACCCCAGGAGCAGCAGGACGCCTCTGCTGATAGTTAATGAGGAGAAAATTGAGGCTGAGAGGAACTTACACTGGGAGTCTAAACTCAGGTCTAGTCTAAAGATGCTGTTTTTTTGAGAATGGCTCAAGGTTGCTTGGGAAGGATGTGTCGTGTCTAGGTCCATAACCTATAGCTCCAGCCTCTGTATAGCCAAATTACCCTTGCTAGGACTGCCAAACATTCCTCTAAATGAAGCTCCATACAGAGTTGTAGCTGCTTGAACCTGGGGGGATTGTCACTGTATCAAAGCACAGCCAGTGACCCTGACATGATATGTTCTAGATAACAAAAAAAGATGTGCTATGTTTTCAAAGCGGTATTATTTAGTATTGAATGGCATTTTCTGTCTTTTTCTTTCTTTATAAATGGAGATGAACCCAGGGTTGTCTAAGGCCATAGTTCTTGGTGCAGCTGATGACAATGCTACAGTGAAACTCTGTAATGAAAAGCCTGTTCCTGTGAAATCTCCCAAATGACAGTCCTCTTGTGTGCATGCAGGGATTCAGGGACCCCAGAAGTGTGGTCCATAGGGATCTGGTGCACAGGGGCTAAAAAAGCAGCACACACACACTGTCTATCTGCAATGCCAGAAGGACCTTGCCTTAGCTCAGTGTAAGAGCCTGGAGAGCAGCATGAGACTGCAGTAAGAAGGGAAAAGTGCCTTTTTGGTGGCTGAGACACTGTGCACTGGTGTTCAGGCTGGTATCTGTGCTGGAATCTGGTACAGAGAATGAGAAGCCTTTTCTTTCATCTGGAAATTCCATCTTCATTGATTTTCATACACCAAAAAAGACAAATAGGATTGCCTTGAACACCTAGTCTGACCTTCAGGTTAATGTGCCCCATAGGGCTTCCCTCAATTAATTCAGGTTTAAATTAAAGAGAGAAAAAAAGAAACAGAAACTGGATTCTCCTGCCAGTTCACCAGGATCCTGACCAACTCATATTTCAAAATTTCTAATATTACTACTTCTCCTGAAGTTACTATTTCTTTTCCAGTTTCTTTCTAGGTCAGATCTGGATTAGAAAACACCATTTTGTGTGTGGTTTTTCCATTCCTACCAAAAGCTTTGCATAGGCATCAAGCTGTAAAGAAGGACTTGTTGCACAAACACTGGATGATTGGGTATGGGCAGGTTGAATCTAGTTCACTTCACTGCTGTGTAGCTGAGAGAGCTTAAGGGAACAAAGACACCCTGCACAACAGCCTGGCAGCAAAGGACTGTGAGGAGGCTGGCTGTGCTTACAGGGAGATGAGCTGGAATTCCTGTCCCTAAGACCTGGAGGTGTGGAAGGAAGCTATCTAAGTAGCTTGTCAGCTTACGATTATTTTGATAAGCTTTGAAGCTAGTCAGCAGACGAGATGGCTTAGGAAAAAGATACTCCCCAATGCAGGACCTGCTGGGATTCTGACCAGCAAACCCAAAGCTCATGGGCTTCAGAACCATGAAACCAGAACCTGTGGCTTCTGCACTGTAGGAGGAACGAGCCAACAGCCACTGGGCTGTTTGCAAAGTCAGGTGTCTGTTTTCCATTTCTGCTCTTCTCCATCCCTTCTTCTCATGGAACATGACTCAGCAGCCCTTGGGCAGAGCTGCACTCGAGCCTGAAGCATGAGGTCAAGGTGCCTGGTTTGCTTGGCTACTGAAAGCCTCTTGGTACGAAGCAGCAATGACCAGACTGCACAAAGGTCTGTAGTCTGGTAAGTTTGTGAGACAACTGTCTAGGGTAAGTATCTCAACATCTGATGGTTTGCACTATGAACATACTTCAGTTGCCATGTGGGGAAGAGTTTCTTCCACTGATGTTTGCCTTCCAGCAGGGAAGGGCAATGCAAGCCAAAATTCTCATAGATGGAAGGGTGATGGAAGGGTGATGGAAGCTCCTGTCCTGCCATAGCAATCATAACTAACTTTTCTCCTCCCATAGTTCAACATATCCTGAAAACACAGACTTCTTCTGCATCCTGTTGGGCTGCCAAAATTTTCTAGTCATCACCCCAGTGCCAAGCTACTGACTTAACCTGCCCTAGGGTGTATCTGATTCACCCTGTTTGCACCAACAGTGATCCGTGTCCTCATTCCTCAAATCTGCCATGGTCACTGAGCCACCTGCCTGTCAGCTCTGTCCAGCTGCGATGCCAAAGAAAAGTCCAACATTAACTGTTGATAGCTTGTAAAAATATTTTACCTGTGAAAGTATTGCATAAAATGCTGGCTTTTAAGGAAAACCTGATTTCCTGTACAAAATTTGACTGCTTTCCCTGACTCCATTTCCAAGATAATAGTTTTTTGCAAATCTCTAAAATCTCTAAATCTATGAAAGGTTATACAAAAAAGGCCACAGAATATTTGTTTTAGAACACGTGTATTATTTTCTTTCTGTCAAAGTCTGTATAAAGAAAAAGAGGACTTTATTTAAGAAGCCCAAGTGGACTCATGGCTACCCAGCTTCACTGCAGCAGATAACAGAGCACTTGGAAATGGTGCTGGCAGCTCAAGGCAGATTGCTGGGGATTAGCAGAGTTGTGACGGGAGCACGTCTGACCTCTTAACTGGCTGTGCTCTCCAGTCTCCAGCCCTGCTAATTACCATGTAGCACTACTAAATAAATAATGCATGCTGCATTCCTCTGAACTTTTAAATAGGCAAGTGTTACACAATCATATGGACCTTCCCATTAATGGTGCTCTGTGGTGCCCTCTCTGCTTGAGTAGACAATTTGAGAGGGCATCTGGGCTGCTGCTTGGTGTGAGACTCAGGGAGAGGTGACGCTTTTCATTTCTTCATTTCCTAGATGCTTGCTGGTAATGCTGTGTCTCACATCCCTAATCCATAATGATATGGCTGGGAGCTGTTGATTTGCATGAATCACTCACATTCTGGCTTTGGTCACGATCAGTTCACATTGTAAAAGGTTTTCAATTGCTTTCTTCAATGATGAACAGCAATAAGGAGACATTTCCAGTGCCTGTTTATAGGATTTAGTGACAATACTGGTTCAGAAGTAATGTATGCAAAGGCACTTTCAAAACTGTCCATGGAAACATTTGGGCAAAAATTGGTTGTTTTCAGAGATAACCTCATGGTGTAATTCCAAGATGATCCATATCACTGGTTGGAAATTTTAATAAAAAGATTTCTCATTAGAAGATGCTGACTTGAAATGATCAAAACCACATGCAGCACTCAGCCAGTTTCAACAAAACTGAAGGTAAAAGGAAAGACATCTCCTGTCTCAGGCAGGAATTACCCAAAGTAATACTCCAGAGTAGCCTATTGTGTGAGATGTTGAATACCCACTATCAAACATTTCCTTTGAATCAGAAAGCCTGGATGTCTAAATCTTAGAAATTGTCCCTTGCCCAGGAGGATGTCCTGGTGGTCACCCTGGTGGCTGTCCCAGGATGCCTCTCCCATTTATGGAAAACTCCTGAAATGTTTTGTTTGCAGTGTGAGGAGGAGTGGGGATCTTTCAGGTTTAGTAGAAAAGCCATTCCCTCTCCAGGGTTACAGCACACACAAGACCATCCTGCAGTGCTGGAATCCAGCATAAACCACCTTCTATCCTGTTTTGCCTGCAAAACATTTGTTTTTGGCAGCACACAGCAGCCTTTGAGGTGTCATTTGCTGAGCCATGGGTGTGCTGAGCCTGATGTGGTGTCCCAGGCTCCCCTCTGGCCCTGGCTGAGCCATCTCCAGCTGTGCTCCCTCCCTTCCTCTGCAGGCAGGGAGCAATCCTGCCTGTCACTCGTGGTGAGTTGAGAAAGGAGGAATTTCCTGGCATGCACTCGCCTGCTGTGCAGCTCCACAGAACCAGGTCTTAAAGATATTGTAGTGTTTGCTCCTTATGGAGGAAATAAATAGGCCAAATAAATAAATAAAAAAGGCCAAAAGCTTTGTGTCAATGGCCATTCTTTAATTTCCTATGGCTCTTTTCTCCTCCTGCCTCATGACTTACAGGAAGCCCTTTACTATCAGTTCTCATTAATAAATGAATGAGGCCTTATTAAAAACCATGCATTCATATAAACTTTCCCAAAATTTAACTTCTGTCCTTCTTGGCGTCTCTAAGAATTCAGAGTATTTCTTGAGATGTTATTATGGTGTGTTACACTGCCTTCTTGCTGTATGAGGTTAATAAGGAAAGCTTGCCATAACCAATATTTTGTCTGTCCAACATCTCATTACTGTTGCTTCTGAAGAAAAAAAATTGTGAAGATTTTCATCCCTCATGGAAATTAATTTTCTTGATCACAGAGAGAGTAACGCTACCTGTAAATATATAATTAAGAGCAGCAGCCTTTAGCCATTTCTGGAAGCTTTTCCATATCATAATGTAGATGGCATTGTAGTCAGATTAACTGTGAAGAGGAATATTTTATGCTTTTCCTTTTTGTGGTTGTGGATGTATCATAAGGTCACATCCATATTAGTATGTTTGGCCTGTGCTGTTCAGTAATTAATTCAGTCATTATTAAAATAACTTGTTTAGATATTATTTTTTGTTTCAGTCAGTGCTTTCCCATTTGCATTAATATCTACAATGTTTCAGATAAAAATACTATAATGAATTTTCTGGCATAATAGATGCACTAGGGGTGGCTCTAAGGAGCCCCAAAGTGAGAGTTACCTATTGGTGCATGAGTGAAAATGTTTGGTTTTAAGCGTTTTATCAGTTTTGTTATTATGGCATATTCTTGATAAATCGACCAGATGGAAGGGTTTAAAAAACATGCATGAGCCAAACAGTCCTTAGCAGTTCAGATAATTTTATTTGGCTGAATTCTGATATGGGAAATTTAAATGGAATAGTCTCCCATTTACCAGGCCATGTGAAAACATGATGAATTTGGAGTTCCTGTGAATGCTGGCATGATTGTGTGGCTCACACATTAGGCAAACCTTGTTGCCACTGAACTGTCAACTATAGCACATTACCTTCTGTCCTGTTAAGTCAAGTTTTATACGGAGTTCATAAATTCAGGTGATCAGTGGCCAACCTGTTGGGTTGCACCCTGCAGACCTGTTCAGGTTGGACATGAGGCAGTTTCATAAAATATAACCTGGATGATTTATTTCCTCTGTTTCAGTAATGCCAGCAATGTGCTATGTACTGTAGGAACAGTAACTACACCAGGTAGCTTATTTTTAAGTCAGCAGAGGGATAGAATGATTTCCAAGGATGTTTCTTTCAAAAATATTTCAATGGTTTCATTATTTCTCATCATTGCTTGACTATGTTTCTTGTATATATCAGTAGAGAAATGAGTCTCAGCTGGGGCTCAAGGATGTGTCTGTACCCTTACAGAGTCTGCTTAATCTGCTAAATAGCCAAAGGATAGTGCCTTAATCACAAACATTATGTTATAGGATTATTTTTAACTTTCTGTAAAAACTTAGGACAGCAGACCTTATAACATTTGCATTGACTTAACAAGGGGTAGGCATAATCATGTTCCAGAAACAAATCACAAAAGTTTGCTTTTTCAAATTTTTTGCTGTGGTGGATCCAGACCCAGACAATCAGTTCATGGGCCTCCATGTGTAGTGTGGGATTCACTTTTCAAGCTAAGCAAGTGTATACAATCTTTTCTCAGGGATGCCTGGGAAAATCAGTGATTTCCTCTTTGTCTCCCTCTTATTCAACATTTATCTTGGGAAATAGCGGCTGCACTGAAAGGTGATGAGAATCAACTTCATTAGTGAATAGAGAGCAATAAATCCAGCTCTTGTGGTGAACACAATTATGGTGAATCATTACTTTGTGAGGGAAGCAGCACATTGCAGAGAAGACTTCAGTGACCACAAAGCTTTAACGCCTAAATGAACTCAGCTTTCAGTGTCCTGCCTTCACTCTTGGCCACAATCTATTGTAAAACTTTCACTGTTGGATTGGAATCTTTTGCCTGTTTTGGATCTGGCTGTTGTTAGCCTGTTCTGCATCTGCTGCAGTGGGCTGTTGAGCACAGAGGTGATGGATGCTTGTCACATCTTTCCTTAGGAGCTGCTGCTGCCTGTTGATAAGGAATGCTCCCTCCTTCTCTCCTGCTCCTGTCTGTCTTCTGCAGACTTTAGGTTAATTTGCTCTTTGTCTAAGCAAAATCTGAATCTATGAGACACAAGTCTGAATAGGGACTTTTGCATGTCATATATGTGACCATAAAAAGCCCAAATGCTCCTATTTATTCATGTGTCCTTTTCTGAAGTAAATGTTGCAACTTTGTGCTTTCCTGCTTATAACCGTTCTGTTCTCCTTTCAATTATTTGTATATTTTTATATCAAAACAATTTGAATCTATTTCTGTTGCAACATGGTGTGGGGTAATGATAGGCATTTATGGTATTCTTTGTTGAGCTGCAGAAAGTGTTTTAAACGCCTTAAAGCTTTATTTTTCTCCTGGAATGTCACACTACTTAGAAACTAACATCTTCATCAGGGCTCACTTATGAAAGGACGATGCAACTTCCTGTGCTTATTGACAGTCCTTGGAGCTTATTTCCCTCCCTGCTTTTTTCTGGAGACTCTATTTGAAGTAGGTAAGGTCACTAAAAACATGGTGAGATGTGAGAAGATCCAGAAAAATTAGATGGCTGAAATAACAGTGATTGCTTTTAACGTGATTTCTCTTTTTCTCTGTTTGCAGGCAGATGGGAGGAAAAGGTCTGTACTGCAGTCATTTACATGATTGCCTACTTTGTCCCTTGACCTGAGAACCTGGGTAGTGGTAGGTAGCATAAGTGATAGGCAATGACAGGCCAAATGAACAAGAGTTTTCTTTTTTTAACGCGTCCCTACTGCTTTTACTGAATACGGCTAATTTCTGTCACTTGCATACAGAGGCATTTTAAAGTTGAATAGAAAATCCAAGCTATCTGGCTTTCTTTATGTGAAAGGTCTGCATTAACAGTTGATATTGTTAACAGTTCAAATGCAATGGATGTGTTTTCTGTATATCGTGTCAGTCTTTGTGACAAATAAACATTTCTGCAAACACTAAAGAGCTCAAAAGATTTATTACTCATCTGAATTCATCTTTTTACCGATAAATGGTCGTGGGTGGGAGTCTTAGAATTGAAAGAAAAAGTATTTAGCAAGAAAAATTTGGGATGACAGCAACGTTCTGAATTAAAAAAAAGAAATACTGGAACAGAAAAATTCAGTGGGGAAAACTTGGACAAACTTCTTGGGAATAAGGAAGCTGGAAGAGAATTGGACATGAAAATCTCTATTTCCCAGAAATCTAGGGCAGGTTATGAAGCTGCTTGTGCAAACAAGTGTGCTTGATTTCATGCCTAATGCATGCACAGAGGAGGGAATGATGGAAGCAGGCACAGCATGGCCCAGCTGCTGGAAGAGGCTGCTGACTGCAGAGATCCATCCAGTGAGACTGGGAGCCTGCTGCTCAGCAGGAAACCCACCTGAGAACAGCCAAGGGACCCCAGGGGCCATGGGGGAGAAGTGCACTGATAAACATGCTTTGGGTGTGTCCCAGATTAATTCCAATGCACACCAGATCAGCGTGCAGGAGTAAAGGAGATAAGCTTATCAGCTACAAAACAGTAATTCAATGGTACTTATCTTTCCCAGAAAAGTTTATGAAAAGGATTTGTTTTTCTAACCAAGCCCACAACTAAGAATCTAAAAGGCAGGTTGTGGGGTTTTTAAGCACAGAGCTAGTGATTTGTTGACTACCTGAAAATAAGTTATCTAATAAATGAAGCCAAAGTTAATTACTTGCTACTTTTGGGATATATGATATGATCTAATATTAGAAAGCAAAAGACCATTCTATTATTTCATTACAACATTTAAAATTGCCACCATAATTTCTCCTGCTAGGGCCAAATAACTTTCTGCTGCTGCAGTGAGATAACTTAATTACATGAAATTAGTGATTTAAGTTATTTTGTATAAAAGCTACATAGGCAGACATGCTTGAATTTTAAAAAATAATTAGAATAGTCTGGAAGCAAACAGAAAGAATTGATGAGTCTTTTAAATAATAGGCTCATGTTATTTTAAATCTGAGCACAATTCTAAAAGTGTTCTGAAAATGTGGACCAAAAAAGTACATGACTTTATTGGAATTCAGGTAAAGGTAAATGGCTTTGCTGTCATATCTGGGTACTGTGTAACAATTTTGGGCTAATTTTTATGAGTCTTGAGGATTTTTTTTAGGCATAGTTTTCTGAAAAGCACATAAGGGTCCTTCAGCATTTACCATCTCTGGGTGCAAAAGCGCTCTGATGTTTGAATAAAATGATTGAAAGCAAAATTTTGCTTGTCCCTCTTAAAGACCAGGTTGCTTTGATCATCAGATCCATTCCTGAAGACATTGTGCAGTTTGCCACATTGCTAATTCTGTTTATACAGTTGTCAAACACAATTTATTTCTGTAGATTTTGAATTACCTTGGACAAAGAATGTTCTTTTGCTGACACAGCAGATCAGAAACCTGGAACGGTGGCATCCATATACAGTGAGGAAAGTGAGGATAACCAGGCTCAGATATCCACCAAACACATCCATGGTCTAGAGGCAGCTCCAAGGTTGGGCAGGGAAGCCCATCCATGAGGGTCAGCACAGCACATGGCCAGGTGCTCCCACCCCTAGATATATCCCAGTAAAGACCAGGAGAAGAGATCTAAGCCCTGGGTCGAGCCTTCTGCACACATCCTTCTCCCACAGCTGAGCTGTCCTCACAGCAGTCATACCCAGGATCACATCAGTGCCACAGCACACCTCAAAAGGAGGACAGGAGGTCCAGAGCCTGCTGGTGCACTCTGCACATCCCTGTTCCTAAATCAATCAAACACAGCTGCAGCTTGCAAGCTGGGCTTCCCAGGTAGCTCTTCCTGCCAGGTGACAAAGTTCTGGGTGCCTCCAGGGTTGCAGTGGGGCTCTGGGGTTAGGTGACCCTGCTTTCCTCTCCCCAGACCTGCACCAGTGCCTGCCCTTCAGCCCCATCACAACAGAAGAACTTCTCTCCACCTGCCTGGCCCTTGGAAGCTGTCCATCCCCACAGGAGACCCCAGCCAGCAGCATCACCTGGATTGATAGTTAAAATAAATGGCAATTAATAGTTGTGACTGCTACTGTTTTTTATTGAGCAGACTTGTGTAACTCTCAAACTCTTAATGGTGTTTTTTGGTTGTTCCTCCCAACCACTAATCAGGAAGATTTTATTTGCCATCCTCACTGGAGCACATTTTCAGAAATTCTTCTGAGCTGATGCCTATCTGCCTATCTCAAGGCACACACTGGTAAGGAAGATAAAACTGCTCAGTTTGTGGATACATATTTCACAATGGATTTGATCATGATTGTGAATATGGTTTCCATCCTTTTAGTGAGAAGCTCTAGGTGTCTGAGTAGACAGAAAGTAGAAATGCTTACCCAGAAATAATATCCTTGGAAAATAACCTTGACTGTGTTAGCTGAAAATGTACCTTCAGGGAGCTGATGAATTCAGTTGATGAGGACTTCTTTAAAGAGCAGATATGCAGAACAGGGAGTTTGTTCGCTTTGTTCACAAGCATTACAGTGGTAAAACGTGAGGTTTCTTAAAAAATGAACAGGCATACTTAGGGGTCAGTAAAAAGCCAAGTGAATAACCATATGTAATTCCTTCCCACTACTTTTCTAAGATGCTTTTCTTTATTAATGTGAAGGGAATCCAGGAACAAGGCCTGCTGATTAGCACTGAATACAGCTATACCAGGGAAGGACTGAATCCTGGCCTTTTTGGGAAGTTAAAACTTACTGATTTTTTTCCCAAACAGGTATTTTAGTTAAGAATTCAAATTTTAAATATAAATAAAACTAAATTTCTTTGACTTCTACAAAGTCTTGGGTTAACAAGAGCAAGATGTAGTAAGATTTAGACATTGTAAGGATAACAAAATTCCATGTACTGGAGCACTTCTTCTGAAAGAAGACAGGATGCAGAGGAAATTACTTATAAAAATGTGCTAGCCCTGCAAAGCTGAGTACACAGGCAAAATCAGTATGGAGTAGGTAATTTTCTTCCATCGGTTTTGGGATATCTCACTGCTTCTCCATCTGAGTTCTCACTTTCTTCTTCCATTATCACACACATCCCTGTCCAGAGCAGGGCTGAACAGAGCTGCTCTGCCCAGGTTGTCCAAGTGCCCATGTGCACCCGTGCAGATAAGCCCATCTGGGGTAGGGCTAGCCAATCTATTCCCTCTGTCTCAAAGCCAAAACAGTGCCTAATTTTGCCACTTTCTGCGAAGTTTAATCCAGATATCATAATTAGGGCTGTTTCTTTGATTTTTTTTGCTAAACAGAAAGCAGTTAAACACTTGAGAGGTGGAATTGATATGTCTATCACATGATTTCTTGTAGAGAACCCAAACAGCCCAAATCACTGAAACCTCTGCAGGTACTTTCACTCCCTGCTCACTTCCAGCACCCAGAGAACTACAACATTTCTTTTCTGGGTCTGCCTGCAGGAGCAGGAATTGTCATGGTTGTCACACAGAACATGGTACTTCACCATGAAAATGGAACTTAGCTAATACAGCTGACAGTGGTCATGGAGACAATGTGTTGGTTTCAGCTTGGGATCTTTACCCTTTTCAAAACCCTCTTGAACTCACCACCTTCATGTCAATTGTTTAGTTTATTTTAGCAGAAGCCATCCTATCCTAGAAATCCCAACATATTCAGTGATTTTAAAATTTTGAAATGTATTCATAGCATTGGGGTTGCGTTTGATTTTTTCTGGTTTTTATGCAGCCCTGAATGGAAGCTTCTGTACAGAAGAATCTGTCTGCTCTGACATCTCGTCTTCCAGTCCCACTTTATCACCTGTGGATAAATCAGCAACATTTCCCTTTCTGCCGAGTACAAGACGAGAGAAGACAGTAATTTTTTTCCAGAGTATGCTTGCTCCTTTGAGAAATCAGATTTTTGTCTCCTACTTAGAGCAGTGTTTGCAATCTATCACTTCAGAGGCTGTCTTGACAAGGCAACACCAACTTGCTCGTGCAGGGCTGCACAATCACAGTGTTGCAGTTTTTCCAATTAAGCAGGTTTGCAGAATCTGTTCGAGGTGTTGTCAGGTTGGATGTTTAGTCATGATCTGAACAGCCTTATCTTCAGGCCAAGCTGCAAACATTCTGTGACTGTCACCACGGCCAGGGTTTTGTTGCTGGCTGTACAATGATCTTCCCCCACGGAATTAGCATTGCTGTAGACTGTTGTCATCCACTCCAGCTCAGCATGCACTTATGTCAGTAGGTTCTCCAAACTGTTACCACTTCCCAAACTTTTACTAGTTTATTGCGTCATGAAGCCAATGCTGGGACAATGACAGGAGCCTTCGTAACTTTGAAAGTGGCAAATTTGTCTGCTGTACAGTTTCACTATGGCCATTTGGGGTTTTTTTTAAAATATTCTATAGTAGCACTGTAGTCCTACAAAACTCTACGTATCTGTGAACGCTTGGAGAGCTGGGCAGTTCAGTGAACAGCTTCCTTTCATTATGCTGATGGAAGGGTTTTTTTGCTGATAACATACTTCCAATAAATATCAGGCCCATGGAGCAACTGTTAGTCCTTTGGCTTTAGGGTCAGATTAGCAGTTCTCAGTTTATTTTTAAATATCCCCATTCTTGCAGAATTTTTAGCTGACCTTAGGATATCATTTGCAGATAACCTGGGAGCTGAGAGTGGTGAACTGCTTTATGCTGCCTCTCTAGGACTGTCAGCTGTGTCAGGTACACTGCCCAAGCCAGAAAGGTCATTGTACATTGCTGCAGTCTGTGCTCAGCTGTGAAGGTACTGTTTCCTCTATCCTTTCTGTCCACTTCACCTTGCCAAGACTATTTTTAATTTCACTTGGTCTAACCTGCTGCAGAGTTAGGTTATAATCTGTTTGTAATAATGGAAAAAAAATTATTTAAAATTACTAGAATTTTCATAGACTCATAGAATAAGCTAGGTTGGAAAGGACCTCAAAAGATTGTCGGTCCTATCTTTGATAAGGTATGTTTTCTTCAATTCTGATCTGATTTTACCTTATTTTTTCTAACCAAACCTCTAGATGAGCTCAGACAGAGGTTAAATTCAGTTATGCATTTTCTCACTAATGGTGCTTTTCCCTGTTGGGTACTGCTACGTGGCAAGGTGGCAGGGAATGGGTTGGTGTCCTCCAGTCTCATTCCCTTGCTGGCCCTTTCAGGCGAACTGAATGGCATGCAGAGAATGATTCCTAACCAGAAGCACCTTCTGTGCTGGAAGAGGTATCACAGGTTATATCTTAAATTACACAGAGAAGAGCTCTTCACTCTTGGTGTGTATCCTGGCTGCATCTTAGAAACCCACACCGGGGTAGGACTCAAGTGCCATGCTTGCCAAGGGGAGGAAACACTGTCCCTTTACCTTGAAAGAAGGTGGACTGGGACTTCTGCATATGTACACTTTATGGTCAATGAACAGCTGATTCTTTGCAGTTTGCTCCAGTGGGCAAATCCTTCTATGATTGTAACAATGTTTAAACCACTGAACATTTCAGTCTCTCACACCTGTAAATTCTCTTTGGTGCAGAGCAAACTTTCTCCATCCTTTAGCTGTTTAGTTTGCCTTGTTCTAATTTAGAGCAATTTTCCCTGTACTAAAACTGTCTGGATGTTTCATCACTGACAGGAAAGGCAGGATCCCAAGCTGCATCAGTCAGTCTCTTCCTAAAGCATAAATCCTTTACTGGGACAAATGGACATCCAGTGGCTCTCTGCCATTCTTCCCTCTTGCATATCCTTTGATTTCTTCCCAGAGTTGTTGTTTGTGGTGTATTTTCTAATATCCTTGTTCTAGTTCATTTCTGTTCTCAAGTTCCAGATTGACCAAAGTCTTTATCCATATGCAGGAGGAACTCAGTCTGCAGTAATTACACAGTTGTCTTTGCTTTTCTTACTGTTCTGATTGGGAGTTTCCATCAGAGCTCAACTCTTACTTGCCCTTGCCATACCCTGGGGTTGTTTCTGTGAGATGTCCTCCTGTTTCTTCACCTGTAAAGTTGCCCTTAAACATTCATGGCCATGCCCTCCCACCTCCACACACACACACACACACACATGTCCCTGCACCCCAAAATACTCAACATTGTTGTTTCTTCTAGAGCATTTGAATACTTGCTATGCACTGTACCTAGATTTTAACTGGAAATGTATGTTTCTCTTTAATTTTTAATGATGTGAATGGTTGGAGCTAACCCTACTGTTTTCAGTGAAGTTTAACCTGATTTGAAAATACCCTTTTGTTTAAGTTGAGAGAGTCAAGCCATGTCCTAAAAACTGTGGCCACCAACTGTGGCCATTGGGACAGGTGCATTTGAACCCCAAGTGTGAGCTGACACATGGTCAAAACATCTCTCCCCAGGCAAAGGGGAGCTATTGAGAGCTGCAGTGGATGTGGTAAAATACCAAGGAGGTAGATGAAGAGGAGGGGTAAAAGTGTCTGAAGACACTGTAGTAGGCTCTGTAGATAATTTTTCTGAAAGCACAGTAAGGCAGTGTTATGTATTGATTCAAATATGATGAATATAAAGAAGTAGATTTCTTTTAAAATGCAGAGGAAAAGTCAGCTGTACATCAGGATATAAATGAGGAGGTTTAACTATAAATGACATGGCACAGTAAATGACAAGATATATGAAGAGGAAGCTTTTTGGCAAAGACAGTAACTTGTTTTGTTCTCTCAGTCTGGAAACCTGAGAGACTGAAAGAACAAAAATGTAAATGAATGCTTGGAGCTTAGTGATGTGTACAAACCTCAGGCTGGAGTCTTGCTTAGCCTGGAGGTACCAAACTGAAATTTTAAAAAAGCTGGAGTAATACAAAGCTGAAATAAGAGGTAATCAGACTCTGTATGAACAATATGAGTTCATCTTGACAATCTGGGCTCATTGTAATGGGTGGGGGGTTCACACCAGACAAGGATATTTCAGGTGGCAATGGAAGGAGATGGGAAAAGGCCATTTTAGCCAAGGAGGAGGTAATGTATCTAAACATTGTCATATATTTTCTGGCTTACACTAATGACTGTAAACATTCTTATAGTGAGTCAGTGAGTGACTGCCATGGCCAAGTTCATTAATACAGAAGTCTGGAACATCTGTTTGCAGAGGCAAATTAACACACACACATTTTCCCTGTTGGTCCTACTGAGATCCATAGAAATGCTTGTCTGAATCAGAGTCTGGGAAAAAGAGCTTATTTTTTCCTCTCAAGTGGAATTCACATTGTAGGATGTTCTATTTAAAGAACCCAAACAACTATTACTAGCAATTCTTGACAGTCATTTTTTTCAGATGTAGTTCATGTGTAAATACTGATGGTGGAAGGAAGATTCTATCAGGCATGATATGGCAAAGATGCTGCAAAATTCTGCTACACAAATAATCTGTAATCTGGAATTCTGTTATTTCAAAGATTGTCCTGAATATTTTCTGCTTTTCTAATGGAGGATTGTAATTCAGAGAAGATTTTATAGATTTATTATTATTATTATTATTAGAGAAATTGCAGAGAGAAACAAAAACAAGTGCATAAGGCCCTGATTTGTGTGTTTATATTAGAAGTGTGGTTATGGACAGGATGATTGGAGGTAAGAGTTACCTTCTCCAGCAACAGAATTTTTGTTTTTCCTTTGTTCCTGAAAAGGTTCTGTTGAGGAAATGAGAACAGAGGAGCCATTCATGAAATCTGTTTACTTTTTTTTAATCCTTTCCTCTTCAGTGATGTTCCTTTTCAGCTAGAGGAGAAATAACCATTGTACAGTCTGTACAGAATGTGTAGCCTGGAAATCTGCTTTTTGGGTGGGCTTACAGACTGCTGCAGTGTGGTTTAATGCACATGCATGAGATTGTATTTCCGTGAACATCAAGGGTTATTGTTCCACAAAGAAATTATTAACTGTAGGTTGCTCTGGTAAATGTTTGCCCTGAGATCAATAAATCTTGATATTCATCTCAGCAGAAGTCAATATCTACTTATTAGTATTATTTTTCAAGTTGAGATTATTGATAAGAATACAAAATGGCCAGGTGCAGGTGACAGGCTGCTGATAAACATCTTGAAGATGTCAGATGAGAACTGCTATGTGATAGAGAGGTAAACTGCTAATATCTAGAAGATATAGTCCAGCTTTTAAAATACATCAGCTACATCTGAAATATTGTGAAACACAAAACACCAGTGCTTGCACCTAAGGCATCCAGGAGAAGAAAGAATTACCTAGTCACTGTGTATTTACCAAAAAGAAAATCAACATGGAAGATATTTTTAAATTCAGACAAATAGCAGTATTTTGCATGCTTCATGCACTCAGTGGTATTTATTATTGTGGCAAATACCCTATCAACAGATACTCAAGAATATATTGTGCTTAAAATGAAGAGAAAAAAGCCTAGAGAATTAAAAATGTCGCCTAATGCAGTCTGTTGGCATCTCTAGGGGACTTTTTATTGTTGAAGCCTTCTCAGAAGCAAGATAAAATTTCTAGTGAAAGCAAGGAGAAATAAAACAGGGGAAATAAAGAAAATAACCCTGCATTTTGCTTTCATCAATGAAGATCAATAAAAGGCATAGTTGGAGGAATTTATACTCTCTCTCCATCTCACTTTTGCTCAAAAAATTACAGAAAATAAGGGAAATTTTATGTTGATTATTCTTATTGTTGTGCCTAATGCTACAGCACAATAGAAACCAGAAATATTTACATCCAGATCCACACTGGACAAAAGGCTCCATGTTCGAATTGATAATATTCATATTCCAGGATAGCTTTCATGTTTCTAGAGCACAAACACCTCTAAGGGAGATAATGATTTTATTTCATTGTATTATCTCAATTTTTTATAGCACTTGTCTTGCAAGTCACAAGAGAAGAAAAATAAAGATTTTTAATAGTGGATTTTTAATAGTGCTGTGCTTCTGAAAATAGATATTCTCAAGAAAAGGATCCAAAGTAGTAGTTGAAGAAAACTGCTTCATGATACCTTTGATAGTGTTAGAAGGAGGAAGAATCAGATGGAAATAATTGCTTGCCTTTTAAAAGGCAAATAAAGATAGAAGATTCTTCACAAGAATACAGGAATCAAAAGCAGTTCAAGTCACATAACTGTAAAGATATGCAAACTGAAAAGTGCAACAAATAAAACCGTCGGAACCACATTTTGTGAAGAGACTATCAAAGCTGAACAAATTCCAGCTTGTCTTCTGGAAGAAGAACTTGCAAGGACAAAATTTGTTAAAAACAACTGAAAGGATGGGATAAGACACTCTAGATCTATTTAAATCTGCTTTTTTGGCGTTCCTCACAATTGTGTGTGTATCATGAAACTGAAAATGTATTGACAGAGACTGAAGGGGTTGTAAACCCTTTAAATTAAGTTTCAAATCTGAGAAAAGCCCAGCACTACCTCTATATAGTAACAGTCTGTAAAGTTACAGACCTGTATACACCAGGTCTTAGTTAATGTTCAACAAACACTTGGATGGATACACTGACTTAGTGTCAGATGACTCACAGGAGAATAATGCCACAGATGAGAATGGATGTTTTAGTACCACCATCTCAAAAACAATAATAAAAATTAATTATGCTGTATGGTGGACAGAGTGGCCATGGGCCTTATGATCACAGCAAGGTTTTAAGACATCTCCAAGGCAGACAATCTACATCTGAAGCTTCCTTTATAGTTAAGTAAGAGAGAGAAATTGCGGGTTTTTATTTTTGAATGAGATAAAGATCTACTCCAAAACCTCAGAAGCGTCTGGTTTTTTTATTGCCTCTTTTTGTTATACGTCTAAACAAAGTCTGAACAGATATATTCATATATATTCAGATATATCTGTTCATCAAACTGGAGCCTACATTTGACCAGGAGAACCCCCTCCAAATGCTTTAGACTGCAAACATGTATTTCTTAGAGCCACTTTTAAGAAAATATATAATACTTATTGACCTGTAACCTTACAACCAGATGACCAAAACCAGATGAACCTTCACTTTATTGTGTTGACTCAGTGAGGGCTTTCAGCTCGGTAGCGAGGCTGATTTTAAACTTTAAATATTCCTGTCTGTAATCCCTGGTGTATCCGTAGATAAATGTTTTATACTCAATCTGAGATTTAATTTTCTTTCAAAGGGCTACATTAAAGGGAAAGAGACAAAAGGTGATATTTTAAAAACTTTTATTTGCCTAGTTAATAGAGCAACTGGTGAGGGGGAAAAAGAAATCTTGTGTATCTGCTCCATGTTTTGAAAATGAAGTGTCAGACAAAATGACCTTACTCTGAGATGATATTTTACTTCATTTTACATAAGTTGTATCTTCTGTATCATCTCCTTTCTGTGACAATTTGTTATATCCAATTACTGAGCTACAAGATAGGTACTTCTTAGAAATGTCATTGCTTATACTGATGAAGGAGAAACCTAAAGTTCAAAAGTTTCATCTCATACTACATAAACCACTACAAAAATTATTTTTAAAATATATATATAGGTTGCTTAACAGACTACTTACTGAGTATTCCTCCTTTTCTGAAGTGATCACAGGAGGGAAGCCTGCTGTCTAGAATGAAATACATATACATTGGCTAGGCAGATATATATGTATGAATTTTCCACTTCATGTTGTATGCTTTCCCATACGGGTCTGACACCTCCAAAATTTTTACTGGGAAAGTAGAAAAGGAGGTTGTGAAGAGGAGACTGCAAATCCAATTTAGGACGAATATATTCCATTTTAAGATCTGTGGTTTCTAAAATAAGGAAGAATGTTTGTTTGTTTCTGAGTAAACCATTGCCCTTTGGAAAGTATTTAAGCAGCATTCAGTTAAGGCAGATAATCATTTAAGGAGAAATAAAATACACCCCTGGGTTAGGAGAGAGTAGGCAGCTATTGGGATAGTGGTGGTAAAGCTTCTCCAGCCTTCACACTGCAGCACCTCGGTTTATGTAAAGCACCTATTTGACACCATGAGTTCACTCTGTAATTGACCCACAGGCATTGTGTTGCACAGTGCCTGGATAGATCACTGGATGTAGGAGTGATTTACATGCCAGAGCCTTTGCTTGAAGTAAATAGTCACAAAAATTATGGCATCTGTAATTGTGTCCCATTAAAGAAGATAATACTGTTGTTGTCATGATATTTGCTGTGTTGCTTTAATATAGGCATATGTGCACCAATCTGCTTAGACATTGCTTTTGGGTGGGTAAGAGCCCAAGCAAAGCTGTTCCTTTGTTAAACAGAATGGATGTACCTAAATCTGGGCCCTGAGGCATTCAGGCACAGTGGCCATCGGAGGAGCTGTGGTAACCTCAGCTAAATGGTAAATCAAGACCCCTTAGGAAGTGTGGGGTTTCCAGTTCTCTGCACTTGAAGCTTTCTTGTGGATGATTTTGGTGGAAATCCAGAATAAATAGGGCTTATTTGTAATTGGGCTTGAAATTGCATCCTGAAAAATTAAGAGGATCAGCCTCACAAATCTTACTCACTGGGTTGGCTTCTGGTGAAGTGTTCCTGATTTGGCATCTGTGTGAGTTGTGGAACAAATGAACTGAACTGCGGGGGGGGCTGCTCACACTGCTCACTCTGTTCATTCCTCACACTGCTCACACTGCTCACTGCTCACACTGCTCACACTGCTCACACTGCTCACACTGCTCACTGCTCACACTGCTCACTGCTCACACTGCTCACACTGCTCACATACCTCACACTGCTCACACTGCTCACACTGCTCACTGCTCACACTGTTCACACTGCTCACACTGCTCACTGCTCACACTGCTCACATACCTCACACTGCTCACACTGCTCACACTGCTCACACTGCTCACACTGCTCACACTGCTCACTGCTCACACTGCTCACACTGCTCACACTGCTCACTGCTCACACTGCTCACACTGCTCACTCTGTTCATTCCTCACACTGCTCACACTGCTCACTGCTCACACTGCTCACACTGCTCACACTGCTCACTGCTCACACTGCTCACACTGCTCACACTGCTCACATACCTCACACTGCTCACACTGCTCACACTGCTCACACTGCTCACATACCTCACACTGCTCACACTGCTCACTGCTCACACTGCTCATTGCTCACACTGCTCACACTGCTCACTCTGTTCATTCTTCACACTGCTCACACTGCTCACAGTGTTCACACTGTTCACACTGCTCACTCTGTTCATTCCTCACACTGCTCCCACTGCTCCCACTGCTCACACTGTTCACTGTTCACATTCCTCACACTGCTCACCCTGGTTCACACATCCACTTGGTTTATTCTCAGCTCACTCCTTCCAGGTTTCTGACTGCACTCCTTATGGCCATTGCTGCTGATGGAGATGTTCTGCTAAGAACATCAGCCTGGCTGCTGGTGTTTAGCCATGAAGTATGGTGTGAGCACCTTCTCTTAGTAGTTTCTTCTTCATACAAGTTTGGCCACAGCCACAAAAAGCAAATAAATTCTCAGACAAGTTCCTTCTCCATTTGTGCAGTTTATTCTTTTCCAATTAGCTTGCTAGAACACTTAAGCCTGGACTTGGCTTAGTAAAACCTGCTCTAGATATCTGTTGATCATCATCTGTTATCATCATCAGCTTGTGGAGAAGGAAACACAAACCCTTGTTTTTGATCTTTAAAGGCTGCATTTATAATACATTGAGGTACATCAATTTCTGTGGGAATCCCTGCACCAGTTGTCTCTGCAGGAGCAGAGTGTGCTGGGCTTCTCCCTTTTCTTGCATCCCAGGGGAAGAGTTGAGCTCACCAGCCCCTTGCTCACCAGCCTTGAGTAGGTGGAACAAGTCTCTGTGGACTTCAGAGGCAGCACTGCAAACAGCACATTTAGGTGAGATTAATTACCCTTTTTAAACTGGGTACTCAAATGCATCCTAATCTGTACAGCAAAATGCAAGACTGCTGCTGAATACATTCTAATCTTGCTGGTTATTTAATATATCATTATGTTTAATGACTACCATTATTTGTGTTAAAATGGTGCTGAGATGCTCATATTTGGCATCTGTGCCTATCTTAGTTTTGGCATTTCCTATTTGTAGGATGCTTGGCTTTGTAAGCCTGTACTTCTTATTTATACTCTGGGATAATTAGCATAATAGTTCATAGGGGAATACAGCAGAATAAAGGATTCAACAGAAACTGCTACGTTTAATTAAAATAACAATTTAACTATTATTTTTTCTGTAGTTTTGCTTGCATTAATAATGTTGGTGGGCGAACTTATTGGAGTATAATAGCAATTTATGTGTTGAAATGGCTAATTGAACATAAATTAGTCAGATTCAGTTAACGCTAGTAAAATAATTAGCATTTTTTGAAGGAAAAAAGGGCAAAAATCAATATGGAAGAAAAATATTTACACCATCCATAAGGGTTTGAAAAATTAAAGGGAAAAAAAATCTTTAGAAAAATGCACTTTCAAGTGTCTTTGAGAAATAGATCAGAAACAAAATAAACAACCATTGAATTTTCTGAAGGTCAATGTTGTGAAACTGAAAATCTTTAGGAATAATTAAGGTGGATGAAATGTCCTTCCATTGCTAGCAGTAGAAACAAAACCTAAATCACAGAAGTTAGGCTTGATGAGACAAAGATACCAGTGAGGGTGTCACAAATAAATCATTACCAGGCCGTGATCTTACTGTCATTCCAAAAATCAAAGTCTTAATTTTTTTAACTGAGAAATTTGTTTGCATGGGGGCTGCACAATTCTGCTGGATGGTTTCAGAATATTTTTACTCATGCAAAGTAAAGAACATCTAGAAGCCTGCATGTAAAATGAAACTCGGTGGCATAAATAAAAATATATTAGAGATACCTTAATAGGAATTTCTTCATCCCCACAATGACCATTTTGCCAAATTTTGCTATGCTAAATTCAGGGTCTTAAAAAACTTAGCTGAAAATTGTGTGAGTTTGGATTGGGTTTTTTTTTAAGATAATATATTGGTCAAAATATATTTCATAGCAAATGTAATGCATACAGCTGAGGCAGTATGTTCCAAAGAAAATCTATTCAATCGAGAAGCATCAAAGCATTCAAGCAAGACCTTGAATGAGTTATTAAACAGTAAATAGTCAGGGAATGAAGGTAGAGAAGTATATATGAAAGGGAAAGCAGTGAATGTGATGAGCCTTCTGCAGAAGCTGCTTTTCCCCCCTTGGCCTGTAATTTAGATATGAATTTATTCTGCAGTGAACATATTATTTATATCTCTGCTCGCCACCTTTTTATCTCATGCTTTTGGGCTTGGAGTGACTTTAATGGGAGCAAGGAACGAGACTTAGCATAAAATAAAGACGTCATCCTGAGAGAAAGGCCAGAGTTTGGCCCCTGTGAAGATCAAGTCCTGAAATATTAAGGGTCATAACAGCTGCTGATTGCCTGCTGGAATTTCCCCCAAATTGTTGCCTTAAAATACTCTGAGTTTAAATGGAAAATGCTATTTTCCCTCAAGTAAGCTATTTCTCTTTAGCTATTAATTGGAGAATGAATACTGTGAGCCATCTGTTATTCTGCTGAATTTCTGCAGGTTACATAGCAAATTTTAGTGATTTTTGTTTTTCCAGTTCACTGTTTTTTTTAGTGATACAGTGTTTTCAGGTAATTATTTTAACTGCTAAAGATTCTTTAAAGTAAAGGTTTGCTATAAATGTACACATATACAGATGCATAGGCCAGGAGAAGGAATATTGGTGAAAAGTGTTTCATCCCTAGATTATCAGTATAAATCCCAGCCAAGCCTTTTAATAATGTTAAGCTTTTAAATGGGCATTTATCAGCCTATCCAGACTTGTTGAGGAGTCTTCTTTCATATAGCCAAGGAACAGGGTTTGAACTGAGGTCTCCTGTCTACAACCCATCCTTTTTATATTAGTTTTCTCTCTCTCTGTGCATTTTGCAACATTTGTTCTTGTTGCCCATTTTTTTCTTTGTGGGCTTTTGGACACTAGCATTCACAATCATTGGTCTACAACCAACATCTTCAAAATTTTGGGACTGGGTAAAAAAGAAGAATGCTAGTGGAAAAGGATTTTTAAGTGTAAAAAGAAACTTTACCAGGAGGAAGAAGACAGGAAAAGAGAGAACTCTTTTTCCAAGGGACATTCCATTGCTGCTGCATTCTTTGCCTGATAAGTAGACATATTTGTAGAATGGCAGTTTTCAGGTTCCAAGAATACACCATAATCAGCAAATATAAACCCCCAAATAGACAGGGCACATTTTACTCAAATGAATTTAAGTTGAAATAGGACATATCTTTTAGAAAAAAATCCTGTGAAGTGTTTAGTGTCTAGTGATGTGACATTTGTCAAAGAACTGGAAAGATATTCCAGTGGTAAATCATCCTTCCTATAGAAAGTATACACCATATGTCTGAATGGATGCTCCTGATTCAGTTTCCAGTTTTGGGTCTGCTTGCCAGACTGAGGAACCCTCTAAATCCAGTCTGTGCTTGACACTGTGTCTTGGATGTGAGCAGAGACTTTTTGTTCTTAAATCTCTTGAACACCCTGAACCTTTTCTCATGAGCTGTATTTTCCAACTCTTTCATGATTCTTTCATTTTTTTTCCTGAACTCTTTGACTACTCAATATCTGTGTTGAACTGTGGGCATCAAAGCTGGACACAGTATTTCACATCCCATTCAGTATTTCCACATTCAAGGATTGCATTCATTCTTTTGGCAGAATATCTTACCCAAAAGCACGTTCAGATGAAAACCCCTTGGTTTCCCCCAGTCCTTTTCAGATTTGCTCGTGCTCTTAGCAGCGTGGTCTCCTCCTGCTGCAGTCTGTGTTGGTTCTGCTGGTTCCCAGAGCAGTCCAATTCCCCCTGGACTGCAGGCTCTGTCTCCTCATTCTTCAGCCACTCATCTAATCTTTATCCCATCTGCCAACTTTATTAGTAATGATTTTCTGTTTTCTTGCATATCAGTGATAAGACATAAGGAAGAGTAGGGCTAAGAATAGCTTTAGGATCCCACTGGAAACACATATTCAAGAATACTGCCCTAAAGAATGAACAATAACTCATACTTTAATCCTTTTAATGTATGTCATGTTGATTTTTACATCATTCAGGTTAATCAAAACATCATATTGTAAGCACTATCTAAAGCAGCTTTTAGAAGTCTATTATGCCATCATTGTTACTTTTAGCAACTTGAAACCCCATAAAAAATCAAATTAGTTTGACAAAATCTGCTTGCTATGAGCCTGTGTTGATTGGCAGTAATTATATTAGCCATCTTTATTTCCTTATTAATCAAGTCTCTCTCAGCCATTTCATTATTTTCTCTACCATCAGTCAGGCTCATAAGCTTTAATTACCTGAGCTGCCTCTGTCACCTGCTGAAAATACTGGTACAACGGGAGGTTTTTTCCTGGTTGTCTGAAAGTTTATGTCCTCACGTATGAAGAACAGTGCCAAAGGCACAAGGACCTCTTAAAATTCTTGATGGCATGTGGAGCAGTTTATTTAAAATTATGAAAAAAATAAGAAGGAGAATATGAAGCATTTTTGCTTACAGGATATTAGCAATCAGGGCACATTGCAGGCAGGTAGAAAAATAGTACGTGGCTTATGTGGAAAACAATTTTCAGGTTCCAGAGGATTTTAACATTACCTCATCTATTTGAAATATGAGAAACTTGATAAGTGGGAAAATGTTACATGAAAGTAGCATCTGTAAGTTTCTACATTCTGAGCATTTTTACACTTATCTCTGGACCTGCCAATCAATATTTTTTTCTCGGTCAGTCATCAAAAAATATAAACAAAATAGAAAATTGCTGAAGTTTTCTGCCAGAGAATCTTTACTAGAAGTCCTTGCTTATATATATATCCAATTTTGAAAATAACAACATCTCACTCCAAATTAGAAACTCTTTTTGTTCTCCAACATAAGTAAAAAATGCAGCTGCAGTTACACTTATTCATTATTCATAGATGCAGATTTACAAACCGAATATCCTCAAGGAGAGATCCCACTTTGTTCCCTTCTCCCTCTCCTGGCCAGAGTGCCCCCATCAGCTGAAGGATGTCAGCAGGGATCTCTGACAGGGGCACACACGAGGGTCCTGTAGGTTTTACAGCTCAGCATCCCACAGGGTGCCCTGGGTCTGTGCTGGCTTTCTCTGTCAGGGAACAGGCTGTGAGCAGGTCCCACCCCAGGGCAGGGTGGCACTGCTTTGTCTGAGCAGATGCACAGCTGGGAGCTCCCTGCTTTACTGGACACTGAAACATGGAGGGAAGATAGTCAGAGGCAGGACCTTGGGGAGTGTGTGCTGATCTTCTTGCAGACTGGCAGGAATGAGGATAAAAAAGTGAGAAAGCTTTGCTGTTCTCTTCCCCAAACTGTGTAGCTATTTACTGAAAAGTGCCCCTGCCCTGGCTGTCCTCACCTGGCCACCCACAGCCCCAGCCAGGGCAGGACTGCAGCCACCTTAAGCCAGCAGACACGGCACAGAGGTGAGGCTGGAGCAAGCCCAGGTTTTTCAGACTCTTTGGTGCAATTTTCCACCTGTGAGCTGGCACCCAAATCCAGTCAATGGGAGAGCAAGCCCTGGTGTGCTGCCGGGGGGGAGAGGCAGAAGCAAACTGTGAGTGCATCATCTTCCTTTGCTCCTTTTATCCTGCTGTGCTTTATAGATAGAGGCATTTTTCTTCATCTTGGTTAGATTCCAAAGGAAACTAAATATCAATAAAATAGCTACCCAAGTCCATTTTAAATGCCCGTGGAGACACCACTATTGCTGGTGTTTCTGGAAGCCCTGCTGCTGCCAGAGGACACCTGCACAGAGGGAGTGGGCAAGCCAGTGCTTCACTGGGGGTACCAAGCAGTCAGGAAACAGGAGGTGGAAAGAAAATTGGCTTTCTCTATGCCTCCACCTTTTACAATACCCCCTGGTGCAGTTAATGCAGTGTTTCCTTAATGCCTGAATTCTCATGAAGTTTTAGGATGTTTGAGCTGGAGGGAGGTGCTGCCCTCGTGTTGCATATTTGCTTGTATTTTTCCTAAGCTGATAGCAATTTTTTTTTTCTTGTGCAACAGCCAGCTAAGAAACGTTGTACACAGGGATTCATCATGCCACCCTCATCCACAAAGGTCTGCAAGTCTCCTAGCAGAAAAAAAATTTACTCAGCCAAAGCGTGGGAGCACACTAGTGTTAATTAATAGATCAATTAAAATCTATGCAATAAGTACATTTCAATGCTCTGGCACTCACAGATGTGAAAATACTCATTATTGAATCCATACCAGCAATGAAGATACTGAGCTTTAAAAAACAAAAAATTTGTTTTTTACCCTCAGAGTTCTAAAACCTTAGTTTTATAGTATCTTTACTGAACAGATATAATTCTAAAACTTCAATCCTTGGTCTTGACCTCACAGTTGATGTAAGCAGACTGCTGTGCTCCCCTTGAACATCACCCTGGCTGTGTTAGCTGGTGTGTGAGCAAAGAGTTGGTCAAAGTTAGAGGGAAAAAATTCTCTCAAATCAAAATCACATATTGGAAGTCTTGTCTTTGCATCAGGATGTGGTGTTTTCTTTGTGGTAGGGGATTTTATTGCTGCTTTCTGACCCGTATCGCTGACATTCACTAGCAGCAACTGTGGCTTAACCATGACATTGAAGAATCCTTCTTGCTTAGAAAAGAGGTTTTATCATGAGGAGGCTGATTTACAGTGCAAGATCATTGTGCTTTTCCTTGTACTAAACATTCATGTGTATATATTTTTAGATACTTTAATTTTAAAATGTTCATTCCTGTCTGAAACCAAGTTTTAATTCCTTATTATTTCTTAGGTTTTCTTATATCACGCCCATTATTTTTTATCTTATAAATAAAATGTGTTTAGGGACAGACGTTTGCACAGATGGTATATCTTAATGGGCTTTGTACCAGCCTGGTATTAGATACTGTTGCCCATAATAGTTAATTTTCCCGTTTTGAAATTCAGAGGTAGTAGCATTTTGCTATGGCTGGTCAGATACAGTGACATTGGAATCCTGTATAGTTTGCTATTATACTCACTGCTCTTTAAACTAGATTTACTGCTTATGTCATTTGGGGTTTAGGTTACCTACTTGACATTCCTTTGAGCACAGCACAAAATGTGCAAATTTTGTATTCATAAAGTAAAATGTGCTGAGAACTCTCGGGTTCACTATAGCTGTATCTGAACACAGTATTTTTCTTTGCATCTCAAGTGAAGTCAGTATCGGTGCAAAATACTGTTACAATGCCAATCCAAGAGCTTTAGAAATTTGCTTTTGGTTTGGATTTCTAGCACCGTTCCCTGTATCCTCATCCTCTGGCTTACAGGCTGGCACAGCTGGAGGAGTCAGTCTTGCACATCTAGAGTTTGCTGAGGGCTAAAGGAAGAGGGGAAAGATGCTGATGTGTTTGTATCCTGATTCCCATTGGTATCAAGCAAGTATTTCTTCCACTCCATAAATATTCAGAAGCAGAGGGAAACTTCTTGGCTTTGAAATTATTTGTCAAGCTATCAAAATCTACAGAAAGCATGAAAGATGTTTTACAGAAAGTCTTCTGCATAATTCACCCATCTAATTTCTTATCAGATCTGCTCTACCAAATCTTTCTGCTGACTCAGTCTGGTGTGATCATGTACTCCTACGAAATGTTTACAAAACCTACATTTTCAGTTTGTTGCAGGGAAATGTAGAGAGTATATTACGTTTTATAGAGAGATAGATTGCTGTTGTCAAAAAAGGAAATCAATTTCTGTCTGATTTGTCTTCATTGCCTATGAAAATGGTTTATTTGGCTTGATCAAATTCTCTCTGGAACCAAATCCAGTCCATTTTACTGGCTTGTTACTGCAAACAACTCTGATGAGGTTCCTGTGTAAATGATAGGACATGAAGGACTTGGCCATAGATACCCAGAAGACCCATGATAATTTAATAGCCCTGGGTAGTTCCCATCTTCCCCTTTTCTTTTATCTGTTACAAACACCTGTGTGTTCATGTTTTGTGCTGATGGGTGTATAAGATATCCCTTCTTTGGCAGCATTTGCTGTGTTTGGGCAGTGGATGGCTCATGGAGAGCAGCATTCCACAGGCAGCAAGTGGGATCTGACAGCAGCCTCCAGGTCCACAAGGCCAGCAGTGATTGCTTGCAATCATTTGTGTGAGTGCCTGTTCTCAAATGAAGTCAGAGCAATGACTCTGGGGTGCTCACATTCACTGGTGTGGAAACTGGGCTTGTAGCATTCTCCAAGCAATTCTTGTTCAGGAGCCCCCAATCTTTACCAAGATAGTTAATAAAATTAATACATTGTAAGGTTAAATGATGAATAAATCATAAATTTTGTTTTCTTCCCACCTTCTGTGGGAATCAGTAAAATACTTTCTTGCAGGCCAGACCTTGAAAAGCTGTCTTTGATTTTATTAGAAGAGACTGTAGCATTTAGAGCCCCCAGAAGGATGTCTTTCTGACATGTTTTACCTGATTAAGGTGACTCAACAATCAAAAGACATGTGAAAGTTTGTTAAGAAGCTCTCTTCACTTTGTGGCTGTCATTACAAGTCAGAGGCTGCACATGTTCTCCATGGCTGCGCTGGAGGAGTTTATGTGTTGGAGGAGAAAGGATGAAGAGTTACAGCATCATGACCACAGTCCTCAGACATCTTCAGGCTGGTGGCACTGCACACAGCTTCACTTGATGACAGACCCACAAACAAGGAGCACTGCACCTCAGTGTCACATTTTGTGTGGATGACAGCAAGGCACAAGGGGCTGATTCCTGTCCTTGTATGGGAGCCAGCACAGGCAGGCACAAAAGCACAAATGCAAAGAATAAATTTATTTATTTTACCTCACCAAGCAGGAGATCCCTGAAGCAGATGTTGCAGTCCTGGAAAACACTGCATAGGTAATTAGTATTTTTTTAACCTCTGGTTCACCTTCCTCCTTTTTAGTGTTTAAGTCCTGCTGCCAATAGATCTAATTCAATAGAAACCTTTGAGGAAAATTAAACATTCAAAGCTCGTGCTGGTCACAGCAAAATAACCATTATCGTTAATGGGAGTTGCATGAGCGTACTGAGTGAGGGATTCACCACTTTGCTTTTAATTCCATGTCATTTAGAATTACTGAATGAATAGGAGTGTGTGTATCTGGGCTTGTTCTCTTCCCTCTAATGTACAGAAGATCAAATCCTAATTAAGGGGAAATAATTATCAGTCCATCCTTTCACAGTTCTCCTTCCTGTGCTTCACTGAAATGGTTCTGAGTATGTATAGGTGGAGACAAAGATTAGAGGTGGTTTGTGTCCAAATTCTGACTTTTAATATTGCAGCAGCACTGGTAAACTCATAGAACAGTAAATATAACTGCTCTATAATTAGGCTGGTTTGTAAACAAGTACTACTATTTAGTTGATAGTGCAAAATGCTCTTCTGCAGCATTCATCAAATAAACACCTATTTGGGCATATAATTTGAAAAATGCAGGTTATTTAGTGGACTGAGATTTCTTAGCAGACCAGAGTATGATACTAATTTGATGTCTGACTAGTTTGTGCCTTCAGATGACTTCTGGTAGTGAGTGGAAAATGAGGTGTCTGAGGGACATCAGGTGACTGCAGGGTGCACTGCATGCCCTCGTTAGGACACCCTGTTCGCAGGGTGCAATGCTCCTGCTGCCTGTCCCAGGCTCTTCAGGCCTGCCTGACTGTGCTGCATCCTTCCATCTGTGGTCCTCTTGCTTCTGGCTGCCAAATGCCAACTCCAGCCTGAAGAAAAGGTACTCCCCTGCCTGTCAGGGAGCATGGACACAGCCACAGCATCTCATTCTGTCCATGTTTACATCCTGTGACAGCACTACCGTCAGCTGCCTGCTCCAGGATGAGGCTGGAAGTAACAATGATTTACAGCAACTGCTCTGTCTCACAGCTTTAGGAAGATAGTGCCATAGCAGGAGCTACATATGAAGCATCTCTTGTCTTGTAATCACTGTACTGAAGGAGTACAACTTGCTCTGAAAAATCACTTTAAATTAATGGATTCCCACTGACAATTGTATATGCCAGTTTTAATGAATGCTTGTGAGTGAGCTGGAAAGGATTTGGAAGGAGATCTGTGCAACGTGGGCCCCTTTAAAGCAGCATTAGTGGGGGTTTCTGCATGTCCCAGAATGGAATCAGGATGACCAGAATGACTTTTGCCAGTCTGGAGTGTGCCAGTGGTATTTCTTTTACAAAAGGAAAGCTGTTTATTATTTTAAGAGAACAAAGGGCAGACTAGAAAGAAGGGAGGCATCGGATCTACAGGATTTGTCTGAGAAACTTCTAAGAAAAGCAGAGAGGGGGGAAAGCTCACATTGCCCCTTAAAATGTTGTAGATGGCAGTTCATGGGAGAAAAGATTCAGCTTGGTTCTCAAGTTGCAGTGGGAATTTGTGAGGTACAGGATTATGAAAGGAAGTTTGCTTTTGTACTTTGTGAAATGAGCATATTTAAAATAGAAAGAAAAACTTGAAATGCCACAGACCATGAAATGAAAATTTCCAGTGCTATTTCAGGACAGAATTATGCATTGGATGCTGTGCAGTCTGGTGATTGTGCTGCAGTCCCAAGTCCCACAGCAGGACACCTGTTCTGGCCACAAGCATTTCTGGCCTTCTTCAGTGAGCAAAGATATTTTGACTTGTGCCAGTGGTTTAGTGACCAAGCCAAAGAAGCCTACAAGTGTATCACCATGATAGCAGGGGAGCATTACAATGCTTTTGATATTTCATTATTCAGGAAATCCTGAGAAGACTGGAAATGCAGCAATGGTGGGCCCAAAATAAGCAGGGTCTGTAGTCAGCAGGTTAGCCTGGGTCTGTGCAATGTGCTGGCTCACAAGGCAAGGTGAGCAGTGTGTGGCCCAGCAGGATTGCAGTCCTCATACCTGCTGACAGTCGTCCACAGCTGTGTATACAGCATGGCTTTGGGTAAGTTAGCCCAGGCAAAGAGCATCTTACACTCTGTACCTCAGTGCCTTTAACTCATCTACTGCTGGCATTAAAGCAGTTAAACAAGATCTATATTAAAAATGATCCTTGTCTGAAGGTTGTTGTCTTCATGTGGAATTCCTTCAGTCTCAGCTGTCTTGGACATTTGAGTTAAGTGGGCCCTCTGGAAGAATTACAGATGTGAGCATAATCTCTGTGGGAGCATTTTGAAGGCATTTCCTCCCAGCGAGAGCCTTGCAGAAGCCAACACATAATGTCACAGAGCAGGGTACACTTCTGCCACGGCACTAAAAGTTATTGCTAAAAGATTGTTTTATAGTTTCATTTCCATAATATCTAAGTGCCTCAGCATCCTTGTTCATCTTCACCCCAGCTTGGTGAAAGCAGAGCAGAGCAGGTTCTATGCCAGTGTAGTCAGCAAGATGTAGAGGACTAGAAAACTACCAAAGACTAAAGGTAGGTTGATGCAGTATTTAAGCATGTTGTGTTCTTCAGCCTGAGAGAGCTCTCTAAGGTCAGATGGGATGATCAGGCCACAGCAGGGAACTGATCCACGTTCACAGAGTCCTCCATCAACTCCTGGATTATCATGGGGCCAAAGCAGATGAGTTTAGAAATGCAATGGATGTCTGTTTGATCCTTATCCCAGTTTGACACAACGAATTTTGTAAAGATGGAATTTGGGTGCAATCTTTGATTTCATGATGTTGTGATCAGCATATTTAGTACTTTTGATCCATGCTGGTAACACAAGGATGGCATTTCAGGGATGTGAAACAGCTGACAAAGTTTCTTATTTTCAAGCCAAGTTTTATTCTTAATCAAAGCAAGAACAAATAGAGCATCAAAATTCCTACTCTGCATCATCTGAGCAGAGAAACTGGAATGAATGATGTGCTGGTGATGAATAGGCCTATTACCTTGTAAATTGTACTGTATAGTACCACTTGTAACAACACAAGATGTTGCTGCATTTTTTTTATTTGATGATTTATCATGCATTATGCTATTTCAGTTCTCATTCTAGAGACAATATGGACAGGAAGACATATATCTGATATTTACTGAAGTTAAAGTTGAAAAGCTGGTTTCATATTACCATCTCCAAATGAACCATGCTCTATGTAAGTAATAATAATAATAGTCTAGAAGGTACACTTTTCTGGTATCAGGTTTGGAAGACTTCAATCAAGGATACTTGTCTCTGTGGGATTGTCCCTAGTTGCAAACAGTGGAGGATTTTCAGGGCTGTGAAGTTAGGATGAAAGTTGATGACCTAAGCTAAAGTTTTGCCAATCTTAAAATGCTTGGATACTCTCTACTATGGAATGCAATTGTTACAAATAATTCCAGAAAGGAGTGCTAAATGAGTCTTTCTATAGAAAAGTTAGTGGTATTTTGGTCCACTCACATAATGTGGGTGGGAGGTAGAACCAGTTAATTCACTGCATTTAGTGTAGGGAAGAAATTTATAACAATGATAAAATGGATAAATTCAACTAATTTCTTTCATCAGAAAGATGAAGCTTTGGCTCCTTCAGGAAAAAAACCCTGCAAAACAACTTCTTTGTATGGAACCATAATCATGCAATCAAGTCTTATCTACCAGAAGTCACAGAGGAAAAGTCCCACTGGACATCAAGGCTCTCTGCTCAACCTCACAGTGGTGCTCAGGCACTAAAAAATTCACTGAAGGGCCCTGCAGCCCCCATGGTGGCTGGCAGCTGTCTCATGAGCTTCCTCCTCAGCTGTATCACCTGTGTGAGGAGTTGGCTTAGTGTCCTCACTGCTCAGTTCATATGTTGATTGAAGTGCCTTTCTAATACTTATATATATTTGGTAGGAATCTGTTAGCAATACACCCAAACCTTTTTGTTCTCTTAGTGTCCTCATCTTGACCTTGCTCTTTTTAGCTCTGACAATAAAGACATAAATTCTTGCCTTTGTTGTATTTATACTGAATAATCATCAGCTTTCTTCTGCCCATTAGTACCAAAAAACCCTAATGTTTTAGTCTCTTCCTGTAAGTCAAACACTTAATCCTCCACAACATCACAAATGCCCCAACTCTGTTCTTGCTCCACTCTCAGGTCATCTTTCTTAAACATTGTAAGGAGTGCTGCATTTTCATACTCAAGACTGTGGGGGAGGTCTCACCATTTCCTGTGCAATACTGTTAATGCTTCCTCATCTCTGTGGAAATACTTCTTGCATGTTCTAGGATCCTTTTTTTGTTTCTGCCTCTTGGTGCTTTGCAGTGATTATGTGATCAGCCAGTGCTTCTGGATATCTTGAAGCATCTGTCTAGACAGCAAGGTCTGTCCCTTAGCAGTTCCAGATGATGAGCTCCCTGTTCATGCCAGAAACACTCATTATTAGTCCCTAGCTGTATGGTCTTGCACTTTGCACAACTGATTTCCATCCATTTCTATTAATTCAGACCTCAAGGTCATCTGGTTATTACTGTGTGCAACCCCAGTTCTCTTCTGAATTGACAGAACTCCTAACTAGGTATCATCAGCAAAGTATTATCACCCTCTTGCTTTTGGTTAGTCTTTAATCACATTGATCCTCAGAATGAATCTTTGAGGAAATCTTCTGGTAACCCAGAAGGCTGCCCTCAGGTTTCATTGGAAAGGCCCCACTTGCATCTGCTGGAATTTATCTGCATTGTTTTCACATATTGCTGTCTGGTTTGTGGTAGCAAGCATCCTTCCCACTTCTGGTTTCCCCTGCAGAAAATGCTTCCTTTACATAAATACTTAGACTCATGTTAACTTCTAATTTCACTGTAAATATGAAGATTGACTTAAAGTCAACACCTTTTGCCATAAATAGAGTGCATATCATGACAAGTACATAATTAATTTTTCCTAATTAATTGTTGGCTGCTTGCCAAATTAGTTCAGTCACAATATGTATTATTTAGCATGATTTCAAGCAAATTATTAGCGTGGCAACCAATTGAGAACACTCAAATATTAAAACTTTGGCAGCCTACCATTTCCATTTGGAGGTAGGCGAGAGTAAAGTTGCAGTAACTTAAAGCAGAGAGTTTTTTCCATACTTGTGTTAGCATCATTTGTTACCCGTTATTTTGAAATCATCCTCAGAAGTTGCAATCTAAGTCTGTAAGAGGGTAAAGCTCAATCCTGAAATAACTGGCTTCAGTGATATTGTCTTAAGGGTGAGTTCAGCCTTATCCTTAGGTAAGTAGAGTACTTCCAGCATGACTTAGTAAGCCACATGTGTTTGTGCAATAATAAATGATGTTAGCAAGCTGAGTTATGATTGATTGACTTCTGGTTAATAAAAAATCAAATTATATTGGCACATCTTAATTTCTTTAGTTGAAAATAATAGTTTGATTAGGCTTGGAACAAGACCCTTTCAGTCTGGTGCTGGGCAATGCAAGGCTTTGTTTTCTCTGCTTCACTCCCACACTTTGAACTCTGCTCCTGTAGGGCAGGATGTGGCATCTGACTGCATGCTGTTAGTGATGGGTGTCGTTCAGCTCCTGGAGACAGTGCTGCGTTTCCCAGGTGATCCCATTGGCAGCAAGGCTGGCACATGGAATGATGCAGCATCCTTCTCCAGCACGGCTCTGCCTTTCACACTGCTGGGGCAGGCTGGTGTGACCTTAGCTTGTTTCTCTGTCATCAGCTGGACTCGGGGGCTGCTGTGGAGTACAGGCAAATGGTTCCACCTGTAATAAAAACCTTTTAATGCTTGGACCTTTCTGTGAGATTTGCTGCAATTACTGTCCTTTAGTTTTCCCATTATCCTGGAGCATTTAGAAAAGGTAATGATGAAAGAGGATTAATGTAGGGGAGGCATTGTTGGTGCTGATGAGGCAATTAACGGGTTTTTTTACTTTTGCACATATCACACTAGAGGACAGCACGGAAGAAATGCTATGTACCAGCTATGGATTGGGATGTTCATGTAATCACACAATCCTTTAGGTTGGAAAAGACCTTTAAGATCCTCGAATCCAACTGTTAACCCATCACTTCCAAGTCCACCACTAAACCATGTCCCTAAATGCTACACCTACACATCTTTTAAATACTCCTGGGGTGGTGACTCCACTGCTTTCCTGGACAGCGCCTGGCAAACTTTTCAATTAAGAAATTTTACCTAATATCAAATCTAAACTTCCCCTGGTGTAGCTCGAGGACATTTCCTCTTGTCCTGTCACTTTTACCTGAAAGGAGAGCCTGACCCCCACCTGGCCACAACCTCCTTCCAGGCAGTGATAAGGTGCCCCCTGAGCCTCCTTTTCTCCAGACTGAACACCTCC
Organism: Sturnus vulgaris; assembly: GCF_052056855.1. NCBI lineage: Eukaryota > Metazoa > Chordata > Aves > Passeriformes > Sturnidae > Sturnus > Sturnus vulgaris. The sequence continues at coordinate 61,966,696 of NC_142247.1, read as the reverse complement.
ATCTCCCTCAGCCACTACTCATCTGACTTGTGCTCCAGACCCTTCTCCATCTCCATTGCCCTTTCCTGGATACATTCCAGCACCTTCATGTCCTTCTTGTAGTGAATGGTCCAGAGCTGCACAGTGCTCGGGTGTGGCCTCACCAGTGCCAAGTACAGGGGTCACTGCCCTGTCCTGCTGGCCACCCTGCTTCTGGTACAAGCAGCATGCCTGGGGAGAGGTGTGCTGAGTGTAATGCCACTTACAAACTCACACCTTTAATTGCCATTTACTGTAAAAGGACGGTGAAATCTGAGCAAAGTTTGGCACCACAAGGTGTCTAAAGGAATTAGAAATTTTTTAGAAACAGTATCTTGAGCTACTGTGAGCTCACTGCTAAAATGGGGCTGTGCTCCTGCAATGCAGGAGATGTCACTGCAGGAATCAACTGTCCCTGGAGGAGAGGACCTGGCATGCACTGGAGCTTGAGTTTTTCCTTGACCAGGTTTTATGTGAGATATTGTCTAATTTTATATTTTAGCTGTGATGCCACATAAGCACTTTTTCTGGTTGAGTCAATCTAAATCTGAATAAACAGACTAAACCACTAAGACCATTATTTGGCTGCAGTAATCTCTGCATGCAGCAGCTGCCTGTCAGAGTTGCAGTGTAGAACCTAGAGGCTTTGTTCTGTTCTCTAAGTAGATCTATTGCAAAGTTGAATCATAAAAAATATCATCAGTTTAAATGAAGCAAAGAACATCCTGAAGAGCTGCATTCTGGTTGGTCCCTGCTGCCTCGGTGTTGTCTCATAGCCACGCACTGTCCCAGTGTCTCTGAGCTCTGGTTTTCACCCCAGAGTGAGCCCTTTGATGCCCACTGGCATACATGAGTTCTCTGCCCAAACTGTGAGCCTGTGCTGATGGACGGTGATGCTCCCCTCACCTTGTACACCTGGGCACAGTGGCTGTGCCCCTCTGGGGAGGCAGTTCAGGTTGGCAGAAGTAGATTACTTCATGCTTTCTACTGAAGAGGACTTTCTGCAAAGCAGGGATTGGATGAATTGCATCCTCAAAGTGTATTTCTCTCTGTTGACTTTGTGAATTCCTAGAGTGATTTACTTAGTTCAGTGATGGACATGGTAGTGCTGGGTTTACAGTTGGAGTTGATGATCTTAAAGGTTTTTTACAACCTAGATGATTCTATGATTCTGTTATTCCAGAATCATAGAATTGGGTTAGGTAAAAATACCTGTTCTGCATCAGCACTGGGAATATGATAGAAATATCACATCTGGCTTACATCTGTCTTTTCAAGTATAAATTACAAACATTTCAAGGCAATGCCCATGTCTTAGAGGCCTGTGTATAGCACCTTGCATAGTGGGTCCCTGAGCTTACCCGAGGTCTTAAGTGGTTCCTGTATTGCATCTCCAGCTATTTTGTTACTACTCCATGGAGCTATTATTGTCATTATGTGATTAATAGAAGTACTGATGCATTATGCATTCACATTCTGTTAAAGAACATGTCAGTCTTCAGTTATAAAGAAGTTAGGTTTAAGATTTTTAGCAAATGTCTTTTAAACTAATGTACTGCAATGGTGCCTTTTTAGTTAGCCACTGTAGTATACATTAAAAGTCAAAGTGCTTTAGACTGTACAACACGGCAGCATTGTGCAGCAGCTGAATGCTAGATACATTTTAGATGCTCAGCAAAGGAAGAGAGATGCTACATTGTTGGGAATTCTTCCTGACTTTCAATCAAATACCTGATCTGCAATGCCAAACACAAACTGCATTTCATTTAAAAATGCTGCTAGGTAGTTCTTGATTGAACACTCTGAACCTGATCAGAATCTAATTTGGGTTTGCATTGCAAAAGACACTTACATTAGCACCTCTAGCAGATCAATAACAGGTTTTAATGCATACTAATAAAAAGGTCCTAATTCCAAATACAGCTTTAAGTTTCGCAAGAGCAACGTAGTTCTTGTTAATCAAATCTTTGTTGAACAAGAGGCAGTGAAATGGAGTACTGTTTTCAAACAAATTCTCAGAATTACACTAACTAAATGCCACAAAAGGAAACCACACTAATGTATTTTTCACAGTTGTGAGTGCAATTAAATGACACATTTTAGGGGAAAATGCTCGTCCATGGGGGAATCCTGACTTCTTCCTGATGGTAAGTATGCCTGCTCTCAGTGTGTGCTGCAGTAAAAAGTTTCCCTTTATGACAATAAAACCCATCATTGTCAGTAGAGTTAAGAAAATACGGAAGAAATTATGTCCATATGTGATTGCTCATATAGTAGGTAGAGTATTGACTGGCAGAATGATTTTGCTCTAAAGATTTGCCATGGTTGCACAAACACCATATTTGGCTAATTGATAATGAAGACAACTCTTTGTCTCTGTTGTACCTCAGCCAATGCTTCGCTGGCAGACTGGAGCCCTAGGAGTCTGCTGCAATAATAACTGTATGTCAATTTACTAATGTTTTAATTCAAAATTCTATATAAACACGTTGCAATTTGATTTTGCAGGATTTATTCTGATTTTCTCCATTATTGTGTTAATTACATTACTGGATTTGGTGAGCAAAAACTCAGTGTGTCTCCCAGATCTCAGCAGCTGATGCAAAACTCAAGAAATTGATCTTGGCGGTTTGTGTAGCACTGCAGGTGATGCACTGCGTGGGAGGTAGAGGAAGATTTTATTGATCCAGTAATGTCATTTCCCATAGTTCTGTCCTCCCACTGAACTGACCATTCCATCTCTGCTGCAATACTTTACATGTTGCAGAGCCACACTTCTCTCTCTGGTGTAAGAGCAGCCTCTCAAAAAGAGATGCTCATGACCTCCCTTCACTTTACTGAACCGTATCTATTTCTTGGGATTTGTATTCTGATTCTGTTGTGGCTGGTTGAGATTTTGAGGGTTTTTTGTGGGCATATGTTTGTACTCACTCAAAGTATTGAGATCATTTTTGCTGGGCCTGCAGGAAGAATGATGCCTGTATAGTTTGTCATAAAAGACATATAAGTCTGTATTTGTTCACCAAAGCAAACAAAATGTCCAGAGTGCCTGGGGATATATTCATATGACAAGGAGGAGGCAGTCTGTGTGAATATAAATCAGAATTTATTTACTGGAGTCCCTGCTTCAGTAGTTTAGGCTTTCTCATTTTACAGAAAAAGCTACAGTGATTTTCAATTAACAAGCAAAATTATTTCTGCAATTACATCATTAAACCTCACAGTACATTGTGTTTTCATAGACAGTGCTATGGTGAGTGGAGGGCTTGTGCCTGAACTGGGGAGTGACAACTCTCGAGTTGCTGGGACACAGCATCCAGAGCTTCCATTTCATCTCATGGAGGTGGCCACTGTGAAAGAGCAGATGGAATATGGGATGACTTGGGTTTAAAATGCCCAAAACCTTCTCTTCAGAAGTAATGAAATGTTGTCCCTAATCCTGTACCAAGAAAACAAGTGCTGAACTTCAATGTTATCCTAATGGAGTCCTTCTGTCAGTGCTCTCCTTCCTGAACTAGACAACACCCCTTCTCTCTGCAGCTGGCATGGAGGAAGGGGTGCTCTTCCTGCTTTCAGACAAAAATGATGCTCAGCTCTTGGCTAGCTCCCTCATGTTATCACTGTGACAGTGATGAGAGCTCCTGCACGGCATCACCACGACAGGCATCACCCTGATGCTTGCATGGCATCACCACAGAAATGGTCTTTGCAGCTGATGGCACAAAATGAGCACACAAGGTCATCCGGCCAGGGAAGCTGCTTACACATGAAAGAGAGGAAGAAATGGTCCCTGGAGAAGGTGTTCCTCCAGTCTACTTCGGTCTCCCTCCTGGCAGGTTGAATTACAGTTCCCATGTACAGTTCCACTGAAATGTGCGGTGCTTTTGTAATAGGACAAGCAGACAGGGAAGTGGATTTCCCTAACCATGGTCCTTGGTCGTGCTGCATTACAGCCATTCCTGGAGTTTCCACTCATCTCTAAATTTTGCTTGCTAGACTGTTGGGTATTTGCTATTGTGGGATTTGTTCTTCATACATGTATTTTTGTCATTCTACCTTAATAAACACAACAAATCAATGACAATAAACATATAAAACATGTGAAGCCCAAAATCTCTCAAGAATATTCAAGCTTATTTGCCTGCTAATTTGTTGTTTATATTCAGGAATGCAGTGTCTTTTTTGCATTCATAGTTCATACGAATGAGTATTTCTCACTTAAACTTTTTTGTTTCCCTTACTGTTATTTGTTGTAGTAGAAATCATTTGAGAAAAATAGATTTTGATTATTGTTCATTCTGTAATAACAAGCTTACTAATGCAAAAAGAAATCTAGATACAGTCCAGAAGTTTTTATTAACATTTTATTTGCTGATATCTTAAATCTAGAAAGGTTATATCAATTTTAACCCACATTAGCATTTGTATTGAGCAATAGTTAGTCCCTAATGACTTTAGAATTACAGTTTACTGCTGTGAATACTTAATCTTTCTTACAAGCTTTTAAATTAGAATAAATGTTGCTAAAAAGAAAAAAATCAAGTAGTGTACATTGTAGAATTGCAAAACTGTGCTGCATGATTAAATATGCTATAGTATTTTAATTTAGGACTCCAAGGACATACTTATTTTTTATGGAGAACTATATATGGAAAAGAAATAATTCTAAGTACAGTTCAGCCAAATATAATTCAGTAAGATGGGGAAGAGAGGGGCCCTGACCTGTATCTTGTCACTTTTTGGAAGCATCAGATTCTTAGCTTTTATTATTTCAGGCTCTTATTATTTACATGTGTTGTCTTACGACCTTGATGCCAGGCTTGTCCATGTCCATCTGCAACTTGGGAGCCTGAATTCCTGGAAGGCAGTGCCAGATTTCCCCAGGAAAGCGTGGCTGTGGTGTTGAGCTGCGTGTTTCATTCTGCTAGCAGTGTATCCTCAGGAGAAATGTTTCCAACTTGCTGCATCCATGCTAGAGAAAAGTTTCTTTGAAATCCTCCTACAAGATTGTTAAACTCGAAAACTTGATAGGTGCAAAATTAATCCAAATTAGATATAAAGATAAGAATTTAGTCTACTTAAAGTCATAAGATCCCAATGAAAGAATTATTATTACTCCAGTTAAGGTGATCACAGTTAACACTAGTTCAAATTGTTAAAATTATACACATGCAAAACTTTTTAAACCCTATCCATTTCTCTGGTGGTGTGCTCATCCTTCCATTGCTCTACTGGGTTCTGCTGCCAGTGTCTTAAGTCTTAGAGTACAGAGCATCCTCAGTATCCCGAGATGTGAGATGTTGATGCTCCTCCTGGGATCCTTTTGGATAATTTTTGCCTTTACTAACATGTACTGCAATTTGCCATTTCTTCACTGGCTTGCAAGTCTACAATAGGTCAGAATCTACTGTCTCTTACATGTGGGTGTTGTTTCATTACTCCTAAACCCATTTTACTCAGCTCCCGCACTTCAGTCCTTAGATGACCAGTAAACCTCTGCTGGTGAATTGCTTACAGCCCTGGGTCTGCTGATCTAGTCACTGTTAAAAATTTGTGGTCATTTAGAGGGAATTTTAAAGAATGTTCCTACTTTTAAGTGAGTTACTGAGGGGCTGATGAGAAAACTGATGGAGTTACTCTGGTAGAGGAGGAGAAATCTTAATGCCTGGAACATTTTGAAACTTTAATTGCAAATAATTCTTGCAATGCTTATCAGGTGAATTGTATGTATTATATAATGTGAAACACTGCACTAATCATAGCAGTGATTATTATGCAAAGCCTTTTTCCAAGGTAGGTCTTGAAGTGCCCTAAGGACACAATAGGGAAATGCTGGGGAATTCAGGATACATTTCCATGCTTTTATTCTATTTTATTCCCTCACATTTCACAGCACCTCATGCCAATCATTTGTTAATGAAGAATAGGGACTTTCCTTGTTGTCATTTGTTCCTGAAATCATACCTTGCCTCTGAGATATACACTGAAGGAAGAACTCACCATCCAGATGTTGCTCTGCTTTCAATAAACCTTTGTAGATCAAATACAAAAAAAAGGTGACCCTGAAATGCAACGACCTTCTTGGTGCTGCAATCTCAAATCAACAAACAAGAAAATAATTAGAAGTTCTTTTTCAGTATCAAAAGGCTGTAGAATTCAGCTTGCATCCTTTTTTCCAGTGAAAACTTTGTATCATAATTTTCAATGATGCTCACATAAGAAAAGCAAAAATAAAAAGGTGCAGGATAATAATAGCATTATTTCTAGCATCTAGATTGCACATAAATTGGACAATTCCACATAATCGTCGCTCTAAATAGACCAGAAATGGAAGCCTTCATCATGCTGGAGTGCAATAAAACCCAGCACAGGTCATAATAGTCAAAGCTGTGACTCAGGACAGTGCAGGTTCTGCTTCCAGTTGTCTCCTGGTGCTCAGGAAGACTCCAGTCTTTCCCCTACACTTGCTGTTGTGTGCATGTAGATTTACTGTCTGCTGCAGTTCACAAATTAATACTTTTTCTGAAATCGTCCATGCCAAAGGACTGACTATAACAAGATGGTTTATTTGCTTTCCCAGTGGTGTCACTGACATAGCAGCGGAGTTGGTTCTCTGGCCAGTTATTTGTCAGAGTGGGTAGTTAGTTACATAAAGAATGGACTGTCAGCCTTTAACTCAGTGTATTTCCTGGGGCATGTGCTGGGTCAAAGTTGAAAATGTGTGACTTTTTTAATACTAGGGATTTTTCAAAATCCTATTTCCACTTGTAGGGTGGTTTTTATTGTTGCTCAGCTGTTGGAATGATAGTATTCAATGCTAATGTCAGTCTTCAGATCTCAGGTATTGTGGCTTTCAGTTAAGGATGTCTTTGCCTGAAGGTGATGAGCAAATGTTTATCAAAACATGCAGGGGTTTGCAGGGCAGAGTTTGGGGGTAGGTGTTCAGTCTGCCTGGAGGTCACTCAGCCTGTGAGCTGGTCAGACTCACATCACTCACCTCTCAGGGAAGGTTCCCCCCTCCTTCACTGCAGTTACAGCAATGTGAACCCTTTGGCCTTGTGAAAAGGTGGGAACTCAGGTCACCTCCTCCTAGGCAAGCAGAGAAACATTACATTTTGGTCACTCTCTCTGCTCCAGCTGGTCTCCAGTTACCTCCTGCTAAATGCTAGCATTTCCCATGGGGTAGAGCACCTTCTGTCTTTTCAGAATTGGATTTCTAACACACACACAGGTCTCCCTCCTTTGTCAGTTCTAGTGCTATCACTCCACAATGTTCAGGATGGGAAGAAGTCAGGAATGTGCCTGACGCCACCAACATAAAGTACATTCCTGGAGAGATATCTGGACACATCTGCTGTGCAGGGATCTCTCCAGACAGTGTGGGTCAGGTGCACCCAGTTGTGGGTCAGTTGTCTACACCCATTTCCTCACAAGGCTGGGGAGGGTCTGGTTGAGGTTATTGGTCATGGTTAGGTCCAAAGAAGGCACTAAGCTGTGTAAATCAAATATAGCCAGGAGAGCTCTCACTGTGGGGAATAATTCAGATGCAGGCACCTCTCATGGTTTGGCCTGATGTGGTTTGAAACACAGAACTCCACCAAAATTCCGCTGTAGCCACCAAGTCCTTTTGTTACTGTGTGCCCAATCCAGAGCAGGGCTTGAGCTTCCAGCTCTCACTGTAACCCCTGATGTCCTCCTAACTCCCATGAGGATGTCAGGCTTCCCAGGCTGGCATTAGGAACCCTAAAACTGTTGTGGCTCATGGCTCTGGTAATTAGCTTCCTACTGGAATAAAGCAACAGTTGTCCTCCCCTTCCCAGGCATGCACTGACACTGGCTGCTTTCTGGAGCATCCATCTTCCAGTTCTAGATGGGACAGAAATTTACTATAACATTTAAAGCCAAAGTAGGGAAATTTATCAACAAGGCCATGGGGACATCCATTTTCCTTTGTCATCATGGAAAATAAGTGTTTCAGATTTCCAAATCATCCTTTGTATTTCTTAATAGGCCCAGACTCTCCTTTTGTTTCTAACCTGGACATTTTTTTTTTTTGCTGTTTCTTTCAGCCATGCATGCAGGGATGCTGTGGGATGGTAACCATAGTAACTGCAGAACGTGGAAGACATAATTTCAGCCCCAAAATGCATATTACTGGGTTTGTGTTTGCTGGACGTGAATTGTCTCAATCCCTGAACAACAGAAGGAAGTGAAAAGAAGTTACTTGTTTCACAGCAATTAAAGGAGAAACTCAGACAGTTAGTAGACAGTGGGAGAAATATGCATTAGGTGCTGTTCTGGTATGTCCAGGAAGCTGCTAGAGACAAACAAGACAAAAACAAACTCTAAGTTTTGGTTTTATGTATCTTATATTTCATGACAATATTATGTATATTTAGTAACAATAACATGATCTGCTCTGAGACTCTTATCCACACTGGGCATTTCATCATCATGAGCATTGTCAGGTGATCTGAAGGGTCTGCTGTGCAGGGCTTCACTGACACAATGCCAAAGCTGTGGCTCTGTGCTATAAATGATGGGTAACTCGTCCATTCCTCCAAAGCAGATGCACCAAACAGAGCAGTCATGGGGCTCAGCCCCTCATCTTCAATGTCCAGCTTTGAGTGTTTACCTACAGAAGGGGATCTCCCAGGTTTGTCCCCAGATGATGGAGCTCAGCACCTCAGGAAATTCATCCTAAGGATGGAAGCCTCAGGGAGAGGAAAGGGAAATTGGGGAGCTAGAATTTGTTTCATGTGATTTAATACTGCTGGGGTGGAAATAAAAGTGTGAAATTATACTAAAAAACACAAGGAGTGATTCTACTGTACTGATATCTCCAGTCTGATAGACTTGGTCCCTTATGTGACTGGTCAAATATAATGTTCTGTGCATGACCAAATCCTTTTCACTTACTAGACAGTGGTCCCCATTTGATCCAGGGTGATACAGGACGTTGCTGTAGAATTCTTGTTGCAAAAAATCTGATTCTTTCTCTCCCATCCCCTTTCTCCATATAAACAATCCCATTTCCCTTGTGCACGAGGGTCCCAGAGGAGGCAGCTCTTGGTTGCAATGGTTTCTGTTTCCAGCTACACAACAGCTTGGGGATTTCAGGGACCAAGCCAAAATCGTGGCAGTATGTAATAATGTTGGGTGTAATCATTTGTCTTGCCTGTGATAGCATAGAGACAGATAGCTGCATCTATTTTTGAATAAAATCACCTATTATAAAAGCACTTCACTACTAAATAGTTCTAGGGATTTATTTTTATGTGCATTTGGAAATTAGTGCCTTGATGAATCACAAACCAATAAACAGTTTCTTTTCCTATAAATGTCTTTTTTCAGGGGACTGCTAAGCCTTGCCCTAAGGAACTTAAAAAATTACTACACTGCTTAGGCTAATGAGATTATATTTATAATACCAAATTTGTAATAACTTAAAAAATAAATTACCCTTTGCTTTTGAACTGATATTTACTTTTCCTTTCTCTCAGAGGGAAACAAACTTTAAAATGAGAGAAACTGAGTTTTACAGAGTAATAAGACTCCACAAGTCAAATATTAATGAAAAACAATAATGGTGAGAACTGTTGACTTAAGAAGAAAAGAAAAATGAAGCAGCTTAGTACTCCTTAGCTGTTCTAATGCTGAAATTGGATTTACTTATTTATCTTTTTGGGAACTTCCTCTCTTTATGACTTTCCACAACCCTGATATTAGTATTAGTATTTTCATTGTGTGGAAAGACTTGTTTTCCTCCATTACATCAAAAAACTACCTGGGGACAAACAGCCATTTTTGCAACAGTGAAGAACAAGCAAAGCAACAAACGTGCAACAACAGGCACCTTTCATAGCTACACTCTTCTGCACTTCCACATGGATTAACAAGGGCACATAGAACTCCCCAGTGAATATTTCAGGGTTTTCCATGCTCTGTTCCTCCCCTACTTTGATCTCTGGAACACATTTCTCATGAAAATGATGGATTTTTCCCCAGATTTTGCTCATGGGCATGAAAACAATGAGCTAATTATCTCTTGTCAAGGAAAGAAAGTAGGAGGATACTGCAATGACTGCTGCAAGTTCAGTAACAACAATAGTAACAACTACAACAGCAATAATATGAATTGTATTAACTTCATCAAGCAATTACAATGAAACAGTTAATTATTTTTGTCTGAAAGAAGAAAAGCCTCTTAGAAGACTTCCAATATACAGTGGAGAGTAAACAATCCAACAAAAATATTTCAGAAATATAATGATAATCGATGAATACATTGATTACAAGAAAAAATATACTTTAAAGATTCATGAATAAATCCACCTAACTGAATCACTCACCATGACAATTAGCAAACCATGTCTGTATGAAAAATGTATTGTCAAATGTTTTGCATGTGAAATCAGTAAAGGAGGCTGTCTCATACAAAAAGGAAAGAAGATTAATTGGTATTTTTAACCAAATTGAAGAATATGCTTTATTCTCAGGAAGACTTTGATTTCTTACCTGAAGCTGCAGACCTGTTCCCTTTCAAAAGGTTGTAAAAATATTTTTTCAGTATTCAAAGGATGTCTTTCTGTGTCCTTTCCTCCCAGCAGAAAAATAACAAAAATATCTAAAGTTCAGATGTTTAGAAAAATATTGCCCTGAGGTCTGAAACCAAATACAGGAAATTCCCTGCTGAAAGTATTTATTCCCCCTACAAGATGGAAGATGTGACAGGTGTATTTATTTTAAAGGGAAGGTGCCCCAGCTGTCTGCATCAGAGCTTGGAGGAAAACACTGATAACTCCAACTCCAGTGGCTGTGGAGAAGGAGACTTGTCTGGCAAAGCAGTTCCTGTGTCAGGACTGATATCCCAGGAGTGACCTCACAGGCACCTGCTGCAGGGGCTTGGCAGGTTGGATGTTGGATCTTCTTCTGGGTTATTTGCTTCTCTTTCCCAGAGCCTGGCAGTGAACAAGCAGGACCAACTCCAGCTTTGAAATCTCTGAGGAAGCTGCTAAATGGTCTGCTAATCCTGATGGAAGCATTCATTTCAGTGGCATTTGTCTCTTCCTCGATGGCATTGACCCACCATGACCAAAACGGGAGCTCTGGTAGTTGTGCCTGCACTGATTACCTTGGTTGCCTGCTATATGCACCTCTTGAACATGAGGCGAAGTGTGGATGAGCAAATATTCTCTTAACACGTAATTTCTCATAGTAATTAGGAATATCCTGAGAGCTCCTTGATTTTGTGAGCTCTCCAAGCTTGTCTTCCCTGCTGGCTTAAGATTTCATGTTCAATTTATTTTGGTTTGCAGTGTATCATTTATGCTGACATGGTTTGACTTGGTTTTGACATTATATTATTGTCTTCTCAGCCTTGTGCTGCTGGCTGTATGAGTGTCTGATGATACTCAGTGGCATGCAAATAAATAGAAATTACAGTTGGTACAAACATCCATTGTATTTCACAATGTGCAGGCTCCGTACTTGATTTCCAAACCTAAACATGTGTAAGTGGTTTCAATATGCTGTTTTCTGAAAATACCCATTACTGTCAATCCCAAGGAAAATACCCATTTCAAATGTCTTTATTCTGCAGTCAGTGCTTATTGGCCCAAAAATCTGAGAAGTGTCCTGCTTATCTGCTGGGGGGATGCACTGCCCCTTGAGCATCCATCTCTCACTTGTGTGCTTGCCCACAGGCCTTGCATCCATCCCAGGAGATCAAACAGCTTCCTATGTTATGTTAAATTTATTCTTAAACACTTACAATGCTTTGGTATATTTCAACTCATTTATAGTGTGAGAATAATCCCAATCCTTCCCTGGATGTCCCGGCTAGGTATTCATTGATAAAGAACAGGGTTTTTTCCAGTGTTTAAATATCCAGTCCAACAGGCCAACAAGTTTTTGTTTTGTTACCACTCTTAAGATGTGATACATGCCATGATGTTCTCCATGCTGAATATCTAATGGCCTGGATCCATTATACAGGATCTATTTCTCTGCCTCTGTGCAGGGCTGCCTTCAGCCTTAATGAAGGCTCTCCAGTAGGGCAAAATGAGCCCAGACCTTAGCCTGGCTGTCCCTGGAGGAAATACTCTTCTGTGTATTGGTTTTAGTTCCTCCAAGAATCTTCAGTCTGTTAGGGCATTTCCTATGTGTTGTAAAAAGAAAGTTATCATTGATGACAGAGTTAAGAGAGCTGGGGAGTCAATCCTGAGTTTCCACTAACACCAGTGGGCTTGCTCTGCTTGCTGCCAGTAGTTTTCAATCCCAAAGCTACTCCTATCCATGCTAAGAGTGAGCTGTGTAGATTGAGAGTCACTTTATGTCACAGGTGCTTTTGGGTCTTTGTCAGACTGTCTCCTGTTTATAAAGTTACTTCCAGGTGTTGAGAAACAGGAAACACCCTTCAGTGCTTTCCAGTCCCTCTAGTCATGACCAGGTGCTCGGTTACAGGTGCCACTGGGGAAATGATCTCCAACACAGCAGCTGCACCTGTCTGAAGGGCACCTCCATCTGTAGAGGAGCAGCTTTTCAGTCTCCATACAAGGTGGATTTGAATGAAAGGCACTGTGAAACCACAGCAAGGTAGCATTAAAATGAAGGACAGTCATGTACAAACGCACTGTGGTCTTGCAAAGAGACATTCGTGCTTCTTTCCTGTTAACCTAGGTTGCAAACAGGACAGATAGGATGCATATCTTTGTTTGTCACTGAAGGTTCCAGAGGATGCTCTATAGAAAAGTCATGTTTTGGGATAAAGAAACAACATGAAATAATGGTGCTTTTTTCCAGTAGATCCCATGCCTTTTTCCCTGGCAGAAAGTGTAGAAGACAATCTGACTTTTCTGCATGGAGGGACAAGCTGTTTCAGAGAGCACTGCCAGGAAGTTGTGGTGTTTGGTGATGAGATTCAGAAAGCAGACTGCATGAAATTTCTGTACTATCCATCATAACTACATGGTACAACCCATCTTTAAGCTGGTTTTATTCCTGGGTGTAGCAGCATTTAGCTGAATCTACTCATAAAACTTCATGGATCAAATAATCTGCTCTACATTCAAAAGTTGTACGTTCTTGGAGAGATAGAATTAGAGCAGTTTAAAAAAGTCAGTTGATTGAAATGTGAAGTCAAGTGATTGAAGAGTTGTATAAACATTAAAGATTCACGTTTCTGGAATGTATCATGAGAAAGCTCATACAGGTCCTCTGGCCTACAAATCCTCCTACATGCCCTGTTCTCCCTCTCCTGTATTACGAGTATCTTTTTCATCTGCTCTAAGTAGGATCTTGGTCCATGAAGCTCAGCTGATTGACCACCTTCCTCTCTAGCTATCCATCCACTCTGTCTGATGATCTGGATGTCAGTTCAAAGCAGCAATGAGACAGCTAGCTGAGACAAATGGCACTGGTTGACTATCACTTATCACTCAGCACACCAAGGTAGAGACTGTATGAAGGTGGGATAGAGATTTAACATGAAGGCAAAATTCACTTTGAGCAAGCTGTGTAAGAAAACGGAATATTTAGGTTGGTCAGTCAGAAAGAAACTAACTTGTGTCATAGAAAAACACTCAAACCTAGCATGGATAGCTGAAAAAAAATATGGAATTCAAGTTTTGAATGTAAAGATGACAACAGGGAGAAAAAAAAAAGGCAGGACCGAAGCACAAAGGAAAAACAGAAGAGTGAAATAGCAAAAAGCACAGAGGAAAACTCTGTCCTACTTGTAAAATAAACTGATGGGAACTAGAGTAACATACCCTTACATGCAGATCTGTATCAGATTGTGTAAGCTCATTTAAACATTAAACCTTCCTCTGGTTCTGGACATGATACTGAATCCAGAATCCAAGGGCAGTGGGACTTGACAGTTTGTAGTGTGAAGGCAATCTTTCAGCAAACTAGTTAATTTCAGTGTTTGGATTTTGAAGTAACATTTTAAAGTTTTCACTGCACTTCAACTTAAATTCCCATCTGTGCAATAGAGTAGCAGAAAAAGAAAACCCTTCAGCAGAAGTCTCTAAGACGTGAATTCAAACAGAGCATTTCCATACTCCTGCACTCCATTCCCTCCCCTTTCAGGTTTTCCAACCCCTAACAGAAAATTCAATAGTAATAACCGTTCCTATATCAGCCATTAACCACATCAAAGAATCACGGTTTGTTACTAAATAGAAGTTAGTTATAGAGAGGTTCACTGTGAATAATGAATCCCAAGAACAGTGGCAGTAATGTTAATCTTTGTTTCGCAAATATTTCCCAAGGGCTTTTTCTTTAAAGGATCTAAATGCTCTCCTGTAAACATCGGGTCTTCTTTAATTTCTTCTGTCATTTTCCTTTCTGGTTTTATAGCCATCATCTATTTTTAATTTCCTAACTATGAGCTTAACCTAGCTGTATTGATTTGAACTCTTTATGATGGGTTTGCAGGGTTAAATTTACCAATTACAGACCTTGAGATCCCAGTAATGTTGGTTAGGCTCTGTAAACATACATTTGTGATTATTTATACTCAAAAGGTTATTTCTAGAAGGAAGACCACTATTCTTGCCCAGTAGCTCACTGTCTCACTAAGAAATACAAGAGCTCTCCTCAAAGGCTCCTCCAGGAGCTCTGCTCCTTCTTCCTGGGGAAGTGTTTGCTGGGGATGTTGGAAGAGGCAGGATAATATTCATCAGTACCATTATCCCCATGTAAAGAGTAGATGGCTGTATAGAGGTGTTTTGTAAAGTATAGCTGTGTAATATCACTCTGCATTCTATAAAAATCCATATTGACCTCTAGGATCAGGTGTATCTGTGTTTCCTATAAGCTGGGGCGGTATCCAAGACTTAAAACACTTTTCTATTCATAGTCAGAAACAATATCAAAAATGTAAAATGAGGTTGTAGCCTCTGTTGATAGCTAATTTTTTAAACACTGTAATCTAGAATAGTAGGCATAAATGTTTGGGTATTTCAGTTAGTATTCATATTAGATGGACTTTCTTACTTGATCATAAAGTCACAATCAAAGTTTATGCATGGTTGCCTTTTGGGGTATTGATCTGTGGCCATGCAGGCAGCCTGGCAAAGCTTCTGTTAAATTAATGCAGCTTTCAAGAGTGACTGAGCAAAGGATTAATGTAGAAGACTGTTAATCAAATTAAGTGTTTCTTAAAATTCTGTAATACATTTTATGCACAAAGGAAACTTTGGTAAGAACTCGTTATTACAACAGAAATTATTTTTTCTATTGTATTTCATAATACAAAATGGAAATTTATTCTTTACTTCAGTGAAATCTGGTGTTCAAATATTGCAGCAGGAAACCTGGAAAAAAGCCTGTCTGTGTAATGATTTCCAGCAGGAAAAGAGTAAGTGCAATATGAACAAAAAGGTGAAATGGAGGTTCAGCTCTTGTTTAGTCAGTCATGTGTCATCTGGCACCATCACAACTACCTCTCATTGGCAGCAGAGTCACAGTCACCCCTGGATATGAGTCTCCAAAATTGCCCTCTGGCAGTCTGACTCCCTTACAAGTTCTTGAGGGCGCTTTGGATCACCTGGATCCCAATGGGATCTTCCAATTCTGCTTCTCACCTCTTGTGTAATGTTAATGCTGATAATTGTGTGTGGATTAACAGAGCTCCTAATGTCGTCTGGTCTGGTGGGTGGATTAATTAAGTAATGCAAAAATGAAAATACTATTCAAGTTCTAAATTGTAATATTTATGTTACCAAAATCGTAGGAGGAGTATAATGTTGCAGTGTGTCTGTGTGGGCAGAGACTGTCTGTGTGGGCCAAAGGGATGACTCAGATACATCACAACTTCTGAATTCACAGGGAGCTCTGAGTGTTCACTGCACACCAGGGTGAGCTTTTCTTGTGTGCCTTGATGGATTGCAGGAGGTTTGTGCTTTTTTTTCTCCCCCCCCTTTCTTCACTCCTAATTTGCAATATTTTTTCTAAGCAGGTTCATCCTTTTCTTTTCTTTCTTCTTTCCTAATTTGGAACATTTACTCCAAACTCTGTTTTGATAATTCTTTGCCTAGACTCTACGAAAATACTTTGGACCTTAGGAAGAAAAAATCAGATATATGTGATCAATATGCTGTTTGCATATAAGAAACCACTTATTAATTTTAAAAAGTCTATTTGATATCTGAATAATTCATAATATACATGAAGTTTATGTAATTTAACAATTACATGTATCTGGGTCTGGATTTGAGAAGCCTGACTTATTTGGACTGATAAATTACAGTCTGCATTAAATAATTGGAATGATTTAAGACTATTCTGCAGAAATGCAGCTGAGGGAAATTACAGTAAGTCTTTTTATTTTTAACGTGTATATTTTAAGAGCATACATTGTTACCATAAATGCTATTTTAAACTTTAACCATACAAGGTCCACTTTTAAAGACAGCCATTTATTTGTCTGGTAATAAACAATAATTTATGATACTCAGTGTTAGTTTTCAATTACTCCCGATCTCTTTGGCAGTGACATAATGCTGTTTAGTTGCTCTTGTAAAAAAGACTACATCATTATCATTTGTGTTATTCTGCGAGACAAAAATCCTTCCTATGTTTAAGATATAGGAGGGAGGCCTGGGATTTATTTTGGTTTGAAAGTTCCTGTCCATGGCAGAGGTTCTTTTGGGTGTGGTTTCACTGTGAAGGGCTGGAGAACAGATCCTTCTGTTCCTGCAGCATCTCTGGGGAGATGGGATGAGATCTCAGCTGTTGGAGCAGGTTTTCTCACAGTCCCACACACAGAGCACCCAGGGCATGGTGTGTGTCTGGCTGTGGTTTCTGAGGGCTGTTTTAATGTCTGAGTGCTGGCATGAGAGTTTTTTCTTTGATACATAAGCCACCTGATAAATTGTATCTTGAATGCATGCAGTATTTCTTAAGGTCAAGTTACGCCGCTGTGTAATAAAATACAATCAGTAACCATTGCAAGAAGCCGTAGGGTAGTGTATCATTTATCTTGAAACCTTCTGCTCTGAATAAGAATCCTGAATTCACTTTTCAGTATAAATTGTGATCTCTCCTAGCTTCTGCCAGGGATACCATAAAGTATGTCATTACATTAATCAAAGTCCCAGCATCCTGGCATCCAAACTAGGAATTATTGCTGTAGTACAAATGCTCCAGGAGGAGTATCACATCTTATCCTAGCCTTGCTGAGAAGTGTAACATGTGCAATGTGATGGCAGAGAGAGCAGGAGACTTTGTAGAAATGCTAATCAAACCTTGTATTTGGAGATTAGATTGATTTGATAAATAATCCTTAACACTTATTTATCTCTTTATTACACACCCATAAACCATTTATGACCCTTTATAATGCTGTATAAATAAACTTTTAAATATTTCCTATGTGCTTGCTGAATACACTCATGAAATTCCTGAAGTTCACCAAAAAGATTTACAGACTTTGCTGCATGATGCAGTACTTAGTGTTATAATTTAAAAATTTTCAATACTTGAATAAATGTTCAAAGCAGTTCTGGAGCAAAATTAGAGTTGTAATTTTTGAAGCCAAACCCTCTCAGCCTTTGGAAAAGACTGGTCTAGGATTTTCTGTGAGTGACTGGCCTCACAAATTAAGTTTCAGCTTTTTACTTCATTTACAAGGAATTACCTTATTTAATTTGTGCAGAGAGCAGCTATGTTAAGCATTTACGTAGGCTCAGAAAGGATCAGAAAAACACAATAATGTGTCTCTGCGTAAATATTTTTACAAACTGTGAGTAGACTGCATTAAAGATTAGGTAGGGAATATTTGGTTAATTCATTTATATATTTATGGAGTTCTTTCATGTGTTTGAAATGGATTACAGAGGGATAACGGTGTCAGGAAAAAGCCAACATCAATTTGCCTTGAACAAATCGTGTCAAAACAAAATAATTCCCTCCAAGACAAAGGCAGGAGACTGTGGACAGAGGGCAAAGCAAGGGACATCACATAAGGCTTTCAGTGCTGTCTTACAGGGGGATCTCAAAGCAAGCTGGAGAGGGAAATTTCATCTAGGGACAACTGGTAGGGCAAGAGAGCACCAGCTCCCACAGCCAGGCTCACAGAATGAAGACCGTGGTTTATTTTCCAACAAGGAGCTCCACAAGGCAGTCCTGAGCCTAAAACTGCTCAGTGCTTACATCAGTTATAGTAATGGAGAACTAAGGAGGGTGCTTATAAAATCTACATTAAAAGGAGCTGGAAGACAGGTTTAGAGTTCAAACTGATCTTCTAAATTGGAGCAAAAATCTGAGATATGTAGCACACATCTGGCAAATTTCTGTAACTTTTTCTCGTAGTCATCAGCTGTACAGCACATTATTCACCTTCCTGACACAGGTGCCTTTTCCAGGTCCTCTTTCTATTTCAGTTTATCCAGGTAAGGGGCCAGTCTGCTCACAAAAAACATCCAGTTTGGTACTGGACCCATCACTCGGATTTATTTTTCCAGGCAGAGTGGTGAGTGGCGAGCTTCACTCTCTGCAGGAGACTGACCAGAACACACTGAGACAAAATGTTCAGGAAACAACACCAACCCCAGCCACAGCTTCCCTTCCTAATGAGCTCTGAAGAGTCCCATGTACATTGTATCATGCATTTCTCCCAAATCCTTTTAATCTGCCTATCTTTGTTATCCACATTCTATGCATGCAATTCCTACCAGGACCCACACTCCCTGCTCGGCTTGTCCAGTTTGTCTTGGTGTTTGAGCATTCCCCAGGGGCCTGGCCCTCTATACAGTGATATGTGTGTCTGTGTAAACCTGTGTCAGTCTTTCCAGAAACTGCAGACATCCAGCTTGTCAGTACATGGTCCAGCTGCACAACTGCAGCAGCTTCCAGCAGAGCAGCAGCTCTTGCAAAGCACTGAGCAGGATCCTGCTTAACTGTGCCCTTGTTACACAAATTGTCCAAAATGTGGCAGCAGGGTCCTCTGGGTGTCAGAAACTGATGTAGGAGAGCCAGTGGTTTGCAAGCAGAACACGAGTCAGCAGTGTCATCATTCTCCAAAACACAAAAGCGACCACCTTTGCAGGATGCAGAGCCACGCTATGTACATTAAATAAGACATTATTAATGCAAGGCATTAAATAAATGAAAGAAATGTGCCACTGAGAAGTAGTGAAAACCTAGTTGGAGTTATGTCTCCAGATATGGGCACTGCTGTTCCAGAAACAAGTGGGCTACACTGGAGACCAGCAAAGGCAAACAATTAGGATAATTAGAGATTCAGAACATATGGTATAATAGGAAAGCTTGAGAGAAAAGTGGTTGTTTAGTCCAGAGAGGAGATGTCACATAGAGGCCAAGTGTCACTTCATGCCAGAAATCTCCTCTCCCCTTTTCTGCTGCCTCTCCCAGAACAAGATGCTCTGTATCCCCCATAATCTGGATAAGAAGCGATTTGGTAAATGGAGAGATGGGAAGAAGGTTTAATTTTAAAATACTGAAGCTTTGCAGGAGTATGCTGAGGAACTGCAGTATCTTCATAACTGGACAAGTCCTGATAAAAGCCCAAGCTACCAGTGTGTTGAGAGTAATTTTAAGTGTCATTGAACCCAAATGGATCTGGCAGAGATTAGCCCATTTCTCAAGGACCTTCCCTTCCTCTCCACAGGAAAACAGGCTTTATCCTAAGCAAGACATTTGTGTTACCAGCACTTAAGTTGCTGTTGTATTTATCCTGAGGCTTCTTTTCTTGGAGAAGCAGGCCATGCCAAAGCAAACTTTGAGTTTTTAAAAAAATGAAGATTTTTGTCATTTTTATTTTCAAGTTTATTTTCAAATTTGTCATTTTTGTGCTTAAAAAATGAAGTTAGAAAATGTAATTATTAATAGCATATTAGCTTGGCAAAGGAATCTCTAAAATCTCATAGTTTTTAAGCTGACATTATTTTTCATAGTATTTAATCACATATTTGAAAGGTTTGGAGTTGATAGGCTGCTAATCTGATATTGTATAGTCACACAAAAAATCCATGATCCCAGTGAAAATTAGAGGCAGTATCACTGAGTGAGAACTGCTTGTGTGTGACTTGGGTGTTTGCAGAATTAAACCCTTCTTTGCAAATTCCTAAGAACTGTCATCCGTGAACCCCAAAGCAATTTAGAAACATTATTTAATGTTAAAAATCAACTTGGCTCAGGCCATAACTGAGTTCAAGCAGCTTTGTGGAGCTGGCTGCTTTTCAGTGGAGAAAAATAATCCCTTTGGAAAGCAATTGGGATGAGTGTTTATAATATTTGGAGCGCTAAAATTTAGGGCAGATATTCTTAGAGCCACACTGGCAACCATCTAAGTCAAAGCACTGATTCAATGAACCCTCTGTAACCCTGTCAGGGGTTATTCCCTGTGGTGTGCTGACCCTGTCTGGGTGCCAGGTATCCATCAAAGATGTTCTGTCCCTCCCCTCCTCAGCTGGACAGGGGAGAAAAAATATATTGAGAGGCTCATGGGTCAAGATAAGTCCTGGAGAGTTTAGTCACCAGTTACTGTCACAGGCAAAACAGACAACTAGGGGGAAAAGTAAATTAAATTTTTTACCAATCAAATCCGAGTAGGGTAATGAGAAATAAAACTAATCTTAAAAACCTTTGCCCCACACCTCCTTTCTTTCTGGGCCCAGGTTCATTCCTGAATTCTCTGTCTCCTCTGCTCATTAGCACAGGGGATGGGGAATGGAGGCTCTGGTCAGTTCATCACACACTTTCTCTATTGCTCCTTCCTCCTCAGAGGGAGGACTCTTCACTCTTTACCTGCTCCAGCACGGGGTCCACCCCACAGGATACAGTCCTCCACAAACTTCTCCAATGTCACTCCTTCCCGTGGATTGCATTTCTTCACAAATTGCTCCAGTGTGGGTGCCCTACAGAGCACAATCCTTTGGGAGCAGACTGTTCTAGCGTGGGTCCCCTTCCATTACTCAGGGACATGGGGGACAGTGTTGGTGAAGGCTGAGGCAAAGAAGAGTCTGACTGCCTCAGCCTTGCCTCTGTTCACTGTCAGGACATCACCAGAATCTGTAGAACAAATGGTTTCCCTCCATCAGTCTCTTGGTTTGGAGACTAAAGGTGTTTCTGAGTATGGGTGGATGTCTGGAATTAATTAATTTCTTTCAGGTAAGTGGGACTATTAGAGGTGTTAGGGGCAAGCCTGACCCAGACCAGGAGTATTCAGAGACATCCACAATTCACTGCTGGGTGCTCTAAAGACTTAGGTAATTTGGATTAAAATTTAATAGGCTTGATGTGTATTTTCTAAAGAATTCCAGAAGATTATCCTTCACTGCTGCTATGGGTTTTATGATTTAAATGCTGCTGGGAAGAAGGACCATTTTATTGTTTTTTAATGCAGATTAATGTATGGAGGCTACAGTTCACACATATTGCTTCCCCCCTCTATAGCAAGAAAAGAAATCTGTAGCTTTTACTAGCACAACGATGTAAAGCATATGAACTGAGTATGTTACTAGTGTGCACTTGGAGTCTATATTTAGTATGCTGAATACTCCTTAAACAGAGCCAGAAGCTACAGTGGATTTTTTTTAATACAAGGGTAAAAAATAGAGGCAGAGAAATTGTAAGAACTAGGTGTTATCCCAAAAACTTTACTGTACTGATATCATCTGGCACATGCTGTCATGGAACAAGTTGAATAGTGTGAAGCAGGTCCTGGAAAATGAATGAAAACTCTGGAAGAGACTTCCACAAAGCACAAACAGGACATCAAGCACTTGAGAACCAAGGAGAGCATTCCTGGGAAAAAAACATGGGAAGAAGCCTGTAATTCTTTTGTATGAAGAATTTACAAAGGAAAATATGCTTACAGTGTTAACAAAGGGAAAGACAAGTTACACTTAGAGGTACAGATACCAACAAAGTACTCTGGGAAGGGGTATCTGTAGCACTGAGATCCCACCAGAACACCTGAAAACCAGGAAAATAGATAGAGCATGCCTTCTGGCAGTGCTCTTCACACTGACCAACAGTAAAATGATCCAGGAATATATGCAAACTCAGCCTGGAATCCTAAAAATCACTAATGGTAACATGTCCCTACATCAAAACAGATTAAAAAAAACCACCTTTATAGCTTTCTGGGAGATAAAAGTAGCTGGAAGATGTGCTGAATGTGATGGCAAAAGCATGCATTGTGGGTTTCTGCATTATGTCCATCACTGCTACACAGTTACACAAAAACAGAGTTTCATAACAGCACTTATGTGAAATAAAATTATAGTTGTGCTTTTATAACCTCTTCTGAATCTCATGAAGTATTTTGAGGTATAAATCTTGATGTGCCCCTCTTGGTCCACAGTTTCATCACCAGAAAATCAGCACACCTGGCCAAGACTGTTATGGACGGGTTGGTGCAGGGAAAATAACCCCATAGCTTGATAAAACACCATCACAGCAGTACTTGTCTGTAGGTTGCAATTCAATTTTTCCTAGAAAAATGACAGCTGTTTGCACTGAGAGCTATTAACCCATGATTCCACCCTCCAGTCTTCCCAAAAGGAGTGTCTGTCTTCCACACCCAATTTTCACTCAAAACATCTATACTGGGCTGCCTTTTAAAATATTTCTTTAGCTATTATGTATGTTTACTGCCTTCCCTGACATCTCTTCTGGCATTGAATTAGTGTTGACTCTGATTCCCAGCACGCAGAATTTGGAGAGCTTTGTCTGACCAC
Organism: Sturnus vulgaris; assembly: GCF_052056855.1. Lineage (NCBI taxonomy): Eukaryota > Metazoa > Chordata > Aves > Passeriformes > Sturnidae > Sturnus > Sturnus vulgaris. Next base: position 61,943,963 of record NC_142247.1, on the reverse strand, counting down.
CTCAAAGACACATTTCAACTTCAAGATCAGAAAAAAATCTCTACAGACCTGTCACAGTCAGACCAGTTGTGGTCTAACTATTTGGGGTTCATGATTAGGCTCACCACAAATCTGACATAACCTTGCCTTTGTTCTTCTTCCTCACTGTTCTTCCTTCTGGCATCTTTGTCAAATATTGCCTCAGGTCTATTAAAGGTGAAAGAATATTTCAAGCTGTAATGAAACATCAAATTTTATTTGTTTGTCATTTAGCAGCAAGGAAACACTGCAGAGAGTAATCCTACCAAGGATTACAGAGTATTTTGACAAGTAGTAAGCGCTCAGATTCAGCTAAAGCCTCCTCCTTTCCAGGCTCCTCAGTAATCCTGGTTTAGGCCAGCAGAGTAATTAAGACATTGCAGGAAAACAGAGTCCCCAAAAGGAAAGATACAGATGAATTTATAAAATTCAAGAGCAACTGCACTCTGAGAAGTAGCAGAAAATGAAAAAAACAGTGCAAGTCTTGAAGAAATACTGTTTGAGGGAGACAAATCACTTGTTCCAAAGAAATTCATGAATCCTAAACTCTTTAATAGAGCAACTAATCCTCCTTTACCCCGGCACTAAAATTCTGGGTGTTACATACAATAGTTATTAAAGAATAAACTACTGTTTATTCTCTACAAAATGCATGTTGTATAAAGGCTGGATGAAGAAATAAGTATCAGCAAAATAATTCTGAGAAAGTTGGTTTGCCTTTATGTGGAAATTTGCCAAAGAAAAACATGCATTTGGAGCTCCTTATCCCCAGGTTCTGGTTGTGGTATTCAACCATTCTTGACACATTTTGTAGGGGCTATTGCCAAATGGAAAGATTTGATGCTAGATTCGGCATTAGATAGTATAGAGTGTGATTACCAGTATTAAATTAAACAGGATTACTTCTTGGGAAGCTGAAATTGTATCTAGCATCTGGACATACTACTCTCATTTGTCTTTTTCATGCCCTTTCCAGTTCTTCAAAGAACCAGTGTAGTGTAACATTATTGCTGTTGGGAATAAAAATGAAGAAAAGAGACAGAAGTATTTCTAGAAATCTTTCCTTCATTTAAAACTGTAAGAATACCAACAAACAAACAGAAAAGAAGGAATAACATTTATGTTCTACTGATAGCTTTCACTGGCTTTCATTTGAGGGAGATATTTCCTGACTTTTTTGTTACTGCTTATTGTTAGTATTTGATAGCACAATAACAATAGTCGCTGGTGGTGTGTAACACACAGAGAAACAATCAGCAGACCAGGGTTGGCTCTCCTACAGAGAATCACATTATTTTTCCAGAGAGCACATAAATAGGCATGCTGCTGCTCTGATGAATTCAGCCCAAAACCATGGATTTGCCTGCATTCTTAGTGAACTCAAGTATCACACACATTCAGTAAATTATCTGTGGTTCTGGGAGACAAATCCTCTGAAAGTGATGGTGCTGCACCTTGCCAGACCATTGGGTGGTCGCTGCATGGCCCAATCATAAGTTATTAAGAGAAATTGTCCTTGACAACCTTTGGGAGATCTGCCTGTCAAAGACAATTAAGGAAAATCTCATATGAAGGCATTAAAATCTATAAGGGCTATTTATTTAAGAACAGACATGAAAATAAAATAGGAATAATACAGAGGAGTTGAAATGGCCAATAGGAGGGCAGAGTTGATGAATCAATGAACCTGAAAGAAGGGGATTAAAAAGAGAAACTAGGAAATATATTCTTGTATTGTAAAGAACGAGAATTTACATTTCTGTGCCATTAAAAATTGTTGAAGCAGAGTTTAGCAGGATCCAAAACCAAATTGCATGTTTATATAGATGAAACTTGGAATAGTAGAACTTTGGAATTTAGGGCTAACAGCATTTGGGAAACTGCTAATCATTGAGATTTGGGACTTGTTTTCATTGCCAGGATGAAAGTTTCTAAGGAGAAAGATCATCTCATAACTCTCTCTTCAATATCAGGCCCTCTTGTAGGTAATCCCTAAACATCTGGTATTTATTTACTGTCAACAAGATTTCAATGAAGTGAGCAGACGTGATGTAACGTGGGAATTTGCATGAGAAGAAGCAGGTCCAAAAGATATTCAGGCTTATGTATGCAATTGCAGTTTCAATGTCAAATTGCCCATGGGGCTTGATTTGTCTGGCCAAAGTGATAGGTAAAAAAACCCAACAAAACTCCTCTGTAGAGGTAAGGCAGAGATTTTAATCAGTTTAACTTGATTCTTTAAAGATGTTTTGCAGCAGTGTAGACATCCCAGCTGTATTGGCTCTGTCTGAGATGGAGTTTATTTTCCTATAGTAGCTCTCACAGTGCTGTGCTTTGCAGAGATGTCTAGAAAGCTGCTGATAACACACCAGTGCTTTGGAAAATCCTGAGCAGCAGCAGCCACAGCAGCACTGTCTCCCCAACATTGCCTCCCATCAATAGGCTGGGACACAACTAGGCCAGGTGACCCAAGTTAATTCCCAGAGGAATCTTCCATACCCAATGATGCCAGCTAAGTTATGAAAGCTAAGCAAAGGAGGAGGTAGCTGTTTTTTACAGAGTTTGTCTTCCAGAGCAATCACTCCACATGCTTTAGCCTTGCTTCCTGAGAAGTGGCTGAACATTGCTTGCTGACAAGAAGTAGAGAATAATCCCCTTTTTTTTTTTCCTCTTTGCTTGTGTGCATGCAACCTTTCCGTTTTGCTTCAGTAAACTGCCTGATCTACCTATGAGTCATTTTCCATCTTATTTTCTTTCCCCTGTCCAGAGCAGCTTGGTGGGTGCCTGGTGTCCAGTCAAGGTCAACCTTCACATTCAGTTCACAAGCCGAACTGTTCTCAAGCCACTGTGTTCACAGATCAGGAAAGGGTTTTTCACCCAGAGGGTGTTTGGGCACTGAACAGGTCTCACAGGGTCACAGCACCAGCCTGGCAGAGTTCTGGAAGTGTTTGGACAATGCTCTCAGGAACATGATGTGATTCTGTGATAGCAGAAGGAAGCTGTAATAGAAACAATGGTTTGCAGATTAATTTAGAACTACATGAGAGCAAACTCTTCTTGGAAAAAATTACTTAGATTTTTTTTTTCCTTTGCATTATAATATTTTGCATTTTTGGCAAATGTGGCAGTGTGGAATATTTGGAGTGCTGGTTTCCAAAAATGCCTCAGCCCATGGTAGTCAGAAGAGAAGATTTTAGTTTATATTTCAAAAAACCATGTAGCTCTTATGTTCTAGTTGGTTTATATTCAGGCAGAACTTGCTCTGTGAATAAAACCAGATGAGCCTAACCTACTCTTAACTTTTGCATTTACCTCTTTACCTGAGCTAACATGAGATGTTTGGACATAATACAGTTGATAAATATCTGTTCCCAGCATTTCTTTAACGCATCCTTTTAACTCAGGCTGGAGTCCTCTGTGATATTCAAGTTCCACTTGTACAGCTTGTAGCTTTTTCAGATCACTGGAGTCTCTCTCATGTACACATCTTCTCAAGCTAGGTCCTTATCGTCTTCCTTTGTCCTCTGTATTCTCTGCCCTTTCTCTGCCTGGCAGAAGCTTCTTTTCTCTCATTTTGTGAGTGTCTCAAAGCAATAAGCTCTGCTTCATGTAGGCACACAGTCACATAAGATGCAGAAGCAGCTTAGGGAATTGAGTCAGACTGAGTTCCTGGGTTCAAGAGTGTAAATCTTCTTGTCCCATCTCACCTTTTTCATGGCTTCAGCCTCAGCAGTGTTGTGCAGTTTGGTGCCCATCTCCTGTACAAAATGAGAGAGACATAAAATCCATGTGGCTGAAGTGACTGCAGGGTGTATCACACCTTCATGCATACACCTGCTCCTATGGCCTCACAGGGGTTCCATTTGTCTTGGTTTATTTTCTCCTGATGCAGGAGGTAATGCTGCTATTTTTGAATCCAAACACCCAAAAGCTCAAGAATTTCCCAGAATTTCCAATGTGGATGATTTTGTCCCAGATGTCTCATCTTCAGGAAAGGGGTGAACCACCAAGCACTATCACCATTGTGGCTGTGTTGCTTTGTAGCAGTGAAAGGAGAATTGATTTGACCCAAGGGAACTCCAGTGCAGCCCAGAGGAGGGGATGCCTGCCCTGCTGCCATGAGGCAGTCCCTGGATGAAAGGCAGGCTCCTGAGGGGCTGTACCAGCAGGCTCATATTGATGGCCAAGAGCTCTTCCTGGTTGTCCCTTTCAAAGGTTGTCCCTTTGTGTTTAAAGGCTCCAACTCCCTGCTGCTTGGCACAAGGAGTGTGAAGGGCAAGTCCCCTGGGCCTTTGAAACAGCATCAGCACTGAACCACGGGCAGGACTAATGCCTAATTTAAGACCTATTTTTATTTTAAGCTTTTAATTGGGTATTTTTGACACAGTGAAGGTGTATTGTTTACAGGACTGATAAGAGAAAATTGAGTCTCTCACCTTTTGCATATGAGCATGATTCATCTTTGAAACTGTGTCCTAAAAAAGGACACTGCATTAGGGCAATGCATGTCACCACTCTTTAAAGGCTGAACTTCTGCAAGAGATAAGTTTTAATCTTAGAATAAACTTTTCCAGAACTGAAACCGTAATGAAGGATTTGGATCAGATCCAGAGAAGAAGGAGGCATTGACCAGTTAAGTGCTACAGTGCTTACCTTTTAGGGCACATGATCCAGGCAACGTGGTCCAAACCACAGAGTCGTGTATCTCCATCTCCTCTGCAATGCCTTGCAAAAGACAGGAGACGTGAGGAGATAAATGCTTAACACTCTACCTACACAAAAATATTCCCAAGGTTCCACTTCTCCCTGTGGAAACTCGTTGCTCTAAAGAGAAGTGTATGAGAGGACCACAATGTGCAACAGAGAACAATTACTCTGTAGGAGGTTGAAATCAGGAAAGATGACATTACTTTCTCTCTAGTTCAGCACCGCATTTATGAAGAAACTGATATTTCATCCATTATATCAGATACGACTGTTAAATTTCCATGTAATGTCCTTGTCCTTTGCCAACTTCTTTCCAGGGACTTTGTTACATTAAGAAACACCCTGAATTCAGATAATTCAGATCCAATTTAATGAGCAAAGGCGACTCTGTGCAAGATGATGAGGAAACTCTCCTGGCAGGTATAATCTGTGCTCACAGGGCAGAGGATCATAGCTGGAACCTACTTCCTCTATTTTTTTAAACTTTTTTCTTTTATGCAGTTTTTCACAGGTCTCAATCAATATAGAATTTATTCTGTAAAAACCAGTATGAAATGTATATTTCTTCAAATTGAATAGAAACTGCACTTGCAGTGGGACTGTGAAGAGAGGTCAGAGAGAAAATGAAAGGGTGAAAAAGAGGACATAGCAGCAAATAGAAAATGTAGGGGAAAAAATAAGAGGAACTGAGTAAATTGAAGAAGGACTTTGCAAAGGCAAATGAACAAAGTCAATTTTGTAGGCACACTTAAGTTCCACATCACTGAATTATGATGAGACTTAGATGAAACTTCCCTCTTGATTTCCATCTCGCTTAGTGCCCATAATGAAATGGTATTAAGGCTTCAGGAAGACCATTTGGGCCTTGCAGGGAGTTTCTGGCTGTTTCCTTAGACACTTCATCAGCCAAAACATTACTGCCAGAAAACAGCCTGGGCTGCTTTTGCAGAAAAAAAATGAAAACTGTAAAGTTTTGTGTGACTTTTCTGTGTAGGCAGAGGATCCTGAGAGCTGAAGGAAAAATTTAGGGACATAAAGCTTTCTATCTTTGATACCTGTGGCACTGCACTACAGTGGAATTTATGCCATCTGGCTGGGCTATACTCCTTTGCACAAAACTGTTGGGCACTTCCTACCATAAGGAAGCAAAAACTTGAGGTTTAACACTAGAGACAAGAGCTGGGGAAGAGTGAGTTATCAGGAAGCACAGGGGAAAAAACCAAGCAAGTTAGTGCTTCTCAAATAGGGATGGTTTTTATTCTGGAGTGTGTGGTTTGTGTCAGGGGCCAGGTGAAGGAAGCCTGTGCCTTACAACTACTCCTGAATATTGTTTCTTAAGGCTTGTTTGGTACTTCTGCAATGTGAGAAATCCTTTGGAATCTCTGTGTATGTGCTTGCTGTGTGACAGGAGTGTGACAAAAAGACCCTGAAATTGGCAGCTCAGTAGGGTCAGAAATGTTCCAGGACAAATCTAACAGTTGAACGACCCAGCTGCAATAAATTGATTTGTGCAGAGTGAAAATGGAAGGAAAACATTGTCCTTTCTGAGGGTTTTGGTATAGTTTTTTCCCATCTCTTCACTCATTCATGTGACTTATGTTCATAGGTTATTTTCCCTTCACACAGCCCTGCTTTTCACTTTTTCTTGGGTTTCATTTCACTCTACACTTTATTTTTCTAACTGTGATCAGACTTTACCTCTGAACATAGACTTCAATATCAAACCATTTTTCCAAGAATAAAGCACTTTTCATGTCTGCTCCAAGGCTCACATTATGTTCAGCTTTCTGATAACATACAGCTTACTAACTGCTACTGAATTAGTACAGAAAAAAAAGACTAGTACTTTCTGAGAAGCAAAAAATTGTTTGTCTGTCTACAAAAAAGTAATAATACAGATATAGCCAACTGATAAATTCTGCACTAACTAAAAGTAGACTTGAAAGCATACATAATTTCTCTTTAATTCAAATGTATGTGGGATACTTCATGAGATTTTAACTCCCAATTGACTTTAGAAGTTAAAAGATCAGTTGCATAACTTCGGAGATGCATTTAAGTCCAAAGGATGACAAGTATATCACAGCGTCTTAAATCACAAGAAAAGCTCTAGGCTGGCCTGGGACTCCTAAGTGCTCAGACAGAAATTAAAGCTGTAGTGTGAAGCATCAAAATTCTTCTGTGCTCTCCAGAGGTCTGCTCTGCTCTGACATCCAGTTTGGGTGGGAGGGCAGAGTGAGAGGCAAAGAGAGTCCCACAAACCTGATTCAAAAGTCTGTCCCTTTGTACCTAGCAAGGTAATAGCAAGGGTGAATGTTCTTCTTACTGGTCTGTCACCTGGAGTTTTGAAAGTTTCTGACCTGTCTGCAGAGAATTAATCATGCTGTATTTCTGGGGAGTGCAAAAGTCAGCATCAGGGAAATTTATACTTAATGCAGGTTCACCCACAGCCTGTGACATAACAGAAAAGTTGCTCCCAGTGACTAGTAATTTCTGCCCTGCTAAAACACAGCTTGTTAATATTTCTTGGCTTTTCTGATGTTCAGAGGAGCCCTAATCACACAGCAGGATGGGTACTGCACAGACATGGGGCATAAAGGCAGTCAGGTATAATACAAGACAAGGCAATGGACAACTGTATATAGAGGATTAAAAAAAGCAGTGAGATAATATAGTTTATCAATTGCCTTACTGCTGTCAAGTTAGATTTTTTAAGACACCCCCATAAAGGCAAAACTTTGCTTTGTCTGGCTTGTAGTTCTGACTTAACTGGATGTAACTGTCTAAATGACCTGCTCCCAGTAATCCACAGAGATAAATGGACCAAAGAATAGTAATTGTCTCTCTCTGGCCAGTATCTGAGCTGCTCAGGACATGTCTTAGCCAGGGAAAGTCCAGAGCCATTTTGCAGTGTGGCTTCTCTTGCAGTGAAAAGTGTTTTTCCTGTGTTGTGTCCCATAACTGAGCTGCTGATGGTGCCCTCAGAGTGGATGAGACATCTGAACCAGTAATCCTGCAGTATGTGGGATGGGGCTGCTGCAGGAAGCTTCCCACCAAGGCCAGCTATGCTGTTCATCTGCACACACATTTAACCAGCCTCAGTAAAAAATGGCTCTCTCACAGAAAATTGCTGAATATCCAGGCTGCTTTCTATGGTTTCCAACTCCAATTAGTTCTTGTGAGGTTGTGATAGTATTTTTTCCTGCTCTGTAGCATTTCACTCTGGCATTTCAAGTGTGGGATTACAAACATAAGAAACGCCATCCTAGGCAGAAAAGGGGTCTGTGTTACCCCATGCTCTGAGCTCTGTGGTGGCAAAACAGCCTGGGGAGAGCAGGAGAGCCTGGCCACTTTCTCCTGCCACTGCCTTGAACTTCTCCAGCTTCCCTGCCTACTCCCCTTCCCATGTATTAATCATACTGCCTAATCCCTCTTTAAACCTGCTGGTGCTGCCAGCACATCCTCTGCACAGAGAGGGATTGCTCTGACTTCCCAGTGCCTGCACTGAAAATCTTCCCCTGCTGTGGTTGGCCTTGGCAAACAAAGCTCTGCTTTCCCCTTCCACACCACTGTCCCACTGTGCCACCAGCACAGCACAGGAAAACATCCCAACAACTTCCAGCTTTTCCTCCTTCCTCCTGAACTTCACCAGCACCAAGCTCCTCTCTGTGCTGTCTTAATGGCAGCTGAGAATGCCCTTTGTGGGAGATCTCTCCAAGGACTTCCAGATTTGCCCCATTTTCAGAAGATCCTGTGATAAGTTCCCTTCGTTGGTGTTGTGCCTGAATATCTAAGGTATCTGAAACTGCAGCCAATGTCAGTCTATTTATTTTTACAAAAAGTTGACCCTGCAACAAGAATATTCAGTAACAACCTCCACTGCCTAGACGTGTTGGTAGTCTTAGAGTGCAAAACTCAGCTATTTTCCCATTAAGTGCTCTTCAAAATGGGCACGTGTAAAATTCTGCTTCTTTTGCAATACCACCAATATTAAAAAATCACATGGTTTTTAATGCAAGATGCTCATGTTCCATGTCTAATTCAAGGTAACCATTTGATCTTAGCTTTGTCAAACTTTACCAGGCAAGAAAACATTTGTAAGCAATCAGAAATTATTTGTGGAGCAAATTGCACTGCTCACCTGTGCAAGGTTTACAACAAAAATGAAACGAGATAAGTCCTATAAATTACTCAGGAAGCCCTTTTAAATCATTAAAATATTCTGTGCTTTCAATTAGTTTTTTTTAAAAATTATTTTAAAGCTGCAGAACATTTAAATAATGAATGGATTTAAATTAAGGCATAATTTTTCTATTTATGCATTCATTTAGAAGTTCCCTGACATTGAAGCTTACAATAGTTTCTAGGTTCTTGAATATCTTTTCGGTGCTATAAATATTTTATTGTGTTAGTAATAAATATTTGTTTATATACTGGGAATTCACCTGTGTATTTAAATGCTGTCATAAAGATGTAACTAATAAAAATGCGATTTTTGTGCTTTCCTCTATTGTCAGGGGACTCAGCAAGCTGTTGTGCTTTTTTTAGTGCTGAATACTGATTTCCATCCTGGCAAAGACTTTGTTAAGAAAGATAAGTTTGGTGTCAGTGCATTGAAAAAGCTGGCAAAATGCTGACAAAGTGAAATGCGTTTATATTTGAAAAGCCACGTATTTTTTGATAATGCCATTATTCTCTGAGGCTCCAAGATTTGCAATCAGGGAACTTTGCTATCCTGCTTCCAAGTATGAAAAGACAACAGTTACTAAATTTAGTCATTGAATTATGAAATATCAACACCTTACTTGTAACTACTATAGAAGATTATAAGACACAGAGCAAAACAATGGGAGCTTTATTTTTAAGTTTCTAGGAAAAAAGATATTGTTCCCAAATAAGAAAATGCCCTATTTTGTGAAGCATTCAAAGCAAAAAAAATCTGTGAAGAGATGGATGTGACAGGGTGTGACACTCACGTGTCTGCCTTCATATGTCTTCATCATCTTCACTCCCTTTTTTCCTACTTGTTGAATGATGGTTGGAACAAACTTTCTCTCTTGTGTTTTCTTCATTTTCCCTGTATTTTTTCAGTTTGTGTGTGTATCTAATGTTCAAGAAAGGCAGGTAAAGCTTAAGAGCATTCTTTAGTATAGTGTAGATAAAGAGCTTTTAATGGTTGTTGGAGCATTTTGTGGCCCATTCCAAATCTGCCTTTGTGGTTAAGATGAAAATCTTACGTGCATTCAAGTGAAACGGAGAGAAGCAGCCATCCCAGCAGGCATAAATGGAGCCATTTGTTTTTTACTTTAGGTGATGTCTAAATACAGGCATCCCTTAATGCACTCAAATCTTTACATGAGGGAGCTTGCAGAATATATTTCCACAGGGTTTGTGCATGAGTTTGGTCAGGGATAAAGGTATTTTGGGGTCTAGTCAGTCCCATGACACCCTTGATAAGGTCTGTCTTATGAAGATGACTTGAAGCTCTTGTTTCTGAATGCTAGTGCTGGAGGTATTTGTATTCATACCTTACTCTCACAGATTCTGGTAGTGGAGTGCAACAAATATCTGCTTGCCTCTTGCAGCACACGAGCTTTAAAAACCAACAGGATGAAAAATAAATCTCAACAAACAGCACATTCTGAATATTTCAGTTATTTGTAAACAGTCTCTCAAATTTTAAAGTGTTGGTCATGGATGAAGATGCTTTGCTAATTAACGACCTGTGCTTGTTTTGCAGCACAGTGCAGCTGCTGCATAAAAGCTTTGTTACCAGCATTTTGTTCATTTTCCTGCTTCTGGCTCTCTCAGCAGTTAATGCATCTGCCTTGTATCTAAACCAGCTTAAAAACTCATACTTCAGATGAGATTGTTTCCACTTTTAAGGGAGATTAGGTATGCTATTGCACCTCAGGACTGTGGCTTATTTTCCTCACCCATCTGGACACGATTTTTTGAAAGGGATTTTTGGTGTCAGTTTTGCCTCCTTTCCATATATGCTAGCTTGTATTTTGGTGTTGCCTGCAAGGTACATGCATGTATGTATCACAAAATGCCTCAAAAAATATTATGGTTTGTGTGATGCTACTGTTGCACAGTCCATCATCTACATATATTCAAGAAATAATATTAAAATTAGGTCTCAATCACTTACCTTCCATTACAAAAAGCTATCTGCAATTCCACATTTAAATGTTTTAAAGCTGAAGAGAGTGTGGTAACACTGGTAACACCACGACTCACAGTATAGCATTAAAAAATAATAATGATGCTCAAAGCTGTTTTAAGGAAAGGATTCATCCCTGATGTTGAGGCTGTGGAGAGAATTATAAACTGCCTTTTCTAACCCACACTGTGACCAGGGGAAACTGGCCCATGGTTAATTTATGTGGTGTGTGTTGAGGCAGCCCAGGCAGTAGTAAGGGCTTTAGAAATGCAGGAAGTAATAGCAGGTAAATTGAAAAGTGTCTGTTCTGATTTACTGGAAAAGAAAGAGATAAAGAGGGGAATGTAAGAATGGGGGCATATTCTGTGAAAGGGGGTCAGCCACAGGGTCTCAGTGTCCCCGTGGATGCCACCAGCCCTGTGACAGCAGGACAGCCACGGCTGGCTCTGGCACCTTCTGCAGCCAACCCTGTCTCATTCCAGCCCACTCTTAACACAGACCCTTATGAAATGTGCATTGGAAGCAGCATTCTGCTATTTCATTTTGATCTTCTTATATTTTCTTTCCCTCTGTGTTCAAGGGAAATCTTTGTTGCAGTGCAATTTGAGTGCCATGGCAGCTGGAGCTTGGAAAAAGAAGTATGGATGTGTATACACAGTTGAATTGGAAAAAAAATGAGACTCATTGGCAATGGCAGTAAGACTCCACTCATGGAGGTATTAATTGATAAATCAGATCTTACAAATATCATCCAGAGTTTTCAGGAAAACTCAAGAGCATCATATTTTTTGCATAAGGTGTGCATCATCTAAGCATATTATGTAGGTCTCATGGTGTCAACTTTAAAAAAAATCAGAAATTTTAAACAACATTGAAGTTTAATTAAGATAATGATGTTCTAATTGTGCAAACTTGCCATAGATATTTCTGTCTGTACAGGTCTGATGCATTACTATTTCCAAGACCTGATTAATACAAGAAGATATTACAGAATAATAGAAATGCAAGCCTGGGAAAGACTTAGGTCCATTTCACTGCATTGACACGGAAAATTAATGACCTAAATCACATCAATTAAAAATACATTTTATCAAACAAAGCAACATTATTTATCCAAAAATTTGTCTCTGAAGTTTTTTGTACTTCATTAATTCATCATTTAAACTGGTCCAGTTAGGAAGTAGAAATAATACCATGCAGCTTAGCCAGCGAGGTGCACACAATAAATATAATTATGCATCTTGATGCATTGCTTTATGACAGCTGGTATGTGTATATATTCAAGTGGATATTGAGCACAGTTTGAAGCAGGCAGGCTGTCTTTTGGAATAGGGAGCACAAATACATGATGCCATTTCCTGAGGTGAGAACAAAGCCAGGCTGACTGGTGAGAAATCCTGGCTTTTTGTAGGTCAGTTTCCCTCATTGATCTAACAATAGGATCATCATTAGCAGGTGTTTAATTGGCTTGTAGAGATGGCAACTACAAGAGTAGTTAGAACACCCACAGAGGATAACAGAGGGTGGAGCTGAAACTCTGCCTGTGGGCAGCTGGGGAAAACTCTGCATCTTACTGAGCTTGCACCATCAAAGCTCTGAGGGTGGCTCCCGTTTGCTGGGCCTTCATTGCAAGCCCACAGGTCAAGCATCCCACTTTTAGCCAGCCTTGTTACCCTGTGCTCCTCCAAATGATGGGCATTTGGTACCCATTGTCCCAGACAAACCACAGTGCATATGCAAATGAGTGAATTTTAGGGGAAGAAATACTTACTATCTCAAAAAGCTGACATGGTAAGATGTGTCCATAAATCCCTGTTACCACTGAAAAGTTGTTCAACATAAATCTGACAACCAGATTTTGGTCTGACTTAGCCCCCTCGCCCCAGCTCTATAGCAAAAGGAAAAAATAAGAAAGAGTGTAATAGAATAGTTCAGTTGCAAGGGGACTACAGTGATCATCTAGTCCAATTGTCTGGAATATGAGTATGAATTTATCCTCTGTAAATTGATCTGTCTGGTCTATTTTCTAATTTCTATATTTACTTTTACAGCATTCTGCAGTGTTGCATTCACAGTTCAATTACTCATTCTGTAGGGAGGAAAAGAATCTTTCCCTATATGTGGTATAAACATCCTCCTTGATGATTTCCCAGTATTTCACTTCACAGTTATGTTACTAGAAAAAGAAAAAATATCATTCCCTGTGCACTTTTTTCATGCCCTTCTGGATAACATTGTCATCAGCCTCAGCAGCACAGGAGCATGGCCAGTGTTGTACCCACCCAGCTGTGAGATGGGGCACAGGCTCTCCTGCAGCAGAGCACAGACACACAGCCAGGGTGGGATCCTCTCCTTAAATGCAGCTCCTGAGCAGAGCAGAGGGAACTGTGCTGAGGCTTCCCACAGCTTTCTTTGAAACTGGACACTTGCAGCCTTTCTAACCTTGTCTGACCCAAGCAACCAAACCTCAGGGATGAGGGAAATCCCTGATCCAAGGAGAGACAAAGCCCCCGACTACTGCCCTCTGAGAAGTCAGTGTCATAGGTAAGAATATCACGTTTGATAATGTCATGGTCCTTTTCTGCTACCCGTGCCATGAAGGACACAAACTTGTACTCATTACTAGACCTCAAACAAACCACTCAACTCATCCTTTCTCTAGCAGCTCTGCCTCACTGGGCTAGCAGTTTGTCTTTGGAGCTGATGTGCTTTGGCATGGGTCAGAAGGATGTTTTCTACGGCTGCTGCCTCTCCATTAACTCCTTTTCCTTGGGAGATTTCTATTTCCATTGCCCTTCAATATATGCCATGCAAGGATCATGTAGCCCTAATTCACTACTCTAATCTGTAATTTGAGCCTTTGCTAACATTTATGAAATTTTAATGAATATTGCTTTCTGCTACCCTTGAAGTAGTAGACACAGAAAGAGCTGTTGCTGTTGGACGTGCCTAAGGAGGAGAAGGGGAATCTCTGCTAGAGAATTGCTATCTGCAGCTGCTTACACTGGGCCATTAATGTACACTGGGCCATTAATGTAATACATTGCTGCTTGGTAATGCTATGACCATATTTAACACCATTACCATCCTCACCATCCTCCAGTACTTTTATTTAAACACAGCAGCATCAGCTGTATGTGACACCACACCGGTGCTGCATTAGCATGCATCTTTGATCTCCACAAAGTTTTGAACTTAGGTGGAGTCTTTACATGTTGACTATTTTGGCAGGCTATATTGTTCTACAATTTATCAGTTGATAACTTTTGCTGCCTCACAGACATTTTGTTTTCCCAAGTGAAGAACCTTTGGCTGAGCTCTGGAAATATATGCGTTTCACAGAAATGAAAAGTTATTAAATCAGTACTGTGGGGGAATGCAGAGGAATGATCCATTTGTAATTCTGGGAAAAACAATTTAGAACACTGTTTTTAAAGCTTAACGAAATTACTTAAAATCTTTCACAAAAAACAACCAACCTTTTTCATCTGTTCTCCGAGGATTTTGTTTATCTTTCAGATCTAGCTGCTGCAAAATACTGATAATGCAGAAATTCCATGAGGCGTTAAATCTCCATCTACCAGTGGCTTGCAGAATTAATCAAATTACCTTTTAAAGTTAATGCAGTCGGTGAGAAGAGTTTAATGATATTCAAAACCTTCATGGTAATAATTACAGATGAAGAGGGTCAGTCAGTTGAGAATTAATGCAAAAAGTGCACAGAATGATAATCTGCATTGATGTATCAGACCATGCAGAAGGCATTGGGAGAGTGAGCCATGAAAATAAAATTCATTTGCTTCCATTCAGAAGAGTGAAATAAACTTGCTTGTGTGAGAATTTGAAGTAAATGATGAATTTGAAGTTTAAGCTATGCTAGAGAAGAGATGGCAGTCTGAGAGAGGTGAAGGAAGGAAAGAAGAGGAGAAGAGAGAATGAAAAGGAGTTAATCTGGATTATCTCACAAAATTTGAAGCCGTCAGTCTTTCTACTGGAACTCAAAGACAGAATTTTTTCCACGAATTTCCCTTACCCTGAGACTCTTCATCTTTTTGATTTGCTGTATTCTGCAGGCAGGACTTTTTCCACCTTTTTAAAAGTGATACAATATTGGTTGAGGACGGGGTTTTAACTGTCCTTTCCCACGCAGTTCATAGCTCTTTTGATAACAAAAAAGAGGAACAATCCTGAAAGGACATTCTTAAAAATTAATTCAATGTGTCCCCACTTAAACTGAGTCTGGGTAAGATCAGGCTGCACTCGGGTCTCACAGAAATGACAGAGGAGCAGTCTGTGTCCCAGCAAATGTGGAGCTGAGCACGCATGTGACCCAAGACAATTGCCTCTGAGCACCTTGTCCTTCTGGTGGCTGCCATCAAAACCACTGTCACCAAGGATGTCACAGTTCCTGGGTACGTGGTTTGAGATGCCATACAGTGAGGTTGCTGTCAGAGAAGGGTTACTCAGCACTTTCTGAAAACAGGTTTCTATTGCAACTTGGCTACTCCAAGTACCCTCAAAATTATAGTCAACTTTTGAAAATCTTGAGCATCCTGATCATTCATTTCCCACTTAAAAGTTTCATCACATGTATGTAACTTAAATACACCTGTTCTGCTCCTCTGAGAGACATTGTCAGTTGCTATCTTTTCCATACTATTAAATCAGCTCAGACATCATATTATAAATGCTTCTAAAAACTGAGGCAGTGTTGCTTTTATGGTTAATTGCATATTGAACTTCCAGTGTGCTGTTTTCACATTTCAAGCTTCACTGCATGTCAGCCTTCAGATCCTTATTTTGCATGTAAGAGGGTACTATTGAATGTGCCTGCTGGGTCCCCTGTGGAGAACCTCTTTATATAGCACTGTGATTATGTAATTGGGCTGTAAGGGTGCAAACGATGTTTCTGCATAACTACATATTGCACTCTTCAGATCAGCAGTGCTCTACTTGCAGCAGCCAGAAAGTTGCACTGAAAGTGGGTATTTTCAGAGGCCCAAGCTGATCATGGGTACTTTCTTCATTGCAATCACAGAATCTTTAGTTTGGAGAAGGCCTTTAAGATCATCGTGTTCAACTGTTAAACCAGCACTGCCAAGCCCACCCTTAAACCACGTCCCTAAGCCCCACATCTAGATGTCTTTTAAATATCTCAAGGGATGGTGACTCCACCACTTCAATAGAGAGCCTCTTCCAATGCTTGACAGCCCTTTCAGTGAAGAAATTTTTTTCTAATATTCAATCAAAACCTCCCCTGTGCAACTTGAGACCATTTTCTCTGGTCCTGTCATGTGTTACCTGTTCCAGACCCTTCCCCAGCTCTGTTGCCCTTCTCAGGACACACTGCAGCACAAGAATGTGTGTCTTGTGGTGAGGGGCCCAAAACTGAACACAGGATTTGAGGTGTGGTCTCACCAGTGCTGAGTATATAAGTATCTAAAGGGAGAATGCCAAGAAGTTGGAGCCAGGCTCTTTTTGGTGGTGCCAACCAATAGGACAAGAGTCACTGCACAGAAACTGATGCACAGGAAGTTCCACCCAAATATGAGGAAGAATTTATTTACTGTGCAGGGCACCAAGCATTAAAACAGGCTGCTCAGAGAGGGTGTGGAGTCTCCCTCACTGGAGATACTCAGGAACCATCTGGATGCAATGCTGTGCTCTAGGACATCCCTGCTTGATCCCACTGTGGTTCCTTCCAGCCTGATTGATTCTGTGATTGTGAGCAGAGGAAAATCAGTGCCCTGGTCCTGCTGACCACACTATTGCTGAGACAAGCCAGGATGCCATTGGCCTTCTTGGCCCCCTGGGCACACACTGGCTCATGTTTGGCCACTATTGGCCAGCACCCCCAAGTCCTTTTCCATCAGGCAGCTTTGCAGCCACTCTGCCCCCAGGCTGTAACAAGTCCTGAAGCCCTATCAGCTGTGACAATGCAATTTTTGCCACTCTGGTTCATCTCTGGAAGCTGCTTTATTGCCCATGTTCCCATGTAGGGAACCACTCTTTTCCTGTTGCTGCTTTTGTCCTCCAAGAGTACTCCCAAGAGAAAGCTCAGGAGCTTCTTCCAAGCCTTCCACAAATCTCACAGTGTGGCTGTGCCTTATCTGGGGCTGCTTTTCCTGCTTTATGGAGCAACTGAAGGACAAATTGAGCACATCACACTCTGGCTTTGTGCTTCAGTAGTCCTGAGTAGTGACATAAGGACATACATAACTGCAAAATCAGAGACTGAATATGGTTCAGCTTCATTCAGCAGAGCTGACCTTGCAGTAACACCTGACATATTGTCCCACTGAGAGTTTTAATCAAAGCACTTAAAAATGCTGCAACCTTTGTTTTTCTGTTGCATTACAAAGAAATTCGGCACTCTCTTTGCTTTACTGCAAATATTTTGGTTTCCATGTTTGTCATTTGAGAATTTCAGATGATTGGTTTGGCTCTGTTTGATCTCACAATCTGGCAAATTAAAAAAAAAATTAAAAGTAAAATTCCTGTGGTGTAAGCATTTCTTTATGAGCTGCTGAGAAGCAAAAATGATTATAAAATGTTACAGTTAATCCCTTAGTGATCTTGACATTTGCAAAAGAAACAAGGGCGCAAATACTCTTTCAAGTCCTGTGATTAGGGAGCATATTGAGCATAGGCAGACAGTTGTTTTAAAAATCTGTGTTGGTGCTTTGTGTGACACATAGTTATATGGACAGAAGTTAACTCCCTCTTCTGTACTGATTTCTTCTGAAAGATCCAATAAGGTTTTCCAAATAAAAATTTGTTTTTGCCGCTATCAGGTCTAAAGCCCTGCTTTGAAGGACTTCCTGTAAGACACATCAAGATTTTCCTTTCAATCATTTTCCAGTAGCCTTTTACCTGGGCTGGGGCTGACTCTTGTAAAAACTGGCTGTAGACAGCAGAGTCTTCTTTAGAAAAACTGAGCATCGAAATAGTTTTAGCCAAAATTGAAAATTAAATCCTTATTTATGATGCTTAATCCCAAGATATGCTTAACAACAGTTAGAAATACCTTCTTCCCTGGTCCCTACTCACATCAGCTCCCTCCAGCACTGTTTTGAGGTGGGTAAGCCTGGGAGGAGATTGTGCTGCAACACAATCTGTGTAGTGCAGGTTGGTTTGAAATTCTGGTCCAGATGTTATCACAGGGTGTGTGGTGACCAAATACAACCATCTCCTTCTGTGTCATTAGCAACAAAGAATTGATCTATGAGCAATTAGGTCTGGCAGATGGTGCCCATCTTCTATTTGCTGCTGCCTAGATGGTGTTTTTCCCAGGGAAAAACGCTTTTGTGGTGGTGGTGGGGCAGTTACTTGTTCAGAGAAGTGGCAGCAGCTGCTGTGGAACCAATTGGCTTCATGTATTTCATAACTGTGCTGAAGAACCAGAGATCAGATTTAACAGCTTTAAAGCAGATTTCAGAGTTCAGTGCTCTTTAATAAACGTCCTCACTGCTTGTGGTAGGAATACATTAAAGTCAGCCTTACACTTTTGCCGAGGAGGTTCACTAGCTGCCCCACAAATTCTCCTCAATAGCCCTTTGTTCTGAGCATGGGAAAGAAGAAAACTTTCAGCAATTTCTCTCTGCCTTAGAAAAAAAGGTTCTGCCTTCTGAGATTACTTTATGGATTTAACTGCTGACTTTGTGTGAGTTTTTTAGAAAATGCAAAGGTAATGCTTTTGGCCATATGTTTCTCACTCATGCCCTTTCTATCTCTCATTTCTGTTTCTGTGCATCCCAGGCATGTTACAGGGTGGCAGTCCTGGCAGGTCTGTGCAGGCAGTACACCCCAGGGTTCATAAATCCCAGCAGTACTTGCTTAATTCCTCCCTTCAGCTGCAACTGGAAAAGGACAGTTAACATCTGTCCTGAGAAAATCCATCCAACTCCAGCCATAACAGATTTTAATGGCTAGCTCAGAGTTCTGTAGCTTGGTAGAGAGTCACTGACACAGCTGGAAGCCTGCACTCAGCAGAACATCACAGGGTTATCAAAGTTCAGGTGTGCTGGTAGGGCCCTGGAGGGAATTTTGTCTGTTCACACACAGAGCAGGTACGTTTGGATTTATTGGTTTCTCGGTTTCATTTCTGACTTGTGCATGGCCATGACAGCATGTACACTTTGTATAACATGGTGCAAGCTCTTTTAACACTCACTTTAACAGTGTGTGTCAATCTTGCCCAGGGCTGGCCCTGTAATGAAAGCAAAACCCATAAGCTTTCTACCTTCCCATTTCTCATTTTCAGCAGGTGTTTGATCCCAGCCCTGTCCTTTCCCAGTGCCATCTGCAGTCCCTGTGCAGCTGCTTCTGCTGCCTTTCATTTGCTGAACCCAGGAAGTCCATTTTCTTAGTATATGATACATATGGCCAGAACCATAGATTCATAGAATAATTTGGATTGGAAGAGATCTTTAAAGGCCATCTTGTCCAATGCCTCTGTGATGAGCAGGGACATCTTCAGCTAGACCAGGTTGCTCAGAGACCCATTCAACCTGACCTTGGATGTTTCCTGGGAAGAGACATCTCCACCTCTCTGAGCAACCTGTTCCAGTGCTTTACCACCCTAATAGTAAAATATTCTTGCTCGTGTGTAGTCTGAATCTACTGTCTTTTAATTTAAAGCCATTACCACTTGTACTATAGCAACAGTCCTTATTGAAAATCTGTCCCCATCTTTTATATAAGCCTCATTGAAGGAAGGGTCTTTTCCAGCCTAAATCCATGATTCTATGTCTAGCCTTGGTGTTTTAAATTAAGCTTCAAGAAATGGTAAATAAAATAACCGATCCATGGAAAAGAATACAGAAAACATTCATACACAATATTAACTGAAAAATGGCTTTGAAGGGAAAAATTAGGTGGTTTTTAACTGGTAGCTAATGAACAAATTGTCCAAGCCTGCTGAAGAAATGATCTGTGGGTAGCAGGGATAATTAATTTATACGAGTTCAAAAAATTTCTCCTGAGATGTCAGCTGGTATGCTGCATTACAGCATGAAATATTCAAACTGTGCAGTTTCAAGAACAATCCTAGAAAGTCAGGAAGGGTCCAAAGGATGAGGTATCTATTTATTGGGCATTGCTGTATTTCACACCATGTCCTGTTTCTGCCCTGGAAAGATCCTGTTTCTCTGGTGAAGGTGTGGCTGGACTGCCCCAGCTACAGAACCTGCCAAGCCAGCCTTGGACACCTGAGCATAGGAATGCTTGGTGGTGGCCAAGGGCATGAGGGATTCTGAATTGGTCCAAGCTCTGGTGATGTGCTGGATCTTCCACTGCTGCTGTTGTGCCAACAGAGACATCTTTGAGGCAGTGTGCAGTGATGGGCTTCCAGATCTTGTGGCACTTGCCCAAAGGTTTTTGCATTTCCACGGAGCCAGCAGAGCTGCAGGCAGGACTTTTTGGGAGGCAGACTGGACAGCCCGGAGCAAAACATGATACAGGTTTACATACCTTGGGTTCCTCAGCTGTAAAAGGAGGAGAATATCTCCATCACACGACAGTTTAAAAATAATAAAGCTGTTACCTGTTATAGAAATTTCTAGAATAGAAATGAACATTGAATTGAGCAAAGTAAAGGTTTCCAAGTCTTGATCTCCTTAAATGGTGCCATTCTTGACATTTTGCAGAGAGATGTCCATGTCCCAGCCAGCACCTGCTCAGCTGGCAGCTCACAGGCTTCAGGCCTTGAAAAATAGCTCAGGATTTGTTTTCATTCCTGTTCCAATTAATGGTCACCTTTTTCATCCTCCGTGTAGATCCAGTACTTACTCTTAGGGAAATTGTAGCAACTCTGGGGCATCCCAACCTTAGCTAGCCTGGCTGATGCCCCTCCACTTCAGCACTGGTTTGCCTGAGATGTAGAGGTGAAACTAAAACAATCATGTGCTTTGTCTCTAAAATGAGGCAATATCACCACATTCTTCAACATGTGCATTCCTGAATCTCTAGATGTCCATACAAAAATAACAATATTGTTGAGGGTTTTTAAAGGCAGTAGCCTTGCCTGTTTTAGGCTAAAAAAACAGAGTTGCTCTTTGCAATGTTGCTGCAAGTGGACAGCAAATCCCAAGAGAAGCCAAGGTTTTACAGGTAATGATGCTCCAGAGCTCCTTTTGGGCTTGAGTCCTCCCACCCATCCCTAGAGGAGCAGGCTGTGGCACTCCAGCATGCTTGTGCCAGCAAACCATGAGGTCACTGCTGCAAGGAAAGACCTCTCTGAGCCACAGCCCTGCCTGGAACCAGGGCACATGTAGTCTGCTCACCACTGCTGTGAGCTAGTCACTTGTTAAGGAAAGACAACTTAGATATTTCCAAGATCCCCAGAGCCCAGTGTTGTCCTCATAAATAGTGAGCCTGTTACATGGTTGGGTTATTGTATTTCCTAGGAGTCTGGGATAGAGTTTAATTACTCTGCTGTACCAAAGAGTGAGAGAGTACAGTACTCTGAATGTGGTGCTTGGTACTGATAGTTATAGAAAACAGTTATATTAGTAGGAAAACTTCAAAATCAAGTCAAGAGTGTGTGCTTATATTTATTTTCTTATACCAAGAATAAATTAACTCTTTGTTGGGCATGCTACAAAAATAAGCAGAATAAAAATGCATGCTTGCCAAACACTGAGCTTTCATTCTTATCTCTGTATATCAAAATTATGGATTCATTAGTTCTTCATAGTCTGATTTTAATTTATTTTTGTGAACCATTTATTGCTCTGGAAACAAACGCCTCTTTTAAAACAGAGAACTGACAAGGATTACCAATGACTCTGGATTTCCCCAGAATACTTTGCCAGTCAATTTTAGCTGCAATATTTTTGATTAACAGGTTATTTAGCATTCCTGCTCTTTTGATCTTTAACTCTTCACTGAGATTGTCAATAAGGCTGCAAGAAAAGATCACTTACAGACATGTTATTAGGGGATCATTGTATTGATAGTAAATGATATATTAAATAAAACTCATCTGGTACAATTGCTGAAACAAGATATAGACTTTTTATCAGAATAAACAAAAAGCATTAATTCTAGTTCCTGCAAAGAAACAACTGGAATCTGCCTTTGTTCAGGAGAAGATCTCTATGTTCAGGGGAAATGTACACAGAAATAGGAATGTGGTGGGAAATCTTTCAGTCCCTCCCTCAACTCCTTCTTATTGACTGGGAGCCCAAGTGCCACCACCCTGGCAACTTAAATAGCAGTAGTTACACTATGGAGACGTTAAGTGGTGTGGGCAAAGATAAAATAAGGAATTTAATCAAAGCTGTCGCTTTTCCCCTCCAGGGATGAGCACCCAGTATTGTTGAGGTGCTCATTTTTCACGTCCCTCAGTGTTACATTTTCACACCTGCACCCTGGGTAACAGACACACCTTTGAAAGATTTCTTCCCTCAGGATTGCAAGAAGGAGCAACCTGTGGGGGAGAAGAAAAATGGTAGGGGAGGTACTGGAGGTACAAGTGTGCTTGTGGTAAGCCTTCTCTTGTGAAACTACCTGTGTAACACCTTTTTTTCTGTGAAACTGTAGAGAATCAGTTTTCTCTGCAGATCACTTGTGGTTTGTATGCATGAAAATGCAATCGTTCTGGTGCAGTGAAGTGCTTTCCTGTGTAGCTTTACAAATTGCTTTGGTGTATTCGTGTCTTTTTTTATTACTTTAGTCTCTTCTTAGGAAAAGAAATAAGGCAACTATGACTCCTTATAAGATGCCCACAAATCACAACCTGAAAACCATAGAATTATCTCCTTTTGAGTCCTTTGTGAATCTCAGTGACTTTGGGCTCGTGAAGCAGCAGATCTTTCGTACACATCCCAGTTACAAAAACATCATGTGATGTCTACTCCATCCACAGATCCTGTGTTCCTGGGCTATTCTGCTTTCCACATTAAAAATGCAGGAATTGTTTCTAGTTCTGTTTTCCCCCGAGGTTCATTTATAGGAATTAATACTAAAACCCCTAGAACTAAAATACTTGTCTCAAAAAATGAAAAAACAAAACCGAAACCAAACCAAAACAAAGAAAAATAGCTAGGACAAAAATCTCCTAATTGTGTGCATGTCTGGAAGCACGGATTAGAAAACTCCTGTGGCCCAGGAGACCAACAGGAGCAATAGATACACCCATGTGCTCCTTCCTGGGGGAATATTCTCAAATCCAGTGTGAAGAACATTCCTCCATCAGGGCCTCCTCATGGACATGTTTTTTGTGGCTTCCCACTGGCAGCAACCAATTTTTGGGGCAGAATCTGCATTTTGCAGCAAATATATAAATAATATATATGCAAGTTCCTGAAAACATTACCTTTCCTGCCTTTGTTATATGCACTTAAATTCATGTTTACAGGAATCTGCAGTCATTGGTTTATCCAAACACCCTGACATCCCAGAAACATGCAATGAAATGCATGAACACTGCTGTTTGGTTAGATTGACTAATTGTTCATAAACTACCTAACAACTCCCCCTTCCCTGCTGGATTCAAGGAAACACATTCTTTAGTATAATTAAACCTTTCTTTTTCACAAAAGTAGATCAAACAAATTCATACTGTCTGCTCAAGCAGCCCCTCTCTCTTTGGCCTGGAGGAGGTTGAATCGTTCTTTGCTGTTAAATGAGGTATTGATTTCCTATTTCAGCTGGCTGACATCCTGTCATACAAAAGACTTTAATCAATAGATCGTATGTCAGCTGTAGTTATTTCACATATAGTATTATTATTACCATCATCATCATTTTTATTAGTTTGCATTTCTGCCTGAGCTGCTCTGGCGTACTGCTGTATCTTTCTACTTGCTGCTTCCTCCAGTTCCTTTTCAAGACACCTCGCAGCATAAACTCCCAGAGAATAAACTTGTGCTGCCTTATGCCAAAAACAGGTAGTAAAATGAGGGATTAAAGGGGAAACTGCCTTTCCTCAAAATCCTCCTGCTGCCATGTGCTTTCTGTATCATCCTGAGCAAGCTGTTCCACCCTTCCTTGTCTGGCTTTTTGTTGTACCAGATAAAATACGAACTTCTCCTGACAGGATAAGGGCATCACCCCTTTCCTCTGTAGGAGAGAGTTGTGTTCCCTGCTCCTCTCAGGGACAGGTGCCCACTTTCTCTTTGCCCATCCTTGCTGTTCAGGGGCAGCTGCAGCCCCAGATCTCATCTCACACAGCGTTGTTGTACTGGAGCAGCCACACTAACACGGGCTGTCAGTACATCCTGCAAAGTGCAGTAATTAACCAAAGGACACTTTCCCCTTTATTCTTATCTCATTCACTTTTTTACACAGCTATTGGCCTCACTTGTCTGTTACACAAAAATGGTTAAGAGCTGGATCAAGGCTACATTTCAGGAGAGAGACATTCTGCTACCTGTATTGTCAATCCCCACGCTTCATTTTTCACAGGATGTGCGGGGACTCCAGGCTGCTCAGATTTAGCCCATGTAATTTGTCATATCTCCTTTTCCCAGGCTTTTCAGCAGTGATGGATTTCTGTTGTGTCTAACGCTTTTCTGTCAACTTTCAGGTCCTTTATTGGCAAAAGGCACATCTGAAATCTCGAACACAGGAATAGGACACAAAAATTCTTTTCTACAGTTGCATTCTTTTTAGCTATGGTGTTCCTTTGCACATCTAACAAATAACTGATGGCGAGCAACTCTCTTAGAAGGAATTTAATGTTTGGTTTGGGGCATTTTCAAAAGGTATGGATATTCAGTGAAAATTATTCACCTTGCTTATAATTTTTTTTTCATGTAAAGCTTTATTTTGGTTGAGAAAACAGCAAAGGCTCGTGTTAGGGTATTTGTATACTTGTAGAATTAATAATGTCAAATGAAATCTTACATTTTTGTTTTAAAAGTTATTTGTAGCTTTCATTCAAAATAAATTAGCTGCATAATGGATACATTTTAAAACATCTACTAATGAGTTTTAAAGGTTTTTTTCTTATAAATTTGTAGATATTTCAGCTCCTAATTTACAGCAATTCTGCCTTCTCATACTTCTAAGAGAGCAAGGCATAAATCTCTGAAATACAGAGAGCTATTGTACAATGTTTGACCTTCAGGTCTTGAGAGACAAAGTTATCCAAAGCATAAAGCTTTGCACCAGAACCCAGAGCAAGTCTTATGATGCAGAAGTAAATCCTTTCATTCTGCTGTGTGCAGCTGATAGTTTAATGATGAAATATTTTAGTTTCAGGCAGTTTAAAATTCCAATTCAAATGACAGAGAATGCAATGATTTTAAATTCTTGGACTTAGGAAGAAAATAGGAGCTAGCAGGATCCCAAATTATATCCTAAGGAACTCTGAAGTGCTTACACATAATAGAGATTTGACGTTGGATGTGAAACAGTACATTACATCCTCATCCTGCACTTTCACAGTTTTTCAACATTGGACTTCTGTTTCAAAGCAATCATGAAAAACTCTTTATCTGTAATTTGATGTTATTGGGCTGTGATGAGAGCTAATGGACAGATAAAATATCTTTTGATGGCTTTTCAAAATTTGTGGGGAAGGGAAAATACCCATTCTTTTTACATAAATTCATCTATGAGTAACAGTTTTCATTATGGTACTCATAACTGGGGGACATGATACCATACACCACAATTACTCCTAATGAACCTAAACAAGGAATTAATCGCCCCAGTCTGAAAAAGGAGTCATCTGACATTTTAGCTTTTCAACTTTCACTCAGCCTTCAAAATCATACCTTCACCGTTTTCCTTCTGACTTTGCAATGAACCTCTCCTAATTTCCCTGGAATTCTTCCTTTCTCTCCACAAACTGTTTCCTTGTGAACATGAAACCTTTAATTCTTCCCCTTTTCAGAAGGCATCAGAAGTTAGCCAAAAAAATAATTGAATATTGGTATGAAGCAATTAAAAATGTAGATTTTCTGAAGTCAGTAGTAATTTTGCCTTCATTATTATTTTGGGATTTTTTCACAAATAAGGTATGTGCTTTCACATAAACTAATCCTTTCAGATAAATCCAAGTCCAATAACAAGCAATGTAAGTTGCTTTTTTAACTAATCTTAATTGTTAATCCAGCCCAAACTGCCCATAACCTGAATAAATCTGACGTTTTTTAAATTAAGTCATAGCATTTTTAGGTTGTAAACAAGACCATTATCTAGTTTAGCCAAACTCCTAAGGACACATTTAAGAACATGCTCATTGGCTTTGATAACTTCAATTCAGGGCCCTTCTGAGCTACTGCTGATGCTTTCACTGCCCATTACAACACTTCAGAGATGAAACTCCTGTTTGAGCCAGTGCAGGAAGGAAAGCCAGGCGGGTTACCCTGACTAAAGAGTTTAGTCTCCAGTACAGCACCAGGAGGAACATGCAGTCCTGACATAATCACTTTATCCTGTGCATTTTGAGTTAGTGGTTTTGGTCTGTAGATTCAGGCAGATCATAAACATTCATATGGAGATTGTTAACAACATGTAGAGAATGGATAGAAAATTTAATCTGATAGTTTTGCAAGCACCTGTTCCTTCAAAGCCTAGTTGTCTACAGATTTATGTCTCTTGCTTGATTGGCTTTAGGACTGAATTATAGTAAGATTTTCTGTTGTCCCTGCATGTACAATCTCTTCCTGCAGAGTAGTTTGACAGCAATGTACAGGCAGCCATTCAACTGCACATCTCTTTCAAGGCTCACAGGTGGCTGAGGTAAGCCCGTGGGTATTTGAACCACAGTGTTTTCTCTGAGTAGCCTGCAGCTTTCTGTGGAATCTGTAGGATCCTGGTTTTCTCCGAGACTTTTGCTCTATTGTCCAGCATGACTGAAACTGGACAATAGATCAGAAAGTTGAGCATCCACGAAAATGTGCTTTTCAGTGCAGTCCAGAGTAACATGAGAATAACTAGGAGCTGGTCTCCAGAATTAGTGTTTTCCAGGTCTGCTGGAAGCTGGAAGTATATAAATAAGCTAGTCAAGATCACTCCAAATGTAGAAAAGTATGGCAAATTTTACCAGACCTCCCAGGGCAGAGCTGTGTAGCTCATGCTTCCTCCTCCAGAGGCAGATGCTGGGGCTGGTGACACCCAGCCAGTTTTCCTAAGTGATTTGCAGACAGACCCTTTGGAGGACATACCTCTGAAAACATTTTTAGCACAGAGATGAGTTACAGGAGACAGCACTTTACTCAAGCTTTCCATTTTTTTCATGTCTCTAAATGTTTTCTGCCCCCATCACCCTTTTCCAGGCTGAGGACTGTGAAGGTGCTTCTCCCTCCTGTGAATCTGCTTCTTTCTTGTACAATTAGCACCTCAGTTCATCTGCTAGACGTGTTGTCAGCCCTGCTTTCATTCCTCGATGTCAGGGAAGATGAAATTGCACCTCATAGGCTTTGCTTTAAGGTTAGTTCTCCTCTCTGCATGGTGTTTGTTTTCTTAGTCTGAGCTCGATTGCCCCAGCAGTCACACAGCTCCTAATTGAGGAGGTACAACTTTATTAATGTGAAGATTTCTC
Organism: Sturnus vulgaris; assembly: GCF_052056855.1. Taxonomy (NCBI): domain Eukaryota; kingdom Metazoa; phylum Chordata; class Aves; order Passeriformes; family Sturnidae; genus Sturnus; species Sturnus vulgaris. The sequence continues at coordinate 61,916,574 of NC_142247.1, read as the reverse complement.
CTCTCTAAGGGAGTCAAAAATCTTTCTTCCCCTGGATCACATGGCAGTCTCAATGTAATTTTACAAAATCAGCTTGGATATTTAAAAAAATTACTAAAGAGCATACTCAATGTAAGCTTTGGACTTTCTTCAAGAGTCTGCTTGCAGTAAACCAAGAAGCAGTTTAGATTTTAATTTATTTCTCTCCCCTGGATATGTCACTTCACAAATTGCACAGTCAGAGTGGGTTTCAGGATTATGTCTGCCATTACTTCACTGCTGGCTGGGACACCAAAGCATGTGGCACATGCAGGGTTAAACTGAGCAGTGCGTTGCTTTTTAAGGTTCTCCTTATGACTGCTTCACCAGACCTGCTGCAAAAGTGCAAAAATCTTTCCCAGTTAAGACTGTAGGGATTTTTTAATTATTATTATCATGACAAATCTACCTAAATACACATGAAAATTAAATTAATTAATTGTAAATTTTTCTGAGAGTCACAGAAGCTGTGGAGGAACCTCAGGGCTACTCTACAGTAGTTTTCAACATTTACAATCCCTAGCACATATCAGAGTTTTCAGCTTTTGGGAAAAAACAACATAAACCTTCATCTTTCTATGTTGCTATTAATAGCTGGAGGAAAGGCAACAGAAATCTTATCTCAAAGACAGCTACCTAATAACTGGGGTTTGTTATGTTAGCTCAGACCGGAGCCTTTTACTATTTTAGAGTGAGATTGTTGGGCTAATTTCAGCTAGGTACTCCCATAGGAATGCCCCTATACCTCCTGATTGATGGAAATCTATTTCCTATGCAAAAAAGATCATAAGAATTGCAAATTTCTCAGCCTATGTCTCTAGAATTTCAATAGTTTCTGTAAGATTTCAGAGTTCCTCACTCCCTGGCTCTCCTGCAAAGCTCATAAACGCTACAAGAGCAGAGACCTTCTGGTCCTGGTAGCATATAATGCTCATAAATTTTATAGCAGCAGGGAGAAGTGCTGAAGGCAAAAGGCCCTCTAGTACTCCAGCTTTATAAATGCCACTGGTGTCATTAGCCTGTTGGATGATCCTGATCCTAGCCAAAACATGATCCAAGGGGGATACCTTCTGATACTTAAATATGAATACATTTTACTCTCTTCTTGTTTTCTCAACTCTGAATTGTAAAATGTCAGCTGCACTTTAAAAAAACCAATTCCGTCTTTCTGATTTCCTAAACAAAAAAAGATTTTACGTAAAATCAAAGTAATGCATGAAGAAAATACCCATTTGTAACAAAATGTTTGTGTAGGATGTGTGAATATGCATTTATGTTTTCATCAAGCTCCTAAACAAAGTGGTACATTTCTATTTTCAAAATAAAAGAGACAAAATTAAATAAATTAGGTAAGTTCTTCTGGCACATCCTAGGCTTTTCAGGTCCATTGCTGCCATTGTCCCAGCTGCAGATGGGGCCCATTGGGACACACCTGAGCTGAACCAACCTAGCAGGGATATCTAGGACAGGGAAGCTGCCAGAGCACAAAGCCTAGTGCAGGACTGAGTATTTTTATAGCAACGGTGGCAGAGTAATGCCTAAGGTAGAGACTAGCTTCTTAATTTTATATACATCACTTCTTTCAGCAATAACCAATTAAAACAGATTCACATGTGATAGAATCCATTCAAAAGGAGGATATGTGTTTCGTGGAGTTGAAAGCATTTCATCAGTAGTGTTTAAAACGTAGGATACTCTGCTCTATAATTTACCAATTTGAAAGGAAGTTATGCTCTCACAGAGATCCAAGAAAAATTTGTTGGCTTCAAAAGGGGGATTTTTAGAGGAGGAAGAAAACAGGTTTTGAGTAACCAGTTGCTACAATAATTATGGTTTTTGGTGAGATGGATCACAAGAAATTAAAAAAATGTTCCTGGGGCTTGATTGGCTTTCATTACACATGATGCCATCGCTTTCATCTTTAGACCTCACCTTACATTCTGCTGACCTGTTGTCTCTCTGGACCATGGTACTTCCTTACTAGTCACACTTTATGTTCACTTATTCATATTACTACGTTTCTCTGCTCTGTTGTATCTGTCTGTTTTCAAGATTTTTGAATATGATTTCAGGTCTCTGTTATTGCAGTCTAGCTGCTGGAACCCCTAAAAGATACTGGTATTCTGGAAATTTCAGTTAAAGGTTCATAACCTATGTTTAGCCCACATTAATCTCATGCCTACCTATGCTATTGTACCAGGTGAAAGGGAATCACTCCATGCATTAACAGTCCCAGGACACAGAACTGTTCAGTCTTGGGTCTGCCTGTATCCAACTCTTGTGCTTTCTGTAGGAGGAGATTTTCCCATCATTTTTGGCCCCCTGCTGTGCATGCAACACAAGGAACCAGGCAAAACCAAAAGGAGGGCACATATGGTGTGCTCTTCTGGAGAAATTTGTGATTCCCCTTTACTCAACTCATCCTTCCTGGAAACTGCTCCTCCCCTGTGTCCACAGCACAACAGATACCAAGTGCAGCCATGCCTTGGACCTGTGGATGGAAAATGGTGTGATTCTGTCATCTGCCACATCTGGGAGCATCACCACCCCCTCTAGGGAGAATGGCTCAGACCCCCTGTATTTCACACCATGACCTGGTACCTTTAGTGAGCAGAGATACAAATCCCCCTGACTGGTGGGATCCAGTGCAAGAGAAGGTAGCTGGGGGGCAATGGTTTCTTGAAACACACTTTCTTGAGCTTTTCAGGCATAGCTAATGTAAGGGAGGGAAGACAAAGTTGTTTCAAAAGCTGAGAGATGGTAGCTACTTAAATTATTTCTGAAGCAAATACTTTGAAAACTGGAGCACAGGGAAGAGATAAAATTAATGGAAAAAATCAGAGCTGATTTCCAGGTGAGCTCTATAACATGTGAGGAATGATCCCCCACACACAGGGAGCCAGAACAGAGTAGTGCAGTGAGGAGCAAAGCCCAAAGCCCTCAGTGGGTCCTTCAACAGCATGTGCTCAGAATAAACAGGAGGGATGTCCCTATGAATAAGGATCAAATAATAAAATATGTCCTTCACATATTTCGTCCTTTACAGATACAGCATGAAGTGCTGTGAAATTATTCCTTAAAGACTTGCAGCTGCCCTAGAAGCCCCTGGCCTCATTCTCTGCAATCAGAGAATTGTGTTTCAGAACAATTCTCCCAGATGCCTACCTTGCTCTCTCTCCAGGGACTCTGAGGGGAGCAAAGACTAACAAACCAGCTGAGGTCTGGTCAGGCTTAGTGCCTGCCTCCAGCTTTTAGTAGCCAGATAAAGGTTATCCCTCCACTTATAAAGGTGTGCAAGAGCCGACTCCTGCAGGAAGGCATCCGGGTGCTACGAGGGTCAGTGCTCTACCCTGGATAAAATTTATCTGCAGTGCAAGTAGATAAACATCACTTCAGCTTTCTGCAGGAATGGACTCAAACAGCATCAGCCACATAACGGCAATGGATCAAGTCAATCAGAATCATAGAATGGTTTGGAAGGAATCTTAAAGGTCATCTAGTTCCCACCCCCTGCTGTGGGCAGGGACACCTTCCACTAATTAATCACATCCAATCTGGCCTTGAGCACTTCCAGATATGGGGCATCCACAAATTCTCTGGGCAGCCTGTTCTGGTGTATCATCGCTCTCCTAGTGAAGAATTACTTTCTAATAAATCTTAAATAATAAATAAATAAATAGCAACTAAGTAATAAAGAATTAATTAATAAATAAATAATGATGCATCACATCCTCCATATGCTTTCATAAACAACACTATCAGGTCCACCTTGGACTAGAAATGCCACAGCTGAGGGGTATCTATCAGGAAGAGAGAAAAACAAGAGTTTCTGGCAGATCCTTCATGGGTGGTATCATACTGGTATTATACCAGTGATGCATTGAAACTGTTATTTTTGTATACAGCAAACTTACAGAAAATGAGTGTGCAAGTCTGTCAGAAAAGTAATCTCTCCTTCTGGCTCCTGTGCAAGTCTGGTGTGAGCATCTGAAAATCCTGCTTTTTAACTGCTGTCTGTAACAGGTGGAGGAGAGGTGAGGCAGGAGGTCTTTGAGAAACTGAACAGCTTGGAACCCCTGCCCTGGCAGGGGGCACTCCTTTCTCCTAGGAGATGGCTCCATAGATTTGTTTAAGGAAAGAAATCCGTATCTGATGTTGCACAAAAATTGCAAGCAAGGTTTCTGGTTACAGGAAGATCAAGGAGCATATGAATGTGATCCCATATCGTCTCCTTCAGACCAAAGTAATGTGACCTGTTCCTCATCCCCACGGACTCGAGATCAAAGGGATCAAGACTTCACCTGAAACCTCTAACAGGTTCTCTAATGGGCAGGGCCAGCAGACAGAATTCAATTAAAAATGGTTCTTCATTAAACTGAAATGAAGACCTGAACCCGTCTAGGTTATTTTAAGTCAAAGGGGAAAGAAAAGGGATGTTTTGCACTTCAACATGTAACACTACTCCATGCACTAGCAAAAATAATCTAATTTCTTGGGGTGGGGTCAGGATGAGCTGCAGGCTGGTTTTGAACTGTGGTGCTGGGGGCTGAAGGCTTTTCCTTTCCCAGGAAGAGGTTGGAGCATATCCATGTCACCAAGGTCAGCATGGCTCCTCTGGTGCAAGGAGCTCCCAAGAGAGGAAAATCAGCTTCTGGCACATGGCATCTGAGGAAAAGGGCTAAAAATACTGACAAGAGTCCTTGCAGCTCCTGCCTGGGTTCAGGTGGCAGAGCTGGTGATCTCCAGCTGAATACCAGGTCACACCACTCCCTGGGACAGGTGGAACTCCAGCCCTGACCTTCCTTCACCTGCATAAAGGATTCTCCTTGTGCTGCAAGTGCTTTTGATCCATCTCCAGCCATGGCCAGAGATCCCTGGGGTTCTTCTCAAATCTGCCTTGTTATGAGCTTGCAAACAAAGCCCATCTCAGTTTTTCTCCCCAAACTCCTTCTGTCTTTTTCAAGCTTCTTTGAACGAGGGCTTTGCTTTTCACAGATGGGTTTCTGGGTCAACTTTATCAAATAACACTGGTACTGAGGGCACATTTTATTCCAGTAAGATAACTTATATCAGTTCCGCAAATGAAACAATTTTTAGTGGCAAAGAATTTTTTTTGTATAACTATTTCTGACCTAATCTTTTAAATTGTGGGAATACTTTTCTTTTACACTACCAGTTAGTTCATACCAATAATCATTTGAGTTCAAGTGAAGTAAATAGTCCTTCTGTGTTATTTTTTAATCAGAAGCAGCTGCACATTGGATATTTGTCAGCAAATTTCACCTATGCATGAAAAAAGAAATTACAGACTATGCTTCAGAATACATTTCACTTATCACAGGATAAGCACACAGTTTGATCATCATGTTATTTATCAATTTTCCACAAAGAGAGATTTTAAATGCACTTGTTTGCTCTATGTGTTTTTTGTGAAAGGGAGGGATTTTTTTCATTTCTGCACCCACCCTGGCGAGCAGCAAGCGCAGCACTTCAGGCATATCCCAGAGATGCACCCAGGAGCTCTGCAATCTCAGGAACCTGAAAACTTGAAGATTGCTTAAAGGCCAAAAGGGTCTTCGGGTGACTGTGAGGCACTTAGAGGTTGCTATCTCTGAAGTCCTAAGGATAAAACCTCTGAAATATGCCCAGATATTTAATTCATTTCTTCAGACCCTTACAATGTTTGGCAGCTGCAGGACACATCAATATACTGGCAACATTACTAGTGTGCTTGCAATGTGCCATAAAAGGGATGGGAATCTCACAGGCAGCATTTCCAGACTTTTCCAATGATTGTGTGAAAGTGGGAATTTGCATAATTTCCCCATCTGATAGGGAAATGGTACCTGGATAATAATTTTGAAGGCATAGTTTTTTAACAGGAAAATCTAAAAATATTTACTTTTAAAAGGGGGTAACATTCATCTGGATGTATGCTGCCCAGAAATTTAGGCTTGATTTCTGAATCCCATATATTCTTCAAAATACATGTTCACTCCAAATGAAGCCATATCTTCAGCTTAATACATTTTTTGTGTTGAGCTCAACCATCCATCTCAAAAGTTGAATACACTAATTCAGAGCATTCAAGATTTACTAATGTAGCTCTCAAATTGTAATGCAGATAACAGTGCCTCTCTGTGAAAGCATTCAATTTAGAGATAAAACAGAAAAGGACTCTATTCTGCATTTCAGTATTGATATAATTTAAATGCCACAGCAGTGAATTCATTCTTGCATGGCTTTGGCGAACTGCCACCACAAAAATGGTGTGTGGGGAGAGGGAGAAAGGGAAAAGTTATTATAGAAGAAGTATACTGGGGAAAGGGTGATTTTATGGTAGGAACTGTACCTATGCTATTGTTTTTGTTGCAGAGCTCCAGTTACACTCTGGCCATAAAATATCAATGGATAGGCTTGACCCATGAAACACATTATTTTTCAAGGTTTGCCAACTATTTTTCTATTATCAGTTTTAGTAATTATTGCATTTGCAAACAAAGAAGCAGCACTTCTGAGTAGTAGTGCTGAGTTCAAACATCCAGGCAGAGCTACCCTCAATAACTGGTTTTAATGCACTGAGGAGGCCTTTACCTATGTGTGCTGCAGGGCTAGCAGTATCAATGGACCAGATATCTGAATGGGAGAAGCTGGGTATTTTGCACTCAGATTTTACCATCTGTATGGTTTTAGAATTATTTGCTCACATTAGAATTAGTGGGAATAAATTATTTTTAACTAACTGTAAATATTGTGACTCGTGCAATAAAAAGAGATGTGCACCTGAACTTTAGCAAACCTGGAAAAAGTCTCATAAATATAAAAAGTGGTACATTTTGCACAAAGTCCCTTTAAGCAAGCCTGCCTATTTCCATAGGGCAATGATGTCTCTTTAATAAAAATTGGTGATCATGTTTCTTTTAAAATAAATAATGCATTAAAAGCTTCTGTAAGAGCTCACTCCCAATATAACTCGCCCATTCTCAAGCCAATACTGTGATCCAAAACAAATTTTCAGGTCATCCATAAGGTATTTCCATCAAAACAACAAAACAGCTGTCAGTCTTCACCATCTCTTTTCTTATAGTAACTCTTATTTTTACTTGAATTCCCATTTAACAATTCTTTCTCTTGTTCAGAGATTATCTGGTTTCTGAAGTCTGCTGTGTCATTCACTTAAAGGAAGCCCCAATCAATGTGATTGTTTGAAGTTAGCACATTTTAAGGGCACAGAATTAAATTGTAAAATATTTTGGCTGTGTTACAGTGAGGATTGTAGCAGTGAGGAGTGCTTTTTATTTTTGATTAGGAAAATAAACTGTAAAGGGACCAAATAGAAGAGCAGAGTGAGGGAGGTGGACTAGTTCTGATTGTGTCCTCAATAGAGTGACTGCTCTCTGTGTCCAGAGGCAGGATTGCTATCAACACGGGATTGATTTCTTCTTGGAATCACAGGAAGCATCATATGAAATAACGATGGTCCTTATTTCCTTATAACCCAGTGTGGCAGGTATGTGTGAGTGTCTGTGGTGAGGTGAGCACAGCACAGTTGGTGTGCAGGTGTGGCAGAGCAGTGCTTGGTCTTCAGTGCTTGCAGCCACATTCAGTGGGGCTGTTTGAAGCCACATTTGCACTCTCTCACTTTGATAAAGAACTGCACTGTTGTGGCTGGACTGCACCCACATCAAAGCCAGTGAAGTCCAGGGAGTGCTGCCCTGTGCAGCAGGAGCACAAGTCTCTGCTTGTTCAGCTGCCTTTCCATCATACACCACTTTTCCAGGAAGCCACAGAAACTGTAAAAATCTTACAGTGGTCAAGCTAATGGCTAGCTTAAAAAACAGATAGAAATTGATTTTTTTATTTTATTTTATCTAATGTCTGTGTGTTTTGCTAGCACTGTAGGTGTTTGATCCTCTTGTTTACTCTGTAAGGATCTTTGTTACTTGATACCTTGAAATAAGGATATCCATGGGCTATTAACCTTTTCGTTTTCTAATTTAAAAGATGGCATTTCCTCAGATGTAGATAAGTGCTACCTTCTAAATACTTCCAATGTTACTTTCCTTTTGATTTATAGCAGGGTAGTGAACAATTTTGTTCAGTATATATGCTTTTGTTCACTTATTCTCTAAAGAGTCACAGTCTCTTCAGTTTGCCTCTAAAGCAAGACTTATTTTCTGCCTTTATTATGCTATACCTGTTAATATTTGCACTATCCCTTTCTTTGTAGTTAAACTTTATTTTCTTGAGATATGAAGCTCAGAGCAGACGTACTGTTGAAAGCAAGGGTGAGCATTTTGTTTGCTTTGGGACCTTATGAGTTAAGAATTTTCTGTCCTGTTCCTTTTGCATCCCAGTGTTTTGACTGTTCCTGCAAGCAGAAGTTCATACTGAGCATGGACACAGGGCTTTTGTGCTGCACTGCATTTCCATGCTAGTAATGCAGAAGTGTCATTCAGGCCACTTCCCTCACATCTGCCTGTTTGCCAGCTGCCACATTGTTTCTGCAGGATTCTCTTCACAAGATCCTCATGTTTTTTTCTAGTTTTGATTAATATAAATTTTTTTTTCTATTTGTCTATGCTCTGTTTTTCTCAGGTCATATATAAATATAATAATTAACACACTAATTTCAGTCAGGAACTTCATGCTCAAGTGTAACTTTCTGTCTAGAGACAAGCGACCCTTTATTGATCCATCTGTTCCTACAGTGTTTACAGGCCACATCACTGCTTATCTTTATCACATCATGATTTACATATCTTCTCAAATAGCCATTGGCTTTTTGAACCAGCTGCTGAACTATGTCAGCTGCTTCTGTTTTCATTTGCTAATCTTTTAGGGTGGTGAAAAATGAAACTATCTCTCTGAGTCCCTTTCTCTGAGCAGTTTAAGCAGGGCAAGAATCATAGTTGTGACCAATCCATTTGCCTTTTGTTTCTCTCATTCTAGAGAAGGACAGCTGAAAATCTTTCCTGCTACAACATTTGATTTATGCCTTTCTTGTTGACTGATTCTCCCTATTATACTTTTGTCTTTCTATCTTAAATTAAATCAACATTAGATATCATTGAAGCCAGACATCCTTTGAAACTTCATGCTGATCAGCAGAGGCAGATATCAGCTAAGCAGCAGAATCAACTTAAGGAAAAAGATACAGCTGCTTTGTAAATGTATTTTCTTTTTTTTTCCTTCATTCTTCCTTGTGCTTCTAAAAGGGAAGTAGCAGCACTCTTTGATCTTAGAAGACTGCAACACATTGATGAGTGGAACAAAACTGTTTCCTTGCCTGTTATGAGACAAAATATTTCATTCTTTCTCATAAATTTTAGTGTTATATTGCTCTGAAAATTGCAGAACAAAGCAGCTGATATTAAAAAGAAAGAAATTATCTCAGCTTTTTACAAGATTCAAAAAGGACTGGAGAAATACATTGCATTAAAAATCCATTCTGGCCAATGAACACTGCCTCTGGCTCCAGAAGTTCCTGACCTGTAACACTCTGCAGAGTGGGGAAATATCCCTGTGTACTTCCCCTGTGCAGTCATTCCTTCCTTTCTGTGGTCTGCTCTTGGCAGCTGTTGAAGAAGAGGTGCTGGGCAGGACAGAGATTGCTGTGAGGTCCAGCTCTCAGGGACACAGCAGAGGAACAGCTCCTGAGTGGTGATGCCTGTCTGGGTGTGTGTGGAAAACCAGGTTTGTCCCAGAGGAACAAGGGTGAGCCTGTACAGCTCCTTGTAAGGTAGCTGAGACCACTCTCCTTGTTTACACAGAGCGTGGGAATCTGGAGCTGCTGAACAATTATCTGATCATTTGCTCCTGAGCAAAAGCAAAAGCTTCCATAAGAAGACAGGCACTTCAATACAGAAGATATTGTTGCTTTGTGAAATTCTTTAATGAAGATTATAGAAACCATACTCAGCATCTTTGAAATGTGATGTCTTTGATCAGCTGTGTTGCAAAGATGGGCTGAGGTAAAAGACAGGGAGAGAATGCATGGTTTCTTTTGATTAAAATGATTGATCACTACAGTGTGGGATAGTCCAAAACTGATTAAGGTTCTTAATGAATTACTTTATTTGTGGATTTCCTTGTAAGTCTCTTGTGGATATACATTTTCAATACCTTCCTTTGCTAAAGCGAATTATTCTTCCTCTCTTTTTTAGGACACAGGCATACTCTGAATTGCAGTCAAAAAAATCTGAGGTTGCTTATTCATAGGCAGGAGATATAAATTATTATTATCTAAAGCATACAACCTTCTAATAACCTTTCCCAGAAAGGCAAGATGTAGAATGAGACAGAAGTAATTAGAGAAGTCACAAATGTAAAATTACAGCTTCTGAGTAACAGTTTAACCACTGGTTAGTCCATGCTGATCCGTGTTTTGCCCTTTAGGAGGACAAGGTGTAAATCCCACTTGAGGGCTGACCCTATTATCCCCCTGCATGATGGACTGGGGCCTCTTGCCACAGCCTGGTCCTGCCAGAGCATCCCCTTCCTCCCACGGTGCTGCCCTCGATGGGATAGTCCTTCATTCCCTCAGGACTCCTTCTCAATAGGGAGATGCTGAGGGACTGGGGGATTTTGTGGAGGCTGCTGCTCTTAGCTGAACCAAAAAGAGATGTCATGTCCACACCTAGAGTTTGGCAGAAGTGATGGCAAATTGGTCACTTGATTGATAGTGTTTCTGCTTGGTTGGGAAAGCATGAAAATGGCACATCTTTACTTCAGTCTCTGATCCCATCACACACCCCGTGCATGGTGGTAATTCTGTGCTGGAGACAGAAGTTCCCTGTCTCTCTGGGATTTCTGACTCTTTAACGGAAGTTGCTGGGAGAAAATATTCCTTAAATCTCAAATTTAGTAACTCTGGAACAAGTTTTTTTAATTACATGGGTGGTTAACACCTGGTTAGATACAGCTCAACTGCTTGACAGTCAAATTCACTTTCATTAAATGGACTTGATGCCAGAGCCACTCTACCTATGCTGCAGCCATCAGTTATTATTGGGCCCTTTAAAAGATGCCAGGTAATGTCTCACTGAAGGGGCTGCCTTGGCTCAGTCATTCCAGGGAAGACACAGGATCCTGTAATTTTTTGTTTGTCAATCATCCTTCCCTCCTAAAGCCAAGGCACCTCCTCCTGTGGAGTGCAAAAGCCCATCTGCAGGAGCCTTTCACAGCACAAAATGTGATATCTGTGTAACTCTGGACCACTGTGGAACTGTGACTATGGAAAGATCTGCTCATTCTGCAGGCAGGTATCTGATGGCTTCTTGGCTGGAGGGAGAGGAACTGGACCAGCTCCATCCATCCAGAAGGCTTCAGCAGTAGATATTTCTCTTCTGCTTTACATTCAGCCCATGAAGGTATCACCCCTACAAGGGCAGTGCCCAGGGCATGACAAGTGCTCATGTCCAGGGCTGCACTCCAGTTGCCCATGATTTGAGGCAGTTAAGAAATTTTATTTGGTGAGAAAGTAGGCTGCTATTTTTTTTTCCGAAGTTCTCCATGCTCATCAAGTTTGAAAGCCTAGGGCAAGATTAATTAAAATCAATGGAGCAAAGCAAATTAAGCACTTTAAAGTGCTCTTTGGGGGCTATCAAAACTAGAATAATTCAAAATAAATAGTCAAATGTCTGGGGCTTGTTATGAGACTGTTTCATCATTCTGCCCATTCATCTGCTCTATCTCTCCCTTATTTCTTTACCTGTTTTTCACAGAGCTCAGCAGATGCTCTTTCCTCAGCATTTCACACCAACATGTTTCTGTGCAATCTCAGGACTCTGCTCCCACGCACCTAAAATAAAGTTCACACTGCAAACACGCAGCTTTAATCCAGCAACTTTTACTCACACTAATAAGCCTTGCAGATACATAAATAGTACGGTTCAGGTTAATAGGATGGTTTGTGAGAAAAAAAAAGAGTAGGTTCACAACTCTAAGTAATCATGAGCTGAAAATCTGCATTTTGCCTCGGCTAGAAGAAGCACAATTTTGCATTGTGTGTGATTATCAGGAAAAACCCTATCACTTGCAGGTATCTTCTAATTCCTCAAGCTGTCTCCCCAGCTGTTCTTCAGATAAGAACCTGGACTAAACTCTACATCCTCCATATAGGAGGAGTTGTAAGGGTAGGCATTCACTCAAGGAAATCTCAGGTGTGTTTTGTTTTGGGTTCTAATTCAGTCTGTGCTTCTGTGCCACCTGAGAGTTCCTATATGACCCTGTTTGGTAAGAAAATCTACTAACTAATGTATGGCTGCTTCTGCTTGTGATCTTAGTGGCCCTTTTAAAGTGATTCCAGCTTTTTCAATGCTTCCTAGTGTAATTCCAGATGTTATAGGGGACTGCAAAGGTAGTCATTGATATCTCTAGTAAAGTAATCATTTTATTAAGCTATATTCAGCCTAATTACACACACTCAACAGCAGCATTCATAATTCTGATGCCTATTTAGTAAACCTGTGTCTCGGTTTGAAAGACAGGTATGGTCTAGGGAAAGGCAGGAGCCCCTTTTCTGCGATGCAGAGTGCAACCCCCTCCCTTTTAATTATTTTAGGTCCAATTCAGACACCTTCAGGCAGGAGATATGGGGATGAGAATAACAGTTCTTTACTGGTATTTAACAAAGCAGAAAAAACAACAACAGCTATACAAATTGACAACAGAAACAGTCTAGCTCCGCTCCAGTCCCTTCTGGCCGCAGCCCGTCTCCCTGTGCTGTTACCGGTGCTGTGGGGGCAGGGCAGGTCCCGCGCAGTTGAAGAGGGCTGGGTGATGGCGGCCGCGGCCCAGGGGAGAGAGAGGATGGGGAAAGTTACTCCCCCCTCACGGTGTCGGTCGTGGTGCTCAGCAGAGTGTCCGGAGGTAGTAGGGTGAGCTGGGAGAGCCGCGGAGCGATGTCCAAAGGCAGGGAGCGTGGATCTCAGCGCTGGGATGACAGGGGAAGATGCCAGAGCAGAGCCCAGGTTGTCTTCCCCCTCCAGGAGCCAAGCGAGAGCGCGTCCTCCGCTCCAGACCCCCCTATCCCACCTTTCCTTTTCCGGTTCCCCCCCCCTCCCCCTCCAGCCACCCCCCTACGAGAGAACATTATCTGTCGTTTTAAGGTGTAGCCACAATTACTTAGCATAACAATGGGAGAAATTCCACAGAAAGAAAAGCGAAGCATTCAACCCCCAACATTATCCACCCCTGAATTTCTCCCATACTAATATGCTATATCAAATTAAACTGTTACATTATATATACATACATGCAGTTAGAGACATAGGCACAGTACTATAGGTATTTCACCCTAAAACAAGGTCTCCTTGGGGTATGCATCTGGTCTCTCCATTCTTTTGCATCACCCACCAGGTGCAACCTGGTCCTTGAGCGAATACAACTCCATGGATGGGATTGTCTTTGCTGGAGGCAGGATTCACCCAAACAGTTTTTCCTAGCATACCTCTCATGTGTACCACTGGAACCTTATCTCCATTCGATATTCCCAAGGGCTCAGATTGGGCAGGGCCTGCTCGGTTAGTGGAACCTCGGGTGTTCACTAACCAGGTGGCCTTTGGTAGATTAATCTCCCAGTTCTTGAAAGTTCCCCCACCCAGTGCCTTCAAGGTGGTTTTAAGCAGGCCATTGCACTGTTCAACTTTCCCTGCAGCTGGTGCATGGTAGGGGATATGGTACACCCACTCAATGCCGTGTTCTCTAGCCCAGGTGTTTATAAGGCTGTTCTTGAAATGAGTCCCATTGTCTGACTCAATTCTTTCAGGGGTACCATGCCTCCAAAGAACTTGTTTTTCCAGGCCCAGGATGGTGTTCCGAGCAGTGGCATGAGGCACAGGGTAGGTCTCCAACCATCCAGTGGTGGCTTCCACCATGGTCAGTACATAGCGCTTGCCCTGGCGGGTTTGAGGCAGTGTGATGTAGTCAATCTGCCAGGCCTCTCCATACTTATATTTGGACCATCGCCCCCCATACCAGAGGGGCTTCACCCGCTTGGCTTGCTTGATGGCAGCACATGTCTCACAGTCATGGATAACTTGAGAAATACTGTCCATGGTTAGATCCACCCCTCGGTCTCGTGCCCACTTATATGTGGCATCTCTGCCCTGATGACCTGAGGCATCATGGGCCCATCGAGCCAGGAACAACTCTCCCTTGTGCTGCCAGTCTAAATCTATCTGCGACACCTCTATCTGTGCAGCCTGATCTACCTGCTCATTGTGTCGGTGTTCCTCATTAGCCCGACTCTTGGGGACATGGGCATCTACGTGACGGACTTTCACAGGCAGCTTCTCTATCCGGGTGGCAATGTCTTTCCATTCATTGGCAGCCCAGATTGGTTTTCCCCTACGTTGCCAGTTAGCCTTTTTCCACCTTTCCAGCCATCCCCACAGAGCATTGGCTACCATCCATGAATCAGTGTAAAGGTAGAGTTTTGGCCACTTCTCTCTTTCAGCAATGTCCAGGGCCAGCTGAACAGCTTTGAGTTCAGCAAGTTGACTCGATCCACCTTCTCCTTCGGTAGCTTGTGCAACCTGTCGTGTGGGGCTCCATACAGCTGCTTTCCACTTCCGGTTCATCCCCACAATGCGGCAGGAACCATCAGTGAAAAGAGCATAGCATGTTTCATCTGCTGGCAGTTGGTTATATGGTGGGGCTTCTTCGGCCCGGGTCACCTGTTCCTGTTCCTCTTCGTCAGCAAGGCCAAAGTCTTCCCCTTCCGGCCAGTTGGTAATTATCTCCAAAATCCCAGGGCGATTCGGGTTTCCAATACGGGCACGTTGTGTGATGAGGGCAATCCATTTACTCCATGTGGCGTCAGTGGCATGGTGGGTTGAGGGAACCTTTCCTTTAAACATCCAGCCCAGCACTGGCAGTCGGGGTGCCAGGAGGAGTTGTGTTTCTGTGCCAACCACCTCTGAGGCTGCTTGGACCCCTTCATAGGCGGCCAAGATCTCCCTCTCCGTCGGAGTGTAGTTGGCCTCGGACCCTCTGTAGCTTCGACTCCAGAACCCCAGTGGTCGGCCTCGCGTCTCACCAGGCACCTTCTGCCAAAGGCTCCAGGACAGACCATGGTTCCCGGCTGCAGAGTAGAGCACGTTCTTCACATCTGGTCCCGTCCTGACTGGGCCAAGGGCTACTGCATGAGCAATCTCCTGCTTGATCTGGGCAAAGGCTTGCTGCTGCTCAGGGCCCCAGTGGAAATCGTTCTTCTTGCGGGTGACCAGGTAAAGAGGGCTCACAATCTGGCTGTACTCAGGAATGTGCATTCTCCAAAAGCCTATGGCACCTAGGAAGGCTTGTGTTTCCTTCTTGCTG
This sequence comes from Sturnus vulgaris, assembly GCF_052056855.1. Classification (NCBI taxonomy): domain Eukaryota; kingdom Metazoa; phylum Chordata; class Aves; order Passeriformes; family Sturnidae; genus Sturnus; species Sturnus vulgaris. Next base: position 61,901,232 of record NC_142247.1, on the reverse strand, counting down.
GTTGGTGGAGACATTGCAGTGATCTTATTGATGACCTCACTGGGGATCTGGCGCCGTCCATCTTGCCACTTTACTCCCAGGAACTGGATCTCTTGGGCAGGCCCTTTGACTTTGCTCTTTTTAATGGCGAAGCCGGCTCCCAGCAGAATCTCAATGATCTTTTCTCCTTTCTGAAATACTTCCATTGCCGTATCCCCCCACACAATGATGTCATCAATGTACTGCAGATGTTCTGGAGCTCCACCCTTCTCCAGTGTAGCCTGGATCAGCCCATGACAGATGGTGGGGCTGTGTTTCCACCCCTGGGGCAGTCGGTTCCACATGTATTGCACACCCCTCCAGGTGAAAGCGAACTGAGGCCTGCACTCTGCTGCCAGAGGAATGGAGAAGAATGCATTGGCGATGTCAATGGTGGCGTACCACTTTGCTGCCTTGGACTCCAGCTCGTACTGCAGTTCCAGCATGTCCGGCACGGCAGCGCTCAGCGGTGGAGTCACCTCATTCAGTGCACGATAGTCCACTGTCAATCTCCATTCTCCTTCCGATTTACGCACAGGCCAGATGGGGCTGTTGAAGGGTGAGTGGGTTTTGCTGACCACCCCTTGGCTCTCCAGCTCACGGATCATCTTGTGGATGGGGATCACGGCATCTCGATTCGTCCGGTACTGCCGGCGGTGCACTGTTGAGGTAGCAATTGGCACCTGTTGCTCTTTCACCCTGAGGAGTCCCACTGCAGATGGGTTTTCTGATAGCCCAGGCAGGGTGTTCAACTGCTTAATTCCCTCTGCTGCCACAGCAGCTATTCCAAAAGCCCACCTGAGTCCCTTTGGGTCTTTGTAATAGCCATTCCTGAGGAAGTCTATGCCTAGGATACATGGTGCCTCTGGGCCAGTCACAATTGGATGTTTCTGCCACTCTTTCCCAGTCAGGCTCACCTCAGCCTCCAGCAGAGTCAATTCCTGAGATCCCCCTGTAACCCCGGCAATTGAAACAGGTTCCTTCCCGACATGTCCTGATGGTATTAATGTACATTGTGAACCAGTGTCAACCAATGCACTGTGTTCCTGTGGCTCTGATGTGCCAGGCCATCGGATCCACACCGTCCAAAAGATCCGGTTTTCCCGTGCCTCTCCCTGGCTAGAGGCAGGGCCCCTCTAGCCCTGGTTATTATTTCTCTCCTGGGCATACATACTGGAGGTTCCTTCAAGGGGATCTGACAGATCATCCTCCCTTCTGTAATACCCTGCACCTCCATGGGAGGCTGAGGCTACCCTCACTTTAGTGGAGTTCCCTCTGTTGGTGTTCCCCTCCCTGATTTGGCGCACCCGTGCTGCCAGGACAGAAGTGGGTTTCCCATCCCACCTTCTCATGTCTTCCCCGTGGTCACGTAGAAAAAACCACAGGTCAGCACGTGGGGTGTACCCTCTCTCCCTAGCTGGGGGGCGTTGGGCTCTACTTTTGGGGTCCATGACTCTCACTGGTGCTGCACTGATCTTCCTCACCTCTTCCCTTATCTCCTTCATCTCCTCCTTAAACTCCTCTCTGAGGTCCTTAGCCACAGCAGAGACATGAGCCTGCACTGGGCCAGCCATCATACTCTGATAATTCCTGAGCCTGTTGGCAACAGAACCCACTGTCACTTGGTTGGTATCAGCATCAATCATTGCAATAAAGGGGGTATATTGAGATGGGCCCAGGTTTGCCAGATTCCACAACATCTGCCCTGTGCACCTGACCTTGTCAGGGTCATTGTCATGCTGTCCATCCCTCCCAAAGAGCACCTCCAGTACTGCCACTTCTCTCAGCTTTTGGATCCCTTCCTCAAGGGTATTCCAACGTGTTCTCTGGTGGTACTCCTGCATTCTTTCCCTGTGGACAAATCTCTCTCTCACACTCATTAAAAGTCGCTCCCAGAGGGAAAGGAGACCTGTCTCCCTTACAAATACCTGGTCCACACCTGAGTCCTGGGTCAAGGCTCCCAAATTCCTTGCCTCAGTACCATCCAGTTGCACACCTGTACCCATAAGGTCCCAGACCCGCAGTAACCAGGTTGTAAAAGCCTCACGGCCCCGTCGTACAATGTCTTTTCGCAGGTTACGGAGACTCTCGTATGACAGGGACTCGGTGATGATCTCAACTTCTGGCTCCCCTGCTGGTTGTGAGGGGCCCCCTTCCTGACCCTTATTATCTAGGTGCCTTGTTTTCATCTTAGACTTCCTAGTTTCCACAGGGGCAACTGCTGCTGGCTGTGAGTGCCCTTGCAGTTCAGCTGGAACCTGGACAGATGTAACATCTGTGGGTCCCACTGCTGCACCACCAGAGTCTCCCTCTTTAAGGCAGGGGGAGGGTTTCTCACCAGCTGGGGAGAGGTACTCCTTCAGCATCTGGCCCATCTCACGTATCTCCTTTGCTAGCACCCCCACCCATTCTGGGTGGTTCCTTTCCGAGGTGGGCTGTGGAGCAGGGTCAAACTCTGGGGTAATATCCCTAGTCTCTGGGATAGGATCAGGCTCTGGGGTAACCTCCCTCGTCTCTGGGACAAGATCAGGCTCTGGGGTAACCTCCCTAGTCTCTGGGACAGGATCAGGCTCTGGGGTAACATCACTAATCCTTGGGGTAGGTATCAGGGTTGTTATCCAAGTCAATCTCCCCTTATCTCTGAATGTTAGATAGAACAGGTTTAACAGGGATATAAGCAACACTAGCCACAATATAATGTCATTAGCATTTAAAGTGGATTGGAACCCCTTGAAGACTGGTGGGGTGAACTTCAAAAACCCTGTGATGGGTTGAGAAAAAATTTCACCTGCTGCCACTTCCTCACAGTAAGTACCATTATTGAAGTAGCCCCAGAAACACACACTTAGAGTGTGATAGCTCTGAATCCATGTGGCCATCTTCCAGAGAAAATTAAAAATCCATGAATTCCTCAACTGATCAACCCACATAATAAACTGGATAATAGCCACAGTAACCTTGGTTATGAAACTCATGTTTAAAAAAGGGCTTGCAAATGGGAGAGATATAGCAGTGACCACATGGAGGCCAATCCAGGGTAAGCTGGACAGCATGGTGTCACCTACCACAAGCTTGGGTAATTTAAGAACTGTTATCCCCTTTTCTACCCCTCTCTCAATGCCCTCAGGCAATGCCCCACGTTGGGCGCCAAAATCTGTCTCGGTTTGAAAGACAGGTATGGTCTAGGGAAAGGCAGGAGCCCCTTTTCTGCGATGCAGAGTGCAACCCCCTCCCTTTTAATTATTTTAGGTCCAATTCAGACACCTTCAGGCAGGAGATATGGGGATGAGAATAACAGTTCTTTACTGGTATTTAACAAAGCAGAAAAAACAACAACAGCTATACAAATTGACAACAGAAACAGTCTAGCTCCGCTCCAGTCCCTTCTGGCCGCAGGCCGTCTCCCTGTGCTGTTACCGGTGCTGTGGGGGCAGGGCAGGTCCCGCGCAGTTGAAGAGGGCTGGGTGATGGCGGCCGCGGCCCAGGGGAGAGAGAGGATGGGGAAAGTTACTCCCCCCTCACGGTGTCGGTCGTGGTGCTCAGCAGAGTGTCCGGAGGTAGTAGGGTGAGCTGGGAGAGCCGCGGAGCGATGTCCAAAGGCAGGGAGCGTGGATCTCAGCGCTGGGATGACAGGGGAAGATGCCAGAGCAGAGCCCAGGTTGTCTTCCCCCTCCAGGAGCCAAGCGAGAGCGCGTCCTCCGCTCCAGACCCCCCTATCCCACCTTTCCTTTTCCGGTTCCCCCCCCCTCCCCCTCCAGCCACCCCCCTACGAGAGAACATTATCTGTCGTTTTAAGGTGTAGCCACAATTACTTAGCATAACAATGGGAGAAATTCCACAGAAAGAAAAGCGAAGCATTCAACCCCCAACAACCTGATAGTGCATTTACCACTTGAAAGTGCAGGAATCTGGAAATAAATCCTCTGGATTAGATTGTGTCTTTGGCTGCCTGTGGTAGGAAGTAGGCTCTGAGTCTGCAGGCTCCAGGATGCTTGGCTGTGCTCTGAGCCTCTGGTATTCCAGGATGAGTAGGAAACACACTTACCTGCAGTTCTTGTTATCTGTGTGGCAGCAGAAAACAGATGAACACACATTTCAAGCTACCATATAGAGTTGTTACTTCAGATCTAGTTTTTCAACCTTTTCAGTAATTTTTAGAGCTCTCTCTGTGTGACTGGAGTGACACTGTATATGGCTCTTGTTTCCAAAAGGCTCCTTTGCTTCCTGACTGTGAGAGATATTGTTACCCACAGCACAGCTGCTGGTTCTCTGACTCTTGTAATTGTCTTATAGACTCTGAATACAATTTTTATTTTGGAAGAGCATTTGGTTTTTTTCTGCCAAAATTACATTCATGATAGTTTGCTCAGGTCAATGTGGAGACATCATGAAAGCTGTGTGACAAAATAAGCCATTGCATTGACCCAGGACTTCATTATAAGGATACTATAGTTTTGATTCTTACTGATTTTCTTTTTGTCACATGCAGGTGTCTAAAAGTGTGAGATGCAATTTTTTTATGTGAACCTTGAACAGAGAATAAATTGAGGGCTAATGTGTGGCCTGGGTGAATGGATACATAAACTAAATTCTCCTAGAGACACACCAGTCTAAAGGTTTCAGCTCAATAATCTACAACCAGCAGTTTCTGGATGGATACACTTCATCACAAAGCCTGATGGAAGCCTAGAAAGGTGACCCAAGCACTTGCAGGGATTTAACATCTCTGATCAGTTGTTAGCTTTTGTTGGTAGAGCTGACAGACAAGAGAAATAAAGGAAAAGGGTAACTAATTCAGATTTAAATTCTTTTCTATGACAAATTACACAGCTGTTAATTTACTTTAAGGACACTTTGATATAAAAATTAACAACTTGGTAAAAATAAGTGTAAACTTTCAAGGTTTTTGTTGTTGGAAATTGGGAGAATACTGAATATAAGTTTTTAGAGACTTTTTCCTGTAATTCCCTCTACAAATTATTCCAAGGGGTATTGCAAGAAAAGAAAAGCTTGTTATCTTTCTGCATAGGATAGAAAAAGGCTTTTTGTCTCTCCTCACTGCTTTTAAAACACAGAAAGTTAAAAATAAGCAATTTAGACATATTTCTGCATTGGAAACTAACACATCTTTCTTATGTCTAAAGAGCTTTTCCAAGGTTTATGTCTTGTATTGGCTTGTTATCCTTACAAAAAATTCAGTTGAATAGGGAAGAGTATACTAAGAATTGGCATCCCTGAGGAAAATTTTGATTTACTCCAGCTAAAAAAATTAGTCAAAATTACAGAAAATTTCTTTTTGATCGATTTATAGTTTCAAATAATTAATCTATTTTGAGCTGACTTGCACTCAGTGTTTGCTTTTTGTGAATATTTGCGTGATGAGGTTTTACTGGCATGGACACTCACAGAAAGTGAATACAAACTCTATTCAATTCATATTACTTGCTTTCACATGACAATTGAAGGTCCCCATAGGGACTGGAGCTCCAGGGAGACAGTTTATATGAGGAAGAGTTCAAGACCCCTGTCCTATAATTCATGGCTTCTTTTCTAAGGGTTTCTGTCATTCTTCTCTAATTCCTTCTCCCCTCTCTAGTTCCACATTTGAAAAAAGGTTGCACATAAAAAAAAATAAATAAAAAAAATCTAAGCTCTTTTTGTCCTATGCCCTGTCCAAACCTCCGTACCTCTTTCTCTATTTTAATGTTGACATAAATACTTGGCATCTTTGGAAAATTTTAATTCTGAAAATTTAAATGTTCAGGTGTTTGTAGGGGAAAATCTATTTTATCTTCTACTGTCCTCTGAGGTGATATAAATATTACGGTCAGGTAGCCATACAGCTGCTGTTCTGTCATCTAATAAAGAATATAAATCAGAAAGGCTTAATTATATATATTAAACTCTTTAGAAAGTTTTATAGACTGGTGGCCTCCTCAGACCAGCAAACTGACCAGCCTTGCTCAAAAAGTAAATGTCCCAAAAGGGCAGATGTAATGCAAAGGCTGTGGGAGCCCTCTGTACAGTTCTGTAAATACTTGTATTTCAGTGGGAATTAAACAGCTGATATTTTGCTCAGTAGAAAGCTAAGGCTTAAAGCATCTCACCAGGCCTTGCTTTCAGAAAGTTGATGTAGAATAAACTGGTCTTCTAGTACTCCTCATCAGTGATGGAGGGAGTGAAGGTCTGTACCTCCGAGGAGAGTTTGCCATGCTGGGATGGGTGCCTGAGCTGTGCAGGTGGAGCTACTGGCCAGGTGTGCTTCCTTCTCTTCACAGTCACAGACAACAGGCTCAGAGGGGAAGCTCTGCTCCCGGATCTTCATGTGAGGCAGCACAAAAGCCACTGAGCAAGGCAATCCTTGCTGGAGTTCTCTCTATTGCCAGGAACCACACCAGTAGCTCTGGTTCCTGCCAAAGTGCTGCTGCTGAGCCCCAGCAGCTCACGAGGTCACAGTGCCCAGGTCAGCTCCCCTACACGAGCTGAGGACTGGGAAGGGTGAAATGGTTGGTAGGCAGCCTGTGATGGCAGGAGAGCAGATGTGGACTCGTGTCAGCCCTTGGAGAGGAAGAAACTGCTGAGAGGGTTCATCCCAACATCATCATCCCATCCAGTGTCAGCAGATCACTGCAGGAGAATGCACTTTGTTCACCAAGTGGAGGATGAAATAATATGCAGGCAGTAGGCAATTATTCCTTCCCAGTCTTGCTTTTCTGTTTGTCAGTCTGCCAGCATTGTTGCCTGGGTATGTCTGCCACAGGAGAGCATCACTAGCTGTGGACAATGCTCTTGAAACTGCTGTCAGAGCAGGGCTTCGTCCTTCCCTGCATTACCAGCTGTAGAAGCAGCTGCCAAGAACATCTTAAATACATTCTCATGATTCAGTCACAGCTGAGGGTTACACAGAAAATGGCTCATGGAGGAAATCCACAGCCCAGCCCCTGTATCTGTTAGCAAGGGACTCTGCTGTGAGCATCATCCCCACATGCCTGTCAGACAAGAACATCATCCATCATGGTCCGTGACAAAGGCATTTTCACCTATAGAAAATTCCATCCATTTAGAAACTCTGTATAACCCTCACTAAAATACTTGCCTTTGCATGCTTCTCGGTGAACACAACATTCTTCCTCACCATCAAATGCAAAACAAGTTACAAGGAACTGCTATTGTTCAAAAGCCAGTATCCTATAATAATCAAATTAATTCTCCTCTCATCCATGCTTTAATGAAAACCTGTCCATTTCACTGTTTGGTTTCCCTGGTTACTGTGACTTTCTGTGATTCAGGTGAGAATTTCTGATTTTAAACATGGTGTCTTACTGTTTTTTTACTGTGATAAAAGTTAGAGGGGATCAATGAGCTTTTGTCTGAGAAAAAAACAAACATATCCTTATTAATTACATGAAAATAGAAACATTTCACTATGTGCATGTTTGTATTTTTTAAACAATTAGAGAAAGCCATGGTTTAAGCCCAGACATAAGCTGATCCTCATGCAGCCACTCACTCGCTTTCCTTCTGTGGCATGGGGGAAAGAACTAGAAGAGTAAAGATGAGAAAACTTGTGGCTTGGATAAAAATAATTTCATAGGTAAAGCAAAAGTCTTATGTACACAAACAAAAAAAAAAACAAAAAACCAAAAAAACCCCAATTAATTCACTGCTTCTCATGGTCAGGCAGGTGAAACGATCCCAGTCAAAACCAGCATAGAGAAGAACTCCATAACATAGGAGTGAAACTGAGAAAAAGTTATTGTGCTTGAGTACTGAAGATACAGGTTTTGTATAAAATTTGATTAATATTTGACTTACATCTTTTTTATCTCAAGCAAAGTAATTGGATATTTTGAATACATAGGAAAATTTTACTTTGAGGGGTCGTAAATTACATTCCATCTTCAGCAACGAATGATGGCAGCTCTCTTGCCTGCAGTATTGCAAGTTGGGGTGGTTAGGGAGTAGTTTCAGACCCCCCTTTGCCACCAAAGCAATGAGAGCATCCTGCAGGATAAGCACTCCCTTGCATTTATACTTCCACCCACTGCTTCTTTCAGGGCTAGTGTGGATGCAATGATTTCTCTTGCCCAGAGGCTGTATTTAGACCATCCCATTTTAGAAGGTTACAGCTGAAAATATTACAAATCTCATTCCTTCTCCTCTCTCATATACATGGCGTTTCATTCCACTTGGACCGTGAAATTGGTTACATGGAGAGTTTTACAGCATCTACTCCAGCACTGTGGAGAGTGGTTGGAGGTAAGTATCCTTAAATGTTGGCACTGTGTGGTTCTTTCCATCATACTTCCATGATAGCATTGCCTTGGCTGGCAACATTTTTTGTACTTAGAGATTGTGAATTTGCTTATTTTACAGATATTCTTGCTGTGCAAAAGAGAAAAGGCAAAAGGGAGTTTATTATGAGTTTTATCAAATTAAGTTACAGAATCTCACATAAGACAGAAATTAATCTTTTCAGTTTTATCAATTACTTTATGCTATTCTGACACCAGCATTACTAACATGTTTTCTCCTGGCATGTGTCTGTTATGGGAGACAGAAACTGCTATTTTAGATCAAAAACTAATTTCCTTGTGTCTAGTATCCTTTGACAGAAAAAGTATAAATGAAGATGAATCGGCCTTCAAAGAATATGTTGCTTTGGGATTTTTTTTCTTACCTAAAAGAGAGCAAGGTGATCTCTCTGGATTAGGAAACATTTCATGTTTTTCAAAATCTAGGTCTGGCATGGGGTTATTGACTAATGACTGTTTATTTTTAGGCTTAAATAAAAATGTCCTGTCCAGGAATCGTGAGGAAGTTTTGCTATGTGACAGGTCAGGAGTTGATAATCTTTAACTAACAGATAATTCCACATGAACAAAGGGGTTTTTTTTCTGAGAAGGTACCACAGTGAAAAGTCAACTGTTTGTCCTCTCCATCAAAGCAAACCTCTGCTCTGCAGGCACTCCAGGGGTATGGACATGTTGTTCAAGCACTTCCATCTTGGGGACACCTTAAGATACTCATCACAAAGTCCCCTGAACAGCCCAGCACGATGCTGCACAGAGTGCACACTGACAACTTGTATTGCTCTGCATCTCAGAACTTGCCACTTCAGCATTATCTGGGGAAACAGATACCTTTTTGGTACTGTGCATTCCCAACCTACTTGTGCATACCTTGGGAGAAGTGTAGATTTACTTCCTGACAAGTAAGCCACAGAGCAACTGCGAAGCTTCCCTGACCAGGCCAGTAGAAAAAGTTCATCTCCCTTTGAGAGTCACTGTTTTCCTGCCCCATGCCTTTTTGCACAGTGGAATTGGGCAACCCACATATGCCCAGCTATGCTAGGTTGAATTTCTCTCAGACATTGCCTGATTTCTGTGAGGTCTCTGTGACTGCATGCCTTCGTGTTAAGTGGTGTTAAGAGGAAGTTTCAACTGGAGAGCTGGAGGGAATGGGAAGAACAAGGAGATGGTAACGGAGACAAAAGTGTCTCTGGATGCAATCTCTCTTCATAGTCTTCAAGAGGCATCAGGAGCATAGCCTACACCCAAGTGGAAGGATAAGAGCCTTACAGGTTCTAAAAAACTCAAATAATAGACTTAATAACTTAAAGTCACAAGAAACTTAAAATAATGCTAGAAAGGGGTACATCAAGTTCCTTTTTCCTAGTTGTATGCATATAGGTTGTTCTCTCTGGTAGATACTGGAGAGGTAGAGAAAGGTACTTGCAGGATGATTTATTCAGGGAACCTCTGTTTTGGGTTTGGCAACAAGTGCCCATCTAGGCTATCACATTCAGATTATCAACATCATCTGATCCTGTGAGAAACACATGAAGCTCTGTTAAATATGCCACATTAAAAAAAGAGATGCAGAGAGCTTTCAGCCTAGCTTTGTGTGATATTTAACAAAATTACCCTATAGACTCCTCTGCATAACAAGATTTTTAGCTTGGCTTCCCTTTGAAATGAGGCATGTGCAGTCTTGCTGTCCAACTATCTGTCACGTCCTTCTCAGAAATGTTATTATCAACGGGCACACTTCAGTCAGATCTAACAAAAGAGAAGAGACTCAAATGCTGTGTCTTCCTGAGAGGTCTGACACTGACTGGTTTCACAAGAGTCCCAAATTAGTATAATCACTGGATGAAAAACAACAGTGAGAGCCCAGTGGTTATCAGTTTGACCCCATGGCTGGTGGATGACAACCTGTGTACTGACAAATCAATAAACACATGGTGCTCAGCATGGAGCTGACAAACAGTTGCAGCATCTGCTGTTTTATCTGGTCAGCAGTTAGAGGATAAAGGAGTGAGGAGATCTCTTTCTACTTGGAGAATTTGAAGAAAAGGAATAAGAGACTTGGAGATGGTGAGGTCTTGTATCCAAGAGCTAGTGATATAGGAGACAAAGCTGTAAAAATAGCTGCTACTCCCTTAAAAGTCCAGGTCTTTAATGCCCTTTGATTAAACACTAACCAACATTTTCACTTCACAGTAGTTACCTTAGAACACCCGAAGTACTGATGTTTGTAAAGTATTCTCAGATTATCCTCTTTTGGGTTTGTATGCACATTGTTCATGATGAATTCTCTGAATTCAGCATCTGTCCAGGACATGATTCCTTAAAGCACTGCCCATTTACCAAGTTCTCAGTAGAACCCAAGGGTTAATATTTTCCAAGTTTGAAGTGGTTGAACAACATGATTTACAGAGTCTATTTCAGTTATCTACAATTATTTACAGGGTCTACAGTGATTTACAGAGTCTATTGAGCAGTTATCATTTCAATTCCATAACTGTGGAAGTCAAAACAGTAAGACACGATGGAAGAATAAATAACAGAAATTATACATAGATAATACACAAAAATTATAACAAATGGGTTAAATTCAGGCCAAAAGAGCAAAATGGTAGAAAGTGTCAAATGGTGACTCAGCTTCCTTAAAGACTAATAGCCAGGGCGATTATTTTGCTATTCAGTTTGAAATGGGGGTTCTCCATTGACTTAAAAATTGAGCTATGATATTGCCAGGGTATTCCCATTACTATTTTACCTTTCTTTTGCTGTTCTTGAGGAGTACCATCGTGTTAGCATAATATGTTTTATATTTTTCTTTTCTTCCATATACCTCCTTGTGGCTACACTTCCTGGATTTCATTCACCAGCCTTCTCTCCATCCTTAGAACAGAGCTTCCTCTATCAAGACAGCCCCTCATTCCTCCTCCTTCCTACTCTCCCCAGTACAGCAGCATCTATTGCAGTCTCAAAGGCCAAAGTACTCATCAACAGTTCAGCTTTTCCTTTCTTCACTCAGTGCCCTCCTGAGCCTTCATTTCTGTCATTTTACCTATGCAAAGTGATAGAAATATGAACAAATGTGAGATTATTTTCATTCTCCATTGAACTATGCCATCCTCTTGTTGCCACCCTTATCTCTATCAGCTTTCCTTCTACCATCACCCTGCCTTGTCTTGGGTAGGAAATCCCATGCAGTCTTATGCAGCAAACTCTTGGAATCAGCAGAAGTGCCTTTCCTTTTCAGTGCTCTGTGACAAGGAATGTACATGAAGTCCATGCTGCTAACTACTGCATATTTCACAAGCTCTGAATTGAATGAATTGACACCAGGGAAACCCATTTCTTTTTCTATTCCCTGCACAGTGCATTTAGACTTTACTGTTTAATCAAGTGATGATTAGCTCATTTGAACTGACTGATGTACAATTCTCAATTGTCAGTTCCCACAGCCTAATCAACAATGGGATAAACAGTCGTCACACTTGATCCCAGCAGCACACTGCACACTGAGGCAGAGATCCTGAATTCAAGGACAAAACTCATTCTGGATCCACCCTTGTTGGGCCAGAGGAGAAACCAGGAGGAAAGCTACCCGTGTGGTACAGTAGAATTGTAAAATTGGGTTTCAGGTTTGGGAGGTTTTTTTAGTCAAAGAGAAAATTTAGGACAAGTTAGTGTTTTCTGTGAAAAAAAACCCCAATCCAGTACCTGGACGTAGTTCAATGAATGCTAGAGTAAGTAGCTGTAGTTCAGTAGGCTTTATAAGTTGTAGAATGTTTGGGCAAAAGTCAGTTTGGAATATGCTAATGAAGATAAATTTAACAGCAGCTTCCAAAGCTTGAGTTCATCAGTTATCCCCATTAGAGATCACAAATTGGAATATATCTACCACCCCCCCTGAAAACACTTTATGTAGCTGTTTCTTTCCATTGCAGCATTAACTGCAATGAGACATTTTTGTGAAAATATTTCAAATTATTTCTAAGGAATACAGCTCTTGAATTTGCTTAGACTTCTCATAATCTCAATTATAAGTCTAGATGTCCTGAAGAATAAATTCACCATATGGATATATAAGTGATATGATGATGTTCTTTTATGTGTAAAGCTTTAATGGCATCATTATGCTGTAATGACATCAGTGCCAGTAATATCCTACTAAAGAACATTATTAGTTAGGGGACACTAAATCCACAAGTCTACAGGTTAAATTTACCATTTCAGTAAGCAGGTCACACCTACAGCATAGGCAGAGCTATATGTTTGCAGCTGTGCAGGTGCTATGGGCAAAACACTGCCTGTAGTAGCTCAAAATCTGTGTCATGGTTGTGTGTTATGGTTGGTGAGTTACAGATGTTGCTTGAATTTCACATTTAATTTTCTAGTTTTGAATTACAGTCAAAATCATAATGTTGTGGTTAATAACTAGCATCAAACTAGCATTTGACAAACTGCATGACAGACTTTGTTGACAAGATAAATAATTTCTTCCAACTGGAAAACAGAACATCACTCATAATCTAAAAGAATTGTGTACAGGAAATGTATCTTTTAATAGGAAAGCAGCACAGATGTAATGAGTGCCTAATTACTTTTTTAAAAAGTTATTTCCAAAACTACTGTCAACAGGGGCACATCTGTTTGGCTTGGCATCTCTGTGATTTTTATAGCTTAGGTCCCACCCCTGGCAGTTACCTTTGCATTACTCACAAATCAAAATCACTTTCTATTTATAATTTTCCATTCAAAGAAAACAGATACTTATCAGAAGAGAATTATATTTTTTGAGAATGCAAACTGAAAAAGAGTTAAGAAATTTGTTTATGGTCTCCCCATCCACTGTGACTTAGGTCTCTTGCAATTTCAGTGAACTGTGCTTTATTGTTTAAATTTGCTTTAGGATTTGCATGTGATGTATCAAAGATACCATTAATGGTTTGGTACTAATTAAAGAGAAAATACAATTGTATGAATGGCTCTAGGGCAGTGGAGTCAGATCAAAAGAAGGAAAATCCAAAGTTCACAAAATTTTTCCACTCTAACTTTGATGATATTTCTGAATTTGAAATTAGCATACAGCTTGCATTTGCATTTTAAATGTTTGGACACAACTTATCCAGAAGCAAATAGTCTTTTGGGGGCCACATTGAGCATTTTAACAAGGCTGGAGGCTAACAGAATATATCTTGCACTAATATACATCCTGCTTAACTCCATTAGAGACAAAAAATTCCAAAAATCTGGGCCAATGCCTGCTGTAATGTTTTTTCTTTTCAGCTATGCTATACTGAAACAGTGCTTCTATATTAAAAATACTGGCTTAACTAAATCAAATACTGAAATCTGTTTAATTGATAGTGCTTCCCATGAGCACAACATGTAAACCTTTCTAAAGCATGAGTATAAGCACACAGTTTATTACACAGCAGATGTTCATACATTTTGTGACAGAAATCTGCTTGTTGCCTGAACACCTCTGAGGCGTCTGCATGTAGGTGAAGAGGACTTTGACCAGAAAAAGTTACTGAGCAAAAATATCTGAGATACCCCTTGGCTGACAAAGCTAACCTGTCATCTTCTCTCTCTAAAGAAATCTGCCTTCTAATTCCTTCCAGCTACATCAATTTACTGTAGCCTATATTTCATTAACGTTATATTAAATTTATTTCACATTCATTATTTTATTTAAAATATTAGACTAACTCCATTGTGACTGCAGTGTGAGATCAGATTTCTGTATGGTTGGTATAGGAATGGAAACTCACGTACTTCAGAAACAGATATGCTGAGGGAACTGTAAACTCTAAAGATATTAAAAAAATCATATTTAAGAAGGCTTAAGTAGGCTTTAGCTATAAACCTTTTTTAAAAAGATTAGACATGCTGAACAATTATTCAAAAATGGTAAACTGTCAGAAAAGGCAATGCTATAAGGTAAAAACTACAAATGGAATAACAAAAAAATCTTAGATTCATAGAATCACTATGGTTGAAAAATACTTTTAAGATCAGGTCCAGCCATCAACCCAGAACTGCCAAGTCCACAAATAAACAATGTCCCTAAGAGCCATATCTACACATCCTTTAAATTCTTCCAGGGATGGTGGCTCCACCAATTCCGTGGACAGCCTCTTCCAGTCCTTGGAATTTCAGTAAAAAATCTAAACCTCCCTTAGTGCAACTTAGAGCAATTTCCTCTTATCCTGTTGCTTGTTACTTGTGAGAACAGCCCGACCCTTGTTGTGGAGGGAGCAGAGCCCTCACTGGGGAAGAATTAGACCCCCAAGAAATGCCCCCCTAGAGAACAATCCCTTAGATAAGAAGTTACTTACTTAGGATGACTAATACAGAAGATACTTCCCTGCTTGTACACCCCTGCCTTACCTCCCTGTAAAACTATTGGATGGTTTTCCCAAATCTTGTACTTATCGGTCCCCATTCCAATCCACCATAAACCTATAAAAACCCTGTTAAATACCCTGCCCCAAAGATTTGCTGCCCTGGACCCCTTCACAGAAGAAATAAACATTTTGTGGAACTTCCTTTGCTGCTTTTCCCAGCCTCTTTCTCTGCTGGCTAAGAAGGTACTTTGCAAGCTGAGCAGAAATCACAAAAAGAGCTGATAGCCTAGACTATAGGCATTGCTTGCATCCCTGTACCTTGTGGCTAAAATCTGCCTGAGACACCAGGAAAAGCTGTTCTTTACACAACATCCCATCCGGGCTCATGGTGGCAGCTCGGAGCCAAACCCCTGTCTCTGACAGCTACACCTCACCTGGCTACAACCTCCTGTCAGGCACTGCTAGGGTGACAAGGTCACCTCTGAGCCTCCTGTTCTCCAGGCTGAACATCCCCAGCTCCCCCAGCTGCTCCTCAAAGGACTTGTGCTCCAGACCCTTCAGCATCTCCATTGCCCTTCTCTGGACACACTGCAGCACCTCAGTGTCCTTCTTGTAGTGAGGGGCTCGAAACTGAGCATGGGATTCAAGATGTGGCTTCACCAGCCGAGCACATCACTGCCCTAGTGCTGCTGGACACACAGTTTCTACCAATTCCTTGTAATATAATTATTGTTACACATTAGGGTACTAACAATCTATCCAGATTATCTATACACAGTTTGTTTACCAGAGCAGAGATAACATTGTTAACACAACTGAGCTAAATTATTTGTTTTCTTTATAATAGTAAATGTCTACCTTTGTTGTCTGGCCTGTTATTGCTACAGCAAAGGAATATAAATCCCTAAACTGTGGAATGGGAGGCAGAAAAGCCATGACAAAACCTCTTAGGGTAATGACTAAATTTCTAACTAATTACAGAACTGTTGATAGTTCATTGGTACTTCGGCCTTTGTAACCTATACTTTGCACTTATGATTTCCTTCATGGCACTTCATGTAGTTTGGATTTATACTGCAGAAATATTGCATTAGACCAAAACCAAAAGTTAAAGTACAGAAGAAAATGAAAGTATTTTCCTATTCACTGGCATACTTCAAAAAGTTTTTCTCCCTTATGAATTGCTTCATATTATTTGCAGGGATGTATTATAGTTGATTATCCTTTTCTTGACAAGAATTTGATTCTGTTCCAAACATAGTCAGAGCTATCCCTCATTTGCTCAAAGGCAGTGTTGACAAAATTAGGGGAGATGCACAGGGCAGGATTCAGCTTGCAAGTTAATACTTCAGTTTACATGTCTGTGTGTGGAGGGACACGTGCACTCAAGTGCCCACAAAGTCTCTGTACAGCTACAGAGGATGCAGTCAATACAGCCAGTGGGATCAGAAGTGCTCTTCAGCTCACCTGGAAGCAGGCACGTTCAATTGATCAGTAAATTGCCACCCAGACACCACTGACCATATAGACCGCATCTCCATGGACTGCAGAAGAAGTGTAAACAGATCAATTTATCTGCCCTAATCTCTGTGTACATTGATGATATGATTGCTGGTTGTTCTTACTCGTGTCAGATTGAATTACTAAATGGAGCTAAAAGAAATTCTGAAATCAATTCTATTTGATAATATTATGAGCAAGAACCTCTTACATAGCTAGGGAGTTTGGCTGCTTAACCAGATCTGCCTGAGTGTTTGAGGCATCCAAAACTGATGTACTTAAAATCACCAGTTGTAATTTTGTATATTTCCATACCTTATTTCCCACAAGTTTTTAGAGAACCAAAGGACCATAGTGATCATGTACTTTGAGTCTCTGATGAATAGAGATAATTACTGTGTCAGTAGATCAAGGGGAAAGATTTTTAAAGCATCCTTCCCCTTAGTCACTTCCCTTAATGGTACTAAATATGGATCCACTCCAGGTCATGGACCAAGGAGAATTGACCCAGCTGCATAGCCATGTACCTGCAGCAGAGGTTATGACCATAGGCTACAGCAAAACTTTCCACTTACAGAACAAATACATCTCAAAAGCTTTCAGTCTCCCTGCACTGTTTTGGGAAGGGCATGAGGGTCAGAATAGATACAGTCACATTTGAGCCTTTGAAGCTCTGCTATTTGAGTCAAGGATCTTATTTCTGCAGTTTGAGCCTGGATGCTGAAGTACCAAAAATTTCCTACACGTACCCATGAATTACTGTTCATCTTGGATATTTTTGGGTGAAGAAAACTGCATCTTGTAACAATTTTTATATGAAGTTTATAAATCAAATTCTCTATTTCTTTGTAATGTCTGCAGAGGGACTGACCTTGGTGCCATTCAATCAATTTTGCACTTGACTTCAGTCAAAGCAAAGATGGGCCTATGGTGAAAGCAAATCCAGAGGAAAATATATCCAAGTGCTTTTCAATGAAATATTTATGCAATTAAAAAACAAACAAACAAAAAAACACCAAAAAACCACACACTTATTTCTTTATTTTGAGTAACTGCACTCTCAGTACCTCAGGCTGGTTTTTACATGTTGTCTTTCTCTACAATGTATTTATATAGTAAAATCTAAGATCAGGTGCAGCCTTTGATGTTGAAGGGTGTGTTTTATACACAGCTTTACTTAATAAATTCCTTCCCACATGTAGTGAAGTACTGCAGTGTCACACTGTGAAGCACAGTCTGAGCAGTTAATATTACCTGCAGTGTATAAGGGAGAGAGTGTTTTGACGATATTCATGCTTGCAGCTTCTCAGGTTTTATGCATATCTATTTACAAACCTTACATATCTTGCATGTATTTCATCAGTGTCAGCCATAATATAAATCTTCCCTGAGAAAATTACACAATATTATCTATACAGTAAGTAAAATGTACTGCTAGTCTGGAAATGTTGCCTGGAGTTTGAAGCTGTTACAAGCATTATGATCCTAGACTCTATTATTAACCCATCAGGGTGTTTAAATATGTCAGATTAGAAGTCTGACAGCAGAAGGCTGGTTCACATTGCAGAAGGAAAAAGGTGTGTGCTCAAATATATCACCTTACATAAGAGCTTTAGAAACAATGTTATGTATGGAGCCTGAGCCTCCAAGGATGGCTTTTCCAGGGCAGAACTGAAATATGGTCTTTAAATGATGGGTGTATGCTGGATCCAGAAAGTTTCCTACCATAAATGTCAAATGGGGTTCAAAACAATGGTGGCCTGAAGGTTTGCATTTCTAAACAAGAGTGGGATTTAAGAGCAGGATGTAGCACATGGAGCAGGATATAGCACATGGAGCAGACCCTTCAGTGTAGGACTGCATGGTCCTGGTGCCCAGAGAAGGAAGAGTGCTCAGTGTCAGGAGTGCTCTCCTGCTGGTGCTGAGCATTTGGGCTGAACATCCAACCCACAGCTCTCCATGGCCTTGGGGGACCACACTGGGAACAGGCTCCTGTGTGCATTGGCCTCAGCGTGGGTCCCAGCAGAAGGCTGGAAGTGCTGGATTAGTTTTCATTTACTTTTAATTATTTTATCTGCATATGACCCTTCAAGTGTGCTTTCCACGCTTCTTTTTAAGAAAATGTCAAAATCTTTCACATGGAGGTAGCTGTTTAAACACTCTGTGAGATTCACAGGGAATCCTGAGAGCTGACAGCACACACAGTGTGTGGGATGAAGGCTGCTGCTGGACCCTGAGGGGCTATCTCACAGCATTCCCACGTGTTAGAACTATCCCATGCAGTCAGACACAGGCAATCTTTGAAGGCACCATGATTCTCCTCCACCAGGAGGAAATATATAGTTATTTTCCTGCTCTAAAACAAACATTTCACTTATCAATACGGCTCATGGAATTTATGACTGCTGCATCAGCAGAGATAAAATGCAGCGATCATGGACTAAAACATTTCATCTTCTGTGACAGCGTTTGGGAGAGCAAATTTACTGGGGTTTTTTGGGAGATGCAATACTCAAGATCATCTGAATTTGCAAATCTTCCCTGTGATTGTTCAAAAGAGCAAATGGAGCACTGGACCCTTACAAAGTTCAAATATTTCCCTCTGAATCAGCCCTAAAGCTGCAGTTTGTGAACTTTGGAGCTTGGGAAACAAAGACAACTTTAAACTCTGGCAATCTGACTTTTAATTCAAGCATAATGATGGAGGACAAAGAAAAAAAAAACAAAAAACAAAAAAAGAGCAAAATAGATTTGAGGAGCAGCTAGTAAAAGGTATAAAATCTACTAATCCTTCAGAAGAAAACATCAGAAGGAGGACATCTGCCAGAAGTCCAGGAAGATGATCAAAGAATAAAGTCTCTGAGAAATCTCTGATAAAAGTCTCAGAAAGAAGCCAGAGATATTCTAGGAAAATAATCTAAAATAAATCTTCTGTACACACAGTTACTTTGCAGGGGTTTGGGGAGGTTCCCACACTGGAAGTCTTTCTTCTAGGAGATTTATCAGTTGCTCTTTTTCGAACTGAAATGGAGATAACAAAGTTCACGGGAAAAAATGGACTAAATGTATCAGAAGGATCAACAGTAACAGAGTTTTGAAGGATCTCAAGGACGACATAATTCAACATTTCAACAGCACTGTCTAACATCTTGTTTAAAATTTCTTTGGTGCTAGAAGCTGGGAGATAGTTAATTACATAGTTAATAGTTAATTAGTTAATTAGATAATTTTATATCCATTTTCAAAGAGTTTAGAGGATAGAAAAGTTAGTGCAGCAAGTTGGTGTCTGTATTGGTAAAGTGATAGAAACATAGAATTAGTGGCCACTTGAAAACATGACATTCATACTGGGGATAGTCAGCATGGATTTTAGAAGCAGAAATTATGGTTCAGTCCAGTAGATCTGCAAAATGCTCAGGCAGGGGCTGCAGGGATAAGCAGAGGCAGAAGATCTCTACCCTGGCAGGACAGCTTGAGGAGGCCAGGACTCTCCATCCCTGCAAAACCATGATATACCAGATACAGGGTCTGGATAAAAGTGGAAAGTGCTTGAGTAAGAATATTGTCCATTGTCCACTGTAATTTCCAGTGCAGGAATTAGGAACCATTAAAAGAAATTAGAAAGTGAACATTTAAAAAAATAAAATAAAATAAAATAAAATAAAATAAAATAAAATAAAATAAAATAAAATAAAATAAAATAAAATAAAATAAAATAAAATAAAATAAAATAAAATAAAATAAAATAAAATAAAATAAAATAAAATAAAATATATATTTTTTATGTCATCTGATGGATAACTAAGCTGTTGAACTCTTTACCACAGAATATTATGGACACTGAAAGTTAACAAGAATCAGATGGGAAAATTAATTGAAAAAATTCATAAAATGTCCCTAAGCATGAAGACATCCCCACTGAACTGCAGATTGTGTGAGACTGGAGAGTGCCCCAGGGATGTGCTGCTGCCCACTGCTGGGGACAAGGTGTGAGGATATGGGAATGAGAATAATGATACCAGGAGAAAATGCTGACCTAGTGCACCTAAACTTGTATTGCTATGTTCTTCTGAGCTTTTCAGTTCCACTCTTTCTTGGCTATCCATACTCAGATATGTGGAGAACCAGATCAGTAAAGATACTTGGATTACCCATTCCAGCAGATTTTTTCAAAGGATCTAAAATAGTCAAATAGCAGTAGGCAGATAAATAATATATACTCATTTGCTGTCAAAAGAAATTATTTTTCTTTAAAGCATATCATCAGAGTGGCATTTATTCAAATGGAAGCTTACAGACCTTATCTCCAAGAGTTACAGAGTCTGTTACAAAGAAGCTTCATATCAGGGAAGGCTGTTGCTCTGTAGAGGCTGGATGCATTATTGGAAGTGACAGAGCTGTGACAACACAATATTCCTGCCTGCTGGCACTGGAGGAGGGATGTCCCCCTGGGACCCCTTTTTGCCATCAAGGTGAGTGAGGTGGTGAGGTGCCTCTTGTGCACTAATAATTTGAAACAAAAAGAATTGCAATCTTAACAGAAACTGTCAGAAAAATGTTTAGCATTTATATTTGCTACCTGTTTGTGAGGATTTTGATGCATGAATAATTGAGGCTAGGGGTAGTTACAGTGGCCTGGGACCCAAACATGTAGACACATAAAGCATTCAGATACAGTTAAAGCCCTGCAAACCCCAAATAAAGCCAGCTGAAGCACGGTCCCAACAGGAAGAGTTGAGAAAAAAATATGCATCTGCATCTCACTAGAAAGGGAAAGCAGGGATGTGTCTGAGTGACTGACAAGGGAGCAATCAGCCTGCAAATGTTGCTGACATATTCAAGGAGGAAGAAAACAGACAGGAGAAGATGGAGACATGTCTGCAGGAAGCATGTGGAAACAATCGACTGAGAAGTGGGGAAAATCCTGGCAGGGGAATTAGAGGAAATATTTGAACAGAAAAATCAGGGAGCAGACTGGAAGACTGAGAGGAAAGAAATGAGAGTTCAGGAGCACTTCCCGAAGTTGGGAAGACCATCAGATGCCACCTCTTATTCCACCCTCCTGTACTCTAGATATGTTTACTGTAGACCCTTTTAAATCTCTTACATCTTGGGTCCACACCAGTGCACAGCTGTTCGTACCAAAACCGTGGTAAACTGTTCATTTCTGTGTCCTCCTCCAGCTCCCTTGGGGGATGGAGGTCTCACTACAGGAACTGTGGAAACCCTGGAAGCTGCAGTCAGCCAATGTTCCTGTCTGCCTCACTCAATGTAAGGGCGCCTTACAGTGGCACTCCTGTACTGGAGGGATCATGAGAGGATCCTGGCTCGTTGAGTTTGAATTGCAGTTTTAACTGGGCTTCATCCACGAGACACAGGCTGAGTCTTCAGCAGGCATTCGTTCACACTGGAGGCTACTGGGGTGTCTCCACCATCACAGATAAGACAGAAAAACCCAAGAATATTTAATACTGGCACCTATCTCCAAGAAATCGTTTTTTTTTTCACTTCTCCATTTCAGACAAATATATAGGTAAATGTTGAACCTTAAATATAATCTGTCTATTGTGTTGTAGACTATGTATCAACCCCACCCATTGTGTGCTGTGTGGAAAGAGGATTGGCAGAGAGAAAAACTATCCTGAGCAACAGATGGTAGGTGACGTGATAACTATCTGAGCAGTGATAACCTTAATCTAATTAGTTTCCTAATCAAGATTAAGAAGACACCAAAGGCATGAGAGAAGGTGAAGAAGAAACCTGTAATCAATAAAACAAATGCAAGAGGGTGAAAGATGCCAATGTGGAAGATGCAGGAGGGGAGGGAAATCACAGGAAAAATTACCATATGTTATGTCAATATGAAAACAAAGTATTCAGATCTTGCATCAGTCAACATTGCAGAACAAGAAAATTTGGTCTATATTACAGAATCACAAACCATTTTATGGATAAACAAGTGACTAGGAACGGTCAGCAAGTTAAGCAAAGGTAGTCAGAATTATTTTTAAAGTATATAGGATTTGATAAAGAAGAATGGTGGCAAACTTGGCAAGAAAAATCAATTGCCAATAAACCTCAAATAACATATTTTCTACCACTGGTGAAAATGCACTTTATTTTTGAAAGAATCTCAATGAAAACAGAGCACTTACTGTTTTTCTCAGAAATCCTTTTGGGTTGTATTCAGTTCATAGAGTTCACACTGATCAACCTGAATGTTTGAAATGTTTCCACTGACCTGCTGCACTCCTTAGTGCCAAAAAAAAAAAAAAAGTTTCAGATTAAATGTTCCACTCAGTACTACCTAAAATGAAAGGTACTTTAACCTAGTAAGACGGAAGGCATTATAGCTGGCAGCCCTGGCTGGCAAGAGATGTTGGGACCACACATCTATATTGAGAGAAGCTGAAATCCAAGGAAGTGAAGCCATTATTGTCTCTTTCTGCACAAGGCTCCAAGTATGGCTTTGCATGGAATCTGATGGAAAGTCTGCTCACAGTCAGATCAGGTTGGTTATAGTCAAGAGGAATAATTACTTCTCTGAGGTTTGTTTCTGACTGGCCACAAGGATTTTATTACAGAAAAAAATGGTTTACTTAAGCAGAAAGATTTTTTTATTTATTCATTTTTATTTGAACTGGTGAGACAAGGATAGTTATTTGCTTTGCCTATCATAGCCCTCCTAGGCAGAAGCAAGATACCCCCCAAGCTGGTACAGAGACATCACAGGAGTCCCACAGGCACACAAGACAAAGCTCCAAAGAACCTTGCCTTATCTGTGCCTTTTAAGTAATTCATACATTCAACTTTGGTAACACAGAAGTTAACACATGAAAATATAATTCTTGAGCACACAAATTACTTCCACCAAATTTATAGCAGCATCTTACTACCCAGTTCCCATGGTCACACTATTATTAGTACAATTCAACATACACTTTCTTGCTAAACAGAAATTATTCTAGCAATGAATCCAAATAAAAATAGTTGTTCTTATTGTACAGTTTACCACTGGGCAAGGTCAGCCTAGCTTCTCTGATCAGTGAGGTAGCTCTTATGTATTTTATCAGTATAGAACACACCAACATCAGAGGTTACTTTCATTTGACACTGTTAGATGTCCATTTCTCTGGTCTCAGGTTGCTGCAAAGCTGTAGTCCCATCTTCACGTGGTTCTGCACAAATTACAGGTTGTCACAGCAATTTTTATGTTTCTCTTGAGCTTAATGAGATGCAAATTGTGACATGGTATTTTATCTTCAATACCAAATTTACAGAGTCCATACTGAATTACTGCTGCTGTACAGGTTTTAAGGAAGTTTGATTTTACAGTCTCTGTGTTTGATGTTTCTGGAGTTGCACGGCATCTTGTGCACGTCCCTTTGTATTTCTGGAGTCCTTGTGTTTCAACTGGACTAACACTCCATCCTCTCCTTTCCTTCATACATTGAACTTGGACTTTGGAGAGAATTAGAGAACCTGTTTTCGATATGCCCATGTCTTCATTATGATAAGGGTTTGTCAGCAGATTTAAGAATGTGCCTCCCCAAACCAAAGATTTTCACAGACATTTTCATGAACTCTGAAGTAAATTTAGTATAATTCCAAGACATTTGTTTGGGATAGGTCAAAACTTTCAACCCCATCACTTTTTAGTACTACTTTCCAATTCAAATTGACCTGTGAGACTGAGAAATGAATTCATGGGTGTCATGGGTAATAGAGGTAGGAGAGGTAGGAATGATGCATTAAAGATTGCTAAATTACTGAAGCCAGTGATGATTCTGATGGCATGAGTTCTTGAGGCTTATGTCTCATCTAGAGATTTATTTTCAAAAACCAAGTGATTTGAATGACAAGATACTGGATTGTTTACAAGGCAGATGTTATATTTTCTATATATTTACTGAAATGTTCTAATACCTTTTATGCTGTCTTTCAATTGCTTGCAATGCAGTGATATAAGCACTTGCTGCCTGATGCATTCAGGAACATTTTGAGTTGCTTGTGGAATTTTTTTTCTGATGCCTACCAGAGTGAAACTAAAGCAGTTGGTTCAGGAAACAATGTTATTATACACATTTTCAGCCATTATTTATTTATAGAAAAGGACATGAAGCTCCAGTACCTATGAGCATTTTTGAAAGAAGACACAGTTATTCTTCTTTCCTCTGTCTCCATCTCTGGATCCAGTTCGGTCAGAATCCTCTTGCTCCCTTTGGAAACAACACATCTCCTGGTTCATTCTTCAGAATGAGCCAGTGGGCAGCATGCCCTTGAGGGGTTTCACAGGTCACCTAGCAAGCCCTCAAGCTTCATACACAATTTTACAAGTACCCACTCTGCTTTTCTGGCCTGTCAGTCTCAGTGGGTTTTGTGACCTTGTCAGGATTTTCCCTTTGCCTTGCACTGCTGCTTTGCCTTATATTGTTCCAGTCCTTTCAACATCTGACCAAACATCATAATTTCTAAGGCAGAAATCACCAGCAGTGGTATATTAATAGGCATATGCTAGAAGTTTTAAGTGAAGGGAGACCTACTTTCTGTGACTTCTGGGCATCAGTGATGAAAATCAGCACCGTTTGCTGTGGTTGTTTGCTGTGTTGGAAGTACTAAGAATTACTTTACCTCACAGGCATTGCAGCACTAAAATATCACATGTCCTGGTCTTCCAAAAAATGTTCAAAAAGGTATTACATATGGATATCATAAACCTAGTCAGGACTTGAAATTACATGTACATACACAAAAGGATTTTCTGAATACTATACTGGCAAACTTTGCTGTATAGTGCGAATCTTGGGGTTAATTGACAAGAATCAAAAATTACAGGCACAGAAATGTACTTCTGTAGAAGTGAAATCCCAAAGTTAACCCTTCCAGTTAGGAACTGGTAGGAGTTTTAGGATTACCAAAGCACCAAGGCATGGGCTGTTGTGGTTGTACTGAGCAAAATTGGACACGTTACTGATCAGAGTGACTTGATAGCAAATATGAGATGTGCTTGCCAATACAGAGATATTATAATAAGATGTTTTTAAAAGTCATGTAGAATTCTTCCATATTTTTTCAAGTATTTCAAAAATTATCGAGTCTGCCATGTCAAAAGCAATGAGTTTAGAAGGATGAACAATCTCATAGGCTCAGCCCCAGGTAAGAGTAGATCTCCCTCTAACAGGGGCAAAAGGCAAAAGACAAAAACATCTCCAGTGTTACCAGTCTCAGTGCCCAGGGCTCTCCCACCATGCAGGGCTCAGATGCTCCACGGGGGAGGCAAAGCCCCTGATTCCTCTGCTGCCCTTAGGTTCTGTAAGACATCAGCTTCTGAAAGGCAGCAAGGTCTTGCTGCCAAATGTCAACTTGAATAAAGAAGCAGTGCAGCTGAGTGGTCTCAGGGCCTATTGTCCATTTCTCTTTTCTTCCAAGGAGAGCTGCTAAGGGATCAGGAAGAGCTATAGAAGAGATAAGTGAAGAATAGCACATGACAAGCTGTGCAGGCATAAAGATGTATGCAGGTGCCTCAGAGGCATTGAAGGGAACTATACAAAAGTCAATGCCTTTATCATCTGTTCAGAACTTGTCTTGGCTCTCTGCCAGTCCATTTGCAATATTGGCTAGCACTGCTTGGGAAATCAGATTTAAATGATTGCAATGACTTTAGTTAAATCTTAGCACTCCAGCTCAGTAACAAGGCTGCCTCCTCCCACTTCCACTTCTTTTTTCAGGGGAGACTCCCCCATATAGCTGCCTTCCAGCTCCCTGTCCTCTCCTCATATTCCAGGCTAAAAGGCCTTTAGCTTTGAAGTGCCCACTCCCTCTTGCCTGCAGTATAAAGGTGCTTCAAACTTCCTATCTCACAAACCACTCTGAGTCCAAGGACGGGTCCCCTCATCCAGAGTAGATGGGGAACTGGGTGGAGACTAGCTTTGGGAAGCTGCTGACTAGCTGCTGATTTTAAAAAAGGAAAGGAAACCAGTCTGGAGGTAGATCTTCCCATACAGAACTAGCTGGAGCTTTCTGGCAGAGTACATGGAAGTTTTCCCTGCCCTGGGACAAACTGGTGAATCCTGACCAGATTTAATACTTGGATCATTTGTCCCAATAGTCTTCTGCCCACTGTCTCATGCAGTTCCTGCATGTCAAAGAAAGTGTGGTATTGGGTCAACTGTAGGGCAGTTTTTAGCAGAACATTAATGCTTTACAAAAGACAAGAGAAGCAAGAGCCTTCAAGAGCCTTTCTACCCCCATGCTTCTTTTTGTCTTGCTCATGACAGAATATTTATTTGCCCATCTTATCATCTTTCTACTTGACTTCAGTCACTCCTTCTGAAAAGTCTCTTTCTCCACTAAAGTACATGGGGAACACAAAGCTCCAAGTGAGGGCACAGGGTGTGACTCTCATGCCCACAGACAGAGGTGGAACGCCTATAAATTTTTAATCTTAAAACACTTCTCATTTCAACATTAAATCATATTTTCTATCATGATGCATTATATTCTGGGAATCATAGTCATGCTTTGGCAGAGAATGTCACAGAGGCCATGAGCCTGCACCTCAGCTTACAGTGGAGAAATCTCAGCAGTAGCTAATGATCTTAGCCACTGCCAAGCAATTTCTTGAATCTTTCAATTGGCTTCTGCAGGAGGGATTTTTCCTGCTGGACAGTGACCAAGAGCAGGCACAGGGCTCTGCCTGGCAGCTGTTTGTACTGCAGGTGTTTCACTGCTCCCCACCTGCCACCCAGTGTGCTGAGTCAGCATTCTGCACCAGCACCCCCAGGGCAGCCATACAGAGGGAGAACAGGCTCTGAACCTTTAAGAAAACTACATTCCCCACCCCCAGCGTCTTTTATTTCCTTTTCTCTTCCAAGTGGTTTTATTGTTCACGTTCCTTTTATGTCATGACAACAAAGTGGAGGTCAGATAACAATTGGTGTAATTCTTGGTGGCAGTTTTGAATTCCCTGTCTCAGCTGTTGAGCACTGACCTATGCTATTTCATGTATTGGATGACTGAGTTACCCCACTTTCCAATAATTCCTAATTATGCCTATCAAACACCCTCAAGCTGTCATGTAAATGAAACTGTGAACACAACCAGGACATCATGGCAGATGTTTCTCTGAAGCAGGAGTCTATGGGGGCTGATTCCTTAATGCATTACTAACAAGCTACTGTTGTTAGTGGCACATGGCACATACCAGGTGAGATGCAGACAACTCCCTGCAGTCCAAGGTAGCAGTGGTGTGCATGGAATTTGGTAATGGTGTCAGGAAGCCTTGCTAGTTGTGAACTCCATCATTATGCAGTGCAAGCTGAACTGGTTTCACAGAGTGTAACTGCAGCAGGGAAGTCAGCCAGGGGCTTTGCTGACTACAGTACAGGGCAGGGTTTAGCCAGGTGGAGATATTTGCTAAATTTCTGGACAAAGGAAAATAAATCTGAAGCTTTTCCACAAAATGTCCATAATGCTCAAGCCTGCAGCTTGACTTCAGTGCTGCTCCTGCCCCAAGGCTCAGTTGAGTGCTGATTGCACTGTCTGTGTGTCCAGCTCTGCAGCTATTGCAATGCTCATATGCTGAGAAAAGTGATGATCCTGGGTTTCTGGTGTCTGAAGGTACTTGATGCAAGACCTCTGAACTCTAGCAGTTATCCTAAAGGCCCCAAGTAGTCAAATTTAGCCTCACAGAGAAACACATCCTAATAATTTTTTAATATACTGATCAAATTCCGTCTTTAATAACTATTTTCAGCATACACTTGGACCACTTCAAACTTTTTTGGCATGGCCACAGCTGCTGAGTTTGTGCCAGAGTCTATCCCCTGACAATTCAAAATGCTTTCTTCTTTATGGCCTAAATGTATTCCTGGATGGTTTATAGGCATTTGTTCAGATGCCAAGACTGCCCTTTCAGTTAAATAGCTCTTCCCCCTCTCTGGGACCCATTCCCTTGTGTTTATACAGGGTAATCATGAAATTCTTCAGTTTATTGTAAGGCATGCAGATCTGTTTTCTAGGCAACACTACCATGGCTTTTTAAAGTTTTTCACCTCCTTTTTTGCAAATTAGTGCTTACTGGCTGTGAAGTTGTTCATTTTCAGAAAAAAAGACTAAACCTGGCATTTATTAAGCCACTATAGGCTTAGATGTAGAAATTTTCTTTTTAGATTAATATATTTTGCTTCTTCATTCTGTTTCTACCTCGGTAGCATGCAGAATTTTGTCATTTTTATCCTGAAAACAGTAGCTGATGCAGTCCTAGTCCTTCCTCTCTTGCCAGCATGTTTAGATTTGCTTGCATTTGCTGTAATTTCAGAAACAAGTTGGAGGCATGCATTGCCCAAGTCTAAAACCAGGCTGTTGTAGATGCATGGTGTTTGCTGGGGAAGTCAGATCAGTTTGGATGAGGACTGGCAGGAAAAGAAAATCACTTTATGCCTCTCCTCTTTCTTTCTTTGCTATCACATTTTAAAACCTTTAATAATGGAGGGGAATGACAAATTTGTATACAGAACATAGTGAGAGAGCCCAGGAGCGAGCTGCTTCTTTGCCTCTTACCCCCATTTATTCTGTTAGATTTTCATTTCAATTTGATTTAAAGAACACTATTTTTGTTTTGTAGTTCCATCAAGCTGCTAATTCTTTGGCTTCTCTTCCCCCTAGGTTTCATTCTTTATTAATTTCAAAGATATTTATCTCTCAGCCTCCCCATAAGAACATAGACCAGGAAAAGAACTACTAAATCCTCGTATCTAGTCCCCTTATCATGAGCTGTTACAGCTTCGTGCAATACCTTTCCTAAAATACCTCCTTGCATCCTAAAATAACCTTGCTCTGATTAACTGGTCTTTGCAAACATCAGTCTTCTAAAGCTTAGAAACCACCAGCACCAGATGTGTCTAGTGCTTACATTATGCCTAAAAAGCTGTCCCCAGGACTGCTAAAACTCTTTTCCATTGGTTCACTTGACTGGTGTCTCATGGTCCTCCAAGGGATGATCAACACACACGTTTTCTCCATCATTTGTCCAATAGTCCTCTGCATTGATAGCACCTCCCATCAGAGCATTTTACTACCAAACCTCTCCTCTTGCCAAAGCTGCTAATGAAAACACTAAATGATTGACACCCAGGCTGATTCTTGAGGTGTCCAATGTATCCTCACAACAGCTGGAGGCTTTTCTTTCAAGCAAAAAATGACAGCTCCCCAGGAACAAAATGCATAAACACCTTAAATTCTCGTGTTCACCTCTGTATTTTCCAGTTAGCGTTTCTGTATGACATAGGATCAAATGCTTTCTGAAAAGAGTGTTACTTCGTATTTCTTTCCATATCTTTAGTTATGCTTTCTTTCAATAATTATTCAAAGAACTGAGATAAAATTGAATGATGACTGGTTGTTCCAATAATTTTTCTGTTCTCAGTTTTGTCTCTTTTCTTCCAAAAATTTAGATAACGCATTTGCTCTTCACCAGTACTGCAACAATAAATTTGATTTTAAAAACCTTCCTAACATCTTTGCAGTTCAATGTGTTGGCTATTTCAGTGTTAGTGGTTGGAAGGTGCATTCCTCCAGTCTGAGCACATTATGATGGTTTTTGGTGCTGTGGACTTGGAGGCAGGAGTTTCCATTTCCAAATGCTCATGCCCGGCAGTCACGGCATCGTCCCCTCTTCTCTGTCATCCTCTCCATTGGAAAAGGAGGCCAAGAATTAGGTCCTAACCCCAGCCCAACTCCATATCTACTTTTCTTCTTTATTAACCTCGCTGAAGATAATTTAACTATTTGTTTACATTTGTCTTAGAGTTAGCACAGCTTGACTTTTGGAAAGCTATCTTTTAGACCTGCATTACTTTACCTTCAAAATGTATCTTTCTTAGCCAGTAAATTTATTTACCTGGAATTTCTAAGGCCTCTGTTCACTTTTTTTTTTTTCCCCAAGGCTTTTTTGGGAAGATAGGTAATGAGGGTAGAATGAAACAGAGCTTGTTAGTCATCGATAAAGAGCTGAAAGTATCCTGGTATTTCATTTATCTTGTCAATATACTTCAGAAAATTTATGTCTTTGTCCAAAAAAATTTCAAGGTTTGCCCCACAATTAGTACAAACTTCTTCAGTCTAGTTAAAGCAGTTTCTTTAGCCTTTTAAAAAGTTCATCCATGTAAAATATGCAATAAAACCCAGGTTTAGAAAAGAATTTATTCATATTCTCATTTTATTTAAATTGAATTGACTCATGGTCATTGAAAGTAAGGTTATTTTCAGCTCGTCCTTGTCTTTACCAAAACTGTTTAAAATATCTCCACTATGTGGATCAGTAACTTGTAGTGGAATGTCAGCTCCATATATCTCAAGAAATGTCTAGCCTATGCCATTCATATTAACACCTATTCTCCAGCCTGTCTACTGTAGCCTACACAGGACTTGTGTTGAGTTTATTAATTAATTAGATCAGTCATGTCAGTATGCCATGATATGTAGAACAGGTTCTACAAAGAGAAGTTAACATTGAATTAGAAAGATGTTACACTCCTCTGTGGCAGCATTTGAAATAAACACTTTCAATGGTAAGTCTAGCATGTGAGAAAAGTGCTTTTTGGCTGTGGCCACAGCATCAGGCAGCCTGCCTGCCTGCCTGGCAGCTGACACCCAGGCATGGCTCTCAGCAAGGGTGGTCACCTTTCTTATTTATTCCTGTGATGTCTGGGCACGGACCCCGGCTGACACACACCTCCTAATACACATCCTGTGCTACAAAGACACATCATAGAAAACTCCAGTGGGTTGTGACACAATTCTCATATTATTTAAGATACTTTAAAGAGAAAATGAGGAGAAAGAAAATCATTAGATCCCAGGGCCTCTGGACTCCACAGGAGGTGATACAGTGTAAATGTAACTTTTGACATGCACCTTTCTGTGAGTTTCCACTGCACCACCTCCCATACCTGATTCATCATAAAGAAGTATTTTTATCTCTTGTTGTATTTGACTTCAGTTTACCTACTCTTCATCAGTTAGTCATCTACCTCTTCTACAGCTATTAGCAATTTGTTGTCATGACATTTCTAAGGATTTTTTGCCCACATAGTGATTAGGCCCACATCCTTTAATAGTCCCCAGCTTCCATATTTTTTCTGGACAAGGCACTATAAATACCTATTGCAAATAACCATGGCTGGAACACCCATTGTGTTCTTTCACGAGGAGTTATTGGGACCCATCTTGTGAATCACCTGCCACACACTTATAAAAATCTATTATGTTCTTACATTATCTTTATTCTCCAGCTAATATAGTTGTTGTACTAACTAAATTATTCAGAGAACTACATTAATCTCAAAGTTTAATTATCATGGCTAGCAATCAAAACTTGGAAGTTAAATGCTCCCGAGATGACACGACTCCACACAGAATTTCTGTTTCTATCAAAATCAAAGAATTCCCTATCCAATCATGAATCCAACACATGAGATCTAAAACAGGTTCCCTTAGCACAGTGAAATTTTCCTTACAGTTGATTTAAGTGACGTAGATTGCACTACCTTTGCTATTCTTTTCTACTTATTTACAGTTTAACACATTTCTTCTTGTAACATTACTTCACTTTCTCAATTGTTTCCATCTTTCTGAACAATTCACATTCCATAGTGCTCATCTTTGTATATAGCTGTCAGTCACCCCTATTTCTGTTATATCCAGCTTCACATCTTGCAACAGCTTGTCAAATTATTCCATTTTGTTGCCTAAGCATAACTAGCAGGCATCAAAATGTCTGCTACCTGTCTGCTCAGCCAGTCTTCTCCCCCTGACCATAACACCTACCTCACTACCACTTTCCATAATATCATTTTCTTTATCTTTGCTGTTCAGTCACTGAATGTTTGGTCTTCTTTTTCCCTTTTCCTAAAATCAGCATGTGAAATACACATATCTCTTTATATATGTATATTCTTATCAGAATTCTTATCAGAAAGTCCAGGCCCTAATAAGTCAAATGGCCATAATTGCATCGTGTCTTTAATATCATCACAGGAATGCAGTGGGAGATTCTCCTACTTTTTCTCCCCCTTAGCACTATCTATAAATATTCTTAATCCTGTGGAGAGATTCAGGCTTGTCTATATTACCAAGTAAGATGATGTGAAATAAGAGAATAAGTAGATTAAAGAAGTTACTGCTGAAGCCTCCTGCATCCTCATCACATGGGGCTTTAGGGTTTTGCTTCAAATCAGAAATAGTTCTGTTTCCTGGACCCAATGCCCCCATTATTCATATTGTTTGAAGATTTTTGAAGGAAGATTAACCCACAAACCCTTGCTCCTTCACTTTTGGGGAGGAGATTGCTGGGAGCATCACATCAATGTCCTGGAGCAATTCCACAGGGCACGTCCCTTGTCCCACATGAAAGCTTAGGTCACCAAAGTCCAACAGGATTTTATCACTCCAGCTAAGAACACTGCCCTTGAATCTTAAATTGTCCTTAAATCTTAAATTTCATTACACTTTTCTCACTGACTGCCTCATACTCAACAGCAGTCATGCAGTTAGCAGCCATCTATGGGCACCACCAGGAATTTTCAGTCTGCTTATGCACAAATTAACAGGCTGTGTCATCTCCTTGGAGAGCCAGCTGGGCTGAAGAGGCTCTGAAGAGCCTTTTCAAAGGTGGACATTGTATCTGGCAGCCTTCAAACACAGGATCAAGCAAGAGGTCATACATGCCATTTGCCTTTTTGTATTGCACAAGAACTATTCTGGGTATTATGACAGCTCTTCATAGTTCAAGAGCTTTCTCTTAGGCACAGGTTTTTTGGTGATGAAGCCCACACATTGAGCCAGAATTTTAAGGTCCCCACTCAGTGCTGAAGAACTTTTGGAAATGAACTTCTAGGCTCCTCCAGAAATACTCTGATTGCATGCAGCAGAACTATTTCTGTGGATGGAATCAGTAAATGGAGAGAATCATGGCATTCGCTTCAAGATGGCACATTTCCCCCAAGCCATGACACAAATGTAAACACAGGGGATTATTGTCCCACTCAGAAGTGCAATCCACATCAGTTGATGGGTGTGTAGCCTCTGCCTTCACTCAGGATTATGTTTGACCCCGTGTCTTCAGCCACCTCCACTCAGCATTTCCTTCTTTCCCTTACAAGCTCTTGAAAGACTAATCCTAATCACCAACATGGCTGGCAAAAACTCTGTTTGGTTTATTAGATATTTAATGGATCACAGTTTTTGTAAATAAACAGGTAGAAGGAAACAAAATACCTCTTGCATTTTGGAACCACAGAGGTTTGAAGACTCTTGCATGTGTGGGCATGGAAAGAAAAGAGATGGTCAGCATAATTCCCATTCCATTTTTTTTTTTTTAGTCCTTTATCAGGAAACTTGCCATCATCATACTCTACACGCAAGCAAATTTGGTCTGTTGTCAGGAAAAGAATGAAGATGAGAGAGGAGTCCTGCCAGCGGGAATTTCTCAGCGCTGGTTTCCTGCATAGCAGTCAGCTTTTTTTATAAATAGAACCTCATTTCATGCAATGATATAATATTAATCTGTCACCCTATTTGGCACAACCATAGGATCATTAACTACTTGTTTGCTAATTACCATTTGAGCTGATGCACAGAGCACAGGCTGTGATAATATTAGCTTGGTCAGAGTCACAAGTCTGTCAGTGCCAGTGTCTGCTTCCAATCTCTGAAAGTGTTGTATCTGCATCCTTTCATCCCACGAGGTAAAAATCCTGGGCACTCTTTCCTAGTATGAATAATTTGTCTTGTCACTCACAGCCCTAGAGGAAAACCATGTGACAGTTCCTCTTAGCTATTCACACAAGAAAAAACTTTAAGAAGAAAAGCAAATATATAAGGCATGTTTAACTACTATTTATTAATATTTTTTTAAATTTTGAAAAGCTTCACCAAACTCCAATATGTAGGAGAAAGCAACTGTTTGAGTGGTGAGGCTCTGGAAGAGGTTGCCCAGAGAACTTACAGAGATCATCCCTGGAAATGTTTAAGGCTGGATTGGATGGGGCTCTGAGCAACACAGTGGGTGAACTAGATGGTCTTTGAAGTCCCTTCCAACACAAGTGAGTCACTTTGTCATCACAGGAGAGGAAGAAATGGAGGAAACCCAGGGCCACCCTTACAAAGACAATAATCCTGCTAGGAGCTTTCTCAAACAACCAAAGGGAAAACAATGTGGATATGATTCTTGTAAGTTTTACAGTTGCCCAAAAGGTTCAGAATGGTATCAGTGACACTAGTCAGTTGTTTATCAATTCCCCCCCTGCTGCATATCATGAAGGCCTTTGGTTAGCTACAGAGGTCCTAGGCTGGGCTGTCTGTCAGGAAGGTGGTGCTGACCTGATGTATCTAGATCACACACAGAAGGCTGCATTCAACCAGTATCAATTTAACTTTTTTCTTGAGTCAAAGTCTGTAGGAGCTGATGATTTAAGGGTTTTCATTTAGTCAGTGAACTTTTCAATTCTAAAACTTTCTGAATTCACTAGAGCACTATTACTACTTAGTAGTAAAAGAGTAGTAGCTTTTGTTACATTTCCATTTCAGTAACATTGCCATTGCAGACAGTGGAAGTTAGACAAAGATATGGGACCCATGTCAGTGTTATAAAATCATCTCTTAGCAATTCCACTGAAATTGCTTTAAATTATTTCCATTTTACAAATTTGTATAAAACTGAAAGTAATTTCCTTTTAGAGAAAAGTCTTCTAATCCTCTGTAGGAGAATTTAAATGTAAAAATTTCTAGCAATGCGAAGTAAATCTGTAGGTGGATTTCATATATGTCTTTTCAATCTTGTAGCTGAAAAAAAGAGTCATTACCTGTTTGCATTATTGAGCAAGTCTGTATTCTTAAAGGCGTTCAGTGCAAAATATTCCCTCAACAAATAAGGACTCAGGGTTGACTAATCTTACTTATGTTACCCTCTACAGGTAAGGTATGATTCCTGCACCTGAAGATGTTGCCTAAGCAGTCATCTAGTAGAAAGCATCTTAAATATATAGGAAAAAGAGAAAATAATAATAACCCCTCCTCGATGTCTGTCTTTATGCAAAAGAATCTAGTAGAGAAAATAATAATAACCCCTCCTCGATGTCTGTCTTTATGCAAAAGGATCTAGTCCAGACACCATTTACCTGTGTCTTATCACCAAGAGAAGTCCAACTGCAACCAACAGAATGACTCCAGAAATTTAAGCAAGTATATCAAAGAATGCAGGAACAGAATTCAGGACAGATGAGTTAATTGGAAATCTGAGGAACACAGCTAGGAAGCCGTACGCTGAATTCCTGAGATAAGGGTCCATTTTTTTAATTGCTTATGCATAAAAGAACAAAGTTAAATTACTTTTAGAAAGTACTAAAAATGTTTCTGATTTGCTGTGTAATAAAAAACGACAGAGATGTTGGGTATTTGCTAATTATTCATGCACAATTAGCAGAAAAATTCCATATCTATTGATTATTAACTGAGCATTAAGCTTTCTCACATGTTGATGATTAATAAAAGTAAACTGGCTTTGGTACTTGCTATTACATAGTAAATGAAACTTTGTCAACAGTTAGCTGGGTAAACATGGACATTTTCATGAACACAGGAAGTTTGCAGATTTGCTGCATCATTTGAGTGGAGCTCCTTGCAAGTATAAGGGAAACTAAAGTGTGAGGGCAACTCCACTTTCTGAACGTATGTGTAACCAGCTCAAGAAAAAAAATTATTTTACTGTTTGTCTCTAAGGTCTTTGAAAGATCTTATGTAATAGCGTAAATGAGTTAAGGCAGGCAATAAGTAATTTATAATTTGTCCAACCTGCATGTTCTGAGTAGATTGGTCATTATCTAATCACCCATGTTTCTAAGCCTAATTGTCCTTGAAAGTATTATAAGCTGTTTAATTTTCACACAAATTAGCTGTTCAGGAGGAACTTGTCAAATGGGTGCATCTCTTACCCCATGCCAGATGTTTTCTGCAGACATGCTTTCAAGACATTGTCTACAGCAATTGTGTAGCTGTCAAAACGAAACTACTATTCCTGAACTCTCTTTACACATCCCTCTTCCAGTATTTCATCATATACATCCCGTGTAAGTCTGTTTTTATTTTGTGGGCATTAGATGTATGTAAAATGGTAGTGCCTATGTTGTCCAGAAAAGACAAGAAACCTGTCACAACGACAAAAACCAATCCCATAGTGACAGCAGCTGTTGGTTGCACAGGCTACTTGGTCTATAAATTGTTATTTCCAAACATTGGTCTGATTCAACAAAAACTTAAAAGGATGAAAGCCTCACAATGCATTATTTTCAATTAGCACATTTACCTGTAATTTTGAGCACATTGCATCAATATAATATTAAGACTTATAAAAGAAGGTTTAGAATCCATTGTATCTCATCAGCCATACTAAGATAGAAGGGCTAATGATGTAAATGTGTCTGTTTCCAAGTCAGAAAAGGCACTACAGGTAATTACTGAAAGCATATGGATTTTCTGATTCTCTTGAATGCAATAAAAAATAAGGAATCAACTCATTCAACATAATCATTATTCTTAGAATTTTCTTATGCTACTTTATTTTTGTATGCTATCCTCTCCTGCTGAAGGTGACTCTACCTGGCTTCAAGACAGGTGTAACCAGAAAAATTTTGAGATTTTTGATCATAGGTCAGTACACACAACACCAAGCCTGCTGGTAACAAATAAGGTCCACCTGTCCCAAAGAATTTTATGTCAGGAGTTAGCAGAGCTTTAAACTGGATTTGAAGGGGAATGGGGACATAGCCAGGCTTTGCAGACATAAGATGTGGGAAAGAGAGAACAATAGCAACCACCTCAGTAAAAAAAAAAGGCGTGAGAGAAAGCATCTCAAAGCACAAGCAGCCAAAGACAGAGGCACGGGACAGGAATGTGGGGGATCCCTTTGCACCCCTGCTGGGATATTGGCTCAATCAAATATTTCCATAAAGTGTCTGTACACCAATGCTTGCAGCATGGAGGACAAACAGGAGGGACTAGAGATCTGTGTGCAGTCACAGGGCTTTGCTCTCACTGCTGTTACAGATGTGGTGGGATAGCTCCCATGACTGGAATATCATCAAGGGCTGCACAGTGCTTCGGACAGACCAGACAGGCACTGGGGTGGAGCTGCCCTCTGTGAGGCTACACTTGGAATGTGCAGGAATCAAGCTCTGTCTTTGGGTGGATAGTGAGCAAGTCCAGTGTTTATGGGTTAGGATAAAAGGGCAGATTACCAGAAAGGATAGGTAGTTTTTTTCCTCTCTTTTTAACTGGTTGTTTGCCTGACGACTTGACAGTAATCAGTGTTGCCTTTGAATATCCAGGTTGTTAACCATTTTCCCTTTTGGTTTTGTGTGGTCCTTTGATATTACATTGAAGAAATTTTGATTGCGAGGAAAATGTGATTGTACTGATACAAAACCTGACCAGGGATTCAGGATGTAACAGCTTTTTAAGCAAGGTGTGCAATTGATGTTGCATCTTAGGTTTTTATATTAAATACTTAATCACAGCATGTAATTCTGTGACTTGATTTTTAGTAGCCTAGCTTTGGAGTTCAGGATGAAAAAGTCTATTGCTGTAATGA
Organism: Sturnus vulgaris; assembly: GCF_052056855.1. Classification (NCBI taxonomy): domain Eukaryota; kingdom Metazoa; phylum Chordata; class Aves; order Passeriformes; family Sturnidae; genus Sturnus; species Sturnus vulgaris. The sequence goes on along the minus strand of NC_142247.1, from coordinate 61,863,418 downwards.
TAATTTTGTAGGTTCTCATCAAAATGAAAGCTTGGTCTCATTATCCCATTGTTCTCCTTTTCTTTTTTTCTCCAAGCTGCCTGTCTCGTCCTGGGTTGTATGATTTTTCCTGATGGCTGGGATTCAGATGAGGTAAAACGGATGTGTGGTGAAAAGACAGACAAGTACACGCTGGGGGCTTGTTCAGTCCGCTGGGCGTATATCCTGGCAATTATTGGAATCTTGGATGCCCTGATCCTCTCATTTCTGGCTTTTGTGCTTGGAAACAGACAAGACAGCTTGCTAGCAGAGGAGCTCAAGTTGGAAAACAAAGGTAGGACTGCTTTGGAAACACTACTGTTGGGTGGCCTCAAGGGCAATTTCTTAAAAACAATAAACAGTCTCAACTTCATTGTATTTTATGCTTAAATGTTAGCATGCTGGCTTACTTCCTACATTACTGGGAAAGAATAAATGCAAGGGGCAGAGGAAGATATGCATTTCAGCCTCCAAAAATTTAAGAAAGCTCAAAATTGATGTAATTTCTGCACTGTGCATGAATTATATTTAGCTTTTAGATCTGTAGATTGGATATTACTGTGCTCCTCACTTGTACAGTATTTCATTAGCATTTAATTTTCACTGTCTCAATTTTTTTCTGTACCCCAAGCAAGATTTCTTCACTTGGTTCCTTTAGGATTTTGCAATGTAACGAGTGTCTGTAATATGGCATATGAGTTAGCACAGTACACAGTGAGGGGGCAGTGCTGGGGGCTGGCAATGAGCTGTGTAATGGGACTGCCCATACAGCAAGGAACTGGTGGGAAAAGGATCAGAGCCTGGAAGGAAGAAGAATCCTAGTTCTTGCTTGAGTGTGTTGCTTTGAGCTCCTGAGTCAGCTCATGGGAATCTAGGATGCTGTAGTAACTGAATACTCATGCAGTGCTTTGGGGATAAAACTCATTTCTAAATTAAGTACATGAAACTGGCTTGGACCAGTAATTTATCACACAGTTGCAAGAAGAGAGATGTTTTTCAGTAAATGTGCACAAGCCTGGCTTATTTCTGCAGCCCCTTCTCTTGTGCTCCCGCAGCATCCCAGCTGAGTATCTGATGTGATAGATACCACAGAGGGCATGTCCCTGCCTTATCTTTTTAATGGGCCTGTTGTCCCTGAATCTGTCTAATCCCTTCTAAACCTGCTGATACTGTCAGCTTCTCCAGCACTGCATGGCAGCAAATTCCTGAAGCTCACTACTGACTGCTAAAGAAGTACTTTCTTTTATCTGCTTCAAATTGATCCCCTGCTAGTTTCACTGACTGTCCCCAAGAGCAGGATTCTGCGTTCAGCTCATCTACCACCTTTGTAATTTTGTGGGCTGCTTCTAATAATAGCAAAGATATCAGGAGCTTTTCAACACCAGATTGCTGTTTGGCAGCCTGTGTTGTGTGAAAATAGCTGGTCTCAGTCCTGCTCCAAAAAGACCATCACCTGTATACCTGGCAGCACACCTGACCCCTGCTTGCTGGATTGCAGCCAGCACACTCAGCCCAAAGATAAATGGACTTGAAGATTGAATATCATATATGATTCCAGAGCTGGGTGGAGCCCACTAATGTTGTGAGTGAAGGAAAGTGTGTGTCACTTGCAATTGCATGTGTGCATCTGTCCTGCAGGTAAACTGAGGGCATCAGCTTCAAGGACTATCCCTGTGACCCTTTCCTGTAAGGATAATATTCTTCTGCATTTGAAAATCCAAATGCTTATCACAAGGGCATTCACAGCTATGCCACAAGTGCTTTTGGCATCACCACTATGTCTGATTTGTCTATACCATACAGAGCTCATGTACCCAACACTACTTGTATCAAAGAAATGCATCTGTTTTGGCACTGTGTGAGCAACAAACAGCTTCTGGAGCCTCATCACCTCTCACATCGCTGGCACAAACCCCTGCCAGAACATTTGGTCCTCAGCATGTCAGAAAAAATCATTCAGCAGCTCAATTTCCTTGGATTAAACACAGAAACATACCACACCACTGGCTTCAAAACAAACCAGAACTCAACAAAAAAGGACCTACCCCACTTTGCCCTTCACAATCAAGCCTAATGATCACCACTTTTTAAACTGTCTTTCAAATTAAGTGAAAAAGAGTCAACTTGACTTCTAAAAAGGACATTCTCTCTCCTCTTGTCACAAAAAGCTTCTGCTAAGCAACAACAGGGCAAGTCTATATCTCCCTGAGCCCCCTAGCATTTACCCACCTGCTTGTGTTGCCACCAGGCACAGCTTCAGCCCCGAGGAGACCCAGCAGAACACAGCAGTGGATTGATCTGTACCCTGTGCACTGAACATACTGAGTGCTTTGACATTTACCCCATAAACTAAGTCTCTTTGCCCCCGTTCAGATTAGGAGATACTGGAGAACTACTCATCAGCATTAGTTCCCATGCAGAGTATCCATGGATCTCTTGGAAATGGTCAGGATGTGAAAATACTGCTACATGCAAATAGCACTAGTATATCTCCCATATAAACAAAAAGATAAGAGTATGGATATAGACAGCACTCAGTTTTCCAAGCTGCTCCTACAATGTGAAGTCAAGGCCCTTATAACAAGTAACCATGAGTATTAAATTACCCTCCCATCCTTTCTTCCCCCTCCTCATATACATGAGATTTGTCTTCAGGCTTGAGCTGGCTTCTGCTTCTGGATTAGAAAGTATGGATGAGGAATGTCCCTTTCTCAGGGAGGAACCCCTGTGCTGCTGCTGCTGCTGCCTTCCAAGGGACAAAACCTATTTCTGGGTGGTCATGGCTGTCCCTTGGATGGGATCCAAGTGACTCCTTCCCCTTTTTGGTGGTGTTGGCATGGACATCCCATAATCTATGATAAGAAAAGGATCCCCTTAAGGGACAGTTGTGGTTCCATCATGACTTAACAGGAGAAGGCACCTAGAGAGCAATCAACACTGTACCTGAGAGGAACCTCTGTTTGCCCTGACAGCTCATCCTCTGCTGCTGGGACTTTGCCCCATGCATGTGGGTGACACAATGCATTAGCTCAGCAGTGGGTAAGACACGATAAATTAAGTATGAGAATCACAACAGTGCTCACTTATGTGGAAAAAAAACTTCAAGAGCAAGAAATTATTAGGCAATGATCAGACATCTGAGCAGTTGTTTTCTTAATCGGGCAGTTTTGTCTGGAGGCTTTGATGCAGATCAGGTCCTACAGGCTCATTAATGAGAGTCTATGGTAGCTGAGCAAGTACCTGTTGCCATAGACGTTTGAGCATTGTTGGCAAGGAAACAGTTAAATGCATATGAAACACAACAGGATGGTAGAAAATGTGAGGAGAAGAAAAAGCTGTACTTCTGTGTAGTTTCCATTACCATGCTGAATTGTCCACCTGCTCCGTTTTTTTGATGCCTACGGTTCTGCATATTTACATAGGTTAAAGAATGCTTGTAAATAAGGAATTTGACTGTTGAAATTATTCATGGCAGAAGATGGCTGTGGTTTAGCTATAAATGAAAGTTTCTTTTTTCACTACATGATAAAAGTAGTGCTTGCTCATTTCTTATTTGCTTAGGTGTGAGAACAAACTACCATGTGGCCTTCACGTTTCAGAACTGTAACAAGTTTGGCAGAGTTTCTTCAGCTTATAGTCTCTTTAATGCAGTTTCCTAATATTACAAACTTTACACAATAATTCATAAGTTTTTTTTATTTTAAAAACTGTCATTTGAAGGGAAGAAAAGATATTTATAAGAAGACTTTCCTGTTATCTTTATGTCATTAGCAAAGGAGGGGAGAGAACCGTATTGCAAGGTTTTCTTTAGGAACTAATGGTAATGACTTAAAGGCCTACATGTCATTAAAGTTATGTCATAAAGGGCACTAACAAAAATAATCAGAATTCCTCTTAGCTTTAAGCTGCCTCAACACCATTTTGGGTGAGCCATCAACATGAGGCATAAACCTTGATATGTTGTGTAATTATATGATTTAACATTTTGAACTGTAATGTCTTAATGACATAAAATTTAAGTTTTAGCCAGAGGTAGACAAGACCAAATTAGAAGTTTCCAAAGAAATTGAGAGTGGAAGGCAACTATGTTTATGGTAGAAAGTGGTAATATGGTCTGCACTATGAGTGATAAATACAAGAGCATTCAGAAGATTTTATCCTGTTCAGTAGGACCAGTCAGGGTAGGTGGAAGATGCACTTCGTGAACAGTTGTGGCTTTTCCCATAGACAGAACAGCTTCACAAGCTGTTTATGTTTAACATTTGACTCATGTTTGGGGCCCACGTAAGCAATATAAGCAATGGGTCACAAATTAGCAATTTGCATTATAGATTTCCTGGAGCTACAAGCCTAGAGGTAAAATAGGTAAAAGGAGCTGAGAGATAGAATATTTGAAGGATTTGTCTGCCTTCCAGTGATTGTAACTCACATGGACTCAAAGTACACCCTCTGCTCCCAACAGCCATGTTGCAGAGAGCTCAGTGCAGGATGCCCAACCCAGAACTTGCCACTGGTTCTTTACACCCTCCTTACTCTCCAGGTTGTTGAGGGTTGGCTCCAAACATCTGAGCTGCAGTCAAAGCAGAGTAAACACGCTTAAGGACAGAGAATAAGGGAATATTGTTTCTTGGTGATTAAGCAGCTTTCAGTAAAAAAAAAAAAAAAGTAGTGTTGCAAGGAGATTTGCATACCTTTAGCTAGAGAATCATCCTCTCCAAACAGGAATAGGCTACCCATGGGATCACTGCTGCAACAGGAAACCTTCTGCAAAAGCTGTATCTGAAGCTGAGTGACAGGAGATCACCTGCCCTAAGGAGGGATGACAGGACAGAATGCTCATCAGCTGCCATCCTTCAAAAGGAAAATAGCCCAGGATGCAGTAAACATGCAAATTGCTGCAAAATTGCAAAGCTCCACTGCTTTGGTTTGAAAGACAGGTGTTTGCTAAGGAAGGTAGGAGCCTCTCGTGGAATGGAAAATGTAAACCTCTTCTTTCTAAATTATTATAATTTTGAAATTTTTGAAATTTTTGAAATTTTTGAAATTTTTGAAATTTTTGAAATTTTTGAAATTTTTGAAATTTTTGAAATTTTTGAAATTTTTGAAATTAAGGGGCTATTTACAGAGAGCCTACCACTTTCAAAGATACAAGAATAGGAATAACAGTTTTTTACTAATATATATAAATAAAAAACCCCTATAACTGAATAGGAAAAACAAATATAAAATGTAGCAGTACAAAGACACTGGCAGAGTCAGAATCTCACCTGACACCCTGTCAGTGTTGGTAGCAGTCTGACTAAATGGTGGCTGCAGCTTTTTTGGAGTGACAGATGTAGTTCTGTTGAACTGGTGATTTTGTAGAAGGGTGTAGTTTTCCTCTGAAGGTGCAGTGGTGGTGTAGATGTGTAGATAAGTCTGGTCTTGTTATGGGAATTTAGTGGGAAAAGGCTGCCTGTGGTGTTCGAAATCTCAGATTATATCCCGGTAGGAATGCTTGGCTCCTCCCCCTGGCTGGAACCTCTCCCAGTGGGATGGTGTAATTTTATCAGTCATGCAGTGACACTCAGTGGCCCATTAACAGAGGATATCCCCCCTGGAGTTATGACGGATGGGTCATGGAAGACATAAAGAACACTGCCCTACCTAGTTTTAACAGATTGAAATAGAATACAAACTTGTTGGTTACATCTTGCATTGCAGCCTAAGACACCTGCTTGTCAGTATGTAGTTTCCATGGCATGCACTCACAAACATTCAGCCTGCTTGTTCAAAATCAGGTATATTAATATGAATATTGAGACCCAATCTAAGTTTTCCCAGATAGCTAGAACACATATAAGAATTATCAGCAGCCCTGATAGTAATAAAGAGTACAAATGCAAACAGAACACCATATATATACCCTGTATACCCATGTTCTCTGTCCAGTATAATTATATCATCCCTTTTTCATAAAGCTATGTATCCCTAACTCCTGATACCTAAAAATATGTCAGTGTATGCTCATTTTCATTTAGGATGTAACATTACAATTATAAAAATACTTCCAAAAACAAAAGGCAAGATTTCTGTTAGTCTCTTCCCATTTTCAGACTGGTGCTTCTCTTCATGTTGCTAGCCCCCTCCTTTCCTTCTTTTCTAAAGAGTCCAAGAGTCACCCACTTCAGACTCCTGCTGCTTTGGTGTTTGGCTTTTTGGTCAAAGCACTTAAGGTGATTAAGAACTCAGAACAAATTCAACCACTTGAGTTCCCATTTGAGAAGGGAAATACCCAAGAAACTTATTGAGGAGGGATCTGTGATAGATTGCTATAGACAGTCCAGCACATGCTCCTGCCAGGCTGCAGCTGGTCAGAGGAACCTGAGCCTATGTTAAAAGGTTTATCCTCTTGCCTCAAAATAAGAGATATTAAGGTACCCTCCTTTTTCAAAGGCAAAATCAAACTCCTCTTTGAAGCCCACTGTCATAGGTTCCACGCTGGAAAGTCCTGGCCCTCATTTCTAGCTTCAAAACATGATTCCCCACCATGTCAGCCAAGAACAAAGTTTTGCTACAGCTATGAAGAGGTCAAATGCTCTCTTTGAGCTTCAACTGCTAAGTGGCTCATCTAGCACAGCACCACTGCAATTAGATCCACTCGTTAATTTCTTTGTTCAATTACAACTTATTTTCCCTCAGGTATCACCTCCACAATGAGCTCCAAGTAGTTCTGAGTAAAAGAACAGTAGACAAGTAGCATCAGGCATATTTAATCTAAAAACCTGCAACTAGAAGACAAACTAACAGTCTTTTTACACTTTTCAAAAAAAATTTTCTTCTTTTGATAATAGCAACCATTTCCTGCGATTTCAACTATATAAATTATTGTAAAAGATAAAATAGAAGGTTAAACATGGAGATTTTATTGTGTTTGACACCAGACAGAATATAATCTCTCTAAAATGAAGGTATTCATAGCACTGCTGTAGGATCTATGCCCACAGTATGAAGTTTCATCCAAGGAGTGTATGAACAGTCACTGGACCACATCTAGAACTTTCCTGTGCAGTGTCTTAGTGTCATGCACTCTACTGCCCAGTGTGTGTGGAATTCTGGGACACAAAGCAGAACAGCACAGAGGATTTTTGGCTCCCTCCCTCCACGGCAGTCTAAAATGTGTTATGTGGGACACTGATCTTCTGCTCCCCTCAGTTTGAGGGTGCTCACTCCTTAGGTAGAGGGTTTGCAGATTCCACCCCTGATCTCTAATGACAAAGTATTTTAGAGGTTTTCATAGAAACTGAGGGGAAGAAATGCGAGAGTGAGATCAGAAGTCAAGGGGTTTTGATGCAAACTTAGAAGCCACTTTAAGATCTTCCTTTTGAAAATGTCTATTTTTGGTTTTATGAACTTGTGAGAAGCACATGCATATGTATGCAATAAGCTACTTAGATTTTTCTCCTGATATTGATAGGAACTAAGACAAAAGTGTTGGAGTGGTGTTCAGAAAGCAGAGTTTGATTCCTGATTCTCATACTGGATCTATCATTTGATTTTTAAATTTCTCTGTGTTTTAAATGGGAAGGAATGAGACGGACTTTGTTGATATGTTGTGGTTCAGCAATGAAAGATGAATTAGAAGAAGTAAATGATGGTGAAATTATTATTAAAATATGTCATCCAAGATTAAGGTCTGATAAAAGCATTTTGTCAAGGAACTACTTTGCCAATATGCTAAATGATGATACTCTTAAGGAGAGGCAAATGAGACATCAAGACCAAAAGTCAAAAGCTGATTAAAATACCTTATTAAATAAAGGTCAATCTTGCACTAGTACTGATTGATACATCAGCTGATCCAACAGTTCCTTTCCAGCTCTACTTTCTATAATGAGAAAGTAAAATTAGTCCTAAACACATGCATTAATTACTTAACTATAGAAGTTGGAGACCATGAATAAAGCATCCTAGTTCCCCACTGATTAATGAAGGAAGAACACAGCAAATTGCTTTCTGTCTCATAGGAAGATGTATCCTACTTGCTGTTACCTTCTGTAAGGATTCTCATATAATAGCACAGTCAAAGAAATTCTCATTCTATTTGATGAGCCCATGATATGAGGGACTTACAGGATGGGGTCTTATAGGAAAGCTTGCAGCAAAAAAAGTTAGGCAGTCTCAGAAATGCATCTTAAATGGTATAGGTAACTCAATGCATTGAACAGGCTCTGTCTTAGCTGAAAAATTCTGTAGTGCAGCAGAAGGACTAGATGCATAGGAATGGGGGATAAAGACATTAGACAGTGCTGCTACAGGCTACAAACAAATCTCTAGCCTGGTCAAGACAAGTCTATAGTGAGCCTGGACAGATCTGGAGAGCTGTGTTGTTAACTTAAAAGGAAGCCTATGCCCTGTTACAAGCAAGACCATGTTTACTGAGCTAGAAGGCAACAAATCTCACTGTACCATCACTAGCAGCTGCATTAGAAATGGTGTTCTGAAGTCTGGACAAAAATATCAGATATTTCACAATACAGAAATACAAAAGGGAAGTAAATGACACATATTTCATTCCAGGTAGGATTAGTGACACAGAAAATATGATACTCCACTATCCCTCTTAGAAGGAGCATCAGAGAATGGGAGAGCTCATGACTCAACTGCCCTTGCATTCGTGTTTTTCAAAAAAATGTTCATGCAGATGAAATTATGAAGGTTTGTACCAAGAATCTGGACTATGGCTGGAAACAGCTATTGAGAGGACATTTCTGCTGTCCAGTCCAGCCTACTATTTTCAAGAGCTGTCTGGGCTATCCTTATGTTCCTACTAGCCCTGATGTCTTGTCATGATACACAGAGAAAGCCTGTAGCACAGAGTTATAATTGTTTCTTCTTGCAGCAAGTTCCAACGGTTTTCTTGAAAATCTTTATCATGATTTAAAAAGTCATTAGTTTCAATATCTCATTCCACTGTGAACTTGCTGTGATCCTTCTGCAGCAGTTTCCCTAATGACAGAATTATTTTCTGTCTGCAAGCAAAACACCTGAAAATCATCGTAGGTAACCTCCTTCTTTCTGGACATAGAACAGAAATAAAGGCTATTGTCAGTAGTCTTAGAATAAAGGAGCTATCAAAAAAATCCAAATGAAATCAAAGCAAACAGCCCTGTTTCCTAAAGCTATATTCAAGGAGACATTCAAGTCATAGCTAATGAGATAATTGAGATATCTGGCTCATCCTGCTTTCTGTTACAGGTACAAATTACTAGAGTATAAAATAAGAGTTGACCTGCTTGGTGCTAACGGTGTAGATCTATCTTTTTAGTCAGTCATTAATATATGGCTTTAGTCTGGAATGTTAAAACTGTTCATGTTATTTCTGGACCATTACTGAGTTGATCTGGACTTTCTGTTGAGTCCTTCATCTTCTCCTGAATGACAAGCCTGGTGAACTCCAGTTTGTTGTTCCCACTGACCTCTCCCTGGATGCCTGAGAAGCCTGGCCCTGGGACAGGCCCAGACTAGGGTAAAATACACATATTTTATTTCCTTGCCTCCAGCATGACCTTGCTTAGCCTGAGTTTGCTGCAACTGAAAATTAGAGCTGTGCTCTTGACTTCTGAGGTCTCTGTCTGTTGACCTTGATAGGATTGTACAGTTTTGCTTGATAGAACAGCAGAAAACAGCAGTGTAAGAGGAAACAGAGACATGATATAATGAGTAATATTGCACTAAGATTGCTGTAGGTATGTCCTGGCTTCATTTGCTAGAAAGATATACAATTTTTTAAAAAGTGAAATTATAATACAAAGATATTTTAACAATGATTTTCCTATCTATTTTTTCTAATTCATGTTTTTAAAATAAATCAAAATTTTTGTTCGTATCACATAGTCCATATTATTATGCTTAATCTTTCAGACATATGGCATGCAAGCACTCCAGTTGTCAGAAATATTTCTGTGCACCTACTACAAGAGCATTTACCATGAAATGTGCTCAACAGACATGGTAAAACTGGAACCGGATATGTAGATGCAATCCTGTTTAAATGTATTTACACCACCACTGCACATTTGATTTTACAAACCACTTTCACCCCAGTTTAGTAAACCCAAAAATTTTCAGGACGATAATGAGCTGGCATGAGGACATCATTGCACACAGTTATTAATCTTAAAATATTCTTTCATCTCTAAGCACTTCACTCTTCTAGGTGACACCATTTGACACAAAACAGACCATTACTCTGGTTCCCGTAGGCTATTTTCCTCAGTTCCTGCTTTCTGATGCTCCCAACTGATTCTCTCCTAATCACTACATGTATTGTTCCTCTCTACTTCCTGCACACTGAGAACAAACATCACTGCTCTTTGTATGACTTTGTGTCTGACAGAGGCTGGAAGGACCAACGTGGCCATTCCAGCTGCCCCCCAGCATCACACAGGCTGTAGGACGCCCTGAGTCCCCTCCAATCTACCAGCACTGTGTAAAATGTGGAATGAGGTCTGGACACTGTTCCAGGAGTGGTTCTGAGTGCTGTTCCCAGAGCAGTTACAGCCCCTCTGCTCCTCTCAGTTTCCTCTGGTGCAGCCCCTCTGTCTGCAGCACAGCTCCAGCTGTGCTCAGCTGGTGTTTCACTGCTCTGTGTGCCCGTGTGGGGCTGCCTTTCCTACTCCTTGATGGAGCTTTTGTGTCAGACCATGCTTATAGAATGAGCCATTTGGCAACACACACGAAGAGTTCCTTGGGCCTCTTCACTGCAGCAGCTGAGAGAGAAAATGGACACTGCCACTGGCACCCAGCAATCAGGAGAAAATCTGGAAGTGTAGGCATAGCTCCTCCTTCCTCACTAGGAGATGCAAAGATGCACAGGAGACCAGCAGCCACCTTCTCTCTTTTCTCTACGTGTGCTGAATTCAGACACAAAACCCAGTTCTCAGAACTAACAGGGTCAGGACACTTTGTGCTTCCTATAATTCTGCTTTGCTTTCCTACTCTTCCAAGGGTTTCCTAACTTCTCACTGCCTTTGGACAGTTAAGTCAATCAAGGTAGATCTTTGCAGTGTCCCCACTGCAGGTCTTTGTGATCTTTGAGATCTTTGATGCTCCCCACTGTCTGGTACAGCTGGAGACCCTGAGTGCCCACTGTAGGGTCTAACAGGTAAACAACCATCTTAAAATACTGAGGAAATCCACCAGCATGACATGTAAAGGGAGAAATATTCTTGCTTCCTGAACACAGAGGCAATAGTTTAGTTCTACTTTTACATTTCTACCATAACAATATATGTGAAAGATGACAGCATACCAAATAAGAGTTGAAAAAAATAGCAGTATTATGTAAATGCCTGCTAAAATGGATGCATCTGGAATCTCTGCAGAATACAGTAATTCTGTTATTTAGCGATAACTTCAGAAAGAGAACATTCAGAAATGAAATTCAATTGGCACAACTAAAATGGGCTCATTTTATGCAAAATGTTTACTACTACTCTTTTTATTCTTAAGTAGATCATTGAACCAAAATCCTCAGTTTTTTCCACTGGGCATTTTGGACCTGATTATGGAGAGGAGGGGGCAGGCTTCATCTTGTGAAACCAGTAAAAATTTTGGATGATAGGAGTATTAGCCATTAGAGCAATTCATATAATTTTTAAATGGTCATGAATCTTACTTATACTAATTCTTGACTACAGAGATTCAAAACATTTTTCAGGTGTCTCAATGTTTGATGTGTACCAAATACATCCACACTTCCTTTGAAGAACTATCATAGCTGACAATAACAACTGGCTGACCCCTTGCAAGTAAAACTGATAAAGCAATAAAGATCAGACATCATATATCCTGCAGAGACAAATATTGGTCTACTAGAGAAAGTGGAAGTGTGCTAGAAATCATTCAACGTGTTTCAAATATTAAGGAGAAGAAAAAATTGTCAAAGGGTTGATTGGAAATTCAGTACAGAAGCCATGCCAGCATCAAATAAAAGTGCTGTACTTATAGGAACAGCCACAAAAACAGTGTTTGCATCCTTAATAGAAATTCTGGATTTAGCAACATGCAAAGAAGTAATTCCAAATGGTTAAGGAATAGTTTGCTTGGGAGAATAAAAATCTGTATCAGTGTTACGGGAGCATTTCTCTGTCCTTTCAGAACTAGCCTGCAGAATCCTATTGTTGAATTTAAAAACATGGTTGAAAATCTCTGGGTTTTTAGTGCCATGTAGCCTCAGCATTCCCAAGCAGAGGCAGTAGCTGTCTGAAGAGAAAGACTGCCCTGCTTTGTCTGCCTCAGTTTTGTATGTATGCTCCCTGATGCTCTGTAGATGTTAATTCTTAGCCCATATGGACAAAGATGACACATTATTAAGTAAAATAAATCTTCCCCTATAACCATTAGCCCTACCTTTTTCCTGAAGAGGACTGACAATTTTATCTTAAATAAATCCCTAAAAAGGCTCTGTGAAATGATTAGAATTTGTCTGTTTACAATGATGCCAGAAGATGAGCAGGTTTATACCCTGATCAATCATTTATACACTAGTGAGCAGCTGACATTCAAGTCTGTGTCTGCTCATCTATCAAGCAGTTCTCACAAAGGTTAGAGGCACTAGAGTTGTACTCAGACACAAATACAGGTATAAAAATGTTATAAAAATGCTAAGTATGGAGGATTACAGCATGAACCGATAGGATTTCATACTTTGGAGTAATTTCTGTGTAAAATCCCGGTCTCAAACAATTTGCCAAGGTGTCACCTTCTTCCCTAAATCCAACTGGAGCTCATCCATTGCCTTTTAATGCAGTTGATGTGGTTGCAGATATATACAGAGTATGTGCTCACCCAACAGAGTCTCAAAAAACCTCTGTGGACAGGCTAACACTGACCTTTGTTCTCTGTACTGTGGAAACTATTGTTGAAAGAACAGCCTGGGAACCTCTGGGGAAGCTGGAGCTGCATGCAAAGAGGAAGTGCAAAGGCCACTTCTTGATTCTCTGGCTCTCACAGGGTGTCTGCTTTGGAAGGGAGCCCATTTTTAGGCACAAACTAGATCTGACTTAATGAAGAAATAAGAAGAGAAGTCTAGGAAAGGAAGTTCATGGTGCTGTGAGATCCAGTAGGAAAACAGGAACCAGCAGGCTGAGTCTGGGTCTGGTTGGTTCATCTGAAAGGGTTAGCAGCATCTTCATATTTCCTTTTCCATCCAAATCCTTACTTCATGCCTATGGCTGTGAGCACACATGCTTTGAGTTGCACCATGTTCTCAGCTTCTGTGCTTATCAGTCCCTGGAGTGCCCTCTGTGGAGTGCTCCCTCAAGCCTTGAGTGCAGGGATTCTGGAACACACTGGAATGGGCACAGCTCCTTGGAGCACCAGCACAGTTTCCTTGGCAGGGAAATGGGTGAGCACTGCAAGGGATCCTGGTGGCAGATGACATCAGTCCCACCATGGCACACTGAGTGCTATTTAGAATATTTTTTAATATTCTGGAGCTACACCTAAAACCCACCAGGATGGTTCAGCAGCATCTCCAGCTGCATTGCATTCTGTCCCATTATTCTTCAGACTCTTCTCTAAAGCTCTGCACAGCATTGAAATCACAGTTATCAGCCTTTGTTGGTCTAGACCTATAGTTAGGTTGCCTTCTGATGTAAATTAAGGTCTCCATCGAAAAAGTTGCAGAGAGAGAACGTAAATTTCTTTCAAACTAGACATTTTAAAAATAATATTAAACATTCATTTTTCTTCTCCTGTCAGATTTCCTGGGTTGTGTCTCATTTCCACCTTGATTCTCCTTTATTCTTGTTTTTCACTGTCTTTGTCCCCTCTCTTTTTAAAGAGCATGTCTTTCTATATCATTGGCTTAGCAAATATCTTTATTTCCATTTTATTTAAGATCTTCAACTTTTATAATCCCAGGATGTGGCATTTTCTCAATTTATGCTTTCATAATTAAGGGGGAGAAAAAAAAAGAGATTGTATCATAATTTAAGCAGATTACAACCAGAAGTTAAAGGGATTTTTTAAATTTATGTCTAATGTTGTTTTACCAGTAAAAGTGTTAAAAATAATATTATTGTTCTTAGCCTGCTTTAGGAGGTGAATGTTATCATATAAAAAGTGTATATGGGCTATTTTAGCTGTAGCCCACTGCATTGACTAATTCCATTTTTTTACCAGGAAAAGAATGCAGCAATTCATCACTTGTCCAGTCTAGTTAACGTTTTGTGCCTTTTTATAAGAGTGGAATTTGTGAACTGGATAGCTTTGACAGTTTGAGGTAGTTGGTACTTTTCATTTCTGGATCATTGACTCAAGTACAGCAGAAATTTGACAAAAATTGACTAAAAACTGAATCTGGAGAATGACTGATTGCTGAAGTATGTAAGAAAAGGTTTTTTCTGCACAACTGATAGTAGACTAATGCAATAACAACAACAACAAAAAATACATGTATCTTAACCCTAGCAAACCTTCTGAGGAGACTGAGAAATGCAGAACATGCATAGCTTTGGATGACTTCATCCTTGATCTGCTACTTTTAGCTATCTACTACCTACTGCCAGAAAGGGAATGTACCTGGACATGCCTCTCAGGTCTCAGGTTGTCAGTATTGGATATGATGCACTCAAAAAGTGAGGTCTCTTCTGAACAATATTCATGCTCCTGACAGGACTGTCCTTGAAGACTGGCCCCGTGGTGGACATGGGTGCCATGTAAATATGCCAGCAGAGAGCTGCTGCATTTTGGGCAGGGCTTTGTGGGAGAGCCAACTGTCAGCTTTCCTGGGCATGTGCCTGCCTTGAAAAGTACAGCAGTCTCTTGGCATTCCCACTCCATCTTGCCATCTGAATGCTATTGAATTAGTCAAGTGAATTGACCTAGTACACGACATTTCTTTTTCCAAGTTTCCAAGAAATTTAGTCTCCAGTAGTTATGATTTTCTTCTGTCTGCCATTTTCTAGTGACAGAAGGACTATTTCAACAGCACTCAATATATTCAGAAATTTGTTTTTCAGAAATTTGACTTTAGTTTCAGCAATTTCACTGTGATTCCTTGTGGCATGATATGCACCAGCTAGGTCTTAAACCTAAACATAAACCCTAGAATGGACCCTTTATTAACAAACTGCAAATTCAATAGGCAATAGTGTTTCAGGAAGCAAAGGATGGCTCTTGGATGGCTTTCAGTGGATGACTCCTGAATTTAAGCTTTGCTTTACTTGGATATTTTGTTAAGCTAGTAAATTTCATTTTGATATCTGAAAGCAAAAATTCCTAATTTCCCCAACAGAATAATTTCCTTATGCAATTACATTGCTTATCTGCCCACTTGTTTATCAATCCCCTTCTCTAATAACCTTTAAACCCATTGTCCAATTTCGAGGAAATTTAACAAAGGCTAACATCATAAAAATTTAAAACTCCCAGAAGTGTTTTGGAGATTAATGTATGAATTTAAAAAATTAGCATGCAATTCCACTAAGGGAAAGCCAGGAAAGAGATTCAGCCCTTAATAGCACTTGGCTAACCAAGACAGCATAAATCTCATGTCAGATATGCCACCATTCCTGCCTTTTCTGGATCATCTGTCATGCTAAATAAAGTAGGTAGGGTACAGGGAACACGTGGCACATGTGTATGTGTCTGTACATAAAGATAAATCTATACATAATTAAAAGTGTAAGGAAAGTGAAGACAAGTCTTGTAGCAAAGAGGCTTTAAGAGACATTTGGGACACATGGGAAGCATGGGAGTTTGGAAATGTCTGGGGCAGGAAGGGAGTACTAGTGAGGGATCTGAGAAAGACAAGAATCATAGATAGAAGGTGCAGGAGTCTAAGAGGAAATAAGATATTGCTGTGGAGGTGTCATGGGGCCGTGACAATGGAGCTGGGTCATTACATTCTGTCCTTGTGGGAGAGGGAGCACACACATGCTGTTCACTGAAAGCCAGGAACTGATTTCTTGTACCACTCATGCAACATTAGGCTTGTTTAAAGCTGACCAATAAAAAGATTATTCAAGTATATAAGTAACTCTGAAAGTATTTAGTGAAAAATTCAGTTTAACTTTAAAGAAAGCAGTACAATGGGAAGTCGTGGGAACTCCATTTTTCAATAGAAACTGTAAAAATTCTGTTTCAGTTCATCCCCAAACTATTTTTTCCACTGCTTGCCTTAGCCATTGAACTGAAAAATTGGCTATTTACCTAACAGTTATGCTTTAAAATATTTGCAACACACACTGGCACAGCCAGTACCTTTCACTCAGAGCTTTGGTGTGGGTGCAGCTCAAAAACGTGCCAGGGAATTGGCACTGCCTATTGCATTCTGGCTGATAAGATCTCAGTCTGTGCTTCAGATAATTTATTCCCTTGTTCAGTCAGAGATAAACAAAGTAGAACCAACAAACCTGCCTCTGCCAACGATAATCTTCTAGGAATACTATCATTTCAGCAGCTGCTGTAAGAAACTTTCCTGAAGGCTGGTGCATACAAAATAATCAATTCTCATCCACAGATTCAAATGTGCCACGTGCTACCAGGGCTTATGCTTACCAGGTTCATGAGGTGCAGTCTACAAAACTGATTAAAGATAGGATGCTTGCTGGATCTGACAAACTAAATGGACCATGGACCATGGACCGTGTCTGGGGAACCTGTAACTTTCAGAAAATAGGTATTATCTGTTTCTAATGAGGAATAGGCAAGCAGTGCCCACAGTATAAGTGGTTTGTAGATAAGCAAAAAGCTATATCCACAAATCCTGTCAATCAACCCTTTGCAGCAATTTCCTTTAAAGAGTAAAAGATGAAGAAGAGCTGGTCTTGGAAATGCAGCATTTTGAAGAAGCAGCATTTCAGTAGTTATGGCTAAGGAAAATGTGGGATAAAAGTATGTGCTGTTGCCTTGTCAGCACTGCTCTGGGGCGTGCTGCCCCTGGTCCAGGTCTCAGTTACCTTTCAGTCTGAACCCAGCACCTCCAACAGACAGTGGGGCATGAGGAGGCTTTTGCCAGTGGAGTGGGCATCCTGGATAAACCAACATCACCTGATTCCAATAAAGGTCAGCCCTTACAGAGGTGTGAGCAAGATTCTAACCGAGTCTGTAATCTTTGTTATAACAGAACTATGAACCCAGATTTTTTTCTCCTGAAACAAAACAGTGTGCTCTGTCCAGCTGAGTAAACCTGGAGATCAACCTGGAGTCAGGTTATAACTCCTGTTTCAAAGCATCTGAAAACAAAAACTGGGCAGAACGCAAAGTTACTGGTACCCAAGGGAAAAGTCTTCTTAATTCAATTGCTGTACATGCTGAAACAGCTTTGGAAGATCACCAGTATATCTAAACTTGGCCTGCAGCAGCATATTCTTCCATGCACATGACTCCCTGGGCTTGGGAAGGAAGGAGGAGCAGCAGCACTGTGGCAGCAGTGCTGTTTGGAGTTGCTGGCCCTGAGGAACAAGTCTCAGGCCTGAGGCACTGCAGCAGCGTGGCTCTGTACCAGCACCAGCTCCAGATGCCTCGTGCGTCAGCACAGCCCAGAGCTGACACAGCCATCCTGGGTTTAGGACTCAGCTGTATCTGCACAGCACCTTGTGCCAAGTGAGAGTGCTTGGGGCTGCTGGTTTGGTCTCTGCATTCTAATTCCTGTGTGTTGTTTCCTCTGGATATTGCTGAGATGCTGTTAGATAGGATCACAGAACAGCAGAATTCTTTAGGTTGGAAGAGACCTCTTGGATCAAGTCCAACCATTAACCCAGCACTGCCAAATCCACCATTGAACCATGTTTCCAAGTGCCACAGCTAAAGGTTTTTTAAATACCTTCATGGATGGTGACTCAACAACTTCCCTCAGCAGACTGTTCTAGTGCTTGACAACCTTTTCCATGCAGAAATATTTCCTAATATCCAATCCAAACCTGTCCCAGTTCAACTTGATTGAAAACAGGGCAACCGGTGGGCCAAACTCACAGGAGAAGCTGGTTCAGAATGCATCTTGCATTGAATATCCATCCTTTCCTCTGCAGTCTCACCTGCATAGACGTTTCCTTTATTATTTTAATAACTCCCTATTTCCATTTAGAAAAGAGCATTTTGAATATTTTTATCTTTGGCCATGTGTATATCACTTAATGTAACACAGTGCACAGATCCCAAAGGTCGCAGTAGCCCATGCAGGGGACAGCCTGGTTCAGATCTTCACAGTCTCATAGCTACATTATTGCAGTACTGGTGGGGCTAAGAAACCCTGTTGACATGCATGATTTATGGGCCTTAGTAGAGAATTAACCCCCTGTCACAGCTACATCCCCCCTTTCAGACACAGGCAGCTGCACAGGGACCTCAGAGTTGTGTTACTCTGTGATGAATAAACACCAAGTGTCCCCCAGCATCACTGCCCAGTCTGCCTTGAGGAGAGCTTGTCCAGCTCTCTGCAATCAAAAGAAATACAGTCAGAGACAGGAAAGGAAAAGTAATTCAGTGCTGAAATAACTACACTTGGCTGGATTCAAAATGAACACTGTATTTGCTCAAAAGTACCCAAAAAGCAGAACAGAAGGAGGCTGGAACCAGCCCTCGCCTTGAGGCTAGAGAAGGAGGAGTGGGCAGTCAAAAGGCTATTTCCAGTTCTGTGTGACTTACAAAGCACTTAACTGCTCCATGCCTCAGTTTCCTGCCTGTTCTGCAGAGGCTTCAGAACTGTTTGCTTGCCTCCAGCATCTTCTGTAAGGATTTCTCAACTAACGCTTCTGAAATGGTTGGAGATGCTCTTGAAGTAGATACAATAAAAGTGCATATTACTGTGAAAAAAAAAAAAAAAAAAAAAAAAAAAAAAAAAAAAAAAAAAAAAAAAGCTCAAACTGAGGAAGTTGAAAGGAGGTGCTGTTTTGTTCAAACAACCTAAGAGAGAGCCAAAGAGGGAACAGCACAAATCTTGTCCTGCTCGGAAGGACAAGCCCAAGAATTGTAGGTGCCATGTTTGCACAGCATGGCTGTAAATCCCAAATATCCCAAATTGCCCAGTGTTCCTCTGGCAAACACACACACACACACATATACATATATACATATATACATATACATATGTATGTATATATTTGTGTGTGTCTACATATAGCAAGCAGGTCAGGATGTGTTGGGAGGATGGTGGTGCTGGAGGGGACAAGGTGGCCCCGGTCCCTCGTGGCTCATGCCATGTGTCTGTGTGCCAGGCAGGATCCACCCAGGGCTCCGGGCTGGAGCTCATTCCTGCTGCATTCCCATTAATGTCACACCCGGCTCCTCTGCTCTCTGGTCAGCTCAGGGCTTTTCCACTTCTGCAAGCAGCAACCCCTGAACGTGCACAGCACGGGGAAAATGTGTCTCATGGATCAGCAGGCTGAGCAGGACCGTGCATGTGGAGTGACTGCCATGAGAAACTTCAGCTGCTGTAGCAGCTGTTGTGGCTGAACTGCTGGAGATCAGCATTAGGAAGCATTCACCAGGAGACACACAAATAAAACTCATGCCGTTGCTTTGATATCTCAGTCTTTGTTTGCTGCAAGCATTCATATCAGTGATCATTTAACTCGCAGCAAATTCCAGAAAGACCAACCAAAATAGTTGCACATAATACAGAGGTTTTCTGCTCATTATGTTAGTAAGAAATCTTTGATTTTTTTTTCTTTTTTTCTCCTTTTGCCAAAAGTTTCAGATATTTGATCAGGAAGAAGAAAAACATACCACATGAAGTTACAAAAAATATGAAATTCTTAGAAACTGCTTATTTTTGATACATTGCAGCATGCCTTTTGGTATGAATAGCTATTATTTTCGTTTTGAGGAGAGGAGAAGCAGTTTTTTCTTAGCAGGAGTGAGACAAAATTAGGTTTTCATTCTCGTAACCTAACTAAAATAAGGATTTATTGTAAGTCTATTTATCTTTTATATACACTTTTAGTCTCCATTTTAGTCTTCATTAGACTATATAGTCTCCATTAGCAATTATTGTTGTGGCATAATAGGGTGCTTTGGGAACTCTACTAATGATACGTGTTTTATAGCAGCTGATCCTAAAGCTCATCACCACCAAATGAAGGAGGTCCAGATGCCTCCCTCTCCTCAAGCCTCTGCCCCTGGGTGCAGGCTCCATGCTCCTCCTCAGGGCTGCTGAGCTGCATGTGGGAGCTCATAGAGCAAAACAAAAAGTGACTATATTCCTGTAGTGGTACTCATCAGATCACAGAAAGTCCCACAGCTCCCAGTAACACCCAGGCTGTTACTGCACAACACATGGCATGTTTGGGAGGGAGTGGGAGCAGGGAGAGCCACACAGCCATCTTGGTGGTGGCAACAGGTGGCTACTTGCTGACCTGAAAAGTTTCTCAGACCATTTGGAAAGACTGGTGCACACTGAAGTGATCAGTACATATTGTAAAGCAAGTATTAGCCAGTTGTGCTGTTTCATCTGAGATTAGAAGGCGTTTTCCATTCAGGTGAGTGCACAAAAGCCCTTCAGCATTGGCACCTGTTTGCATTAAATGCTGCATTCACTGTAGTTAACTGCAATGCCAGTGTGTGAATGAAACTGGGTCACGCTTCTGCAAAAACTAAAGAAGACATTATTAACATGTCCATCAGCTACTGAGGATGTGATATGGTTTTCAAACTGTTCATTAATTCTGTACAAAACCAGTGACAGGTACAGCATTGTTTTCGCAGCTGGGGGTGAAGGATGTCGTGTAGAGAAACCTGCAACATCTGCCTTGTTTGGGGATTTACCATCCTTTTCTTAAAATGAGCAAAATGTAGATGAGCATTGGAGACATTCATCAGAACTCCTCAAAGCGAGTCAGTAATTACTAACAATTAATCCCATTGTACTTGAATTCTGTGAATTGTAAAACACTTTGCAGCATGATGCAACAGATTGTCCGGTTCACTTGGGAGCTGATGAAACTTAACCCAAACAAACTCTTTCTTTTTGAGATTTGACATTGCTCTGTCTTAGAAAAACACTTGAATCCAAGCACATCACACCCTTAAAGGAAGGCTGATTTTGCCAGAGCAAGGGCAGTGGGGAGCATAATAAGGCACCAATTTTCCATGGGTACGTGAATCCAGCAGGAGCAGGAAGGTCATTCTTCCCCTGTACTCAGCACTGGTGAGGTCACACCTTGAGTGCTGTGTCCAGTCCTGTCCCCTCAGTTTGGGAAGGACCTTGAGACAATTGAGCACATCCAGAGGAGGCAACGGGGCTGGGGAGGGGCTTGGAACACAAACCCTGTGAGGAATGGCTGAGGGAGCTGGGGTTGTTTAGCCTGGAGAAAAGGAGACTCAGGGGTGACCTTATCACTCTCTACAGCTCCCTGAAAGGTGGCTGTAGTCAGGTAGGGGTTGGTCTCTCTCACCAGGCAGCAACCAACGGAATGAGAGGACACAATCTCAAGCAGCACCAAGGGAAAATTAGGCTGGATATCAGGAAAAAGTTTTTTATAAAAACAGTGATAAAGAACTGGAATGGTCTGGGGAGGTGGTGGAGTCACCATCCCCGGATGTGTTTAAAAAGAGACTGGATGTGGCACTTGGTGCCATGGTCTAGTTGAGGTGTTAGGGCATGGGTTGGACTCGATGATCTTGAAGGTCTCTTCCAACCCAGTCGTTCTGTGATTCTGTGAATCCCTAGAGCCTTTCACACAGAGAGCTGAGCCTACTGTGCCAAAGTCACTGGGAGCTTTTTCACTGGCCTGAAGCAAGACCTGGATCAGTCCTGCATCCAATTCCACCATGAGAAAAAGAGACTCAGGTTGCACGATGAAAGCACCATTATTCTTTGCAATAAGGGCATCCATGAAGGAATTAATTGTGCTTTATAATCACATCTTCAGCTAAATTCCCTCGTCTTTCCTTAACACCTGCCTTTAGCATGCCCACCTGTGCACAACCATTTCATGTTGACACTGCACAATTTAATGGAGTTGATTTCCAAAAATAATTGGTGTCCCCCTGGCAGTCTTATAACAGCATATATCCCTGTATTTAAACTTCAATGATTGCACAAGAATATATGTAAGGAAATATTTACAGATACTCTGGGACTCACAGTTATGATTTTGGAGTTATATGCATGTTGGGTTTTCTTCCCCTGTGTTTAAGAAAGGTGCATAACTGCACTACAATATTATTACATGTTGTAATTACACAGCCTAATTACATGATTATATGTCTTCACACTAATTACACAATTAAAAACCATTACAGAAATGTTGTGAATGGATTTGGATAAATTAAATTATTTTTAAACCCCCTGAGGCAACTAACAAAAAAAAACCATCAAAGGGTAGCAAGCAAAGCCAAGTACATGAGAAGATACCCTACTGGGTCTTGTGAGAAACACCTTGCTGCTCTTTCACTCTCAGATGAATGGGAATGTGGAACACCACAGGTAAATGTAAAAAATAACCATTTTGTGTTCCGTGTACCTGGAGCAGAATTTCATAGCCCCTTCTAGCACGGTTGCTGTATAGCAAAAGATTAAGAGCCAAGATCTGGTGCTGATGCTTTGAGGACCTCAGAAAGATGGTTGGTAATGGTGAGTCAGGCTGCTGATTCACTGGATTGAATCCAGCCCTGTCTTCCTTGGCTGGAACTAAGTAGAAATAGTGTGAACATGTACAGGGAGCAGGGGAGGTGCAGAGCAGGGCTGTGCTAAGAGACCTGGGCAGAAAAGAGACAGCCTGTGAGGTTTGGGGCCACCAGAGACAATGGGGAGGACAGAGGCAAGGCTGGGCTGGGGTTTAGCCAGGCTAAGCAGAGCAGGGTGCTGGAGGCTGTCAGACAGACAGCGGAGCAGGAGCACATCCTCTCTGTCCTGCTGAGTCTGGGTGCTCAACAGGACCACGGCTCCACCTTGCTCAGTTGTGGAGAGCATTATGAAGACACAAGGACATTCTTCTGGTAACAATAGGCACAGCTGCATCTCCTACGGAAAATCCCATTTTCCAGAGGACATCAGGCAGCCTATTGGTGCGAAATTGTAGAGAAATCTGTTTCTAATGGATGTGCTTCTGCTCTGTGGAAACAGAGACTCAGTTTTTCAAGACTGTTAATGTAATATTTTCTGTACGCACTAAAGTCACTTGGGAAGCCCTGGGACACTTCCAGAATGAAAGGGGATGTGACCAGCTCATTTATGCCAAACCTTGCTAAGCAACAGTCCCATTATGATCCAATGCATAGAAAACAATAAATTATTTGGTTTGTCTGTATCTTGCTTTATTTCTGTCTATGCATCGAGGGGTATTAATGCACTGGCAGGATTTAAGTATAGATTAGCAGCAGATCAGCAGCATAATTGATGCAGAATTAGTCATAAGTTCCCAGTCCTGTCAGCAGTGAATAAGTAGGTATTTTTCTGGCATGAGCCTGCTTGGGGAAATCCCACTCCCAGACTTTATGGCTCCTGTTTATATGTGGAAGTGAGAACATTATTTAGGCTTTGATAAAGCAATGTCTTCTACCCGCAGCATAACCATTAGAAGCTCAGCAGATGTGTTTCACGATATATATAATCCTTTCAAGCTCCTTTTTATCCTAAAGGCACAATAAAACCTTCACACAAGATAAAGCTAGTGAGTCTAACTTCCATGGTTTTGTTCAGCTTCATGTAAATTTGTTCTGTTTGTGGTTCATTTTGTAGTTTCATTCTCCATTCATTCCATATGGTTATTTTAAAATATCTGTGTCGGTATTTCCCTGGATGCATGTCCCACTCCATTTTGGGCCTTACTTTTTGCTTTTCTGAGCAGCAGGACTGCTCTGTTCAAAAAGCTGCTCCTTTCTCCTCCTCATTTCTCATTGTTCAATTACATTTTAGTAAACTTCAGAAGACACTGTATTTTTCTCAGAGTGACTAAGGTACATCCTGCACAAATTCAGGCAAGGCTGAGACAGAAGTATGGTGTAGACATGGAGTCCATACACTGGCTTCAGGCACGTCACACCATCAGAATCATTACAGCTCTATTGCTCTTGGACAATACCTCACACATCCAGCAGGGTCAGCTCTGCTTCTCTCCCTGCTTGATCTGAGCAGAGATGCAAGCAAACTCCAGGCAGAAGGGCCAGAGTTCTCTTCAGGCCAGCTTGTAAAGGCACAGAAACACATAAAGAGTAGCTAAATGTATCCATAAATAAATGCATCTGGAGGCTGGAATATACAGATGAATGACGCCTACATCATTGCACATGCCACTGCTGCAAGCCTCACTAAGTAGCAAATAAGCCACAGCTATCCTCATATATCCTTGACTACAAGCTGCAGTCACTTTATCAGGTAGCTGTGCCATAGACATACATCTCTTCATTTGGCTTTGTCTTTCATCCCCAGGCTGTCTCTCCTGTAACAGCATTGCCAATGACAACACAGCCACTAGCACAGTTCAGGTGGGGCTGACACCCCAAAGACACCTGTGCAGAGATGCTGACACACGTGAGGTACCCAAGCTCCCACAACCAGGAACATGCAGTCAGTACTTGGGAGAGCAGAGTGTGGAGCCAGCTTGTCAACTTGTCCTTCATGAGATGCACGTTGGGTGCCCACAATTAAGGTGGGGCTGGGGAGACAAGGATAGGTGCTGCCATGCTGTGCCTCACCCTCAGGACTAGAGTCTTCTTACACATACTGGTATAGACATAACCCTGGGTGCCAGCATGAAAACCTGCTCTGGCAGGATGTGCAAAGGCTCTGTGTGCTGCAGTTATCTCTGCTAGTGGGTGTTTTCCTGCTGTTCCTGTCTCTGCTGTTCATTACCCATCCCAGCAGCCTCTGGTAAATCTTCCTCCACATTCTCTCACATCACTCCTTCTTAAGTCTGCCTCACAATGGGAAAATATTTTCATTCCAGCTCTACTTCACCACAGTCAATACACACTGTATGTGATGTAAATTCATCCCTCCTGCTGGAATTTACCTTTGTTTACTCAAATAACAGCACCACATAAACCTTACTCTGAAACTCCTCTTGACCTTTGCAGTTTTCAGTCTTTTCCCCTACAGGGGTCCCAATGAGCTGAAGAAAAAAGTTAGCCTTTCAGGCAAGGCCAATAGGCATTGAGAGCTGTAAATTATTAAGTACGTTTAGCAGACTGGCCTGGATTTGGAAAAACAAATGTGACAATTAATTGGAAATTAAGCCAAAGAGCAAGATCTGGTGATTGCATCTGTCTCACTGAAAGAAAGGCATTTCATAAATATAATGACATTGGAAACCAAGTTAAATTAGACATCAAATACATCTGATAATATATTGCTCCAAAGAAAATTGAACAATGAAGCTTCAACTGGCAGGTCTTCGAATGAGAGATGTAGCACTTTGGGGATTCCTGTTTGCTGTGGGGCTTTCCAGGGGTAGGAGAGGGAGCAGGAGAACTCTAACACCTTGCAGCCATAACTAAGGGTTCTGTCCTGCATCCCTCATGCAGAATAAATTCCCACAGCCAATTTGATGTAAACAGAGTCAGACTTTTCCTTAAATATCTGCCCTCTGCTGAGTCATCAAAGCTGGAGGATGAGGTCCTTTCCTGGATGCAGCAATAGGATTAACACCCGCTCCATGGCTGCTCTCAGCCCCTCCTGCCGCCATTCATCCATCAGTGTCACTTCTGCTTTTCCCCCAAAATTAGATTAATCTGTCATTCCGGGATTGATAGTTCAAACTATTTTCATACAGTATTGCTGCAAAGAAAATGTCTGAAGAACTTCTTTCTCCACTGGCCTACACTAGTCCTTCACTCTGCATAGGCGGCAGTGATTACTGCAGGCTGCAACCAGACCAGTTCCATTTGTTGGTTTGCTCTGATTGCAATTAAAATCAGATTATTGCTCTTTTTAGTTCCTGAAAACTCCCATGAAATTTCTTTAGGGTTAGATCATGCTATGTTGTGGCAGGCCCTGGGGCTCCTCAAGGCACAGGCAGACCCTAGGTGCTCATTCCCAGGCGGAGACTGATTTCAGCTCATTTAGGAGCTCTGTGTTTCAGCCAATGCAGGAGGAAGAGGCAGGAGGAAGAGGCAAAGCTTTATCCTTCTTTTTTGTAGGGGTCCAGGCAGGGTTGATATAGGAGAGCCAGGGGGCGGGGCAGAGCATCTACCCAATCGTGTGAGGGCTCAGGGACGGTACAAAGGGGGAAGGGCCAATAGGGTACAATTGATTTGCATAGAACAGGGAGGCATGCTGGGAGCAACTTTTCAGTAGCTGCTATGAGGAGGGAGTGGCTAAGGGCATTCCCTCCAGGGGAGAGGGGCAGACTCTTTTGCTGAGAGGCTTTCAGCCTCCACAATGCTATTTACTAATATTCCATATCTATAACTAGACCAGAGAGAAGTCTGAATGGTTAACCTTCCTGTAAATTTACAAGGCAAACTTCCTCCTTGGCATCACATCAATCAAATTCCATAGAAAATGTCCCCATGATATATTTGACTTACTAATGAAGGCAGTTCAATTCAGCTGTAATTGATTTAACCTGCATCAGGGCACAAATATAATTTCAAAAGTTCTGGTATCTGAGTAACTTGTAGATAAATTTTGTACATCTTGGTTGCATTACTAAATTTGGAAAATAAGTTCCTTAACTGCATGTCTGGCCCTTGGTTTGGTTTCTGCAGGTTACCTGAGACAAGGTTCCCAGCCACCTCACTGCAGGTGTTGTGTTTTCTCAGTTTGTGGCTCTTGCCAAAAGGAAGAGTTGAATTCTCCCACAGAGATTGGATGCTTGAGCAGGGGCTCATGGCATCAAACAGCACACACTGTCAAGGCTGCCAGAGAGAGGAGACAGCCCACTGCTGACCACCTGCTCCTTATGGGTTTTCAGGGCTCCATGAGTGTGTCACACACATGGATCATAGACACCATTGCTTCTAAAAATGGCCAAAAATGCAGAAGAAACAAAAGAAATAGTAAGTGGAAACATTTTTTTCACATCATTGCCAACCATGTTATAAGCATTTTTGATTTTCTCTTTTCTGCAAATTCATTTTTTCCAAAAGAAAAAAATGAAAAATTTCATTTCTCTTGCTAAATAAACATAATATAAAGGCGATGATGTTTTCTGAGCACAGTAGAACAGAATCAAGCTTTACTTTCTATTAGAGGAGAAAGTTATAACTTGAGGAAGAGTTTTTCTAAGCTCTAACTTCTTTGAATAGTGTCAGCTATGGTAAGGTTGGACAGTAAGTTAGCTACTTAAGTTTACAGATTGATTCCTTGCAGATAGATTATTGCTGATGGTGGCAAACAAAGAGTGCTTACAAATCGTGACTGATTTATTGATACAAATTATTTTTCTTTTCCAGACAAAAATATTTACATTTCAATTTATTTCAAATTTTTTCCTTGTTTTTAGTATATTTACATAAAAAAGCTATCAGCAATCTAGAAGAATATGCAGCAAGTTTAGACACCTCAAGGTTATCTTTATGTGTGTATTCTATTATTAATGTATGTAATCATTTTGATTTTATTCTCATATGTTAACATTCAGGAGAAAATGCACTGGAATGTAAAAATTCTCCACAATTTGCAAGGAACAAACAAGATTTTCTTGTTCTGAATTTGGGATGGAGGAAACATCTCAAAATAAATTTTTAATAACCAAAGGGCCAATGCTTATTTCGATACCCTGTCATTCCTCAGACTGAATGGGAGGAGAAGTAGCCCCAAGTGTTCACCAGCCTGATACAACACTTTGTATTCTAGAAAAAGGAAAAAACCCTCTTTGTACTTTCTCCAGCTCAAAACTCCAAAAAAAAGCCAGAAAAACCGTTGGCGCACCAAGGTCATATTGGGTAGATCCCAATCCACAGCAGTAAACACACAGCGTTAGGGTTGTGGGGATTTACAGACACTTACTTGCAGCCTGATCTCAAAGGCTGCTTCCACACTCAAATGAGCATTCCTGAGCTTCAGGGCATGCCCATCTTCCCTCCAAAAGAAAAAAAAATTAGTATGCTTAGAAATTAAAGAAATATGTAACCTAAAAAGAAAGCTATAATGAGGCATCATTTAAAGGAAGAATTACTTAATGAAATGCTTTGTATTGGTTGGAACACAAATCATACTGGAAAAGAAGGAAACTCAGAGGAGGAGGGAAGCTTTGGAAGGGCCTGTGACATTTTGATGGCTGTCATCTCCAGATCTTACCTCTTCACCAAAATCCAGCCCACTGTGCACAGGCCTGAGGTGTACCTGGAAACGTGTTTGAGCCCCTGGGAGCACAGTCCTGTCACCTCGGGCCAGAAGAAGGTGCCATAGAAGAAAAGAGATTGGGTACTGGATTTACGACCTGGTCCTGTAAGACCATGGTTTCTTTGTGCCCCAGGTTTGTCTGCTCAGCTGCACAGTTATGGATGAAATGCACATTCCTGAAGTTTATAGTCCAGTACTGTCCCTTGAAATCACCTTTTCTTTGCCTCTGTCTCTCAACAGGTGGCTGAGTGAGCTCTGTGTGTTTCACCTTGCCAAAGGGTCAGTAGTGCTGAGGGTGAGAGGGTGTAGGGATGGGCCAAGGGCCATAAGGAAGACATGGGCTGATGCAAATGGATGAGAGTAATATAACTATAAATATAATAATAAAAATAGCCAACAGGGAGAGCTAAAACTGGATAAAGCTACAGCTTGCTGCCAGACAGTGGGAGAAACACAGGATAGCTTCAAAGGAGGCATTTTATTGCTGCTTTGGTATGTGCCAAATGTAGAATGACCTTCAGCAACCTGATGTCCCTGCCCACAGCACTAGGCTTGAGCTAGATGATCTTTGAAGGTCCCTTCCAAGCCAAAGCCTTATGATCCAGGGCTCAGGAGTCCTTTGCTTATGATGGGTAGGACAAGGAATTACAGAGTTCTGGTTTCATCCCACTTGTACCAGCAGGCTCCATGTGGGGCAGGCAGGGTGCAGGAGTGAACCACAGTGAGTGATCCAGGGCAGAGCCCTTGGCTGCTCCGGGTGTAGGCACTGCAGCCTGGCTGGTCATGGGCAGGCACACATGGAGCATGCCAGGGCCAGAGCTGTGGGAGTGCCTCCCACTTCTTCCTTCATTGAAACCCTCTCACTGATCCAAAAACGAAGCGTTGGAGCACATGGAAATCACCCGACAGCAGCAGCTGCACTGAGCCTCTGCTGCCCCAGCCGTTTGCAAATCTGGATTTTATGAAGCCCGATCAGTTCAGTGAACAACCTCTTGACCCTATGTCCATCCATCACACAGAGCAATGTGTTTGCCAACAGGAATATCTGCTTGGACAGTCAATGATTTAATAAGCTTTTCTTCCTACACAGAGTTTATTGATTTTTGCTTTTAGTGAGAGCAAAAGACTGTATTGTCAGAGTAGGTGTTCTGCAGTGCTTGCATCCTTTCCTCATGTATACTTTGTAATATTTCCCTCTGTATGATTTCCATCATCCCTTATTGCCACAGATATGTTTCCTGTCATCTTTGTGCCCTGAAGCATCTCATTTGCTTTTCACTCATACCTTGATTAATGTCTTCATAAGTTCTGCTTTCTTCAACTGTGGCGTGGTTGCTCCAGAAGGCACTTTTCTGAGAAAACCTTTGGGATTTGGGTTTGGTTTTTTTGTAACTGTAATTAATTTCTACTTCTCCATTTGTCTTTGGCAATTCCAAATATTTTCTCCTGATGTCTTTCTTGGTTTCTTTATTTTTCAAGTTAGCAAGTTGTTTTTCAACAGTTGTTAAATTAGTTAATTTAAATATTTATCCCTACAAGTCAGAATTCTATGTTTTTAATTCACAAGCCTGTGAATGTGGGCATTGTGTCTAATTTGTACCTCCTTTCTGGCAATTTAGTTAGGACAATTCTAAAAAAGTCAATGGATTATAATATGGCCAAACTTGTAAACGTTCATGACAGAGTGCAATCACACTTTTAATTTTCCATAAATAACTCATTCTTCATCCTTCTGAAAACACAACATTGACACATTAGTTTTCCTGTTTATTATCCTTCTCTTAAAAACAAACAAACCTTAAAAACAAACAAACAAACGAATAAATAAATCAGGAAATATTTCTGTGCTTAACCACACATTAAGGAGTTATATTTCTCAAGAAACAGTTATTCCATTGTAACTCAACTGCTTTTCCTGGAAAGTCACAGGAAGAAAGTATGTTTAGGGTCCTGCTGGAATGACCATGGGCTGGGAAAAGAGCAGGATCTTGAATTTATTACTGAACCACCATAAGCCCAGGCAATTGCCTCCTGAGCATCCATGATCTGCCATTTGTCAGTGGATATTCCTGTTTGGGAACCATTCAGAAGCTGGAAGAAAGTTACTCCCTCTAAGGGCTGAATACTCCAAGGGTCCCAGACATGGGATCTGGGTTAACACAAGGCACTGCATGTTCAGGCCCAGTCCACATATCTTTTGTCTCCCTGTGCTGCTCCACCACTGCTAGCACTGTTCAGACATTCACTCTTTTATAGTAAGTATATGAAGATTTGACAATTTCTTTAAATGCTGAGTAAAGGACTCTCCGTGCTAAAAAAGCCTAGAAGTACCAGGATAGAATGTCAACATTCTCTTTTTTTCCCTCAGCCTAGATCTCCTCTCTCTAAAGAGCTGCATTTTGTCAAAAGATAAATTGATGAAAGCCTGAAACATCATTGCATGACGCACTCACTTTCCTGTTGCAAAACCAAGCGTGGGAGTTAATTTTTGCCAGCTTCTTGCCATGAGACTGACAACTTAAAGGAATAAAAAGTAGCTACAATGAGCTTCGAAGAAGGTGGGGATTATTGTTTTGCTACTGGTGAAATCATACCTACCCACTTTTGAACCTTTTATCTCTGTTGAGTTCAATCTCACCATAGAGTGAATATTCTAAATATACTGGGAACCATTTTCTGGGTGCAAAGACAGACCCAGAGCCACAGCACAGCATTTCTAGTCCAAGCTGCAGGACTGATGCACAGAGCCTGCACAGGTGAGCTCACCAACTCAGTGAGGATGAAGCTCTCTAATAGGCAATTGAAGAATGTTGGTGCTGCACTGAGGAAAAAATAATTATCTCTGAAAGATGAAGAGAGAGAGAAAATGGAGTGAGGGTATTTATTTTTGTGAAGAAAAAGTATTGAGTTTCAGGTAGAAAACTCTCTTGGGATAAGAACACAGGATGGTCTCTGGAATGACCCCCCACATAAAGGCAGCACCCACTGGGGTTGTGTCAGCCTGGCTCAGTGCCCCAAGCCACCCATCCTGCCCAGGACAGAGGGGAGCTGATGTGGTCACCCATGCAATGCCCTGCTGTCCCTCTGCTCTGGGAACAGTTTCAATCAGGACAGACAAGCAAGGGGTTCATTGTGCTGTGAGGCATTTTGGAATGCAAGCCAGGCTTTAGGACTGAATGCCAGTGCTGGTTCTTGACATGACTGTCCTGCTGGAAGGGCAGAAAGAGCAAGGAGGGGCCTCTTACCCCTGAAAATCCCCCAGCTGGCATGTACACCCCTGTGCACCTCCAGGTAGCTCATACAGGGTGCCAGAGCTTGAAGCTGGGAGAGACAACTAGATTTTATCACCACTCTCAAAATATCACCCATCTGTGCCCTTATTGGGATGGACTGAAACACAGCACGTATTCAAGAAAATTGTCTCTTAGAAAAGCATTGAGACATCTTCATTAAGCACTGCAGACTCCTTGTCTTCCCTCAGCAGCTTGTTTCAAACCCTCACTATTAACATATTTTGCCTAATTTCCACTCCAGATATATTTGGCTTCAGCTTTTAACTATTCATCCTTTTCCATGAAAATAAAGAGCTGTCAAGACTTATTCTCTGTAATCAAGACTTTTCAATCTTTTTGATAAGCTAGACACAGTGTTTTCTATACCTCTCTCCCCCCATTAGGTGTTTTCTGTAGTCCTTGGCCTGCTTTTGCAGTTCTTTTCTGCCTCTTTCCCAGTTTTTCAGCATCCTCAGTGGATACTAAGACCACAGATAGCACTGTTAACCTTGGCTCCTGCCTCCATCTCAGCATCCCATTTAACCACTCAAGGTCTCATTAGCCTCCTGAGTTATTGGAGGACTTGAGTTTTTGTCTTCTTGTTTGGCCTCTAAATCCTTTAGAGAAGAAACAGCACTTAACTAGAGCAGCTACTATTTCTTTTTTCTATGGAGTTTAACTCTCTATTTGGCTGTACTTAAAAACAGTGGATTTGTTTGACCAAGCAATAGGTCTCATATCGCTGCCTCCTCTTCATCTTTTAAACATACCATCGATTCTTGTGCAAGCTGCAGATTTTATCAGCCACGATCCAATGTACCATCTGCACTGCTGATGAGCAGTTTCAGGTCTGGGAACAATCTCTATACATCCCTACTAGGTACCCTCGTGTTTAATGATGATGGCTTATTGCCAAATGGTGCTCAGGGAAAGCAGTTCTTCATTTTTGTTTCCTGTGTGCTTTATTAAACCTGCATAGTGCTCGTGTTATGCCTTGGAATATCAAGTCAAAGTCTTAGAAAGTCTTTTATACTGCACATATATTGCATAAGTCCACATTTTATATAAGCTAACTTGAAATCTGGGGCAGTAGCAGAATGTTTGTCTACACTGCAGGCTTCACTCTCTCTGTATTAATTTGGCAGCTGGAGGCAACCTGCAGCCATAATCTCCGAGAGCCCTGCACAAGTTTATTTACCCTGGCATTCCTAACTGCCTCCTTAGCAGCACAATTAGAAAGCCAGTTCAAGAAAGAAACTCTTTCACATCAATTCACTGAGAAAGTGATGGCAGTGTTTACAAGAAACTAATGTAATTTGTTAATCAGCATTTTTCTGGCATTTATACAGGCATTTACTCAATAATTCCCTTCTCCACACAGACAAAGGACCTACCTGTAGGAGATTTTTATTTAGGCCTGGACAGGAGACTTGGTGATCTCTGGGGTGTGTTCCCTCCTACCCAAAATCTTAGACAGCACATGGTCGAAGGAAACAATCTTGGCTAGGAATTAAATACCCACCACGCACAGAGATCAAGACTTCATCCCTTCCTGGCATTGCAGAGGTGTCCAGGGCAGTCTCAGCAGACTTTTCATCATGACAGCCACCTGGAAAGATTTAATACAGTAGAAGGGAGGACAAACAGTACCTGTCTTCCTGGAATGCAAGAGTAGGAAACAGCAGGGGTCCAAAGAAATGCTCTGGAGTAGAAGAAGCTCTCCTCAACCAGGAAAGCTGAGTATTTCCTCTGTCTTCTATGCAGAGCTCAGTCTTTCATTTCAAATGAAAGGCCTCCTGGCCTTTATATTTTCTATCACAGATATTCTTTCTGCATTATATTGGCTTTCCTGGATCCCAAGCTTAGGAACCCATCTCTCTCCTCCAGCTGCAAGCTCCCTACATACATCCTGCTTTGTGACTGCATTAGGAGGGTTAGATCTCTGAAAGGTGAGTGCTGCAGCACCATGGCTTCACACTATCACCATTTTGTGAATCTAACTCTCCAGAGCTCTCTGCACCTGCAAAGGAATGGTGGGATAGGTCTACACTGATATCTAATTTTCAAGGATTTTATGACAAAAAAAAAAAAAAAAAAACAAAACACCAAAAACCACCTCAATCCAAATACCATTTATTTAATATTTCAGTAGTACTGTGACGACAGCCACAGGAAAGCTGATGAATTTTGTCTCCTCTTGGAGTCAGGAACTCCTTACGCAATGATATAGGTTCTCAAAAACTGCTGAACTGCTGTGCTGAAACTTAAAAGAAAAAAGTGCAACCTGAGGCAGAAAGAAGTCACAGAACATTCCAGTGCAAATTATTAACATTGGAGGTATTTATTACTGACTGCAAACAGGAGTGTGCAAAGCACTCAGCAAAGGGGACAGCCCAGCACTCCCTGCTGCCCTGGGGCAGTGGCTCTCATGGGGCTGGGGCAGGGCTCCTCCAGCACCCCACTGCTCCTTATGCTTCCTGGCTGTCAGCTGTTGCTTTCTGATGATAAAGCAAATTTTAGGAATCCCTTTGTTTAAAGCAGTTGTTAAGGCTGCAGAACTAACTGGCTTAAGAAATAGGTGAAGTCTATACCTAAGGCATTCCCACTGAGCTGGATGCAATTTTTCTTCGGGTTCCTTTGAAATCTTCCTCTTTCATGGCAGAATTTCAGACTAATAGTTCTTCATTTTCCAGCCTTTCCTGCTGGAATAAAGACTTTTCTTCCTCCACATATGTCAGCAATGTGATGGCTGTGAGAAGGAATGCAGTACAAGAGACTGGCAGTGGTTGATCTTTTCAAGAGGAATTTGGGGGGACCTTGTTTGAACCAACTTTCAGGAAAAGAACATCCAACAAAACCAAGTCCTGTGCTGAGAAGTTTAATGCACCCAACGTCCTTAGGTATTTTTGGGAAACGAGGTCCCTGCAGAAGACAAGGGCAAGGCTCAGCTCCTCCATCCTGTGTGAGCACCCCTCACCAGCTCCATGGTGACCCCTCGTCTGGTGTCTGTGTTGAAGGATGCTCCCCTTGCTCCGTAGCCAGGGTTTCTCCCCATGTCACTGTGGCTCTGCTGTACTGACTGCTTACCAGCCCAGCTGTGCTGGAGTGACCTTTATTGCCCTGAACTGTGGAAGCTGTTCCATTTTTATAAATATCTCAAAGTTCACTGCATGAGGGGACTGCAACTAGGGCTTTCTCCCTCTGATATAAGGAGTAGGAACAGCTGCTTTGAGTTAGACCCTTTTGTCTGCCTCCACTGCCTGTTACAAAGAATGATATTTTCCTTCCCCCTTCTGCACACAGGTGGTATTTGGGCTATAGTTTCTATGAATGCTTTATGTTGCAATTTTACCTTTGAAATATGCACCTTTTAGTAGACACTCTAAATTCTGATTATATCTCTGTTTCTCCTGAGGAGATGAGGGAATGCACTACTTGTGTCCAAATTACAGAGTTAGCTACCCAGGTGCAACACACATGCCAAATGGGATGAGTAGTGGGAAGAGGAGCACGGCAGCAGTTCACAGTCATTGCTGTATATTTTACTCCTTGTTCTGTTGGTATATTAAGTTGCTGCTTGCAGCGAGCAGGAATGCCCCGGAAAAAAACTCAGGGAGGGAGCAGGAGTAGCTGTGACACAGCTGGCTTGTGCCAGCTCCTTACACTCAGCACTCATTCCTGTCCATGCCAGCCTGCAATTTGAGAGCAGCTGTAGCTGCTCACCTCAGGGCTGAATTTGGGTGACTGCTTGTCTTTGAATGTTTCTGATGATTGCCTACCACACTTGCTAATGGTAAGTGCTCAGTGTGGGGGAGTTTACAGCCATGAGGTTGCTGCAAGCAGACAAGGAGCTTGGCTGTGATCAGAGAGAGGTGCTCTTCTCTTGGTTTCTGGGTCCCTTGGTCCATGCAGCAAGAGGCTGGTGCCAAACAGTGCTGGCAGTTCCAGCTTCTGCCAAAGAAAG
Organism: Sturnus vulgaris; assembly: GCF_052056855.1. Classification (NCBI taxonomy): domain Eukaryota; kingdom Metazoa; phylum Chordata; class Aves; order Passeriformes; family Sturnidae; genus Sturnus; species Sturnus vulgaris. The sequence continues at coordinate 61,827,945 of NC_142247.1, read as the reverse complement.
CAGAAAAAATCTGGTGGTGCTCTAAAATACAGAACACTGGAAGGATGTTCAAAGAACCTGTGCTTGAATGGCATGGGGAAGACACTCACCCTGTGCAGAGGTACCCTCTGTGGGCTGTGCCATCCAGAAGAGAAGGACCACAACAGCAGTGTCAGCTTGAAGGCATCTGTTCTCATGGGGTGAAAACTCTCTTGATGTTAATTAAAAGGGCCCTGGTATTACAGTTACATGTGAGATTTATCCAATATGCATATTTAAGAGTTTTTCTTGATCCTTCATTGGCTGTGATTTCCTATTTATACTAGTTTGAAATCTGAATCTGACACTTTATCTAGTGTGCTGCATACTGATCATTAGAAAACCTAATTTGTCCTAGAATAGCCTGGTTTTGCAAGAGGACATTGCACTGAGAGCCTTTTCTTGTATAATAATTTTGCTTTAGAAACTGATTACTCATGGTTCCTATCAGATTTGAATTGCAGATACCTGGGGAATGTAGCAGTGGGATATTTTAGATTGAAATCACTCTGCTATCTGTTCTACTACAGCTCTCTTCTAAAGTAGGTTTTATGTTATAAATTACTTTATAGATTTGTAAAGCATGACATAGAAACATTATATACCCTGTGAGTGCTTTAAAATTAATTTGTTCTTGAGCGTGTCCATGTATGAATGAATTTGATATAAGCCTTTCAATTTTATGCTTCACTACAGAAAGTGCACACAGTACCAACTGTAAATCAACTGCCACACTTACTGAAATAACTACTCAGCTATGAAAACAGAGTCTGCCCTATATTTAAAGAAGATTTAGATACAAAAATAATAGTGTGCAAGAGTGCTGACATACTACCTTGAAATTTTTGAATCTAAACCAGCGAGATTAGTAAGGTAACATCAATGTGCAGATCCTTCAGGTTAGGGCTGTCTGACGAGAGACCAGGAAATTGAAGAAGTAAATTGGGATCACATTATTGTCTTGACCACCACATTCCTTGAGCTGAATGACTCACAAGGATTCACCAGCAGCTCTCCTATGTGTGCAGGTAAAATCACACACATGGGCTGTCACATAAAGTGGGATTTTCAATGTGCATGATTGATGTTTAGAAGGGGTGAGCAGCATTTAGAAACAGCATTTCTCATCCTTTTATTATTTAAAAATGCGATTTTGGATAACAACAATTCTTTATGGAATTGTGTCAAATCCAGCAATAGGGATTACAGCCCTCCCTTGCCTGGGAGAAAGGAACCCCCACTCCCCTGCTCCAGGACAGCTGCTGCTCATCCACCACATGGAGGAATGAGGCTGAAACTTGTTTTTTCAGTGTGCTCTAATTCAGTGTAAATGGCTTCACTGGCCTTTGCCACCAAGCTAAAACCTGATGGTGTTGCATCTCAATCAAAGTTTGTGCCAAGCAAGAAACCCACTCAAATATGTGCTCTGCCCTGCTCAACTGCTGAGCGTTTGTACGGTTGCAATGAAAAGTAAAATAGTCACAGCAGGACAGCTGGAAAACGTCTTATTCCAGGTGACCTCTGGCTGAAGCTAGAGAACATCTCTAGTAAAAGAAGGGCTTTGGCTCAAATCTCTGCGTGCAGGAGAGTGGGTTTTGACCTCAGTGAATGTTTTTTCCTTTGAACACCAAGTCAGAGAAGAATAGCTGCCATACCTTATTCTTCCACTTTATGATGCCAGGCTTTTTTCCTCTACTTTTATATCGTGTCCCTCAAATGATGTATTTTGCTGATCTGAAATTAATTTTTTTCAGAACTGTATTTCAAAAGGCTGACAGAAATCTTTTTTTTCCGTTTTGAGCTACTGAACAAAAAAAATCAATGATTCTTACAGCTGCCATAGCGAGAATCCCAGCTCATGCTGCCGTGCTGAGAGTCTAGGGAGACCCAAAACAAAAGCAGCAACCTAAAAGGGAAAGAAACTAAAAAAGACCTCACCCAACTGCAATAGATACAGGTATTGAAATTCCTGTTGACTGTAGTAATTCAGCAAAGAAATCTTTGTCTTTTATACTCAGGGAAGTTCATTATATAAGACATACACCTCAGAAGCAAAACCAAGGCTTTTGATGGGTGAAATAACTTCAGGAATAGACTTTTTAAAATCATGCATTTATGGTAATAACATAAAGGGATGAAAATTGAAGGTGCAATTAAACAGATTGATCCCAAACTTTGTTGCTTCTCTGAGAAAACAGTGGAAATAAGTTTCAGTTGGGAAAACATGTAAGAAGAATAGTTTTTCTTTTCAATAGGGTGTTAAATGCTGCGTTCTTATAATAACAGGCACAGCGCAGTGTTTTTAAATAGCTTAGGTAAAAGAGTTTCCAGCACCCTTGCATTGTGTGACTTAGACACAATCATTGACATGTTTTGCACACAAAAGAGTGACTCAAATGAAAGTATTATTAGAAGTAATACCGAGTTCCTACTAAAAACCCCCAAAATGCTTTTTATATGGGCAAGTATTAATATAACTACTAGTTATTCTACTATAAATCTAATACTTACACTATTATTAATATCTGCCTGTATAAAAATTGTTGTTGGGCTTTTAGATGTTTCTTTTTTCAAAAGTCAATGGGGAAAACTTTTCTTCAAATGTTTTTATTAAAAAATATGACAGAACAACTTTTCAGCTCAGCCTTGCTATTAATTCTCCCCAGGATGCTTTGGGCTCCAGGCAGGTACTCAGAGCATCATTGCTGACAGCAGTGCACTGCAGAAACCGAGTCAGGGCTCTCTCTACTTCTCTTGCTCACCCCTTTCCCAGTCAGCATGTGGGAAGGAGAAAAATGTCTTCTCCTCCTCCTTGCAGCCTCCAGCAATGAAGGTGGTCTGGCTCTAGAGTGCAGGTCTCCATCCAGCAAAGCTTTTAAGCACATAATCCATCCCCATTAAGAAAAGTGCAGATGCAGCTACATTTTGCCAAGTGAGACCCAGGAGCACATGCCAGCTAAGGGACTTTGGGAAGTGCTTTGGTGAGCAGGGATGGGCAACTGAGAGGGGATCACAAAAAGGAAACAGCAGAAAGGAGCAGAGAGGGCAGCTCCAATGGTATTGAGCAGCAGGAGCAAGGAGAGCTGAGTCAGGCCATGACTCAGAAAAGCTCACTCCAATTTCAGTGCCTTTGTTCACTCTGGTGTCACCTTTTCCAAGTCACTTCACTGTGCTGTTAGAGTTAACAGCAACCTCTTGGACAATATCCTTCTGAGATTTACACAAACAAAGGGCACATTGTGAAAGCCACGTGTTAATGATGACATCTTTACTGAAATTACCTGGTTTCAGAGGTAATTTCCATTATCTCTCTAGAACTTGCTAGAAGTTCTTGATTATAACCTTGGGGACACATCTGTGACCTCACATCTTCCACTGCTTCACACTTCTGCAGTCAGGATCACATTAGGTCAGGCACAAGGAAAGAGTCAGGGCGAAACGTTCAGTCTAATTCTCCAAACATCATGGGCAGATTTAAGAGCAGCCAAGGGAAAGTCACAAGCCCTCTGCTTGTGGAAGGCTATGCATGCCACGTTCGTGTGATCCAGCATTAATGACCACAGGGAAAAGAGCAGCTTTCAGGCAAGTTAGTTTCAAGAATGGAAATAACTGTGTGTCTGGGAAGGAGGGTGAGGTTTTGGTTGCTGGGAGTAAAACATTAACACAGTAAATAAAAGACCAGACCAACTGAGGAGTCCCTTTTCAAGAGGCTCTTTGCACTGCCTGGGACCAAACCCCAGCTCAGCTGAAGAACAGGGCACAAATCCAGATGTTCACTCGCAGAGTACTCCCCAGTATGCCATGACTGCCTCTTACCTTTGATATGTGGGCTGTTAATTTACTGGAACGTTTGAAGCACAGGATGAAAATGTCTCTGATGGTCTCAAATGGGAAGCCCTTCTTCAACAAAATGCTTCACAGGAAATTTTCTTTTTTGAGAAGTACATACCGAAAAAGTGCTAAAGACTGTATTGTTCAAGACAAACCTAAGAGTTGCTGTCATCTAAAATAAGCAGCTAGTGCACTTTGATGTACAGCAGAAACTTTTTGGATGTTACAAAAATAGCCCTTTGTATTGATCTGACAGGTCCAGCCCCCCGGAGGTGCACAAAGCCTTAGCACAAGCAGAGCTTTCTGATGCTTGCTGAGTCACCACATCACCAGCTCCTGACAGAAAATTTTCTTCTAGATGTTCCCTGTAGGTTTCCCTAATTGCTGCGATGTATAAAATGCAGCATGTGAGGAGGATACAGGTTACAGAGGCTGAAAAATGATGCTTAATTGTAAGCTACAAAATCTCAGTATCATAAAGATTGTTTCTGTTAGTGATCTGACAAGGCCTCTTATATATAACTGCAAGATGTCTGTGGCTTTAATTCATCAAGCACTTTAATTTTCCCTCAAAAAAAGTTCAGGAGAAAAGGAGAATTTCATCTTAAGAAACAAATTAAACAACTACTCTTTATACTAAATATGTCTAACCTAAAGCTTTCTCCCCATTATTTCATAAATGACTTGAGATCATAGAGGCTCAACTAGCTTAGTAAAGATGAATTGCATGTGATCCTGGGAATACAGCCATTGCATTAATTATTCTTCCTTTCCATTGTGTTAGGCTTTTTGTAAATAATCTGCATGTTTAATGAATGGAGACTAATTAAGAAGAAAGGACATGCTTTATTGTAGTATTAAAACCTGTTCATTGCCATAGGCAAGATGTCATCAATATTTCAAGCTGAAAATTACTACTTGCCATATACATCATGCTGAATTTCACTGTAACCATTAAAAAAAGCTAAAAGAATATTTTATCACTGGGTACAAACAGCCATATGCAGATTTAAAACTATGTAACCAAATGCATAATTCATCAATGTATATGATACTTTGGAGGAAAGGCATTATAACTTGATTATTTTATGGATCCCAAAAGACAGAAAAATCTCTATAAACTATCTTCAGAGCAAGGCTGATCTATACATCTAAATAAGACCACTCAAGTGCTAATAATAGTTGTTTCACTGCTAACATGTACTTTCTTTATTGTCTTTAACAGATTTCCCCAAATCCACAGTGGTAACAAAACAGTTACCCCTGCCCCAAACATCTGATTTATATGCCAAATAGCATGATGGAGTAAATGCCACTTAGGAGCAGTTCTATCAACTTTGTAGGTACAAACAACCACATTGATTTAAATGGAATCAATCAAGTCAGCAGGATTCAGTCAGGCAACGTGTACATGAGCAATAGGAGCAGCACTGCAGGAGGAAACAGCTTGTGCTGGGGCCCGAAATCTGTGCCAGAGGCGTGGTGGAGAGACAGGATTATTCCTGCCATGCTCCTGCTTGGCCCCACAGCTGCCTATTAGCAGCTGGAACAAACACAGTAACTGGGAAATTCACTTCAGAAACATTCTCCCAATCCCAGCTGAAACAAGGCTGTGGGCACATCCCCAGATGGCCACAAGCCTGCTGGTATCTCACATGCATCATCGTGGTTTAGCAAAGAAAATTCCTCTGAGTCTTCTCCGTGGCACTCCAAGGGAGGGACTGCACATCCCATGTGCTGGGGTGGCAGCACAGACTGTGTGTCCTGCAGGGCTGGACAGGCAGGGACATCCTTGGGAAAGGACCCCAGGGAAAGCTTGAGTGTCTGGGGAAAGGGAGAGCATGAGGTGCATGGGCACCTCCATCGGTGCTTGAATGAGGAATTGGTTTTCCTAGGATATTTCCCAAGTGTATCCAATTGGTGTCATGCCTCTGAATTTTAACAGCTGCCACCTAATCTGCACAAAACAGCATCAGTTCCACTTAACCAGGATGTGCCAGAGGAGGCAGGGAGCCAAGCATGATTACATCACTACAAATTCCTGATTGTTTGCCCTCACAGTGCAGAAGGATCAAAATAAAATAGCGGAATAGGAAAATTATATCACCATTACTTGCTTAATAAGATCCTTTACCATATTTTTTCCCCAGCATTTTAAATGAGACAGCTGCCTTGCTTTGTATCTCAGTACTCATCCAGCCTATTCTTCAGCACCTCTATTTGTTCTATTTTTCGTTGCTGAAATAACGGTAGAGATAAGCCAGTGGAGGAACTCCAGTACCAGTGTACAAAGTCACAGCTTCCAAGAAAGACAGAAATAAATTCTTTTTTCAAAAAAAATTACGTACACACATACACAGATTTTTTTTTCTTGCTGCCTACTGTGAATCTTCAGAAAAGTCAATATGTTGATTATTTTCAGCAGGGACATACCAATCACATAATCAATATGTTTACATATTTCCAGCTACTGTATGTAATTTCTCTGCTGTATTTTGCAGTTCTTCTACATTAGGCCTGGCTAGAAAATACAACTCTGGTGGTAGCTTGGCTCTTCGTGATTTACATGTTAAATCCACTGTAAAGTCCTTAAATTGTTTTCAAAGCCGTTTTCAAGCAATGGTGGAACCATTGGTCTGTGTTCTTAGTTAAGAAATTACTGTTTTGAGATAGTGTCTCAAATTCTATCTGTTTTAGTATCTCCTTTCAGGCTCCCCTTGAGTAGCAGAAGTTTAGGCCAATTGATTACTCCACCACTCTCTCAGGAGATAATAACTTTCTCCATCTTGTTAGGGATTTTTAGCTGTTCTGTAGTGTAAGGTGTAGATGTGCAAGTACTTTATTTCTTGATACAAATCCTTCAGCTTTCAGGTGACTTTCAGTGTGACTTAGTATCTGTCCTCATCAGACACGAAAGGTTTATGCACTGTGCAAAGTACTGTAAATTCACAATAAATTACAGGAGTAATTACAGGAGATGACTGAAGATACTTTGAGATCCAAAGTACTGTTAGGTTCCCCTGGGCTTTCTCAGGGTAGCAGGGGCACAAGATCTCACCAGAGGAGGCTTCTGTGGGTGCATAATTAAAAGCACAGTGCATGGCTAACCTTAAAATTTAAGCCAATAGGAAAGTTTGTGCATAAAAGCATTTGGTAGGCTGGGTCTTTCAAATGGTACCTATGATTTTAGAAGTATAATCAAAAATGAGGGGCAATGTAACAACAAGATCTTGATGTGTCATTTTTCTTTTATTGCTGTAATTTCTCACCTAGAAGAAAGGCTTCTACAGATCTTTCCATACTGAGATGAGAACCGATACAGTTTTATCTTTGGTCTAATTCCTTGTAATGATTTGTAGGTGTTTGTTTTTTAATTTTGCATCTTTATTCAAATATTTCTGAAGCAGCCAGATTAACACAGTGTTTAAAATTGCTGATGAAAAGCTATTACTGGGTGTTTTGATTCTGACATGACAACAAAAAATTAATCTTACTGACACTAAAATTCTTCACTTGTTTATGTGTTTATTTATGTTCTGTCACTATCTCTTCCTCTGTTAATCCCAGTTTTGTTCATCTGCCTCTTTAGTAATCTGTTGAATCCCTTACCTGGCTTTCAGAAAGTTCCCTGTCTGGATAAGCTGAGATAGAAGCCTGAACCATTTACACTCCCCATGCTACAGCCAATAAAGAGATTGTTTACAAATTATACTATGATGTGCAAGATCTCACTTGACTATACCTTAACTATTCTGTTTTTCCCTCCCTACCTCACAGATGATGGAAATGCTTAAAACAAGTTAAGGTAGTATGACACAGACTAACGTAAGTGTGAGCATGGCATCCAGGGGACGAGCTGTGAAATGTTTGCGTGCTTCTGCCAAACGCGCTGCATGGCTTTCTGCTCTTGTCTCGTGTTTCTGATGTTAGGCAGCATGTTCAGCAACATGTAAGCATTTCATTTGATATTTATATTCCAGCTCAGCTTTGGTTCTGTGTAGTCTTAATATTCTGCCTTTTTTGGTAGCTTTGTGGCAGCTGCTAGTGGCAAATCTGCAAGCTGTGTATGTCATTCCTAAGTGACCTTCAGAAGTTCCTGCTAGGAACAGGACCCCCCTGGATATGACAGCTTAGAAACCCACGGTAGAGGTGTTGAAGTGAGTGGTTCAAATGGGTCAGGGGCAGAATTGACCCTCCTGTGCTGGCCAGTGGAAGCAGCTGCTCCTGGTTTGCCTTGTCTGGGAGTCAAGCCTGCTCCTGGTGCACTGGCTGACAAGGACAGCTCTGCTTCCTCCAATGCTTTGTGACTCTTCCCTTGTCAAACTATTGCTTTGTGTGGCAGACGACACATCAGAATTATGAATGTTGTCTGCACAGTCTCTGTTTTAAAAAGGCTGGTATTAGCAAATATGATGTTTTCCTATGTTTATATAGTCCTTTTAATCTTAGTGTATGTAAAGCTTACGAAGGTGAGACTAATCACAGCAGCTTGAAACGCACTTACCCACATGGGTCCTGTGGTGCTGCCTGGTATGGAGAGGCAGAACTCAGTTGTTCCCTTCCTGGGTTTCTTTTCTCACTGGATTTTCACTCATATTTTAAGCATGCTGGTGGGGTTTTTGTCATGAGGTTAGTCAAATATTGACCAAGTTGTCCAACAAGGTGGTGTCATCTCCATCCTTGGAGATCCTCAGAACTCGGCTAGACGTGACCCTAAGCAAGGTGCTCTGTTTGGACCTTCTTTGAGAAGGGAATTGGAATACATGACCTCCAGAAGTTCCTTTCTACTCACAGTTGTCCATGATTCTACAGTTTCATGGCTGTACAGGTGGGGAGTAGAGTGAAGCCACCAAAATAACTTTTAAGGCATCATTCAAAACCAGATCACCAGAGATCAGTGCTCTGGTGACTGATCCACCTTCATAGATAATAAAATGGATTTTGTTGAATGCTGGCTATTACTCTCAGTATACCCAGTTCAATCACTTGCAACTGAGCTTACACAGATAGATATTTGTTATTTTCTTATTATGCAACAGAAAATACGTGTTGAATAGTATGTGTTGGGTGAGATCAAGATGACTTATCAGAAACACCTCTACTTTGGAATTATTGGAGCTATGCCAGCTGACACTGCCAGCTGTCTACATGATGTTTTTATAGCTCTTCTCAAGTTTCCCGTGTAAGATCCCTACCTCTGTTCCTAAGACATTAATGATTAGACTGTCAGAGCTGAGAAAATCCAACTACTGAGCAAGGTCACCTTCGCTGTTCTCAGTAACAAAGGAAAATGCCAGGCTAACAAGGCTCAGGAAGTCCTAATTAACGTCAATGGCAAACTCAAAGCCAGAGAAAAATAGGGCTGGTAAAATAATTCTCTCTAGAGCTAAGATTTTTTTTTTTTAGCTATTGTAAAAGAAGCCTGGAAGCTGTATTTTCAAATATAGTTAGTGTTGGGGATGGGTTGCAGAAAAGAAAGGGAATCAATAAGGGGTTTGTGATTTCCTGCCTCCTTCTCCTCAGTGAGTTCCTGCCAGCAGTCAGAGCTCTGAGACTCAGCTGAAACCCTGAGGCAGGAGCACTGTACATCTCTGTTCCCACCTGCCAAAAGTCACCATGCTCCTTCTTCAGTTTGGCTCCCAAAAAAATCTGTCTCCTCAGGGATGCTGGAGCCATAACATACACGGAGCTGGGCCATGCCACAACCTCTCAGCTCCTTCCCTTGCTGCCAGAAGATCCATTTTCCCTCATCCTACACAGCAAAAAAAGCAATGGTCAATATCTACCCACAGTTGTTGGGTGAATGGATGTCCACAGATTGCATTTTATAGAAGACAACTCACAGATCTGTCTCTAGCACCACTTAAGGATCCTGAATTTGTCTGAGTCTTGTGAAATAGTCCATCTTCCCAAAGTACCCTATTAAGCATTTTTGCTCCCATTTTCTTCCCCAAAATCAGTCTCAGTTCAAAATTCAGATTCCCTGAATTGTGCTAATCCTGCTCTGACCCCCACTACAGGCCTGATGGAACCAGCTGTCTCTCAGACACCTTATCTGGCACAGAGCTGCTAAGTCCTGCAACATTTCAGCCTATTCATTTGTATAACCTGGGTTTTTCATGCTGATGTCCTTACTCAGCTATCTCTGGTTTCTGTGTAAGCCCAGCCCAGTGCTACTAGAAGAAGCTTGGTTTCCCCACTGATCTCCTTCTATGCCAAGGATGTCTCCAACTCAATTCCCTTATTTTAGAAGTGTGAGGGAGCAGTCCATAAATGAGAGTGGTTTTGGTTTTCAGTGCCTATATGTGGGTAATAGCACCTGCAAGCAGGTTTTAAATTCCAGAAATAAATATTCAAGTAAGATATGATGAACAAAATTCCCACAGCCTTTTCAGCAGTGGGGAGAACAAACAGAGGAAACAATTCCCTAAGGCAGCTGTGACTTTCCAGTGTTGTAAAGCCCTAGGGATATATTTTTCAACCCCATCAGAAGTGACTCTGATGCAATTACCCTCCCTTGGGACAAGAAGTGATCCAAAGTTCCCTCCTGCGTGTTTCTGTATGATTCTGTTATTTTAATGACGACATAAGCCTCAGCCAAAAAATGTAATCATGGTTGTAAATTGTGTGCACGTTTAAGCAGCTGACACCAGGACACAAATTCAGTGGTAAGAGTGGACAGACCTGAAGAACCACTGCAGGCTGTTGATTGTCATCATCTCCCTCTTGCACACACACACACACACACACACACAGGGGTGTAAGTCCAGGGCACACTGTCCTGCCTCTCAGTGTGACAACAGGCCAATGTTACACACTCAGCCAACCCCAGCAGTAGCCACAGGGCCAGACACTGAGGCCCACTAGATCTGGCTGCCATGTGTTCCTCTGCACACCCTCTAGTCTCAGCTGCTTCCCTCCTTGAGCCTCAGAGCCTCCATCCTTCACCAAACCCTGCAGCACAGTTACCTTCGCCAGCTCCATCATTCTGAGCAAATGACAGGAATAGTTCTTCTAAAGACCTTCAGTGCAGTTTTCTTCCCCACATGAAGGTTAAATCCTCAGAAAATTACTCGCAGAATGCCATCATTGATCGAAATAGTCTCCTACAATTTCATTCACCCTTCAGCCACATACGTTTTTGACCATGTCAGATTAGGAGAATGGTTTCTTGCCCTGGTGGCTTCTCTCTGAAGTCTCAGTTACCATGACACTCTCTGTGCTTCCCAGGCAAGCACAGAGCTCCTCACCCTGATGCTGGGTGGCCTTGAATATGTCTACACTGCTGCTGCTTGCTGCTTCATCTGCCCCACAAGAGCAATAAGCAAAAGTCAGTGCTCTCTGAAATGGTCACTGCGTGGCTCACTTGCCGACTATTGAGTTGCCTCTGGTCCCTGTTCAGAAATTCCCTGCACCACAGAGCTAGGCATGCCTTCAGCAAGACATTTCTCCTCTTATCCTAATCCCTGGCTGTCCTTTGCTGCTAGATACTTATTGTAGTCTCTGTCATCTCTGCAGGGTCTTCTGCCCTGACGTTTCCATTTGACTCATCCCTCATTCAAGCTCCAGTTGCAGTGCCACCTCTGGGGCTCTGGGAGCCATCCCTAACAAAAAGGGGAACACAGCATTTCTTCCTCTGCTCCCACCTGCTGTGCTCAGCCATGTGCTGATCCTCTCCAGCATTGCCAACTTTGAACTCAAAGTCATATTATTCAGGGAGTAAACAGGGAGTAAATAAGTGTTTCTGTGTTTATCACTGGAATAGTGTGTACGCACAGCTCACCCTTCTCTGAGGCTGATGTTGCTCACAACCCAAAAAAATGGTGGTTTTTAACTTCAAGCAGAAGCACACTCACTCATTCACTGTTGAAAGTGTGGTTATAACTCAAGCAAAGAGTGCACTCTTGGGCAGAATCCCTACCCCATCCAGCACATTAATATGGCTTCAAGGGATGTGGAGGAGCTTTATGCAAATGGAGACTTGAGACTGAGCCCAGCAAAGCACATTGTTTCCTGGAAGTGCATAAGGAGCCCTAACAAAGTCAGCAGGATGATCCATGGACGAGAGGTGTGCTCTTATCTAAGTGCTTTTCTGGCTGAGGGCCACAGACCAGCTTGCTCCTGAGAGCCCATGGGACAGCTGGAAAAGCAAAATCTGCCCAGTGGAATATCAATGCCTCTCTTGCCCAAAGACTATCTGACTTCCTGATGTGTGAAAATTGCAGGGTCTTTATCAAAGACATGGAAAAGTCAGCAGACCTCAAGCTTCCTTCCTTCAATAGAGCAGTTTTAATCCTTCTTTGGGGCTGGCCAGCCTTACTGCATCATGTGTCCCCAAAATGCCAACATTCCCCTATGACCAACAGCCACCAAATGGACCATGAAGATCTGAAGCAGGACAAAGACCTTGGGGCTGTACACAGACAAAAGCAGAGTCCCTCTCCCACAGTTGCTATGGAAGACAGCTTGGCTGGGCTTATTCTGGTGTCTGCAACCCCAAATCCTGCCCTGCCACAGGGACTCCAGTGTCAGGTGGATGCTGTCAGTGCCATGGGGACCTCAGTGCTAGGAAACCATAGGTGAACTACTCATCAAACATAACCAAAGGATTGGAAATTATCCAGTACTAAGAGTTGGATTTGCTGTGTATTGTAGGCTTCCTTTATAGTAGCAGCATGTGATACCCCCCTCTGCATCCAGACCACACAAAGAATATGACAGGCAGAAACCCAGACAGCCCAGCAGCCTGTCACAGCCTGGCAGTACATTAAACTTGCAAGTTATTATACATGAGTTGAGCTAGAGCAGGCTGATGCTCCTGCACACGCTGCATTACCTGTCTTCCTGATGAACAGCTATTTTGGATTTTTCAGTCATTCAACATATTCATCTGTAAGAACATTGTCTTATTTCTTAAGATAGATTCCCCTTTTGTAGTCCTATTGACAATCATGTTAGCAACATGAGACTTCAAGCACTCATCTACTCAATCACAGCATTTTCAGCAGTAAATGATCCTCTGAAATTCAGATTAGAGACAAAAAAGACTCTCTACTGGTGCTTGTTGAATCAGTTTTTTCTCATTACAGATTTCTGTTTTATATCAAAATGTGCACTGAAAAATATACTTCTTGCTCTAAGAACCCATCTTTAACAGACTTGAAGTGGTATAAAGGCTAATTAATAGGTTAGTCCCATCTCTAACATCTGTGACACAATTACAAACATTGCAAAATGCAAGAAATATTCCTCTGCTGACAAATCTGATCTGTCATTAATTTTGGTCCTCACTAGAGAGGCAAGTGGGGTTAAAGGCCAGGAGAGCCAGAAAAAAAAAAAAAAGAAAATGAAGTGTTTTTCTTATTTTGGTACTGGCTTGGGACACCCAAAGCACTACTATCTGGATGTCGAGGAAATGCAGAAAAAACCCAATTTCACTGAAATGAAGACATAGAGCTGTCTTCAGTCTATTATATATGAAGGGGAGGGCAGTCATTCTCTAGAATGCCTGAAGCCAACTCTGAAGCCAGAGCTCATATATTCTCAGAGGTGTTGAGCTCAGATCCACTCTTGAGGGGGAGAAAATATTGCCTCTATCCAGTTCATGCCAGAGGAGATCTCAAAAAATAAATCAAAGGACACTAGGGACAAATCTTTGATAAAAGCATATCAAAACTTTGTTTAATTTGTTTGCACTTCTGTTGTAAAGCAGACTCACCAGAGACAATATGATCTACAAAAGGAATATGTTACTAAATCAGGACACAACTTACTGGAAGGATGAGTAATGATTTCATCTAAGTCATTATATCTTCCTATCAATAGCATATCTCTGTGGGGAACATGCTCACCTCCAGCTGAATATCATATAATCCCTGTAGGAGAGACTTCAGGTGCCTGACTCAAGGCACCAAACCATCCAAAACTCAGTGGGGCACATGGGCCCTTGTTGAGATCAGATGTGCAAATATATGTACATTTTGTTGTATGTTCAATATCCAGCATATAATCCCTTCAGTTTGTAAAACTTGCTTTTGCCCAGGTATGTGGGAAAGGGTCACTTGTTAGGACAGCAGAGAAAGGGGGTGATTATCCTGGATACAGGCATGATCACAGACACACCTCTGAGTGTGACACACACCCATAGGATCCCTGTGTGATCCAGACTGGAGCAAGTGAGCAGGGGGATCTGCACATGTACACCTCCATCCTGCTAAACTTTCAGAGCAAATATCTAAAATCCTCAAATTCTGCCCAGGCAGCTTCTCTGGACAGAGCAGGATTAGTGAGTTAATGCTTGGACTCAATGATCTCGGAAGTCTTTTCCAACCTTAATGATTCTGTGATCCTAAGAGTACGTGTGCATGGGGGACTGCACTGGGTTAAAGATCAGAATCACAGGATGGGTAATGCTGGGAGGGACCACATTGGGTCATCTGGTCCAACCTCCCTGCCCAAGCTTAGCTACGACTGAGCCCCTTATCTTACTTCACATGCCTACCCTGTTTGTCTGTACTTGGTAGACCTATTAGCTTCTGTATCCAGGCAGCACACACCCCCAGCCCTATTTTCAACATTATCACCTTCCTCTCTCTTCTCTCCAGACTAATGCTGTCATTTAATCCTGCTGACATTCCCTCAAGAGCCTCCTACAAAATTATCTATTACTATTTGTTCCCACAGTAGAGCCACGATAACTCCATTTTCACAACCTTCTCTGTTCTGGCCCTGTTGATGCTCACCTTGTCTTCCCTCAAAATGTCACAACTAAAATCAATTCCTAGCTTCAATTCCTTAGCAAACCACACTAAATCCTTTCACTGTTTCAGCTTTATCCTTTTTGTCAGATATGTGGTCCAGCCTCTCAAAAGTTTCTGTAAAACTACTTCTATGGCTTTTCCTACTTTTTTCCTCCTTTCTTCTGAGATGCTCATTTCCTTTTCCTCTTCATGGCACCTCCTTATCTCAGGGCTCCTGCAACACGAAACCTCCTCCCTGAGTGCCACCACAGCAAAGTTCAAATCGTACCAGTTTCCAAATTTTCCATAGGTTTGCTCAGGAATGCAGTCTTGTCTGTGTTATTTTCAAACCATCCTTTGATGTCCCACCTACAACTCCTGTCCCTGGTGTTGAGGTGTTGCCTTCAATGAGGCATGAGCAGTGAATCTGTTGCTCTGTAATCCTCTGCACAAAGTCCAGCAGCTGGAGGAGGAATCAATCCATGCTCCTGCCCAGGTTAGCCTTGCTTGAACTTAGCTCCAAGTAAACCAGAGTCAGTCTCTGTCTGCCACTTGTTTTTGTAGCACAGGATCTACAGCCCATCGTGAGTCAAAAACATCCTTTCTGGAGAGGAGATACAGCTGCTGCCTGTTTCCTGTCTCCATTCTGTTAATACAAATGGAGAGTATTTTAAATGCCTGTGAAAGACCTGGCATTACATTAAAGTTACATTGAGGAAAAGTTCCCTTTGGAAAGGAAACTGTGATTGAGATTTGGCTAGAGAAAGTGTCTGGCTATGTCTACACCCAGATTTATTTTTTTTCTTCCCCAGTGGAAAAATAAGGGAATGTGACATGAGGACCTCAAGATACTGTCAGAGTAGAGTTTCTTGAGCAGAGGGCACACTACCCACCATCCAGAGGACATTCATTCACCTCCACCTTGTGTATGGTGCTCAGGCTGAGTGTAGAAATATTTACCATATCCAAGCAGCTATTTCAGCTCTCTGATTTACAGAAAATTATTTGCCTGACAGGAGCCGCCTCTGAAGCTGTTTGTAATTAATACATCCATTTTCATATTCCTTAAAGACAACATTCATAACAGATTAGAAAGATCAGAGATGCCACAAAGATTTCTAAATAACAAGAATTAGTTGTCATTAAATATATCACTGTAGAGTAACAAATAGACTTGTCAATTGCATATCAAAGTTAATTAACAAAAAAAGGGGTACTGATGATTTAAGAAAGCATATACAAGAGTAATTCATTCAAGTCTGTAAACCGGAGTAGTTGTAGGTAGCTGGCAATTTTTGGGTGCCCTGCATTAGACTTAAAAGTTTCAATTTTTTCAGCCTGGATATTCACATGGATTTTCTGTTGGTTGTTTTTTGTTGTTGTTGTTGCTGTTTGGTTTTTTTTTAATATGAAGATGCTGCAAAAATTGCATCCAAAATTAGAGGGCTTGTAAGGGCTAAATTCATTATGCCAAAGTCACCCATAATGGACATAATATCCTGCAGCTAAGACTGTCAAGTCAGTTGTAATAGGTTTTCAAAAGCTTTGCAAAATATGTGCAAGTCATAACTTAACTGAATTCCTTGTAAATTCTATGACTAATTAATTATAACTTGTATAAAATATTTTGATGCTCCATTCACATGCTTAGAATTTAATTAATTTGTTGGTTACACGCCCCTAATAATAAATGTTTCTCCATGATCTTGGTCCAGAGCTTTGTAAAAGTGCAGAGCTTTCCATCAGCTTTAAAGGCAACTCTGTCACTGACAGTGGTAAAGTTTACTGAGCCCTACAAAAACTGTCTGCTTCACATAACCTTTGATGAGCATGTTGTACAAAAGGCAACAGGCAGTATTTATGCCCATATGAGGGAAAGCACAGGTAGTGCTCAGACTGCTCTGAAAAACCTACAAACCAGATAGCAACTCACCACTGCTGGCCTGGCGATTCACATGTGTGCAGTAAATAGTCAATGTCATTTCTCAGGTAGAAAATTAAAAAACAAAACAAAAAAATCATACGAATTGGCTGAATATAGTTCATCCTAGTGATGTGCTGGGTCCTACAGTGTTCTCTTCCTACCTGGTGATTTAGGATCTATTTCTCTAATAGGAGCAGCCTGAAGATTTAATCCAGCCTTTTTCATGAACAGTGAATTCAGTCAGCAAATATGTTTTCAACCATTGTCTGATAGAAACATATTGGGGAAAAAAAAAGCATTTTGCTCTAAAGAATAAAAAAAAACCCAGGGAACACATATTCCTTTGGCAGGATTTGATAAATCATATAATAATACCATTATATTTCTTGCTAAGCATAGCAGCTGTCTGGAGGAACCAACCCAATTAGGCAACTTGGCCATTTGCTCAGCTAGTCAATGATCCTCATTCCTATTTTTCCTCATCATCCATGATACTACCAGAAGGTGCAGCAAACTGTTTGCACAATTCTCAAAAAATCTTCCTCTCTGCTTTAGAATGGGGCACACACAAGGTCACTGCAAGCAATGCTGTTGAGATTGAGGGAACAGCCTTTTTTCCCTTCTAAACCTGAAGCCACACACACCACTTGAAAAATTAATGACTGACCGGGTGATTGCTGTCTCCTGGGGAGTTTGAAGTGAGGTCAGTGCTTATTCACCCTCAGGAGGGTGATGGTTTCATGGATGACACAGTGCCTTGGGCTGCAGCTTCAGGACAATAGGGCAGCCACATCCTGGGCAACCCAGACTTCACTTGCCTGTAGTTCCCCTCCTGGGATTTTTCGTGCTAAAAAGGTTCACAAAGAAAATGGATATATTCATGGCTGAAAGACTTTCAGGACCTTTACATGCAACGATGTCTGTTGGGCTCCAAAATTCCCCCCTCCAAATTGCTAGATGGATAATTTTATAGAAACATTCCTATGACTTTCCCTGCTCTGCCCGACATGCCCACTGTTGGCCACTGCCAGAAAAAAGGTATGGACTGAGTGGATATCTGACCTTACACATGGAAGGTGAGAACTTTGTTTTCATACCTGCCTGTTCTTGGGGAATGTTTGTCTCCAGGCTCCTCTGGCCACGGTGGAGCTGCTCCTTCAGATGCCCTCATACTCCCCTCAGCCCTGTACTTACTGCAGCTTTTATACCATCACAGCAATGCCTCATCATGCTGCCCCACCACAGAGCAGGAGCTCCCAGAAGTGTTGGCTCAGCACAACATGCTTAGCTCACAAGCCAAGCCAAGGTCCCTCTTGCTCCCAGCACTGTGTCACTTCTTTCTTGTGCAGCAGAGATCTCTGTTTTACTGACCTGCACAACACACAGATTTATTTGCTGGAGTTACAAAATATATGAGCTGATACAACAACCAGTTTCTACCAAGGCTGCAGGAAAAAAGGCTGTAACTTGCTGTAAGAGCCACAAGCTCCATCAGAAAACAGAAGGTTCCACATAAGGGAAGCACGACACGTAACCACTTAATAAAAACAGCTCCAGTCCACCAGGGAACCGGCAGAATTTACAGACACTGTACTGGGAACAGAAATCCAGCCCTCACGGTCAGCACAGGACTATTAGTAAACACCCAGAGCAGTTAATATTTTGAGGTTGCTATAGCTTTATTTGTGTGCCTTGATAGGTGACATTTCCAAGACTACAAGTCTCTGTAGAGTTGGACCTATTATTAATAGTGAACATGCAGCTGAGCTGACATGACAGAGAAATAAAGAAGTGAAGTGCACATAGTCATTTATGCAGGGAAGGTTATTCCCCAAAGTTTATTAGTAGCCTTCCAGTCCCTTTCTACCAGAGACAAATGCCTTGTGCAACCACTACCCAAAGCAGATCTAGAAGCCTACCTTTGCCTTGACTAAGGATGCTTTTTCCCAAGTTTATTTTCTCATTTGTTTCTGCTATTTGCAGCTAAATGTGGGTGGGAGTTTTCTTCTGGATGATACTCCCAGCAGGCATTAGCCTCCTGTGGGGTTTTGTTCTTCAGTGGTTCACTGGCCATTTGGCTCTCAGCCATAGGGAAGCCTATAGGGTCTCTCCTGATGGCACTCCAAAATCCTACAGGGCAATCATCACTGTCCCTTGTCCCAGGCAACTTGTGAATGGCTGTGGGCAAGAAGATAGCCAGAGCCAGGCCTGCAAGGGGATAAATGGAGACATTTGAAACACTGAAGTAGGAATTGGACAACAGGTTTCATTAAAATCGCAGCTGGAGCTACTGGTGACACAGGTGGATGTGCTGGCAGTGGTTATAAAGGGAGCTGAAAGAGCTCTGAAATGACACCTGTGAATAGGTGTTCCTGAGACCCCTCAGACAGTTCAGGGAGGGAAATCCCTGATGGCCACATATGGAAACAACCTGTGTGCTTGGAGCCCTATTGCAAAAGGTACCAAGGCCAAACTCTCCTCCCCAGCACCTGTCCAGCTCCTCACCATCCCCATTGCACAGGGAAAGCCCCACAATTCTTAAAGCTGCTGTAATCCAGAATGAGACAAAAGGAGGACAAAACATACTAAACAGTTGTTTCAGCAGCTGATTGTTTTTGGTTTCTTAGCAACTGTGGGAAAAGAAGCTGCCTGGGATGTGAGCTGTCTGGACAAACCCAGCAGGCATCCCTCTGTGGAGGACAGCCCTCCTCCTCTCTGCTCGTCTGCACAGGGAAACCACAGCTGGTGGGAAGCCTTCCCTAAACAGGGACATAGCAAACAAGTCCACCAAAATAGATGAACAGGCTTGTCCCCTTGTCCTTCTCTCCACTGAGGGACAAGGAAACAAGCTGACCATCAGAATCTTCAGTGGGGTTCCTCCAGAAATGGAAAGGTTGTTTGAGATTAGACTGTTTTTCATTTTAAAGAGCATGGAAAACATTGACATGCACTAACAGCTGCAGTCAACGGTGCTCCCAAGTTGCACCCAAAATCGGAACTGCAGGAGAGGAGTCAGGAACTGCAGGAGAGAAGCCAGGTTCTTCTGTGCCTCAGTGGCAGGGCCAGGCTGGAGGGGAGCAGGACACTCCTTGTGGGTCCAGCCATCAGCCACTCCAACCCTGCAAATGAGCCTGATGGTTTAGTGCAGGGGTCCTCAGCTCCTCTCCTGGCAGTGCAGGCGGATCAGCTACAGCATCCTTCACAGGTAGTTTTGAGAACACTGCTATTGAATGCATGAAAAGCTGTTTATGGCTGTTTTCCCTGTGATCAGCAGTGTCAGTCTCCTGCAAGTCCCTTGAGCAAATCCACAGGGAGAAAGGGTTTATTTTTGCCAAAGAGTTTCACATGTCTCACGGGTGTTTGTTCTGGAGGTTTCAGCACTGGTACAGGGTTTTTGTGGGTGTCTGTGTTGGAGCAGCCATTTCATTGTTTTGGTTTTCAGAGACAGTGTTTAAATCATTTAAATTCGTGCTTGTTACTGACATACTGGCCGTGCTCATTGCTAATAGCTTATTTCCATCCATGCTGGCACTATCTCATTCATTCAGATATAAGTATGAGGATGCTGACCTGTAGTTAATCCTACACGTCCCTGACTGTTAATTTAATGACTATTAAATATTAATGGGAGCAGAGAAGTGAAGTCAGATCACCTTTTCCACAGCTTAGTGCCCCTGTCACTGGGCTACAGTGTCATCCTTGATCTTGCTTTTTATATTCCCTTTCTCCCAGTTTCATTTACAGGACAAAGAAAGATACATTTTAGAGAACACTTTGTAGTCAAGCAGCTATTGCAAAGATTAGAGCTGCACCAGGATCTCCCATTTCTAGGTAGATATTCAAGCCACCATGCTGTTGGTTAAAAAAGGGGGTGGATTTTTTTTGTCTACAATCTGAGAGAGGGCCTTACACCCCAGCTTAAAATATGCTAGAGAATATGCTAGAGAAGGGGAGAATGCACAAAAACACAGACACCCATGACCTAGATGTTCCTCCTGATGCTGTGCAAAAAATAATTCATTGTTCAAGAAGAGATGTGGAGGGTGTCTGGTGGTTACAGTCCCCCCCCCAGGGCAGGGGAGCACCATGGGTGTAGCAGGGTGTGCAGTTCATTAAAGCACAGCCTGGTACCCAGGGTGCACTCTGAGGCTCTGGTGCAAACCCTCATCACCACAGTGCCATGTGCCCTCTTCTGTTCCCAGCCTGGTGGTGGTGGGAAAACTCTCCTAACTAGTCTGGACTACAGAAGTGAATCTCTCCTTCTAGAGGAGAGAGTTGAACGTCACTTTTCAATTCCAGATGGGTATTACCATGTCTTGATTCTCACAGAAAACATCATCACTTTCGGTCATGCTTCAACAAAGAAAGCCATGTGTCCCATGTGAGCATCCATAGAACATTTCATTTGCAAGCCTGTTATGTTTTCAGGCAGTGGGAACCAGGGGTGGTGGTATAGAGATCTCCTTCTCTACATCTCCCCATGCCTTTTTTTCTCATGGCCTTTTCTTTTGCATCAGGCAGTTGTGACTGCATCCTTAAAACAGCCATGTCTAACTGCTGGAGGTATTTATCTGTGCTTAAATCTATGTATCTTCATATGATTGTATTTTTCTGATTATAAAGCTGATGAGATAAAGCAGAAATCAATCAAAGTAGCTGGGCTTGAAGTGCATTAATACTTAATACTACCTTTTACTATTGTAATTAAGATTTATTTACTTTTTCAATTGCTACCTGGTTTGCTTATCTGTATGAGAGATACTTCTCAAGAGTATCTTTCTGACTATAGTGTTTTATTTTTACAGAAAAATGCAGGCATTTAGTGAGATGGAAATTACTTCCTTATTATTTAAAATTAATTCAGCTTGTCAAAATGAGCTCATTGCCATGCACAGTGTTTCCTTTTTAATTCAGTCTCAGCCTTTCTAGAAATTGAAATTCTGTGCTGAGATGATGTACATAGCAGGCTTTTTATACATATTAAGCCCGACATATTTAGAGGATTAAGGCCACATAAACATTTTAGAATAGGGTACATAATTATAAAACAAATTTTGCAGCAGGGATAAAAGAATGTCAGTTTTCCATTGGTCTTGTAAACTGCTTTGCTAGCCAGGAATGAAGCTGCAAGAATGCCTGATGGGAATAAAAGGGACTCTCTTGCCTGTTCCTTTAGGACTCTAACTTTTGCTAAATCAGGACAAAAGTAGAGGAAATATTTGCATATAAATAATTGGGATGCCAGTGCTCCCTTCTTTTCTCTTCTTAGAATAAAAAAGAAGATAATGTAAAGCAGAAAAGGACAGAGGAGATTGAAACCTGTGATGGGTATAGGAAAAGATAACCTTAATAAATGGGAGAAAATTGCCTGTCACCTGCAAAGGGAGCAATGAAAATAAGGGGGGGAAGGGAGACAAGTTTCTGACAGCAGCATCCCACAGGAATTTCTTCACTACCAAGAATCGATTAGGAGAGAGAGGGAGAGAAGAAAAGGTAGCTTTAAAAGATCTTCATACTTCCCATTCTGTCCTCTGAGCCGCTCTCAGTTCCCACTGCACACCCTCCTCATAGTAGCTGAATGGGCTTGTGGCAGAGGTTCAGTCCTCTGGAAACAGCCCAGTGTGAGAGGAAACATCCCAGAGACTCAACTGCACTGGGCTGGTGTCCTGGTCACACTTCCTGAAAAGAGAACAGCAGGAAATGAAGAGTTTTGAATGGAGGGAACGATCAAGGAAAAGTGTTGCTGGGGAAGGCACCTGAAAAGATTGCCATTCTCATAGTTAGAAGATCACAATGGAAATAATTTTTTCATCCACTGAGTCAAAAAAGTAGTTAAATAATTTCAATAGGTTTGGGAATACCACAGACAAGACTTTCAGTGTCACTTCTATCTCCAAGAGGGACAATGTGGGGAGCAACATACCTGGCAGCGTTACCTCATTCCTTGGGTAGGTCATGGAGTAAATAGTCCTAGAAATCATTTCCAAACAAAAAGGACAAGAAGCTGATTGGAAGTAGTCAGCCTGGATTTACAGAGGGGAAATTGCACCTGAGAAAACCTGAAAGCCTTGTACAGCAATGTGACTGCCTCGTTGGTCGTGGGGAAAGCAGTGAGTGGCATTGTTCATCTTGACTTTAGCAGGGATTTTGAGTGCTTGCCATAACTTCACAGACAAGGTGATGAAGTGTGGGCTAAATAACTAGACAGTAAGGTGGACAGAAAACAGGCTGAACTGCCAGGTTAAAGGGCTGTGAT
This sequence comes from Sturnus vulgaris, assembly GCF_052056855.1. Taxonomy (NCBI): domain Eukaryota; kingdom Metazoa; phylum Chordata; class Aves; order Passeriformes; family Sturnidae; genus Sturnus; species Sturnus vulgaris. The sequence goes on along the minus strand of NC_142247.1, from coordinate 61,805,177 downwards.
CAGTGGCACAAAGTCCAGCTGGATGATACAGCAGATAAAAAGCTGGGAGAAGTGTTGAAGCAGCAGAGTGTTATGATGCTATCCAGAAGGACCACAACAGATTACAGAAATGAGTGGATTATGGAACCTCATGAAGCTGGGATACCCCCAGTCCTGTACCTGGAGAGGAAGAAGCCCACACACCAGATTGTGCTGGAGGACACCCAGCTGGAAAGCAGTTTGATAGGAAGGGAGCCTGAGTTCTAGAGGACACCAAGTTGCCTGTGAGCTAATGATGTGCCCTTGTGCCAAAGCAGGTTCACAGGATCCTCCTTCCAGCACTGGTGACACCTGCAGTGCCATGCCCTGTGTTGGGCTCTAGTGCAAGAGAGATGTGGATGTACTGCAGAGTCCAGTGAAGAGCCAATAGAATGATGAAGGGACTGGTGCAACTCTTCTGTGAGGAAAGGATTAAAGAGCTGGCGTTGCTCAGCCTGGAATAGAGAAGGCTCAATAGGGACCTTGTGAGTGTGTATAAATGCCTGATGGGGGCCCAGTAAAGAAGACAGAACCAGACTTTACTTGGTGGTTCCTGGGCACTGTGTAAGACACAACAGACATTAATTGGCATGCAGGAAATCGCATTTAAACTTTAAAAAAAAACTTTACAGCAAGCATTGTCAAACACTGGAGCAGGCTGCCAGAGAGTTGCTAGAGTCTCCATCATTGAACCTGACTGGACATGACTCTGAGTGACCTGCTCTAGCTGGCCCTCTGAACAGTGGACCAGGAGCAGATACCCCAGAGGTGCCTGCCAATCTCTGCAGTTTTCTGAGTCTCTGACACCAAGACAAGAAAATTGATGAGTAAATAAAAGCAAAAGACGAGTACAAGGGGTTAATCTTGCCAAAGAGATGCAGTGGTGAGCAAGGTGCAAACAGGTCCTCCCACAGGATCACCACTGTGGCAGGGGAGAATTTGCAGCACAACCCACATAGGGATAAATCTCAGGGTGAGGGAAGAATCTCCCACTATTGCTCCCTTAGTAAGAACTGATGCAAATAAAGCTCTGTAAAACAAAACCTATTGGCAGGAACAACCAGCTTCAAACCCAAGTCTTGGCCCTTGGCAGTAGGAACCTGTGCTTGCACATGGAATACAATTCTTGCAAAGAACAGCAAAGGGAGCTGGGGCTGTTTAGCCTGGAGAAGAGGAGGCTTGGGGGTGGCCTCATCACTCACAACTGCCTGAGAGGAGGTAACAAGTGACAGGACAGGAGGAAATGTCCTGAAGTTGCACCAGAGAAGGTTTAGATTAGATAATAGGAAAATTTTTTTCACCGAATGAGCAGTCAGGAATTGGAATAGGCTGCCCAGGGAAGTGATAGAAACACTGTCTCTGAAAGTGTTCAAAAGGTGTGTGGATGTGGCACTAAGGGACATGGTTTAGTGGTGAACACGGTGATGATGGGTTAAAGCTTGGAATAAATGATCTTAGATCTTTTCCAACCTCAACAATTCTATGATTCTGTTATTCCCTATCCTGGAATTCAAAACCTCAACAATTGCAAATGTGCTTTAACTTGTGCTATTTTGATGGATGTTTCTGGTGAAACAGGCACCTGGAAATGCTTGACTGCCAAAACTGTAGGGATAAGAGACCATGAGAAGAAGTCAGAACTTGTTTTCTCCTATGTTCAGAGCTTTCTTTGTGCCACCTGCTGTGGCATCCCCGAGCAGCACACCCCACATCTGGGCTCTTATCTCTCTCTCTCTGCCTTTTGTCTCAAGTGTTTGCAATTAGCTAAGGATTCTGCCACCAAACTATTTTGGGGAGAGCAAGGTGTTGGTTTTTGCAAATTTAACACAAGTTACTGTGAATCATCAGGAGCATTTTATAGATTAGGTTTCTGATGTTAAACAGACGGTGTTTTAATTTTAAGTATTTCATATGTACATTGCAAAACAATATAGAAAACCCCCCCCCATTTTTCAGATAAACTATAGGACTCTAATTTTTTTTTAATCTGGCAACTTCAAAATAGTGTCCAATGAAGGAACCTGAATCGAAGTTATTATTTTTTAAATTTTGTGCATTTAATAAAGATTTCCAACATATTCCAATTTTACACAGTTTTGAATTATATTACAAGTATCAGTAATTAATTTTCTTAGTAATGCCACATATTTTGAAGTTACCAGAACTGCTTTCAGTGAGCAGGTAACTCTAGATACCGCAGTCCCCTCTAGTGGGGAAAATCAGACTCTGCCGATTTTGCAGGACCTGCTGCATTAGCAGTGCCTGGATATGAAAGCTTTGCTTTTCCCCCATATATCCGGGGGACTCTGAGTCGATTTTTTCTTTTTATGGATTTTTACTTATTTATGGTACATTATTTTTGTTCTGAAGGAGAGATGGGCACATGAGGTTCAGGTTCAGTTCCTACTTGTGAACTTTCAGAGCAGGAATTCACTACATGCCCTACAAATCCTCCTGTCAAAAGACAGCAAGTTTCTGGTTTTTTAAATAAAAAGGAAACTAAGGGATTCATGAAGGACAGGTTCACCAGAGATCACCATCCATCTCCTGGCTCAGCAGCTCACCTAAACCCATTTTTAAATCCTTCTGTACTGGCACTTTCTGATTCTGAATTGTGCCCTTGTAATATTCCCCTGTTCTGTGAACAAGAGGCAGTGATGTTTAAGTTTTAGGAAGCCACAACCATCAATATAATGAAGAACACCCCCTCCTCAAGAACCTTATCTGCCCATTTGTCACACTTCTGTTTCGCTGCAGTTCAAAGGGAGAACTGCCACCCCAATCTCTTTTTGATTTTTCTCTTGCATAATTGTCATGGTGTTTTTAATTAAGTTAGATAGGATGTTGCACTGAGCTCCTCAGCAGCTTCCTGAATTTTGTGATCTACCCCATCAATTGACTGAAATCAGAGCACTGTCTCTGCTGGTACCACGTGCACTGCGTGCAAGTCACAGATATTTGCATGAACCAATTTATCTCTAAAAAATATTTCTTCTTGACTGAAGAATAAATTGCCTTTACCCTAATGCTCTAGGTAATGAATTGCATTTGAAATGTGTTTATTTTTAGCAAACAAATGCTAATGGCAGCTTGCTGTTAAAAATAGGCAGTACAGTTGGCACAGAAATATGGGCTGGGGAATCGTTCTTCCCTGATCAGTGGAAATGCCCTCTGTGTAAGTCACCTGGGGAGAAAACATGATGTTCCTAAGTAATTTAGTCCCTCCAGCTGGAGAGAGGGTGAACAGCAAGCCACTGCTGTCACCTTAGCCCTGCCTTATGAATTGCCCCTGTAGCATCCTCATGGGGCCGTGTCCCTCCTGTGGGGCTAAGGGTGTAAGGTGGAGACAGCACATTTTTCTTTTCCTGTCTCCCTGCTGCATGCCAGTGGGTGCAATGTGGGTTTTCATGTGCCTCTAGCTCTGCCTGGCTGCAGGGAGTGGGGGCATTTTGGGGGGAAGCACTGCAGGACCCCAGCATTATCAGTTCCCACTCCTCTCTTAGCAGCTGCTCCCCAGGCCAAGGGACTTTATCTTGGACAGGGTTTTCCTAATGTCTGTGAAATTTCCCTGGCTGCTGTCTAAGTCCATTACTTGTCACATTCCCATGATTTATTCCCTTCATTTTCACAGCTGCTTTTTTTCATAGTAAAGACTGTTATGTCCACTAAGTCTCCTTTCCTCTAGATTACACAGATCAATTGCCCATCTTTTCTCTTATATTAAGAATTCCAAGGCTTCTGACACTATTGTTGTTCCACTCTTTTATTCACCAGATAGGCACACTTCTCCCTTACAGTCTAGTGCCAAAAAGCCAACCAAGCAGCTGAGGCCTTGCTGAGCAGCCTGGAAGACTCACTTTGTGCATCTTGCAGATAATTTTTTCTGCTTCTTCAAAATGGTAGGGAATTTGCTATTTTTCACCACAGAAGGGCCTTGTGGAGTCATGTGGTCATTTAGTCCATAACTTTTATCCTGTAACACTCTCTCCTTTGCCCATGCTTGTACTGCTATAGAATTGTGTCCTGTTTTTCAGATAATTTCTCTAACTCATTGTAAATGTTGAATACTGTTTCTGACTGACAACACACTTGGAGCCCCTCCTGAACTACTGTAACCCACAAATGGAGGAGGAGATCCTCTATTCCACTGGAGATCCTCTGTTCCACTATCTAATAGTGCAAGTGAAAGTATTTTAATAACATCAGACCTAAGACAGATTTCCATGAAACTCTAATAAATACAGTCCTTCAGCTGGACAGTGAGCCCTAATCACCACTCTAACATTATGTTTTTACAACAAGTTTTGCATTTGTTTTCATAGCAGCTTATCTAAATAAAGTTTTCTACATGCTTTCAGAATGCTTTTCAGGTTTTTCAGATTTATGGTTCAACTCTTTTAGAAGTCTGGCTTATAGAAGTGGAAAACAGATAACCTTCCAAGCACACAGGTGCTACATCAACTACTGTTCATCAAATGCTTGTTCTATACTTTCAATACACTTTTTATCATTCAGCCCCCATAGGGCTGTTGTGATACAAGGTCTGGTCTTCTCACCTCACTTTAGTTCCTGAGTGAAGTATTAAAGTGCCAGTTCTGGTAATTTGGTCACCAGAGAGATGCTCTCAGGGTTTGGCTGCACCATCCAAACCCTGCAGGTGTGGCACACAGAGCCTGGCAGGAGCCCAGCAGCTCCTGCTGTCTGCCCTGGCCATGTCAGCAGCCCCTCCCTCAGAAAAGGGGCAGTGTTTTTGCTTACAAGTGTTGTCCTGTGATTCTCAGTACTCCTAAGGTTGGATCTGCCCTGGGAGTCATTGCATGGTGCATCATGGAAAAGCCTCTCCATCCCTCCAGAGCAGCACAGAGGATAAGTCCTTCTGCTTCCAATGAAACAGCCTAAAGCACATCTGTTCCTCTGCACCGTCCATTCCACCTGGAGCAGGGACAGGCTGGCACCTGCAGGCTACTGAGTTTTCCAAGCATGGGAGTTATGGAGAGCAGGGGTCTCCTCATCTACAGCAGCAGAAACCACACCAGACTCCAGCACCTCCTGCTCTCAGGGCCAAAATCTGCCAGCCTCCAACTTGTCCTTGCACTGGCACTCCTCTGGACCCAGATAATTCTGCACTGAATGCTCACTGTTAAAAAGGAGTCTCACCAGAATAAAAAGGGCTTCTCTTAGGAGGGATGATGTTAACTTTTCTGTGGGCAGTTTTCAGTCACAGACAGGGAAGTGTTTTAGAAGTGAGGACACAATTCTGCTCGCACAGGCTCGAGGCAGGAGGCTGGCAGCTCCCACCACTTCACTGCTGAAGCACAAAATTTGTACCAGAAACAACCCCTACTCAAGAGATTACAAATCTAGTTTTGAACATTGTTTTCCAGATTTTGCTTGAAAGGTAGGTTCAGTGTCCTCAAAAGATAGGGCAGCATCCCCTACTTCCTGCCACAAAATCTTACATAGAGATCTCTAGCCAAAAAAATACTGCCTTCATTTGATAGAAAGGACCCAGTAGGACCAGACAAGAAAGCCCAGACTGAGCTCTTGCTGGTTGAAAATTATCTAAAAAGACTAAAAATTATCATCTTAACCAGAAAAATGCCAAAAATCCTGAAAAAAATTCTAGTAAATATTATTTATTTCACAGATGATCAAGAGAACGTTCGTCTCTTGGGGAAGAAAATTACAATGGGAAGTCTTTGATTGATCCTTGGTGCCTCTCATTATCATATGATCTTAGGAGCTGGCTCGGTTCTACTGAGTCAAAACAAGAACCAGAAAGGTCCCAAAGGGTTTCCATCAGATGTAGCTTTTAACACAAAATATGGTTGGGAGTCTAGATAAAAAACACTAATTAAAGAAAAGTAGAACGGGTTCCTTATTTATAGGCTTTAGTATTTCCTGGGACCAAACCCATTACTTCCTAATTCTAGACTACAACCTAAACTGGAATTATAACAATTAAAAATCAGAAATTCAAAGTAAGGAAGATTTACCCATGGTGGCATATATTTCATTAGCAGGTAATGTGAAGAATCAATATTTTATGACCTGTCACATATTTGAATCATCTGTCATGTTTTATCCTTAGATGTTGAAGTTGTTTGACAGCTCTAAAGTAGAAGGAAGCAAAACAGAAAAGAAGGTTTTGCTGGTGTCACACTGTCAGGAAAATTTAACAGGTACTAGTCTACAACAAGCAATTAAAACACATTGGTCTCTTATTACAGAACAAATTCTACTCCGTGGGGCCTGAGGGAAATGCATCTCATAAAATTTGCTATTTTTATGTAAGAAGCCAGCACAAACTACACTTTCTCCGCATGAAAAAAAATCAGAAAGAAGCAGAAATGCTGCTACTTCACAGTGCACAGATGAATACTGATTTGGAGACCTTACATAACAAGGAAGCAGAAAGATCCACCTGCAAAACCTCAGTTGGTTTTCTGCTGAGGTCCAGCCACTGATCCCAGAGTCAGTGCAGCCACAGACCCATAGGGGAACACACCCATATGGAGGATGCAGTCTGTCTGTTGTCCAGAAAAAGGGCACAGCAAAGGAAGGTGATTAGTTCAGATGAAGACAAGGAAGGGATGGGGGTGAAATGTCTGTAGAATTACCTACAGGTTTAGAAGTGTCACAACTGCTCATGCTTTCTGTTCTCCAAGTTCCAATTCCGAATCTCGTGTTGTACTTCAATCTCAGCTTTAAAAAAAAAGATGTAAACAAAACAAACAAAAAAATCACTCTTCTGTGCCTCGTAATTGCAAAAAAAATCCACTAGCTCTCAGGAAATAAGAAAAAGGTCAGGCTTTTCAGAACTCATGTTTATATGTCTTCCTGGTTTTTGAATGTTTGTGGTTCATTAAGTCTTTCTGGAAAACAAGAACTTTATTCCCTGAGCAGCACTAATAGAATGGGTCTTCTGTCTCTTCCAGTGTGGTACAAAAAAGGGAGACATTTTCATTTTTATTTGTTTCTGTAGGTAGTTAGCCTAAAAGTATCCAAGATCTTGTTTACCAGAGAATTTTCTTTCGTTTTCCACATCCCCCTAGACTAGCTCCTTTCATGCATTAAAAAAAAAAAAGAAGTATCTGAAAAATTTCAGTCTCGACAAATTGGTATTTTGCACTAAAAATTCCTTCCATATAAGGTTCCTATAGGTAACACCAGAAAAGTCCAGGACAGTGAAGAAATCTGAATTTAGCTTTTTTTCCCGTCTCCAACCAATCAATAATGTGAGCCTTTGCAAGCAGAGGGGTTTGCACATCACTGCAGAGAGGAAAAAGGATGGCCACACAGTGATGTAAAGGCTGTAGCAATGAACACCAAGCTCATCTCCAGGGTTCAGTGACTGACCCATCCCTTTGGGAGCACCATGAAAAAGCACATTTACCTATCTGCAGCCACAGCTGATGCTTTCCACAGTGCTGCCCACGTGGAGTGAGCCACCACACATGGCAGTACTCAATCCACAGTGCTCAGCAGTGTCCCACAGACAGCCAAGCTGGCCACTAGGCCACTTGTCCTGGTCTGTACAACAGAGGCTCAACTGCCTTATCAGGGCCAGTGGAAATAAGGACGTTTTCCTTTTTCCTTTAATTTCTGCTTATTTTTAAATGTGCCAAGACTGGCACAGCAGCTTGGCTCACCCTGCCTGTAAGGACTTTGCTGCCAGCAATGCTCAGCCCCGAAGCCTCTGAAACCCAGGCAGCCTCTGCTCTGCCTCAGGGCTGGGCGATCCGAGAGGATGTGACCTCCAGAAAAGGACACCAAATTAGGAGATGTTTCAGTGTCTGAGGCGATGAAATATTTAATCCCTGCTCTCTCTGGGATATGCATCATCACAGATTTACTTATCTGCTGCTCAGTGACAGCAGCAGCTGACAGGGATGGTGACAGCTGACACACATTAACCCAGCTGCACAACACAAGCTATCACTCCACTGCAGAAATCCATCATTATTATTTAAGCAGCGAGGAGGTGTCTCGGTGCCAGATACCAAACACAGGCAGCACCTGCACTGCAAAGTCAACACTGCCAGGGTCTCTGGGGGGTGAGGGAGCCCTGGCAGCCCCAGCAGGGCCAGCAGCACTGGTCCCTGAGCAGCCCAGCACCAAGGGTGCACACAGGGCTCCTGTGCCCCCACTGCTGACCTGGCCCCGTGCTGATGGACCACAATGAGAGGGAAGTATAGACAAACATTACTTGTTTAGGGTGTGGGAGGGTGGAAGCCTTTATTGGAGCTTTTCTGGAGCAGCAGGACAGGGCAGGTGGAGTGAAAGGCTCCTCAGGGAGCGCTGCTGCAGATGGAGCTGTGCGGATGCAACCGGACCTGACTTGCTTCCCCTTTGTCTAAGCTGCCCCTCCTTTTTACAGATGAGCTTCTTTCTGAACAAACCTCTATAGTGTCTTCTTTATCTAATAGGTCATTCTGAATTATTGCTGTCTCTGAGAAACTAGTGACTGAGCTTTGAGGAATCCTGGTGAAACTGGGGTTTGGTTGGAGATGGTGGGCTGGAGATTTCCTCCCTTCCTGTTAGTGTTTGGTACTGGATTGGCTGCTGCTCGAGAGTGCTCTGCTGTCCTTGCTGCTACAATGGCATCCTTACATTGAAAGGTGCATTTTACCCGAAACTTGTCTTATGGTCATTGATGGGAACAGCCAAACAACAGGAAAATTGTCCATGTGTCTATGTGAATCAGGTGCAGGGTAGAATGGGAAAAGAAGCCACCACGGATTCTAAGCCCTAGAGCTGATCTTATGTTGTGTGGAGTGTGATCCTTCCAGAGGAGGAAATAAGGTGGACAATTTACAGCACCACATGGATGCCTGCCTAAGACTGCTGGATACACTGGGATGTCACCCTCCTGTTCTGACCCAGAGGACACTGTACCACACCTGTCACTCAGGGCTCCTGTAAACCAGCTTGCCTTTCTGCATGCTCTTCAGCTGGCAATTTCCTAACACAGCCCTCCCCTTTCTTCTCTGAGATTTTTTTTCTTCTCTGCACTGCTGATTGCAGTTTGCCTTCTGTGCTGAAAGCTCTTCAGGGAAGGAATCTCTACATTTTCTTTTACAAGAGTGCCCTTTACATCTCTAGAGCAACTCAAGAAAATATTTAAGGGAATAGTATAAATTAATAGCAATAATAAATCCCTACACATCGTTCAAAGCCTGCACAACTGGGTTTGGAGCAAGAAAAGGAAGATGACAGAAAAAGTGTCTTCAGGACCATGAGCATTCAACATTGTCATGACTACACATCAGACAGGTTTTCATGACAGATGGTATTCACCAAAAAGCTCACCCTCTCCCTAAACCCTGGCTTTGCCAACTCCCAAATCCAGACTCTCTTCTAGCTGAGAATCATCTAACCCCACAGAGATTTTTTAAAGTAGTTTAACATGTAACTTCATACCTTTGGAAACTGCCTTATGTACAGTTCCAAGTGCTTCCTATTTGCCTAGAGAGCACACAGACAGTTAATTAACATTCCTGTGCTCGGTAAGCTAATCACTAAACTGCACTTGTGAAATCTCAGACCAAAGCTGCTCCAGATCGTTATCTTTCTGTTGCCCATAAACATGTAACTTGGCACCTGTATCTTTCTCAAAGGCGAAAGGAATCAATATTTACAGCTCATTAGCAGGTTTTGGTTGAGACCCAGCACTCCAGCAGCCAGCTAGTCGGAGAGGAGTGTGGCAAAATGAAGGAGGCACAGCCTTGCCTTGGTGAGCCCCTACCCCAGAGGTGGCCTGGGTAAAGTCCTGCAGCTGCAGGACCCTTCCCCTCCATCGTGAGCCCCAGCAGCCAGAGCCCCACTCCCAGTTCCAGCCAACTCATTCATCAAATTTTCTCTCCCCATCAGCACAAATACGTACAAAGAGAAGGTCTGGAAAACTTTTGGGAATCCTTGGATGTGCCTTTACCCAGCACGGATTTGTGCCAGGTTCCCAGGTCACTCATTTTTGGCACTGTCCACAGAACAGGGAAATTAATTTCACACATGAAATAAAGAGTTTAAATATTTTTATTATTGTGCAGCATTTAAGGTTCATCAGCATTTATATTTTTCTTATGTTTTCTGTGACATTTAAACTTTTTGCAATGTTTTAGTTATTACGTTAAAATTAAAAAATCGGGTTTTTTTTCCAGGAAATTTCATTCACAGAATAATCATGCTAGAATGGCCAGAGAACTGTCACAGCCCTCTTTGTTTTTGTTAGGAGGAAACACTCGCTATATGAATTGTGAATTCATCTGGACAAATCCAGTATGTTGAAAAAAAGAGCAGAGCTCCGTTTCTGTCACACCACTAAAATTAGCCCCATCGTAGCAGCTTCCTTACACAGAGATCCTGGCTGGCACCTTCAAGGATCTGCTTCAGTATCTTGGCTTTCTCCCAGCACTCGACTCCCACTCTCTCTTGCTCACAGAGAAGCAGGCTCCAGCCTGAGCACACAGAGGAGGCAGAGAGGCTCTTCCAGGCTGGGGCTCAGCCTGGCCCTGGGCTCTGCCTCCTGCCTGCCCTGATGGCCCAGCCCAGACAAGGAGAGCTTTGTGTCAATGGCAGCAAGGTTTGTTTTCCCAAGCCAAAAAACGTGCCAATGTCAACATCTAACATTGCCTACCACAGGAAAACTCTTGGAAGATATAATGCTACTAAAGCTAGATATAAAATATTACTAACAAAATAAAAAGCCATAAGATTGTACAATGCCAATCCAAACACTTTCTGACCAATATGCCCAAACCTTGTCAAGATACCTCACTGACATGGCTGGATCCTCAGAAAGGCTCCCTGTAAATACATACTTCAAAGTTTGTAACAGTTTTTAGATATAAACAATGAAGAGCTTTCTGAGAAGTCTGATCACACAGCTTGAAGGCTGGAGAAGCAAACAAAAATACCTATGGATCCTCTGGGTTCCAGGGGAGAAACTGAAAAACAGCTGCAGCAAATGGGCAGAATATAAAGAAATTGAAACATTTTCTCATTTAACAGTTAAAGAACAGGAAGAGTTTAGGAATCACCGTTCAGAGACTCCTGTTTAGTGACAGCAATTTATTTGACCATCTGGGCAAAGAAAGACTGCAGCAAACCACATGGAGGAAATAAAAATAGATGAACAACAAGTGACTGATTTTGCTTGACTTGAGCCTACAACTCTGCAGAGCAGGAAGCTACTTCATGTGAAAGACATTATTGATGAAGGCATTTCAGCCTCTTGCCAGTTCTTCCAACAACATACTAGATCTCCCATGCCAGCAAACCTGTCTTGAGACGTGACTCCCATCCCAAACTTGACAGAAACACCACCAAGTACAAAAGACAAATTGATGAGCCTTCTGGAAAGGGACCACCAGAGGAAGGAGCATCTCTGTGATGATCCACAGTAAAAGAAAACTCTTTAGGAGAAAGAATAGGAGGCTTTTTGCTGTGTTTGTTCATTATGATAAAAATCTTCCTTTTCATGACAGAAGCAAATATTGAAATGGAGGAAAAGGCAGCCACTGTTCAGCAGGATCTGATCACGACATCCCAGTGTGTTGGTTCCCACCTCAGGCAGACACACAGCCTCCTCCCATGTCCAGGGCACACTCACTGGGGGATGGTGATGCCTGCCCTGGAGGTACAGCCATGAGTACCAAGCTGCCCACATGAGGAACCCAAAAGCAGCTTGTGCCAGCATATGACAGAGATGACAGCTACAACTTGATCCATCCTTGGATAGATCTCTCTTCCCTCTGTCTGTCACTCTCCTCCTGTCTTTCCCACCAATAAATATGCATATGTGGTATTCTTGGAGCTGCATTCAAACCAGAGGAAAGCCACATGAGCCAGGGATTAGGAAGGGTGGTAGGGAAGCTTGAAGCCTACCCATATTCATGGTTTTAAAGCCTGATATTGCCAACTGGCTATATTTAGGAATAGCTGGGAGAGGGTCTTTCAGTGGTAAGAAAACTGTCAGGCTCTAAAGAGGTGCCTTCTTTAAGCTGCTCTAACCCCATTTCACAAGATTTGCAGTCAAAATTCACCTGCTCCTTCAGGCATGGTCTGACTCACTAGAGAGCCAAGCTGACTGCTATATGTAGCTTGGCTCATGCCTTCCCTTCAGGCTGGCCCACTGCTTGCATCCCTCCCCAGTCAGTCCTCAAGCTGTTTAACTGATCTTGCTGAGCCCTCCTGACCTGGGGTTGCAATCTCAGACCCAGCTGCTGCAAACCTGTTTGCTCTCTGGGAAGGCAGTCTTGGTGCATGATGGCACACCCCAAAAGGACTAAATATACTATCCTGAAGCTGTGCTTAGACAAGGTCTCTGATTGCTTGTTACAGGCCTAATCTTCTAAGCTTTGTTACAAAACTGCCTAATCATTTGATATTTCAAGCTGAAGATCTTCCATGCGTGGGCAGCAGCTTCCCTCTTCTTCCATGCATGCAGTTAATGATTTTGTGCAGGGTAATTATAATTCCAGGATTCACACACCTCACTTTATCCATCCCAGATTTAGGCCTCCCATCTCATCCAGATCTACAGTCCCACAGAAGCCAACAGCACTCATCCATCCTGGGAACCATCCTAAGAATAAATGAGTCACCCCAGTAGGGCCCTGTCCTGCTCCAAGGACTTCCTAGAGCCTCACATCTGATGTCTGACTGTGACAGAGATGATGTTATTTGAGATGTTTCTCCAGGCCTAACCTCTATCTGATCTCTCCTCCCAAAATATCTTCTCACCTTTCTCAAAATTTCCATCTGGAAGAAAACAGGAACTTCAAGAAGTCAAGAACACAAATGGTTAGGCTGCCCTGACCCACATGGTGCTCCAGACTTAATTTCCAAATACATGTCTCCTTTCATACCTTGGCACAAGGTGATTACACTTCATTGCTGAATGCCTTTTTTTTGATCAATTTTTTCTTGACAACCACATTTAGTCCTGGAGACTTTTGCTCATTGTTTAATAGCTTCAAAAAACATTCTGTCTGGAGAAATCAACAAGGCATAAAATAATGTATCCCTGGCCTGTCATTCCTTCTGTTTACTGCCAGAGTGGTGAGGCCCTGGAGCAGGTTTCCCAGAGATGCCCTGTCCCTGGATATGTTTGAGGCCAGGCTGGATGGGCTCTGAGCAGCCAGGTCAAGTGGAAGGCTCCCCATGACAGAGGAGCTGGAATGAGATGACATTTCAGGTCCTTTCCAACCCAAACCATTCAATGGTTCCATGATTATTCCCCCATAGCATGCTGTCTGCAACCAGCCTCTGAACTGACATCCACTTCCTCCTGCTATGTTTCAGTCATCACATATAACAGAAAAAGAGGGGGAAAACCAATGTAAGATTAAATTGGATTTTAAAACTACAAGAATTGGCCAGAGTCTGTCAGGGAGGGCAGGGCAGTTGCTGAGTGCATTAAGTATTCAAGGAGTGTAGCTTTAGGTCTGATGGTGTGCTGGGTTTTTCTTGTGAATGACAGCCTGTGAGTTGACAGCAAAATTCTGTCCAGCTGTGTGTTGTACAGAGATGCTGGAAACCTGGCAAAATTGATTTGACTGGAATCCTTTAACATTTTTCTGTTTCTACTCGGAAAACAATGTCTAATAAAAAAGTATTGTGTCTGTTCAGCCCATCATCACCCCTGTGGCCCTGAAACCATCTGTCATGGATGGAAGCAACTGCACCTGTAAGAGAGAAACAACAATATACTTTATTGATATAAAACAGTGATTTAACAAAGTTCAATGGTAAATGTGACAGTGGTTTAACAAGATTCAATGGCAAGATTGTTTATTTCCTGCATAGAGGACAAAGTCAGACAAAACTGCCAGAGGTCCTGTTGTTGAGCCATGAGGTTCAGAAAGAAACCCCTTGCATTCCAAACCCCTTCTCAAAGAGAAGTGTGGGTGTGGCTGAATCCAATCCTAGTCCCAGACTTGTTCAGTGTTTTATGTCTGAGAGATTATATTTGCATAATCAATCCTTTATTTCACTTATTTTGAAATTTAGTGTGCTATTAACCACTTACTAAGGTTCTGTTGCAGCGAGGAATCTCTCAGCTTCAAGGAGCAACTTTGAGAGGTGACCTTCCTCAAGGGGACATCCTGGCATGCAGCCCACCATTCCAGACAGCCTTTGGCTACCATGCTGCCACCCCACCCCAAAGTCCAGAGAAAGCTGGGTGCAGCCATCAGAGCCCCACTGGTAGTTAGGGCTGAAGGAGCAGAGCAGAGCACACCACCACAGCATCCTCTCACATGCTAGAAATGTGCTTGTGCAGCCATGAGCTGAGCCTTCTGACAGCAAAACCACCTGAGCCACACATTTAGAAAATTCCTGAATGCTTCAGAAACCATTTCCTACAGTCCTAGAAAGATTTTCCACAAGCCATGCCCAGGAGTTCAGCTGCTGCCACTAACAGGGTGAGCAGGATACCACCCAGCAGATTGAATAAGTCCCACTGTTCCACTCAGCTCTGGTTTCACAGGGCTTGCATACTGAACAGGGAAAAATCTTGTCGTTTTTTAAGTGATTCAATTCTATTTTATTGCAAGGAAGTGCTGCAGCAGAAGAGCAAGCTCACACACCTTCTGCTCAGATGAGCTTCTCCTCTAATGCCATATGGACTAAACCGTCACACAATTTCAATCCCAAAATTTTGTAAAATTTTTAGTGACTCCTCAAGGTTTACTGTACATTCTCTTTAACCCCTGCCCTTTTAGGTAGTCTTTGGTAGCTGTGAATGTTGGCAGAGAAGGCAGTTGCCAGATCCTGCCTGCTGGTTTGCCAGGAGGAAGAGGAAATTATTTGGGCAGCTCTGGTGTGGACAGGTCATTTATCTTATTTTGTTGAGAAGGTGCGGAACAGTGAAACACTGAAAGAGAGCTTCTAGCAAAAGAGTTGGGGAATTTCTGTCCATTCTTCTTTCCATCTCCATAGGGCAGCCTTGTACCCTCCTTACTGTGTATTAGCTGCAGTGCAGGTGTAGGCAGCAGAGCACAATTTATTCCTCTCTTGGCCATAGAGCTGTTTCCAGTATGATCTGTGACAGCTTCTCCAAAACATGTGCTAGAGTTTCAGCTTGGATCATCAGGATTCTTGGAGAGGACCTGAATAGGTGCCTGACTGTTTAATGAGAGCACAATTTGCCCCAGGATCACTTTCCAGGTGATGGATAAGCATCTCCCCATGAGGCCAGGGCAAAGAATGCTCAGTGCATCAGGAGGAAAAAGGCACCCACAGCAGGTAGGGAAATGAGAATACACATAAATCCTCTCTCTCATCACATGGAAAACAAAATAATTCTCTCAGGCCACTCAAATAGAGTTTGTTATGTGCTCTAAAGAGACTACCTTCAAGGAAATAAGAGATGATGGGTCGCTGTCTGTTCTGTGCAGCTGGATATCTATCAGCCTTTCATGCCTTTTAATTATATACACCTGAATATTGTCCAGGCCATGAATACATGTTGCTGTTTGAATTTTGGGCTGCAGTGGCTACAAGTGGAGTTTTAACACAATTAGCATTTTACCAACCCTTTTTGTAAGTAACAAAACCTATATATATAACCTGTGGTTATAAGGAGCTCCCCGGATCAGCGTGTCCAAAGAGGGCAACAAAGCTCGTGAAGGGCCCAGAGCATGAGTCCTATGACTCAGCTGAGGGATCTGGGGATGTTTAGCCTGGGGAAAAGGGGACTCAGGGGAGACCTTATCATGCTGTATAACTCCCAGAAAGGAGGTTGTAGCCAGGTGGGGGGTCGGTCTCTTATTCCAAGTTACAAGTGACAGAATGAGAGGAAATGGCCTTGAGTTGCACCCGGGGAGGTTTAGATTGGATATTAGGAAAAATTTCTTCACCAAAAGAAGTGGCAGACACTGGAACACACTGCCCAGGGAAGTCTTGAATTCACTGTCCCTAGTAGTGTCCAAAAGGTGTGTTGATGTGACACTTGGGAGTTATGGTTTAGGAATGAATGTGGAAGTGCTGTGTTAACAGTTGGAATTGATGGTCTTAGGGGTCTTTTCCAAACTCAGTGATTCTGTGGTTCTATAAGCAGAAAGGTGAGAACTCCAACACCTCATTAAAACTGAACTTGTCCAATTTTTTTTGGCCTACAGCCCAGGCAGCAGTGTTATCCAAGGTGCCTCAGCATGTCTATTTCCAATTGCAGAGCTTCAGCATCAGTTTCTCTCATCCTTCATCTCCTCCCATACACTAACCACAGTGCCAGCATTCAGCAGAGATGATGTTTAGGCTGGAGGAATCCTGTGGAGGTCCTGGGAGGAAATCTCTGGTACTTCATTAAGCCATGGCTTTGTGCCAGCTGATGTGGTTTTGTAACTGTACCAATTTTGGGGTGACCACAAATGCCAGTAGCTCTTTAGCAAAGCAGTTGTGTGTGTTTGGAGTCAGCAATAAAAGATTAACACTTGGAAAGATGTTATTTTCTAGATGCCAGTCGAATACATGGCAAAGATCATTTCAATATGGCTGGTGACAATTAGTGGTGTAAAGTGTTAAGGTTGTCTGAGATAATACATACCCCAACCTAGAACATCTGTCTTTCTCTCTATATTTACACATTTTACTGGCTTTACGGTAACAATATAGAAGGGACCATCTGAAATTCTGCATGTCTTTTATACTTTGTCAGGGAGCAACCTGGAAATCTCACTGTGGTTCATCTTTACCACAAACAAACCTCAGTGTACTCTTTCTGAAACGTACATAAACACTAAAATGCTGTAAGTCCCTCCAGGCTGACTATACCCCAGCTCTGCAGTCAGCAGAAATGATTGCCCTAATTGAATGTGCCAATTATGAGTAGCAATCGTGTTGTGGTGAGGTCAGCCTAACAGGCAGCCTTTAAAGACTTTAAATAGGGAACTTAACAGCAGAGTACCTGGGTGGTTGGGTAATAGAACTTCTATGAAGACTGCTTTCATTAACTGATTTCTAGGCAACAGCACTGTAAGTAGCTCCAAGTAAACAAACTTCAAGGAGTCAAAAGCCTATGGTGTGATACAAAACAGACTGAGAGATGTTGCATGTGAATAACTTACTTATGTCTTGTCAACTAAGCACCTATGGCATTTTTTAAATTTCATTTCCATGTGTATAACACCTGTGTGCAAAATTTATCCAAAGAATTAATAAAGGTCTTAGTATGTTACTGCTGAAACACTGAGTGTAGCTGGAAATCCAATAAGCAACGTTAGGGGTTTGAATAACACAGGTACATGAAATTATGATTAAAAAGAATTAAAAGGAATGGCTCATTCAGGTCTATTAAGCTTTGATTGGTCCTAGGAGTATCAGGGCATGTGTTCCTTATCACGCAATGTTATCTTTCTCCAAATTTCAGTTTCACCAAATATGGATTGTTTAAGAGGTTCACAAACCCCCTTATCTCACTTGGCAAATAATCTGATTAGAGGTTCAGGCACATTTTCATTTGCTTTATTTGGTGGGGCTGTTTACGTATATTACTAATTACCACGTTAATAACATTAGTAAGCACATTTATAAAATACACCAAAGTTCCAGACTCAGACCATTTTTAATAGATTTTATTTATCACAAGTATGTCCATTTCTCATCCACATTTTTCTTTCATTTTTGCTCCATATTTTAAAGGGTAAAAGGAAGCTCATGGAGATATCAATGGTGAGCTTTCTTTTAGAATTTGAAACTACCATCTCATTACATATTCATATCATAAAAATCTTTTTATCACAGTGAACATAATATTTCATATTAATTTTTTAACACAAACAAAACTGACCCATTTTCCTTTTTCAGCACCCTCCCTAGTTCACCTTATGCTTCTTGTATACTTATTTGCTACCTTCTAGTCTCAGCAACATCAATTAAAAGTGTCTCGTAAAATAAATCTGGACTATAGATACATGCTGAACAAGTCAGAAATTTTCCTCCGAAACAAACTTTGCTTGAAAAATGTCAGTTTGTTGGAATTTGATGGGGAAGCAGGCATCCAAGGTCCATGGCAGGAGGGTTTGCCACCACCAGGCTCACTGGCTGATGGTACCACCACCCCAGGCTTTAGGGTCTGGATATCCTGCTCTCTGGGTCTGTGGGTGCTGTAGGTCAAGGTGACCACAGGAGTCAAGGGTGTAGGGAATTGGAGGGAATGGGAGAAGATGGCTGTTCCATGTCATATGGGGGGAGGAAATTAAATATTTTGGTCTCCTTACAGTAATATTTTTAAGTGTTTGTAGCCCTGAAATTCTTTGTTTGCTTTCATTTCACAATGAAATTCTTTTTTTTTTTTCTTTTGTTGTCACAAAAACAGTGATATCCCCCAGTCCTGCATTCCAGCAGTCTCTTGCAGAGGCCCCTGAGTTACGGTATAGGAAGTGGGGTTGTGATGAAGGTGGCCATCCTCTGCCCAGGCTGTGGCTTTGTAAGATCCCCTGAGCAGTGACCCTTTCACAGGAGGCACTGGAGAGGCTGCCTCACAAAGGACTTCATGGCTTGGTCTCAGGGGTCTGAGAGAGTTTAGCTAATGGTGAACTGGCAGAGCTCATTCGGTGCAAGAACTTCTGTTCACTGCCAAATGCTGGGGCAGCCAGGTTTTTACTTTTGTCTGTGCGTGGGTACTTGCAAACAGATAAATAATTTCCTCACTGAGCCCGGTTGCAATGGTGCCCCTGAAGCACCAGCTCGGGGGTGTCACCTGCAGCGAGAGGAGAAGCCTTTGTCACCCTGCTCCCAGTGCCAGCACAGCCCCTGTCCCCTGTCCCGCATGCAGCTCTGCTGAAGTACATGGAAACTGGGCAGTGAGAATTAGTTTTTAAGGGAGAGTTTGATTTGAAAACTCCCCCACACCTCTGTCCTCATTTGAAATTTAACACAGGGTATGATTTTATCATGTTTGCAAATGTGGATTGTGTCCTCGAGGGAAAGAAGTAATTGATACAGAACAGAAATGTCAGGATCTTAACTTGATTCATGGTATTCCTCTAGTAAATGTCATTCTTGCCCCATATGCATTGTATCTTTATTTTCATATTGTTCAAACTTTAGATGAAATAATTTCATTATTTTGACTTCCTATGTCTATTAGCTGATGAAAAATTATTTTTGAGAATTTCAGATTACAAATCCTATCTGCAGATTAAATTTTTCACCTTTCATGACAAATGGAAATGCATATAATGAAGTGCATTAGAATATTGGTCAGAGGCTTGCTCTGAGCTAAGCGCAGCATGAACATCTTTATGTTTGCTGGCAGTAAACCAGCTTCTCTCTTTTCTCTGTTTTGCACAGTCCTACTAAGCCAATCCTCACTAGAATGAGCACAAAACAAATGAATAACAGCTTTTGTACATCAACATTAAAATGGGAAGAAGCTTGGGAAAGGGCCTCCAACAGAGAAGAATGCTGACAAGTGCAAAAATGCCTGATGGATAAGCACCACCTTCTAAACATAGATCAGCCAGACATGGAAGTGATTTCAGAAGAGAAATGCAATCATGGATTACACACCAGCTCATTAGAAACTGTTGATGAATACAGCATCCAGAAGACATGCATGAAAAGTCACATTTGGGGAATAAATTAAAAGGGGTGTAGTTGTTGCTAGATAAACATATGTAATATATATGCATTGAAGAGGTTTGTACATGTCATTTTTTTAATTCGGACGGAAAGCAAAAAGCTTTAAAACCTTTCACAGTAGAGAGGCAGTTAACTTCAGACTATTCCTATCCCAGTAGCCAAGAAGCTGTTAGGACATCTCTCTTAAATTAGCATTTATAGACTCTGAATGTTTCCATCACCTAGTGGAAAAAGCATAACTTTTACTGCTACATTGCTGCACCTCATTTACTTCACTGTATAATAAGTTGACTAAAACTGTAAAGCTTCTCAATTTTTACTGCATATGTGTTCCAATTAATATGACTATAACAAACTTAAGACTCATAAATTATTTCTGACCTATATTCTAGTTCTATGAAGAATATATACTCTAAGGTATGTCTGAATATCATAATGCTATAATTTCCCAAGATGCATAGAATCGTTTGCATTCGAAGTGACAAAATAAATGCCCTTGATTTATTTTTTAATAGGAGAAAGTAATTTACACCGTAAATGTAACACAGTACTGCTCACTTCAATGGTGTTTCTTTTCCCTCTTCTGCCATACAACTGTGGAGTGACACTCTCTGGCCCATGCTAATGCCAGTCAGACAAGGTGATCTAATGAGACCTTTTGGCCTTAAGTTTAAACACAATACAACTCCATAAACCCTCGAGTTTAAATTCAATACAAAAATTAAGAGACTAGTAAGCAAATACATTTTGCAAATAGCCATGTGAGGGCTGGATGCAAATAGTCCTGGGGCACTGGTGGGGAAGTGATTCCCTCCCCAGGTCCCACAAGGCACTCTCAGTTCCAGAAGCCACTGAGACGTAAAACAGGAGCAGGCACAGAGTGTGAACAAAGATCTCTTAGTGAAGGGCCTGGGTGCCAAGCACGAGGCCCAGAGCAGCAGAGGGAGGCAGGGACCCCTCTCTGCTCCTCTCTAACACTCCACCAAGGCAAGGTCTCTCCTGGCTCGGGACTGGCCATGAGCACATGGCTCCCTACATGCCTCTAGGTTCTCCTGTGTATCACAGATGAATCCAGTGCAAAATGAACACTGCAGTGTTGATTCCTTCAGGGTTTTAAAAGCCTGTTCCTTCATTCTTTGGCTTTCAGGGGAAATGGCTAAAATAATAATCAGTTGCTAGTGTTGATCCCAAATAATGCAAAATACTGAAGACATGAGGTAAACATGAATTTAAACTGGTTTTAACTATTGACTGTACAGCACAAATTATTCCAGAACCTAGTGCATGAATCTCAAAAAATTTATTTTACTTTTGAAAGAAAAATCATCTTTAAGCAAACTGCCAGTAAACAAATACAGGGAATTAGATAATTTTTCTATCTAACAACCAAGGTACCAATATGGCATTGACTTCACTTGGGTGTCATGTGTGAATCCGGGCAGCATTTAAAAAACTAAATGACTTTTTAAAATCTCAAAACTGCTCTTGTAACTGAATGTAGAAAATTCTCCTGACTTCTAAAGGACCAGCACTAGCTGGTCAAAAACCCCACCCAAATCAGTCAACCACCATAAACATCTTCCCAGTATCTGCTATTGACCTGAAGGGGATGGAAGGCAAAAATCAAGTCGTTCACACATGAGGCAGCATAAACTCA
The DNA here is from genome assembly GCF_052056855.1 of Sturnus vulgaris. Classification (NCBI taxonomy): domain Eukaryota; kingdom Metazoa; phylum Chordata; class Aves; order Passeriformes; family Sturnidae; genus Sturnus; species Sturnus vulgaris. The sequence goes on along the minus strand of NC_142247.1, from coordinate 61,783,915 downwards.
TTTAAGGGCCCACTTCAGACAGGTTTTTAAATGTGTGATTAGTCCAGCCAGTGTCAGCTGGAAAATGCACATCCTCAGGGGCTGGATGCATTCAGGAGTCCCTGTTAAGTGGTGTCTCAGTGAAGCCCATCCTCATTCTCTGCTCCTGTTGGCTCACAACCACACTCACACCTCCAAGCCTGTGAAAGGGTTTGTTATGTGGATGTGCTCTCATATCACCATCTTCATTTGCTCCTTGAGTTTACCTCTATCCCACATTATTGCAGTCTTGGCACTTCTGCTGTGACAGACATCACCAAAACAGGGTTTCTCTGTATTATATTATTTTGTTTAGAATCATGGTGATGGTGCAATGTAAAAGCCCTTTCTAAATATACATAAACATTGCAAAAAAAGTGTCATCACAAGAGATCACAACACTGTCAGGGCAGCTCAGTGAATATGTACAATTTGTACAGTCAGAAGGAGAGACATACCAGGATGTACATCATTAAATGTTGACTCAGTAAGAATAGTATGTTTTATCTTTTTAAATGTTACCACTTTCCCATCCCACTCCATTGTAACTTGTCAATTGTAATTTCTTTTTAAGTCAACAAACTGTAAAGAAAACTGTTGAAATACCTGATTTTCTGTAAAAGTAATAACAACAATACATTTTGTTACTTCAAAGTATGCTTGGTATTAAAGTACCTAATAAAGTTCAATAATGACTTTTGTAGCATACTAAAATAAAGTGTGATAGTGCTTTTCTCCAGCTCATCTATGGTAAGGGCAGCTCTTGTTGGGATTACTGCCCTCCTAAACACAAGCCTGGACACCTCCTACACATCTGTACCTACAGAGATCCCTCAGGTATGTAAAGTCCAAGCAGAATCAGATCCCTTAATGAGAGCATGGGTCGGATTCCTAGTAGAACCTTGTTGGTAAGTCATCTCCACCCTCTGGTACCTGACTATATATCCATATGTGGGCAACAATATAAAGTTCCTAATTACTCTGTTTGGTATAAAACTTGTTTTATAGTAATAGAAAGAAGAGTGTAATTATTTGTAAGTTAATTATGATTAAATAAAAAACTGCCAGGTTTGTAGGATGCTGTTCATTTTTACAGGCAATGTATTTCAGTTATCTATAAATAGACTGGAAATCCCAAACAAGTGATTTGGATGACACAGTATAGCTCAGAAGTTGATCACCCCATAATTTCACTATGTGAAAGTACACTGGAGCCATCAGGGGCTGTTACATCATTCCAGAGTTTGCACCAAGAAGAGGTAAGTATTTCTTTGTCAAAGAGATGCTAGATTTGCCTCCATGCTGCTGATGCAGCAGTACCTGCATTTGGAGATGCTCTAGAAATTATTGTGACTGGGGTCTAATTATGCCCAAACTCCCAGGCTCTGACACATTTCGATCGCAGTAACAGATCAGCTTCCCTCACACCATCCATCTTTCCCTGTTCTAAGCAGGAAAATGCAGTGCTGGGCCCAGCAGCTTTCTGTCTGTTTTCACTGCTAGTCTGATATCCTTCAAACATTTAAAAGTTTTAGAAGTTTCATCTGATCCTCTGAGTATTTGAAATGGAATAAGATCTAGACAGTTTAAAATAAATAAAAAACCCACCCCAGATTCATCCTAACTAGCTTACACATTGAAAAGACAGCCATATGCTGAATAGGTTCTGAGGTAGTGCTAGAAAGCAACATTTTTTTCCCCATGTGCTAAAGTCAAGAGATTTACACATTTCTCCTTCCCAAGGAGCTCTGTGCAGAACAGAATGGCTTTGCCTGCTGTTGGAGTAGCTGGCAGTACCTGCACACATTACACACATTACACACATTACACACATTACACATGCTTGCAGCCATTCCACCTTGGTCTGTGATCCTCATTGGCCTACATTAATAATTTGAAAACAGACCTTCACAGAAGGCCTGGAATTCAACAGAAGATAGAATATGTAGTTTAAAAATACATTCTCTTCCCTTTAGATCAAATAATGTTTGTGTCGTGGTGCTGAAAACACAAAGCCAAGGCTTGCAGTGATCAGATACTGACATGACGCTTTCTATTACCCATCTGTCTCTCTCAAATTTTTGCTTAGTGTTACTTTATGCTGCCTTCTGAAATGTCTTTTGCATTTTAAAAAGTAAAGTGATATAGCCTGCCTTTCTTCCAGATAGTCTCATAACCCCACTGGGGGCAGGGGGAAGTTAGACAGCTTTTCCACTTCACAAAGTGATGAAAGAAGTTTTGCCTCTGCAAGAGGAGAATCTCCAGGGAAAAAAGCAGACATGTGCTCATCAACTCCCAAGAGGTGATGTGGCCTCTAATTGCCTACGAGACACTACAAAGCTCTTCTCCTTTTGAAACAGCTCCAAAAAAGTTGCTGCAAAGCACTTCCTGAGATCATCAGTGTGAGACCAGCCTCCAAGTTTGAACATCAGCCCAGTCACCTGCAAAAACAGCCTGGGAGTGAAGATGCTGCAAAAGGCTAGGAGCTGGGGCTGAATTAACCCCCACAAATCAGTTTTAAATTGGTATAACAACATGGATTATTACTCCTGATTTTGTCAAGTGCAAAGTAGCATTATATTAGCCTAATATAGCTGTTAGGATTATTAATAAGCAAAATTATATAATATCGTAAATAATTTCTTAGGGGGAAAATGAAATAAAGATTGTCAAAATATGCTAGAATGAAGTCTCTTTGATATGATAACCACATATTTTTAAAAGCATTTCCACAGTTTAACACCAGAAGATGCTCTTGATCATCAGCTACATTACCAGTTACACAGACTCAGGATTCCCCTGTCAGATCCCAGCACAGGAAGGTAGGAATTTTGCTCTGCCATAGCAAAATTCATCACTTTCAGGAACTTCATCACTTTGACAACTCTCAGGCATGGCTTTCTCACAAGATATCAGGCAAGACTCTAGGATGACAGCTCAAATGTCAGGCCTAGAGGTATGCAATTACCACCTTGAGTCTCCTTTATATAACTTTAAGCCAACACAATGCAGAATCAGTAATAAGCTAGATATTCAGTCTGAAAAAGAAAATTAGGTCTCCTCTCTACTTGCTTCAATTTTTTTCCCATTAAAAAAATGAAATTAGTCACTGGAATATTCTGAGGGTCTACTAAGTGCCTGCTGTATTTGTTGGGTTTCTCAAATGGCAACTGAAAGTAATGTAAAATATTATGCTCCATGAGATGGTTGGTGACTGAGTTTTCTAGAAGAGCTTTTAGGTGATAAGCTACTATACATGTCGTCAAGAAAGGAGCTGTTTTAGTCAGTACAGCTGAATTAATATATGCTCGAGAAGGATAAGGAATAAATTAATTCAGAAATTCTGAAAGAACTTCAGGCTTAATACATGCCATCACTCTTTGGGGGGAGGGGGTAATTTTTATTTTATATGCTTTAATATAATACGAAAATCCTCATTTACTGGTTTTAATTTATTTTGGTTTAAGTAATGTGAAAATTCTTCACCCACAAGAAACCTTGGGGATGCCGAAAGCAGTGGAGGGGCTTTCCTGGAGCAGCACCAGGCACGATGGATGTTGTCCTTATCTGTGCTGCCATCTAATGGCTCACCGGCCCCTGCCGCCTCGTTCTCGGGAGTTAGTTACTTAAAGGCAGCTTTGCATTTGCATTCATAGAGATCCAGGTAACAAAAACAGCGAACACTTAACCTCCCGTGCCTCCCAGAAACAGGGAAAAATCCAAGAGATGAAACCATCACCATATGAACTCACACTGCATAAAGATTGAGAAACTCTAAGTTTTTGTTTGAACTTCTCAAGACTGAGGAGAATAAGCTTTATCTCTGTAAATATGGATGACAACTTTGCTTAACTTTTTAAAAGCATTTTCCAGACCTATTGAGCCCAACACTTCCTAGGGACAGGCTTCTGCATTTCCTAGGTACAACAGACACTAATTTCTATTTACCCCCTCAAAGAACCATAGAACCATAGAATAGTTTGGGTTCAAAGGGACCTTAAAGATCACCCAGTTCCAACCCTGTGCCATGGGCAGGGACACCCTCCATTAGACCAGGCTGCTGAAATCCAGCCTGGCCTTGAACACTTCCAGGGATGGAGCATCCACAGCATCTCTGGGCAACCTCACAGTAAAAAATCCTAATATCTAATCTAACCTACTCTCTTCCAGTTTTAAACCATTATCACTTGTCCTGTCACTGGGACCCTGAACTTGGCCTTGTTGAAATGCATGAGATTGCCATGGGCCCACTTCTGGAGCTTGTCCATGTCACCCCCCATGACATCCCATCCCTCAGACATGCCAAGTGCACCTCTCAGTGTGGTGCTGTCTGCAGACCTACTCTCAGCTCCAGCAAACGTCAGGCAGGCTGCAAAGCTTTGAGTGGTGTGTGGGAGCATGGAATGGAGGGATAGAACTGCAGAAGTAAGAGACATCAGAATGAATGGGAAAGTTAGGTAGTTTAAGTCAAACCCTGGACCAGGAGACAACCATAACTGGTCAGTATTCCTCCAAATTGCTCTTGTTGAAAAGGCAGAGGCTACTGAAATGATGACTCTTGGGATGATACTAATGTGGCATTGATGAGCTATGATCATGCAATAGAAGACAGAGCATAGAAAATTGATGGTCTCCAAAGAAACAGAACATCAGATTTAGGTCATCCTGGATAGCATTTGCTCCGAGAAATGCTAAAAGGGTGAAATCTGATTATGGATTACCAGGCTGAGGGCTGGGAGCAGCTAAAGTCCCTAATCCCAGAGGAAGAATGGGGATTCTAGAAGCCATTAATACACTGACCATGAGAAAAAAGCATGCTGTGAGGGTGCAGTGAGACCCAGGCTGTGGTAGGAATACCAAGAACAACGAACTCTTCCTGCCTGGTGAGGCTGTGCTGCCTCCCAAAGTGATGTCCCACTCCCAAAGGAGCTGGAGAACAGGAACCAGAGGCAGGGCCATCCTACATGGCCTGAGGAAGGATATAGCAAAGCCCAGAGAAGTAAACTGAAAAAAGTCCAAAGCCAACACTTGGAGTTGGGACAGGATTTTTGGCAGAGAAGCTCCCAAAGTAAGAAAGTATCGCCACACACATATATTTCATGTATTTCATACTGAGGCACCTGGTAGTCTTCTCAGAGGCCTTATACAATGGGCCTTCAAAACAAATTTGTTAAATAACATGGCATTGCATGTATGTGAGCATATTTAATAATAACTCTGCCTGCTGCTTTTGCAGGACAGGAATCACTGCTTGGTGTTGAGCTCGGAGGAACTACCACAGCAGGTGTACTCAGACTTGTCAGTCATTTCTACACTGTGCTTCTGTTCTCACACGGAAATCACACCTCCAGCTGTCACCAGATAACATATATATTATATATATGCTATATATAATTATATATTCCTTATATAGTCCTTCTCTTTTTCACTGCTTCTCTACCCTTATTGGTTCCTCCAAAGTAGAAAAGCAAAATACATATATATCTGCATTCAGAACCCATAAAAAACTCACAAACATCACATTTTAATGTTTTTCAGGAGCATGTGTTTATTTTTTTCTTCCTTTTTGCAAGAATTACAGAGGATGAAGAGCCTCAGCTGAACTTTCATAGACTGGAAAGTGCAAGAAGAATCTCAGAACATGAGATCCTTGCCTGGGAAGCATGGAGTCACAGTACTGCAGGAACACTCATGTTGAAGGTGCTTTTGGAGGCCTCTAGCACTACCTCCTGCTCCATGAGGTCAGAGCAATATCCATTCAGGTCCTGGAAACATCAGTGGTGGAAAGCACATGGTGTTTCTGAGCAGGCTGCTCCAATGCTTAATTAATCTCACAAATGAGTCAATAATTAAGTAAATATCAACGGGGAGATGCTGACACATGATATCAGAACAGCTGCTATGCATGTGGCTACACTCTTAAAGAGTACCATTCCAATCTTCTTACAGTATGCTTTTAACTTGTAGGCATGTGCACAGAGGCCAGGTTTTAATGTATTAATAGTGCTAACTTGTCACTGGTACTGAATTATATTCTTGCTGTAGTTGGAAGGGATGTATTTCACCTAAGCTTATCCATTCTACCTCTTAGAGGTAAAGCCAGAAAGATTTATTACTGTGTTGAGAAGTAATAAAGGTATATAGACCAACAGAGAAATTATTGGTGTGTAACCCTCACATTTGTAGCTGTCTTTTCTCCAGAATTCCACAGCTAGAAAAGAATCAGGTTGAGCTAACGTGGCTCCCAGACCTGTGCCTGCAGCCTGGACAGTACATTAAACAACTATGCCAACACAGTACCTCTGCTTCATATTGTGTAAAAACACCAGGTTTTGTGAAAATTGTTTTGCACTGCTGAGGTAGACTGGAAGATTTGCAACAGGTTCAGTGAAAACTGAAACAGGCTGTTATGCAAAGGTGCTGCTGAAACACAGGAGGAAGTGAAAGAAGTTAAGCCCAAGTTCCTTGTGCTGGTACAGCTTGGTGGATGTAGGAGCACACAGGCTGGCTTGGTGGTGTAGAAGACCAGTGTTACAGTCAGCGGTGTCTGTTTCCAGACTCTGAATTCTGTTCATCTAGGACTCTTCTCTGCTAGTGGGAGAAGTCTTTTCAGACACTGGGAAAATACCCAAAATCTGGAGACAACTGTGTGGTGTTACATCATCACAGCCCCTGTTTCTTACTGGACTTGAACAATCTCTTTAAGGTAATGAGGTCTTTTTCTCCATTTCTCTGATTTTTCTCTTCCCACCATCTCCCTTCTAGTTTCTATGCTAATTACCCTATTTTTTTAATTGAGAGTTTATAATAAGTAGTGTTACTCTGAAAGCCCAAATATTTTTTCCTGGACTTCTCAATAAAGAGATATGGATGTATTATGTTTGTTCTGCGTTATTTTGTTGGTTTTGTTGTGATTTTGGTTTGTTTGGTGGTTTTTTTCCTATTCTTAAGGTGACTTCTGAGCACTTACAGTCATGGTGAAATGCAGGAAAATATGGACATCATATATCGTATGTTTATATATTGCCCAGAAGGCAAACAAAAAGTACTCAAAGCTCAACTGCACTTAAGCCTCATTATTTTTAAGCTGATCTTATGCTACTTCATAGTCTAATTCACTATATTTTAATGCCAAGTTCTGCAATAACTAGCTAAAAAGAGCACTCATCCAGGAGTGTGGAAAAGAATATGCCAGCCAGATGTCGTCCCAGGCCAGAAAATGAAGCAGCACACAACAGGGAAAACAGGCTCCAGGTCTGAGCTGCCTGGTGCAGTGCCTGCTGGGCATTGTGCCAGAAAACAACAGCCTGGAGCAGTTTTCCCAGTTCTCACTCCTGTTGTCTCCTTTTTTCAGCATGTTTCCATGTTAGGATTTTACAGATGAAGCTTTTGACCCACAGTCCAGCACTCAACTCGTTGTCTTTATTTTGTCTTCTGTCTCCCAGATGCCAGATGGTTAGTCCCTTTTCAAGCAAAGAAATTTATTGAATACAACAGGAAGTAAAGGGAAATGACTTTCCAAAAGGACAAGGGAGGAGAAATATTTATGAAGGCAGAGTATTCCAGAGTCCCAATACAGCCCAGACAAGGTTAACATTTTGCACACCATGTTGTTAGATGAGAAGCCCAGTGATACCTCCAAGCCCTCAAAGTCAAGGGAAGGTCCAGTCAAAGACACTGATACACTGCAGTTTGTAAAGGTTTTGGGGTCATCACAGAAGAAAGAGACAGAGAATCAGCAAGGCTTGAGCACCACAAGCCAGAACTTCACTGTCTGAGTTAAGGACCAGATGTGCTACTAGAAAAAACTGTGTACTTGTACGCTACAGCTGTGAGATATCAGTAGGATCCTTTTCTTGAGACTAGTCAGAAAATTTAACTAGGAGAAGATCAGCAGATGCGTTACTCAAACCAGGTGCAATTTCTGTCTCCACATATGTCCAGCCCCATGGTTTGGTGATCCTGATTCTTTCTTGAAGCAGGGATTAGTCCACCCTGTGGCCAGGCCAGCTCCATCAGAACTACCAGCTGTCCCAGTATCCCAGTTATGTCCTCTTTACCAGACAGAAGCAGGAATTTGTCTCCTGATCTCAAGTCTTCATCAGCTTCATCAAAGCATGAGCCTCAACCATATTTTTACCTTGGCTATCCAACATGCTAAAATCCCAGATGAATCACTGAGAATCTGGTGCCATGGCTGGTTTATGTCAATCTAAGCATGAGGTGCTGTCAAGAGGAGCAACCCTGCCTGCCCCTGCCTGCTCCCATCACCTCTCCAGTATCAATAGTGCTCCCTGTCTATGTGCACAGTCAGCTTCATCACTGAGCTGGTTCAACCCACTCTATGGCCACATGATTATCAGTGCCAAAATACACTGAGGAGCACCAGCTTGAGGACTGAAAGGGAAGCCTGTAGTGGATTGACGTATTTTGTTCAAGTACCCTACATGATGACTATGTGCAGAGTTAAGTCTAGTACATCCTGACTGGTGACACTGTGCATAGTCTGGACAACCCACTCAGCACTTGCACAGGTGCTCCAAAAACATCTCACATGTGTCAGACATGAAGGACACTTGCTGTGAAGTCCATCTCTGTGTGACCACTAAGACCACTGAATATGCAGAGACTGTACTGGACAAGTCTGACCACTCAGCAGGATGCACTGGATGTGCCCATGGCTCCCAAGACACAGCAGGATCCCTCATTTATCTATGGGAATGGCACCACCCCACCTTCACCCATGATTCTGCCTGCAGCGTCCTAAATTTCCTACCTGTAGTTGACTGTCCGTTCTCAGGATTGTCCTGAATGCAATTGCTGTGGCATCAGGTGAGTCAGACACAGATGAGTCAGCTGTACATGCTACCCGAGACAGGGAAGAGAGATGACTTTGACTACAGAGGCTTTTAATCTGACAACAAAGACTTCCATATATCTGGAAGTTGAAGCTGCTCAAATAAATATGACAAAAATGTGTAAGTAGGAGGGTCATTCATTGTTAGCACATAGCAAGCTGCCTCCATTTCAAGTTTTTAATCAAGACTTTCAGCAAAGCAATATTTGGCCTTGGATCGAGGCATTTCTGAGTGCAGTGGTGTGTGTACAAAGACTGTGTATCACAGCATGTAAAACCCAGACAGCCCTGAAAGACAGGCTTTAGCAAATCTTCCTGCTGTTGTTCAATGAGGAATTGCCCCTAGCTCTTCCTGCACCTCCCTGCCAGGACTTGGTGAGCCCATCATGGGGCTTACAGAAGGAAGTTTGCCAATTGCATTTAAAAAGTCATGATTGTTAGAAACGGGCAATTAGGATGAGTATACAGGGTCATCACTCCTTTGAGAGCATTAACATCCTCACAGAAGTTGGGAAGGAGGGGAAGAGTCACAAAAGAGTTAGGAGAGAGAAGATAAGTCATAACTTGGGAAAAGCAACTTAAAGTGAAGGAAGGGGACTTACTTGATTTAATTTACCAGAGCCCCCTAGACAGCTCACAAAGCAGCCTGGCTTCCAGCTGATATATGTTATGTGAATGCACTATAATTAACAGTATTTGACTGGAAAAGAAGTATTTCCAAGTTTCATTAGGCTTATAAGGAAAAAAAACAAATTTAGATTAATATTCCTGAGCAAAGAATTGTGGATTCAGGCTTGATGTTTGCCATGGCAAGTCATTTATGTATAGATGCTAGTGAAATTACTTGAAGGAGGCAGGAGAAGCAACCTTCAGCCAAATGTGAAGCACATGCATTGCACTGAGCACCATGCTTCCCTTAATGTGTTCTGCATTCCCTCAGTTCCCATTTCATCAAAGCTTGATTGAACTCAAAGTTTACAAGAAACATGGAATTGAGTCCCAGTGAAAGGATATTTTCCCTTTGTTTTCCTGTGCCGTATACAAGAAGGAGCAGTGAAAACAATGAAAAAACAAGCTGCACCCTTTTGCTCTGCACAACTTCCTGAAATTTCTCCTGAGCCAGATAAACCAGGCTACAGAAAAACACAGGTCAAGGTTAAAAGGGCATCTGCTAGGATGCTGTGGAATTTGGGAACAGTCATATTTTCACACCATCTGCTTCTTTACGATAAATTACTTCACGACTCGGGTGTATAGTAAGATGCAAGGAGAGAATGTAAGATGAATATCCTTCTAGCCTTCACTAATCTCACTAGAGAAGCAACAGAAGTCTTGTTTTAAACTAAGAAAAGACAAAAAGCACTGAAAGCTGCATGGGAAATGGCCCAGAACTGCAGAGGATTTGGAAGAGAAGCTTTCAGGGCTGCAGGGGAGGTCTGGCGGGGGATGGCAGCTTTGTCACTGCCCCAGCAGCTTTGTCACTGCCCCAGCAGCTTTGTCACTGCCCTGGGGCAGCAGCTGACCTTCACCCGGAGCAGCACATGTGTCAGCTCCGCCAGACTGGCCCAGCCGCTGGGATTAACCAGTTCCAAGTGCGCATTTGGAATAAAACTCCAGGAACTTTCCTGGAGGGGATTAGCGAGTGCCGGCAGTGCCTGTCCTGACCTGAACGTAGATCTGAGGGCATCCCTGGCATCGCAGCTGCAGCGAACAGCTGAGAAGGGCTCATGTCTTCATCAGGCACGGACCAAGAGCGTGGCAGACAGGACAGCACTCTGCAGGGAGCCGTGCCAGCTGCAGGCTTTCATTCCCACCCCAGTTGTCACAGCCCTGCCTTGAGGTCACCACGCTGCTGCCACACTTCTCCAGTCACCCATCGAAGGAACAAAACCAGGGAGTTGTGTCATGGGATGGGAGGAAGGCCAATGCTCCATCGAGGCAGCAAAAGGACAACCCACCAACAGAGGCCCAGAGGGAGCTGCGACATTCCCAGAGATGATGTCTGCCCACAGTCCATGAAGTGCCCGAATCTGCTTTCATTTAAACCAGTTTTACAGTCTGGACTGGACTGGGACTCATGCATTTTATGTGGCCTACACAACCCTCTCTGCCCTGCAGGAGATGACAGACAAACCATGAGTGGTTTGCAGTCTCAGAACGACTGCAGATGCCCAAAGACCAGGGCAAAGCCAGCTCACTTCTTTCTTTCTGTGACTCTTCCCATAGCTGGCTGGATCACTTGGTGGTTTCTATGTCCCTTCCCTGCCTTGAGGCAACATCAGCTTCTCCATGCAGGCTGAACAGGCTTCACACACTTTCTCTGGAGTCTGGAGCAGCTTTAAGAACCTCGGAGCTGTGCAAAGGTACAGGAAATGCCCTGCTAGCTGCTGCCACCACCCAGGATGTAGGGTGATGGTCTGTGAGGCCAGCCAAGTGGAAGGTGATGGTAGCAACCTTCAGAAGGAAGCCTGGGGAAGGGGGGAACCTACTTGCTACCAAACATTGCAGCATCTCTGTGGGTTTTTTCTCTGTTTTCTCATATTTCCTGCTTCTGTCCTGCTGCCACCAGTCTGTGCAATTCCACAAATTAAAAGTTGGAGTTTTTTTCAAAAACAAGGAACATAGCTCCATGTAATTTCCTCAGCCCAGAACCGTACCTGTGGACTGATGACCACGGTGCATGCACACGCATGAACATTGCAGCCTGCTGACACATTGCTCCTCTGCAGCTGCTTTGAGACAGGAATACATTAGTACACACCAAAAAACCACAGCTTTAAAGGAAAGCTGTGCAACAGGGGGATGTTGCACTTAATGTTTGGGGTGATCCAAGCAAGACAGACAAGATGGAGGGCAGGTAGAGCATGTACAGCATATTCCTTATTATCCCCTTGTGATGTTCAGCAACTTCCAAAGGTACCAAACCAATGCCAGATTCAGACTGTCTCACCAGGATCTGACACCTAACAAACTACAAGGCAGAAAATCAAACACAATGGCCTCATCTTGTTGATAAAAATATGGGAGTGGTTTCTTTATATCTCATCCACCCTTAAGGGATGAGATACATGATCTGGGGCAGCAAAACTGGAAACTGTTCCATAGGAAGTAATATAATCCAAAATCCTGCGTATTCTTAAGCTTTTCAGCCCTGCTCCTTCATAAAGCAGGTATTTCAGTATGTAGCACTTGTATTAATTGAATGCCCTCCTAAATGCAAATGAGGAAAGCCACACTAAAGTCTCTCAAGGTTCCAGATAAGATCTGCAGCTGGTATAAATAAGCAAAATGTCACTAAGGCCAGAGGAGTCGCTCTGTTCCTCCCTCTCCTGCCGCTGCAATCCCTGAACTTGACCCTACATTTCCATGCTCCTCCAAGGAGCCTCGCTGCAATGCCTGCTCGCTCAGCCTGCCCGGGCCCTTCCCCAGGGACACGGCGTGTCAGGCAGGGAAAGGGCCAGGGAGTGTCTGCCAGGGCGGGAAGGGAGGCCTGAGTTCCTGTCATTTCCTCTGTGATTATTTCAAGATTTTTCAGTAAAAGTCTTTACAGGATGGGTTGGGCTGCTTTATCAGAGCCAGATTTTGGCAGGCTAGTTCCCAGGGAGGTCCTTTTCACCCCGCAGCCCTCAGCCAGAGCCTGAGTACTTTCCTTAGCTCTCCAAATCCAGCCCAGCCTGGCCCAGCCGATGGCAGATTCAGGCCTGACGAGGGAGACAGTAGGGACTGCCAACCCTCCCTGCAGGACAGGCTTTTGATTTCATTTAAGAAATAACTCTTAGACCTTGGCAGGTGACAGGCAGTTCTGATGGTGCTAATATACATCTCCTGGTCACTTGCTTGACAAGGGCAAGGTTAATCCTTCATAAGCAAGAACGCTTCCAACCAGACTTTGCTTTCCCAATCTCTCTTTTTGGCCTCACATTTTAAGAAGAACGACAGCGAGCAAAGCGAGCAGGAAACAACAGCTCCTTCCTGCCACACAGCCCCAGCCATCCACACACGGAGCTTGCCTCCCTGGGGCTGGGTTTGAGTGTTGGCCAGCATCCCCATCTGAATTAGAAACATACAATAGTTTGAGTTGGAAGGGACTGCTAAACCTACTGTCACTGTCCTGTTGCCATTAAAACTAAGTAAAAGACTGGGAGAGACATTATCCCAGCTGAATTCCAGTAAACAGCAGCAGGGCAGTAGTTCTATATGTGATAATGATTTTTTGTTTAATCATTTCTAAATTCTCTACACTTTCACATATGTGTTCCTATTGCTTGTAGTGATAGGACAAGGGGTGATGGTTTTAAACTAAAAGAGGATAGATATTAAACTAGATATAAGATAGAAAATTTTTACAATCAGGGTGGTAAAACACTGGCACGAATTGTCCAGAGTTGTGGATACTCCATCCCTGGAAGTGTTCAAGGCCAGGTTGGATGTGTCTCTAAGCAACCTGGTCTAGTGGAAGGTGTCCCTATCCACAACAAGGGGATTGGAAATAGATGGCCTTTAAGATACCTTCCAACCCAAATCATTGTTTGATTCTATGAGACAGCTTCTGTTAGGGGAAGGGAAGGTGCTGTGCCAAAGATTGACTACAACAGAGAGCATTTATTTGAAGAGAAATATAATAGTAAAGCAATTAAATCAGAAGGGTACCAACTATTTTCAAACAGAAAAAAAAATATTGAGAGAACTCAAAATACAGTGGATTACAGGCTTAGTCAGCATGAGGGAGGGAGGATGGAGGGATGACAGAGTGACAGAACTATAGTGCAGAAGAGGTTTTCACATTCACATTAATTTTATTGTGCACGTGCATCAAAGGTCCCTGTGAAGATATGTAAAACTGTGTGTTCTGATTGAAGAGAGCAGAGTTGACCTACATCCCTTCCCCTTCTCCATGGTCTAGCTTTTGGACTCCCACTGCTACATTATACTGCTTTGCTGGATGCTCTTTATCTTAGCTGTTACAAAGCCCATGTGGGAGAGCAATACCAGGCACTCTGGTATTTTCTGGGCTTTCCCCTGCCCAAGGGTGTACTGTTTGTGAGGATGCCAGAACGCCTTCTCTTGTTCTGTCCATAATCCACTACCTGAAGGGTCTGGCTCTCTGCCTGGGCAGCTGCAAAGAATTAGCCCAGCTGAGGTTCAGCATACAGGGAGAGAGTGCAGACAAGACTTCTCTTTTTTTGCCATTCAGACCATTCGACCTTCAAGAAACCTTGGAATTAAAAGTCCTAAGTACAAGTGTTGAAATTGACTGCAAGGACAATGATGCTTGTGGCAATCTTGGTTTCACTAATGCAGATTTGCATCACTTCAAAAGTGTCTTGAGAGGCCCTATTTTTTATTTTTGCCTTGCCTCCCATCCTTGAGATGTCTTTGGTGGTTCATATTAACTTAGATGATTTCAGAGTTACTGTGTCTTTTTTCACTACAAAGAACTTCAGGTATTCTCACAAAGGGATAACCTGTTTGTTTCAGATGGCTTTGCTGATTCCCAACATCAGTTTTTCCGAACATCAAGCTGAACAGTATTTTGTGTGCAAAATTTTCCTTTTTATTTCCTTTTCTGGCTTTACTGGTACTCAGAGATTTTAAGTATTTGTTTGTTAAGCATTTTAGAAAGTACATTTCCCATTCATCCTCAGTTCATTGGTCTTTATCTTTCACAATGCTTCCAAAAGTCGTAACAATTGGCCTTGAGAACTTCTGAAGTGTCCAAATGCTCAGGAGTTCAAGAAAAAAAGAAGGGCAAATTATAAATCACTCCCTGCATAAAAGAGAGGCTTTCTAAATAAATTCTATAGCATTATTCTTAAAATCATACCTGAAAAGGGCCTCAAAAATATCCCAGGACACTGTCTTCCCCATGACAAGGTCAGCTATGCACTTTAGATATGTTAACCTCTTAGACAGTTTCTGCAAGGATAATTACTTGCTGATGACCAAGTCAGAAACTATTTCTCCCTAGACAAAGCAGTAGATTATTTATTTCATGCCCTGTTGTTGCTTATTTTTAGTAGTTCTCAGGTTTCATTTTCAGAGCTGACAGGAATTGGTTTGAGGTGAACTGGATTATTCCTGCATACAAAGGGGTTCAATTTCATGTCTGGCAGGAAGCGATATAAACTGGAAAAGGAAACTTACTTGCAAATGGAGGGAAATACAACCTTTGCTACTTCTTCCACTGTTTTCTTCAATATTGATTATCAAGGACACCTCCATCTTCCTGCTAGTCTTCTAGGACTGATGCACAAATCTGCCCTATGATTTGTCCCTTTGCCAGCATCCCTTTACTCAGGGCACTCTTGTTCCCTCCTGGGGTCTTCTCAGGGCTAATATCAATACAGATCTGGCTCTGAGGATCATCACCATTATTAACACCAAAGAAAAAAGCAAGAGAAGATGTATTAGTGAACAAAATGGAGAGAAGTGAATGTCCTTGTACTGTCACAGAGAGTCTCTGTAGTGTTCTCGCTCCTACCTGCCATTCTCCTGGTGAATTCATCCACCCTGACACAAATAATCTACACACAGCAAACAAACCCTTTCTAGTAGTCTGTCGTTTTACAGGAAACAAACAATGGCACAATTACTCACTAATACCTCATAGAAGTCACACTCTAGGCCTCCTTATCAAACCTGCCAGGCTGAAGTAGCTGAAAGTCTATAAACTAGTGAATAATTAACTTTGAAGATTTCCTTCTTGCATCTCCTGGTGCCTCTTTTGCCTGCAATAGTGAATGGCTGAGCAACAATTCACAGGATTTCTGTGGAGAACCTGTGTGCTCTTTGTGCCACCTCGATGTGCACTTTAAATCAATTTAACACTTCCAAAGAAATTAAGCATGTAAAAAATAATCAAGAGAGCAGGGTCTGGACATGCTGGGCACATCCCTCCACCCAGCGCCTGCCATGGCAGAAGTGAGTGCTGCCATGGAGAGGGGGCAGTACCAGCCCCCCAGCCCCATTTTTCTGGGTAGGTTTGTTTGTAACACCTCTGCATCCTCATTCTTCTTTGCAGGAAGTTGCCAAGGGCTGACATTTGGGACAGAGTTCCTGTCTGAAGCAATGACTTATCTCTGATCCATTGCAGTCAAGTCCCATGAGGAAACACCACAAGATGCTCTCCTTCCTGAGAAGTATCTGCCTTCTCCTCCTCTCTTTGGTTTAATTAAAGCTTTTAGCAATTTCTGCTCAGCATTTTCACCCTACAGGAACCCTGTCAGCTCCAAGATTTTGCCTCAGGAGTGCAGCCATTCTGGGTATTTGCCTGGGCATCAGGGCCTACCCCTCATTTACTTTTACCAGTCCAAACACGCTTTAACCCACGAAAACTCCTTAATGAAGCTGCACATTCTTAGCAAATCCAGCTCCTTCAAGACTATACTGGTACTTTATCATTCCAACCATCTTGTTTTCTGATAGGGCCCCAATGCCTGCAAGCATGTTTGTATACACAAGGGATAATGGTCCTCTGCAGATTTCTTAGTCCTGACTGAAAAGAGCCTCTGCAAAGGTACAGCAGTGGGAGGTAGATGGGGTTTTGTACCTTGCAAACAGTTCATGTGCTTACATGCACATATGCAGCCATGGGCACTGCAACATTTCCCATCCTGCCAACCTGTTTGGGTCAGTAGTGATGGGATCATCACAGAGAATAATGCTAAAATATGCCTCATCAGACTTTCATCAGTGATTGACACATGGTCCACAGCTGGTCCCCAGCAGCACAGACACAGGACAGCAAGTCTCCACATGAGGTCCCACTCCTTTTGGAAAGGTTTCCCTTCCCTCCTAGAAGCTGATCTGTAGCTGGGGCGTCTGGCAGGAAACCAACAGCACAGTAACCCTAATGCATTTGGGTATTGATACCACTACTGCAATGGCCACCCTGCTTCTTCACACCTCCATTTGCTACCAAACTACTCGAAACTGGGAGCAGGAGACATTCTCCTGCTGTGCAGCAGCAGAGAATCCATGAAGACCAAGGAGCTTTGAATCCCCTGGGGCAGGAGAAAAGCCAAGGCAGCTGCAATGCCTGTCCCTCTAAGGTTTCACCCACACTCCACAGTTCCATGTATATAAATTAAAATTAACTTATTAAAGTAAATTAAACTTGTCTGAAACCATTCACTGGCAGAGAATGGCCCACACCCTTTCTCTTGAAGTCTCAGCCTCTAAAGCAGCATGGCTTCACCCAGGCTACCCACTGTTTCCAGTGGGTAGTCTGGCACATACTAATTCCCAAATCTTAGCTCAGACTGATCTAGGTGGCCATCTTTGCCTCAGGCCAAAACCAGGCTAGGAACTAATGGACTAATATAGATGGTTTAGCTCCATGTCACACAAAAATCTCCCTGGTGGTACTTAGTTTGACGCAGGACATTTTTCTCAACCAGATTTACCTCCCTACTGGATCATGACACCTACAGAGATGAGGTTTGAGCCTGAATTCAGTGACCCTCTTAGTTGACTGTTCTTAATGAAAAGAACATTTCTATGGATGTATGTTCTGTCTGGATTTCTCAGGTCAACCTTGGTCTTAAAAAATTCAATTTAATCAATCAATATGACCAAACGTGCCTTCCCCGTAAGATACTGCTTTACATATAAAACAGCCCACCTGGTGCTCTCCACATTTGGGACAGGCTTGCAGTTGACCTATAAAGCATGTTACTAACTTATACCTTGTTTGGGTTCTCCAGAAACCAGTCCCTTGAAGTGCAGACCTGTCAGAATAGATCTGAGAATGGCCTGTGTTCCCCTGGGCTCTGCTCCTTCCCATAGGCAGCTCCCCGCACATATGACTTTGCTTGCAGAAGAGGGAGTATCAATGCCACAGAAAGCTGTTACCCATTAGAAAAGTCTGCTTTTAATTGAGGCATGATAAATCATTTCAAATAAGTTACAAGTGTTGGTCAAAGGATCTTCTAGCAAAATCCTCTAAACAAGCTATTCCTAGTTTGTTTCAAATGGTAGTACAGACTTTCAAAGCACTGAATGCTGAGAAACTAAAATGCTTAAGTATAACAATAGGTTGCATTATTAAATATATTGATAATTGTTTAATTATTATAAATCTCAAAAGAAGTGCTATAAAAACCTGAAAATTAAATAAAAAATAGTCAAAGAATGTAAGAAGGGTTGTCTTCACTGTTTTGTGTACAGCATACTTTAATACAAAAAAGATGCTGCTAGATCCATATTAAAATTCCTTCCTGTATACTAGTGATTACATAGGTATAAAGATGAAGGGAATTAATGTCACCAAAACAGCACAGGTTCTCCCTTTTCTCCACAAAACTTTTCGCCCCATGTGCTAATTGTGCTTTGCAAAGGGCTGAGACACTTTGCTGGAAAGCTTCTGAGGGAATTTATTTCAATAAACGTGTTTAATTTTTAATAAGGATGGTAAGAAGTTTGGTAAATGTTGTGGGCAGGAAAAGTGATGGCATGAAATCTGAGAAAAGAAAATACACATATATATACATCAAATACCCTCTGGTACTACAGAGGGAGGAGAGTAGTAATTTTCAGTAGTATTTGGGCAAAATCCCCAATTATTAAGAAAAGCACCAAATGACTAACACTGACTCACTCTCTTGGCATGATGTAGGTAGATTTCCTACTGTTATTTGTAGTTGTGTTCTGGTCTGGTTCTGACATGTCATCAGAATGGTTTGAAAAGTGTTAGCCTGGGGTCCAATAGTTCTTTTTTGCCATTCAGTATCCTATAAAATACAGACTTTTTTTTTTAATACCTCAAAATTCAGCCACCTCTTTCTTCCTGCAGTCTCCCATCATCTCCACGGTCCCTACAATTTAGCTTACTAGCACCAGTGGAGTTCAGTTTATAGGTTTTTTTCCCTGTTAGCTGTTAGGTCCTGTCTCTTCCTGGCTGCTTACTCCAGGAAGGGCCACTTCCTTATCCTGACTGGTAACAGGAATTCTTGTGAGACACAGAGATTATCTTGTTTCGTCTTGCTAATTCACAATCAATGAAGCAAGTTTCAGCACACTTTGTTTGGCCTGCATTTCTCAAAGTAGTCAAGTAATTTAGAATTTATGTTTTGTGACTAAGTTTTTAAAAGGAATTAGATGCTTACACAGTTTTCAGGATATATGGTCCTCATCCAAAATAAAAGAACAGCTGTTTTGGCATTGGGATAGCCAACGTGCTTAAGAAGACTTAATAAAGAGCAATGGTATGGTTTGCTTCATCTTAAAGAGCATAATAAGGTATTTATATGACAATTAATTATTGATTAAAACAGAAATAATTGTAAGGAATTTTATGTTGAAGTAAAATATACAGAGAACTTTACCCAAACAGAGTATAAAGAGCACCATAGCCATGCCTGGACTTAGGGGAACTGGATGCTCTGACCTGCATGGTACCTGGCCAAAGCATCTCCTGGTGGCCAGCAAGCCTAGGCTTCTTTCCATGGGGAGCCAGGAGAGATGGAGGGGAACATTTAGTGCATAGGCATCCAATTTACTGAGTGAAATACTAGAACCAGAAGATGAAAAGTGCTTAGGAGCTCCAGTATGTATCTTGGTACGACAGGTGAATAAGGGAAATGCACGGAAATGGAAAGCAAGTCAATTACAAATGTCAGATTTGTAAGAGCAGAGGAGGGTGACACCTTAAGCCAAGCTACAAAATCCCGTCAATAGGTATTGTTGAGAGTTAGGTTCCAAAACATCACTGGACAGTTAAGAGGGTAACGAGGATGTCTGACATTTTTTAGACAGGACTGAAAAATTGCTAGAGGCATAAACCACTATGTTTCAGAGCAAAATCCTTCAAATGCTCAGAGATAGAATTCAAGAATATTTGATACTTGTCCTCTAAGGAGCTTCTTAAACCTTCTGCTGAAGCAGCTGGCACTGGCTGCCCTAAAAACAAAATACTGCAATCCATGCATTGGGTTGGATTTTAATCTCCATTTGAGATTACATGAACTGCTGTGAATTGACTGACCAAGTCCTGATCCAATATTTAAGTTAAACAGTATTCTAGATAAAAAGGCAGGAATAACAGCCTGTTTTCTGTCAAAGAGTGGTGGACTACAGCATCAGGGGATATCATCCTGCTAGATACAGTTGTGAGATACAGAGGTGGAAACTGTGTTTTTATCTGCACAAAGCTGATTTAGCCCAATCCATCTTTGAGTGACAAAAGGCCTATTTGCTCTGTCACAGTAAAAGCAAACACGATTCATGGATTGACTGTTTAATTAAGCATCATGGCTTCAAATAAGTGCTCTTCTGTTTTTGGGAATAATTTTCAAGGTCATTTAGCAACTGGCAATGTCACAGAAGAGAAGGAGCTCAATCCAAAAGCAAGGAAGGCAGTATCTTTCTCTTGGCAGTAAATTGACAAAGAAAATGTTGATACAAAGCAATGACACATTGTCCTGAAAATGCAGATGAGTCTACATAATATTTGCATATGGAAAGTGCAGTGGTGTTATCAGGACCACTTGGCACCACCATTTTAGAAATTTAGGTGAATGAAGGCCATGTAGCCACGGAGAGGAAAAGGCAGGGCAAAATGCATTGACAATAAAGTATGTCTAGTAGATTGTGGGTAATTTCAGCTGAGTCACTTGGACAATAATGGAGTAAATCCCAGCATTGTGAAGAGCAATCCCACCTACATATTTTGGAACTATTCCAGTTTGCTTAGCACTTTCCACAAGGCATTTAGCAGGGATACCCTTTCAACATTTTGCTTCATGAATCTTTTGCTAGCATGGTTTCAGTCAGTTCCCAGAACATAAATTTTAAGTCTCAGATGTTACATTTATGCTACAGTTTGTTTCCTTGTGTTTTTCATGCAAGATTTAATAATTACGGTGATATTTAACACTGTAAAAATCTGTGACAGATTCAAGTCTTTACAAGTTGTTACACGGAGTCATATTACTTCTATGTTTTATAAACTTATTTCCTCTAACTTCTAGTTCTACTGCCCAGAGGGTAAAATACTAGGGTTAATTTAAAACATTTGCTTTACTTCATGCTAACTTGCACCATTTGAAAAGGTCTAGCATGTGTTGCTGGTTGATGAGTCCTGCCATAATTTAGCTCCCTATTGTATGTCTGACCTTATTAATCAATACGTCTTGTTTACATTCTGTTGGAGAACAGTTCTCATGTGAAGCCTTTATAACTCAATTGCCTGTCAGATGAGATTCATTTGATCCTCATTTTGGAAACAGAACCTCCACATAAATTAGATCTACTTGGATACTAATGAAATTATAATAAATGTTGGCATCCAGTTTCTCTCATTTTCTTCGTAACAATAAATATCATAGGAAAATAAGCTTTTATGCTTGTAGTCGTAGTTGACTAGAGTAAGAGAAAGAGCCTAACTTTCGTCTTTTTTTAGCAAGCGGTTAGAAATCCAGACTTGTGTTACAAAACTTGAGGTAGTTCTGTCTCACCTAATCTTGCAGTACCTGAAATGCTTTCTATCTCCTCTCCTGTCCAGTATGACAGGAAAAAGTTATAGCTGTTTAGTAAATTGTATTTCCATCTTTGTTGAATTTAAACTCTCCTCAAAGTCTTATTACTGAATGCAGTGTTGCGACAGTACTGAGCAGTTCTGGTGGAGCTCAAACAGCAAATTATTACCTACATTTGAACCTTCCCTATGCCTCCTCAGCTGCTCTAAAGCACAGGGACACTACATTTTATGATGTTTTATCTCCCAGGATCATGATTTGATGGAATTGAAGCTGGAGCAGAGCCTTCCAGAACATACCTACAGGCTTAAAGCAAGGACCTTATTCAGCACAGTGCACAAGTGCACCCTTACCACCAGAGAGATGGGAGACACCATCACCTGCATGCAACTGCTCGTGGAGTCATGCTGTAAATCCAATCAGTGCTGGGCTTTAAAGGACTCCACCACCCTGCCCTGTGAGTGTTCTGGTCTTCAGTGGTTTTTTTAGGGAACTGCTTTAATCCAGCCAGAAATATTGTGCCCCATGACATGGAAACCAGCAAGGAGGGACAGAGAACGACAGAGGTCACTACATCATCAAATTGAAGGATGACTTCTGCTCTGACAAATTGTCCCCTGTAGCATCCAAGGCATGAAACACTCTGTGATCCCCACCTCCACAAACAGCATGAACATCTTGCTACTTATAGTTCCCTGGATCCCAAGCTCTGGGGCTGGAGCATCTAACATTTCAGTGTGGGAATGCTTCTGGGGCAAGTTCAGCTTTCCTTTTGCTCCATCTAATGATACTTTCGATTGAAAGAGAGTAGAAAGGATTTTCCTTCCAACCATATTGAACAGTTCAGGGTGAGGGAGGGATGGAGAAAACAGAACAGAAATTTTTCTCATAGGATTTCTTATTTCATCCTACTTTAGAGTTTCCCTAATAAATAATTCTTGAATCCAACTATACTAGGGTGTTTCAAAAGGACAAGCTGATGTTTTTTCTTATGCAATAGCAATTGCACTCCCTTTTTTGAATACATTTAATGCATGCTGGTATCTTACCATGTGCATCAATCAAATATTTCCCAAGGTATATGTGTCAGAGCCAGGAAAGAAGAATGTGCCTCTCTAATCATACGATCAGTGAATCCCTTTGGGTTTGTGCCTTACTCTGAAACACATGTTGAAATTATTACTCTAAGACAGATGATCCTGGGAAGTCAAGAAGCATCCTAAGGGTACATGGCAACAGAGACATTTTTTTATACCATCCTAAGAGTTTGAATGAAATCCAGCCTGAAAAGTTCAAATGTTTCGTAGACTGGAGTAATCTAGTGAAGAAGGCCAGGGCACTTCCATTTCTGCAGTTAACCCTGTCCTGGAGGAAAGGGGTTAATATACCACCTAGCTTCCTTGGACTTAACTGATTCCAAAAGACCACATTCACCTTCATTGGTGAGGGGCTAGCAAATGAAGACATAAACTTGCACATCTGGCTGCACAGTGGGATGCTTTAATTGTTCTGCTTCACCACTCCCTCCTATGCAGAAGTGTTCACAATGCCAGCACAGAGACTCACAAACTCCATGTGTCGCTGTATTTATCTTGTTTAGGAGATTGAAAAAGCTGACAGCAAATAAACCAGATACTCCAGACATTCAACAATTTCCTGTCCCACATGAAAAGTCAGCTTTCAGGTGTTGACTTCAGACTGCTTCTCCTACATAATGCTTGCCAATTGGGCTTCTTCATAGCAGGTACCTGTTGGGATGGCACCTTTTTTTTTTTCTGTCCATTGCCATATACAGTGGACTTCCACAAATGCTAGCCATTTCAAACCAGGTTTAAAACTGGTTTGTGCTGCCAGAATCAAGCAAAACTTGTTTACAGGAGTTACAAAAGATTTGGCCCCAGTATCTTCATAACTGGGGCACTCCCTGTAATGATAATCTTCAAGCAAATTACTTTTTAATTAAAAAAAGGCTAGGATATAATGTCAATAGAATAAGTAGACCTTGGTATCCATGCTTTTTACAAGGTTGATGTCTTGGAAGGGAAAAAGCTGCTCACAAAACTATTCTGTCAGAAACATTCATGTCTTTTCTTTTTGACTTGCAATACAAACCTGTATAGTTCAGGAGACTCAGATACTCGGGGTCTCACTCGTGACAGCAGCTCAAGCTCCAGATAAGCTCATGGGAATTACCAGGCTGTGAGTTCTGCTACATTCTGCTTCCTTTTTCTAGTAATTTCCCCAGTCCTAATATTACAGGTCAGTTGACTGCTGCCAGACTCATTTTGTACTATTTCTGAAAGCTTTTATTTGTTAACAAATCACCAGTGAACAGCAACTGCTGCCTCCTTTAATAGTCCTCAATATATTTCATTCCTGATAAGATAGAATGATTATAAACTTCTGCAACTCTCAGGGACTGAGAGAACAACTAACCTTTATTTACTTCATAGATCCTGACAATTACTGGTTCAGTTATGCTGTCAAGTTCATCAGAGGCCTTAATTAGGCTTGCTTACAGCTGTGCATCCTCATCCCCATGAGAGCAATCTGTCCACAACGCTGTTACCCGAGGCTCTGTGGACTGATGAGTTTTCACAAGCAAATTAATTCCTGAGCCAGAAACCTCGAGGTGAAGGTGCTTCTGGGAAAGATGCACTGGGGACATTCTTCTCCACTGCAGAGCTGTCACTTGCCTCAACACGTTAGTGGAGTAGTTGTCTGACTGGAGACTCCCTCTCATTGTTGACATTAAAGGATAATCCTCCACGTACCTCAGGTGTGAAACTTCTCCATAGCTCTCCATGGTTCTCTGTATTTCTACAACTCTTCTCTTGTAGCCAATACTTCTCTGTTCAAAACTCCTAAACCTACCATAACAAAGCACAAAGAGAACTGGAATACAGTGACCTGATTTGCACAGCAACTTCAGCTATGGACAAGTTTCATGTCCTGTCCTGGGGTAAATTGCTGCTGCTTCTGCCCAGGATGATGATCTGTAGGAGCAGCACTTTCACCTGTGTAAGAAGCAATCCCAATGCAGTGAAAACCTGTGTGAAAACTGAACCAACACTGCTATGTATAAAACATGCTGCTTGTATAAAATACAAGCCACAGGGAGAGCAGGCAAGTAACAACAGAGGGGAGACTGACACACTGACAGGTAAGAGGGCAGATTATCTGAATCGAAAGTCTCTGTTCAGCAGCCTCCCCTGAGGAGCTACCTATATACCAGCAATCCCTATACCAGTTTACCCAAAGGCCTAATCTTGAAAATGCTGCCTTAGAGTTCTCTCTGCATAGGATAAGAAGAAATATACAAGCATATTTACATCCAAAAGCTTATGAGCTTCAGAGCGGTCCCCCAAATCCTTGTAGAATACGTGTTCCTTTCTAGGTCTTACTCCAGCTGCTAAACCAGAATAACTCATGGATGGAGAGGACTAGAAAAATAAAAGCAGACCACTTAACGGGCATTGTACTCAAATCAGCTCTGTTCAACACATTCCTCGTGTTGTGATAGCAAACTGTATAACAGGCCTACTGTACAGCTGAAAAGATGTGCACAGACATCAACATTCTACAAACAGTCAGTCATACAAACATTCCAAAAACCATGTCTCCTTCTACTGCTGTTTTCATGATCTCAAAGGCTGTCAGACTGTGGAAAGTACGAGGTACCTTTGGTCAGTCCCCAGATGATGAAGACAGGGCAGTGAGCCTGACAGCTTCACTGAGGCTAAACTGAAGTGCAATGAAGTTCCTTTATGGAGGAAGATGGTTGGACACAGCAAAAATCACTGCTCAAGTACACCGCATGGGACATAAATTTGCAATACAAAGAGGAGCTTGAAGACAACTTGGTCAAGCTATGTAAGCCTGTGTGAAAGAATCAGCAGGCCAGCAGCCACAGTAGGCAACTCCAATTTTGATCATGAAGGAAGAAGGGGCTCTTGGAAACATTAGCTTAGCTAGAAATGAAAGGCTGGGCATGCCTACTAAGAAAAGTACTAATTTTGGTGTGCTGCATTCATAGATACTGCACTAAAGATGTATGAATTTATCACAGGGTTTATTCTCCTCCTCGAAGAACCTCGGTAACTGTTCAGTCCAGGAGAAAGCACTGTGTGACTGCAAGACACATACACTGAAACACTGCAATGCTAGCACAGAAAAACAACGCTTCCTTGATGCACTATCAGACCTAAAAACGGTATCACTAACTCCTCTACAGATATTAAATGGCCTGTAAAATCAAGATAAGGTATTTTCCTAAAATAAAAACTGCAGTTAAAGGGAAATTACTGACTTAATGAAGAAGTTAGTGAAGCAGATTCTACAGATTATACTGTTTGGGAAGTAAGAATAAAATCATACTTGCAGCACCTGATCTTAACATTTATGATCAAAGTAGGTATCTTGTCAGAACAAATATTTTTTTACCCCTTTAGTTTTTCTTAGAGAAAATATGCATAAAACCCAGTTGATCTACACTGTGCCTAAGGGGCTGTTTTGCAAAGGACATGAATGGGAAGAGATGCATCCTCTCGCAAGCATGGCATGGGGGAAGAATGCTTAAAGCAGTGGAGTTACTTTGCCTGATACACTTATTGGGAGTACAAGACTAATTTGACAATTCAGTTAATAAAGATGAAGTAATTAGTTAATACTTCATACGTCATACAAAGTCATTAACACGGTTTTGGGTGGGGGATTTAGGGTTTTTATGGTTTGTTTTGGGTTCGGGCTTTTTTGTTGTTTTGGGGTTATTTGGGTTTTTTTGGTTTATCCCCTATTCATTACCTTGCTTCTATCTGCTTGTGTATGGCTTTCTGTTGGGCTAAGAGATAATCTCATTACCTTGCCTGTGTTACATCCATATGGATCAGGACATAGCTTCATAGTCATGATTTAAAGCAGAAGCAATACTGAAGGGGATGTCCACACCTACTCCATCCATTCCCAGTCACAACTACTTATTTCCCTCCTTCTGCACTAGTCTGCAGACACTATACTACCACAGATCTGGCTATAAAATAATAACACCTCCCTGCAAATAAAAAGAGTCCTTTTCAACCAGAACAGAGGAAGAATCACACGAGCTCTGGAGTCAGTACAATAGTAGCCACATGTGTCTGTATGGTGGGGAAATGATGGGCAGTACATATAGAGATATTAGATGCTGCAGACAGATTGTGCATATAAAAACAATATCCAGGAGAGGAAACAGTGCATGGAAGAAATCAGCTTTCCAGAGACTGTGTGGCAGCCACATTAAGTGTAGAATATACAAGAGACATTCCTTTGCACAGCTGGCTAATTTCTAAGATTTCATATAATCAACTAGCATCTTCCACATTCTCTGCCTCAATAAAAGCTCAAGAGGTTTTCTTTGTTTCATCTTTTCTCTAAGCACTAGAAAATAAATTATCAGTTTGAAGTGCCAAAAGGTAGGTTTCTTTTTATCATTAATGTACAAGAAATTACTTGCATGGTGGAGTGAGAGACTATCTTACACCTTACAGATTTGCTCCAACAACATTTGGAGGTAGTTCTGGACCTCTCTATGTTTATAGCTTATACATATTGCCTGATTGAGCTCTAGGAGCTCTGATTTGCTCATAAATCTTTAATGAATAGTCCAACTTGCCAGAGTACTTAGCGGGCCAAATTACATCTTGTTTTTTATTTCATTATAGTGTAAAAATTCTTGGAGTCACCAGAGGGCATCATTACAGAGCGCTTTTCAAGTTCCCTATAAATGATGCTGTAAGAAAGTAGATTTTGGGAAAAGTGCTTGCTTAATAGTCACAGGAGTCCTTTGAGAGTGTGGCATTCAAAGGACAAGGGAGTATTTCTGTTTACTTTCCTTAGACTCAGCACAGTACCACGCATACTCTGCATTGCTGCAAATGCTTCAAAGAAAAATTCCATTGAAAATAGTTTAGCTTAATTATAAGCAGATCCAAATCAGAGAATTAGAAATGGAGCAATTAAAAATGTGTGTTTCATCTTCAGCCATCTCTTCCTTTGCCCACCTTCCTCATACATCATCTTTTAGCTGAATTAATTGTGATGAATCTAAGAGATTATGACAATCTAAAAGAAATTGGAATCTTACATACCTTATTTCACTTGAGTTTAGAGATTTTATTTCCATTCAACTCTTACTTTTTTCTTCTCGAATGTGGCTTTGCCTCACAATGTGTTTCATTAGCAAAGAAAAATAATTTACCTTCCTTTACCCAAAGGGACTTAAAAATGAGGCGTCAGTCTCCTATCGGTAGCATACAGCCTCCTAGCTCTCCTTGCCAGCAAGGAGTCTGTTCAGCTAATTCCCACACCTCTTCATGAGCTGTTGCTGCCAGACCTGCAGCTATGTTAAGAATAAAGCAGTTCCTTTCCAAACACATGTTTTCAAGGACTTGTATATTTTTGTACAGTATCAGACTTTGCATTATGACATCCTTTCTACTGATTATTGATACATTCATTTGAACTCTATTCATGCTTATCTGAAAATATAATCTCACACGCAAGGACAGAATGTGGCAATAGAGCTCAGAGTTGGCTCCTGGACACATCTAGGAAAGTGGTATTAAACAATTCATTTTTTAAAAGGCAGTTAACTGCTGGAATACTGAATAAAGATAGCTGCAAGCCAGCAGCTCTGCTACATGCACTCTTGCCTGCCCCCTGCCTTCTTTCTGTAAACGCAAGATGCTACTTTTCAGTTATGTCGTAAATTGTGTAATAATAAACTTTCACACTCACAGCATCCATAGTGAGCACTGACCACCTTTTCTCCTACATATACAAATACATTGTCTATTTTAGGGAGAAGCATGTATACACACCTATGGTGAAACAGCAGAAGAACAGGATATGAAGCAGCAATTGGGATTCAGTCTTTTACAAAGTGTTGCTCTCGTACTCCAGCAATGTCAGTTCTTGTACTTGCTCAGTGCACACATTTGAATCTGCAGACTTATCAGGCCTATGCTAATACATGCACTTCTTTTATCAAAACATTATAGTATAGCTGACAGTCTTCTGCAAATTGTTACTCCATTATTCATTAAGCAGTAATTCAGATGCTTAGAAAAAAGTATGAAGAAGACTTACTCCCAAGTTGCTGGATTTGTTTGAGCATTTTTTCTCCCTTTCTCATATTTTGCTTCATTTCACTGGGTAATTTAGGATTAAATCTGCGAACGATGTTTCCCCAGCAGCTACATCAGACCTGGCACTGTAAAATTTTTAAACGCTGACCTAAAGCTGTGCAGTCATAAGGAGGTTTTTGTTGATATTTTAAAGTAGGTAAGGTTAACAAAAGACAATAATGACCACACACTTTGCTCAAATTATTAATGACAATATTCTGTTCTCAGGAATGGCTGATTTTGTTTGGGAGATTTGTCTCTGAATTAATTTACATTAGCTATTAAGCTATGCAAACCACACAAGTGAAGTCCTGTGATTTTTTAAGAGCTTCACACACTACTTTGCAAAATGCCCAGGAAAAACTCTACTTAGAAAATCTTTTGCTTTCTTAATCTCTGTCTGAAGACTTTCCCCATCCTCTTCATGGAGACAAAATGTAAGCAAAAATACTTCAGTGGGCAAAGGAAGGGTACTTCCCCACCCCCCCCCCCCCCAGTAGTACTCCAGAGATTCTCAAATATCAGTCTGGATTATTTTTCACACAGGATCAGGTATGGTCATGAGATGGTCCTTCTGAGGCAAATAATTGTCAGAAATAGGAGACAAGAGACAAGATGGTCAGTGCTCACAATGGACCGAGTTCATCGGTGCAACAAGGTTGCTGTGAATGCAAAAGTTTAGTATTAGCTCAGTGGACGACTGGAAAAATCTTGGGAATTAAATCTATCAAGGTTTGCTAAATGCACAAACTCCACATGCAGCTCAGGACATGAAAATTGTTAGAAACTACAACAGCAGTCCAAGAAGCAGCATTTATACCTGCTCTCTCAGGCTTTTATCAAGGCACCTGCTAACCATGTCTGCTGCAGACAGGATCAGTATCAGATAAATGCCAGGCCCAGCACAATCATCTTCCTTTTATATTCTAACTGCTGCTCTGTGAAATGGTCATAATCCTCAGGAGCTTTCATGCAGAGAGAAACTTTATAGAAACTACTATTTTGCTATAAATGTTGTCACAGAATGGCAGGTATCCCGCTCTAAAACTGCTCTGGGTCAATAAGCCTGAAATAAGCAACATATTTTATCTCTGAAGAAACAGAAAAGTGCTGGCAAGGCACGTTATGCTTAGCTGTGTTTGCATCCTGGAGGTACCAGTAAGTTTGAGACTCCATCAGGCCAGAAAAATGACGATATTTGTGTCCTTTGAATGACTTTGAGTTCTACTTATCAAAAAATAGTGGAACTTACTTCTTTAGGACTTAAATTTAGGCATGTATCTGAAGATCCATGTTTTCAGATCTGACATAGCTGTTTAGCTAACTTTGCAAATTGATGTACCTCATTTACTCTGGAGTTTGCACTTCTGCTTATGGTCTGGTATCTGGAGAAATTAGGTATTGTCAGACAGGTGCAGTGAGTAATCTGAACAAGTATTTGACTAGACCCACAACTGACTTCCAAGGAGATGCACCACATTTTCCTGATACTATTACAGCCCAAAGAGATGAAAGATTATAAACATACAGCACAATCTAAATGAACAAACAAAATCTAAACTTGCATCATATTATTAATCAGTGAATAATAATCATAGTATTAGTCAGTGAAGTTTGAAATTCAACTTAAAAACTGGCCCATCCAAGAAATTTAGTACTTAGCAGACACGGCTACTTTAGTGTGAATCTAAAGATTTTTGTCTTTTGGAAGATAAAAGTCTAAGTCTATTTTTTCTGTTCAAAGCTTCCTTTTGAATGGTCAAACTGTATAGCTAGAGGGAAGTTTATGGACCCATCAAGTAACTACTACACATCAGAACCACACTGGATCACGATTAGGTGCCAAAGCACACACCAGTTACCCTCAAACTAAACTAAAACCAAGGCTAGACTTGGCTCAGCCTCTGCTCCCAAGAAGCTGCTCACCATACGCTGCTCCTGGAGAAACAGCACAAGAGGGCGCCTGATGCCTCCAACATCTCAAGTCCAACTTCCAGACTGTCTTTTCTGCAATAATGTTTTATTTCCAACAGCATGACAAAGCCCTGAGCAACGCCATAGCGACACATAGTTCAGCTTCAGATTTGCTACCCTCCTGAAAGCATTTATTTAATAGATGATGAAAATATTCTTAAAGACTGGATTCTCTATTAACTATTTCAAAGTAATATTTTTTTTTTTTTTTTTAGGGTGGAGGGAGGGTGTGAGGGGGTGGAAATCCTGCCATACGTGAGATTTAAATGTTAGGAAGCAAGAGAAACATCTCCAGACAACAAGACAAAAGCCAAAGAGGCAAAATAATTTTATGTCAAATTTGTTCTGGCAACTACCCAAAACCATGGACTTTGGCAGATTGCTTGCTGGTTATAACAGAAGCCACTTCCTCTGTAGCAACAGGCATATCAACATTATTGTCTGCTTCCTGGGGATGGGCTCAGGGTGTTTCAAGCTGCACAACGTTCTTATGTGGAGCTGAGGGACTGAAAAATACAGATCCACAAACCCCCACCCATGCCCCCAAGGAATTCTCTCATGCATACCTTGTTAGGAAATGAACTGGGGTATTTTTTCTCCCTGCCCTGTCTCTGAGCACTCTGATAGCTCCATTCAGCAGTGGAGAGGAAGGCTCTGCCCAGAGCTTCTCCACAGCTGCAGATGACTCATGCTGGAAGAGGCCCTTTGAGCCAGATTTAAGAAGTTTTCCCAAGTTCATTTTAACACGTTGATTTCTACCACTTTAAAGCTCTCTGCATAATTGCAGCTTGCACAGCACAACCTGGCCTGTGCACAGGTACAGATACAGGCCCAGGCTGCTCCCCAGGGTTGCAGGGCGACCTGCTCCCCCTCTTGCAGCCACATTCCTCCCTCTCCTGCAGCAATATCCCCAAGGACAAACTGCTCCATCCGTGCTGCCTTCTTGGGACAGGCAGAAGAACCTGACAAACAAACCTTGCTGCTCTTCTTGTCTATGAAAGAGCACTGGGTATATAGGACTTTCTCAGTGCTTTCCTCCCATGAGCAGGGCTGCCTGGCCCAGAGGAGCAGAGATGTTTGAAGCTCCCATTCCTGCTTTTCACTGTGCTGTTTGCTTAGGGAAAGCATATTCCCTACCCTTGCCTTCTCTTCTACAGCTCCACACAGGCACTGGAGGCATACACAGAGCAGGCTCCGGGTGCACAGCTTTCTACTGAAGATGGCAGGACATGGCACTTCTGCTGCCTCTTCCTCCTGCTCTGCTTCCCACTTGCATCCAGAGGAGGCTCAAAAAAGGGACCTTCCATTTGGATTTTAGCCGTCAGAGCAGGAAATAGGTCTTCTTGTAAGGGCACGAGAAAGCCTTTCTTGCAGAGCTGGGGCAGAGCACACCACTGTGCTCCTCCCCAGTGGTGTGTGAGAATGACATCATAATGCCAATAAATGAGACAGGAAGTGCAACCAAGCAGAAAAACCACACAAAGTGTCTGTGAAGTTCTGCCAAGAATGCTAACAATGGCGCTAACCAGAAAACAAGAAAAGGATTTGGTTCATCTAATTTCTTCCAGTTTTAGTAATCTCTAGTGTCACTTGTAACAGTAGAGAGTAGAAAATCAGGTCCTTGGAGAGACACTGCTTGGGGCCTTATTTTCTTTTTTTCTGACGTGATGATGACCTTCTACTGTCTTACCCCACTCCATAAATTTCAGTACTTTGACACCAATCTAGTGATCCAGATAAACTGGCTGGGAT
This sequence comes from Sturnus vulgaris, assembly GCF_052056855.1. NCBI lineage: Eukaryota > Metazoa > Chordata > Aves > Passeriformes > Sturnidae > Sturnus > Sturnus vulgaris. Next base: position 61,751,675 of record NC_142247.1, on the reverse strand, counting down.
TTCTAAATCTCCCCTTCCTCTTTTTTTCCCCCCAAGTTATACGAGTGCATTACCAACTGTCTTGGTAAGCCATTCTTGCATCTGTCTTTCTACTATGTGGATTCCTTTATTTTCCAGAAAATTGCAGCTGCCCAGGTCTGAGCTAATGCTTCTTTATAGTCATCCAAGAGTCACCTATTTCATCTTGTAATGTGAACATACAGGCCCATCTGAACCTGATGTGTTAAGCAGTTCTCTCTCCATCAGTCCTAGAAATTTCTAACCAGATCCTAGAAACTCACAGACAGCCAAGTCTGTGTCCCCTAGCTGCCTTTTTGTCAAGTAGCTGACAAATCGTGGCAGTGCTCAGGAGACGGATGGCACTTGGCAGCAGAGAAGCCAAGCCTTCAATAACCACGGCTTTCCAAATAGTTACAGATGTGGGCATAACTTACAGATAGAATTTCATGAAACTATAAAGCCAATCTGATTGCCAACTGCTACCACTGCTCCCTTGCACTGGCACCTACTTGCCTCTGTAACAGGCCTTTCACAGAGCTACACCAGCATCAATCAAACACTGCAAGGTAAGTGATGTTTCTCCTGTGAAACTAAACCTTCCTGACAGCACTGGTAAGCAGGTGGACTGTGATGGGAAGGAAGCTCACAAATCCTTTGAGCTATGATACAGAATCTGTACAGTATAATACAAAATACTGCAGCCTTAGCAACGTATCATTCCTCTCAAAAGCTTGTTCATAAACTGCCATTTTCTACAACATAAACAATCCCACACAGAAATTAAATGAAATACAAGCAGGTGCTACTGTTACTCACATGACATTTTCATTTCCCTGCAGATACAGCTATCTCATCTATATTTATTAGAAAAATACAGTTAGTAAATAAGTTGGTATTTCCCCTCATAATTCAGCATCAGTTTTCCTAAAACCTGCAGGTATTAAAAACATTAATCTCCTTGACCTTCAGATACTTTAATAATGCTGTTTAACTCTCATACAGTTGAAATATGATGAAAATACCAATGAAGATGTAGCAAATGACAGATTTATTCAGACGCAGCTCTTAAATGGGCTCCTGTACATAATACACCCATAAACCAGACTTTCCAAAAAATCCCAACTTTAAATAGGATAATGCAGTCTTCAAATAACCCCTACTCTTATCAACAGTCTGCCATCAAATTAAGTCAGCCTTTCTTTCATTTATACCCCCCTCTACAGATGAGGGCAGAGAATCTGACCCTCTAGAAACAAAAGCTACATACAGCTGTGACAATGACATCATTTCTGAATGCAGTCACCTGTGGTGTGAGATATAGGCCCCAAATTTACCTCTCTCAATTTTGTAAGCATGCTCCCCATTGCAAAGGCTTTCAACCAAACAAGAAAGAATAGCAACTCCTGATTTAGAACCCATAGCAAATAATTCTTTGCTTTAGTTACAATAGGAGGTACACAAATGAATGGACTTGCTGCTTTTGACAGCGGCAGGAACTGAGTTGTCTTGCCTGTTCCCAGGGCTGTTCTACTTCTTTGTACCAGGTGCAAAAATAAAAGACAAGAATTTCTGATACGTTTCTTCACATAACTGAAAATTCTCACTGGTACTGATTCAAAGCTTCACAATCACAAGATGTTTAACTGTTTCTCTTCAGAGTCACCTCTAAAAGGTAAAGTCAGTACAAATAAGGCTGTGCTGACCAAATGCAGAAGGCAGTCTTCCAATCTGCCAGGATCTCTTATCATATTCCTCACTAATGCCCAATAGCACATCAAGGACATGACAAACACAGGCCATGTCTGGAATACAGTCACCTAAGAGAATTTATTGATTCCTGCTGTTTTAAGGATAGTATTTACAATTACAGCTTTCCCCCTGAAAAAAAAAGCAGCCATGCTGTGGTACAGAGCAACACCTCCAGGAAGCCAAGACTAGGCCACCAGCATCTGAAACCTTGCTACCGGTAATAAGGAGCCTTCCAGTATACAAAGGGAGCCTACAGAAAAACCAAAGAGGGACTTCCTATAAGGGCATGTAGTGATAGGACAAAGGGGAATGGCTTCAATCTTTAAAAGGGCAGGTTTAGATTAGATACCAGGAAGAAATACTTTACTCTGAGAGTGGTGAAACACTAGAACAGGTTGTCCAGGGAAGCTGTGGATGTCCCATCTCTGGAAGTGTGCAATGGCAGGCTGGATGTGCCCTGAGTAATGTGGTCTAGGGGAAGGTGTCCCTGTCCATGGCAGGGGGGTAGAATTAGATGATCTTTAAGATCCCTTTCAACCCAGACCATTCTATGAGTCTAGGATAAGGGGAAAACTACTGACTGAATTGTTCTCCTGGTGACTAGCAGCCATTGGAGAGGTAAAAGGACAACATCCATTTGTGGCAAGTTCTTTCAAAATATGAAACATGGCTACAGCAAAATGAACAAAAGTCTGAAGGCTTTGTGCCCTGATATCCCACACAGCATCATCCTGTAGAGCAGCAACAACAGTCTGAGTTATTTAGGCCAGGATGGATGCAGAGAACAGATCTGGAAATATTCCCTGCTGAGATAATACAATTTAGTTTCAATAAGGAACCCAAAAGTACTCAAACTGCAGACTGAGCCTGCCCAGGTTGTCTACTTTCAACAGAACAGGCTGAACAGGACCATGCTAGTCAGAGAAATACACTATTATGCACCAGTGTAACTGTGTGATCATAGAAGCACAAAGGCTTTTATCTTTAAGCAGCTAATTACCCTTGAACACAACTCACACAAGCATTGGGCCGTTTCAGCAACACAGTACAATTAACGACTGATACAGCTGTAGGTTCACTACAGATTTCTGGCAGCTATAGCCACATCATGAGACTTGTCATTTATTGTTACACAGAGACACTGAAGAGACACAGAAAGAAACTTGCAATTGGGCGTGTCCTTCCAAAAACACTGCAAAGTGGGACTTTATTGTGCCTGCCAGGAGAAAACTACCCCCGAAACATGAGGGTGGCCTGGGTGATCTCCCACCCCTAGGGTCACCAAGTGGAGAATTCATTCCAGTGCCAGGCTACAGCACAGAGGAGCTCCGCATGAAAAAGCAAATCTCATCCCGAGGGAACTTCTGTTTACTTGAATGCCTTCCCTATAATCCCATTTTATGGGCCACATGTTTCGGGAATTCTGCACAGTCAGGAGACTGGAAGACACTAAAGGTAAGTGATTCCTTTCAGAGGACTGCAGAAAGGCAGGACACAACCTCAGACACTCTCATGGTAGCCTTCTGCTAAGCTACATCTGTATTATCATAACAAATATTTAAGTTTTAAATGGGTACTGAACTCTAGCAAAACATATAGGATGTTGCTTTTTTGAAGTAAGAAAAACAATACAAGGGGTTTAACATTAACATTGGAACACTTTTCCTGTTCAAAAGTGAAAAATGAAAGCACCTCGGCTTTTTAAAAAAATAACCTCCAAGATGATAATGTAGGTTCAAAAAAGGGAAGAGTGAACAGGATTCAGCATTTTTGATTAGGTAGCTCCCTTTATGGATAGGTCTATTAGCTTGCAGGTGGAATAACACAACTCAGCAATAAGCATGGGTAGAGATTCAAAAACACTAACCACTTTCTGGTGGGGTATCAGGTACCCCACATTCTCTCCTTCTACAGTAAAGACTGAACAGAGGTGAATCACTGTCAGGGGGAATTCACCCTGCTTGAAGGAAACTTCACATCCTGTAACACCCACTCCGAGATAGTAAATACTGTCATTGCTGCACAAAAACGATTCTCAGGTTGAAAGTATGTCAATTATCAATTGATTTATTCACCTGATAAATACTCTCAGCTACTTTTACCAACACAAACTCTTTGTTCTCTAGCCAAGGAGCCTAATGTTTTAATCCCAGTCCCCCAGCCTTCTGGTAAGAGCAAGTGCTCAGTACCTGGCAGGACCAAGCACTTGCTAAGCTGCTGTAGAGTTCCTTTGCATTAGTATTTTCCATACAATATTTTGAAATAGAAGGGAGGCACAAAATACAGTGACTTATAACCCCTGAAGAACAATGAGCATTTCTGTGAGCTGGTTTTCTACACAGGATGTGGGCTGGGCCTCCTTGAGTTTGTGTAATCTGTCTGGAAGTCCAAAAACCACACTATGAAGACATGCTTTTCCTTTAACAAACAGTCTCACACACACAGAGTCTAACAGTAGAGTTTACACATCTGTCATTCACCATTAAGGAAAATTTCCATTAATATTATTTTTTCAAGCAATTTTTTGTCAAATTAGGCACACAGACCATACCTAATTAAAATATATAGCCTTTTTTAATCCAGCAAGAACTACATCTAGGGATGGAAGATTCACTTATTTAAAATTATGTCAGAAGTTGCACTTCTGATAGTGCTTTAGGTGCCAATTCACATCCTAGGATCATTAGAGCCCAGAGACAAAAACTCAAAGGCACTGGAAAGAGTATCACAGAACGTGCTGGTAAAGATTATCCTGTGAAGTGGCTTTTCTAGATGTTCTAAGTCACTAGGTTCAAAAACTTCAAGAAGTCCTTTGAAGTCCCATATTTCAGATACCCATGTAGAGATCAACTCTCCCTTTTCTCCAAACAACACCGAGGACAGTCCACCAAAAGGAACTGTTTGCTGAACAAGGACTGGACAACACAGAGGTTAAAACATAAGAAAGAAATGGCTTCATCCAGAACTCTCCTCTAGCACTGTAGGGTAAAAAGACAGCAGATCTGAAGTAAATTTTGAAAAAAAGAGGACAACAGGACCTTTGCACTGTTTGACACTATTCTGCATTCAGAGAGCTTACCTCCAACTGGAGTTATCTGCCTGAAAATTTGACTACCACCCCTCTATCCCTTTCTTGTTTGCCTCTCGGAGCTGCAAGACCTGGTTTATCAAGAACAACTGCTGAAGGAGTAGAGTTCATATGAATTCTCAAAATTTGTCTTCACAGTAAACATGCCAATCTTATACTTGACACTGAAACTCAGTACTGCAACAAGCTGCTAGGAATCCTTCTCTTCTAGGAGGAAAGCCAGCTGTATGAAGCAGATATGTATATCAAAATACCTGATTTCGATTTACTACCATAACTTCCAGGATTACATGTTTTTAATTCCAAGTGAAACTGATAGTAATTTGAAGCCCTATCATATTTCCAGTGCTCAAATTTTTTTGTAAATATTTTTGCAGCTATAGCAAGTAGTTTTTCTTTCTTTCGGTGGGAAATCAGAAGGAATGGGAGTTAAGATTGAGCAACTGGGGAAAAAAACCCCATGAATACTCCAGCATGCTGAGATTTTTGCACAAAATCAGGTTTCAAGTGGCTACAATACATCAAGGAAACTTCCCCCCACTTTCATATGTTAATTCAGATTAGCATATTATACTCATTTAGGTAAATTATGAAGGAATAAATCCTCAGCCATGTTCGACACAGGAGTTCCTACCACACCCTATGTTATTTTGACAATTACCACACAATTTGAGTCAGAAACTATTACATTCAGCACAGAACTGGTTGGCTTCTGTCTTCATCTCCAGCAAGTTCCTGCCTTAGAAGATGCACAATGCAAAAACAGCTCCTGCAGCCATGAAGGAGAGAGCTGCAAGGAAATCCCAAAACCTAGCAGGAAGTAACATCTCCGTGATTCAACATGTTGAGTCTATTCCCCCAAGAAACCAGCAAAAAAGTACAGTACTAACTGCACAGAAAAATCCTCATCCTGTCTACATTACAGATCCTGGAACCACTTGAGTTTGAGTGATCGAGCCTGTCTCCCTCTGCAGATTTCAGCAAGTCTTCCTTTAGAGTGTACTTTCACCTAGGGTAGTTTGAGAAAAGAGAAAGACTTGTTAAATGTTGCGAAACAATTGCATTTCACCTCCATCAGCTGTGCAAGAACAGTAGAAAAAACATTTCTGGATGGATTAACTAGTTTTTATCCTTTCATTTGAAAACAAAAACCAAAACACCCCACAAGAAAAATGTAATAGGATTATACCACAGTCCGTCACTGCAACACAGTGAAGATTTTCAGTGTGCTGGATTAAGTGCTGTAGGCTTCCATATTACAGAGACTGGACAGAAAGAAGGTAAAAGCCATTTTCTAGGCAAAATAACAATAAAAATACCCAAAGAGTTTTGTTAACATCACAAGCCACATAAGAGAAATAAATTCCATCCTGCTCCCTGCTGTTACCATCTGGTTTTAATTTGCTAGAGAAGACTGAAGCCTGTATTCAAAAAACAGACTGAGTTGTAAACATGAGCCTCTGCCAGCATTGCTAGTAACTCATGAGGTTCCAGAGTTACCAAGGTAAGGCAAGGGGAGAGTAGGAGAAAAAGGTCTGTGAAAAAGCAGGACTTGCTCTGTTATTATGCTCATTTTATTGCATTGTTTTAATCCAAGAAATGAAAATGAAAAGTGTTTGATGCTTAGAAGACACACATTTGCAGACAGTCCAGTTCCACTCATTTCTGTTGTGTTTTTTTTTGTTATGAAAACAAGCAGGGTAAAGTTGAGGAAAGTGAGAACAGACTGCCTGGGCCACTGGACACCCTTGTTTTATATGGTTTGTAATTATAGGCTGCATACTGTTGCCTAATTTATTTCTTGTCATGTTATCGGTAAAAGATCCCTGCTTCATTTCCTGCAGCAATAGTTTTGTTAAATTGTGACGATTTAACAGTGAAACTACAGCTGAAAGCATCTCATGGTAATATTTAACAATATGCCTTTAACAAGACTTTGTCCCATCTCTGCCTTTTTCTCAAGCTTCTAGTTAACTCTGCCCCTGACATGAGGTATTGATGTGCTTTGGAAATCCACTCACATGGTTAAAGAGTGAAAAAAGGAGAAAGGTATTTCTGCATCAGTATGGTCCTGGAGGGATTGTGTTTCACATCATACAACATCTCTGCCTCTATTTTGACTAATCTTAGGTCCACAGTCAGCCCCAACTCAAAAACTGAATACAAGAATAGGAAGAAGAGATCTCCATATTAAACACATCAGTCCTTTGTTCACAGCATAGTCCCACAAATGATCAACAACTGATGTGATGGAGCACTACACTGTGGTATCAAAACAACAGCCCATAGGACTGGTTAAGAGCAACTAAGGGAGAATATCTCAAGCTATGATTGCCTCTGGCATCCACAACTGCCCCAACATAACACTTCCTAGTTCAGTCACATCAAGAAGCTGTGTTTCAAGGCTGAGTTGAACTCCAGTCACCTCAATGAACACGGCCCTACTGCTAATCACTTTTTACTTAGCTGGGTTACTACCTAAGTAGTTACAGTCTTTTTTCCAACCACCTACAACAGCTCCATGACTCCTCCTCCAGCCCACAGGCCAAGCTGAAAACCCCACCAGCTGTCTCAGTGCTGGTTTTGGCCATCCCATGATTCAAGACTTCTGCACTGACTCCCTGATGACAGGTATCATCAGCTAACAGACATTAACTTTCAGCAGGTTCTCATGTAAGGCTTCCTGTTCTTTCACTATTTCTAAAAATGGCTCCCTTCACCATGGGCACTTCTCTTATTCCTGGATTAGCTCACCACACTTTTCTTGATACCATCTCACCTCACCAATTTCCCCAGCTCCTTTCCTCTAGCTTTCAGTTCCACCTTCTCAACTGGAAATCCCTTATTTCATCTTAATGCACCCCCTTTAGCCTAACTGTGTGTATTATATATCAATCTACCACTCACATCCTATTATTGATACTTTAATCAGATACCAGCAGATAGCTATAACCATGTGCTTTCTTCTTTCCTTTCTTCTCAGATGTTGGTGCAGTTAGAGGTAACTACCAGTAATACATGCTCATACACAGATTAGAACAGCTTAGGGTGACCACTATATGAAGAATTTACCCATCTTCTATATCTAGATAATGTTATTCTCAGCCTCCAAAGGATACATGCCAACAGGCTACAATATACCTAGCTAAGTTTTATACATGTGAAGTATGTACAATATGACCAGAAGCAGGAATTGTGAAAGGCTTATTTTTGAAACACAAGCTTCTTAAAACCACACCCCCCTCCCCCTACTCTTTTCCCATGAAAGGTTCACAACTTTGACACAGCAAAAGGCTTTATTCTAAAGCATCAAACCAAGAACTGGAGCATGATTCACCTAGTAGTCTCAATTCTATGACCTACAACTTCAAGAATAACAGAAGGCATCAGCCCTGCTTATGTTCAGACTCTTCAATACCCACAAAAAATAAAGTCTGATGCAGTGTGCAGACCCTACCATCATAAAGCAGTGGATGTTGACTTATGCCCATCCTTCATGTGATTCACCACTTCAGCTTGTATTTATATACTGTTTAATAACAAAGACTTCTTTTCATCTTTTGATAGGGATACTCCTACCAATATTTAACTAGCTAAGTGTTCACACAATTTTATTATTCATTTTATATTAAGTAAAACTGTTAGAAAATGGGAAACCCTGCAGAGCAAACTGCACAAATCCATAGAACTACTGACAAAGAAGTTTAATTAGCAGCAAAATTCTTGATTTTTCATCTGCAAATGAAAAATATGTTTGAAGCCAACTGGAATTGCTTAACTAACTTTCCCACTAGTCAAGTAAACATACTCTGCTATGTCTTTTTAACTAATTAAGTATAATTCAGACATCAGATTAAAATTTGACTGCTTGTGCCTAAATAAGAGAGATTCCAAGTCTCTGCAAGCAGACACTCAATTTTCTCAAGAATTCAAGATATTGAAAACTGCATTCTCAGTTGGTATCCTCTTACACAGTTTGTTTCCCAAAGCAGCCAATACCAGCACAAAATTTTGCTTCAGCAGGAAGGATCAAGCCAGAACTCTTCAGTTTTCTAACATCTTTAAATGAAACAAAACCCTAAGACCTAACAGCAAACCAATATCCTCAAAGATAGCATAACCACTATGGCTACACAAGTGCAAAACACACAGAAGTCTGAAGAAAAGGCACAGCTCTGCATAGTAGTGTAGCTACAGGAGCATGCTAGGACAAGCCTGCTGTTTCTATCCTGGCTCCACACACGAGGACACTTCTGCATGCCAAAGCTAGTATTTTTCTGCTTCTTGCCTAAGTTATTCTAAGCCTGTTCTGCACACGCTTCATAGTGCCAAGAACACTTCATAGTGCTATAGTACTCTGTACTTCTAGGTGGACTGCTGCAGACTGGTTTTTGTCAGGAAGAGTGATCACTTTTATGAAGTGTATGTGCACATTGATGACAAACATGATGAGATCCATACAGTAGGCCCAGACACTTTTCATCTCAAAGTTAACACCTGTGCATTGCTGCTAATACTCATGCAACAGGAAAAGAAGCTATTATATTGTCTTACACAATTTTTACAGTAACCAGTACCATACACATTTTTTGCCTCCCTCCCTTAGGAAAAAATCCAAGACACAAGCTACAGCTTTCTTTGCACCTCTATGGATCAAAGTAACAAAAAACCCCTGAACTGCCAAATGAAGCAGTCTTGAACTGGACAAGTACTGTTAACCAACTTACCACATTCCTTCATTTTATAGCATGGATATGTACCAACACCTACCAGCAGGACGAATTTGTAGATATGTACAAGCAAAACAACAGCTGATGTGAAGATATTAATGGTTATTACCTAAATATATTAATGTTACAATAGCTAAAAGGAACTGGAGTATTCCGTTTCAGTAATTTTTGAAGTTAGTCATGCCAGTGCATAGCATCAAATTCACATACCAACAACAAGAGGACTAATTCCAGTAACAAGCTTTAGTAGTCGTTGTTTTGGAGACTGTTCACATGCAACTAATCAAGGGAATTGCGGACTTGTTTCAGTTGAAACTCTCGATGCCTTTGTGCTGGTTCAAAAGGGAGAATACTATCAAAGTGGCTGTACTATCCCCTCCACAAAGCGGGTCAGGAAATGTACTGACCTTGTTCAACTGGAACTGGTAAACCAACTCAGCAGTTGCTGTATTTCTTCTCCTCATTAACGTACCCAAGGTTCCTGGGGGAGGGGAAGACAGGAAACAAGTACTCTTCCTGCTCCCTCAACCTAAAAATAACTGAGAGTCTTTCTGCAACATTTAAGCCACACAAGCACTCAAAGTCTGAAATATTTATACTCTGAACAAACAGCCACAGAACTCTTGTATTTTACCCAGTATCTTTTTATCATTATCCAAACAGATCTGGAGATTGTGGCAGAAAAGTTTACTTTTCTGGGGGTAGACATGAGCCTGTTTCCAGTTGTGTCCTTAAACTGTAGGTTTTTTCCTGTCAGTCAGTTAAGTTGTAACTACAAGCCTATTTTGATTTGTGAACTTGAACACTAGCTTCCCCTCTTCAAGCACCTCTTGCTCTGTCTTGAAATCTCTGCAGGTTTAGCAGTTTCTCTTTCACATTAGAAAGCAAAGGAAATAAACACCTCGATAATAAAGCTGAGTATAACATTGTGGAAAAAAATGAACAGAATGAGAAAATTGCTAGGAAAAACACTGCACACCTTAAAAATAGGTGGAAAACACCTATAAACATGGAAATTAAATTCCTAGTAATTTGTAAAACACAAGACTGATTGTGGCATTCAGACAAATTTAAGTGAAAGAACATTTGCAGGATTTTGGAGGCATGCATCCTTACTCCAGGCTTCCTTACTCCAGTTCTCCTGTATTTAAAAAGGCAACTGATTTGGTTGTTAGAAATTCTTCCCTTTCAGAGAGCTATAAAAGAAGACAGGGCATGAACATCTCGTTCCAAAATCAGATTCTAAGTAAAATACATGTCTAGTTAAAGATAAGCACCTTCCTTTCTGTACTGCAATCTCTCATTCTTCAGCCAGTTTCCACGATTTCTTTATGTACTTCTCATGATCTGTTCACTGCACGGCAAACCTACAAGTTGATTTTAGCAGAGTCTGTTTGACAGGTGAAAATTTAAGCATAAAACTGCCATTCGTTGAGCTACCCTTCAATCTAGCATTTTCTTTTGACATTTAGAAATAACAGTTTCATTCAGATATAGCAAATCTAAAAAATTTTTAAAAGAGTCCTTAAATTTGAAAATAGGAAAGCTTCAATAAATCTTACATGCTATACTGCCAGCTCATACATACTACCAGCTGACCATGATATACAGAGTATACCTAGTTGTACAAGTGCAGAAAGCTGGAGAGGGAGACAATCACGGAATGACCTTCTACTTCCACAGAAAGAAGTCTCCAGTCACCCTGTCCACCCTGAGACTCCAAAGCTTACTCAAATTTCACATATGGGCAGGAAACCAGAGAATACCACATGGCCAGAAATCCGTAGTAGTTCAGACATGAGTTCCCAGAAGGAAGGAAGTTATAGTTAAATACAAGCCCAATCTGTGTTTCCCTCCACAAGCTCCAGAGGATGAATGGAAAAAGGCTAATCTTTCCTGCTGCACAACAGCTAGGGAATCGTGATGTAGGATGTAGCATGTGCTTGAAATAAGGATGTTACTCACATGCAGGTTCCCTCTAAACTGGTCTTTCAGAATTCCATAGTTGCATACAATGCCTCTGCTTTAATAATTTCTATGATCAGTAGATTACAGACATACCTAACCTTGAACTACTTGAAAGTTGTACACTGTTCAAAAACTATAGGTTAGGCCTGCTTATTTTCCAATGAGGACAGATTTCAGTAAGGTTCCCTTCTTATAGTCCATCTTGTTGCTGCAGTTAGGGGCAACCCCTCCACTGATGATGCATTCAAATTCAAGCTTTTTTCAGTTCCCTTTTTTAAAATACTAAGCAAACAACAGCTTAGAAAACCTACAAATGCTGATAAAAATACTTTTCCAGCAACTGTTCTCTGGTTAACATCAGAAATACACTTTTTGGTTTTATCCATACCTCTAAAGAGCTGCAGTTACAGGTAGAGCAACATTCTCCCTTTGGCCACTGGAAATCATAAGCACAATCATTAACATATATTGGTACTTCGTGCTTTCACTGTTTCAGCTTCTCCGTGCTGAAAAACAGCTAAACAGGCTAAATGGACCTTGGGTATATACTGTGTATATAGTCACTATTTACAGAATATATTCAATTCTTATTTTTCCTTGGAATAGCCAGAAAGACCAGGAGTCCCCATTCAAACATTTCCAGTTGATAATCAAAACTAAAGGAGTTTCAAAAAGGTATCACGTCAGGCATGCTACTGCTTAATGGGATTCAAAAATACATATTTAAATAAATGCTTACATTAGACTCACGTAACAGAAAAGTGAATGAGCCTTAATGAAACATCTCATCTTTATTTATGATATGACAAACAGAGAAAGATTTCAGCTTATGAACTACAGTAGAAGTGTTTCTTAGTAATAAAAAACCCTCTCCTTCGCTCCAGTGCTACCTGGGCACATCCAAAATTCAGATTCAACCAAGAATCTTAGAAACACACAAAGAAAACAAGGTCTACTGGACCTGCTTTTTTGGGACACCCAGTTCAGTTTTTTCTCTCCCCTTTGCTGATCTACTTCTAAAGAATGGACTGATGATGCAGAAGGATAACACCAAAACAATACTCATTCCTGCACCATATAAGAAAACTCCACTACATAAACTGTTACTTCAGATATCCCTTAAAGGCTTCAGATTTGAAACGTGATCCAAGACTACAACATACTATTTCTAAAAAGATGCAACAGATGTTTTACACATATTAATACACCCATCCAAAACAGATTGTAGAGCTTACTTTTACTGACTGCAATCAGTACCTATATCTCGCTCAATGCTATTCAAGCAAAAACAAGAAGCATCCAGAGCAAGCCAACTTTGTTCAATACATAGGTAGGAAAAAAAATATCTAAGCTTAATGCTGCATCTACAGACAACACACAGAGGCACCTTTCAGCAAGACACTTCTATATATAAGGATCATTTGTAGACAGCTCAACACGTCTAAGTTATAATATGCTATCTACAACTACATTGGAAGGCTGCAAGGATCAGTCACAGGAGAAATTTGAAATGTAAGGGCACAGCCACTACATTGAACAGGAAGTAGATGAGTACACTCTTGTTAGGTTACAGAAATATGTGGAATTGATGAGGTTTGTTTTAAATGAGTTAACAGTTCTATAACTCATTTCCGTGTCATTACATTACTGAAATTAAAGGACGTGTTTAAGCAAACAGACAAAAGGTATCATACCCTTCAAAAAGATCACCCTGCTCTCAACTCTTCCTGCACTCTCCTGAACATAGCAAAGCAGGTGCTGATACTAGGCATCAGTTAACAGGCATCCTAGTAAGGTTTAGCTAGACTGTCAAGCACCACATAAGAATCATGAGTATGCCAAGCTGGGAGGGATCCATTAGGATCACAGAGTCCAACTCCTGGCTGCATACACGACACCCCAAGAACCACACCACATGCCTGAGAGCATTGTATAAACTTCTCAAACTCAGGCTGGTGCTGTGATCACTTGCCTGGGGAACCCCATTCTAGTGCTCAACCACTGAGTGAAAAATCTTTTCCTGATACCCACCCTACACTTCTCCTGCCTCAGATTCATGTCATTTCCTCAAGCCCCGTCAATGGTCCCAAGAGTGAAGATACAAACAAAGATACAGGTATCTGGAGTCAAGGAGTCAATAGCCCACTACCACTATTTCCTAGTCATCTGTCATCTCCCCTCCACAACAGCAGTCAGTGCAGTTCAGTTTTACTATCTCTGAAGAGGACACACTCAAGTTCAAAAATTACTGTTAGCTGAGCCCAGACATTGTGGCTCCTGCATGAAGTATAGCCTTTCCTACGACTATGCAGAGATAGGGAAGCAGAAGTGTTTCTCAGAAACAGTTTAAAAATAGGATCTGACAACTGCCCAGCATATCTTTATAAGCTTGAGCTTGTTCCAGCATACGTATGCTGGGGTAACAGAGCACAGCTTTGGAGATGAATTTGAAGTAGCATCATTCTGATAAAAGCAAGTTTTGTTTTATGAAGAGTAGTCTTCTAAATCAGGGTATTTGTGACAATGTCATTCAATACTATTTATTGAATAATAAATAGTAGAAGACCCATAGCTGTTCTGGATGGAATTTGAGACCACTTACTCTGGCTCAACAGATAAGACCATACTGCACAATCTATCATCATCCTGACAAATTGGGCCACAAATACAGTGGCCCAAAATGAAGCAGCACAACCATTGCTTAGCACGTACCAATAAAGCTGGTAAAATACTTCTTAGGCCAGAGATTAAATTACTATCTCAGTATCATGACCAGCTACAGTATCACAGTCTCTTTCAGAGATTGCTTTGTCTGCATTAGTAAAGTGGCACAGTTCTGTACCTCCATTTTTTTTACCTTACTTCACTAAAATTTGGGGAATCACATGACAGTCCTGTGTCATGACTAACCTGCTAAGTAAAGGCAGGAAATGGAAGAAAGGAGTTTAGCTAATGACTGTTTCCCAGCTACCTCTTCAGCTTAAATTCTTGTGCCCTCCACACTAGCTCAAACACCTCTGCTACACAAGCTAGTTTTGGACTTGTATTTGGTTTGTCTATAGCAGCTGTATTAGCACTGGATCAAACAGCGATCAAAAATCCATATACAACAGCCAACTGGACAGAAGGATAGTAACTTCTATTGATAAAATACTAAAAAGAAGCACTAAAAGAAAGCTTTATTAGCTACCAATCTACTGAAGTTTGCTGGAAACAAATCCATTACTATAACCAGTGATACTCAATGCCAAAAAGGTACCCATTCTTAGTGCACCTTTCTGCTGCAATGAGGTCTCCCTAAGAGCCTTCTTTTTTCTGTGTTGAGAAGTTCCAGCTCTCTCAGCCTGTTGAGTATTTCTTCTTTGAGTCTTAACAGACCATACTGAGTAGGACTACAGCAGTCTTTGCAACCTAAACCTTTGAAGAGACTCGATATACTGCTGCAATAAAGCTGCTGCATTTCTACTTTTGAGTAACATCTACTGCATGACCATGCCACATAAACAAGCTCACAGATGAAGCAGTCACAGTAAGTTTCAGTAGTTTCTTTTGTCCAGCACTTAATAAGCACAAAAATACAGCAGCAAAGATTTCCTTGGTTTTTGAGCTTATAAGAAACACAAACTCTTGCTTTCTGTGACAGGACCACCTTCAGCTGTACTTTTAGGATGCTAGAGTCTCCAGATCAGTAATTTCCCAACTCTGGCACAGTCCAAGTCTCCAAACTGGCAGTACTGCCATCCATTTTCTTCCTGAAGATCCTCAAAAAGCACCATTCTGCATAAACTACTCAGGAGCCATTTAATGACTGAGTATTTTTATCAAAGAACTACTACTGACAGCGTTTCACAGCTAGTGCTGCATCATAATCATGTCTGAGCACTACCTCACTTACAAAAGTAGCTACATGGACCTTAATACAGCTCTCCAAAGCAACTAGTTGCTTAGCAGAAAGACTCTACTTCAAGTAACAAAGTCATGCTGGAGGGAAAAAACAAACCAATGCCCCACTTCACTACTCGAAGGTCATAGCAGTGAACCTGGTACAAACTCCCACTAATTCCAGGATTAGGAGGTCACACAACAGCTTTAAAGTTGCTTCTTTAAGTGATGAACTCAACTGTTAAGAATTGTAGAACCAGCCAATAACCTATTTTCCAGCTAATGCAAAACCTTACTAATCTCAACTTTTTCAAAAAGGTTCATTATAACACAACGCCTAAAGCAAAGTTCTTGTCCTGCTGTTGTTAAAGCGCTGAACAGTCTGTCCAAATCCAGGTGGATAAACTGATTAGTTGTCAGTCACTGGAACGCCTTTACCTCATGCAAACAATGGAAATTCATTTGGCTTGTGAGTACTGTGATCCACAGGTATCATTTTTTACAATTAGCTAAGAACTCATCCTGTAAGAAGAATTCTTCACTGAATACTCCAGCTATTAGATTATCAGCTACTTCTGGATGAAGCAAGCTTATTTCAAGTTTTACCCTGTTCCAACGAAATAAACTTAAATCTAAAATCCTATGAACACTTAACTAGCCTGTAGCTGAGAATAGCATTTCACTTAATTTTACAGGCTACCAATTCAGTGAATCTGAAGTGCTCTTGTCAACCACAACTGAAGGTCCATCTAGCAACAACTTATATACTCGAAGTTTAGAATTATTCATTTGAGAGTGCCTGACTCAGTGATTCTCGTTACACCAGCCAAAAGCCTTTAAGAGGTGCCCCTCACAACTCCTTAATAACTGCAGCTTTCCTGAGAAAAAGCATACCTAACTTCACTAACAATTAAAACCTGCACATCTCTGTTTTCCCAACAGGTGCTTCATTCTGCTCCTGTTCAAACAGGAATGTTTGTCAAGCCACACAATGAAGATTCATATTAGAAAGCCATCCATTACTAATAGGCTTATGTTTGATCTATTCTTCGCTTCTACTTCCCCCATGATCACTTGCAGAAGCAAGAATGAAAAGCTGAAAAAAGGTGCAGTATCATCTTTCAGCATGAGCACTTCAACCGTCTCAACTATGACATTAATGCATAGTTGGCTCTATTACACTGTCAGTCTCTCTCTCCTTTCTCCTCTAAATACCCTTGAACTCCTGTCAGTCCCTTTGTATGGCTAAAGGTGAACAACAGTGTTTAAGTAACAGGTCTTAGCAAGGGCTCAGACCAGACATGCATGCACAGACAGGCTATCATGGCAAGTAAGAACCACAGGTGTAACTCCTGGAGAACATACCACCCACTGAAGTATCCTCATTAAGGAACAAATTGTAGTTCAGTAGAAATTGTTAGTTTCCCTGGTAAACTACACGCCATTTTTTATCCAGTCTCCCTCTCCTACAGCTCTTTTCTTTCCTTCGAGATTAAAACAGCTTGCATCAGATTGGGCATAGGGCAAATGTCCCATCTCAAAGAAATACACACATTTTGTTTTTACTCATTTTCCACAGCACAAATAGTTCAGAATACACAAGACATTGCTTTGAGACTGCACTGCAATGCTGCCGGAGCTACTGCTTCCCTGAGAACTGCTAGTAAAAACAACCTTAAAACAAACAAAAAATTTTTACCAGCTCACTAAAACTTGCCTTCATTCCCATATAATAAAATCTGTGTCGTAAAATCACAGCCACACCTGCATTCAAGTGCTGCTGCAATAAGCTGCAAGTAACACAGAAAACTTTTAAAGTAATTAATTTCTTGGTTTTCAAGCAAAATCTGTTATCAAATTGAGTTACCTAAAAGGCTGCTTTAAGAACTAAAATTCTAGCTGGTTTTCTGTATAAATTATTCTATAACATAAGCATTCAAACGGTTCTCTTACAGGTAATTACTATTTCATAATTACAGAACACATGCCTAAATGAAAGTACTAATGAAATGGTTTTCCCTCTCATCTTCAGTTGAAATTAATGTTCTCCCTTTAACAGATCTGCAACAAAGTATTTGGAGTGTCACAATGTCAAGTCCCACATAAATCAGTGCTGTGTTAAAGAATCACCGTACACTGAAAGCTTCTCTGGAAGCTTCTATTACAAGGATTATTTACCTTGGGTCATTCGATGCCTACACAAGAAGAATCAGCAATCCAGTCATTTTAATGTTTGATCAACAAACCAACTGCCTCCTCCTAACACCATTTCCAGTAAGTTTAGGGGGGGGGAAAAAAAAAAAAAAAAAAAAGGACAGCCTCACAATCTCTAGGACTCAAGAACCTTGCTCTTTATAGTATGCACAGAAATCAGTTGACACAATGCTCAGCTGACAGCCACCTTCTGACACGCAAAAAAGGCAGGATTGCTCTTTTAGAAAAGAGAGCTTAAATCTTAGAACCTAAGTTCAAATGAGACTACAGACTTTTGAAAGCTTCACAGTCATTCCTAATTATTGGCTTCTCCCTTTCTTTCCTGGTATCCTCTATAAACCTACAAAGGAAAAACGTAGTGCTGTTAGCTGCTTCCAATCCTGTTTTTCTACCCCATCTCCCACAACACAGGGATGCCCTGCAGGCTATATATGTGACCAATATGAACTACTTACAGTAGCTCCCAAGTCCCCAGTCAGTTCTTATGTAACTGAACTCCACCTCACCATATTACTTATGTAACACGTATTAAAGAGCATCTATTATACAGGAATCTTCTCTATTAGTCATACACTCAGTTACTTTCATGCCAGTTCTCAAACAGCACATTTGTGAAACACTCAAGCTTTATGCTCTACGAGGTTGCTACTGTGGAGATAAAAAGAAAAAAAATCCCATCTTTCCAGAGACAGGCTAAGAACAGAAAAAGTGAAGTATTTCTGAATAAACCAAACAAACACCCTTGAATCACCAACAATTTTAACTGTTAATTTGTTCATTGAGTTAGATGCAGTGGCTAAATTTACACTCTGGCACACAAGAACAAGACGTGGGAACTAGCATTGAATTGCTTTGAAAGTAAGAGAACCTCAACCAAACAAGTAACAGGAGTTGCATTCCTTAAAGAAAAGGGTTAGGATTGGAAAACATACATTTTTCACTTCCCGTCCGGCAAATACTGAAACTTTTAAAAAAATCCATGAAATATATTTGTCAACCTTCCAGGCCTATCCGGACCTGTGTAATGAGTTCTTTTTCCTATGGACCTAAAAGCAAAACATGGGGAGTCCTCACAATATTCGCAGACCATAGTCCTCATTTGGACTAAGTATTTACATCAATTTCCGTGTTAAAGATGCAGGCCATCTGAGGCCTGACTTTGGAATACACCTATCGCTCCACAGAAAGCTGCTCAACCCCTGCAGGAGGATTCAACAACACACGAAGAACAGCGATCCACTTTTCCTGTTCAAACAGAATAAAGCCATGAACACCTGGAAGATTTTTCCCTTGGCCCCTTCACCCGTACCCCCCGGCAGAGCAACACTAAAACAGCCACGACCTCCTCGTCAGAAGAACAACTCCGCATAGCCTGTGCGTTTTCCTCAGCGGCTTTAATGAGGTCATTTGGACATCGCTTAAAACGACTACTCCAGTAAGAACCACTCCGTAAGCCCCTGGAACTTAAGAGCAGAGTGCCTTCGCACCGAGCGGGCGGCACTGCCGTGAGCGCACCCAGCTCCCACGCTCGGGCGGAGCCAGCAGGCGCACAGGGGGAACTTTCCCTGGAGGTGGGTAAAAGCCTTGCGCAGAGAGGGGGCGGAATGGAAAGCTTCCCCCAAGAGCAGCTACACCCTGGAGGTGGGTGGAGAGTAAGGAGAAGCGAGAACCTTCCTCGGCAGCAGCTACACCCTCGTGCATAAG
This sequence comes from Sturnus vulgaris, assembly GCF_052056855.1. Lineage (NCBI taxonomy): Eukaryota > Metazoa > Chordata > Aves > Passeriformes > Sturnidae > Sturnus > Sturnus vulgaris. The sequence goes on along the minus strand of NC_142247.1, from coordinate 61,732,340 downwards.
GCTGATGGGGGAAGGGAACCAGCGCGGGCCCGACGACGTTGTGCGGGAGGAGGGGAGGGAAGCCCGGGCTCTCCCGGGCAGCCGCCGCCGCCGCTTAAGCCAGCTTGGTCCGCAGCCAAACCCCACAGGAATGCAACGCGGTCACATGACCTCCGGCGGACGTGCAACTCCCTTCCCTCTCCAGGGACACCCTGCGCCATCTTGTACTGACGCAGTTACAAAGGCGGGCACGAGTTGCTCCCCTCTCGCTCGCTTCCCGCTCCTCTCGGCACAGCCCCGGCACTATTTGGGAAGGAGAAGCCTAGGCCTGGTCCTGCTTTCCTTTTCGCCAGCTCTTCGGGGACGCCCTGCCCGCGTAGTCCTCCCTGGCGCTGAGATCATGGCGCCCGTTTTCTCCCTTTGCCTCCCCCGGCAGCTCCCGACCCTGCCCAGCTGCGGCTGCCCCTGCTGCAGGATGATGTCAGCGCCAGCCAATCAGGGCGCGCCGGGCCACCCGGGCCGGCCCAGCCATTGGCTGCCGCGCCGCTCCCGCCCCCCTCCTGACTCGGACTCCGCCGCGGTTCGCTGCGGAGCCGCAGCCAAGGCACAAGTGCGGGGAGGGGAATAGGAGGGGAAGGGAAAAAAAAAAAAAACCCTACACAAAAAACCGACAACCAAACCCACCAAGACGCCAGCCGCCATTTCGCGCAACAACAGGGAGAACCCGAGCGAGCAGCCCCAGCCAAGCGCCCTAAGGAGAGAGAGAGAAAGAAACAAGAGATACACGCACAGAAGAGTTAGACAGGAAAAAAATACCCATAGACTCCGCCATGATCACAAGACGTTTAATCGCCCCCCCTCCTCCCTCAGACTTAATGCCCCATTACAGCCGCCTCCTCTGCGTCCAACCAGCTAGCAGATCCCTTCACCTCGGCTCCCTCCTGCCGCAGCAGCAGCTGTTTAGAGCCCCAAACTCTCTGTGCCCAAGGTGTGGGGGGACGCTAGTCTATGGCGCTGCTGCTAACTGCTTCTCCAGTCACCCGAAAGTGGCGGCTCCATCGAGGCAGGGTAAGAGCTGCCAGCCCAGCTTTTATCTGGTGCCCCGAGTTTGCGCACTGAAGGAGGCTCGCTCAGCCCCTGGTGGGCGTCGAACGAAACCCCAGCCGCCGCCTCCCCTCCCTCCATCAGCCGTATCGCTGGAGGGGCTGAAGCCGGGCAGGGGAGGCAGGGCGGCGTACGGGTACAGCGGCAGCTGGGAGGAGATACGGTGTTAGGAAGGGGGGCTCCTTACGAGTGGCCGGGGCTGTGCCTGCCCTGAAAGGCTGAGCGAGCTCCTGGTTTTGGCAGCGCCCGCTTGTCTGGATGGAAGCGCGCCATTCCTGCTCCCCGAGCGCTCTTCCCTAAAGGGCAAACGAGGCTCTTTCGCTGCTTGTCTCGTTCCCTACAGAACAGAAATGCCTACAGGGAGTGCTGTCCCACTCGCTTTAAGGAAAGAAGCTTTCTCCCACTTGCCTTTGAGTCCTAAACGCTTCGGGGAAGATTCTCAGCCTCGAGTGTCTTACTGAGAGTTTCAGTCAAAACCTCCTGAGCAGGTCTGCAAAAACTCCCGCTCCTTTCTCGCTCCCCTCTTCCCCGCCCCTCAGGTAGTTCTTCTGCGTATGTGAGACTGCCCGGCTTTTCGCGCAGTCTAGGCCGAAAATGTGCTGTTAGAGATTCATAAAGAACACGTATGCTGACACCATCGACGTCGTGAGGAAGAAGCCGGAGGTTGGGGGTGTGAGAGCGGCCGAGGAGGGAGTTTTGGCGTTTATTCCTCCGAGGATGCAGCTCTGACTCAGACACCCTCGCTCCCGCCCGCGCTCGGCCTCACAACAGGCCGGGACGGAGCCCCCGCCCCTCCCGCGCGTGCTGCGCCGCCGGGGCTGCGGATCGCCCCCGGCGCCAGCCCCCGCTGCCGCCGCCCCTCCTCCGCTGCCCTACTTCCCTCCTCACGGCCCCCCTGCTCAGCCCCTGCCGCAGTCTGGTGCCGCGGCCGCGCCCAGACCCCGGAGCCGTTCAGCGTGTTGCAAAATGGACTCTGAGGGCTCGGCGGGCGCGGGCTGCGCTCCCAGCCCGTAAGCAAAATGGCGGCTGTTTGGCTTCGCCTTGGTAACCCTGCCCCTGTCAGGCGGGGCGGGTGAGCCCCGTGCAGGGGGAGGGAGGGGAGAGCGGACGCCATTTTCCCAGAGAGAGGCAGTGACATAGAAGGGAGCGTAGGAGGCTGGAGGGAGGGAGGCACGGGAGCAGCGGCGGCAGCACCGGGGTTTGTACACAGGTCCCAGGGCAAAGGCGCCTTTGAGCTGGTCCCTGTAAGGTTCTGCGCACTGAGCTAGGTTTGGGGGGAGGGGGGGTCTCCTCTTTCCCTTTTCTTTCTTTTGCTAGCGCCTTCTGAGGGCTGAGTCCTACCTAGAGTAGGGATATCCGCAGTGGGGCTGTTGCATTGTTTTGGTTGGGATAGAGAAGGGGCTCAGCTGAGGGGTCCTGCTGCCTAGCCTGTGACCATTACAGGTGAGTCTTTGGTTATTACCAGCATATTCTGCTGTGGGTGCTTTGGGGGAGGGGGAGGTGGAAGAAGGGAGTGAAATGCGACGGGAATGTCTCATTACCTTCGGTGCTAGTATAACTCCTTCCTACCCTGAAATGTGTTTAATTTCTGTTTAAGTTGCCTTGAATTTGCTTTTCCTTTTGTGGGGTTTGGTTAAAAAATGGCAGGCTGTCGCTATATCTTATGAATATGGCGGGTTACTGTAACTGGAGGAGCTGAGGAGAATTTTTTGGCAGTTACGCCAGATTTATGCATTATGCTTGGAAAATGAGCCAAAAGGAGCTATTATGTGACAACATAGGCTTCCTTGGGCTGGCGGTTTTCAGAACGGGTTTGTGCGTTATTGGGACTGCGTATTGAGTTTTACGAAGCTTGGGGAAGCCTATTCTTTTCCTCCATCCTGTATATTTTTGCTTTGTGGTACTAAAATGGCTCGTTATAGGCCTAATCTCTTTGCCTTCCACACCCCCGCCTCCCTGCCTGCCTCCCTGTTAATATCTCCGCTTCGTGGTGTAACCTGGACAAACGGAGAGCTGTCCCCAGGAGTTTCTGTGCCAGTTTAAAAGGGGATCATTCTCCCCACCCCCTTTCTCGAGGCTGTAAGTAGTTACACTGGTGCACCCCTTTATTGCCTTAGTTTCTGCAGCCAGTGATTGTGTTCCCTGGGTGGCATATCTCATTCTCTTTCCTGAAGCAGTAAGTATTGGTGGGTCAGACCGTATTGCTGCAGACACAGGGGAAGAGAGACAAACGGTTCACTGTGTACTACTAAATAGGGTAGAGAAACATAATATAGCCTTGATTATTAAGGTCCTGTATTCCCTCATACTCGGCTGTTAGGGTACGTGCGGTGTCTGAAAGCCCTGAGGTCCCTAAAATGGTACATACTACGTGTCGTCAAAAGCAGAAGTTCAGTGCTGCATCTAGATTTAGGAATGTTTTAGTCTGTTTATTTACAGTATCTTAAAGGAATAATAACGAAGCATTTTTGCTACTCGAGGTTCAGATCAGAGAAAAGCAGGAGATATCCATGGTAGTACTTGCAACGTATGATTAATTGATTATCATCACTATACTTTTAAAGTTACTTTTAAAAAAATGTGGAGCAAATTTATTAATTTCCCTCTTTTGTCCTTTAGAGATTCTAAAAATGGCGGCCTCAGGCTGATGTTGTGGTAATCTAATCAGCTCGGGTCCTCCACACCCCATGCAGTGCGTTTGTCTGCAGCATATTAGTGTCTTACTATGTTTAAATGAAAAGGCTGTTCCCTTCAAATAACGTACAAAACAGCTCTTGACTTTACTGCGATTTAAAAATGCTGTGTTCCAGCTGATTAATTTTATTGGTTATGTGTGTGAAAGGCAAGTGAACGAGACCACTCTTGTCGGGGAGAAGGGGGGTGGAAAGAGGCAACAGACTCAGGCAGCTCCTTCGAGGGGTGTGTGTATGGTACTGTAAGGTAATATGTATGTCAGTTCAGTAGATTGGAAAAGCTCCTGCGTTTGTGATCGATACTGTACGACTGTCCTACTAACGACATAAAATCAGTAATATTTATCAACGCGCGTAGTGGATTACGATCACTAAGTCAGCCAGCTGAATTCTTTGTGGAAACACATTTGTGAATGTCATGTTCATCTTCCAGGAAATACCTTCACTGGACATCGGTGTAGTAATTCCGTGTATTCATAGTTTGAGAATACAGAATGAACTTAAGGGAATAATATACGCAAGATTATAACCTGTTACTTTATGTGAAGACATGGAATTTCTTCCACTGCCATATAATCTTGGCATTACGTTTTTTTTCTTCAGTTTATTTTGTATATTGCTGTATAAATTGTATATGTGATAATTCACATACAAGTACTGAGGGAAAGTGCGGTTCGTAACCTCTAATTTTTTTCCTAAATGAAATATGAACCTTTTAGTATCACCACTATAAATATGTTTGAGTGGGGGGAAGGGAGGTCACAAGGATTCATTATTTGGTAGTTGGTGTAGTGTACTCTGATACATACTATAGAGGCTGCAAATTGTATGTTTTAAGCAACAATAACAAAAAATAAATTTTCGCCTTTTTTCTAATGCCTGTCTTTAATCTCGTCCTTTAAATTAATGAGATATGAATTCCTATTCCAGTATAGCTTTAGAACCTTCTGGATTTAAATAGTCAAAAGTGAGGTATTGAAGTGGCAAAGCTGTCTTCAATCTCTGACGAATTTTAATTTGAATACCATTTAGGAGCACTGATGTGGGATTTAAGGTATACCTGAAGTTGAACAGTGAGGTAGTTAGACTTTCAGGGTGTTGTTAATGCATGCCTTTAGTGTGTTTTGAGGCCAAAGGTTGAGTGATTTCATTAATTCTCCAGTAATGCGTGCTCCCATCTTCTTTATTTATATAAATACTTTTTTTTTTCCTAAACCACGTCTTATTCTCTTTATTTAAAAGTACATGAGAAAGACTTTAAAAGGTGTATGGGCCTTTATGGAAACCTTTTGCTTTTTTCTTTCCTTGCCTTCAGTTGAAGGTTCCTGTTCTTGATTCTATACAGTCTGCAGCTCTTCTTTGGCCTCTGTCATGTTCTCAAGCAGACATCTGATTCACAATTAGAGGAAAATAACTTTGTACACTTTACAAAAAGCGTTTGGAGGAGGGTAACGAAATAACCCAAAAAATACTAATTTTTCAATTTTTACGTCTTATTTTATGCATTAAGAACCTCTTGGGAATTTAGAGATTTTCCATAGTTTTCCTGTATGAGTTTTAATGAGTCAGTTTGCCTTCGTGACTCAGTTTCTCCATCTGCAAAAACAGACCTGTGGTTTGTTTTAAGGAGATGAGGCTATAAAACAAATTTTACTTTTATTTTTAAGCTCCATTGATGTTTTTATTTATGTAGCCATAAAAAATGGAATACTCCCACTCCCCCAAAACTAATACAAACTTCTTGAAAGAGGGAAGGTTTGAAATCTAAATTCCTTCTTTTTTAATACATGTCTCTGTTCCACATTGTTACAAATGCAATAGTATGGATTGGATTTATGAAACCATTTATGTATCTCAGAGTTTTTCATATCTAAAGGAAAGATTTGCTCGTCACTGAGCCTTTTGGGTGAGTGTTTTTGCCATCTGGGAAATTCCACAGGGGAAATAATAGTGACTCCTTATACTAAATCTAGGGAGAGTTTCTCTTGGGACTAAGTAATGTTTTCAGGTTACTTTGAGGTAGTGCAACTCCCGATTTCTCTTGGACAGTTTCAGCATACACAGCTATTGAAGTTCTGTTGGAAAGCAGCAGAAATACAGAAATCGGTGTCACACTGAAGGCTGAAGTGTTTCTCCAGTTTTGATTTTGTTTTGACTAAGGACAGTCTTAATTTTGCATGCACGCTAAAACTAATTTTAGTAAGGACTATTTGTGGGACTGAGTTAAGAAGTGGTGTATGTAATTGTGGAATCGTGGTATTGTTCTAACTAGATTAATGTACATGAAGGTTTAATGAAAGTATTCTGCTGTTGTCACGTGACGTTCTAACAAAATGTAGTGGGAGGGGTATAGATGGGTGAAGATATAAAATAGAACCCAATTCAGACTTCTGCAGAGCTCCTAAGAAGTGCATCTATGTTATTTGCCTCATGACTTCCATACAAATGAGTATTTGTCAACCTCTCAAAAGCAGATTTTGTTGGACAGTGTTTGTTTTTTTTCAACAGGTACACTGTTGGAGTGTTTCCACTATGCAAATAGTTCTGATTTATTGCTGAATGACACTTAAAGTATCCCTGGGGGAAAAAAGTTTCCACAGATGCGCAATGTGGATTAGGGAAGAAACTCTCAATTCCATGCTTCCAAATTCTGGATTATTTAAAATATTAATTGTAGTGATCTTTTGAATGGTGCAAGATGGATATTTCTATTGACTTCAGTGTTCACATTCTCTTAGTAACTGATGAGTTGTTCCCACAAAATGAAATCTCTTTGAGGATCCAAAATTCTGCTCGTGACCTTCACATTACAGAAGAAACCTGCTGTAGTTGTGTTTGAAGAAAACCTGCTGTTAACCTTTAAGGCATAACAAACAAGTACTTAAAAGAAACCTTTTCAAGATTTCATATACTTGCTAGGGAATATTGATATTCTTTTTATTTCCTTTTGCAAATCTTAATGTATTAATGAAACAGGCAAGATTTAAGCTGTGTTGGTTGTTAGAAAATTTTAATAAGGTTATCTGTAAACCTTTGACGAGAGTTAGTTTTATTGCACAGAGTATATTTTTTTAACGTGCCTGACCTAAGTGATTTTCTTATTTTTCAAAATTAAAATATGAGTAAGAACTGTAGTGAATCAGTGTCCATTCAAGTTATGTGTTTCAAAAGTGCGTGTGAAGATTACAGTATGTATATTTTAGTAGAACACAGGTTGCATCCTGTGCAAGTAGAGTGTGTTTGTTACTTTTGCATATTATATTACCAGAGCACTACCTCTTGTTTCATGTGATAGTTCATAAACTGCTTCAATGGAGGTCCATGGCTGTAAAACCTAAGTGAGACTCTGAAGGACCAGTAATTTTGCAAATTAGGCACTTGCCAAAGTAGTATTGTTTGTAGTTTTAGAGTTTAAAATTTGCACATAGTGTAGATACTACAATTTCATATTCAAGCTCAGGTTAATTAAGGAAAGCTTTTTTATTTTATTCTCATTTGTAGTTGCTTTTTTTTTTTTATTTTATACTATCATAATCTAGGTAATCATTCACTTTTATATCTTCATCACAAAAATAAATTGCCATCAAGTTCAAAGACAGGATGATAAGACTAAATTTTAATGACATTATTGTACTTTATATTGCAACTTAAGAAGAAAGCCATATAATCTGTTGTTGGCCCCCTTATCATATAATGGTGTGAGTAGGGAGGGACCTTCAAAACCACTTTGTTCCAGTGCCTGTGCCGTGGGCAGGGACACCTTCCACTAGACCAGGGTGTTCAAAGCCTCATCAAAGTTTGGCCTTGGATTTCCGGGAATGGGACATGCCCTGCTTCCCTGAGCAACCTGTTTCTAGTGCCTCAGCACCCTCACTGTAAAGAATTTCTTCCTACCATCTAATCTATATCTCTCATCTTTTAGTTTAAAATTGTTCCCCCTTGTCCTATTACTATCTACTCATGTAAAAAGTCACTCTCCCTCTTTTTTTTATAAGCCCCCGCTAGGTACTAAAAGCTTTCGTGGAGCATTTGGAGCCTTCTCCACTCCAGGCTGAATAACCCCTGTTCTCCCAGCCTATGTAGGAGAGTGCTTAGGCCTCTGGATTGTCTTTGTGACCTCCTCTGGATCTGCTCCAAAAGAGCAGATCAAAAATTTCTTTCTTGTTTTGCAGACCCCAGAGCTAGACAAAAATCTGCAGGTGGGATTTCTTGAGAGTGAAGTAGAGGGGCAGGATCACCTCCCTTGACCTGCTGCCCACGCTGCTTTTGATGCAGCCCAGGGCATGGTTGGCTTTCTGAGCTGAGAGTGCACACTGCCAAGTTGTGTCCTGCTGCTCCTCAGTCAGCAGCTGCAAGCCTCTGTCCTCCTCAAGGCTCGCTCTCCACCCGTTCTCTGCCCAGCCTGTATTTGAGCTTCACTGTCCCAGGTGCAGCACCCTGCACTCGGCTGTATTGAACTTCACCCACGTTAAGGTTCATCCAGGCCCACCTCTCAAGCCTGTCAGGGTCTCTCTGGATGATGCCCCTTTCCTCCTGCTTGTTGGCCACCCCACAGAGCTTCATGTCATTGACAGACTTGATGAGAGTGTGTTAAATCCATGTCACTACCAAAGATTTTAAACAGCCGTGGTCCCAACACCAGTTCCTGAGGGATGCTGCTCATCACTTGTCTCCACTTTGACATCGAGCTGGACAGCTTGCAACTCAAACGAGTGCAGCCATGCAGCCAGTTCCTTATTCACCAAATGGTCCATCCATCACATTCATGTCTCTCTCCATTTTAGAGTTAAAGGTGTTGTGCTGAACAGTAATATATCAGTCACAGGGACTGATAAAACTAATAGCCTGTATTTGCCACTCAGGAATTTAAAGTTCTATGTAGAATGGTAGAATTGGGTCTCTTACCTTGAGATGTTCTGAATATTTAAATTTGTTTGGAGTTCATTACTCTTTAACCCTTCTAAATTAACAGGGCTGAAGATACTTTTTGACAGTTGGTGATGCTCTTAGCTTGCCTTGAGTAGACAGAGAGACCTAACTTCTAATTGGAATGGTTATAATGGGCCTGAGTTGAAAACTGTGTCACAGACAGATGATATTCAAGTCTAGACGGTTAATCCTGTTTTAAATATTGGTTTAAAGAAGTTTTTCAATAAGGAGTGGTTTTAGTCAGTTCTGCTTGAACTGAAGACTTGAGAATGACAGCAACTTATATATAACTTTTGAGGAACGTACAGAGTGATTATATGTGTCCTTTGATTTCCAAACCTAACATTCTAGAACTGTGAAAGAAACATGAATACTTTATATATAATTCATAAACAATACAGTAGTTATTTCACTGGTGATATGGGTAAGGTTCCTCCCTCAAATGCTTACCAAGTAATTACACTGATTGCTTTTTTCGTTTGCTTCGGATAGGAGCATTTGATGCGAATCTTTAATATCTTTAATATTATGAATGATTTTTATGAATGACTGTGTTGTGGGGGTCTTTTAAATGTTTGTTTTTCTGTCTTACTTTCCAGTAATATCTTTTGTGCTGAAAGACAAAAGCTGAACATTGCTTTTTGTTCCTTTCTGTGTGGCAGTAGTAGTGAAAATTAAAGCTATTTATTGAGCTTCCATCGCTGGGCAGAATTTCTTTGTGCTTATTTAAAGATGAGGTATTTTATATATCTGTTACTACAATTGTAAAACATACTGAAACCTCAATTGAAAACACAAAGCTATAGAGTTAAAATGCATGGAATCAGAATTTCTTAACCCAGATAATACAGTTTTGCAAAATAATTGCAACTGAAAATAAATTAGGTTTTGTTTTCTTGAAAGTAGGAAGGTTCTTTTGATCTTACACTTCTGTATTTTTTTTGTGTGTCCTTGAACATGAAATAGTCCCTCCATCTGTTCCCTCATTTTCTTTCTTGCCAGTATCTTCCCCAAGTTTTTGTAAAGAACATTGAAATACTGCCAAATTGTTACCAAAAGATATAGTCCAGGTTGACCTGTAGTTAAAATTACACAATGGAGTTCTTCTGACTGCCAGAAAGAATTAAAAGTTTGTGTTTGAAAGAATGTGACTTTGTGACTTGTGTTTAGATTCCTAGATATAAGTGTAGCAGTTAGGTGAATGTCTACAAATTGCTTCCATGAGTAAAAGTAGAAGCAGCTATTGAGCTATTTAGATAAATCAAATGCCACAGATAAAAAAGAGGAGCTAGGTTTTGAAATCTGTGTAAGTGAAAATACATCAAAACAAAAGCATGCTTAGCTGAAGTGAGACTTGAAATAAGCCAAAAGAATTCACTTCTTGTGTAGTAGGTAGCTAATAATTACAGTGGACTCCCAAGTCTTTTTAAGCAGCATAGAAAAAATATTTTTTAATTTGGTATCATGAAGCCTGCAAAATATTAGTAGTGTTGAAGGTGATATCAATATCTATTTTCAGCTACATATTTTTTCACCCCCAAATACGTACTTTTTGGGAGGAATATTGGTGACTGAATTGCCATGAGGTATACTGTTCTATTTAATAAGAAATAAATAGGCTTAGCCCATACAGTTGTAGACGTTAATTTAGAGTGTTCTTACAGAATGTGGTCTGTATATAAGTGTAGAAAGCCTTTATATTTTAGGATATTTGTCAAGAATAATAGTGTAAGGTAAGAGATGAAATGTTTTCTTTGAGAGTAATTGCTAAGTCAGATATAGGCGGTTTGTCTAAGTTTAATCAACAGCTTTTTATCATTTTCTGCTAGATGGAGAAATACTCATTTGCAGTAAAATAGTTGACGCAAAAAATGACATGAAACCAAGGTATTTTTACTGGGAAACTACTTTATTAGCATTTTGAGCCTTTGAATTTTTCTTTAAAGGCTTTTTACATTTCTCAGTGATAGACTATAACAGGCTAATGTTAGGTAGCTAATATGTATTTCTCCAAGCAATAAGCAATATTGCTATGAAAAAATAATTTTACGCCTCTTCATGTGCTGTATTTGTTTTGTATTTTACAGTTCTTTGGCTTTCCAGCTCATAATAATTGCTGTTTTTTGCATGGCTCGGCCTCTTTTTGGTGTGATTTGTTTTCAGAAGTATAGCAAGTGTTTAGTAAACTTACAAACATCAAACAATTGGCAGTTAATTTTCAGTCTTGGGTGTTGACTTCTGCAAATAGAAAATTTAAAATCTGTAAGCATGTTGTGCGTTAGTATATCTCTGCTTACTGCTTCTTTGATTGATTCCTGTTCAATAAACTAATTCTTATTCTTTCTGTAACTGCTTTTACCTTTATTTCCCTTCTACCACTCACTCTTTTTCTCTTCCTAGTCCCATATTTTGTCTAACTTCCAGTGAGAGAAGAAAAGGAGTGAAGAGAGAGAAGAGGTAAGGGCAAGTCTTCATGTTTTGAGAGACTGGCATAGATATTTGAGGAAGAGACCTTGCTTTCACTCACACAATAAGCAAGAGTTGGACCAGATAGTAAGGGAAAGTAGCTTATGTGTGGTGGAAAGCAGCTTTGGTGTATAGCAGAGGCTAGAGTGTGTAGTCCATGTTATGACCCGTGTACTGATGGAAACTCAAGCTTTTTATGCATAGATCTTGGATACCGTGAAGGAGGCAGGGGATTTTATTTCTTTCTGTTAGATACTAAACTCTGACCAATTCATAAAGTTTGGCTGTCATTCCAAACGTGACTGGTCTTTGTTGAATGTAAAATCCTGCGTTTGTCTCAAGACAAACATTAGCTGAAACAGGTTGCCCAGACAATTTGTGGATATCCCATCTCTGGAAGTGTTGAAGCCCAGGTTGGATGGGGACCGTGAGCAACTTGGTAGCAGAGGTGTCCCTGCTTGTAGCAGGGATGTTGGAGCTGGATGATCTTTCAGGTCCCTTCCATCCCAAGCCTTTCTGTGATTCTGTGCTAGTAAATCATGCTTATTGGCACTCTTTTAAAGCAAAGTTGGAGGAGGAGTCTTACTTTGTAGCTGGTTGTAATAGTAGTCTTTCTTAAATAAATTGGTCTGATGATTAAGTGGATCTGTGTCAGTACGAGCAGTTGTGTAATAAACCAGAAATTTTACAGGGCTAGGAATTTAGTAGCCTTGATCTATCTGAAGCTTACTGAAAAATCCAAAAGGAGATGGGGGGAAGCTGTGAGCAATGTCCTGTGAGAAACAGGGAGAGGAAGCATAATGATTTTAGCCATTGCGTGTCGTGTGTGACTTCAAACCAGCCGTAGCAGGTACTTTTTTGGATTTTTGCCTGTCTGACAGGGCACGTGAGAAGGAGGTTAGATGGACATGAGTACTGACAGTGTATAGGTGACCCTGAGCAGCATAGGAGATTATTTGGGGGCTTGAGAGTGAGGCTAGAAGCAGTTAATATTGTGATGAGGAAGAAGATACTGCTGAGGGGGATATAGAGAACATCAAATCAGTGGGGATGTTTGAGCACGCACTACAAGTGCCAGATTTCTTCTAGAACAAGTTGTTTCTTCTATATGATTTGCAGGAGTTGGTCATTAATAAGTCTTAATTTGTATATTTGAGTGTGCCTACTATGTCTTATTTTTCCTACTCTTTTTTTTTCTTCTGTCTCAGCACAAATTAGAAGTAAACTGCAAACTTAATCTCTTAGGTTACCATAGAAAGCAGCAAACAGTAGCAAATTTTTATTTGGACTTGCAGTTGTTTCTAAGCCTGCCCAGTTCTTACTGCAGCTGCAGTGGTGTAACATCTGCAAGTTGAATATCCACCCTGATCTCTTAGGAAAATCTGTATGGTTACAGAGCATGTTAAGGGAAACAGAGAAAACTTCCTTGTATGTAAGATTAGTCATTTATTCATGTATTCTGCTTCTAGGACTGATTAAAGGCGTGTTACCTCCTGAGAAACAGACAGCAATGAATAAATATTGATTACTTAATACGTTTATTTATGGTATGTGTATATATGCTGCATATTTTTTCCATATTTGTGTGTTGATACAAGCATATACATATATGCATATGCACAGTGTAGTTCATTATTTGAAGGATATCTAGAGCGTACCATTAAAATGCTGGTTTCTCTTGCAAATTTTGAAAATAATCTAATTCTTGTTAGGCTTCTATACTCAGACCAGTAGTAGAAAGCAGCAGTTCAGAAAAGCGTGATTTTATTTAATGAAATCTTCTTTAAATCTTTTTCCTTTCCCAATTAAAAATAAAGTTGAAAATCAAACAAACCCAGCAAACAAACAGAACCCAACATGCATACCTCCTAACCAAAAACAAACAAGCAAAAAAATTCCAAAGGGGGGATAAAACCTGTAGGTGGGAAAGCCAAGTAGTAAAGCTTAGTTTGTTGGCCTTGTGACAGTTCAGGACATTAGTTTTCACTCTGTGGACTCTGACAAACTACTGATAGTTGCATTTTTAGTTAGATTTCTCCTGTATAGATTGTGCTAGGGCATAGGTGCATCAACTTCCCTTAGGTCCAGTATTGTGGATTTCTTGCAGTGAAGGGTGGTTCCCATGACCATGGGATAAAATTATTGGCCTGTAAATCTCAAGGAAAGTATGACAAGAATTGCTTTTGCTCGTGATTGCAAAATGTGTGTACACATATGATGTAATTGGAGGGAGGAGGAGAATGTTTAGATTGCATTCTCAATAAATGCAACTTACTCGTAGAAGATGAATGATGAGGTAATAAAATGCAATAAAACAGAATACTACCTTTTGGTCATCTATTACCTGAGATGACTTCGTATAAACAAGTAACAGTAAGATATGCAGGAGTCAGCAGAGATCTGAAAGCAGTAATACAATCTTGGAAATCTTTGCATCTTGCCTGAAAGACCTTATTGATGTGGGAACCAGTAATTAGTTTGTAGTGATCCTTTGTACCTTTGGAGCCAACATGGACTTACAGTAGTGCGAATTTTATACTGGGAGCAAATGGAAGTTAAGAGTTTTGGTTTGGGCTTAGTGCTGTAGAACACTTCAGTATTCAGTTTGACTTGAAGTTACAACCAGGTTAGCATTGTGTGCTGGTAAAACTGAAAGGTCTTGCTTGACTCAAGACTGTCATGCAGATAGTTTGTGTTTTAACACTGAATTATTTTTTATCTGTACTTCTTGTAACTCTTCTACTCTTTCTCTTCTTCCTTGGTCAGTGCTTGAGTGGCAGATTGACTGCTCCAGCAGTTTCATTTGTTGCTTCAAGTTGATACCCTTAAGATTTGTACACATGTCATGGAAATGAGCCTTCATATATTCTGTGTGTATTCTGATACTGAATACTGCTCCAGGAAATGGTTATTAATTTCTTGCCTGGATGTAAAGGTGTGAGGGAAGGGGTTTACCAGTACTCCTAGTTTAGGAAAAGTTCTGTGCTTGTGTTCAGGGGAAATAAGCTCTGGGTAAAGGTGAGCTGAACTGCCCATTGCTGGGTAAATTGAGAAACCATGTAACTTTTTAGATGGTCAAGGGGGAATGACAGTCATTCTTGGCCATTTCAGTTACTCAGTTTACTACATATGGGAAAATTACTGCTTTCACCTTTATGTATTTTGTAATACATATTTCAAGCTATATAATTCTGCTTTTAAGGAAAGATAGTTGTTATATGTAGGTAGGTTAGAAGGTTTTGATTAATTTTTCTTCAACTCTAGTTATGTGGATTTTGTTTATGGACCTTGTGAGAATTCTGTGTAGACAGAGTATAGAGAGGGTAATTTGGTTAGTGTATGAATATTTCTGTCTTGACATTAGTTAAGGACTTCACTTTGAAGTCGTATGCATCAGTGTAAAATCTAAACTATCTTACACCAGCACTGTTGAGTCTAACGAAATAACAGAATTAGAATTAGATTTTTCTCCTTAAACCTCTGTGTTTAGGGAGATCCTTGTTACTTGCTTTGCAGAGGCATTCTGTGATTAAATCTTCTAAAGCTTGAAACCATCTAAACCATCTAATAACTGTTTTTTGAATCTTGTAATTGTTGATGGGTGATGGCTGATAACTGCAGAAAAAATACTGAAGAACTTTACATGTGTGTTGAAGCCATAAAAACAGGAACAAAATTATTTAGTAATTTTTAATGCCTAGTGATGTCAGAAGCTTGAACTGATCTAACAATCCATATACTTAAGTTAGTGTAGTCTTCTGTGTATGTGGGAAGATTGTTATATTTGAGGCAGGATATAATCTAACTGTAAGCTTAATTCATTATTCCAGTTATGCCCCTTTATAAATAAGAAAACAAATGTTAAGTTTCAAGTTACTTTGAATTCTGTTCCTAACTTCTATAGTAAAAGTATTTTTTCTAACTTTTGTATGTTTTTTGCTTTTTGTATTTGTCACATGACAATAGAATCTGAAAATTGATTCGTGGGAAGGGAAAAATGAGGAACAGTGACACTGTGTAAAAAGCTGTCAAGAGATGTGAAGAAAAACAGCTTTCATTAAGTTTTTTTTGTCTTGGATTTTTGTAGTATTAGACAACATGGTTTAAAAAAACCCCAACAAACAAAAACTCCTCGCCATATTGTAATAAATAATATTACTGTAAGTAATAATACTATCTTAATATATTAATATCTCTTTGGGATTTTTTTTATGTTTAAGACAAATAAGTTGTTACTGGTGTTGCCACCATCTCTTGTCGTGGATTTTTCATATAAGTTTTGTATGTGTGCATTGAGATGGGAGCTTTAGTATTCTTAGACATAGGGTCTAGCAGTTTTAAAATTACTGGTGTAATTTCAGGAGATCATGCACTTACCTTCTGATTCAAGAGCTCTCCTTTGTGTACCAGTGTAAAAGTTGAGTTTTTTTCTTCTGCTGTGACACAAGTGATAGATCACACTACACAAGTGATCTTAGCAATATATGACAGAAAGGAAATGTGGTCTTTGTTAGACCACAGAATAATGTTGCCTTGCTGGAATACCTTAGGGATAATGTGTGAGTTATTTTCTGTTCTTTAATGCATAAATTGTGTTCTCTATACAAAGCCACAGAGATTAATATTTTGGAATGTATTACGCTCTTCTGTTGTTTGAGTACAGTTAATTTTTACTAAAAGAGTCTTGGTGTCATAAACAAAGTGGATCATGAGAAGTATGGTGAGACTTCACATATGTTAGAGTTGATGTGGCTGTCGAGTCAGAAAGCTCCTGTGCATTCTCTAGAGATGAGAAGTGCCATTAAAAGTGTAAACCAGTATGAATGAATGGTGAAGTGTGATGGGTGTGAAGAGGTTGATCTTGCACACGATAAATGTTTTAACTAGATTGAACAGAAATTTTTCTGGGTTTTAAGATGAGCATTTTATTATTAGGGAAAAATAAATTTTTACTGCAACTAAATAAAAGCAAAATTAATTTGAATAAGGATGTTTTTTCTCATATAATAAAGCTGTAGGGTGATTATGAGAAAATCTTATGAATCTAAAAGATTGCCAAAATTCTTTGAGACCTTAGAGTGTATTATCACTAATAGAGTAAACTATAACAAAATTGGAGGGCCTCTACTGTTGTTAATTAAGATACAGTAGATGAGGCACTTTGCCCAGTAAAGAGCTCATCAATGAACTTTGGACTAGCGTTTTTATATAGTGGCTTTTAACTCCATGACCCTGACATTAACTGGAGAAACCAGTGTGGTCTTCCTGTCTTTCAAAGTAATGTACTGCTTGAAGAAAGACTTTCTTAAACATAAGTTGTGGAAATCAGTGTACCTGTGAAAACAGTTTCTTAAAGGCCATGGATGACAGTTTGTCAAGGTTCTGAAAAAATAATTACTTGAAATAGATGGATACGTGCAGGAATTGGAAAGTACCAAATCATGACAGCAGATAGTATTTTATGACTCATCAAAAATACCAAGCTTCAAAGGATAAGCAATCTCTTCATAGATAAAATTCCCCAGTAGTTGTGTTATGTTCTTCCTTAACTTACAAAAATACTGGAAATATTAGTATGTCATGACAATACTTCTGTTTCTGACATGGCAGAAAATAATTATTTTCCATCATTCCAAATCACTTTAGTGGTCATAATTGGATCGCCTATATATAAGGTCACAGTTCTGTTTAGTAAGTGGGTGTAGTGTTATTAATTTATCCTAGGTCTCCCCCCACTCCCATTACGGGCATTTGTTGAGGATGGCTACTCATAAATAATGAGCAATGTTTGTATTAACTTGGCTGTCTAGGTATTGCAAGCCAGTGACTGCCTTCATTCTTCCACATTTAACTATAGGCAGAGGAAAAGCTTTAGAGGGTTTTGTGTGTGTGATGAAGAAGATGGTCAAAACCAGTGAGTTAGTATTGCAATCATGTTCCATTTCCTTATAGATAAAACTTATATTTAATGCTCTTCAGACAAAAATAATCATGATTCCTCAAGTTTCTGATTTGGTTCAGTGTAGGTCAGGCTATTAGAATTTTTGACTAAATTCTGATAGAGCTGTATTTGAATAGTTTGCCATAGGGCAGGAGGTTTGTTTTGGCTGTGTGTCTCCCCTTTTTGTTGGTTTTTTGTTTTTTGGGGGTTTTTTTTGGGTTTTTTTTGGCATTGTTTTTGTTGTGGTGGTTTTTTAGAATGAATGGTTATGTATTTGCTTTGTCAGAGATTGTTATTAATTGGGACATGCATTAGCCATTGATTTTCAACTTATGCATAGCTCTTCTTTTTTCTGTGTTGCATTAAAAAAAAGTCCCAAATATCACTTGATTATAGATCACTTGATCATAGATTTGGTAAGCAAGTCTCTTCTTTCTGTATTGCCAGTGGAGGTCACTTGAATGTATGATGATTGGGTAACCTCAGTTGTTTTATGTAAATTTGGAGATGTCACAGCCCATGGGACAGCTGTCTTAAGTATGTTCTTCACCTCCATCAGTTTCCAGGGTGTTTTTGCCTGTGTTATTTTACAGCTGATGCATTACCTGGTCAGAAGCATTCCTGGTCAGAAGTGTTTAAAGAAAATGTTTTCAGAAAAACGACACCACCAACAAAATGAAGTTTAAGGGCAAGAAGCATCTTTATAAGTGAGGATCTTGATCCCAGGCAGTGTTGTCCAGTGTCTTTTAAGATTACATTGAACCACTAATGCTGTTTTTTAAGAATTACCTAAAAACAGGCATAAAGTAAAAACTATTCTGCTAATGATTTGGTAGCATAGGTCACACTGCAGGGAGTAATGGAACAGCCATTAACCGTATTTTACCTGCATTTTAAAAATTCATGGTATCTTTTCAGTTATTGGGTAAATTTTTACTTTTACAGAAGATGGGGACTAAATGGTGAGTTGATGTTTCCTCTGAGTTGTAGGTGCAGCCATTCAGGGTTCTGCCCTATGAGTAGAGTTAGCTGTATGGTGGGAAAATAAGTGCTCACTTAAACTGTTAGAGGAGCTTACGTTTTTTCCAAGCCTTCTATTGAAAATATTCTGTACCTGCTTCTGATTTAACATGTTTTTCTTGCTGTTTATTCTTGAAAATGGTACATTTTTTCTTAATTTTTTGCATAGCTAGTGGTACGGTTTTTTACTTGTGGTATTTAGTAAGAAAACACTCGATGTTTAAATGAGGAAAGCAGAGTTCCAATGGCTACTTGGCCCAATATCTTTCTAGTTCATTGTATTTGGTGTCTCACATAATAGGACCAAAACACAGCTTTTGCTGTCGAGAAGGAAAATGAACTAACTGTAGGTTCAGGCACTTCAAGCCTAACAAGAACATCTTGGCATGTTCTTAAGTTAATTGTTGATACTCAATAGTGTTACAAAATTTCGGAAGTTAGATGAAGACTTGCTGCCATCTTGTTCGTGCCACTTTGTCATCCCGAAGCTGCTGACCTAATCAATAAAAGAAAACAATTCGGATTTAATTCACAGCGTTCATCTGAAGTCCGTTTTTCACCAGGGGCTTGTGCTTTTTGTCGGTGTAGTGTTGGGCAAGGAAAAAACATGTTCAAGTGAAGTTCAACCAGGAAAAATGCTGGATTCTACACCTGGAATGGGGCAACCCTGGATGTAGGGACAGACTGGAGAATGAGAGGCTGGAAAGCAGCATCACAGCAAGGGACCTTGGGGGTCCTGTTCAGTGGGGACTTGAATGTGAATCAGCAGAGCCCTGGCAGCCAGGAGGGCCAAGCGTGTCCTGGAGGCATCAGGCACAGCATCACCAGCCAGGCAAGGGAGGGGATTGTCCTGTTCTGCTCTGAGCTGGGACAGACTCACCTCCAGTGCTGGGGGCAGTTTTGGGCACCACAATATAAAAAAGACATTAAACTATTAGAGAGTGTCCAAAGAAGAGCAACCAAGATGGTGAATGGCCTTGAGGAGAAGCCGTGTGAGGAGTGGTTGAGGTGACTTGGTTTGTTCAGCCTGGAGGAGACTGAGGAGAGACCTCACTGCAGTTACAACTTCCTCATGAGGGGAAGAGGAGGGGCAGGCACTGATCTCTTCTCTGTGGTGACAGTGACAGAACCTGAGGGCACGGCCTGAAGTTGTGTCAGGGCAAGTTTAGGTTCAATATTAGGAAAAGGCTTTTCCCCCACAGGGTGGTTGGGCACTGGAACAGGCTCCCCGGGGAAGCAGTCACAGCACCAGCCTGGCAGAGTTCTAGAAGTGCTTGGACAATGCTCTTGTGCAGATATGTGACTCTTAGGAATGGTGCTGTGCAGGGCTGGGAGTTGGTCTTGATCCTGGTGGGTTCCTTCCAACTGCAGCACATTCTGTGATTCAGTGCAAATATGTTGATCTCGAAATTGTTGTACTCCTTTAGACATCAGCTAAGATACAACATTTTGTGGTGTGAGAGGAGTGTCTTTATTGGGCACAATGTATGCTTCATGGCAAAATGGTCTGTGGTCTTTCATTTTGACATTTTGGAAAAAGTTTGCAATTATTAATTATGTAAGTACTGAAAATGCTGGGCTATTTTACTTAGCATGCAAATCCTGGTCTGTATTAGTGTATAAAAATGCATTCGTTTACTAATCTGTGAATAGGTGAGAGCTGCTTACATTTCTCCTGTACTTGGTTGGGTGTTCTGGCCTATGCAGTAAGGGAAGTGGGGACTGGTAGTACCTGGCATAGAGGTCAGATCCTGTATTCACTTGTGCGAGTCAAGCAGATTGTAGTTTGCTCTACATTTAAAACTACTAGTGATTATTTCTATTTTACTCCTTTTCAAAAATCTCTTCCAAAAGAGGAACTGAATGGGCATAGTATCTTCTAATGGTGATTTATTAAAATGGAAAAGGTTTCCTATCATTATCGTGAATTAATGGAATGATTTTGTTTTTTAAAAAATTCTAAATTGTAGTTAAGACATTTGATTGTTTTTTTTAAGGAGCAAAACAAAAATGAACAGTGCTGCCTAAAACCTACTTGAAAATTCTCTAACTAGGTTTCTGTTGAAAGGTACAGCAACTAAGCTTTGACAATACAAGGCAGTAAGCAAATGTATTTCATACTTAGTAAATCTGCCATAAAGTGAGTCTCTGGCACTGCCCTGATTGTGCTGGAGTTTTTAATAATGAATTGGAATGATGGTCCATTTGGAATATTTTCAAGTTTGGATGTTATGATCATCACACTCTTTAAAGAAGTTTATTTGCAGTTAACTTTTGGAGAAGAGGGAATGTTTTCCTTTCACTGGTATAAAATAAAACTAATGAAATACCTGTGACAGAATATAAGTGGCAATTTTTAAAATTAAAATACATACGTGATGTAAAATTGCCTGGGTTTAAAATGAACTGACTTAATCTTCTGCATGTTTTGTTTCTGACAGGGTTTGTGGATGCACTTAGATGTTTGCAATGAGCACTGTGGCTGGCATGCCCCAGTGTTTTGGATACCAATGCATAGGACTCCGTAGTAATCGAATTTATCAGAAACGAACGTCATGAGCATAGTGATCCCATTGGGGGTTGACACAGCAGATACTTCTTATTTGGAAATGGCTGCAGGCTCAGAGTAAGTATGTGAACATAATTTGTAAGTTTTCTTACTCATTTTTTAATTACTTTCAATTTACTCATGACTGTTTTTTGACTACAGTTGGAGAAAACATAAAAGTTTCCTTAGTTTTGTTGAATCTTTAATTACTTAAATTAATAACTGTCACTTTTTTCTTATATCAGTTTCTTCCACTTCAGGTGTAGCAGAGTAGAGAAGCTAAATGTTTCTACAGATGCATATTTGTCTTGTTTATCACACTGAGAAGTAAAGATGCTGCTTGGTTTACTTCTCATACTTGACATATTTTGCCATTTCAGTTTCCTTTTTAACTGCATGTAAAATTTTTTTTTTATTTTGCACATTAGAAAAATAATTTGGTGCATTAAACTGCAAGAAAGTAGTACTAATTAAGAGAATGGTGCATTTCTTAATGAAAATTGGAGGCCTGGCTTAAATGGCTAATACTGTGACTTCAGAAAGTTATTTCAAATTGTAAAGCTAGTAGAAAATCATTAATTTAATAACTGTATAAAGGGTTACAAAAAGCTGATGAAATGCATTCAGTAAACTCTGGCTTAGCACAAAATATTGTAGGATAGTGAGTTTCTGTGTTTTGGGGGGATGAGAAGGGTGGCTTGTGGGTTTTTTGTTAGGTTTGGGGGGTGGGGGGGGTGGTTCTGTATGTGTGGTTTTTGTGTTGTGGTTCTATTTTTTCCCCCTAGTCTCCTGTACAGCATTGATAGCCTAAGGTTTAGGTACTGTTCATCTCCGACTGGATAAGTTTCTTGCCAAACAAACCTTTCCATGTTTGTAGCATCAACATGACTGTCAAATGTTTAAGAAGCAAGTGGTTTTCGTTCCAAACTTTGAAGGAAAGTTTGAGCAGAGCTCTAGAATGGCTTTTTAAAGGGATGTTTCTCTGCTGTGCTTCCAGTTATATATAAGGCTGTTCTAGGTTTGTGCTCTTTATTTTAAGAGAACTAAGAATTTGCTATTCAAAAATTTTTGTTACATTAATTTTTTAAAGTTGTTCTATCTTTTCATGTCATGAACACTATTTACTTTGGTGCAGAAAATTTTTAACTTTAGTGAACCATTCACATTTCTTTTCATTATCTTTTTCTGTACTTCTCTTTCATGTTTAGAGAGGGTCATGATTCCTGAGGTTGCTGACATTCCTAGCAGACACAGCATGTCATGCTGAAATTAAAATAAATAAATTTAGTTGTCAGTATAAACAAGGTAGAGTTCACAGTGTGTTATTTGCTTGATACTGTGGCAGAGCGACCCAGTTAGGAGCTGCTTTTCTTCAGATGTTAAGTGGCTGTTGCCAGTTAGATTAATTCTTGTCATCTCTGCCGTACTCACGCTGAAATGTGTGTAGTTACATGATCGGTGTATGCTGATTCAAAAGCCATGTCACTGTCGCAAGAAGTGTGACATAAAGGTGTGTCCCTAACCTACCAGCTTACACGGTTGTAAAACTTTAATATCACCATCTCTGGTTTACTTTTTGTTCTAGTACATTTTCTTCCAGAAAGTAGCATGTTGGATATAGAGTGTGTTAATAACAGTCGTAGATGGTCTTTGAGCAAGTTCTGGGGTTTTCCCAAGAGGGAGGAGCTAGAATTTTTCCACTGTGACTGGCAGGTCTGATGTTGCCTCATCAGTTGCTGAAGCATGAGCAAACACAAGAATGGGGGAGTGGCAAACTTGATTATGCAGAGGAAGCTTAGGAAAAAGCTCTTTGTGGAGTGCAGTCTCTTAGTGCTGAAAGATTTTTCCTTATGCTTCAAACCAAGGCATAAGCCTATTAAAAAAGGGGATAGTTTCATATGACTAATAGTTGCACATATTATTTTAATAATTGTAGCAAAGAGCTCTGTGCAGAGTACTACTAAGAGGTTTAAGGATATTCAAAATTGGTTGAAATAGTTTGTTTCTTACGTTACATGTACATAAGTGGGGTTTCCAGATAGAGCTTTGTGTCATTGTAGTCAAAACACACATACTTCACCTTTATTGTAGATCTTTACTAAAGATGAGGATGTGTGACTTCATAGTGATAAGGTCCTTGTAGGAGTAAGCAGAACAAGCCACTTCTGAAGGTTCAAAATACTTCCTGGCTTCAGAGAGTGCTTGTGTAGCTTAGGGCATAAGTACAAGCTACACATTGGGAAATGCCATTGATGGTACTGCTTTTCTGGTTTTAATATCTATACATGTTTTTTAGAGAGAAGGCCTGTATTATAAATCTCACAATCACAGTGTACAGATCTCTGTATTGAACTCAGTATCCAGGAGAAAAAGAGCATTGGTGTAGTCTTAAATACAGATAATATCAGACCAGCCTGTACTTGTAGGGCCTGCTACAAGGTGCTTAGGTAGCAGAACCTACTCCCTGGTAGAGAAGCAGTCCGTGGTTCTTGTTGTCTAGGTATTGAGGCCTGTCAAATGTCTTTGGTTAGATGAAGTGTCTTGAAATAGAAAATGTTGTTTCTCATGCAAAATATATTGTATTCTTTTATCTGAGATGACCTTCAGCTAGATACTGTTCAGGTGTGCTGGTAGAAGCAGGAAACAAACCTGAACTGCTTGAAAATTAGACCTTATCAAACTGGATTGTGGAAGATTGATGTTGCTGAGGTTGCATTTGGAGTTCTGACACATTTTCAGGAAGTACTCTTAGCTAGGTTTTCACAGCCTAAAGCTTGGATACCCCATCTTTGAACATTTTGTCTTTGAACATTTTAGTTTTAGTGATATTTTGTTTCCCATTTGAATATCTACATACTTAATGGAGTGGTTGATGGCCCCAAATTCTAACTGATTGTATTTTGGATAGTAGTCAAAAATCATACGCTTTTTTTTCTTTCTTCTTTTTGTTTTTACTTTATTACTAAATGGTCAGAAATAAAACAATATTTTAAAGGAATTGAGTGGGGAAGATGACATTTTAGAGACTGACTTTGAATCGTTGCCGGTTGATTTCCTTAATGTAAGTTAAGTATAAATGTGTAGGGGCTCAGGTTTCTCAAATTGACTGGTCTCCTGTGCTGCTTTTAGTTTCTCGCTAATGCCATCTGCTGGCAGCATGCAGAATATTGTGTTTCCATTTTGGATACGAGCACTAGGAAATGACCCAGAACATGTAGCTGTTTCACTTGCTAAATGAAAATCCTCTCCAGGCTTTTTTTTTTTTTTTTTTTAACATGGGCATCTTTGCTTTTTTAATTGATTTGAGAAAATACAATATTTCTGCTTTAGAGGGACAGGAGTGTCTTAAATCACTGCAGCCCAAGAGCATGTGGAAAGCTTTTGTCTAGAGTTTTTTGTTTTATTCCCTGTTAACATTTTGTACAGTTTTGAATTGCTGACCACAACACTTAACAAGTATATATGATATTTTAGCAAAAGTCCAAGGTCAATTTATCACAATAATGTTTATTTAGAAAATAATACTAGCATTTCGATCAAGCTTCGTGTATACTATAATGTAATACAAACATTGCAGTTTTGATCAAAACCAAAATACAATAAATAAGTTTCTTAGTTACACAGTAAGACTGCAGTTGTTTGAGGTGAGGTTGAAAAATGTGCTACGGTCATTAGGCTGACAAGCTTAGTACCTCAGTCTCTGATAGAACTGGCTAATGTCCAAAAATACAAGCAAGGAAGGCTTCACAGTGTTCTCACAGATCTGAATGCTTACACTTTTTCCTCCTGTGAATTTGCTTTCTGGGATGGCTGTAAGATTGCCAATGGTGAGATGAGGGGGTGTTTGTCTGTAATACAGAAGTTAGTGCCTTGCTGCTTGGGCCTGGTACTTGGCCCAAAAAATGTAAAACTTGATTTTTAAATTAGGTAGTATCTCATGCTTTAATCATCTGTACAATTAAATATTTTGCCAAGAGGCATTTCTTCTCAAAGGTGTGCGATTCTGAAATGCCTATTTCAGACGAAGGGGTTGGCCTTTGAACAGACAAGACTATAGAGGGTATTTTTTCTGTTTTAAGGTCATGCACATAGTTGGCCAAGCCAGGAGTAATAAGGAATTCAGTAACCTGTCTGTCAAAGTTGATACTGTCTGAGACTCTCTGGAAAAATGGTGCTCATTCTGTACTGCTTTATGGGGTCTGTATCACTCTTCCGTTGACTGTAAAGGAAACCTGTGATAATTAATTTCTAGCTTCAGTGAATGCTCTTGGAGCTCCTTCCCATGTCTCTTGGTTTTTTCCCCACTTCCCCAGCCCAGTGCAGTGGGTAAATGGAACAGTAAGTTACATTCAGAGCCCTAGTGAGCCTGTGTTGTAGTTGAAAGTAGTTTCTCTGCCTGGATAAGCATTTGAAAAAAAGTTATACTAAAAGCTGATTGTGCTCCTAATTTTTTAATAATAGTTGCCTTTTACCACCTGATTTTTCTCCCAGCCTTTTTCTGGTTTTCCTTGTTCAAGTAAAGACGTGCTGTTTTCTTAGTAACATTGTTCTCTGAGTCTCCTTTGTGAGTGTTAAAACAGTTGGTGATAAATGAATGTTTTTGGAAGCTTAATGCTTCTGCTTCCCACCACTGTTATGCCTCTGAATACTAAATTTTGTTCTCTTAAGTGATTTATAAATTGCTAGAGCAGTAAGAAATGGATGTATGGTGTTGAGTGTATTGTCTTGCCTCATATCTTGAAAGAAACTTGGACTATCTTTGTGATTTTTGTAGTCAGTTGATGAAATACACAGCGTCTCTTTTTGGGACACTTTGATTCTGTTCTCTTTCACTGAATGTTCCTGTGTTTAAGTAGCTGTTATTTAGGTCATAGTAATACTTATTTTTAATGAAGAAAACTCTCCTAAATTAATCCTGGATGGATTGTGCCAGAATCCCCTCCTGCCTGTCCTTTATTAGTAAGCCCTCCTGCTCTGAAAATGGAGTATTCTTCAGCAAGACCTAGGTTGAGCATTGAACACAGAATGGAGAGAAGTACCCGTGCTTGTCCTATTCAGGAAATGGGGAAGAATAGCAGTAGAAGCAATGCAGTGGTCAAGACCTGCTTGTTACTGGAGAAACTAATTTTTGCCCTAGTCATGATGGATGCATAGCTAATGCCTTTTTCGCTGGCATTTTAGTTGGCTGGGTTGTCAGAAGGGTTACTGGAGCACAGAAAAGATGTGTGATTACTG
Source organism: Sturnus vulgaris (assembly GCF_052056855.1). Taxonomy (NCBI): domain Eukaryota; kingdom Metazoa; phylum Chordata; class Aves; order Passeriformes; family Sturnidae; genus Sturnus; species Sturnus vulgaris. The sequence goes on along the minus strand of NC_142247.1, from coordinate 61,706,425 downwards.
CACAAGTGTGTTGGTAAACAGGCAGAAGGAAATCAGTTGGAAAGGCACCGTTTTTTCATCTTTCGTCTTTATTTTAGCCATGAACTAAAGTTCTAAGCTGCTTCTAGAGGCTAATTCTAACGAACTCCAAATAAAATTAATTGTATTTCCAAGTTGTAAAGGGGTGTAAGAGAGTAAACGAGAGCTTTTTTGGGTTTACAAGGTAACAAAGAGCAAATGGTGTCAGATTTGGTTCGTCTCGTGCTAGGCAGAAGTTGAATTTTTAATGTTAGTACTTCTCATGATTTGTGTGCTCACATGTTTATTCACTGTCTCAAAAAAAAGCATCTGATGACTGTTGGAGACAGTAATCTTTTAAAAAAAGATTTTTTTCTTTAGGCCCTAGAAATTAAAGCCCTTCCCCCGGAAGTGCTTTGAACTAGTTTCTTAAACAGTTTTATCATAGTAGTAACCTCACATGGGAAAAAGCTCATAAGAAGAAATGGGCCACCACCAAACCCATTAGTAGGACACTTTCGAAGAGATGTGAAAATACTGCATTTTGTTCAGAAATAGAATGATACATGAAATCTTTTCCAAAAAACAACAGATGTACCAAACTAGTATTGCTTCATGGCATAGCAAAAAAGCCTCTGTTAAGTATTCTAAGGTATAAGAAAAAATCCTATCAGTATCTATTTTAATTTAAGATTCAGAAGTACCAAATTTATTTTAAAAATCGGCTCGAGGAATTAGTAAGATATGTGATAGAAAATAAAATTCAAAAATAATAGAAATAAAATTGGAAAACGTAACTAGACCTGATTTGTAATGTGAATCATCAAGTCTACGTTAGTTTTAAATGTTACTATTTTCTGGTGCCTTTTTGTTTTTTTTAAAAAAAAACTCTTTAGGTAACCTGGATTCATTTGTCTTAGTGTGATTAAATCATATGGTGCAGCGAAAAACCTGCAAGTTATCTCAGTCATGCACACATGAACAACTACTCAAGAAAGGCTGTGAAGATGTAATTTTTTTGTGCTCAAATAGATGTTCCTGTTCTAGTATTCCTCTAACTTTCTTGTTTTGTACTGTGGTTTAGTGCATATGAACCATAGTTTGTATATTAAAGAAGGCATTGCGTTTGATACAAAACATTGCCTTGCAAATTATCACCTTTTTCTTTCTGTTTAATGATAAATCAGTAGAAACTGTTTAGATAATTTGCCCTAGTTAGGATTTCTGCCTGTATCACAGTCGGTGCCGCTGTGTGTCGCTGCAGGGCTCTATGGTCGTGCAGCCCTCGGAATGCAGCGTCAGTCCTTGGGCAGAATTCCTTCTGGCAGCTTCTGTTACTTCTCAATGAGGGGGCTGCTGGGGGGGTTGCAAGTTTGTTCCTGCCCCCGTATGCTCCTTTAAACACAATCAGCAGGGAGTTAATTAGAAGTTGTGCAGCAAGTACCTCCAATTTATTAATATAAATTACACAGTAATTGCATTTATTCTTCATCTGTCTTTTGCCTTGCAGACCAGAATCTGTAGAAGCTAGCCCTGTGGTAGTTGAAAAATCGAACAGTTACCCACACCAGTTGTATAGCAGCGGCTCGCATTCACACAGTTACATTGGTTTGCCCTATGCCGTAAGTTTTGTGGAAAGTATTCTGTACAAAATATATTATGTAAAAATCTGCTGGTTTTATCTGGAAAAAAACTGATTCATGCTTGTATTTCTATATCTTATTGGGAGTTGGGTAAGTCGGCTAAAAATGGTCTATTAGAAGCAGAGCATAGTGTTCTTAAATCTACGACATAGTTGAGAAGTTAGAAAATAAGATGGAATTGGGATGTAACTGAAATTTTAACCTTTTACTACAAAAATAAGCCTGAAGTTCTTTGCAAAATAAATTATTACATTTTGGCTTGAATAACCATTGGTGTATGAGCTTTTACAATAAATTACCTTATAACAAAATTCTAGGACCATAACTATGGTGCTCGGCCTCCTCCAACGCCTCCAGCTTCTCCTCCTCCATCCGTGCTTATAAGCAAGAATGAAGTAGGCATATTTACCACTCCCAACTTTGATGAAACCTCCAGTGCTACTACCATCAGTACATCCGAGGATGGAAGCTATGGAACGGATATTACCAGATGCATTTGTGGCTTTACACATGATGATGGATATATGATCTGTTGTGACAAATGCAGGTAATGCCTATTAAAATAACTCAAAAAGTAAAAATTCCTTAAAAGTTAATGCTGCACGGAAAGCAAATGTAACTAAATGTATTTTAATTACGTTGAGACAACACAAGAAATTTCCTTCCATCAGAAAAGTGCTTGAAGGTTGTGTGGTTTTCTAATAGGCAAATAGTCAGTTAAGGCCAGTTAGTATTTTATAATTTAAGTCCCATCAGTCTTTACTACTCATTAATTTGATCATGCCTTTGCTTGTGCATTGCTGCTTAATAAGGGTATACCTTTTTTCCCCTCTAAAAAGGGTGTCTCTGGTACTATGTCCCAAGATATTTGTTAGTATCGTGAAGACCTAGGCATTACTTAATCTGCATGTACTGAGTAATAAAGCATCTTGGTGAATTAAGTGTATGTGAATCAAGGAACTTGAAGGATGCAAAATAATGTGAAAGAAACTTCTCAAATACTGATTTCTCTGTGCTTGGTCTTTCTGATTACTTATTTTTCAAAGGACTCAGTTAATAAGTGTGACAAGACTAATCTAGATTCTTACTGGAGAAGCTAAAGTTAAATGTTTAGACTTCTGAGTTTATGCTTAAGCACCTACTTAATCATAGTATAATAAGAGACTACTGTTAAATATTTGAAATTGGAAAAATAAGATTAGAAATTTTTAGAGCTGATAGATTTAACAGGAGAAGACAGATCTTGTATTTCTACTCAATATTAGCTTGTATTTTTACATTCAGTTAATGAATGCTGCTGTATTTGTTAGATCTTTGTGTATTTATAAAATGATAGTTATGGCTAATTAAAATATTAATTTGAGCTCCATTCTTCTGTCTGCTTATGTAGCAAGCTTGTTAGTAATTTCTGATGGTCCTTGATTCTGATAATCTTAATACATTTCAAAATAATGAGCAAGATGTTCTTCCAACAGTAGAGTTGTAGGCAGTCACCAGTTAGGTAGAGTCTTTTTCCTTTGAAGAAGAGATTCTCTGTGAGTTGTGACTTTATCACAACTCTTTCCAAGTGGGAAGATAACTATTTTTGTGTCCCTCATCGTTCTAGCAGTGTAGGGATGAGTGTAAACTACTCTTTTAGGTTAGTCTTCAGTCTTGCAAGCAGTCTCTTCCCTGACTCTGGGAAGCAGTAAAAGCTCTTTTTATGCTGTACAACAGTACTACCAGTTTATAACAGGGTGTATAAAAATGTGTATTTATTTTTCTCTTAAAATGTAGGAGGAAATAAAACTGTATCTTAGTGTATATCTCTCTATATAAAAATATTTTATGTAACAGTTTCTAAAAGGGAATTGAATCCTTTTGTTTAAAACCAAACGACTTGTTGCTATGTAAAACATAAGTCTTGCTACTGAGGGTATTTGTCTCTATCTTATTCTCTATTGTGATAATTTAACATTTTATTTCTGATGTTAAAGAAAGATTTCCGAGAAAGGAGTCAGCTAGCAGAGTGGTGGCAAAGACACCGATTGAGATGTAGTTTTAGGCAGTAATGAATCTGAGTAAAGATGACAATGAAAAAAAAAGAACAGCTTACTTTCTCTGTGTATTGTGCACACAATTTTTAAAATTGTACTTTAAAGCTGGGGTTTTGTTTTGGTGTTTTTGTAGTGTCTGGCAGCACATTGACTGCATGGGGATTGACAGACAGCATATTCCTGACATTTATCTGTGTGAACGTTGCCAACCCAGGTAAGTAGTTTTGTGGATTTTGAATTCTAAAACAGAATGGAACAGTGAACAACTGATATTTTTTCTAAGTATCTGAACATTCAGTTAATTTACTGTTTATTCTAGAATAGTCAATGGGAAATGCTAGAGGTCTGTTTTAATACTTAAATGCACTGATTTATTTTCTAATTTCAGGAGTTTAGATAAAGAAAGAGCAGTGCTGTTGCAGCGAAGGAAAAGGGAAAATATGTCAGGTGAGTAAAATTTAAAGCTCTTTCCTAAGTAAAGGTCATAAAATAAGTATAAACTACATATACAGACTTAAGAGTCCATAGATGGTTCCTGCAGTTCTGAGAGCCTTCAGCATAAGGTTCAATAAATCAGTGTCTTTTACTTGACTGTATTGTTACCGAGATAACATCATATCAGAATTGCTGTAGTTCCACGTGTTTTATTAATGGTTTTCAGCACTATGGTTTTTTATAGCAGTGTGGAGTAATTCAATCTGTTGAACAATGCTCAAGTTTCTTAATAAGCAGTGTTGCTTTTATAATAACTATAACTCCTTTGATTAAGGTGCTGAAAATAAGGTGGAAAAGCTTTAAGTTTCTTCTTTTGGAATGAGAGAGGGTTTCTAAGTCTACTTTCATTCTGGAAAGAAGTTTCAGGAAGAAATCCTATTTCTTATATGTTTTATGTAGATCGGGTGTTTTGGCATGACTCTGGGTTTGTTTGGACAGTGGGCAAAGTTGCTAAACCGAGTTAACAGGATGTCGGTAAAAACGATGCTTTGAGGGTTTTTTCCCTTTTATAACAAAGGTGCCATGTGGTGCAAGTACCTGTTTCATTCTTACGTATTTTATGCAAGTAGTTCTTGTACCTGTTCACAGGATTTCAGAAATCATGTGGCCTAACTTGTGAGGAGTTCGGTCTGGCCAGTACCAGTGTGTTGTAGAATTCTTGGTTGACAGCTGGTACTTCCAAGATCTATTACAAAAATAGTAACTTGGGAGGAGGTCATCCTGCTAAATGTAACATGTTTTACTTCCAGATCATGTCTCTGAAATAGTGGAGTGTGTATGTGTATTTAAAGATTTCTTTTAAAAATACCGTGTAGATACATGGTCCTGCTGCCCACTTCATATGGCTTTAGAAAGTCTGGAGAGTGTGTGGCACAACTGTGCTTCTTGGTGCCGTTGACACTTGGTGTTGTCTGGTACTAAGTTACCTAAAGTCCTTTAAAGGCATTAATGACCTACTTACAAAACCACAATCATTTTTTGTTTTGTCTGTTTTCCTTTTAACAAAACCAAGCTTATTTTATACAGTTTTGGTTGGCCTACTAGGTCAACCAGATTTAAATTCTAAAATTTTTTAGAATTTAGAATTATTTTGCTGATTCTACTAAAATAGTAGAACAAGTAGATTTCTAACTCATTTGGAGTTAATGATTTCGCTGAGTGGTCTGATAATACTGTGAGGTTGAACTTGAATTTTCATAATGAATAGGGGAAGTTGATGATCTGAGCTATTTAAATAATCTATTGGGATTTGTAGGCATACTGTCTGATCGTTTACTCTAAACTTAAGGGAAGAGAGATTAAAAATCTTAGGAGGAGCTGTTGAGATCTCACCTTTGAAGTTAGTGTTTAACCCTCCTCAGTCTTGATGATCACTATTCTAAATCTTGTTTATAAGCTTTCACTAGGAAAGGAAATAGTAAGTGGTAAAGAAAAAGTATCAAAACAGTTTAAAAGAAAGGCAAATTCTGGTTCTCTTTAATCTAAAATATGGTCAAAGTGCAGTATTGATTATTGTGATTTATAATACATGACTTGAATGTCTGTGCTTATACTTCTTAATTTCCATTGAGCTTAGGTGAATGCTCTCTACCTTGACTGCTATACAGTTCAGTTGAACTTAGTTATTTTGGGTGTTAACTGCGAGACGTTAGTAAAATGGGCAATTTTCACAGATGATTTCAAGTAGGAAAAGATAAAGTGGCATCAATTTGAATGGACCTTTACAATGTTTTAGTTATTCAGCAGAAGCAGAATGTTTTTTTTTAATGTAACTATTAGTAATTTGCAGGTGTTTGATAAAAGGTAAGTGCATAATTCGGATGCTCTCTGATGAATAAGTCTATATATATAGGGCTTTTCACCTAGATATGAGAATTCTCTAGCATATAATGTTTTTGTTGTAACGATTTCTAGAGAGTTGCTGGCTTAACTGTGTTTCATCCAAAGGTATAAACAGTGGGGAGAAAGTAGTAGATTAGTTGGTTTGCTTCAAGGAAAGAGCTTGTTATTGAACATTGCATGTGATCGAAAATTCTGTGTGTTAAGCTTTTGTGTGTAACCACATCACCTTTTTTTTCTGGCAGCATTTTTAGCATATTGTTCTGGGGCCTGTGGTTGTATGAGATGTTGTTGGGGTTTTTTTTCTGGTATAAAAGTCCAGTTCTGGTGCAGCTTACAGTGCAGTGGATTATCTGGTATTGTTCCATGAAGTGAGCACCTTTGTTAAGCCCGTACTCAGTTGTATACTGATGTTTTGGGTTTGGTTGGTGGGTTCATTTTGGTTTTTTAGGTTTTTTTTGAGTTTTGTTTTCAGATACTTTATCTAGATATACAGCTTAGACAAGGATGTTTCCTTAAGCTGATTGGTCTTGAAATTGATGCTGTTGAGATCACTTGCTGGTTATGGGTAAATGAATCTGGGCCCATAACTTGTGAAATTTGGAGAGTTTGTATCTTGATTCTGACGTACCAACTCAAGATCTCCCCTTAGTGTGCTTTACCAAGGCTCTTCAAAGTGAAAGCAGGTTATGTAGGTTAGGAAGGAGTGTCTCAAAACAACTCTGTGTAATTATATGTTCAGTTGAGGTAATTATTCTTTACAGTAAGTTAGAACACAGTGTAGACAACAATACTGAAATGTTGCTTCCCTAAGGAAGACAGCATTTTGTGGGGTTTGGGCCAAGGGGGAGAGGTGTGTGGCTGTGATGTCATGATTCTGTAGGCACTAGTGTATGGACTACAGACACTGACAATTTTTAAGTTTCTGTTCTGGGGTTTCTATTTCTCAGGCATTGGTTCTTCTTCTGTTTATTCTTTGATTAGACATTTCTTCTTTCCATGTGCTTTTTATGCTCGTTTAGAAGATACTCTCAGCAAAGATGTAAACAAATTCAGGAAACATCATCATTTCCTAATTTATGAAGTGTTTATAATTATGTGCCTGATAAGGTGTTCGAAAGAATAACCAAGATGGTAAAAGAGGATTGTTTGCTATGCATAGAAGAATCCTGTTAAGGAATGTTGTGAGCAGGAAAAGTCCAGAGTAACCAGTAGCTGGAGTTCTTTATTTAGTAAAGAAGGTTTTGAGAATTAGGACTGCTGAGTGCACTGATTAAAGCAATTCCTTCTGAGATCAGAAGGAATGTTTTCTCTGCTCTCATACTAAGTATTTTTAAAGCCTGCTTCTGTGCTGTATGAGAAAGTTTTGCGTAGTGGGAAGTGTATTTACAGACTATTTGGAAAAGCTGCTAAAATCTGAGAAGCCAGTATTGAGCACATGCAAAGAGCAGTCTCGTATCTGTGTGCATCATCTCTCTTCGAATCCTCCCCATCCTTCACAGCCTTTCATCTTGACAGAACTAGGGTAATCCTGTTTCAGGTCAGGATATGTGTTTGTCTGACATACATGCTGATGTATGCTAAATTTCAGGCTTGGCCTTTAGGTCTGTGAGAGCATAGCACAAAGAGAAAGTATCTGTCAGTTTGTGTCTGATCGTCTCTTCTCTTCATGAGCAGCAGAATGTTACTGTTAGGGATTTTGAGTACAAAAGGCTTTTGGCTAAATTGACCCTGATATTAACCCTGAAAAAGGCACTTGACAGTGCAAATTGCAGCTGAAATAGTTGATTATGACTTACACGTGATTAATTAATGCAGCTTCACAAGAAATGCTGCTCAGTCATTAGTTTTAATCCCTTCTAGAATACAGTCATCTGAGAGAATCCAAATGCCGTATTGCAAGTAAAAGCTGTATATAAGTAAATGAGTTAACCGTTTGGTTTTTTTTTTAACCTTTTTTGTTCTGATTCTAATTTTGCTTGAAATGGAATATGGTTATCAGTTCCATTCAGAGAATGGAATTTAATCTGGTACCTTTTTCTTAGCTTGCATTACAAACCTCTCTTAATTACCAGTTTCTCATTGGTCCTTCATATTCATGCTGTTGCAACTGTTGGTGAATTTTGCATATGAGTGCTTGTAGCATTTGTCAGTATAAATTTTTGTGTTTCGAACGCAGATGTAGAGTAACTAGTGAATGTTCTTTCTGTAGTACTTGATTATTTACAGAATATTCTTTGTTTTAAAGATGGGGACACCAGTGCAACGGAGAGTGGTGATGAGGTTCCTGTGGAACTATATACTGCTTATCAGCATACACCAACAACAATTACTTTAACTGCTACAAGAGTTACAAAAGTCAATGATAAGAAGAGGAAAAAAAGTGGAGAGAAAGAACAGAACATAGGAAAATGTAAAAAAGTAAGTGAATGTAATTTCTTTTATTACTTTGTGTTACAGATTATAGCTATGTGATGTTTCTTAGCAAGAGACACTGATTTAAAACTCATGCTGTTTTACTACCTGGTTTGAGCTTGAAATGTATTACTCTGTAGTAAATGATAGTCTTCCCAGGTGCCTGACCCCCATGACTCCTCCTTATTTCAAGTTAATATATCCTGCCTGGTCAAGGTCAGTTTTGTAATTGAGGCAGAATCTCACCACAGGAATTGTGTTTACTGGGCCGTTTCAAATAGTTAGAGAGGGTGCAGATCAAGCTTTGGGATACCCAAAGAATTATTTCAAAGTCTTCTTTTCTGGTAGTTTTAAGTACAGAACTGTTTTTCCCGATGTGACTCCATTTATTTGAGCAGAAATTGTGTGGAAGTGTGCTGTCAGAAAGCCGCTAAACTAATTAGAGTAAAGAAAAAAAACCTGACGTTATACTGTTTAGCTACAGATGTATAAACAGTATAATATATGTGAAGACAAAACGTTTGTGAAGAAACGAAGTACATGGAACTTTCTAAGCAAGTGATTTTCGTAGTTAATTTCATTTGCTTGGATGAGAATTTTGTCCTTTAAAACTTTAAAGAATAAGTTATTGATGTCTTTTTGGAAATCTTTAGTAAAATGTTTCCTTTTGATTGAACAATTCTCCATACGAATCTGTTGCCGGATGTTCTTCTGTTACCTCTGATATTTTGGCTTGGATTCTGAAATTCTGGAGAATCAAGTTGTAGTGTGAGAGACAGGCCTGTGCATTTAGGTTGGAATGCTGAATTGTTTTTTAAAATACATTTTGTGAGATGTAACCTCTTAACCTTCTTGAGATTTCAGCGTAGTTTGTTCTGTTGTTTTCATCTTGCATGTTTAATTGAAAAGTTGTTAATTCGTTAATAGGTTTTCAAATTCTTAAGAGATTTTGTATTTCCTCCAGTGAATATGAATATCTAATTTTATTCCAGGCATTTCGAGAAGGATCCAGGAAGTCTTCAAGAGTGAAGGTAATGTGATTTTGTTTGGGTTTTGTTTCAGACCTTAACTGTATGTTACTTAAATAATAAGCATCAATGGTATAATTGGGGCTATACACTAAGCACTGCAGTATTCTCTTCTGGTAGCTAATATATTACATATGCATCACAGTGCTTTTAAATCAAGGTATGAGCACTACATCTTTGTCCTGCAAAATTAACTGAAATAATTAGTGCAAATTTTTATTTCAAGAGCCAGTGGATTAATTGGGGCTCTTGTGATATGCAAGGGAGTAAAATTGAGTGAACACCTCATTTGAACTTAGTGGCTCCAGCTTTTCATAACTGTTAAGCAGCGAAATAATGAAATGGCTTTATTGAATTTGAAGGCTAAGTTAGTGGTTCTGCTCTGTCAAACCTCCATCTACACCTGGTGGGACTCCTGTATATCTGGCAGGATTTTACTCACTGATACTGGCATAGTCTGAGGGAATGATATTGGCATGTCTGCTTTGTAAGATTTAAGTGTTGCAGCAGTATTTAAATTCTCTGTGGCATAAAAATGTGCTTGGTGTGAGAATTAGGTATTTCCATAGTTCATTCATGCTTGGTGTATATATAAAAACAAGTGGGATGCAATTTACACTTCAGATGTGTAAGATGTGCCTTGCAAACAGTGAAGATGGAATTGGGGGAGAAAAATCTCTTAATTTTGTTGGGGTTTTTTAATATGGTGCTTGTAAGGTTCCGCTGTTTTTTTCATGGTTGTCTTAGCATCACACCTTTGAAATGCTTTTTCTGTGTATGGTTTTCTTCGTGCACAAAAGAAATGTAAACAGGTAATTTGAATTGCTGAACTACTTGTGTTTTATCAATGTTTAATAGTGTCTCTGCTCAGGTGGATAGAAAAGGGAGCGTTGGCTGGCTGCTGCTGTCCGTAAGGAGCTTTGGTTGGCTGCAGCCTGGCTGCTGCTTGTGAGGTCTGGAGGTACAATGGCACTTTCTTTAAAAGTGAAAGGATCTGAAGCACTGCAGAGGAGAACTGTATAGTGAGGAGCAGATAAGGAGAGAAAAATTTTACGTGCAAAGCCTGTAGCATTAGAATCACAACCTTAATGTAGCAGGACTACAATTAGTGAAGTTTAGTAAGTTATGCAGTGGAAGAAAAGATACAGCATGATCTTTGAAGTTGAAAGGGGAAAATCAAGTCTGTGTATTACAGGATAAAAGCTGGAGTTCTCTATATTTGCATATGTTCACTAAAGTTGAGTGGGCAAGGAGATCTGACCCCTCCAGCTCCTGCACTTAGATTCGTGATGCAGTACAGCTGTGGGAGGAAACAGTGTCACTCTCCATTCTCATCCCACTAAGAGCAGGAATCACTGTTGAGGAGGGAATGTATTCCTGAACTTGACTTACTAAATAATAAAATTCATGGAAGGACAAATGTATTGGGACTGAATTTGACTCAATATTTTTAAGTAATTCAAAGTTGTATACCAGACTTGCTAAAAAAACCCAAACCGTAAATCAGTGGCATACCTTTGCCCATTATTTTGTATCTTATTGTAGAATTTTTCTTTTTATTTTAATATCTTATCTCCTAATATCTGGTCACTTAATTCCATTTTTAGGGCTCGGCTCCAGAGATTGATCCTACTGACAGTTCAAACTTCGGATGGGAAACTAAAATCAAGGCATGGATGGATCGTTATGAGGAAGCAAATAATAATCAATACAGTGAAGGTGTCCAGAGGGAGGCACAAAAAATAGCTCTCAGATTAGGCAATGGAAATGACAAAAAAGAAGTCAGCACCAGCAATCTGATTTTCAAACCTCCGGTAGAGGTAATGAGCTGTGCCTTGTTGTGTTACTGCATGCTGTGTTTGTGCCGTGACATTAGATGCCTTAAAAAAACGCCAACCAACCAAAAAACCCCAAACAAACAAAAAACCAAACCAAACAAAAAAAAAAAAAAAAAAAACAAAAACAAAACAAAAAAACCCACCCCAAAAAAACAACCAAGCAAACAAAAATAAACACAGGGAAAAGAAAAAACACAAAAAAGAGACTTCACATTCACTTTCTTTTCCTTGTCTCACCAGATCTGAGCATAAGAATTTTAACATACCTTTCAGAATTTGTAACTGATTTTTAAACATTCTGTACCACCCTGGTTATGTTTACATTTGCATATAATTTATCCTAAAAAGTAGCTAAGGTGTTAGTCTCAGCCTGAGCATTGGGTTGTCCTTAGACTGTCTCTTGACACAGAGTCAGCTTTAGTCAACTTTGCTGCTGCTTCTCTGTGAGGGATACTTGGAGTGGTTAGAGTAAAAGAATCATTGAAACTGAGTTTATTTTTCCCCCCTACTGTGTGTATCAAGACGTTAATTGTCTACATTTTTAAGGTGTGGTAAGTGTTCTGGATGTTCATGGGTGGTGTTCCTGATAAAAATTTTTTTTTAAACTCGTGATCCTGTCATTTCTAGTTGATGAAATCGTGCAGTGCCCTTTCCTAGCCTTACTTACCAATAACTTATCAGTTACTTACAGCCTTAAAATCAGTGCCAAAAGACTTAGCATTTTGTAGCAGAAATCTTGAGGAGTAGTTACTGTAGCAGATTAATGGAAGCATCTTTGCTTCTTTTTCTCAAAGACCATCATGGCATATGGGACACCCTCCTTAGAGGAATATCCCTACTTACAGAGCCTTTTGCCTACATAGAGGCTACTTCCTTTTTGGTTGGTGATGACAGTTATGAGAGGTGTGAGTTCACTAATTGCCAGGGTATGTATTGGTTTTTAATTAAAGCCATCCTTCCATCTAAATATATGAAAATGAATTTGGAAACTCTCTGAGGATTCTTTTTTTTTTTCCAATTATTATGTTATTTCCCTGTTCTGTTTTTCCTTGAATGAATTGTGAATGTCATTTTATGTCTGCATGTTTTGTTTTGTTCAAAGGAATTGAAGCCTTTTGAAAGTGTTGTGCAAAACAATGCAGCAATGCATCCTAGTCATGGTGAGAGCTAAGTGCACTAAAGGCTGTAGTACTTGAATTGTGAGAACATGACTATGTTGGTTTTCAGCCATGTCCTGGAGCACTAGGGCCAAAGCATTCCTTATATCTAAATTGATAACTAGTAGCATTGCTAGGGGAGCAGGACAGCTTGGTCAGCTCCGTCTGGAGGTTTAATTACAAAAAGGAGGGGCTTTTTAAGTTCATATAAAATTGTTTAATAGTTGCGGAAGTATAATCTGCTATTAATAATAATGGAAAAAATGTAGAAAGGGAAAATTCATAAATTAATCTATGTCTTTACAGAGTTATGTGCAAAAAAACAAGAAAATTTTAAAGGCTGCCAAAGACTTGCCTCCCGATGCACTTATTATTGAATACAGAGGAAAGTTCATGCTGAGAGAACAATTTGAAGCTAATGGATATTTCTTCAAAAGGTTTGTTCATTCCTGATGTTTCAGTAAAGTAATTGTTAAAATGATGTTTGCCAAGCTGTTGCTTCAAGTACAAGTGGATCTTAGTTGCTGTCCCCTTCTCTTCTGGATATCCTTACAGATTTGTTTAGGAGCTAGTTTTCTCTTTTTTGTTCCTCCCTGATTACACGATTCTTGCATGCTTGGTTGCGTTGTTGTGTACCTTAAGCCAGAAAATAGAAAGAGTCTGCCGTCCTAAAATAATTCATATATTAATGGTAAAGGCTTTATCTTTTGGTAGAGAAATGGATTTTAAGTCCATGAGAGTGAGAATGAAACTGGACACAGGTTAGCTTGGGGCTGTTTTACTGCCATAGTTCTCTAGTTAGTGTACTGAGCTGTGTGTGACTGCTTCCTTCTTCCTGTGGGTTGGTTTTGATGCTGCCACTAACTGCATGAACACACCTGCATGGGAATTTGCAGAAGGCCTTTTGGAGGAGATGGAACACACAGCTTTTGCTTGGTAACGATAGAAGGGTTCCCTGGCACTTGGAATAGCAGAACTTAAAGCATGACTTGGCAAAGTATTTGGAGTCCTCTTCCCTTCAGGAAGGTTGGTGCTAGTGGTGCTGCAGGTATTAGGCAGGGATGTGATGGTTTTACTTTTTTAAAGAAATTATTCTATGTGACATACAAATTTCTGAGTTTCATTCTGGGGCTGTCATACGAAAAGTTTAAGACATTTGAAAAACATTAACTCTGTGTCTTCCATGTCTAGTGCTTGCTCTGTAAGTGTTCTCCCTTTAGATCCTGTGCAGATGATACGGAGCTGTAACTCGATCTTGAGGTATTTTGAGTATATTTGAGGAATGCACCTGTTAAAATCATGAAGTTTAAATATAAACATGTCATTTTTAGATTAGCCTCCAAATTTGGTGTATTGTGCCAAGCATCGTGTTACAAAGCTAACTAATAAGAAGAATAAACACTATTTAGCATCTTCAAAAATTATGAAATTCCTGGCTTTCTTGTGTGTTTTTCAGACCATACCCATTTGTTTTGTTTTACTCCAAATTCCATGGGCTAGAAATGTGTGTTGATGCAAGGACTTTTGGAAATGAAGCTCGATTTATCAGACGCTCGTGTACACCAAATGCAGAGGTGAGCACATTTAGAAAGTTAAACTAGGTTTTATTTACTTAGGAATCTCCTTTTCCTTGAGATTCTTGATAATTTGAGCAACGGCTACAATTTTTATACAAGAACTGGAAAATAACCAGTGATAATACAACATTCTCTTGACTGTAGGTGAGGCATGTAATCGAAGATGGAACAATTCATCTTTATATTTACTCCATCCATAACATTCCAAAGGGAGCAGAGATTACCATAGCATTTGACTTTGATTATGGAAATTGGTAAGTATTTGAGAATGCTGTTCTAAAACTCATCTAATGCTCATTAAGTTACTTTGCTATTCAGAATGACTTTGGTTTTGTATCATTTACTTTCTTGCATGTCTTAATAGCACAAGGTTCCTGAGGCATTGTATTTACAATGAACAGTGTGTGCGTGGGCAGGGTTGTGTATTTTTATTACTGCATTTCTGTGGCCTGCTCTTAAGCCAGCTTGGATGCAATGCAGGCATGCCTTTGCTTCTTGACCTGAACTATGCACGTGTGGTAATCAGCATAGGTTCAGACAGACTGTCACTGTTAGGAGTAGACATACTCCTTCTAAAAATACATAGTAGTTGTGTTTAGTACCTGAAACAGCTGATAGCCCCTTTCAGTTCAGTGTGTTTGAAAAACATTTCCTGTGTATCCAAGCAGAGCTTAAAATCGTGAGAGTGACTCTGTGTGCTGTAAATTTTGTAAAATGAACTCTCTACTTCCATTCATCTGTTTTGTTTCGGTTGGTTATATTTCCACCTAGGATTATACTCAGGTTTTAGATGTCTTTTGTCTTTCAAGCATAATACTAACCTTGAATTTAAAAGAATTCTGTGTGGCAAAGCTAAAGAAGCTAAAACTTCAATTAACCAGTACAAAAGTTTTTTGAATTACAGTAGTGGTGTATATTGTGGTGAAAACTGTAGTCACCTGCATTTAACATGGTTGGTTTGCATTATAGCAGATGTTTAATGTGAAATACCAGTGATTTAATATTGAAGGGTCTCATTGCTGTACAAGTTAATCAAATACGCCTTCTTGCGTTTAATTACTTGCAGTAAATACAAAGTGGATTGTGCTTGCCTCAAAGAAAATCCTGAGTGTCCAGTTCTGAGACGTTCTGAGCCTACAGAAAACATCAATACTGGATATGAAACTAGAAGGAAAAAGGGAAAGAAAGAGAAAGATGTTTCAAGAGAAAAAGAGACTCAAAATCAGAACATCACATTGGATTGTGAAGGAGCAGCCACCAAAATGAAAATTGCAGATAATAAACAGAGGAAGCTCTCTCCCCTCAGGCTGTCCATTTCCAATAATCAGGTACTGACACAAAGAGTCTCAGAAATAAAAACTTTTAAATACAGATACAACCTCCTAGTATAGCTACTAAAGTCACTGAAAAGCAATGTGGAGATTTCTCAAAAGAAAGAATGAGGGATAAGCTGTTTAGAATTTTATATATTCTTTCAGTTTTCCTTAATACTCGGTTATAATTAAAGGTATGTTGGACTTTTTTCCTCTGAATGTCTTTGTGACTCTGATGTGAAGGCCACATATCATGGTTTCAGGAGCTCCCACTCCATCCTGAGGTGCTTTTAGTTAGTTTACTGGTGTTACTCAGAAGTATTTTTAACATAGCAGTACATAGCCCTGCTCTTGAAACAGAACTCCAACCCAGAATACTGAGTGTTGACTGCAGCTCCATGTTTAATTCAGTTGGGAGGAGGAAAGGTTTTTCTGAAACTAAATGTACAGGCAGTATGGTAAAGCTACCTGGTAATGTACTGTGATAGTAAATTTTAAATAAGTCTTTTTTTGAATATGTCAGTTTGAAGGAACTATTGGGAGGAGTCCATGACATAAGTTATTAATTTTTCAGAGCAGCTATTAAAGATAACTATTTAATGTGATCAGCTTGTTACCTTAGTAACTGTCTATATTCCTTCATTTTGAGGGTGCTTTTTTTAATATGATGGTTTTTGATGATGATTTGGGGGCAGAGAAAAGGGAGTTATTCCGGGAGGGAGCAATTCCTAGTTTTCTTAACATCGTTTTAGGACTGAAGCAAATAAAGTAAAAAGCATACTGCCATACATGAGCATACTGACACCCAGGTTTCCTAAGGTGATAAATTGTTCTGGTGTGTTAGTAGCTAACTAAATAGCTTAAAGTGCCTGGAAGTCCAGAAGGCATGTATGTGACTTGCAAATTATGGTTTCCAGAGAGGTGGTATTTAAACTTTCTCATCTTAAATGATTTTTGATTTGTGTTTTGTGTCATGTTTTCAAGAAGTGATAGCTGATATATGGAGTCTTCTCCTGATCTTTTAATGTAATGTACAGTGTTTATGTATAACAGTCACAGAGAGCTTGTATTGTTTTTCAAAACTGAAGAGTAGGAATTGTGGGAAGAATAAAGCTGTTAAAAGTACATTTGCCCTTTCCCATACACTTTCTTTATGGTAGCATCCTAGATGTTATCCCAGGAAAAAAGCTGCTAGTTGCCTGTTTTCTATGTTTAGATAAAGATTTTAAGACGAAGCTTTAAATCTTTGTCCTAGTCCTTTATGTAAAAGTGAAATTCCATATAGGACTAATGAAAACTTAATTAGTTTCAAAGTTATGCTTTCATGCTTGTTTTTTCATTCAAAACAGAAAACCATCGTTAGTTAAGTAACTTTGTGTTTACATATGATATGGCATTGCTGTTAGATTATATAGTGAGTGTTTAAATGGAAATTGTGACTTCAATTGAATACTCTTTTGAGCTGAGAAAAACTTCTGTGTGAATGGTAACATCTACTTGGGCATTCATTCTCTTTCACTAAAACTAATACTGGTTTTTGTGGGTATATAATATAAAACTCCTATCTATTTAACTGATAATAAAGTGATTAGAGCAGTGGCCATTGTTAGTGTCCAAAAGTTTACTTTGGCTGGAGGGTTTAATTCTGATACTGCTTTTTGTTTGGTGGGATGAGGGAGTGGGGATGGAACACTTTCATCCTGTTTTGTTGGTTTAGTTAGTTTTGATGTAGTTATCTGAGGATTCTTAGTTCTGTGTAGCTTTTAGTTCACTCTAGTTTGCAAGAGGAGTAGAATTTCTGTAAAACAGTCATTTCCATCTTACAGGAACCAGATTTTATTGATGATATAGAAGAAAAAACTCCCATTAGCAATGAAGTAGAAATGGAATCAGAGGAGCAGATTGCAGAAAGAAAAAGGAAGATGGTAAGTTGGGAAGCAAGTAGCTGCCTGAAAGGCATCATTAAGGCTTAGTGACACCTGCTCTGCCCAAGCTAATTGCTGCCTTGTCGTGGGCTTGTACAATCTGCACATGTGCAAAGTCGGATCCTTACATGAACTTATGCTTAAAATGCAAGGCTTGCTATTTGAGAACAGTTCATCTGGGTTCATCACTGCATTCTGACAAAAATCTGCTTTTATCTTCAATTGTATATAATGTTTTTAGTGTCTTTAGATGATCTCAGCAGTGCCTGTTTTAGATATAATTATTTGCTCTTTTATTATTGCTTGTTGTTTGTAGTGGCCATTTTTAAAGATAGCATAGGAAATCAAGGTTTTCCCTTATTTTATTTGAATTCCCTACTTGAATAAAAAGTCTCAGAAATCCTGATTTTCAGATTATTGTAGAACGGTGTTAATAAAAGTAGCATCTTTAAATGTGGGGGTTTTTTGTTAAGTATTTGAGAAATTAAGCAAGTTCCTAAATCCAGAATAGGACTCTCTTGTTTGTCAGGCTGATCTGGATGCAAGCCTTTCTTTAGAAGTCTAGTATATGCAGTGATTGTCCCTTTAATCTAAGCTTTTGCTGAACTTGATCTTCATGACAGACATACATTGAACATGTTTTAAAGTACTTTAAAAATGGAGAATAATTACATGCTTATATATTTGAAAGATTATGACTAAAACCGATCATGATTCTTATTAAATCCATCAGACAAGAGAAGAACGGAAAATGGAAGCTATCCTGCAAGCTTTTGCCAGACTAGAAAAAAGAGAAAAAAGAAGAGAACAGGCTTTGGAAAGAATCAGCACCGCAAAAACGGAGGTTAAATCAGAATGCAAAGAACCACAGATTCTAAATGATGCTGAGTTTATTCAGGTAGTTTTTTTGGGCTTTATTTTAAAGTTAGCTTTTAACATTGCATATTTTGTCAATTTGGATGGCGAGCTGCATGTTAAGATGTATGAAATATATTTTTTTTTTCCTCTGAACTCAAATATTTTGGTTCTTTGACATTGTATTTTATTAGCTCCTGATTTTTTTTCCAGATAAGATGGGTATAGAATTTTTCAGTGAAGAATTTCAGTTATGTGAATTTATGCAAACCTGTACACACACACACACACACACACACACACACACCAGCTGTGTAATTCAGTCTGTCTTTGAAGTTCGTGGTAGAAGTATTTATCAATGTTGACTTTAGCCACAGAAGGTGACTGTCCTTAAGCACCCTCTCTAACCAGTGGAGAACAATTTGTTTCTTCAGTGGGTTTTTCAGGAGCACATAGTATTATATTCTTCCTGTTATTTTAAAGGAAATGAGTTAGTAAAGTCTATTTTTTTTTCTGAGTTCTTGCAGATGATACTTAATGTTTTACAAATAATTTTTAACTGTTGTTAATGGCTGCTTCTCAGTTTGTAAATACTCACATAATGATTTTCAGTCCAAGTTGTTTCCCTGAGCTGATGTGTGTCAGCATTCTCTTAAGTACCTTCTGTTATAAAGCTGAACATCTAGTAAACTGTGAATTGCTGAAAAATATTGGACTGAAAGACATCATGATATAAGCAGTTGATTTTTAGCTTATGGATGGATGAATGAATGAATGAATGTTAGTTCTTACACAAATTTGTCATGATCTGACTGGTGATGGGTGTGTGTGAATACTGATGATGATACAGCTTGGTAGGAAACTGCAGGAAACCTGTCATTTGCCTTCAAGAAGGAAAATTCTATTCCTTCAAGAAGGAATATTGTAGTTCTGATACCAAAAATGAGAATGAGACTTTTTGGACCTGTAAAAGAAAAGAGAACTGACTGGTTTTTTTTCCTAATAAAGATAAGTAGCTCTGAATGTGTATGGGATCTGTTTGCTAGATTTCTGTCTTGTCACAGGAACCGGCAAAAGAAGAAACTGCCACCAAGCCCACCCCAGCGAAAGTTAATAGAGCTAAACAGAGAAAAAGCTTCTCGCGGAGTAGAACTCACATTGGACAGCAGCGCAGGCGACACAGGACCGTCAGCATGTGCTCAGATATTCAGCCCTCCTCTCCTGATGTGGAAGTAACTTCACAGCATAACGAAACTGAGAATGCAGCACTGGTAGCTGAGCCTGAAACAGAAACTGTTGTTACAGAAATGGTTACTGAAACAGAAGCTCCAGCACTTAGTAAATGCCCTACTAAGTATCCGAAAACAAAGAAGGTAAGTCTCTTGAGGGATGGGGAAAAGATGGACCTTAACAGAGTTTTTAAAAAGTTATAAACTTCTTCATCAGTATGCAACTGCATGTAAGATTTTTTTAAAATGTTCACTCATTTCTTGTAAAATCACCATTGTATAGCCACTCAGTGATAATAGATTAAAATACGTGTTAACATCTTTTGGTGGAAGTTGGTTTGGACTTAGGACACTTGGAAAATACATATTCAGAGCAACTTTAGAACAAAATGGTTTTTAATTGGGCTTTCTGAATGGATTGAAATAATACACATAACCAAAACATAGTTAAAGCTGAATTTAAAGAAAAGCCCAAGGAAATAAGTCTCTCTTTCCTTTGCTCATTGTATGCTTCAGCTAGCAAACAGTATCTCCAAGGAAATTGCTACTTCTAGTACTTCTGAGATGTTCTGAAGTGAATGGAGCAAAACACCTCGAATGTGTATGTGCATGTCTGGAGGGAAAATTCTTACCTCTTCTCTGCTTTGTTTTTAAATTTCTTTCCAGTGGACTACATTGCAAAAAACTTGTACAAAATGGCATAATAATAAAAGACACTTAAAAATCTTAAATCTGCAAGTTCAACTAAAGCAGTACAGCTTTCTGCTTGAAAATTCATAGAATGCATTAAAAAGTATTTGTAGTGTGTTTTACAAGAAGTCCTGAAAATTTTAATCAGTGGAGAAAAAGGGGGAGAAAGTCATAGGTCAAAACTTCTTGTCAAAAGAAAAACACCAATTTCAAGATTTTTTTTTTGTTGTTTAATCTTAAAACCCCCAAACGTAATTTAGATTTTTTTTTTCCAAAAGGTACCTGAGTCATCCTGTAACACTGCTTATTTGCATCACTGTTACATTCTTGTGACGGGGAGCACTAGAACCTTTCTTCCTTTCTTGCCTGTTGCATAGCAGAAAAGAAGGAAGACATCCTTAATATCATGAAGCAGCAAAAAAGTGCAGTAAAATTCAGGCTTCAGGTATCTGTGAAATGTCTCTGCATTGCACCCAGTGTAGTCTAAGTGCAGAGAAGATCTTGCTTTAAAAATTAATTAAATAAAAATGGGTTTTTAAAAGACAAAATAAAATATATTACGATGATTTGTGTTAAAGCCTTAATGTCATATTCATGTTATTTAATGTTGCATGTACTTAATTTTGAATCACTTGTAAAATCACTGTAGAAAAAGAAAGGTTAGTTTATCTGTTAATAGAAACTAAAATCTACTGGCGTATTTTTTTAAAACACTAAACTAGCTAGGAAAGAATAGCCTTTTTAGACCAGTGTATCTTTGTATTTAATTACACCACATTTGCTATTACAGTTGAAGAGTGTTGAGGGCAGCTGCCTGACATGTTGACTGAGGCACAGTCCTGACAGTATGGAAATCTGATGAGGGGTTTCTTTAACTTTGCTCTATTAATGTTACACTATTTCTCCTCAGCCTGGGTGCTCAGGCACAAGTTTGAATTTTGGTTTAGAATTGTGTTAGTAAATTGACAGCCTAAATACAGTTGATCTGGGTACTTGGATGTTTAGTGAGAATTAAATGCAATAGAACTAAGTAGTTTACAACCAAAAAAAAACCCCAAAAAACTAAACACCCCTGCCCCTCCCCCAGACTGGTGTGTAAACAAATCTGTACTGATTTCTTCTGCTGTCCCCATGATTTCTCTGTAACTGACCCTCATTCTTGCCAGGTATTCTTAAACTTGGAAACAAACTGTTTCTGGTTTGTGTAATACTTGACTAGCTGAATAATTGAACTAAATAGCTTTTCAAAGCCACTGGTAAACACACTCTCATAAAACACTATTTTTTTTTTCTTCTTTCTCTTTAGCACTTGGTTAGTGAATGGTTAAGTGAAAAGAGTGATAAAGCAGGGAAGCCTACAGACACTCTGCCAGAAAGGCCTCTCCGCATAACCACCGACCCTGAAGTTCTGGCTACTCAGCTGAATTCTTTACCTGGTCTCACTTACAGTCCCCACGTATATTCAACTCCAAAGCACTATATCCGTTTTACTTCTCCATTCCTTTCAGAGAAGAGGAGGAAAAAAGAACCTGTGGAAAACATTACTGGCTCTTGTAAGAAGGTAATGCTTCCCTTCATTACCTTCATTATTCATGGGTGTTCTATCCCATATTAATTAGAAAAAAGTCTTTATTTTCTAGCATAAATTCAGGCAGAAGAAAGGCTGTTTGGCAAACCAGTCATGTTACACATTTTGAAATGTTCATCATTGAAGTTTTAAGTCACTAATTGGAACTTCTTGTTGTATTACAGCGTTGGTTGAAGCAGGCTTTGGAAGAAGAAAATTCAACAACAATTGATAGATTTAATTCACCCTCACAAGAGAGATCTAGAAGTCCAGCCATCAACGGTGAACATAAAAGTCCTTTATTACTGAATGACAGCTGTTCCTTAACAGGTGTGAAGCTTTTGTAAATAGATTACATAAGAGCTGTGTTGAAGTAGCTGATTGTGGACCACTGTGGGTTTTAAAGTGATGAGTTGATGAAAAGTCCAGGGGGATTTGCATGTTTTCCTGATATTTTCTTTGAAAGAAATGCTTAGTTGCATAGTGGTTGAGAGTTTTTCCCCCTTTAATGTATATTAGATAAGAATATTTCCTAGCATTTACAGCCAACAAAAGATTAATGGTTTTGGTATTAGTATTAAGAGTCAGGTTATAAATTTAATTTTCTATACTATCTCTGTACTTAGAATCCATTTAAAACTTGGTAGGCCAATGTAGCATAGGGAGAAAAGCTGTGTAATCTTGCAGGCATAATAGAAAATTGGAGTGCACTAAAACCATCTTTTAGCTAAACAGTCTTAAAAATGCATAGAGGTTGACTTACCTTCTCTGGGGACATAGACATTTCTTCCCAGCATCCTAGCATGCAGAATTCAGTTACTGATGTATCTGTAGGCTGTTAAAGAGTTCATCTCTCAGGAATCCTGCCCTTCAGAGACCTTTTTAATCTTAGAATTCTTTCATTTGGAATTCACAGTTTCACTATATGAAGTATTTGACTGTGATTATTATATCTAGAAATCTTGTAACTTTTCTAATTTTAACATCCAGATCTAACCACACCACTAAAAAAACGAAGACTGTATCAGCTGTTGGAGTCTGCTTTCTCAGAAACCTCCACACCTACTCCTTCTCCCTATGCCACACCAACCCATGCTGACATCACTGCCTCCGAACCATCATTGTTTGCTACTCCTCCAAGGGTGAAAACAGAAGATGAAGCTTGTCGAAATGGTTACAAACCCGTATATTCACCAGTTACTCCTGTAACTCCATGTATACATGGAAATACCATGCACTTTGAGGTGAGATTTATAATGAATTTTAGAGCATTCAGAGAAGTGTGCAGACGTTGCAGTGTAATCAGTATTTGTATTCCTGCTACAAAATGAGGGGGGTGTATTTCTCTAGGCTAAAAAATTGACTTGCAATTTCTTCTTGTTTATTTAGAATATTTCCTCACCTGACAGTTCCCCAGAAATAAAAAGGCGAGCTTACAGTCAAGAGGTAAGGAGATTAGCAAAACCTGCTAATGGTATCTCAGTTTCACCTGTATGGCTGCTCTGTTCTTAGTGGATGGTTTTCACCAACCATTGCAAGTTTCTGAGAATTTAAAGGGTAACTTCCCCTTAAGTTTTACCTGTTATATTCTCTGTTTTAATCTGGTTTCTCCCTGTATCACTTAAAAATCCTGATTTGGATGAGGATCAACTCTTGTAATGGAAAGGAGCAACAACTTTGTAGATAGGAACAGAAAGACAACAGTTTGCTTTCCAGGCTGTAGTTAGATTCAGATTAACATTTCTCCTTGTTACCAGCATTTCTTAATTGTTCTTGTTAATCCCAGTTATGCTCGAAGTGAGAGAGCAGAAAGTTAGTTAAGTCAGCATAGGTGATGCATTAGTTGAAGAGCAAGGAATATGCCTGGGTACTCTCAGCCTGCAGGATGCATGTAGTCTGCTGTGAGGCTTCATCCTAAAATTTGGGAGTGTCTTGGAGAAACCTCTCCTTCCTTGTCCCTCTTTGAAATAGGTGTTTTGATACTGAGAGGGATTGCTTTTATGTTGAAGCAAAAGCTTTCTAGCTTCCTGGCATGGGACTTGCTCCTTTTGAAGCCCCTCCTCTTCCTCTGCCAGTCATAAATAAAACCTGGTGCTTAATGTGTATTTTTACTTTGGTTAATGTACATCTTATTGAAATGCTTTAACCTAATAAATGGGAATAGTAGAACTAAGTGTCTGACTGTAGAACTGTTTCTTAAAAACAGATAAATTCATGGTACTGGAAGGCCTTTAATCCCTCTTAAAGGCACATCTGAATGTCAAATAGTTGTAGGTTTGATAGAGTGTGAAAAAATAGTTACATGTTTTTTCTTCATGCAGGGTTATGACAGAGCATCGATTCTAGCACTGAATTCTTTCAGAAATTCCAACCTGACAGAAATGGGCCTGCAAGAAATAAAGACTATTGGATATTCTAGTCCAAGGAATAGGACTGATGTCACACGGCAGTGCACTGGAGAAATGGAATCTGTGTCAGACCTCCAGCTGGGACTCGAAGTAATTGAGCAAAGTGCACTGCATAAAAACCTGGAAGCCCCCACACATGATAGGACTGATTCAAACAGCCAATTAGAAACTGCTCATTGTGGACGGGGCACAATTTATTCTTCCTGGGTCAAAAGTCCTGACAGGACAGGTGTAAATTTCTCAATGAATTCTAATTTGAGGGACTTGACCCCTTCACATCAGTTGGAGGTAGGAGGTGGATTCAGAATAAGCGAGTCAAAGTGCCTGATTCAAGACGATGCAAGAGGCATGTTCATGGAAGCATCTGTTTTTTGTACTTCAGAAGATGGAATTGCACCTGGCTTTGGAAGGACTGTCAATAACGACAATTTGATGGATGGAAATTGCACACCCCAGAATCCTCCACAAAAGAAAAAGGTTATAACTTTAAGAATCATTTGGTCTGTCTTCCATTGTCTGCTAATGATATTTCTATAACAGAAAGAACCCCAATGTAATAAAAACCAACTGATGGCTCATACTTACATACTACAGTGTATTAGACATTCAGGAGAAATAAGGAAGGGCAAAGAGCAAAGCTGCATAAAACTATTAGTAAATTTATTTTTTCAACGTAAAAGATACAAATTTTATTTCATATGAGTCTTAAATGAATTGCCCAATAAATAATTGCTTTTCAGCAAAATGAAAATGGTTGCTTATGCCACCTGGTGTTACAATATTCTGTTGTACAGAATATATACTAGCACCATAGAGACCAGACCATAGACTGTGAGCATCTATTATGAATTACTGCAAGAAATTGCAACAACAAATTCATGCCACTCAGATTTTGGTTAGAACTGCATAGAAATCCTCAGTTCCAAGAAATATTTTTCTTGACTCAATTTGGTTTTTTGTTTTTTTTTTTTTTATATTTGAAAAATAAGCACAATCTAAATTGGCTACTGTCATGAAACAGTTCTTGTTGATAAGTGATGTAGTCATGGGTAACTCAAACCAGGATTGGAAGTTACTTTGCATAATTCTTAGACTGCATTGCACTGTCAGGTTGACTTCCTTTGCAGAAAGAATGACACAGATGAAAGGCAGTGGTCTACAGTGTGCCAGCTTGCCTGTTCTGTCTCCTCACAGACTCTAGTAATCTCTGTTGTTTAAAAGGTGTGATTTATTTTCTTTACAGAAGTAGTGATGAGGAGGGTGGATTTTTCTGCATGTGTACATGCCTGCACAATGGGATTTGGGTATTTTTGGTCACGTTGCAGCACCTTGTACATGCCTGCTTCTCTGGGGCAGTCTGCTGGGCAGCAGTGAGGAGTCTTCCTTTTAGTAGTTCTCCATCAGAACTGCATTTTTTTTACTTCCTTCAAGCCGAGACATAAATGGAGCAATTTGTAGGAGCTCTGATCTTACCTGGTCACAGCCCTGAGAATTTGATAGATCTTGTGTGTGTAACTATAGCCCTCCTCTTTTGGCAAACCTATAAAGAAAATATAAGCCAAAAATTCCTGTAACTTCACAGCCTTCTTTTCTGAAGGCTAAAATAGTCTTCACAAATCCTGTCAGCACTTAGTACTTCAGTAACCCTCCCCACTTCTTTTGCTGGCAAGGATTGTTCCAGGTCCTTACTGCTGACAGCTTATCTACACTAATCCTCCAATAAAAAAAGGTGTGTCTGTCCCCTGACACCCCCCAGGCCCAGGATTCCTGTCTGAAAGTCTGTTTGAAGAAGCAGCCAGGGAAAATTGCATCTGTACCCATGAAAGAAGGGGGTTTAGGATTTCTGAGGACACACAAAAATTTGAAACTTTAGTATAAAAAAAGAGGTCCCACCTAAGGTAAAAGGTGAGAATTCAGGAATTTTGTAGGAGACTCAAAAAAAAAAAAAAAAAAAAGCCTTTTCCCTAAGGTCATGTAAGACAGCAATATCCTTAGATATTTGCAGGATGTTTTTGCATATTTCTACATTTCTGTGGACATTTGCTTCTATTATTTCTTACTGTTGCAGAAGTCCTTTATCAGTACAGTCCTGTACATTGTGGCCACACTACATGAGTTTCTTAACATATAAGCTTCCTTTAAAGCAGTGTTCTTTAGGGGGTCCCTGTCACGTGATGTGGAAATACTACAAAATTGTTTGAAAGCAAGATCAATTCTTAATAGAAATGATTTATGCAAACTGTTTTTGCATGAATTTTTTATGAATTATTTTATGTAAAATCAGATATTTTTCACTGTTTTTCTCTGACATATGGATGGATCTCTAATAGATTTGTTTGCAGTCCTAAGGGGTTTTGTTTGTTTGCTTTCAAACAGAACAGCTGCTTTGGTTTTTCTCTCAGTGTAGAAATGGATGTCCAGTTTTATTGAAGATTAAGCCAGTTAAGTTAGACATTAATTTTTCTCATTATTTCAGTTTCTTGGTTTGGATGCTGTATGGTTCAGAGCAGGATGTTGACATTCATAGACATTAAGTGTAATTTTTACCAAACTTGTTACTGAATAAAGTAGGTCTGAAGGTCAATATTTCAGCTTCTACTTCAAATCCCGAAGATTCATGGTGAAAACATTTCAACACATTTTTTCCACTACTGGAGGCAATTTACTAACCACCAAAATAGGTTTCTGTTCTATGGAACTTTGGTGTAGTGATATTACATACATAATACATGAAATAGGAATCATTATTTTTGATAGAGTTAGCTTAAAAATATGTTCTTAATTGGTCTCTCTTGAAGTGCAGTTAAGACAAATTCAAAATAAACCAGGAAAAGTAAGTTGCAAATTTTCTATGTTAAAGAAAGGCATAAAGAGCCTAGTGAATCCTTTGGTGTATGAAGCAGAAGGAGTAGTGGGTTCTGATGCAAGGGAGTCAGTCTGAGAGCAGGATGTGACATCTCCTGAAATTAGTTTTACTAGATCAGTATAATCCTAAAATTCTGGAGTTCCAGGAGAAACTGTAGAGTCCATTTTAACTACAGCCAACAGCAACTACAGCCAAGAAAAGGTCCACTTCAGTAGTGGGTGGACCTTTTGCTGACCTGTGGCATCTGCTTCTTCCCTGAGGCAGAACACATAGTTCTTCTCTTGGCAGAAGCATTTTTTTAATACCACCTTTACAGCTGGTAATAGCTCAGTACTCTGTAAATTCCACTGCAAATGTGGTGAAATATCTTCAATTAATCTCTATCCTTTTTATTTTAGAATCAATTACATGGCACATCTCACTCAAATATAGTGCATTTAATAGAAACCGTGAGAAAGAAAATGGGTAAAACTTCCTTTCTAATGTTTCTTTATGTTTTGTTTTTTTCCTCCTTAGGTGTCCTTGTTAGAATACCGTAAGAGGCAACGTGAAGCTCGAAAAAGTGGTTCAAAGACAGACAACTTCCCCCTGGTTACTGTATCTCCTCATGCTGCTGGTGGAGGAAATACAAGTAGTAATAATGGTGCTAGTGATGGGTATAACAACAGTGGAGAAAATGGGGAGCAAACTGATAACACTGCAAGCCTGCCTTTACCACTGCCAACTACTGTTTATAATGCAGCTCCAGAAGACACTGGCAACAACTGTGCAATTAAGGAATCTTCCTCCAGTGAGAAGAGTGAACCTGAAGTTCAGTGGTAAGCCACAAAACTACAGGACTCTGATTCAGAAGAATTATTTATGTAAATCAAAGTCTTTGGTGTTTGAAATCTGTTTTTAATTAAGGCTGCTATTGCAGATTACTGATGGAAGACCTTCTTCCAGCTTAATAAAGAGTTGTCTTACCTTTTTCCTCAGAAATACAGCAGACACCTCATAATTATTTGAATACAGGAAGAATTACCCATAAGATATTTATTCAATTATTTTAATTCTACTTTTTTATCTTCTAATGGCAAAATAGGTATTGGGTTTGAGCGTTTGTGTCCTTGTATTTCCACTGCCTTTTCTGTGAGCTGACGAGAATTTTTTATGTTAAAGCTCAAAACCTTTGCAAAAGTAGCATAGGGCATAAGGTGCAACAGGAGAATAATCTGTACTGATTAGCAAAGGCTTCTGGAAAACCTTAGGAGGTCTGGTTTTCAGTCATGTGGCTGGAATGTGTGTGGGATGTTTGCTGTTGCTTGATTGCCCTGTGCAGGGCTGAATGCAGCCTGGCCGGCAGCTCCTGCTCGGGTGGGAGCGTGTGGTGACACACACAGCAGTTACTCAGTGGTTCCCTTGTTTGCAGACCACATGGGCAGTGTGTGCAATGCCAGATACTCCAAACAATCTCAGATCCCGAGGAGAGGTGGGGTTTGGATGGGGAGAAGATAGAGTGACTTCAGTCTGTATAAACAGATTTTTCACTGAGTTTTTTTGGTAGCTTTAAAATAGATGATCAGCTCTGGTGACACTGTCTCCAAAACATTATTAGTGCAAAATAAATCCTGCAGATGTTCTTCATGCTGTAGTGAATGCCTAACTGTGGTGGGGATGAACCATGGGCTTAGGAGTTGAAACTTCTTCCACTCAGATGCTCCAACTATTCCAGAAAAGAAGATTTTGTAAAGCCAGTTGAAGGGAGAGCATAAGTGAACTGTGCAGAAGCTACTGCACTAAACTGTGGAAACAGGCTAAACAGGGAAGAATTTACTATTAGATTTTGCAGTAACCTTGCAGAGAAGCACCAAAACGTATTGCAGTGCAGCAGTATTGTGAAGTGATGGATGCCATATGCCCTTGCCAGAAATGAGAATAGTTTTGTGGAGTGCTTTCACTTACAATGTTCCTGGTCAGGTTGTGATTGAGAGATGTTAAGGGTTCTGAGAGACATGTGACTGTCAGTGCATACCCACTGTCTGGCAATTCAAGTGTAGAAGCTTAAACAGGGATAGATTTGCAGTGGTACACAATTTACAGCTGTGCATCTTCTATTAAAGAGCAGATTCTTAACAAAAAAGATGACTGCTTCCAATTCTGGAAGAAGACAGTTTTCTGCAAATTGAGACTATGAACCAGTAACTGTGACCTTTATCTTTTTACTGTTCAGTTGTTTAGACAAAGAAAAACCCACAGATCTACAGATACTTCCTTAATAAGAGGAAATGCCAGTTTAATGTAACAAGGTCGCAGGAAATCACTGTATTTAAAGTGGGAGAAAATAGATACAAACCACTTAAGTAATAATATTCCTTATGCACAGCCAGTTATTTGGTTGTTACATGCAGCCAATGCTGTAAACTTTGTCTGACTCAGTATTTGCATACACACTGTCCTAAATTTGGTCCATGGGAGTACATACTGTTAAATTTAAAATGGACTTCTCTTGCAGGACTGCATCAACCTCTGTGGAACAAGTGAGAGAACGAAGTTACCAGAGAGCTTTACTTCTCAGTGATCATAGGAAAGACAAGGACAGTGGTGAGTTGATTTATTATTTTGAAGATACAGAAATCTAACCAGTTCCCCCATGGTAATCTGTAATAATTCTAATATTGTGTTTGGGTCTGCTTCATCTGTAGGGGGAGAATCACCCTGTAGGCCATGCTCACCGTCTCATGTTCAGTCTCCATCTCATTCAAATCTCATTTCCCAGTTGCAGCTTAAGGTCCCTTCTTTCACTGAGATTACGGAAGGTCAGTAAGCAGATGACCTTGTATGACACTTGACATATTCAGTAGTCTTAACAACAGCTTTAAGAGCTCTTTTAAAGTCAAATATAAAGTGCTTAGTGATCTCTGCAAAAGATTTGGTTTTCCCACTTCGATATCTCTGCTTTATTTCTGTAGAACCTGATTCTGAAAATCCGGAGCCAACTTCTGAATGTCCGTCCCCAGATACTTCACAAAGGACTTGTAAGAGTCCATCAAAAGCAAGCAAGGTAATGCAAGGTGTTTTACAATATTCATAGGAATAGCTCCATACATTTCTGATTTACCTTTAAAAATGTTAATCGTAGAATTTACTACTTTGGTGACATACACACATGTTCATCTATCTGTGCAGTAATTTAACATGGGTAGACATTTGCAAGAATGTTTGTCCATATACACTAAGAAGGGTTTATATGCTGTGCTTTCAGTAGCTGTATATGTTTATGGGTGATCTTACACTCTGTAGACAAAGAAGAGATGGCATCTGCTGTTCTGAGGTGTGAATGCTGAAGAACTGGCACTCAAAACCGACAGCAGTGATGTGATTTACCCTTAACAGGAGCTTGCTCTGCCAGGGTTTGGCATTGTTTGGCAGTCAGGGCTTTGAAGGATGTTGGGTAGTTGCCATATTAAATGAAGTAATTCAGGTTGTCATATTTAATCTGTTTGCATGCAGTATCCCAGCTTTAAAACGTTAAATCACTCTAATAATTGCTTTATTTCTGTAAGTGATGTTCTCTGGAATTACTTCTTTCAGATTCAGAAATCTAAGGCTTTTAACAAAGAACAGATTCAGACTTTGACCTAATAGATAATATTTCTGTTACAACTTTAAAATACTTCAGTGGTCTTTGACTTGGAAGAATTATTGATAGGCACTTGCTAAAAATAGTGCCTTCTTAATCTTACTCTATAATTGATGTTTTTCTCACACCAAATACATCCTGTGCCTCAGCACTTTTTTTTTTTCACAATCTGGGAGGAGAGTGTTCTGAGATGTTCTTTTTCGTTTATCGTGTGTATGGTTGAATATTTTGAACATTGAGCACTGACTGCCTTTCTTTTCATTCCAGCCCTCTTCACCGAGTCCTGTAGTTTCAGCACAGCCACTTGGGAAAACACCCTCAAAACCAGATTCGCACTGGGAAACTGCAGCTAATGCACCTGAGTCTGAATGTGCGAATCATCCAAAATCTGAGGTGCAACAGAAACAGGTGACAAACAACGTCCAAGCACTTTCAAAAAATCATCCATCTCAGTCACATCTGCGCAGCTCTGCTGAGCAACTTTCACATTCACAGAAGTTGCCTTCTGCACCTTTGAAGCTGCATTGCCCCCCTTCGCCTCACGTAGAGAATCCCCCCAAGTCTTCTACCCCTCATGCGCCTGTGCAGCACGGTTACCTTTCACCAAAGCCTCACTCACAGCAGCTGGGATCTCCATACAGACCTCATCATCCACAGTCACCTCAAGTTGGAACGCCCCAGAGGGAAACACACAGAAACTTCTACCCTGCAGCACCGACCCTCCAGCCCAGTAATCAGGCGCAGGCTAGTGGCCCGCTCTTCACTCAGACAACATCAGGACAATCTTCAGCTTCCTACAGCCAGTTTAACCAACAAAATTTGAACAGCAATGCGCCACCTCCCCCACCCCCTCCACCCCCTTCTTCTACTTACTATCAAAGCCAGCAGCCCTCTGGAAACTTTCAGAGCTACAGCCAGCTGAAGGGCAGCATACCCCAACAGACTGTGTTTTCATCTGGACCAAATCAAGCACTTCCTGGCACTGCGGGTCAGCAAACAGTGCCAGGACACCACGTAGCTGCAGGGCATTTTTTGCCCTCTCAGAACCCCAGTATTCATCACCAGGCATCGGCATCTGCTGCTCCTCCTCCTCCTCCACCACCCCCTGCTCCAGGTCCCCACCTTGTCCAGCAGCAAAGTACTCATCAGCAGCACTCTGTAGCACATGTTGTTGGTCCAGTTCACGCCATGGCAGTGGCTCCTGGATCACACATTCATTCTCAAGCTGCTGGTCACCATTTGCCACCACCACCTCCACCACCAGGTCCTCTCCCCCACCACCAACCTCCCCATCCTTCCACGGGACACCAAGGTTTGCAAGCACAACACCAGCACGTTGTAAACTCGGCACCGCCTCCCCCGCCGCCCCCTCCCTCCAACGTGATCGGCTCGGGGCACCACCCCGCATCAGCACAAGGGTTACACCACCCATCGCATCAAGGACCCCCCCATTTCCCTTCCAATGCTCACACAAGCGTCTCCTCCTACTCCTCGCAAGCCTCACATCACACAACGTTAGGACCTGGACCTCAACATCAGCCTGCTGGCACAGGACCTCACTGCCCACTCCCTGGTCAGGGTCCTCACATCCAACCTCAAGGACCAAACAGTATTGCAACACCTACTGCTTCCGGGTTCTGCCCTCACCCCGGCTCCGTGACCCTTCCCCACGGAGTGCAAGGGCAGCAGCAGGCCTCGCCCGTGCCAGGACAGATCCCCATCCACAGAGCACAGGTGCCACCCACCTTTCAGAACAATTACCATGGGTCAGGGTGGCATTAAAACGGATCCCTTTAGTTATAAGCATTTTTAAAATGTTCTGTAATATAAACTGTATATTTAATATGTACCTATTCAAGGTACTTTTTAAAGCTTGTACATGATACTTTGTATAAAAGCAAACACCAGTGCTCTTCCATTGTATCCTTTCCATTTTTTGCTTTTTAAAATTCCTGAAAACGTGCTGTTAAGCCAGTATTTGGTATTTCTTTTTATTTTGTAAGTGGACATTCCAGCTGTTTTTTCTGGCAGTAGGTTTGATGCTGCATAATGTTTAAAATTTTATTGTTGCAGTTAAATTCATTTAGTGAAAGTTTTCTATATTACTTTTATACATATGTAATTAAATAAGTACACAGGCTAAGTGATGGCACTAACAGTTTTTTTTTCCATTTTCTGTCAACAGTTTTTTGTGTGCATAGAGATAGGAAACAATGCAATACAGATTTTTATAGTTTTGGTGTGGACATGGCTTTTTGTTTCATCAGTTATTTGCAGAAATTGTAATTTAATGTATAGACTGTTTCTAATGTCTCAGACGAGTGCTGTAAATACTGTATTTCTTTCGCTTGTAAAGTTGCTTAAAGCTTCTTTCATTTGATATAGTATTGTATATAATAAGTCTTTTGCAAAAAAAAAGTGTGATCTTTGTGAAAGTAGTACAGTATATGATCTTTAATTTTTTTAATATACTGTCACATTGCAGCACTGGTTGGGCATTTTAATTCATGTTAATAAATCACAATTATGTCAGTTTTACCTACTTGTCCTGAAAGGGTGCTATTATCAGCAGGAAAGTGGCCTTAAGTATCTGATCTCCTCTGCTGTCTGCAAGGCTCTTTGCTTCTCTGCAGTTTCCAGCTGTGGCTTCACCTCTGTAGCACAGACAGATGTGGAACAGGCTGGAGGAGGGGTATTCTTTCCCCTGCTCCCTCTAGAGGTTGAGGAATAACCACCCCAAGCACAGCAGAGTCCTGGGTCAGTTTACTGATAGGGGGCATCAGGGGCACTGATGGATATTTATGCTGGAGGTGTTCTGACCTTGGTTACAGAGCAGGGCAGCAGTGCCTGCTGCAGTACCTTCCTCTTTCCCTTCTCTGGTGCCTCCTCAGGCCCTCCCGTTGGGGTGTACTGGGAGAGCTCAGTGGGTGGTGCTGTAACAGGGTACAGAATGTTACAAACTGTTTGGGTAGCAGTTTCGGGTTTTTGTAAGGGAAGGCATTTATTTATTGCTGCTGCAGCAAGCGGCAGCTGAGATGGTGCTGTTGTGCTCACCTGTGCAGTTACTCTGCCATGGTGAGGGCATCCTTCCATCCCAGCAGTGACTGCTCTCAGTCCTGCCCACACAACAGGACCGTGCTCAATGGCTCCACCTCAGACCAGAGGGGGAACCAGTGGGAATGCTGGAACGGCACAGGAGGGGAAGTGGCTGCTCCTCCCCACTAAAAAGCAATGGTAATTCTTTGTAACGTGAAAAAGAAGGGGGCCACTTAATTTGCTTCTTACTACTGAAAAAATCTTCATAGTTAAAATCATACACTAGAAATGCTTTCCTGAACACCTGCTGACTCTGCAGAATGCACACGAGAATTCACATTTTACACTAGCATGTGTAGTGTAGGGACAGCATTACGCTGTCAAAACCAGAAACACCCAACCCTCCCTCTGTGCAGCTGCTCAGACACTGATTTTGGAAAAAAAATGTGCATCATCCTGTCTACCCCAGCGTTCAGATCTGGTTGTCTGCCCGTCTTCTGTACCTCCAAGAACTGACAACATTTCAAATACAAGAGAATGTAAAATAACCCAACTGTGCTTGGTAAGGTCGTAGTGCAATACAGGGAGCAGAACAGGACGAGGCCTTTGCAGGGCTCCCCAGTGCTGCTGCAGCACCAAGGCCAGGCAGAGGGCAGAGCTGTGCCAGCCCTGGGCTGCCCTGGCACTTCATTCCTGTGCCAGCACTTTCTGTGTATTCAAGAACACGTTTCTAACAAGCACTACAGAGCTGGACTGGGTGTGAAGCTGAACGTAATTTTTACCTCCAGTGTGAGTCCATTGTGGCATCGTCCTCCTGAGCAGTGTTGTCCTTGCAGGCACTAAAAGCAGTTCGAGTGATGAGGGTGAAGACACGGGGTCCTGAAGCCCAACTGCCGTGGGGGCCTCAGCACTGGACAAGTTTCCCCGGACCAGGGTGTTCCGCACTGCGGTGCCTTGGCAGTTCCATGGAGGAGTGGCTGCCCCAGCCCTGGGGACGGGACAATCGCTCCCTTGTTTACAGGACTTGTTACAGAACAGCTGGTAGGAAAGACGCTTTTTTTTTGGTCACATTTCACCCAGCAAACCACTCCCTCCCAGCCCCTCCCTTCACAAAAACCCGTGGGGCTGCTCTGACAGACACCAGGTGATATATTTCATAAATAAACATGGGAAGAAGCTTCCTTTTTCTGACCAGGACAAGCCAGCCCCCACCTCCCAGCCCTCCAGCACCCCCACAGCTGAGTCGTGGCTAGGCAAAGATTCCAATGACCAGCAACACTGTCTGAAAAAACAAAACACTTTAATTAGACAACTGCAAGCACCTCAAACAACTGGTTATTGTTACAGCATGGGGCTATCTTCTCACAATCTAGTTATTGCAAAGGCATGTGAATAAATTTTATATGGACAAAGTCAAGAAAAAAGTGGCACTGTAGTTACATGAAGATCAGGAGTAAGCTTACATTCATCCCACTGACTTCTAAAAGAGGCCCAAACACACCTCCGTACTGTACATTCTAAAATCTGTATTGCCTATAAGCTTCAGCCTATGCAGCTTTTTTTCCTAGGAAACACATAATTGTTGCGTGCAACTTACAATGGGCAGTCGTATGTCTACGGATGGGAAAGAATAAAGCTAGTGCAATTTGTTTTAGAAACATGTAAAGCTATGAATGGAATGAGCATGATCTTGCTTCTTGGATTATTTTACCCACTGCACTGTAAATATCTGCAGCTATATCCTTCCTTAACTGATGCCAAGCACACACTTTTATTATAAAAGATCAGTAATTCTACACAGAGAGTGGTTCTCATGCTCTACTTTTAATTTTTTTTCTTTTTCTTAAGGTATAGTACAACTTACAGTGCTTATAAAAAGGCAACACCATATGGTACCATGTCTTCACTATCACATTGTAAGGGAAATTGCTATTTTTCTTTTCTTAAAAGCACTTAAAATAGGCAAAAGTTCTAAAAGGGAGTGCTAAATGATAATGCATACTTTATTAGAAAGAAGTCTAGCCTTCCTTTAAAGTGCCATTTGGGGAATGAAATCCTGTAAACCAGAGCCACTTTGTTTAAAACCCAATGAACAGGAACTGCTACAGAATAGAAAGTTTACACAATTCCTTAAAGCAGTTTAAAGTCCACTACATGCAATTGGTTTGCTATAAAGCTCTCTAAAACTTAGTTGCTTTACTCTGAAATTGAGTCCCCAGTCCCATATTTAAATGGAAATAAACATTTACAGGGTGCATTTACATACACTATAATACAAGAATGACATCCCTTTGCCAGAAGATAAAATTGTACAATTCCTCGCCGTAACTCAGTTCTGACTTGATAAATTTCTTACACTCGTAAATTATATAATATGCATCAGCTAAAATATTTTTTTTTCATAAATAGTTACAAAACTTGCCAAAACACATGGGGGGAAGTTTCTTTTGTTCAAAAATCTGACATCTGAATGTCACACAACACAAGAAACAATGCTTAAAGACACGTTAAGTGTTTTCTGAAGAAAGTGGGTGAGTAAACTACTAGCTGAGGACAAAAAGACTACCCTTCCCCAAGAACACAGTGCACAAAAAGCAAAATGTCAAACAGTACCTCAAGCAAAATAAAGGTCTGAGGATTGAAGCCAGCTCACGTGTGATCCTGCTAAAGATTTTGTGACAGTCACCATTTAGGTCCAACGCATTGGAAAGTGGTTGCTGGCTTTTTTTTTTTTTTTTTTTTTTTTTTTTTTTTTTTTTTTTAAAGAGCTGGAAGATTCTGCTAAGAATTCAGCCACGGATGCCTAAGGCATTCTCCAGCTGAAGCACGTTTCTCTGGGACCATTTCTAGCATGGGGATCAGGAAATCTGTAAACTGTGCAGCATCTTCATGAGGCCAACCATACTTCTCCACAAGCACATCAAAAAGACTCCAAGGTTTCAACTTGGTAATGTGTCGGAGTTCTCCTGCAAACAGAAATATTAATGGCATTAGAAAACCACCTTGTTATTCACGTCAATGACTAACCCGTTTCATTTTTCTCCCACTCTGCATTCACAGCACCTTGACCAGGCTGGCAATCATTGTTTAGGAATGGCAGCGCACACCAAGCTTGCTCGAGGTCCTCCAAGGAGATGAATATGTTCCATGTCAGTGCCAAAAACTGTTCCTACAGCCACCAGTATGTTACACTTGGATTCTTCTGCTCTCTTCACTCTCCCGTGCACACAGGCACTCACTCATACTCATGCTCACACCATGGCCAAACGGCACTGCAGGCCTCTCCTCACTCTGCCAGGTCCTTGCCTTGCCACGTGGCATTTACCAGCAATGCAGCAGAGCACTGATTCGTTCCTAACCAAGCCAAGCAGAGGTTTGGTGCTCCACAGATTCTGTTCTGTCTCCCAGGAAAACATCCCCAGGAAGCTTGGTCGAATCTTTCCTGAGAAGGAAGCACCTGCTGCTGCCCAGGTCTCTTCCAACCAACCACCAACATAAGTGCTGGCAGCTGCAGGACTGGAGTTCCCCCCAGAAAGGGGACTTCTGCCAACCCGGCAATGTGTCCCAGACCAAAAGGCAGGAGGTGAGAATCGTTCTGCCATTCAAACCAGCTACACTATCCAGCTTTGTCCACAGGTCATCCAGCATGATGGGGAAAACTCTCCTCCACTGTGTAGGAATGAGGCCCAGAGCCATGAGATGTGCCATGAGGTACGTGAGGAAGGGATTACTGTGGGTATGAGAGGGATGAGCAGCTGTCAGGACAGACAACCCTCACTGCTGCCGTCAGAAGGCAGAGATACTGAGGTGTCACCTTGTCCCAGACCCACAGCCTTTGCAGTCCAGGCTCTCAACATCCCTCATTCGCATGTGGTGTGGCTGCCCCCTCACCATGACAGCACTAACAGGGAATTTGACTACAGCTGCACCTCCACTTCTCCCAAAAGTATAAATCTGATACTTGAAATCTTCCTTGGACAGGATGGGAATAGGACCCCATCTTGCAGACAAGTCAATGGGCTTGCTCCTCTCTGCTCCCCAAAGCAGGGACATCTCTTTGGTAACATCTGCCTTCTGACTGTGTCAGACCACAGCCAGGAACACCTGTATGTAGTGCACTTACACTTTGCAAATCCAGTGCATTTATCACCAACCATCTAATGAATCTACGGCCTTTTGCTTCAACAAACTACACTAGCCATGAATCTGTGTGTGTTGAAGTTCTTACTGAATGTGACCAGACTTAAGAGTGCCTGATCTGTTCCAATCAGTAATTATGCCCTGCCACACCCAGCCCCTCTGATCTCTGGGGACCAGCTGAAACAAGGGCAGTTGTTTCCTGCTGAATTTCTTTACTCCTAATGCAGCCCACGGCCATCTTCCTTCTTCTCGAGCACATCTATGTGCCAGACAACCCCGATGGGACACTGCAAAAAGGACCTGAGTGACCCCTGTGGTGCTTCTGCACTGAGGAGAGTGATGGAGACTCACCCCATACTGGAGGCTGAATGGGCTTCACAAGCTCACTTCACCACCCGAGATGGGGCATCCAGGCCACGCTTCTCATAAGCCAAATGCTTTGTCAGCGTGGTGCTTGTAACCTACTGCCCATAAAATGCCATCAGACATCAGCCCAAGGCCGGAGTTCCTGCCGTGCCTGTTGCTAGAGAAGCTCCCGGGCAGGAGAAGTAACCCGTGTCCATCTGACTGCCCCAGGGGCTGAACATCTCAATGCAATGGATTAAAAGCCCCAAAGGCTCAGCAGGCCCTGTGTCTGCTGCCTCAGCAATAGGTTCTAAGCAGGGTGCAGTGCTTGAAAAAGCAGCTCTCCAGCTGCTGTCAGCAAGTGCCCACAAGAGCAAGTGTGCAAACAATCCATCACCCACAAGCTGCACAGGAGTCCTGCTAGTAACAGGAACTCCAGGTGTGTCCCATCAGTAGCCACAGACACAGAAAGGCTCTGCTTTGGGCCCACAACTGCCCCAAGTAACAGGAAGGACAGCACATCTTGGAGCAGCACATGCATTTCCAGGCTCACTCTCAGTCCTTTAAATCTTTGTGCAACCCTGAAATTTAATTGCTGAAAATCTTACCTTTTGGAAGGTTTCTAAAAGAGTGTACTGGTGACTACTTAAAAGAACAGGTAGTAAAACTGTGTAACAGGAAAGCATGAGCTCAAATACTGCCAAAAAGTGATAGAAAAGCCACTTGTTACTGACTGCAAGCAAAAAATTACTAAAAAAAAGAAGTCATGTCCATGGTTTCTCCAGCTCCCAGCATTCATTGCAAGGGCTGCTGCAATCATGTACCAAATACAGCTTAGCTCTGAGGAAGGGTGGGTGTGCTCCCATCCAGCACTGTCTTCATCTTTGTACTCTCATTTTGTCATTTCCAGCATCTTTCCTCCCTCAGACCTGATAAGGTAAGATTGCAGAGTGAGACTCCTGGTGCCACCATGGAAGGAGAGTTCTTGCTATTTGAGTACTCCTTATTTTGTGAATGTCCATTTGTGAATGCCCATGGTAAGGCCAGCACAATACTCAGCAGTTTTTCTGCTAAGGAACAAACTGTTTTAGCACTATGGCTGAAGTTTTCCACAAGAAATTCTGTGAGGATTGTAAGAGCACTGAAGAAGACAGGGTACAGTAAAAATTATTGGTGTGGGGGCCACGCTTTCAAACTAATGTTTCAGTTTTCAGTAAGGTTCATGATGCTAACTATGGAAACAAAACACAGTAAAAGACGATTAACACCACTCAGGTGGACAAAATGTCTAAGAAATAATTTTCATGTGGGTCCTTCTCATTTCCATCCTAAAGGATAAGAGCAGCACAAGAAATGGAGGTGTCTGCCAACACATATTTTCATCTGGTTCAAGATGTTTGTACCACGTAGTTGGAGGAGAGCAAGGCTATATTTAAGGGAGAAATTAACAAAGCACAAGCCCCACCAGTCTGACACTATCTGTATTCAGGGCATTAGCATAAATTTTCAAAGAAATACCAAAAATGTAATGCTGAGAACTTCCTCAGAGAAGCTCTTTATTTGGACTTTTGATAGTGAAGCACACAGGAGATAATCCACGGAGGACAACGGAGTTGTCAGAACTGTAGAACTCCTGTTGTCAAAGCAGAGGCAGCAATGATCCCTCTGAAAAACTGAATGTTAAGCCAGAAGGAAATCACTAAAAAAAAAATCTGAAGGACCTGGGAGAAAAAAATGCTACTTTAAGCTTTCTCTGTTGACCGTAATATAAAAAAAAATAGAGCTAGTCTATAAAATTTGTCAAAGACAAATTCAAGATGTGTCACCAAGTAAGAGGAGGATGGATTATTGAACAGTAACACATGGATGATGTGAAGGACTGGTGGTGCACTGGGTGGAAGCAAGGAATGTGGAGGGAGCCCTCCCTCCCTTCCAGGAGGGCAAATGAGCAGCATCACAATGACTGCTTCTCATTGTTCACTTCCTAAGGGCAAAGCCAGCACCTGGCCACTATCTTGCACAGGTTTAACTCACAAGGAAAAAAGGACTAACAAATACCAGAAGAAAAATAAAAGGCACCATGGTCTAGGAAAAACAAAAGGGTTTTACGTTTTAATGCCAAAACATATTAATAATTTTTACAGTCAAAATAGCTTCTATGAAGACACTGAAGAAAAGGACTCCCTGGAGTTATTACTGGGCTCAATCAAGATGAGACCCTATAAAAATATGTGAGCATTTGTGTTACAGTATAAGAAATAACTTACAAATGCTTTTCCTTTTTTAAATGTGTCTTCCTATTTGAATGTCTAAAACTGCTTCAGGCAATTACTGAAAAAGAACCTGATCCTGTAAACTCTTTAAGTTATTAACATCTTTCTTTTTGTGCCTGGGACTTCAGTAGCAGAACTCAAATGCTTAAATCATCTCTCTGAAGTCAAACTTGCTCATGGACAGGAGTAAAACTCAAATTGTGATTTCCTGATTTCCACCCAAGACTGATGTTTTCTAAACAGGAGCTCAACAGCAAGATTTCTAAGCCCGCCCTTAGACCACAGAGAGAAATTCTCCCAAGAGCCTCAGTCCTGTCTCACAAGGCTTCTGATCTCCAGTGCTCAGGCCACAAGCAAGTACAAAATACAGCAGCCTGCTGGCCAACTCTGGAGCCTGTACCTCATACCCTGCCAGCCCACCACACACAAATCTTGGCTGGGGACACCAGAGGCTGCCAGTACTGGGGTGGCCAGGGAAAACGGAAAGGGTGCCTGATGCAAAGAAAAGATGCTCAAGTAAGCAGGACACTTGCCATTTCTAGTTTTCTTCCACAAAATATTTCAGTTTCCCCAGCTTGCAACAGTAGAATAACTGGTATGATCTGAAAAAGCAGCTTGGTTTGCTACTTCTTTGTCTTGCATTTGAGATTCTCTGGTTTATGCAGAAACAGGTGGGATCCAGCCTATTTAAGCTTCCACAGCAAACTTGCACTTGTA
This sequence comes from Sturnus vulgaris, assembly GCF_052056855.1. Lineage (NCBI taxonomy): Eukaryota > Metazoa > Chordata > Aves > Passeriformes > Sturnidae > Sturnus > Sturnus vulgaris. Next base: position 61,665,414 of record NC_142247.1, on the reverse strand, counting down.
TGTTGTGTGGTTGGTGAACCAAGCCTTTAATCCTACCTTAAATCCCACCCTGAGGATTTAAGAGGCACCCCCAGTGCCTCTGAGGAATGTCACTGACGTTCAGCCCTAGAGAACAAGTGTGACACTGCAGTTGAAGACGCTCATGGAAGCACCAGAGACTCTCCACATCATGGGAATTTTACCAACTGCCCTCTCCTGTGCACTGCCTACACTGCAGTTACTGAGTAACTGCTAGGTCATTTTACAGTTCCATGGCATCATTAGAAAATGCCAACCTGTTTGCTGTAAGGTGGAAAGTAGGAATGCGAGATACTCCAGCAGCTGCAATCCCTTGTCTGGAGGTGCTGCAGGGTATCTCGTGCCCAGCCCTCTTACTGCTTTATCCATTTCCAGACCTGAGGGCCTCGAGTTTGTACATCTCAGTTACCAGAAGATTGTTTAAAGCCCTGACACAGCCCCTCTCTCTGTCTGCTGTGGCAGCCAGCTCCTGAAGCTCACTGCCTGCTGTGCAGGGAAGCACTTGTTTTAAAGCCATTCTCTGCAGATTTCACTGGCTTTCCCCCAGCTCTTTCATAGTGAGTGCTGGCAAACAGCAGCTCTGTCTTCAGCTTGCCCACTGACTTCCTGATTAGATAAACCTAATCTACAGACTAAAAACTACACATCTAAAAGCCCGAGGCATTTCAGCCTCCCCCAAAGGGCAGCTGATCCCTCCTAGATCATCACTGCTGCCCTTCCCTGCACTGCCACCATTAACAGCCTCCTTAAGGACATGGAGGCACAGGGATGGAATATCCCTGTATCCGTGGAGGCCACAGCAGGAATATCCAGCACAGAGCAGGCAGCCCTCGTGCAAGGGAGTGTGAATTCACTGACTACGTCTGGCCTCACAGCCCCGAGCTCCAGAGCCAGGCTCAGCCCTGGACACCTCACTGCTGCCCAGCCCAGAGCTCAGCTCAGGCAGGGGCACGGCAATCACAGCTCTGTCAGCAGGGAAGTGCCCTCCCCAGCTGTGCCCGACAGCCCTGGCTGTTCCCCCACCACTGAACAGGATGCTCCTGACAGACAGAACCCATCCCTCCATTCAGCACAGTGCTGTCTCATACAGCGAGGGGATGGAAGATTCCTGAGGCATCACCACATTCCCCCACGAGTCAAAAACCTGCCCTGAAGAGCGGCCTGGGCCAAGTTCCATCACTTGGCACACAGCCACCTGCTCTGCCTGCTCCCTGGGTGTGACAGCAGCCACACTCAGCTCAGTGCCCACTGCCCAGGTATTCCCTTCCCACCCCCATTACTCCTTACCAGTCACACCTGCTGGACCATCAGCTAGGATCCAAAGCTGCTGACAGATGATTTTTCACCATGCCACAAGCTATGCATCACTTGAGTCCTCACACTTACATGAACATTAGACAACAGATTCACATGGACACTTGTTAACATCCACACTTCGCTGAGTACATCCCCAAATGAGTTTTAAATGAAATATTGAAATGAATACCACAAATTGTGGCTTTGCCCAGAAAGCCAAGTTTACACCAAAGTTCTTCTTTAGTAAGAGCTCTCCAATTAAATGGATATATTTCTTCAGTACCCGTAAATGAACATATTCTCCTTTTGGATAGTATTATGCTTTAAATTAGTGTTGCATAAATACCGTTACCTTTTTTGGTGAAAAACTCCTTGGAATATTTCCCCAACATAGCGTATTTTCGAGGGATTTTTCCCAGCAGTTCAATGATCAATGCTATGTGGTCTGCATTGGAGAACATTGCCAGCAAAACAGAAACATACAACAGTTTAATCAGTACATTGCATGCACACACTAACACTGGCCCGGTACAGACAGAAATAGATTGATCCTGGTAAAAAACACACTGCTTGCTCAGTGGCTGCTTTGGAAAGATGCTTTCAGCAGAACTTCCTTCTCAAAACAATGTTTGAGTGTCAGCTGCCACAAACAAGTTTTGCCATGTAATTTAAAATGTACCAACAGTTATTTTTCAGAACATTTGGGTTAAAAAAAAATTGTCAGAGATTCCTGGGAATTTTGCATTTCAAAATGAAAATTTTGTTTGATTTCAGGAAATGCTCCTCGCTGGGACATGATACAACCAGCAACAGCAATTCCACTTCTGTCTGCATCACGGCACCTTTCAAAAAGAAGAGGTACTACCTCTGCGATTGAAGAATTCCCGAGAATATTTTCCAGATAGAGCAAAGTGCCTTGGGATATTGCCTAGCAGCTCTATGATGTGTGCTATGTGGTCTATGAGGGAGAGAAAAAAAGGATACGGGAGTGGAAGGGGCAGGGAAAGGATGGGATAAAAAAGAAGAGGAAAGAAACTGGAATTAGTAAAAAATCAGAAATAGTTTCAAATCAACAATGTTTGCAGCAAATCCATGCAGAGGTTTCCAGGATCAGCAGAGCTCTGGCATCATTAGTAGCATTTAGGAACAATGAATGATGCCCACATTACCACTGCAAAGAGCATTTACAAGCAAACAAGCATGAAAATGGACAGGTATACAGATGGAAGCAGGAGTTAACTCTGATTTAAAAAAAAATTAGTAATTTCCTAATTCAAATAAAAATACACAATGTAAACATTATTCCAGTGTCACTCTTGTAAAGAGAATAATAGAATAAAGTTCAAATTTGTCGTTTCTTTTCTAAACTAAAATGTTATTTTCAATCAGGTTTCCACACATATGCAATCTTACAAGAAGGGCAGTTTAATTCCTTCAGGCAGTTGTTAAGGAGATGAATATCTGCAGAAGGGAGTTTTTGCCCACCCACTGCTAGTGGTGGAACTTAAAACTAAAAAGAAAAAAAATCATACTTATATTCTGAAAACAATGTGTACGAACAGTTCTACTCAAATATGAAACTTAAACCCCACTGTAACCTCACTGGAAATTTAAGAGAAGGAATATGAAAATAGGAAGAAACTCTTACAATACCTCAAAAGAGTCATACCTTCATCCCTGGAATAGTCTTCACCAGAGTGTGGTTCAAACAAGTAATCTCCAGTCGCTAGCTCAAACGCCTACAACATAACACACACAGTCATGGGTATTTCAGAAGAAACGCTTCTGATCATAAGATGTCAGCAAAACATCACAGAGCTGTCTCAGAACCGACAGGAAATTCACATTCACACCTCGAGGCCTATGCTGAGATCTAAGACTGTGGAGAGGCCACTTACCTGGGGACATCCCTCCTGCAGTGCAGCAGCAGCACAAACCTGGGCTCTGGAGAGAGCCCCATGTCACATCTGTGTCCAGCCCCGTGTCACATCTGTGTCCAGCCCCGTGTCACATCTGTGTCCAGCCCCGTGTCCAGCCCTGCAGAGGCTGCTGGGGGCACAGCAGTGTGCCCACCGTCCAGGCACTGCCACCCATGCAGGTGGGATGAAGGAAAGAAATCAAGCAGGGCTGGAGTGCAGCCCCAGCCCAGCGCTCCTGCTCTGCTGCCAGGCTCAGAGCAGCACCAGGCTGCCCAGGAAGCGGCTCCCAAGAGCCCGGCTGTGCTGAGCTGAGCTTAAACACGGCTTTGCAGACTCATGTGTGCTCTGGTGAGTGTGTCAAGTATTTCTACACGTGTCGGGTGTTTCTAAATATATAATAAGAGCTACACATGTAACTGAAGGGTCAGATTACATGTTGGGGGCTGAACTAAAAAAGTCTGAATCACAAATAAAATCTATTTATGACTGTAATTAATCACTTCAGTTAGCTTCTTCAATGACTCTAAATCAGAAAGAGTTTTTTAAAATACTTCCATGATGGAAGTAAACGGTGAGATAGATATTGATGGGGAATCCAGCACAGACACCAGGATATCAGATCCCCTCAGGGCGGGCAATGCTTTCATGGGATGCTAACCCTGTGTCAGGTGAGGGCAAAACTGACTTTTCTTTATGGGTGTAACAAATATGAAAAGCTGCAAAGCACTGAAGCAACTATGAGAGCCCCTGCTTGTGTCCAGACATGGATTCATCTGGTCTAATTTGTTAAACTATTCTCGTTCAGCTCTGGCTCACCAATTGCCCAAACAGCCACAGGAATCTAATTCTTTCCAGGTGGTTTAAACATCAAACTATTTTCCATGTCCAAGACATGGGGAAACAACTGATACAGAAAAGCATTCCAAAAGTGAGGCAGAGCTTCTTGGCACAATTCTAGGATGAGATTTCACTCCATTAGAACATTTGCTACAAAATATTTGTCTCCTGAAAATAGACACTTTTCTGTTCCAATTTATAATGTGGAGTTGTTAAATCACCTGTAAATTTAGCCTATTTATGAGCACTTGGCTTCTTCAAGCTGTGAACTGCAGTGTCATCCAAGTGAGCTACAGCCAACATAACTCATTGCAATCACACATAGCAGCCAAGAAAACAACACTCCTTGTTGACACTTCTGCTGATCCTATGAAGAGGCCGTTAACTTCTAAAGTTACTATCACTAATAAACAGTCATTAACTACTTTTCTTATTCCACTCTTAGCTCAAGAGCAACAGTCTTCATTTTACAGCTGAAAAAAAATCTGAAGGACTTCATAAAGTATCAGGTTTCTAAACTGCAATAAATGTTAAGAGCAGCCAGAAGTGATCACTGGGAGAGATCTCTAAACACAACACAGAGAAGAACATTGTTGTTCTCCTGAGATGAGACAGAAGACCCAAGTGTCCTCTCTGTATCTCATGGCAATGTATTTATTTATAGGAAGAGCTGGAGCAGCTTTCCCAGGAGAGCACACACTGATGGGGCCGATTCCTGAGGACATTGAGAAACTCACTACTATTACACACAGATCCCTGGAGAAGAACAGAAATGTAGTTGAATTTAGCCACAAAGGTAGACTACATAAGAATATAGTTTCCATCCCAAAAATCAAGTATTAATAGCTGGATATGTCTCCATGGGACTAAAAAGACTAAATTGAAGAACAGTGAAAACTGTTTACAGAGAAGCACAAGAGGCAAGCACACTGCAGTGATACTCTGAATTTGAGATCAGCTCGTGTATTGTCAGAGCTGAAAGCTCTCACAGATTTGGGATACATACACCACCTCTCACTGAACAAAAACTAAGCCTTTTGAAAATTATGATGATGCTTCTCTTTTCCTTTTTGTACAGCTCTGACTCCATGCCCAGGATGGGCTGGGGCCACAGCACTTCACACATTTGATTTTCTGACTCTCCCTGAAGGACTCCAAGGACAAAAACACTTCTGACTCAGATGGGCACAGGGACAGCCCAGAGGCAGGTACTGTGACTGATAAGTATTTGTAATGATGGTTCTTAGCATCCTTGGAAGACAAGGTATAACAGGTTCATCTGTGGCAATCTGGTAGTATGTTCCCAGCTATTTTCAGGAGAGACTGGCTACACAGTGCAAGATAAATTAAATTAATTTGTCCTAATATAAAAAAGAATAAAACCCACACCGAGGTTTTTATCATAAAGAATCAGCATTAGAGACACATTAATAAACATAAATAGCTGTAAGAAGGACAAATACATCTCTGGATTGTATCAGAGTTCTTCTGCACTTTAAACCCCTGTCCAAAGGTGTGGTGCACTGGAAAGCCCGTGCTGTTACCGAGTGGGTGCTGCTGGAAGGGCAGATCTCTGCTGCTGCACAGAGAGCCCCAGCTCTGGCTGTGGATGCACTGCTGCTTTGGCCATCCTGGGATTCTCAGCACTTACCCACACTTCACACCCACTGTAGGCACGTACAACTCGCCAGTCCCCAAAAGGGAGGGTCACTGACACTCTGTGATGACACGAGGAGACCCTAAGGGCAACACAGTGACCACAGGTCTGGTCTGCCCAGCTGTCACCAGCCTGGGGCCACCAGCATGAGAGAGACCCTGCCCAAGTGGAGAAAGGTCAGGGAGGACCCGGCCTCAGGCCTTAGGGGGCTGAGCAGAGGATGCAGGAGGGGAGGTTGTCAGGGCTGGGTTTGCTCAGAGGGGGAAAGGGGAGAAGGGATTTAATTGCTGCACTCCACTGCCTGAAGGCAACAGTGGAGAAGAACAAGATACACTCTTCCCAATTAAAAGGACAACACAGAGGAGACACAGGCAGCAAGATGTGAAATTCCAATCAAACATGAGGAAAAAAAAATTCTTTGGCGAGACTGCCTGAGTACTGGGATGGGCTGCTCAGAAAGGCTGTGGAAATGTCATTCTTACAGGTACCATCCTGAGGTGTGTATCCCTCAACTGGACAAGCTCTCAGTGATCTCATCTACCTTTGACAACAACCCTTGTTCAAGAGGCAGATAGCAGAGAACACTTTAAACCTGTATTTGTCTATAATTTCCACGATGCTACAAATACAGACTAACCATATTTACTTACTTTCCCTTTGAAAGTAATAATTTCTAACAACCAGTTCTTTGACAGAAGCTCCAACTTTAAAATACCACGATTTTTTACTTAATGTTGACATTTACCGCAAGGGAAGTCAGCATTTCATTTAATTATATGGAGATAAAAAATTAGATACAGCTAACTAAACATATTGCACAGAAGCTCAAGGCAACCATCCATCCTTACTGACTGTTCTGGCAATTTCTAGTTACCATTTTCCTAAGGTTCTCACAGCAAACCAGTCTAGACTGCCTTTCTCCATCTGCAGATGGTGAACCTTGCATATGAATCGTTACACTGCTGTTTTATAGGCTCTGAAGTGGATCTATTTCTTTCCTGCCACACGATTGTCTGAATCTACCACAGTACAGAATTGGTGGCATCACTATATAATGGACCCATATCTAACCACACAACTGGAAATAGCTACATTTTCACTGTGTGACAGCTGTGTACTCAATCTGGTGATTGAAGGATGGATGCATGCCTAGGGAAAGCTGTCTGGGAAAGGACTGGAAGAACAATTCACTTGGACTGCATCAGCCTCCCTGAATTGAAGCCCCAGCTGAAAAAGAACAACAAGCTATAGGCCAGAATTATTATTTTGACAGATGAGATGCAGCTCTTGGCCAGAGCTTCTCTGCCCCAGCTGAAATGAAGAGATATAAATGAGAAGATGGTAACTGCTTTAAAAATAGGCTTGGTTTTGAGAACACTGTTCCAACAGGTCAGTGGGAGCATGGAAAGAAGATCAGAAAGCTTTTTGAGATACACACACCAACTGACAGGTTGTTCTCTCATGGACATCTCCCTCTGAAGAGCCAGGCAATGAGAAGAGTATGAAAGGCATTTTGCACGGTTAGTGCTTGGTAAGAAAGGCCAAATATACAAATCAGAGACTTGCATGGGATGCTTGGAAAGGAAACAGGGTTCTTTATTTGCTGTACTCTGATCTTGGAATCATGCACATACTGAGTGGTTGTTTTGGAAAGTCAGCTCCACTGGGAAATCAGTTTCTTTTGAGTGTTTCAGATTGTCCACCCACCACCTTCAAAAAGGGTGTACAGTGAGTAATAACAGCATTCTGTACTGTATATGCCTACTGAAAAATATGTGCATAGCAACTTTAGCTTTTTCTCCCCTTGAAACCATATTTTTGATTTTCCATTTTTCCTCAAAATACCGCTTCCGTACAGACTGAGGCTTGTCATCACACCTTTGGTATGTGCCACTCACACATACTAACATGATGATACTCATGATCCCATGGAGACATGATCATTTTTCCCGGCTTACAACAGTGGAAGAGTAGTTAAGGACAGTTACCTCTCCATTACTCCATGTAGGGAAAACATCATACAAGGAAGTAAATTGGGAGCACAAGCCTGCAATTTACCTACAAGCACTTACATGTAGGTTTAATTTTAACATCATAACTTACAATATCCTGCTCATTCTTCATTCTTTTTCTCTGAGTTCTCTTACATGAACAGCAATGCCCATGAATAAACCCCACTGCTGTAAATCTCCTTGCCTTGTAGTAGCATGTCCCTTGTTTCGAATGTCCCTCACACCTGGTAGTGTTTTCTTTCATCATCTGTATTCTCTTTGGGTAGATAAAACACCAAGTACAATTTTCACCTTTTCTGACTTCCTGCTGACTGTAGCTGTCATGTTTGCTAGGTCTTATTACTAAGAGAAGATATTGCAGGAATCACAACTGTCTAAAAAGGACACTTCAGAAAAGTGTTTAAAACTTAAAAATCCTTGTTCATGTCCCAGCCTGTGACACAGCCACCTCTTCCCCACAGCTCAAACCAAAGGTAATGAACAAAACTTAGATGATGAGATTCATCACTTCAGGTGTTTTTCCTGTCTCCAATCCAAGGAGACTGGAACAAGGAAAAGCAGGGGAATCATGATGCTTGCAGTCATTTCCAGAAGCAATACAAAGGGATGCCGTCTGCCAGTACTAATTCCCTTATCTTGCCAGGATTTCTTGGCAGCAGCAGTGGAGTACTGTGTTCCATGTTTTCTGGGATTTAGGAAATGCTAAATCACTCAGTGTCTGTTCAGTTTCTGTTCTAAAGAAAGCAACCTGCTCAATAGTGTTAATGTGAAAATTCAAAGCAATACAACTAAATCATCAAGAGTAGTTTCAATCTTGTCAAAGGTACTGCTGGCTCCAAATCTATTTCCTTTTTTGGGTGAAAATGAGAGATGCATCTCCCTATTGGCAGAATTAAATTTGGTATTAGTACTGGAAGGGAACATCTTCTAGAATGTAGTAAATGCAGAAAAAAATCCCAGTGTCTAGCTTTCTATGAGAGCAGCACAGTATTCCATTTAAACAAGCCACATTGTTAAAAGAAAAATAAAAGGGCACTGTACAATTTCCCTAACCAAACTTATGCATGTCCAGCAAATGACAGTAACAATCACTCCAACCAAGATCACCAAAGTCTAGAGAAAAAAATGCAAGTTACACTTTGTGGAATTCTTTGCTAAGCACTGAACAAGCAAACAACTCTTCTGTGGTCTGGAAAAGCCTACTGACATCTAACCTCTTTCACAGCACTTCATCCATGCACTGATTATAAGCCTCCAAAGATATGCATCATCCTCTTTCTTCCTCTCCTTTATTTGTTTTTTTCTTAGAGACTCTGCAACTCAGATCACCTGAGCAGAGGACTGGTCCTGAGGATATTCACATTCATCCTCTAAACCTGATTCAAGGAAGAGTGGGGCACAAGAACTGGGCCATGCCAAACTATCTAAAATTAGAAGATTCAGCTCACAGGCTGCTGGCTTGCAATGCTACTTATGCACTGACATAACACCAAAGAAACAGCACTGCAAGATTATTAGCACTGAGTTATTTTGCCCTCTTTTGCTGTTTGGGTAGAGCCCTTACACAGCTCTGATTACATACACTCCCAGCAGAAGTAATCCTGACCAGAAACTGGCTAATCCCATACTAAAGTCTAACAGTAAATACAAATAAAACAGGACTTTTCTTTCCCGGAAGCTGCATCAAAACCATCAAGCTCCTGGCTAAATGGAGCCATCCCAAACTTACTGAGCCCAGGGAGGGAATGCTCTCCATTCAGACATAACATACTATGTCCCAGAAGATTCACAAGGGGATATTCTGGAAGTTGCTGTGCACACAGGAACACAGATGCTTTGCATGCTCAGGGCCTGTTTATCAGAGGCCTTGTTAAAACACCTCATCTTCATGCTTATTATTAAAGACTGTGTAAAATGGACAAGAAAATGGTATGATGGAAAAAGACATTCTACTGCTGCTGAGATAAAACACAACCTTCTGTGCTTAACACACTTTATGCTATAAAAACAAACCAACACAAGAACCAGTAGCTGGGCTACACATGGTCCACATAGGCAGTGCTACCCTCAGTGAGCAAGATTATTTCATTAGCAAGCAAAAGGCAGTGAAAACCTTAGGCTGAAATGGAGATCTATAAAGTACAAGACCAAGTCAAGACTCCAGAAGAATCCCGTTATCAAGCATTCCAAGTCATCCTTCATATAATCCAGGACACATAAAAAGATTGGTGTGTTTTATATACACATAAATCCCTGACACAGAAACCCTACAGACACTATGTTCCAAGAAAGGCCTTTTTTTGCAATTTTTTAAATGGAGACCTGAGCTAGCAGTGACACAGCAGTGCCATATATCTGACATAGCAGCGGATGCAAAACACATGGAAAAAATCTTCTGTTTTGCAAGCTAAGCAGCGTTCATGTGTGCTTGGTGCTGTCACATTAGGTAAAGTATGGACGGATGGATGGATGGAAACTTGCCAAGGAAAAAGTAAAGGAAATACTGCTGGACCACTCATTTTGCACAGCACTGCTTCCAAAAATGCCCTTAATGACTCAGGACTTGTACATGCAAAGGAACTTTTTTCTCTCCTCTGCTCTCCTTTGGGAGTTCTGGACAACAAGACTAACAGGGTATCTGAGCTGTACTGTGGTTGAAAATAAACACCACCTGCTCCAGCAGACAATCTCTTTATAAACATAGTAAACATGGAACAGAGCAAATTAAATAGGAAACAAGAGCAAGATGATCTAGAAGGGCATTTTCTGAACCAAATCTAGGTAAAATAGGAAAAACAAACTTGAGAAAGCAAGTGGGGCTGTAGAGGCATTAAAATACTCTGGCACTCCACAGTTCTTGAGTGCCTCAGGTACTGAAGAGGTTCATATCACAATTTCCAAAGACACCCTAAATAAGTTATTTGGGAGTTTGCAGTTGCACATCAGGAATGCTTTCCTGGCTGTTCATCTCTGTTACAAGTCCTCTGCAGAAAGAGGTATTAAGGTCTTCAAGGCAATCCCTACCTCAGAGCTGCTTTCCATCTGATACAGGATCAGCATCCCCAGTGCTCTGACCCATTTTCTCAGCCACACAGCAATGCAAACAGATTCTGGGGGTTTTCAAATAATGAATTTTTTCTATGAGCTTGAGAGACTGCTGGTTTTTATACAACTATACCTTGATGACAATTGAATTCAACCACTGTGTATCAGTGCTGTAATGTTATAAAATTTCTACCACATTTCTTAAGGGCAAAAACCTAAAGACTGTGACAGAAGACAGAATTACAGCACTTCTGCCTCAAATGTCTTACTATCTGCAAGGCTTACATAACAAAAAAGCAGAAGTACATTTTTTTCATTAAAATACTGAAATTTCATACATAATTGTGAATCTGAGTTAAGATACCTCCAGTGGCAGCAATGCTTTTTTCTTTACCTGAGTTTAAAGAAAGCAGTAACATTTTATATAACATGGAGAAGTTGTAACAGTCTAGGCAACCCCAAGTATTGCAAGAATATTGTATTCCTTAGGTGCTATTTAGTACCCCACCATCTTTAAGCATAATTCCAGATAGACTTTAGCCTGCTTTATGTGCCTCTAGCTACAAAACTAAAAGAATATGTAAGACTATAAAATTAGCAGTGATAGGTACAACTTAGAGAAGAATGCAGGGTGTCAAATAAGATAAAAGTTATGAAGTTCAACTGCGGTTTACAAAAACGAGGCATCAGAACAAAGTCTCTATAATAATTTTGCAGTTAGTTAAGAGAAGAATAATTAAAAGAACTGAAGAACAAACTGTGGAATATTTTATATGCTTTGTTTTCAAGACAATAGAAAATTCTCCATTTTGTCCCCAAATAGAAGAGTAAATTTGGAAATGGATGGGTCTTCTGTGTACTAAAGGAAAAGCCAGTATTAAACTCCAGAGAAAGCATACTTTGATTTCACTTATGGGTTAGTTAGTTCCAACACATGGCCTGCTGAACTTATAATATCTGTAGGATTTTATGTTCCTTTCAATCCTCCTCCTCCTCCTCTCTCTCCAAGCTGTGTAATTCTTCTCATCACCCACGCCTGGAAACTGTGTCTAGTATTTGAGTCTTCTCCTCCTCCTCCTCACACATTTACCTTTATCAGACATGCATTTGTAAAATATAAAGATTTGATTAAGTTTTGGCTTTTAAAATAGGCAAAGGTATTCCTAAATTTGTTTTTTGGAAATACATACTATCTTTAATGAGAAGATGCATACAGTTTGTTCATCCTCAAAGAGATATTAGTGTTTAAGAAAGCTGCATGATTAAGTTTTCACTTTTTCTGTTCTCTGAAGACTCAAAAAGCTGTACTTTCAGTTCTGTGTTAGAACTAATTCTACAGAACATTACCACATATTTTATGCCAATAAACTGAATGCCTTCTCTTGAAAGTTTAGAACCAAGCCTAATCCAATCCATGCTTTCACTGCACTTGGCACCAATTTAAAGTATTCCACTGTTTTGCCACTTTACACAAGAAAAAGGAATGTAATTGCAGCTAACAGTAGCACAGGCTCTAGGACTGGAATGAAACAAGCAGTTGCACTTTTTCAGCCACACTTTGTCATTCAAAACAGACATAGGTTTTCTCTCTAAACTTGCATGTTTCTGACTACAAGTTTAAAATGCATCACATGAAAATTAGATGTGCTCTCCAGAATATTTCCTTTGGATTAAAAAAGCTTGAGAAATTGAAAGAAAGGGAAGAAATCACCAGCAGCTATCTGATACAACATCATTTATGACAATGTATTTGTGTCAAAATGTCAAAACCATCCCCATCAGGTTTCCTCACAGAATAAACAACTGTTTTTAGGAGCTCTACTCTTGTAAAATACACATTGCATTGTTCTTACCATACATGCTGTACTCCAGATATCAGCAGGTGTACTGTAACCTGCTCCTATTAAAACCTCTATGGATCTGTACTGTCTTGTCTGGATATCTTCTGTGAAGTGTTTATGCTAAAACAGAAAGAACCACATTAATGGAAAAAAAGGGCTATAAAAAGACCTGTTTTAAATAGTGAACAGTTAAAATGACGTAGTTACACTTACCACCCAGCAGGCATTCCCCAGGTCAGCAATTTTAACTCTAATTTTATCTGCATTTCTTGGGTCCAGTGGATTCACCAGTAAGTCAGCAGCACGAGTTTTTGCTAACACAAGCAAAATGCAGAATAGTTAGTATGTTAAGCCTACTATTCATTATCTCTGAGCAGTTTTCCCTTGACACTTCGTTCAGCATTGTCATACACTGAAGACATCAAAATAATTTGCTGAATGTTGAAATTAAAGCAACATAAATAGGATTTCTTACCCTGATTTCTAAATATCCTTATACACTTCAAGTGCAATTTTTTTGCATTTTTCAGCTGCCAAATGACTACTACTACAATATCCAGAGGAGCTTCTAAGCAAAGCCAGTGCATATGTTTCCCAGAACAGATTCACACAGAAAATGTGAAAACTCAAGACTCCAAGAACTCACCCACTACACACATGAAAGATATGTTCTTGGAACAGTTTGGTTGAGAAAATAAATCCACTTCCATGCCTGGCTACAGTAAGTAAAATCTGGCTGGATTTTCCGTTTGGTTTTTTTGTTTTTTGGGGGGTTTTTTGGTTGTTGGTTTTTTTGTTATTTTTTTTTAATAAACCTATCCCAACTGGTAAAAGACTCACCAAAACTTGGCTAATTTGAGAACTTAGGGGGCTGTCATTCTTTTCACAAATAATTCAGCATTCAAAGTTCTCTGAAGGTCCTACTTGCAACAATTATGATCCAGACTAAAAAGGCAGAACTTTAATCTTGCAATCTTTAGAGACTCTTGGGACACTGAAACCTTAACACAGATCAGTGGAGATGCTATTTTTCTCTACTTGCTATTTCCTAAACTGCCCTGGAAAGAACGCAGATGACTTAAAAGCAGAAGACAGAATCAGATTTCACAAATCACAGGGAAACACAGGACTGGTTTCCTTGTCCCAAAGCTACAAGGAGTAAATTGGAAATTGAAGGTAAAATAAGAAAGAGGTACTAGATCCAAAAAGGACCTGTGACTGCAATGATCTGATAAACTGGTGAAAGACTTGGAAGAGGAAAATACGCCAGACATGGGATAAGGACAAAAAACACTGGATGTCTGATGGTGAATTAGGAGTGACTGAAATCAGATGGAGATGTCAGCTGCTGGCATGGGAAGCCTGAATGGGTCATCAGAGCACTGAATATCAGCCAACCAGAAAATGAAGTGGCAGGGTCCACCAGAGGAGAGAGGGAATGAAAATAGAGGAGTAAATAGCAAAAGGCAGAGGAAGCAGTGACCTCAACGAACAGCCCTCTAAAAAAGCTGGAATGGAGTCCAAGACTCAAGTTTATAAAAGCACCAACATAAGGATAGAAGTAAAACACTCAAAAGATAGGTACTAGTAACACTAGTAAGCTTAATATTTAAGTCTTCTCTTAAAAACATGCTGCATAGTACAGTGTAATTTTTTTAAAACACAATCACATGCATTACTGAAGAAATAACAGGACCTTTCTCAATTTAGTTAAAAAAAAAAAAAAAAGGGTAATGCTAGATTGCTAGATAAATCCTTCCCACATGTCTTGTTGAAGGACTGCAGTAAATACAGTGGAATGAAGGGGGGGAAAAAATGCCTCATGACTAACACATCTGAATATGGCATTAGGCAACAGCTTTCTTCAACTTTTTTCTATGAGAGGCACCGAGCAAGTAATAGGGAAGTGCCTATACTTTTGTGTTTTTCTAAAGACTTATGCTCTTCTGAAAGATGAATTCTTGGATTCTGTATTTGAGAAACACAGATCATGTACAACAGAAAGTGAAGTCAGAACAAGTATAGTTTCTAGAAAGTACTCAAAAAAAGCATACAAATAAGTTTAACCTGTGCACAAAAATCAGTGGACAGTTCTGTGTCCTAGTTCCATAAAAACTAAGATGTATCACCTTAATTCTCACAGTCTCAGTATGACAATGTACTTAGCAAACATTCAAACACTGGAAAGAGGAGGAGGAGAATCGTGAGGAAATTACAGATCTGTCTTCAGGGTATTTGGTCACGCAGTGAAAACTTGAAAGAGATAAAAACTGCTCATCCACTGAACACAAGTTGGTTCGTGCACCAAATAAGGCAAGTACCCCAAAAAAATAAGATGAGACCATGTCACTTAACAATGCATAGCAATGCCTAGAGAAAGAGGAACAAATGAAAGTCTACTTAGGTACAAGAAAAGGACGATAAAGATATGGTGAAAAATTATGTAGCACCATTTAAAAATATTAAATAGCCTCTAAATCCTGTATGCTTCTTCTTTCCAAATACCTTCACCTGTTTTATTACTGTTATACTCAATGTTATTAATGATGCTATTAATATCTGTAACACTCAGCTTTTCCTCTTTCTTTAAAAAAGGTCAACTATCCCTGAATTTACTGCCTGTCTTCTTTCTTTGCAAGAAAGGTATGTGAACTGATGGGATAGCAACAAGGAGGAATAAAGTAGGTTTGTTTTTCCAGCTATGGAGATAAGCTGTTCCATGAGGACAAAACTGGCTTTAATCTCTGAAGACATGAGGATTTCACACACCACTCCAGGAAAACAGCGGGGGAGTCTTTCTGCCTATATACAGCTGGCACAACAAAAGAAGCTACCAGGCATCTAGGAACCTCCTCTATATTGTTTCAGGGACATCAGAGGGTAAAGAGATGGACTAGAAGCCTTATTTGCCCAGATCTTCCACAAATGCAGTTCTCAGCACTGAGCTGTAGTTTTTTTCATATTTCTTCCCTTATCTGTCAGACCCTGTAATAAACTGTGTGAATTGCTCTTCTAAAGACTTAAACCAAGAAATAGACTTGACTGCATTTTTCAATGCAGCTCAATTTAAATTTAGTAACTTAATCTGTGACAATGTTGATGGCAGGCTTGGTGAGCTTCTCCCTAAGCTCCCATTTTCTTCTATCTGTTTACAAATTTAGTCTCTCAGTATTTTCTTTATTAAAGTTGAAACCCATATATTTATCATTTAACCACTGGCACAATAAAGAAGACCTATGTGTAATATCCTGAAGCTATTTAATTCAATGGCAAAAATCCAGCTCTTTGCAATGACACCAAGATTTCACCTTCCATGTCTTCAGTGGATTTACAGGCAAAAGTTCTGGACTGATGGCCAGAATTTAAATGTCCAAAACAATGCTGAATATAGAAACGCCATGAGTTGAGAGTTGGCAACATGCCCTGCTGAGTATCAATAAAAGGTTAAGATAGGAACTGTGCAACACAGAAACAACAATTAATGAATGAAAACACAGCATATTACAGAAGTCTTCATTTGACTCAGAAAAGATATGACAAGAAGTAACAGAGTTGTAGCCAGACAAGTTCAAACTTGCTACAATTCTTCTAAAACAATTCACAGCACCAAGCAGTGGAACACACTTCAATCACACTAGATTATAATTTCATCTGTCCATTTAAGAACAGGGATTTTTCTCTTTGAAAAATATGTTTTAAGCCCACAATAAAGACTACTGGGCTTAAAAGATGGCATATTACTGACTTGCTATCAAAGGACATCAGGTTACATGATCTCATGTTCATCTTCTACCTTTAAACTACAGGAATGATGTTTATATTCAACTATAGATTTCTTTTTCTCTTTCACGTGTAAACTGACTTGTCAATGCAAATATTTATTCTGCAATAATTTATCTAATACCCCTTAAAATCAAGTTCTAGAGTGGAATATAAGCCATAAATCACAGTTCTGCGAGAAAAATCATCCAATTTATTTTATCTCTTCTTAACCTAACTACTGCCTTTGTATTGCATTTACCTGCCTCATTTACACAACACACACCCATGCTACTAGACAAAAGTCATTAAGAGGAACACTTACTTTTTGGCAAGTCTCCAGTGCTGGAAGCTGAAACCGTTCTGCTCCTGTCATGAGATGGGCTGCTCTCCTCTCTTTCAGTTACAGTTGATCCTTCAGAAACAGCAGAACCACAAGCTACAGACTCTAGAGCCCCAGAGAACACTGATGCTGAAAATTCAGAGAACTGGGACTCTGGAATTTTATGACGTCCATTTGGCAATTCACCATTAAACTGTTCATAGGAGCTGCTATAAGAGTAATCACTTTTTGCATTTGGATCATCCAGATTATACTCCTCTGGATTTGGACATTCTTCCTCTTCCTCATCTTCATCTTCAATCTGTTGTTCCAATAGGAATGGGCCGTTCACAATATGGCCATTTGTTTTGGGAGATTCTATCCACTTAGGTTCTGTAGAGTCAGTGTTGACAAGTTCCTGCTCAACATCATCATCTTTTTCAGTGTTTTCCTTCTCTGTGTCTTCTTTTTCATCCTGATCTTCTGCTTCACCTGAAAAATTTCAGCAAGCAACACATTACATCATACATCAATAAACCCGACTAAAATTGGCATTCATCATTTTTAACTCTTCAGTAACTACCTGACTTCTGATATATCACACAAGGAAACACTGAATACCACTGAAATACGCAAACCTTAAAATATAAATTAAAGGCAAAAGAAAGGACTATTAAAGCTGTTGGAAAAATAAACAGTGGGAAGTGGTTCAGGAGGGAACAATCCAGAAGAGAACAACGTTATGAAAAGAAGATGAATGAGGCCTTGAAAGCAAGATTTTAAAAAAATCTAGAATTCAATCTGTGTTAACAGGGAGTCGTCATAGAAGAAGAAAAATTCTCCATAAGAGCAGAACAAGAACAAACCAAACTGAACTACAGTCTCAGTAGTTATATTTTTATCAGGACTGAAGAGCTGACCAGAAAATCAGGGAGGCCAGAATGGAGCTGGACCATAACAATGATGTCCAAGTCACCAGAACTGGACAGGAATTTTAACAAGACATATCAAAAATTTTAGCAAAGAAGTTGCAATCTTTGCTACCTAATAGATCATTACAACAAAGAAGAAAAGGAGAAGCATTTCTTACATTTTCTGCAAGAAGAAAAGAGGAAAGCAGTGATGACTCCAACTAGTACAATATTATAGAAAAATGCATCTTAGTGTTCTTCTACTTCACCAGGATACTCAGTTATTCCACTTAATGTGGCATGGTGACTGTTCTGCTGAATTTTCCAAATGCTTTTTTGAGTTGCTTATACCTATAGGCTGACATTGATGGATTTCTTCACTTCTGTAGTAGGTTTGATTTTTCTTTACCTTTTTAGGTTTTGTAGTTACAATTTTACCTACAGGAGAAAATTAACTTAATAATCTAGGACAGTTTGGAGATTTTTTTCACTGCACCAGATGCAACACTGCACAATTACTTTCCCCTCTGGAACAGTAAACTCAGGGTCAATAAAACCACATAATACTAACCATCATCATTTCCAGGTTCTTCATCTACTACCTCTTCTATATCAGCTGTTTTTAGTTTCACCTCTGGGTGGTACTCATCTTCTTGTTCATTTGATGGTACA
This sequence comes from Sturnus vulgaris, assembly GCF_052056855.1. Classification (NCBI taxonomy): domain Eukaryota; kingdom Metazoa; phylum Chordata; class Aves; order Passeriformes; family Sturnidae; genus Sturnus; species Sturnus vulgaris. The sequence goes on along the minus strand of NC_142247.1, from coordinate 61,647,125 downwards.
GCTGAGGTTATATTTTCTTCTATTTTTTTCCTTTCAGCTTCCCGCTCTAGTTCTTCTATTTCCTGCAGGCGTTTTTCTAGCAGCTCAGCTTGTCTCTTCTGTTTTTTCTTCAGTTTCTTCTTTTTGTTTTTGGATATTTTTCCAACCTGAAATATTAATACCAAAGAAAGAAAAAAAAGAAGTAATTAATTATTTTCAAGGCATCTCACACCAAACTCATTTACAGTTTGATTACCATTTTTCTGAAAATACTAGGTGGGAAATAATTTAGTAATTATATTGCTTTTTCCAGTTTAATTCAAATCAAGAATGATATAGGATGATATGACATAAAAATTCACCAAAATTTTACACAGTTAATCATGTTGTTACACAGTCATTATTAGATACAAGAGCAAAATACATCTATACATCTAAGGTGCCATAACAAAATCCCTATGATCTTATAAGCCTGAGTAAACACAATACTCTTAAACTTCAATCCAGATTAACAGATGATACTGTATGTAGAAAATAACTGGGTATCATACTAGTTGTTTGCACATAAATTGAATACCTGATCTCTCACTCTGTATAATGCAGGTAGTAACCAGCTAAAGTATTCTGAGAAAAAAGACAGGAGAAAACTAAAGAGACTGAAAACAGTGAATTTTAAATAAAACCTGTGTTGTTCAGCATTTTCTGGTGACAGGAAAGCATTTTTATTACTCCCTTCTGGCCCAAAACATATGAATTACAAACAGCAGATGGCCATTATGAAGTTTCTCATTTTATATAACATAGGGATTGAAAAACTCAGGTACAACAACAAGGAAATGAAAAATGGACATATCAGAGCTTGAATTTAAACACTTCCTTCCATTTTAACTGAATTACGGCTTCTATTTTTACTATCTGATAAATGAAATCTATCCAATTTTCATTTATTGTTTAAATATCACAGTAAGAAATCCTCACATAACCAAAAAATAAAGTACAACAAACAGAAACATTTCCTCAAAGGTTTATCTGTTAATCCTGTTATCTTCGTAAAAAGCCATAAGATAGTCTAAACAAGACATTAAATTTCACAACCCTAATAATTTTCATCCATGTTGTATATCCACTGAAATTATACATGTTCTGTACACACAGAAAGCAGGTTTGAGCACAGATATTTCTGAACAGCAGTATTACCACTGGTTATTTGCTATATGCATATGGTAGAGATCTTTCAAACCTCATAAAATTGCCTTAACTTTCAGGCCTTGATGATTAAGGCCTTTATGCCCTTAAGATATCTGCAATGCACAATATTTAGTGCATTCACCCATTTTTGTCAGGATTTGAACGAATGGATTATTCTTCAAGAGAAGAAAATGGCAATGCTTAACTTAGTCTGACATAGCTATAGAACTGTATGTCTGTGAGAATTTCCATCACAGAAATACTGTGCTTAAAACTGGGAAGGCCAGAGACATTAAAAGAAAAATGTTCTTTGAAAGATAGAAGCTTTATTCAAAGAAAGCTTTTAAAAAAGGTTGAGGCTACTAACAGTCTAATACATACTAATACCCAGAGAAAAACAGAAAATAAGGCAGTTAGATTGAATTATATAACAATACTTACAGGCTTTTGTTGTGGAGCTGTGCTCACTAAAAAGACAAAAAATAAATTATAAATAAAATAAATGTTTTCTTTTTTCAAAAATAGCTCTATAAAAGCAAAAACAAGTAGAAATAATTTCTTAACTAAATAAGGCAGTGTTAAGTTCACTTTGTTAGCCAGATTTTTTACTCTTTACAAGTACGTGCTGCCTGAAATCATTTGATGTCTCCATTAGAGCATCTGGGATTGGAAGGAGCTAGCAGCTATCTGTGCTCACGGTATTGTGGTTGGCAGAGAGGTTATGAAATTTAAAAAAAAAAAAAAAAGGCTGAACCACAAAGAGTGGATAGAAAACATCAAATGACTGCAGAGCTGTCACAGATTAAATGTATGGAGTCAGCTGGAGGAGCAGGAATAGACTGGTTCAGAGAATATTAGCAAAGATACATGTGCTGTGTTGTACCCAACAAAAAAGCCAAATACTCATGTTTTTTATTCTGAAACAAGGCAGTTTGATTGCTAGGGCTGGAGGTATGAGGAAGTGTCTAAGGCAGAGAACACACCACATGACAGAAAAAGCAGCTCCAGCATGGGCCTCTCCTGAGCAGCTCTCAGCAGGATCCCATCAGTGCCTGTCTCTGATGAGCCTGCAGTGCTGTCACACACACAGAGCACCACAGGCCACATAAAACCTCCCCCCTGTGAGCAAACCAGCAGAAATATCCAAATATGGGAGACAGAAGCAAAGTGGAAGTGAGCAAGAAGAACTGAACGGGAGAGATTTTCTCACAAACTTCTTCAGACACACAGGCCTATGGCAATTAAGGAATGCCAAATAAAATACTGAGTTGTTTTATAGCTAAAGCTCAGGGAAAAACCTGCTTGAACACCCCTGAAAGGGTAAGGTTTTCAAGAAGAGTCTTAAACCTGAGCACTATCACTGCTATAAAAAGGGAAATTATACACAACCTACTCTTGCAGTGATGTAAAGAAAACACATCTAGCTCCTGTGTGGAAAGCCATAAATTTAATTATATTTAATTACAATTTGCTAAGAATGAAGTGTGATAAGAACCCCATTCCTTAAAATAATACTTATTTTAATGTCAGGAAGCAATATAAAGGCTGCATGAACAAAATCAATTATTTCCCACATAAATAACATAAAATCTCTAGCTATGTGATTACACATCATGTCAAATTCAATATAATATATTCACCATTTATACAATTTTTCATGTAAAAATACATAACACTGTGAAATGGATTCTGACAGCTGTATTTGTTCCCAATATAGAAAGTATTTTTAGTATACCTCACAGATTTTAATCTGTGGTATATTTTCTGACAATAGTACAAAAGAAATTACTTCTTCACTGCCCATAGCTGATGTGCCTAATTGGCAAATTAGTAGCAACCATAGTACTAAAAATATACAGTACATAGTACTATATAGAAAAATCACTAAAATAGCCACACTTCCTTCTTGTTTGTCTTTGCTTATTGTTTGTCTTTGCTTATTGCTGTGAACTTCTTTACCTTGGCTTCTCCTAGCTAAACATAAGGTACAGTTTCTATCTAAACTCTTTGGCAAGCTTAACATAAAACACTTTATACCCCTAGGAAAATGGGCTTATCTCAAGTTCAATTAGGTATCATAAATTCCATTTTTAAGGGTGAAAAACAATGAATGTAAAACTTTCCATTGCATCTTAAAGTTACAACAGACAAAAAGGCAGATGATTTCACAAGGATGCTGATGAACTTGTAACAGAACTACACATAATTTAGATAAGATCATTAATTGTTGTCAGTATCAGAGATGCAAGCTTCCAGTGTGACTAAAACCCAGGCATTAAAGCTCGTGGGATGGGAGGGGAGTAAGTTTATATCAATAAATCTTTTTCTGTATCTGGGGACCCTAAAAACTTGAATGTACAAAACCATCAGGAAATCATTACTCTGACAGTTTCCAGAGCAGGAATAAAAATTAAACAGATACGCATTTTTCACACACAATTATTTAAAATGTGAATGTTCATTGAACAAAATACTGTCAGTAACAATATACTGATGAGAGTTTACTACATTGCAGCTCAAGATCCTGCTCATACCTGCTGAGCCCGACGGGGGAGGAGCACCAGCCTTCTGCCACTCGGTGGCTTCAGCAGCCATCCTGCGCACGTAGGCATCGTCCACACACATCAGAATGTTCTCTGGCTTTATGTCTGTATGGATGATCTTGCACTTGCTGTGTAGGTAATCTAGACCCTGAAGTACCTAATAACAAAGGGATTTTTTAAAAAATCTGCTTGAAACTGCAAGCAAATTTATTAAGAAACTCAATCTTCAACTGCATTTTAAAATAAGCCTGGTTTTATCCCAATGCTCAGAAGTACCCAAAAATTGGAAAAACTGTATTACCAAGTAATATTGTAGCATAACCACATAATATTCCATTGCAGCATGGAATTAAAAAAGCTTATGAAGCAAAAATGTTTGATGCACAGTAACCCCAATGCAATGACTGAATCGCTTCATATTCATCTTTCAGAAATCAGTTTTTAAGTGTAGCACATGTTTTGTCCAAGTAGAAAAAGAAGATATACACTGCCTTTAATAAGCAACCTGAAAGCCTTACCAAACATTGCTATTCCCACTAGTCCAAATAGCTAATTCCAATCTTGCAAAAATAAAAGCTTTTTAATCTTTCACTACTAAGCTCTTCCTCTTTTCTCAGGTATGAAGTGTTTGAATTACTTTTGTCTACATTCAGAAAGCAATTTAGGTTGGAAGACTCTGTGATTCAAACCTTCATCTAAGTCATACCACCTTCAAAGTTGTATCTAACCTCAGAATCAGACCAGCCTGCTCAGAGCCTTCATCCAATTCACTTCCAACTACTTCCCAAAATTCAGCACTGGCTAGGCTGTGTACTGTTTGCTGGATAAAAACCTGAGTGGACACCAGGTGCAAGAGCTTGGTGAGGAATGGAGTTGCATCCAACTGGGAGCCATGACCAGTGGTGCTCTCCAGGGCTCAGTACTGGGGCCAGTCATGTTTAATATCTTTATCAATGACCAGGACAAGGGCATCAAGTGCACCCACTCAAAGCCTGCAGATGGCACCAAGCTGGGTGAGACTGTTGAACTGCAGGAGGGCAGGAAGGCTCTGCAGAGGATCTGGACACGCTGGATTATGGCCTGGGACCAGTTATGTGAGGTTCAACAAGGCCAAGTGCTGAGTCCTGCCCTTGGGTCACAACAACCCCAGACAGTGCCACAGGCTGGGGACAGAGTGGCTGGAAAGTGGACAGGGAAAAGAAAGAACCTGGGGGTGCTGGTTGACAGTGGCTGAACATGAGGCTGTGTGAGCCTGGCTGGCCAGGAAGGCCAATGGCATCCTGACAGTATCAGCAATGGTGTGGCCAGCAGGACCAGGGCACTGATTGTCCCCCTGTACTGGGCACTGATGAGGCCACACCTCAAATCTTGTGCTCAGTTCTGGGCCCTTCACTACAACAAAGACATGGAGGTGCTGGAAATGAGCCCAGGGAAGGGCAACAGAGCTCAGGAAGGGTCTGGAGTGCAAGTCTGATGCAGGGAGCTGGGAGTGTTTAGTCTGTAGAAATAAGAAGGCAGAGGGAAGACTTCACTGTCAGGCAACTGCCTGAGAGGAGGTTGTAGCCAGGTAGGGGTCCTTTGCTCTCCATGGTAACAAGTGACAGCACCAGAGCAAGTCTCCTCAAGATGCACCAAGGGAGGTTTAGATTGGCTATTAGGGAAAAATTCTTCACTGAAAGGTCTGATAAGGCTGCCAAGGCACCAGGCTGCCCAGTGGAGTGGTGGCATCACCACCTCTGGAGGTATTTAAAAGAAGCACAGATGGAACACGCAGGGACATGGTTTAGTGGTGGACTTGGCAGTGGGTTAACAGTTGGAATTGATGCTCTTTTAGGTCTTTTCCACCCTTAATCACTCTATGATGTAGTACATATATGTTTTCTCCTTGCTTAAACACTTTCTCCTTAAAATCACCTCTCAGCAACTCAATTTTCACAGATTAGCGAAAGAACGTATTTTGAAAGAACACATCCCAGTGAAATGTTCTGAAGTGTTCCAACTTGCTAACACTCTGACTCTACAAAAACCTAAATACAGACAGACAATAATTTCTTTAAAGAACAGGTTATTTTCATTTTTCAGAGAGATACCACTTTTGTTCATCACCATCATCATGGTATTATTATTTTCCACAGTTACGATCATTTATTTTACAGATCTTATTTAGAACTATAACGTGTCAATCAAAAGTGCAATTTAATATTAGTATCTTCACATCTATGAAAAAGACTCATTGCTTCAACTTTTTATTCTCTAAAGCAGCTCAGAAAACTCTTTTATCATAGGAAACGTTGATTAAAAAAACACAACGCAAACAACCCCAAAAACCCCTGCAGAAGTGCAGCCTACCCATTAGGATGGTCTTGCAAACCCCACTGAGATTAAAATAAAATTATTTTAGATAGCAGTAAGACTTCTGTTCAAATATCGTAATTCTAACCTTCAAACTGTTAACAATTGTGGAAAAAACCTAATTAAAGTATTAACAAAACTTACCTGTCGAATTATGCTTTTTACACAACGGATAGGAAGGCCTTGATAATTGGACTTGATTATCCATTTTAGAAGATGATGTCCAAGTACTTCAAAGACCATGCAGACATCTGTAATTTCATTAAGGATAACTTCCAAATAAACTTGTCTATGAGATCATCACAAATGTTTGCTTGTGTTCTGGCTAAAGGAGTCATCACCCCCTTTAGAGGGAAAATGGTTCCCCCTAAAATGCTTTGGATACCTTGTTTCAATTATATATAAATCCATAGAAAACCAGTGTCCAACTGCAGAACAAATTAAAATAAAATATTTTAATTAAGCAAATCTTGTCCATTACTTCTACATGTTAACAACAGCATTATGGTGAAAAATTAAGTAATTGCAAAAAGTAACTAACTCAATTTTTTTTTCTTTGAGACAGTTTAAAGTACTGATTTGGCCTATGATCTCTAGTTTTTAATAAATTTGAAATCATATGAATAGAAGGCTTTAATAGAAAAAGTGTGCAGTAACTGTGTTTTAGAAAATGAACCATAATAACCATTTTTTAATTAAGCTCAATGGATTCACTTGACAACAAATACTACCATAGTATGAGAATGGATCTCTTAAAACGTGCAGTTTGAACTAATGGCAATCACCAAAGAACTCTCAAACAAAAGAAATGCAGAACTCAGAAGTAACATGCAAAAAACCCAACGCCAAAATGTTTAATTTAACACAGCATTTACTGTTGGCCCCAACAGAGGCAAACAACAAATTAACAGGGGAAATTATTAGGAAAAAATACGATGTAGGAACTTCTTGTGATTTCTGCTTCAAGGGCTAAGTTAAGAGATTCTACACCTACATGCCTAGGTAGGTTATCTTTCTATCGACAATATCTTCAGATATTGAAACTAATTTAAAGCTTTACCATCCACAACACTCTGGCAAGAAGTTATACTATCAGATTATACCAAATTAACCCTCAAATATGAACTGGGAATGACCTTAATGTTCCTAGAAACCAGAAAGTATGTTAAAATCTTAACTACAGGATACTATAATCTTGCAAAGAATAATGTAAAACAAATAACCGAAAATCAATTTATGGATGCTGCAGGAAAATCTCAATGAATTAGACTATGTCACAGACCATTTCTATAGATGCTCACTTCTACACTGTTAGAAATCTTACCTAACTTCCCTAAGTTTAATTAACTAGAGTCTTGGCAGTGATCTCAAGTCATTCTTGTGTCAAAATGAGACTTACCTTGTCTGTCAGTTTATCACACACATTATTCTCAAGTACCTACTTACATACATAAACACAACTCAAATTTTATATATCTGCACCCTCTATACATATTAAAGTTACACTGACAGTAAAAGGTCTCAAGACTGGTCAAAGCACACAATGAAGAACTGTAATACAACTGTTGCCAATTGTTCATCTCATTTCACATTCCTGAATTCCTGAGAGGAGACACTGCATAGTCATTTCCCATTCACATCAACTGGGTGTACTCAGAACTCTGCTCCATTCAGAAGAGGAAACAGTCTTGGTTACTTTACCCCACAGTGAACACAAGTCAGAGCACACAGCCATCATGAAGGATGAGCAGAACCCATGAGCTCTGCAGGGCTTATTCACTGAGCCCACACAGTCAAGCTGCAAAGCTACAGCAACACAGATTGCAAAAAGGCAGGACACTGCAACATTCAGAAATGAAATATAGGACACCCGCCCACAGTCCTTCAGACCACTGCTGCTGCAGACTCTCCAATGCACATTCCTGACATTCCTTGCACTTACAGAAATGTTAAGCCTTGCCAGTAACCAGAAGAGAAAGGGATGTAGGGAAGTAAACAGCTGAGAGGCAAGGGGAGAGCACGAAGACGAAAGATGTAAGAGGAATGGCAGAGACAGGCATAAAGAGGGAAGGTCACCAGAAAGCAACGTCTATCTGAAGAGATTACAACATTTTGCTGGGAGGACTTGGATAAACTCAAGGGACACTCTATACTGCAGAGACAGCTGGAATGGAGAGCAGATACAGAGCAGGCTCAGGGTTGGTATTAAAACTGTGACTGTTGTCTGATTTACTATCCTGATCCGAAAAACATTAACTTTAAGCCAGACTGTCCAGAACAAAGAGTTTGGGAAAAGCTCTGCATTAACTATTAGAAAACCAGCCTTGCAAGTCCCAGAATCCTCCTATAGCACCAGTGAGGTGACTGGTAAGAAGGTTCAAAAAGTCCTGCAGCAAAAAAACTCTGAAGCCAACCTAGCAGACATGCTTCTTGTGAAATGCTCTTCAAAGCAGCACAGGGGATGCCTTACAGGAGGAAACTAGGCACAGCAGCAAAACTGAGAGTAAATGCAACATGATTCAGCTGACAGGTTTAAGTACTGAGAGCTGTTCTTTCTTGACTCAAATCCTACCTGTACCTATTGACAAATACACACTACTCAAGCATTTAGAAATATGACAAAGACTAAAGGCTAGTTAAGCTCTAGTACCAGCACAGAAGACTTTAGGATGCATCTCAGTTGCTTTTGGATTGGCAGCATTTAGGCACTATGACATTTAATTAATACTCTATATTCTTTGAAGATGCATTTATTGCAATCATCATAATGTCTGATTGTGTGGGAATGTTTCCTTCTTTATTTTTTCCATTTGTCTCTTAACACACTTGTTCCATTTTGTGATTATCTGAATCTTTCACTAAAAAAATGCTACACCGAAATGAACATTTATTATGGCTCTAATACAGTTCACTGCAAACAAACATAATTTACACTTACTGATAACACCAAAGTGCCCAAGTCGTAATCGCAATCTTTGCAAAATATACAAGTAGCTAAAAAATTACCAGCCTACTGCAGCATAAGACATTATAAAAATTCCTCTGTATGTAAACACCTACTCCAGCTTCTAGGAGAAAGAAGACAGTTTGCAGTCACAAAGAGCAGGCCAATGGCTCTGCACATTCCCAGGTCTGTTCTACATGGTTCTTGACAATTTTCCCTGTTTGGAAGCTCCATGACATTTTGTGGTATTAGCCATCCAAATGATTCACCCACCTCTCTTCTGTCTTGTTTTAGCTTTTAAATGCATTCCATAACCAATAATCAAGCCCCTATGAAGCATATGTTGTTTTATTTTATAGTCAAACAACAGATATTTAGTGACTTGCCCAAAGGAAGCTGGAAACAGCAGAGCATGGAAAAAACCTCAAACTACTCTATTTCTCTCAACCTGTGCAAGTCAGTGATACCAATTCAGCACCAATGTGGCATTTTAAAAAGTAAACAGCACCAAAACATTAAAATCAATTACCTGCTCCATGCTGAGAGAAGCTACACCAAAGATTATTTTCCCTAGAACTTAAAAAGGAGCTGATGAAACAATCAATGCAACCAACCTCTGCTCAGATAACTCCGGATGCACAAGCTGTTCTCAGGAAAACTCAAGGCATAAGATACTTGGTATCATATTTTGCTGGCAGTCAGGACTTTGACAGACTTCCAGATGCAATTAAAATCTGAGTCCAGTATCAGCCCATCCTGTATAATGGTACTTTTCTGGACGATGTACTTTTCAGGAAAGCAGGAACATTTGCCTTCTACATAAAAATTTCTCTACAGCCAGCTTTCAATATGAAGGTAAAACTGAAATAGAATAAATTAACATCACCTGTCCAGTTTTAATCTGCCAATACAAAGCTACCTGACCCTTTATTTTTCACTAGCACATGGTCTCTTTTGGCTTCCTCAGTGTAATTGCTATATTGCAAAAAATATAAGTTTGGATATGCTTTCAAAGTATTATCACTAACAAAATTTACTCTTCAGACCTGGAAACAGCCCTCACCTTTAATGCAGCTGTATATACATGTGAATCTCGGCAAGAATTTAAGAACATTACTGGGATATTGCTCTGATAAACAGGTAAGTTATTTCTATGTATAGCTATGAATGTACTACTGTACTCATTTCATATTAGTGTTTTACAATAAAGCAGTAAGTCAAAACTTTTGGTTTTTAAGAATCATTGTTCTTCAACTGTACTACTGTCAGATGAAAACAAATAAAAATGGATCAAAGGAAAAGGAAATTAGACACCAGTGTGTAACTAAGAACACTTGACCCCCCAGTCATTCTCAACACATACCCATAACTAATAACTGTAACTAATGTCAAGAGGCAGATGAACAGGACGAAAACTGCTTGCACACTCCTGGCTGGAAGGATGCTTTCTAGCGAGCATTCAGATTCACTGACAGCCACCTTCTACATTCCTCTCCTAGAAGATGGGAGCTGGTGAAAGCTACCTTAATCTGATCTGCTGAAGGCTGGAGGCACATCACCAAAATCAATGTGTAATTAGGCTCTCTAGAGCAGGAGCTGTCTCTCTGGCAATATGAGCCATGAACAATGAGGTCTGTACTGGGCTCCAAAGCGCAACGGGTGCACACACAAGTCCAGCTGTAACAGTAAATGAAAGCACAGTAATATAATAAGCTGCTGAAATACCTAATATAATTAGCAAGAAGAACTCAGTTTAGCTTGACTCTAAAATCAAATATAATCACAGACCCGAAATTTACCCCGAGAATGAGTCATTTATATTTTACTTTATCTCTCTCTTTTTCCACCCACCCCTCTTTTGTTTTTTTAAAGGAAGCTTTCAAAGACAAAGCTTTACAACCTTTGCCAAAAACATGGCTAACACCTGGCCAAAAGATGATTACATGAACAAGAGAAGCATCACCATGACCCCACACTTCTCACAAGAAAACAGAAACCATCTTTTTCATTACACTGCCAATTTCTCTGTACCAGTCTAGGAAAAAATATTTCTTGTAAGCTTTAGTTATTACAAATGTTTTCAGTAAACTCTATCTTTAAGGTCTTGAAGGTTTATCTCTAGTTCTACCAGATAATAACAGGATACATAAGACTTCTTTTTTATTTGCATTGTGTTTAGAAAAGCTAAGTTACTTTCACTCCAGAGAGCGTCTTACACACTGCACTCCTCTTTGCATCTACATACATTTTGGTGTTTCTACTTCATACATTTAAAGTAAGATTAACTAGAAAAAGTCCAGAACTAAATGCTTACTTATTACAGTAGAACAATTTTAATGAGAATGCCATTTTCTCAAAAGGATACGAATTCCATTCATTCCAGAAATCTTGAAGTCATCAATTAGCTGCACAACCATATCCTTGTTGGGATCATTAGGGTCACTTTCACGAACCTAAACCAAGAATGCAAACACTGACATTTTAGGAAAAAATTCACTTAAAAATACTAATTAGTTAGATTTCCATACAAAATGCAGTATTTTGGAGCTTCTGAAAACATGTTAACTCATAATAAGCCAGATGTTCAGAAGACAATACATAAAAAAAGAGGAGCTTAAAATCAATTCTCCCTGTTTTTTTTAATTCACTATTACTGTTACTATTGTTATTCAACGCTGTACTGCAACAGTGATACTTACACATTTGAGCAACTTGATTTCATCCAAGGCTGTCTCTGTATAATGCTGGGCACTTTTCACAACTTTCATTGCAACAAACCTTTTTCCCCTTGAAAAGAAGAGAAATGTTTTCAACATATATACTGAGCTAAGATAAATATACTTTGAAGGTTGGGAATTTTTAAATAGAATATTTCATATTCTAATGCATCTGCACAGAAAATGCTGAAATTACACTTGACAAGAATTTTTAACAATACTCTGCTAACAGTAACTAACTGAGTATTTAGTCTCCTTCATGCTACTATCTCTAAAACAGGAATCTGCCTACACATTTTATCATTTAATGAAGGTAATTATATTTCTTCATTAAAGATATAAAATAAATTAAAATATAAGCTTATTCTTGTATGCTCGAGACAACATGCAATTCAATTAGCAAAGCTAATTTGTCAAAGAAAAGAGAATTACATTTATTTCTGAGAGCTTTCATAAACTACACTATTAATCAAGAGCAAAACAAGATTGTAGGCATCTTACTGCACAAAATTATAGTAAGCATTTACATAACTTTACCATGCACATAAAACAAAAGTTACTGCAAACAAAACAAAGTAACATATTAAGAAAAAAGTGTAAGTATATGGAAATAAATAGTTTTCTTACTGCATATCCCAGCATAGCCACACTGTAGAGAAGTGTCCCCATCCTAACTTTCTAATAACATGATACCGGCCATTGAAAAGATCACCAATTTTCACTGGATGATAGCCTCCTTTGATGAAAAAATGAGTAGAAAAAAAAAGATTTAGAAAATAAACAGTAATTCCCAGGTTTTCAAGTAATTCTCTTGTAGTATAAATTTTCCACTTCAAATTGTCCTGTACTATAAATAGGAAACACAAAGAAAACTTTAATGGTAAAAATGCTGCCTTGCTTGGCCTGGAGGGAAAAAAACATGTCCTGTAACTACTGTAGAGTTTATTCATCCTTCTCTCTTATGGCTTTTATTTATGGTAATATTACCATCTGTTCTTTATTTCCTCGGGCTTATCTTCCACTTCATAGAAAGTACAGAAAAGATCTACATTATTTCTTTATCATATTTGAAGCCTCTCCAGTCAACATACTTTGGATGATTGCAGAATCTCAACAGAGATTGATTTAATTCCCATTTGCTTTCGAGTAATAAAAGCAGCAATAAAATACTTCCTGAGAAAATGTTAAGAACAATGCAGACTTCACTGATGCTCTTCTACTTGGCTCCTGATCCACAGCAGCACTGCATTTTTCTGACATCTGCGGGTTTTACAGTGAGGAGGAAGAAGGGAAAGCAGGCAGCTCTTTGAGAGAAGAGAAAGCAGGCTTTGTCTGAACTGCTTTTTCATTGCTAAAGTCTGCAGTCCAAATTTAAACCACTACACAGGTTCTCCACGCTCCCATGAGGCAGAAAGGCCAACAGGACAGAGCAAGCTAGAGCTCAGGTTTCTAGGAGGTGTAATAAAGTCTTTTATTTCCTTTGTATTTTGGGAGACATTCTTACTCCTAGCTAAACAAAGGGAAGACAATGAACACACAAGATTTTGATTCGGATCTTAGCACACCAACAGTGGTATCCATAATTTTGCCTAAATTGCAAACAAATAATAAAGCTGCACCGTGCAATCCTCCAGGACATCACCAGCAGCAGCTTTTGAGGAACCACTTCTTTGTCTCTTTCAGGTTCTTCACAATGTCATGCCCAACTGTCCTTTGGCAGGATCCTCAGTTATTTACCAATCCATTTAGAATCAGGAAAACCTCAGACTACTTTGTCAAAGTTTCTGGATCTGTTTTGAATCCCCTGAAAATCTTGTTAGAACTGGTTAAGACAATAATGTGAATTTATAACTTAATTCCCTGAATTTAAAACAGGCACTTCTCTCTTACCTCCTTTTATCTGTGGGAACAGTGATGTCAAATCTGGATATATTTATATTCTTTTTTTTGCTAATAACATCTTCTGCCTTAACACAAGTTCAAGAGCTCCTTTATGAACTCTCATATGCTGCCAGAGCAGATTAAATTTAACACAAGTGTGCTACAGAATTATACCAGTTACATACTCAGGAGAAGGATAAAGCTTAAATGACTATTTGTGTTAGATCCTGGTGTGTCTAATAAACTCAGTTTTGATATATGTGTGCTAAGGTGTAACTGCAGGCTCAGCAAACAGCAGACACAGCTTCACTCAAAAGCTGACCCTTCCTTTGGGGAAGACCTCTCCAGCCCTTCCATCACTGGGAAGGAAATGTTCATGAAAGCTGCCAGGACAACTCACTCAGCAAAGTAAAATGATATTTTCATTTCCACTGCTGAGTCATGCCAAGCTCAGTAAGGATACCCACACTACCAAGAAGGAACTTGTTTCCAAATAAAAAATCAGATCACTTTTGAAAGACCTGACCAGATTTACTCTCCAGCAGAGAAGGGGGGACATGGACTTACTGAGAGTAAGGGTTGACTATTATTACACTGTCCATCTGCAAACAGAAACAGCATCAGCCACATATGAAGCCTGAGTCTGTTACAGCTTCATTATTATAGAAATTTTGCTGAATCAACGCAAATGCATTAATCAATACTGATACAAAAATCAAAAAACTGAATTTGATTTTGTCTATTTAAGCATCTTTCTAGTAACAGCTGATGGAGACATTTAACAATCTGGGTAAATATAATCATTATTTAAGACAGCTATTGACTGGTTTAAAACAAACAAACAAAAATATAGTTACTTGGTAATTTTTTTCCCCCACAAAATTCTATGCAGGCTGATGAAGTAATAGATGCAAGAGGAAAGTTAAGAGAACGTATAGGAATTCTATCTTTCCATTAATGAAAAGGTTTGCACGTGTAAAGTGAATCAAATCTGATGACCTGCAAAATTTATATGAGACTTCCACATAATACACAATCACAGATAAAAATATATTCCTATGAATAGTTTAGGCAAACAAGAGCCTTTTAAATCTGACTCTACAAATAGCTTTTGGCATATTTTTGCTTCAAAAGGTCAAAAATTATCAAAAACTTGTGATAGCTTATTCCCATCACAGACAGAAAAGAAAAACAGCACACAGAGGAAATCTGACAAAGACACGAAAGTTAATAGACTTGGGCTTGATAAGTTATTTTAATAAACTCTATGTGTTGGAAGCATAACAACACTATATATGTGAAACTCATGTTGCTTTGATCCCTATACCACTGTCATAACTAATTATAGCAATACACCACCATATGTGACAGATGCCAACAGTGGTAGCATATATAGCATGCAAGTATATATATTTCACAAGATACTTTCCACTGTCCCAAGTCACAACAGGAGCTGCTTTGAAAATAATCTGTTACCATTCCTGTACGTGGTACTCTCTGATTATTCATATCAGCAACATATGCATTTACAGATTGTGGACAACCAGGTAACAACCCATTTAGTTATGTGTATTTAAAAACTGGTGTCATCCTATGATGAATGCAACCATTTAAGTTCTCCATGATACCAAAACTATTTCTAAGTATTAGCAACAAAAAAGCATCTATGCAAAATTAACAATTTGATAAAAATTATGTGCTTTTGGAAAAACAATACTGTCATTTGAAAATATACTCTAAGTGGCACTGCTGATAACATAACAAAAAAACCCACCCTGTTGTACTATTCACTGCAGCACACACAGAATAAAAAAGTGTCTCTCACAGCTAACTGGCTACATGCATGCAAGAAGGAGGGTCAGAAAAATGAGGTCATTATTCCTGAATGTCTCCTGAATGTATTGGTAATTGTAGCTGGCTCTGCTATGTTTGTATAGGGAATTATTCCCTTTGTGAACTGGATGAATGGGAGACATCTCCAGGGGGCAGAGAAGATGATCAGAGAAGCAAAAAATTCCAATTACATCCATGACACAACAGACTCTTGAAAAAAAAATTCACCAAGTGTTTCAAGGCTTTTCAGAGAAGAAAAACTAGCTTTACAAAGTATCCCTCAAAAAATCATGCAGTTGGACGTTTGATATTTCCATTCCTTAAACAAATAAATATTTGAAAAGCATCTTATGCAAATTCAGTGACACAAATAGAAGTAATGTCACAGATTTAAACAGGCCCTGGAGGAAGTCCCCAGGGAATGGAAGTTAAGTCTGCTTTTCACAGATGGCTGCTAGTCAGTCTCTTTCACATCAGGTGCTAATACAAACTGATCCAATTTCCTCATTAAAAAACACTACTATGACTATTTACTAATCACCATGTAACGTGATCAAGATGCAACCCTAGCACACAGTAACACAGCCTTAAAAATAAAATTAGTAACAAAAATACTCAACAAGAAGTACAGCTAACAGGTCATATGTTGAATTAATGAAAAAATAATTATATACCCATCACCAAAATTTCCCTACTATAAAATTTCACACCGGGGTTGAGAAGAAGTATGTTCTGGGTCTCAGTCAAAAATCCTGGAAGACTGCCACTTTGAAGACAAAATTAGGAATAAAAGAGGCACTCCAGTAATAAACGACAATTTCCAAATCTTTATCTTCCACTCTGTAAATACAGATTAGGCTACCCAAAACAGAAAAAAAAAATATTCAAATGAATAAAATATCTCTCAAAAAAATGGAAAATGTATCTAAAAATGTATCTATGCCATTCTGGAGTTCTTTACCAAAGAAGTTACTCATTCCCTATACAGAATATAAAATATAAAAACAAATCTCAATGTGGTCATTGAATTCAGATCTTTATGGTGACCTTCCCTTCAGTTTCAAACCTGCAGACTGAAAGAAGGAAATGCACTGCTCAGTCTTACAGAAAATTAGGGGCAGAAAATAAGAAAATCCTCTACTGAAGCAACAAAAGCACTGCTCTCCCTAGAAACAAGTAAAGATCATGACATCCAAATGAACCAAAGCTTGAACCATCCTTAATGTCCTTTTAAAAATTCAAAGACTCAGGATCAGAAGAATTCAGAAGAACCTTTATGCACACAGAAGTTCCCTTTAATTTTTCAGGAAGTCTGCAAGTATTCTTAGTGTAACATGTAGTTTATTTCAAAAGTATACAGATCTCACTACTGACCTGCTCTCATCAAACAGGTAACTCCTAAACAGGCTCTTAACTTAGACTTTAGACTATTTTTTTGTTTTGTGATCTAGCTGCTGCAGATGGTGACATTTTGCAAGGGATACTGGAAAACAGACAACAACGTATTGTTTGAAATTAAATGCAGCCCTTACTTCAGGAAATAATAAAGTCAGAGCTTTGAAATGCCTTATCTCAAGGAAATACAGATCTTTACGAGTACACAAATGTTTAAACAAACCCTTATTCACTGATGGAACGTGTTAAAGACACATAAGAGTTATCTTATGGAACAAATGTGTTTTAACACAAATAATAAAAAATCGAACCAAAATACTTGAGCATGGTTTAGCAACATATTTTTCTTTCCCCTGCTGCAGACGTTGACATCTAGTTTGAGTTTACTGTTTTGCTTTCACTACTGGCACTTGTAAGCCACTTATACATTTTAAATATATTAATTAAACTTCTTACACCAAAATGAAATAGTAACTTTCCATTGTTAAATATGTAAATATGAAACACTTTTCTAGGCTGGGAAGGGGGATTCTTAAAATAGAACATTTCCAGGCTTATACAGAAGCTCCTGATTAAGAAGACATTATCATACTTGACACAGGAAGTGTTTCTTGGTATGACGAATACAGAATACCAGATATCATAATCAGTTGTATCATAACCCAGAGTTGCAGAACTATTATTTATCATTTTTCATGTAAGTACAATGTAATTTTGCATTCTACCCTAATGGGAACAGACTTGCAACTTTAGCAGTGACATTAAAATAAACTTAAGCTGACATTGTTGTAGCACAGTCATGCCTTTATGCATTTAACAATATTTAAAACCTGAATATAACCAGTACAAAAAATAAGGAAACTGAGTTAAAATGAAGATGTAGAGAGCCTCAGACAATGCTGAGAGCTGTGAAAGACACCATGTGCAAACAAAACACATAACATCTTAGGGTAGTGCAAGTGAGAGAAGAAAGGAAAAAAAAAGGATACAGTGTAAAAAATAACTTTAGGTAATGCTCTTAAGGGCACCAAGGCATTTTAGAATGTTCTGGAGTACAAGAGGAGTTGTTTGTCTTGGTTTGGGTGTTTTTGTTTCTCTTACAACTCACAAGAATCTAGGGAAGTTTATTCTCTATTCTTATAACTGGGACATCAGGAAGAACAGAGAGATGCTGTACTTGTACATTTATTGAAAAATGTATAAACAAGCTATGGCTAAGTGAAAAATTAATGCTGAAGACAATTATGCATCAGGATCTGAAATGAAGAGCGGTTCCTAATTCCTGTATAAGTAAGTTCCATAATTAACGATCAACTCTTTAAAAATCCCTCAGGAACCAGAACCAAGAGTGGCATGGCAGTGTTCACCCTGAGCAGCACAGGTGAGCCGCACTCACCTTTGCAGTAATCCGCGGGATCCTCCTGCTCCTCATCGTCCGAGCCCAAAATCTCCTCCTCGGGCTCCGGCGGGGCGGGCTCCGGCAGGGGCGGAGGCGGGGGCGGGGGTGGAGGCGGCGGTGCAGAGGGAGCTTTCTGCTGAGGCTCTGGCCTGAAATGGGACACACAGCACACTCGGTCAAGAGCCTCCTCACCGGGAGAACCCAGCCCTTCAGGGCCATGAAAAACCCGTGAAGCGTCTCACGTCCTCACTGTCACCTTTCACATCCCCTTGGGGCACTTGGGGAGAGGAACCTGGCCAAACCAAGAGCAGGTCTCAACTAAGGAGCCTGCAAAAGACACCAAGTATATACACTTACATATATATATATATATATAACCAGATAGAGACGAGCTTCTGGAATTCCTGACGAGCCAATGAGACGTTAGAACTATCTTCCTGACCACAAATGAGATGAAATATTTTACAAAGAACATCAAATTATTCAAAGGCTCCTGCCCGCTAGCTGAGGTAGGAAAGATCTCATTAATACACAGCAAGAAACAATCTTCTAGAGACACTGAGCCAAATCTTAATGCACTTCTCTCCTCTGTAGCTGCTGCCAACACTAAGGAAAGTTGTGTCAGTATAAAGAATACTGAAAACATCTTTTAGAAAGTAAGAGAAAAAAGTCTCATCTTCCTAGGTAGTCCATGATGCTCATCCCAGGGCATATCACATCCTTTAAACGCACTGATTTTTAAAAAACCAAAATCACTGAAGTCAGACACTACCAGGCAGCTCCAATTCTTCAGAAAAAACAACCAAAGTGAAATATATTTTATATCCTGTGCCAAAGAAAGCAGTACTTGGTACAACTACGATTACTCACATTTCAAAACTGAGTATAAGTCCAGGGTTATTGATAGTGATATTGATGCTTTGACCTCTTTGTCATTTAATTAAGAAAGCCTCCCCCAAACAGGTTGATGCTGTTATTTTTTTGTATTTATACCTCTTACAAATAAAAGTATATGCTTTCCAAATACATGTGCAAAGTAACTGAAAGCATTTGTGCCATCAAAAGCTGCTGTAACTTACATTTACATCTACTTCAAGTTAACCACATCTAAAAAGCACTGTATTAACAGTATTTTGCCCTTCATGTCATTAAAAAAACCTGCTATTTGCTGATGATCAGTACCTAGAATTACGATCGAAATACTTCCTTCATCATGAGTAAAAACTGTACTTATGTTTATCCCACTTCTAACTTGTCTTCCTCCTAATTCCTTTTTCTTTTTACACACTGCAATTGTTCAAGATAGACAGACAAAGCATTTGGTGTCAAAGAGAACATGGCTGGTCAGAAACAAATACCACTGGCAACATTCACCACCTGCACAGCAGCTGCTTAACAGCCTTTGCTTAAAAGGACATCACTGCAAGCTGCACTGCATACCAAATTTATCTGCCTGCTACCCCTTTCAGATAATAAAATTCTTCGGTCAATAAATGGTCAGATTTAAAAAGGAGTATTTCGAACTAATTTATCAATTATTTAAGTTATGAGAAATCTAATGAAGTAAATGAATTTACGTCATTTTAACAACATGAAACTAGACAGAAGAGAAAGAAGGGATCTATTTGTAGGATAAACAACAAATATATTTGCACATGCTCCTACTTAAATTATGTTGGTTGTTTGTCTCCCTCTTTCATTTTTGGCTCCCAGCAGATGTCTTTATCTGGTACACTGAGAGGAAAGTAAACTGCAAATAGAAGCTTCAGCACATTCTCTGACCAGCTATACAAACCAGATTACTAGCCCTCCTGGTTTCATGAGCCAGCCTGCTTTCAGAGTGTCAGCAAGCAGACAGCTCCCACACCTGAGATCTGAAAGATTTAGACCAACAAACCATCATAAAAGCACCTACATTACAAACCCTGAAACTTCATCTGCCAGGCACAGGACCATTTTGGATACACAGATCAAGTAATATGAACACGTAAAAATTAAAAACTAACGGTTGGACTTGTTGGCCTTAAAAGTCTTTTCCAGCCTTAAATGATTCTACAAGCAAGAAAAAGAATGCATAGTGAAATAGCCTGCACTTCAATGTATCTGAAAGCAGGGTGCCAGAAACACAGGCACATCGATCAGTGCCTGGACTCTTATTTTGGATAGTACCATTGTCTTTCTTTGTTCTGACCACAAGTGTCCCTGTTACTATTTTGGTCACATGAAATGGTACAACTATAGAAAAGTCCATGGTAGGGTAGGGAAATGCACTATGGTGTAAGTTCAAAAATTCATTGAAGTAAGTTAAGAAAACAGGGCTGCTTCTGAGTCTTTCTCAAACTATTCTATTCGATTTTGGTTAGAAAGGGGTTATTTTTCCTGTCTTCAATGCCAGTTGATCTTTCTATTCAGGAGTGTTTTCTTACTGTCCTTTGTGGACACCAGGAAGAAAGGAAAGATATTACTGTATTTCCTTCCAGAGTTACGTATGATTTTTGTCTGCAAATAACAAGACATTGCTTTAAACTGAGGAAGATCTTGGCTTTGTCCATTTAGCTTTGTTTGCATCTTTTGGAGCAATCAAATATTAGTACAGAAAGATGAGGGAGGGAAAGAAACATGCTGAGTTACATCAGTCTGACTGCTAATTCTGCATTTTTGGCAATTTTTCCTCTAGTTTAAGATTCTTACCATTCTTTGGTTTTGTTCACTTTTACATTTCTAGGATATATGTAAAGATCAAGTCTTCAACACTTCACTTGATGGCTTAAATTCTGCCTACAGGCTGAGCATCTCATCCTGGCATCCCAAATCCTGCTCTTCTGCCAAATCATAGTTTCATAGTGTTAGGAAGGACATCAATGAGAGAACTCCAGTTTTGCTATTTCTTAGTGGCCCTTTTATTGGATTGAAAAGATAAACTAAGATGAATGCTTCAACAATATCTTCATTTGCTATATAGGGCATGCATATATGGTTTATTCAACTCACATTTCATTTTTTCCAGTATAGTCTGCTAAAATATAAATTATTTTTTTCTTTTGAGTAGACTTTAAAGTATCTTTGACATGAAAATATCCAACCATTTAGAAACCTGTGAGTCACAAATACATCCGTAATCTCCATTTCCTTTTCAGAAATATAATTGTCAAATACTATTACAACATAAAAAGCTATTTAACAACCATTATTTCAAGTTATTAGTCTTTCTTGCTCCTAAAATGCTATGTAATGATATGCATTAGGTAACACATGCATACAGAGATAAATATAAATCCTATTCTCCTTTTTTTTCTGAAGTAATCACCTGGTACTCTGTGGTCTACCACTATTAGGTTGCTCATCACCATCCAAGCATAAACACTTAATTAACAGAAGAAGACAGCACACCATTTCTAGACTCTCAGTATTTTGTCTAGATTTTAGATCTAGTATTTTCTCTAGATTCTCAGTATTTTGTCAGCAGGTATGCGGAGAACTGACCATCTCCACAGGCCACAATGACAAACCTTATAACTGTATTAAAAGAAATACTAAAAACATTTAGCAAACACTAGCCAGCAGTTTTTGTATTTTAATTACTTCCTTTTCCATGGACAAAAATAAATTTACAGTGAAGTCCAATCAAAATACAATTAAATCCAATTTTTAAACTGCTCTTAGAGGGAATACTTAGTAAAAGACAAAAGAAAAGCTGAAGTATTTCTCTTCCACAATGAACTTGAAGCAAAATGCGTCAAAACCCTGCATGGAGTCTTACAAAAAATCAACTGCCCACTGTTATGAAACACAACATTTCTGACAACTTAATTTTACTGTTCTCCCTCATGGACATGTTGCTCCATGCTCCCACTGGGTAACAGCAAACAGTAAAAACAATCTCCTTAACGCTCAGAACTTAAAATGCTGAGAATATTATCCTATGAGAAATCCAGAAAAAAACTGTTCATTCTTTTTGTTGTTGATGTTGTGGGGTCATTTGCTATTCTTCTGCTCTGGAAAAGGTAAAACAAGAGCAGTGAGAGTATTAAAATCACATAATGCCTTCCATATGGGAAGCATCTGAAAAAAACAGAACTCTTCAGCCAAGAAAACAAACACAGCAGAGTGCTAGGAAATCTTGAGAGATACGGAGAAGGCAAATAGGAAATGGCTGTCCACTCCCTCATCCCACACAAACTGAGCCAAGATGATGGAAAACTAAAAACAAACAAACAAAAAATTACCCATGCAATATGATATTAAAAACTAAAGCGAACTTTTTTTTCCCCTCAGATATCATGGATAAGAGAAGCTAGTTAAAGTTCAAATAGGGCTCAGAAAAACTCAATGAAGAAAAACTGACTGATGGCTAATCCAGAACTGTCTTGGACTTGTGAAGCCCAGCAGCCTGGGACCACTGGATGTAGAACAGAACCCAGCACACAGGGGCATAACCCTGCACTCCTCCCCAGGCACCTGCTCCTGGCAGAGGCAATGTAGGTGCACCTTGCATCTGTCTTCGTGCAGCCACTCCATCTTCAGACATTCTTTTCCTCAACAAATGAATGATTTTCATTATTAAAAACCAAAACAGACTTCAGGTCTCTTTATTCAAAACCCTCATAGACAAAAAAATATGTTTTAATTATGAAGTAATGGATAAGAATGTCTTGCAGGCAAGACTGCTGTAAGAGAAGACTGCTTGAGGAAAACCTCATACAACAGCAGGAGTCCCTCTCTGTGAGCACTCTACTGCACTCATGGTGACTACTTTTAGGTAAACAAAGCTTTCCCTTGAAAGTAGCTAAAACCTGCACCTGATTCTCCTACCTTTAGGAAAGCATAGTTTCAAAAGGAAAATGGACTATGCCAAATGAAAAAAAAAATTGGGAGACAAATTTGTCAGATTAAACTAAGAACTGCCTCAATCTGAGGGGAAAATAAAACTCCCTTAAGATTTTCAGATTAACACAACCAAAGACTTTTTTTGCTAACAGAAAATTCAATTAAGTTAAATGACTTCTTCATGTATCTAAAAAAATACGGAATAAACTATATTCTAACAATGTTATTAACCTTCTGCCATGTCCACAGAGGTTCTATAAGGAATTTCAATTTGAAAGTGGTTAAAAGAGGAAGCAAGGGGGAGGGTTAGCATCAGAACAATTACGCTGTAAGCCTCCTAAGAGATGGGAGCTTTACAAAATCTATTAGTGAGTGTGGGTCCATCTGGAAGGAGCTCCAGCTATGCTCCCCTCCAGCTCCTGAAGACAAAAGCTTTTATGCTCCTGGGCAAGGCTCTCAAGGTTCTGTAGAGTTAAAAGTCTGAAATCTCTATACACAAATTTCTTACAGCTGTTATTAGTTGCTGAAAGACTCAGCTATTTGGATCTCTTTCTCATTTGTTCAAATGGTGTCTGCTTTACAAGCTGAATTCTTGCCGGCTCTTTTTTCTCAAATGCAAATTTAGCTTAATTAGACAGGTGCCTTCTAACACTTCTAACACTGTGAACTAGAGGCAGCCTTAAATGGAGGCTTTCTAAATAAACTCACACATATAAAACAAACAACAAAAAACATAAGTAAGATCAAAGTATCTCTGAAGTTATCACTCAAGGAACAAAATGATGTTCCATGTTTCAAGTAAGATTTAAAGTGGATTATAATTCAGAATATTTTAAAATTTTAATAGTTTTGATAAATTATTTGCAATTTAATCCTTATTTTTACTTACACCAGAGATTATCTTACTGTTTTCAGAAACAAAGTCTACAAATCCAGAAGGAAACAGAGAGTAAGGAGACGTGTTTTTAATTAACTCCAAGAAATTGTTGACGTGAACTTCCAGGGACAGCTTTGCTATACATGAAAAGCACTATCTGTGTTCTTATTGTAGTGCAAAACTGTACTATGATATCCAGTTCTAGAAAATTTATGCATAAAACGAGAGAGTGCTGGTATGTCACAAGCATGAAGCAGTTTCTACATCTGGTCATTATCAAACAATATTATAATTCCTCCTGGGACTGTTAACATTCCTTCCAAAGATACCATCCTACCATCAAACATTAATAGAAACACCAGTAAAAATCCCTCCCGGAAGGGAGCAGGCTGAGGCACGGTGGCCTTTGTAACCTCAAACAGCAACGCAGAATGAATTTTTCATTCCCATCTTGCTTACTAGTCTTTTGGAGGCCACCTTGGGCTTGAATGCACACTCAAAGTCCAAGTGAAATGCCAAGGAACACTGCCTTCTTCCGTTCAAAACAACGGCGACTATAAATAAATGCCATTTCACGCAGCAAGTACTGCAGTTGTACCACGCCACCGCCCCAGCTCAGCATCAAGGAAGAGCATCTCAGCATCACCACGAGCAGAGCTGAGGGACCCAGCAGCAGCCTACCCTTACATCACATCACATCTAGGAGGAAGCAGTAAAGTCTGCTAAGTTTAGGAGGCAGCTCTTATGGCCTTTCTCTGACAGAGTTACACCAAGTTCCCAGACCTAACTGGTTTCAAGCTCTGAAAGTCAGTCCCAAATGAAATTTTGTTCTTGAACAAATGTGATTGTGTCAAAATGTTCTTAAGACTGTAAATGAGAAGCCAAGTCTATCCTGAAAGCCTCAAGTTTAACTGGACTTGCAAAAGTAAGATGTTTTCTTCCTCAAATATGGTTTCTCACATAGTCGTATTTTCCAGACAAGTCATCCATCACAATTTGCAAAGAAAAAAAAGTCCACAGTTAATTAAGAAATACAGACTCACCTGATAGCAGAAAAAGAAAATATATAAATACTCAGCAAGCTTGCACCTTACCTCTATTTCTAGTCACCAGTAAAGTGTTGTAAAAGCTGAGAATGTTAAAATCATAGAATATCTTGAGTTGGAAAGGATCAACCAGCATCATCAAAACCATCTCCTGGTCCTTCAGAGGACAGGCCCAGAAATCACATCATGTGCCTCAACGTTTTGTCCAAATGTTTCTTAACTCTGTTAGACCTGGTGCTGTGACCATTTCCCTGGGGTTCCAGTGCCCAGCCACCCTCCGGGTGAAGAACTTTTTCCCAATATAGAACCTAAACCTCCCTTGACTCACTTCATGCCATTTCCTCAAGTCCTGTCACACATCACAGTAACACACCTTCTGCAGAAGAGGGGACTGTCAGATCCAGCTTCACAGGGAGACATCAGGCACTGGGCAAACTGAGACCTGAAGAGCTACACCTACCATCAGGTGTGTCTGGGTGGAGGTCCTTGTCACAGCTGATGCAGTGACTCCAGCAGCTACCAAGGAATGAGTTCTGAGGCATGACCAACCCTGAGCAGTGTTCACTGCTGACACTGGGGATGAGGGTGTCTCTTTGTACCCTTCTAAACCAACTGTTGAGTCTGACCACTGCCCCTGTTAGCAGCTCCCAGATGTCACACTCTGGTGCCTGGTTCCTGGGTTGCATGTACTTGATTATTCCACTTGGCCAGTGGAATGGTCTCTGTGGAGAGGAGCCTTTCCTCATGCCCTATTTGCCTGCTGTGGTTGCTTGCACTCACTAGGGGCTGTATTTCACAGGCATGGGGGTGGTTACACTGTGTTTTGATCTCCCAGGGCTGCTCTGGCAACACCCAAGTCTCATCAGGAGGTCCCACAAGAGCTTTTGTCTAAAAAAAAATTAAGAAATTCTAAAGAGTCAAACTGGAGAAACAGAGCTGTCATAAATCCATATATTATACACTGATCAATGGAGAATACAATTTCTTATATATACATCCTAACATGTGAAAATAAAACCTCCACCTGAAGTATGTCAGATATGGAATACCATTCCAATACAATGATAAAAAATTTGCTAAAAGATTAGCTAGTCTCATAAATCACAAATGAAGCTTCAACTTTTTCAAATCCTCTTGCAACAAGAATCACTTCTGATGCTGCAGAGCTTCTTCCTCTGTGCAGCAACCCCCACTTCTGACCAGTAAGATAACCTGACAGAACACACTAGCAGATGGTGACAGAAATGGCCACTATCTTGACTTCTTTTTCTTCTCACCATGGCCGCACGATGGATTACTTTTAACAGAATGACTCACAAGTATATAAATGGAAATTAATTTTTGACTTTCTTTCTGGCATGTTATGTTGTAGTATTTAATTTCTGCCTTTCTCTCCAGCATGTTAAATTATAGTGTCTCTAGTTTTTCTATTAATGAGATATATTCAGAAAACATGCTGTTGTTGCTTCAATATCCTACAGTTGCCACTAGCAACAAATTTACATGTTTTGAAGGAGAAGGGGAAGAATCACCCTCTACTCTCCAAGAGCCCTAAATGACCCTAGACACTTGATCTGGCACCAAAATCACTTAAGTGACTGACCCTTTGAGGTCAAATATGGAATGAAATACGAATTCATAACTAAATTAGAAAATACGGGATTTAGTCTTTATCACATGATAACTCCTTCAAGGAAGTATATATTCCATTTATATGTTAAAAAACCATATGAAGACAACTGAAGACAAATGAAGAAAAATGAGCTGAAGTAAACCAACAAATGCATTGTTTCACTCCCCTTTTTACCTATTTAACAGCCTAGCAGAACAGATTTCATAGGAATAGTGAAATTGTAACCCTTCACTTCGTATCAAATGCAGTTGAGCAGCAGAGTACCTCTTGCCTTTGGTTGGTTGGTTTTTTCTGACCCCTAAAGCACCCTGGTAAAATGTAACCCTGGCTTCATGTGATCATCTCAGTGCAAAAATGCATTTTTCATGTCTATGCTTACTTAATGTTTAGAAGACCCATTCATCCCATTAAGTGCGAATGCATCATGCTCTGGATTATGTCTGGGAACTCAATTCTTCAGGCTATGAGAAAAGGGTAAGCAGACAGGCATTTTGCACTGGACAAACACCGAGGAACATAACTGGCAGGTGAAAAAAACAGAGCCTGAGGGAACAAGGTTGCATGACTAAGCCAGCAATCAGAAGAACCTCTCTGACTGCAGCAAACACAAACATTTGCTGCAGTGATAAATTCCAAATGCTCCAGTTGGAATTCTATTGATACCAGACTTCTCATAAACCTTGCTTTCAAGAAGCCAAAACAAGCATTTTACATGAACTCTTCACATCAACATAACTCCTTTTCATTAACAGGTTTTCTTTCAAAATAAATTTAACTCAATCTTTCAAAAAACACACAACTCCTCTCCCAAACGTCCAAATCCCAGTAGCATTTCTCTATAAAACAAGGGTTTTAATAAACCTCTTCATAATTCCTACTAGCATTTATGGAAGTACCCAGCTTCCATTGCAGTATCATTAAAACTGATAAAAGCAAGATAAACAAGCAACTCACAACATTTTTATTATTACACATAAGTTGCAAAGATGCCTATCATGCAAAACTTTTTGCTAGTGTTTGATAGTCAGTTATATTCTTCCATTTTGGGTATATGTCGTCATAAGCACAATATATTAAATGTCTGCTTTGAGTTTCTCTCTGTATATCACTCATTCATGTTAATTTAAGCACTGATTTTCCTAACAGAAATAAGTAAAAGCAGCAAAAGATTGCTGGGTCCATCTGTAGTTGAAAGCAAATGGAAAAATCACAGATGTTTTTCACAAAAACTCATTTTCACCCAAATACAGATAAATAACAAGCAGCTGGTTTTAGCTTCATGACCATTTACTTAATCTTTCTGTCTTCTTGTCTTCATAGAGGCAGTAGCAATTATTACTCTTCAAACATATGAAAACACTTTTTATCTGGATAACTTTGATAAACTGATCTTTAGGAAAGCAGCTACTTAAGCTTCTTGGCTTAAAAATCTTTATCTTTTTTAAGTGCCTAGATCTTTAGTTTAGTTTCCATACTTCTTAATGCAAAACTGAAGTTGATCTCTTGCCCAACAACCTCATAGAACATGGCATGTTTTATTTATTTTATGCAGATGTTGTTCCCAAAAGCCACTGCATTCAGCATGCTCTCCTGTCACATTCCCTCAACGAAGGGGTCATCATTCTCAGTCTGTAAGACCCCTCCATGTGCCCTCTGTCTCTCCAGATGTTTCCAGGGAAATGCCTTTCCATTTTTACTCACATCAACCATTTTTCTTAGGAGATGTAGAGGCAATTTTGGAGCTTTCCATTATTTTCAAAGTGTGCAAGTGAAGGATCTTTCATTTGACTGGATCTTCAATAAGCAAGCAGCCCATTTCAGCAGAGTTAAGAAAGTCACCCTGGTATTACAGAGCACTGTCCAGCTGGCTTGAATAAGGCAGTTTTGTATACTAAACACTGTGACAATTCCTGTTGAGATTTTCAGAACCTATTTTGTGTCAGCAAGTCTGAGAATAAGGGTTATCAGACCATCTGACTCATCCCAGCCTTGGCATGCTTTACCTCACAGCATGGATGCTGGATGACTCACTTATTGGAATATTCCTATTTCCAAAAACAAGAGAGAGTCTCATCCATGGTGGAAAAGCACTCAAGGAATCCCAGCTGTCATGATATCCCAGGTGAACTGTCTCCCTTGTAGAGAAGATGCAACTACTCAAGAGGCACCTGCCTCCAAGAGATCTTCCCATATCCTGTGTCTTGCTACCAGAATGCTGTGACTGAAGCTTCCTCTACCAGGGCAGTAAACTCTACAGCTCAGGAAAGGAAGCTCACCTTGTAAAGGTAAATCCTGGACCCAGTTTACAACAGGAAGTGGACAGCAACTACTGCTTCCACGAGGCTACAGCCTCCAGTTCACTTCTTTTCCAGGGGTAACCTTTTCTCAGGGTTTGTCACGGAAGGACAATGGTGTCTGCTGCACCTAATCCTACAGAGAGCTCTGAAAAACTGAAACACTTTCCTATTCTAGGTTTCAAAAGTCAAATGACCAGGATAACTGGCATGGCACAATAAAGATCAGAAACACTGTGGTGCTGAGTTCTAATGGCAGTGAAGGACAGTGATAGCATGACTTCAAACCTCTAACATTTTACAAGCAGAAACTGAGGTCCAAGGAAGATGGCAAGCTTACTGCTGCTAAAAATGTAAATATTAAGGTGTTATTGTGGTGACAAAGCTTCTGATATATGACTGGTGCTAAAATTATGACACACTACATGTCTGTGATGTGCCAGTGCTGTGAGTTTCACTGAGACAGTGATAAAGGCAGCTAAAGTCTTCTCTGCCACTGGCTCAGTAACAAGCCTTAGAGAAGCCTTCAAGCAATGCAGACTCTCAGTAATAATGAATGGTAAAGAGCCGAAGAAAACTCTAAGCTGACCTACTATGTTTCAGGAGATGAGGCTAAGAAGAACTGGAAGCATAGAAGGATCATCTCCCCTTACGTACCTATAGTTACTGCAGTTGCTTTTCTCCTCCTGAATGAAGATGTGTGTATGCACTCAGTGCCACTGTGCACGCAGGCTACCACTGAGAGTTTTGATTTGCTGAACCTCTGAAAACATGATAGCTGAAGCACAGGTTGATTGCAGGAGGGATGGAGATATTCCACTATAAAATGAGACATCCTTAAATCATCAGCATGACAAGGCAGCCAAGGCTTGGACAGCTGTAAAATGCCTTCAAGCTTAATCCTGATTGATAGTGTGGGTGCCAGACATAGGAAAAGGCTAATATTCCTCCAGGAACATTTTATCTACTTGGATTTCTACAAGAGTCCCAGCTAGGGTAAATCAGTTCCCTTTAGACATTTGATGAATTGTTGCTAGGCAACATCAGACACAGACTAACTGTATAGTGCCAGGGTTGAGAAAGAAAGATGATGATTCATAGGGATGAACAGAGCCCTTCACACTTCTAAAGAATATTGCTTCCAGTTTGGTTAATCTTCTCAGAAGGTTTGACTTCTCAGAACATCCCACTTCACTGAGGTGGAGCAAGTAGTTTGTGTGTAGGAGGAATACAGAAATGCAAAGAGATCACAGAACCATTTGGGTCAGAAAAGACCTTTAAGGTCATGAAGTCCAACCATTAACCCAGCACTCTCAAGTCCGCCACTAACTCATGTCCCTAAGTGCCACATCTAAACATCTTTTAACACCTCCAGCGTTAGTGACTCAACCACCCACTCAGCAGTCAAGATGAACAAAGCTTCACCCGAGCTTTCACATCTAAACTGCAGGATTAAGAAATCCCTCCCCTAAATGACTCCCAGTACTATCATAGAAGGATAACAGAGGGCTGAAAAAACAAATAAGGATTATCTTGTGTAAATCCAGACCAGAGCAAATGGAATGCCATTAAAAAAAAAAGAAAAATGTTGTTCTTTTAGTCTTTGTGACTCTATAATTTGTGAAAACCATTTGAAAGGAGTTCAGAAGGTGAAAACAACAATGAAAATGGTAGGAGACTACGCCTCAGTCTATTTTGTCCCTGTTTTGCCTCAGGACAATACTTCCTTTCTCCTCTGTACCTAAGTCTCCTTGCTATTTCCATGCAAATGTAGCAGTTATAACTCTATATATTTGCAGCTTTCTGCAATGCTAGATGAAACTAAAAAATATTTTTCTATTGCAAACAGCAAACAATAGGTCTCAATTTCTATTGTTAGACGTATCTACTTATCAAAAAAAATTATAAAAATTGCTAAATGTTTTTGTGCCTTGAAATACGTTTCCTGTCTAAAAATGTAGGTCTGCATCTCTCCCTTGTACAAAAATACCAACCACAGCACAGCATCAGCCTTTCTCCCAGTGCCACCGTGTTGCCATGGAAACTAGACCCGATTTCTACTGCCAACATAGGTTCCATGTAAGCAGGAAATGAGCTTAAGTAATATTTATATAATATGCAACAGAGAACATGTATACAACATTTAGATTTCATTGGAGGCCTCCAGACTAGCTGAAGCAGCTTTAAGTATTCTCAGATTGTTTCTATCAGACATTCAAAGTATATTTTTATTATGAGCCTCAAAAGCATAGCATAGGAAATGCACACATATGTGGAATTCAGTATCTTCCTTTCTCCTTGTTTTCAAAAAGACAGACAAGCTCCATAATTCATAAGTAAATAAAATCATATGGTTTTCAACTGTCCTGTGAAGAACCTATAAGTTAATTTATTCCTTAATTAAGAGCCTTACTCTCAAAAACGCATGATAGGAAACTATAAAGACTATTTTTTTTAAGAATCTGAAACAAAGGAGAGCCAACCTAACCTTCAGTATTCCCCCTCTTTTAACAGGCTGGCATGCCTTTCTTCTCTTTCCCCCCACCCCCTTTAAAAAAATTCCTATAAAAATATTGCCATAAAAACACTGCCCCACAATTCTGGTGGGGGTTTGGTGTTGATTTTTTTGTCTGAAAACAAGCTGTGTATGCCCACAATCATAGAAGGGACTCTGGAGATCATCTGGTCCAACATCCTTGCTGATCCAGCCAAACCACCTAGAGTCAGCTGTCCAGAAGCATCTCCAGATGGCTTACTTGGACTATCTCCAAGGATGGAGATTCTACCACGTCTCTCATGGGCAACCAACCCATGCTGGTGCTCAGCTTTCAGCACCAGGCATGAGATCAGACATGATACACACTCAAACCTCTAAACAGCAAACAATCCACTGAATGATGCTCAAAATACATTTTCAATACCAAAACAACTTTGTTAGGCAGCTTACTGTAAAATGATGGAACACAAAAGAACCTTTCAAGCAAACTTAAAGGGGTGGCAAATGATGCAGAGATTTTCACATAGAAGAAAAAAACAAAGTCTAATTTCTCTCACTTCTCTTAGACTCTCTCAGAACACTTTTTCAAGGGTAACGTGGTTTGAAAAGAACTACTGGTCTTCAGCAAATTTTTTTTGGTCTGGAAGAATTTCTTACTAGAAATATTAGAGTGGGAGACACAGAGGCTACATGAATTCTACATGTTCAGACAATCTCAGGAAGACCCAAAAGCTGACTAAAAACCTTGATCTGCACAATCAGAAACGTAACTTTTACTTTAAGTAGATAGTTCTTCCCTGCATCATAAAGCCAATACCCAAAATCTATTACTATTATTATTAGAGTCAAGTCTTACCCTCGTTCTCAGCTATACAGCCCTGCTTCCAAACAAAATGCTTTAAAGTAGCAAAGATTAACTGAAATTAATTATCTTGAGGGCAGAAATCCCATAAAAAGGAGCAGACGCAGGAACTTGAGCACAATATTAGAAAGGCTATTCTAGGTCGGTTCAGTGAGCCACACAAACCAATAAACTATATTTAGAAAAACAGCTACATGCAGATGTCAAAGGAACAGCATAAGAGCGAACAGGGATCCTTCCTCCCAAAAGCAGTTCTGTGGTCTCCAGAAAATCGCAGCTCAGAGGCCACCAGATGGGATTCATGTGTATTTAGTAACTCCCACCTGATGTTTACTCCATAAATCTATCCAGCTCCCCGCTGAGCAAGTGGAAACTTCTAACATCCGTCTCATATGGCATGGCATGAAATGCCAGAGCATACTTACACCTCTTCCAAAAGATCATCACCTCGTGTTTGTTGTGTAGCTGCCATCTCATAGCTTCAACTGATACCCTCTGATTCTTGTCCTGAAAGCCTGTGAACATCATTCTGCAGTCACCTTCTTCCTGGCACACAATTTTAGAGACATCCACTGTACACCCTCTGCCATCTGTTTGTCAGCCTTGAAGATTCCTACTCAATTCTGTCTCTCCTCACAGGAAAGCTGCTCTACGATTCGAGAGCCTACCCTTCACTCTTCCCTGAACCCTGCCATGCTGTACTCTTCCTACACGATATTCCATAGGCAATGTGTGGAGGGCGTATATTTTGGTATAATGACATTTTCTACCATATCGTCTCCTCATTTATTTCTAATCATGTATTTGTCTCTTTTTATCACTACTGAACACAAAGCTGATGCTTTTATGAAGCATCTATTTAAACAGCAGTTCCCTAAACAATGATTATCACCTCATAATCTTTTATTTTATATGAAAAGTTATGATTATTTTGAAGTCTGCATTGCTTCAACATTTATTAGGCTGAATTTCATTTGCCATTTTGACACCCAAAATGCTGGTATTGAGTATAGTGAACTGGGTCTGATGTAGAGCTTTTGTGACCAAGACCCACCAAGATAAAATAGAAGAGAAAAAATGCATATAATTCTATCACATAATACAATAAAAAAATAAGTTTCTTTGTATCTTCAGGAAAACAAAGATTTTATTGTTTTTTTGTTTCTAGCATCCTAGGTCTGCAACTGGCTCATGTAACTGTGACTCCCTAGAACTCTCTATTTATTTTCTAATGAGAGTGCGATTATAGTATGAGTTATTAGATCTTTAAATAGAAGCAGATTAATCAGTAGCTCTAAAAGGAAATGACATTTCCTTTTAAAATATCATTTTACATAAAAATAATTATGTATCTCATGAATTTTAAATAAGATTCTAGAATTGTAAAGAGACCTGAAATTACAAATATTTACCAGAGTCATACACAAAGACTACTGCTCTGCTTTAGTTAACATTGGACAGCGCCACAAAACAAATGTTTTGCCAAAAAATGCACAGAAGACATTCTCTAACGTAATTTTATCTTTGACTCAAATATACTACCCAGGTGTCCTCTATCTTGAAGAGAAAATATGCAATTTATAACATAATATAACTTCATAACTTTATAACTTCAAAATAGTTATCTCTAAACTTGAATCTCTATGGATGTGATGAAATAATTGTCTTTGACAGGAAGAAAGTCACAACATGAAATACTAGGTAGTACAGGCTAAATTAGGTAAGAATAGTGTTCATAATTGCAACTCTGAAGCCATATGCTAGGAATATAAAATGTACCTACCTAATTTAGAAAGGTGAGGAGACTGTAAACTTTAACTTAGAAATCTAGTTGACTTCAACTATCTACAGCAATGGCAAAAAAAAAGGGGCAATTTACACATTAGGTAACTAATAAAAACAGGTATTTAATTTCAAATTAATGAGTGCTATGTTAATAAATGAATAAGCTTTATTAAAAATAATTTTCCTTTTTATGAGGAGATAACAATTGTTGAGATAGGGCTGCTTAAATTCTGTGATAACTGTTTACACTCCCAGAATATGAATAAAATGAACCCAACATGCCACGAAATTAAGTTTCAATCAGAAAAACTATACTTCTCTGAAAACAGATGCACTAAAAAATCCTAGTGACAATAGGTAAAGATAATTGAGACAATTTTAAAATCAATCATTCAGGCTCCATTGTTAGCTATTTGCAGAAGCCAAAAATCAGTATAGCCAGGCAACTCCAAGCTTACAACAGATTTTGGCTTAGCAGTCTAGAGAATATAGTAGATTCTTCAAGCTAATTTATAAATATTATTAATATTAATTTATAAATTAGTAGAAGTCTTCCACATGTTTGTAGCAAGACAATATATTGAAAATTTTATTCAGTTTTGCAGTGTAGTATGTTTTAATTTTACTTCATTATTACAATTGCAAAGAAACCTGGATTTTATAAGGCTATTTCTTATTTTTCAGGTGATCATAATATATCCAAATGAAGTTCCTACAAAATTGCAGCAAGCTGCAACTTAATCCACTAACATAAAAAAGTAATTTTCCCTTCAGCTCTTTCTGTACAAACTGCTATTCTCAGAGATGGCTATTATTTACCTTTGTCTATCATTAAATAAAAAGTAAAAAAATCTTTATGAATCATTAAAATCTAGAAAAATGAATAATGAACCAATTCTAGTTTGAAAGTAGCTGCTTCTTCGTGCAAATAAGAACTCCAGTACCAGAATGATCTTTGTTCACAAAGTCTGAACATTCAGCAGCACTCTCAGCTGTACTTTCCACAAAGTGTACACTTTTCCAATGCACATGAACAATGTACACATTTGTCAGTACTGTGAGGAATTTTGAGATTAACTGGGCCAAAGGGTAAGATCACTGTAATAAATACAACTAAATGAATAGGAATGAACCCTTAAATGAAAACTACTTTTTAAGTATAAAATAATAGTTTGCACTTAAAATTCATGGTAAACCTCAGGAAGTTTGCTCTGACTTATCAAAAATTTTTTGTCAAATCCCATTGGAAAAAGTACCACACTGCCTAAAGTGCTAATACACAATTACATGTATTTGAAACGGTTTCAAAAGGTATTGCCTAATAATCAATGATCAGAAGCAAAATTGTTATAATAAAGTGGGTTTTAAGACCCGTGGGTATTTGATGTTTGGGTTTGTTTTTTTTCAATCTGTAGAATAAAATATCAGTCTAAGCTAGGACAAAGATAGGTGAAGGAATATTTCCATGATGATCTTCAAGGCTTTCCTCACTCCAGCCTCTCCACACAGAGCCTTCAGCTGACCCAGCCCAGCAAGAACAGAAAACAGTCATAAGATATAAACAGGAAGATACATTCATTTATTTCCTGTGAATTTTCTGACTCTGCTAAATGTTTAGATCAATTAAAGGAAAACAGATGTCAGAAATGTGACTTAGCTCATGCTTTCTTGCCTGGTTTTGAACTGTGACTGTGGAACTGCAGGTACCATAGCCTCCACTAAATAAAAGGTGTTTGATTCAAGAGTGGAGATCACAGCAAGAGGAGTATATAGGTACAAAGATTTTACTTCAATTGTGAGGCAAAAAAACCCTACATGTTTTGCCCCTTCAGCCTCCTATCCTCCTTTTTTGTCATTTATTTCAGGCATTTATCTATGATAACTGTATTTAATATTCAGTTAAGTGATACACTATCTCCATGAAAGTAAACCACAATCTTCTACACAAAATGTCAGGAATAGACAACAATTAAGCACTCTCTCTCCCCTTTTGTCAAAAGCCCATAAAAAACTAATTTGCAAAACAGGATCCTTAAAACCTGCTACCCTGATATGTAAAGGAAGGACAAGAATGCAGTGTCACTCTGGGTACTGCAATGAAATGAAAATTTCAAGAATACACACATACATAAGCAAAGGAACATGGATGCACAACACCAACACAGATGCCTCAAACGATATGCAATTTTGAGAGGTTTTTTTGAGATATTTTGAGGTTTACCTTTTAAAAAAACAGATTTGATACAGAGTGACAACACAATTTCTAAGCTCCTGATGTGTTTTAGCACAGCTCTGTCAGATACAAAGAAAGCAAAAGGTAATCACACTGATTCTGCAGCTTTTGTTCAGATTGAGGGAATTCTCAGAAACCAGAAACAATGTGAGCAAAACTGCTGTTACAGTTTAAAAAAAATATGGCAATAATTTGCATTGCAATCGATGTGCAGTGCAAAACATATGTGGACTCCACAGTGAAATAAACAGTAGTATTTGCTCCTTACAGAACAAATTCAGGATTTCAGAGTGACACAAATACTGGAGATGAGGACCTTAGGAATCATAGTGTGAGACTATTCCAGGCATCCTCTAAGAAACACAGAAAATTATCTGAAAACGGGTTTGAGGGAAATGCAAAGCTTTCAATTTTCTTTAGATCACCTGTTAATTGTATCTGGCTTAGGAAGGTTTTGCTTTTAAAACTCAAATGCAGCAGCAGTCAGGCTGCATGTTTGTACAGGAATGGTTCTTTAGGAAAAGGTAGAAATACTGGAAAGCATAACTTGTTTGTTGCAGTGTTACTTCCATTGCTCTACTTACTGTGGCTTAATTCTTTTAGAGTTGGGTTTTTAAAAAATTCTTTCAAGGAAATGACAATCAGGATGCATGCAGTCTTAGTGCTACCTGTGACAGACGTTAGAGAGAGCTCAAACTGCAGCATTCTCCTGCTCACACATGCACTGCAACCTGAGCTCATCACCTGAAAGGCAGCTGCAGACTGCCCTGTCTTCATTCCCAGGGGTGAAGGAGCCAGGACACGAACAAGTGAAGGGGTAGGGCCTGAAAAGCCGTAATTATTTTTTTTAATATAGAACAGATTATTGGTGTGGCAACATAGGTGAAATGAATCCCTACATTTTGTTTTCCTCAGCTTTTGACAGCTGACAAGGCTAAATAACCGAGCATATGATTCCATGCCTAAAAAAGGTTTATGGATATAGATTCAAGAGAAATCCTTACAATGCCAGCAATACACTGACATTTTGGGTTTTTAACTTAAATTACACTGCTCTTTGAAAGACACTGGAAGAAATTCACTAGTAATTCACTGCTGGAAAAGATAAATCCTAAAAATGAACAGGCTGCCTAAACTGCTAAAACTCTTGTTAAAACCCCCATATTTACTACCAAGCAATCTCTCTGAAAAGCACAGGTACTTGAAACAGGTAGTTTTATTTAGTATTATTTATTTAATAAAGTCACAGTTCTGCCTGCTTCCTTCTTCTACCTGAGATCGAATAACAAACTATGAACTGTGCCCAAATGACCCACAATAATTCCCTCAACTTAAAACTTCACAGGATTTTTTAAACTATAAAATTGCACGAGCTTAAATAAAACTAGCAAATTCATCTTCTACAAGCTAAAAATTACTGTAAATAGAAGTAAAAGGTCATGTAATGATTGCATCATTAAGTATGCTGCTACACTAATGACCACAAAGACTGGACAAACTCCTCTGCAAGAAGTTGAATGCTTAAGGTGGCTATGAACAACGTGTTTTTCCATATTTTTCCTCTAAATCAAACTAATGAAAAATAAAATTTAAAAAAGCAATTAACTTAAAAAATGTATTTTCTCAGAAATACACTTGCACGCTTGCAGATCCCATTTTTACAGCTCAATAACCAGTTCAAACCAAAGGAGGCCATGTTTTGCAGAACCAGTTGCCTAAAATAAACAGGAAAGTTCAGAAACCACTGCTGCAAGAGTGTATGAATAGAACAGCAAGTGACAGTTTTGGAAGTCTGCTTTCCAAACAGAAGAATCTGCCCTCAATTCTCCCAGGATAGGGCCTGTAGTTAAATCAAAACATATCTGAATACAGGGTCTAATCCACATTGAAAGCTTATAGATGTGGGCACACACTTCTGCCATGATAGGCAAAACATCAAAAACACTTAAATCATGCTCATAACACACACAGCTCTTAAACTATTATCTCTTTTACTCATCTACATTTACATTACATCTCATTTACTTAATCTACAGGAATTTGGAGACATTACAAATAATTATATAATTCTAAAAGGACAAGTTATCCTGAATGGTAGAATAAAGAAGCATTTCATGAAAACTTTAAAAGGACAGTCGAACATCAGAATGCAAAAATGAAGACACAGCATTTTTAATGGACTCAGCCTTCATCTGCAAGTGCACCACAGTGGTGCTGAAACTGTAAAGGCCTAAAGATATGAACAGCAACAATCTTTTAATAAACAGTTCTTGATACTGGGAATGAAAATCAGGTTAGTATTCAAGCTCAGAGTTGTTCAACCAGACTGACAGCGAGTTGGTTCTTGTTAGAGCTGAGGAAAAAGCTCTAAGCCCAAAGATATGTTCACTTTTCCTAAGTAAGTTAATCTAATAATAGCATATGGTATTCTAAATTTTAAGTTTGCATTGCAAAGTTATTTCAGGAAATCACTCTCTTGCCTGTATCCGTCCAGACGATGGACAAAGCAATCATGCTCAGTTGTAACAATGATCCTTCTGCACAGAGACAACACAGAAATCTTCAGATAAAGGCTCACAGATCTGCTTTTATTTCTCCAGGAGGTGCCTTTCAGCACTTCCTGCGTCAGCTGCTCCAGAACAGCACCTCTGTGTTCCCTGCAGGAAGACCTCTCCAGCAGGCTGGCTGCCAGGCCCTCGGGCTCAGCTCCGTGTCCTGCTGCCCAGCACACCCGGCTTTCTGCAGGGCGACATCTCCACGCTGCTGTCCAGCACTGGGGCCAGGAATTTGGGAAGAGCACAGTGAGTGTGAGAAGCGCCTGAGCAGGTCCACACTGAAGAGCAGAGGCAGCGGCAGGCACAGCCTGCCTGGGGTGCACTCTGAAGGCACTGAAGGCACAGAAGGGGATGCTCAGCTCAGCTCTCCGCAGTCCCCATGAAGTCTTGTCATTACACCCCCACCCACACAGCAAGGTCAGACCGCTACAGATAACGGCAGCCTTATCAGCACAACCTTTAGCAGAAAAGTGGAGATGCCATGCCACCTTTGAACATAAAAGGCTGAGCGCTTTTGAAGGACCTACTGTTTGTATTATGGATTCTTTGCCCTCTTAAATTACAGTCTGAGGGGACAGAAATTACTGTAGTAGAGCAATACAAGATGAAGGCATCCAAATCAGACTCTCATTTTATACTTAAGATTTAAAAAATGTTCTCCTAAGAAACAGGATCATTGTATTTCCTGGAGATGGGTACAATTATGAATGTACACTTACACCAAAACAAGGCCTGGAGTTTAAGTCACTTGCCAAAATATTACACTCTCTCCAAAATCAAAGGAGTTCTTTTTAAATAAAACTGAACATCACTGGCAGGGCCTGACAGTCAATGGGCTGATTAAGAAAGGAGGTTCTTTGTAAAAACACTGTAAAACAGTCTATGTAAAAAACAGCCTAAAAATAACCTCGGATATTGTGAGAAAGAATCTAGCAAAACAGAACAAATTAACTGTGTTTTTATGAGGACTTTTTTTCTCCCTTCTTTCAGCAGACCAGAGTCACACAACTTGCACGATATCCTAAATCCAAAGTCACGCCACTTGCCTTCAAAGTTGCAAATGGGTCTGGCTGATTACAAACTTACTCTTCAGCACTGCTCATGAACTGTCATTCAGATTTTTTAAAAAATAAATTTAAAAATATGGACAAGTGGGTGTAATATTCAGGCAGCATGTGCTACACATACACACTGGTGAAAGGGAATTCAGCTGTCGATAAGGCACTATTAACATCTATAAAAAACTTTACAGCTAAGCTTATAAAAATGCCTTTTCCTATTGCTACAAAAAAAAGAAGTGGCATAACTTTTTTACACGAAAGTGATTTTCAGCATTTTAAAGCATTGCCAGAGCTCTGGACAAACACTGCATCACTGAAAATGGCTTGGAGCCTTCAGTAAATAAACCAGTAGGTGGGTGCAACCAAAGACTGTATGGCAGTACTATGGCAAGCAGAGATTGAAGTTACTTGCAAAGACTGTAGTCACATTTCCTTGAGAGAGATTGAAACTAAGCTAGGAAAGCAAAACAGATCTGAAACACACACAAGTGACAAGATGAATGTGATGTCAGCTACCATATGCAACAATCAGAGAAGGGAATTTGTACACCAGTTACGAAAACAGGAAAGCCATAGTTGAATCTACTTAGATTTAAAATGGATCCCATTCATCTGTAGGAACAGGCTATAGGGTAGCTTGAAATTTCTCAACTGTAACAGAAGCAAAAGCTTGAATTAAAACTAGAAGAGAACTTCTAATTTTTTTTAAATCTTAATTTTTAAACCAAATTAAAATAAGGATTGCAGCCTAAAGCCATTAAGCCCTGAGGTTAATTCAGTAAATTCAGAAAGACAACACAACAGAAATTTTCCACGAATTAGTACTCTTCTCGCAACAGAAAAATTCTGGCTTTGGTTCTCTTAAAGGAGAACTCCAAAACACCGTCATGACTTCACTAATTCTGTATGTACTCCCACCCCTTCTATTTCTATAAAATACATATAAAATATATACCACACATATATAAAGCAACCTCAAAACCAGGTAAGTATTGAAAGGGTTTTTCCAGTTTTGTGTGAACCTCATGACCCTCCATCTATCTCACATATACTGCAGTTGCATTGTTACTGTCCTCAAAATTATGTTACACTACTTAACAGTTTTTACTTAAAAAACACACACATGCCCCCTAAAATAGAACTACTTCAAAATACAGAAAGATGTAGGATTACATACCCTCCTTCTGCAAGTTCCTTATAAAGTCTGAAAACGTGTGCATTTTCCTTTTGGAATTTAAATATTTTCTTTGCTTGTTCTTACTTTCAACATAAAACTACCATCTATGTTAGAAGATTCTGTAGGTGGTTAAAAAATTATGTGATTATGTCTTTAGAGATGATTAACCTAAGATTTAAGATGAGATGTGAGGTTTTATTCTGTTTTGTCCTTTCCATCTCAGTCTGCCTTAATAAGGATTCAACAACTGCCACTTTAATTAAAACACTGAGAACTACTAATGCACATCTGACTCATGCAAAACAGAGAATATACCAGACTAGAAATTTTATTTAAGAAATGTAAAGAGCTGGATGAGTATCGAAAACATTTCTGAGAGTAGGAAGGGAACATTTTAGAACACCTTCATAACTTCTGTATACATTTCAAAACTAAGGTACAAGTTTATTTTTTCTTTATTCTGTATGGTATATCCAAGTGAGTAGTCAGAGAGAGAGGGAATAATTAGAGAGAGAATAGTTATGGCCTTTAGCATAGCACCTGAAATGGCTTCAACAACTTACTGTTCACCATTTCAAAACAGTCTTCACAATACAGAAATATTTTCTAGAAAAAGATCAAGTTTTTTTTCCTATATACTACTGATCACTTCCAAACCCACACATATGAACTTTTTCTTATCTATACATACGAGACCTGAATAAGGCATCTACATTGACCAAGGTCTTTAAAAATGTAGCATGAATTTGCAACTTTCAATACTCTGTATATTAAGTATATCAATCACTTTGTATGTGTGATTTAACCTCTCTCCTAAAATTTTAATATGAAACAGCACAACTGTTATTCTACCTGCAGAGTTATATTAATCAACAGTTGCAAATTTT
Organism: Sturnus vulgaris; assembly: GCF_052056855.1. Lineage (NCBI taxonomy): Eukaryota > Metazoa > Chordata > Aves > Passeriformes > Sturnidae > Sturnus > Sturnus vulgaris. Next base: position 61,605,160 of record NC_142247.1, on the reverse strand, counting down.
TACCTTCAAAAACATTTTTTTCTTACCTGAAGAGTTCAAACGTTATCAGTGGCAAATGTGATACATTAATGTTCAGTAAGAAAAAGTCTAGATTTATTCAGGTCATTTACAGATTATAACTTAATTTTCTTCAAAACAAAACAATTCATGTAGCTACTCTGAGTTCTGCTAACAGGACAAGAGTTACACTGAGTCACATCAAAGTTGCATCTACTTTGTCTGTTATCCTATTCCTGACAGTGGCTGAAAGTGGACATCTTGAGCGTGAGAAGGGTACAGGAATTATCAAACAATAGCCAAATTATCAAACAACTGGCCCAGTATGCAACCATTTGCTATAGGGGCCACAAATTAAATCTGTGTATTTATCAGTCTTCAGTGAAGTATTTTTCTACAAACTTGCTCAGTCACCACTCCTTGAACTGATAAAAGTTTAGCATTAACATCCTGTTACAAGAACTTCTACACACTTAACTGCCTATATCTGAAGAGTAATTTCCTTTTTACTTGCTCAAAAATTGCATGCAAGCTTCCTCTGTGGGAAGAAATAGAAAAAATATTTTTATTTGCTTTTTTCATTTCACTCACCATTTTCATGCAATTTCTCTCAATCACTTTATTCTGAGTTGAAAACCATATTTAAGGCACAAGATAGTGCTTATTCACTATTTCCTTTCCCAACAGTTTCTAACATCATCCTTACAGTCCTCTTACAGCACTGAGCTGTGACTTCTGTGGACCCAGCATTCCTTGAACACTGATAATAATTGCACTAGATCTCATCAGTAGATGTCAAAGATTTTCCCTCTGTGAGCTTCATTTCACATTTCATACACTTTTATGCACATTATTCCCCTCTTGTAGCATTTTTTTCTGAAATTTTTTCAGCAGTCCCTCAATTTTACTATCCAGACCATATCACTATGACTAGTACTAACACTACAAGAGCAGGAAGTCAAACTCCTATTTTTTCACCTGCCTCCTCTTGCTATATCCACGAAAAAGCCTCGAAAAGAAAACCAATCAACTAACTTTTCTGTTTTACAGGTTAAATGCAGTGTACAGAAGAGCCACATGTGATACAGCTGAAGCAAGATAGGACACAGAATAAACACCACCAAAGAAGGAATCAACACCTCCTCTTACTTGCCATTTTTGAGAGCAGGAAGTGACCTCCCCTTTTCCTTTCCTGGGGCTGAGAGTGGATCTGTACCTCAGCCACATATGAGATCAACCTGCTGCTGTGAAAGAAGCAGTTTGCTCCTCTCTCTCACACAGCCTTGCCCTCTGCACCAGCCCTAGCACTCCTTTATTCATGTCTTTTGGAAGTTGTTCTAATAAGCTGAAACATAACAGGCCAGTTGCAAAGTAAGCACAAATGCAGGCATAACCTGATGTGGACAACACAGCGCAGAGGATGGATAAGTTATTTCAATGGTACCGAATTCTTGGATTTGCTGTTATTAAATGTATCTTTTGAGTAATATTTATTACAATTATCACTTTAGAATCTCTACAATTTACATGCATCCAGCTCGATCCCTCCAGTGAAAAGGACTTCTGCTTATTTCCAGGCTTATTTCCTCTGCCTGTGTTTGTGTTCACACCATTATGCCATGTAGCTCCCTAATCCAGACAAAAACCTGCTCCCATCCTCTGTGGCAATTTTCAGGCTCATCAAACCTTCATCCAACTGATTACATCAAAAGCACTGGTGCCAGCACTAAAGATAAACAGAAGAAGCAAGTGCTGGATAAAAGGCAAGACTTTAATCACAGGCTTAAGTCAGCTGTGAAACTGTGGCTTTGTTGTGTTTTTTCAGTATGAAATATCTTCTGTGTGAAATTTTACACAGAACCTTAAGGACTACGCAGTAGCATATACAGTACAAATGCCTTAAAGGGTAAATAAACATAGTTCATTATGGACTCACAAAAAACAAAACTCAGGTGAGCTGGGTGTTTCATCCCAACATTTCTCCTGCCAATGATACCGAAATAAATATATATACACACACAAATCTTCTCATATTTTTGACCCGTGCAGTACATCTCCGTATTGAAAATCATTAGTGTTCTACGTAGACTTCAGCATTATCTTAACTAAGTCTTATTGACCTGATTAATTCAACATTCTGAATTGTAAATTATGATAAAGAAACACAGCGTTTTTGAACAGATACTGTTTTGAACAATGAGTGAATATTTTATAATGACAGGTATTACATGTATTTGAGACGAAACTTCTACCAGAGGTAGAATACTCTTACATTTTACTATATTAACAAGGTTCCTTTGCCAGTTGCTGCCTTTCTACTCAGAATGAAACCGAATCATGCAATATTTTTAGTCTCTGGTATTTGAAGGTTCCTCTTTTTAAACTGCTTCGGAGAGAGCAAATGCCATCACCCTAAGTCACCTTGTCAAAAGCTCGGTGACTTGCACATATTCTTCTTCTACCTCCATAAAGACCTATCAAAAAGGCAGCCCTGTCTCCTGGGGTTATTAAAACTTAGATCAAATGTCCTTTCATACTAGCATGATCTAGCTATGTTCTGTTCTAACTTAAAAGCTAAAACACCTTTCCTGCAACAAAAACATAACATTTTGGACACGGTGAACTTGAAGCCATTATTATGGTCTCTAACAGCTACTTTCATGTCTCAAATGAATATCGGACAGCTTTTAGATCTCCAGCTTCTGGCTGACATAGTGAAATCACTGAAATGGGCAAAAACACATAAGGTAATTCTCTAGGGTATTTCGGTGGGGTTTTCTCTTACAATTCTGAGAATTTTTCTTGAAAGTGTTACTGTTGAACTAGGGTTAAAATTCAGAAAATTTTTTCATTCCTAGACCGGTCTAAAAAGCCATAATATTGATTACAGATCAGAATACCTTTTCTCATTCCACAAATAACTATTTGTTGCCATGCATGATACATTCGGGAGGATGTTACACTGAACACATCATTACTTCATAGGAATTCTAACAGGACAGCCAATACCTTGCTTTAGCAATATTCTTCTTTTTAGAAGTACAGAGGTGATACACCACATGTGCTAGACATGTAATCTTTGTAGGTCAAAATGTCACACATTTCTTCTTTAAATATCACTGACTACATAGTCAAAACTTTATCAAACAGAAACAGAATGCCTTGAAAGTTTAACAGTTCCACTGATGCCAGTAAGAACTACTGAGACAAGAAATTAAATCCTTATACCACACAGACTGATTGTTGCTGTTGATCTGTGAATTAGAAGATAGTGGATTAATTAATGCTGAAGAGAAATTGTAAAAATGGAAACCATCAAAATGAAAAGATAGCAGCTATCCTGAACACTTCTGGGGAGAAGTAATAAAATATCAAGTTGATGATGTTCCTGTCAGACCACCAGGATCCAGAAGAAAAACCGCATTAAAGTCTCAACTTTCATCCCCCCAAATTGGAAGGAAATGGGTGATAAGGCTCTACAAGACCAAATGAACCTGTGTTTTGTAGGTGAGCTCTTCTTCCACACCAGCCTTCAAGGAGTGACTGACTTTGCAATTCCTCAGTGGGAACCATATATCCAAGAATATTTCATAGTTTTTCTTACTGTCGTTTCATTTTAATGTACCTTAAACCCAAAAATACCCACGCAGTATGCTAAGGTGAAGACTGCACTATCTAATAATTAAGATGAAAGAAATGTCTGCCTACATAGCAGGTAGACATTGAAGGATTACTAAATGTTGAACTATGCATGAACTTTATTAGGCATTTGATTATTCAATATGCTGAAAGACATTCCATAATCTTACTTAATATAAATGAGCTTTCATCTAGATCATGATATCCTTTTATGCCAGAATTTCTGTTAAATCCTAAAATTTCAATTGCAACATTTTCTTTTAACTAATGCTAGAATGTTTGCCAAGTGCAGCTGTACTGGCAAAAACTACAATAAAAAAGTACACAAAATAATGGTGAAGCACTAAGGCTGACTTAGAACAGTAACAAGAGAATCCTAGGTTAAGTTTTAAAGCCTAAACATGAATGTTATGCTCCCACTCAGGCTCTGCACTTATCGGATGCCCCAGCAAACTAAACTGGCTCATTGTGGTGGAAAACTTTTTGGGGCAAAGGAGACTTCAGGAAGGCTGGTCCTAGTGAGGAAAGCTGGACAACTCACCTGGGCTACAAAACACCGAGGCTGCAGTGAGCCCTTCTCATAGAATCACACACAATAGGTATTAATCCCTTGTAGTTCAGTGGGAAGCATAAGGAATCTGGGTAAGCCTGTCAGGTCACCAGTACCAAAATCCTGTTACAGGATTTGCCAACAAGAAATCCAGCAACTATCCACCTCAAAAACAGCTGGGACAGTGCAAGACATGACCAGCTCTCTAGGTACTTGTTTCTGTGCCAGAAATCAGACTTCCTGTAGGAAAGCAAACAGAAGAGGGAACTAATACTATACCCGTAATTCATTAATCATTAATCCCAGTAATACCAGATACTAATTCCCTAATAAGCCTACACAGATCCAAGGAGGGCAGCAGCACTGCCACACTAACTAAGCAATCCTCCCATTCACAAGCGTGGCTCGGTTGGGGTGTGCACACACACATCAAGCACCAACCAAAAGCTACAGAACAACTGCTGCTTCCTGCTTTAACACCAAAAAAATCCAATAAAGCACAAGCTTCACCAAAAGGTGAAGTATGTGAAACTCAGTAAAGAATTATGACAACCATGCCTTAGCTCCTCTCTAATCCATAACTGCACAAGACAACATGAAGAAACAAAACTGACAGTAAAAATGGTCACAAGAATGATTAAAATGGCTTAGAAGTTAAAGCAGTGTGAATACAACAGTGTTTGATAACCAAACACAGGCCTTGTGCTTTGACTGTCACAGGCTGGCATCATTTTAGCCACAGCACAGTCAGATCCTGAGGGACAGTAACGACTTTCGGTGCTCTGCTTAAAACCCTAAGGACTCTCTAGATAAATACAGTTATTGATGAGTCCTGGAGGGAGATAAGATCAAGCTTTCCTCAGGCAAGGATGTTCTAATCATCAGCCTGGTAAAAGTAAGCTAGAAACAAGAGTATTAGATGGAGACAGGTACTTTCAATCAATAGGGGCATAAACTAATGCTGCTGATTGAAACCAGAGTTTGGCCACCCTCAGTCAGTATCTGTTTCTTTTACCTAATGCTTTCGTGTTTGCAAATTGCAAGTGTAACAACAGTAGAAACAAGATAAGGAGTCACCAAAACAATGCTGAGATATTAGGACTAACTTAAAACAGGTGCAAGAGAAGACCCCATGAATTTTTAAATTTTGTTTAAAAAAAACCCAAGAAATACTAAATTAAGCTAAACACTTAAGAAAATTTTAAAGATATATTTCATTTACATGTGACTTTATATTTACATTTCAAACAGTTTCTCAAAACTGAAATACTATTCTTTCTAAAAAAATTAAAACTGAGGGAAAAAAATCCCTCTCTGCAGACAATATACATACCATGGTCTATTATATATATATATATATATCTATATATATCTGTATATGGAGAGACATAGTATGTCTCCCCATACTTGCTTGGAAGAAACATGCATATGCATCTTTCATACTAAGAATCTCAGCCTTTAAGAAAAATCAAATCACTTGAAAGAAAAGTTCTAACTAGACAAACCACAGTCATACAATTAAAGACATGCTAGTCATCTCCTGTGAATAAAACACTCCGTGTTTATATTGTTAATAAACCTAATTACACTAAAACAGCACCATCATGTTAATTATGTTTATGGATTCCAGCTCAACAAGAGTCTTGGTTCTCCTGAAGTATACAGATATAACCACTTGCAGTTGACTAAAACTTTAAAAAAAAGAAACCTTAAGCAGTGTACAATATGACCTATGCAAAATACAGTCCATTCAACAGATTTTGGAAAAAAAAAATAACCATGTCAGCAACACTGGAACAGTAATTAGTAATATCTAGACATATTTGCCAAATATAACTGGCAGGAAGCTCATAAAATTAAGAAAATTACACTGCCAAATGAAATATTTATTGCAATATTATGATGACTCAAAGCATTTGACACCGTCCCATGCAATAACTTTGTCTTTAAACCAGAGGGACATGAATTTGACAGATGGGTCACTTGCAGATAAGGAACTGGCTGGATGGATGCTTTCAAAGAGTTGTGATCAACAGCTCGATGTGCAGGAGGGGAGCAGTGAGGGCTGGGGCTCCTCAGGGGTCGGTGCTGTCCCACACCTTTGTCAGGGACACCTTTGTCAGTCTGCCACTGCACCGAGCTGTGGGGCTGTCACACTGCAGGGATGGCATCCAGAGCAGCCTGGACACGCTTGAGAGGTGGGACTGGGAGAAAGAACCTCATGGAGCTCAACACAGCTGAGTGCAGGGTGCTGCACCTGTGAAGCACAATCTCAAGGCAGTGTGAAGTACAAATATGGCTGGATGGAGAATGGATTCAGAGGAGTTCTGAAGAGAAGGATTGGGGGGTGAATGAGAAAGCTTGGTGAATGAGAAGCTTGACACAAGTGAGCAGTGTGTGCCTGCAGCTCAGAAAGCTTACTGTGTCCTAGGCTGCATCCAAAGCAGCACAGCAGCAAGTCGAGGTGATTCTCCCACTCTACTCCACTACTCTATACCCACTTGGTGGGTGTACACCCACGTGAATCTGTACTGTGTCCAGATCTGGAACCCCCACCTTAAGAAGGATATGGACCTGCTAGGAAGGAGTCCAGAACAGGCCACCAGGATGATCAGAGGGCTTGAAGAGTCCCTCTGCTATGAAGACAGGCTGAGAGCGTTCTTGTTCAGCCTGAGAAGAAAAAGCTCTGGCAACACCTTAGAGCAACTTCCAGTAGCTAAAGGAAAGCTGAAGAACATTTTACAAGGACCCGTAATGACAGGACAAGGCTTCAGACTGAAAGAGGGCAGGTTTAGATAACTGTGAGTATGCTGAAGCACTGGAACAGGTTGCCCAGAGGAGCTGTACCCCAAACCTGGAAGTGTTCAAGGTCAGGTTGGATGAGGCTTTGAACAACCTGGTCTCAAGTGGAAGGTGTCCTTGCCCATGTTAGAGAGGTTGGAAGCAGATGGTCTTGAGGGTCCTTCCCATTCAAAAGCATTCTATGATTCCATGAAGCATTACTCTCCCTTATATTTAATTTTTCTCCTTTGTAAAATAAATTGTGCATTTCATGGTTCCTAGCAATTTGCACTCTGAAGTCAAATCAACATACAAAATAAGATGACTTACGAACTTAATTTTACATCTTCCTATCTAGTTAGTGATTGAATCTCAACAAATCACCTCCTCTGATATTTTGCTGACATCACCCACACTGCTACAAAACAGCAATTTAAATCCTTCAATCCAGCACAAGGAAACCAATCTGTATCTCACCAAAGTTCTAACAGTTTCTACTACATTCCATGAAATAACATTTTAATTAAGAGCATTTGCATTGCTATGGAATTATGGGATTCAATGCTAACAGCAGCAACAAACGTGCCAAAATATAATTAGAAAGAAACTTGAAAACTCCCAATCTTCTCTTATATTGCAAATGACAAAACTCTGATTTTCAGCTCTGGAGGACTTGATTTGAAAAGCATTCAATTACTTGGGAACAAAAGATAAAATTGTATGTATCACACTCATGGCTTTGGGACAAAGGTTTAACTATGCTTTTAACCAATTCCACCTGTAAAATACTGTGTAAATAAATAGTAGCTGCCTGTAATGCCTTATATTTGCTGCACTTCACAGAATCATGGAATCACAGAACTGTTTGGGCTGGAAGAGACATTAAAGCTCATCCAGCTCAACTCCCCTGCCATGAGTGGGGAAGGGACATTTTGGATTGGAAGGGATATTAAAGCTCATCCAGTTCAACTCCCCTGCCATGGGTGGGGACACCTCTGACTGGGGGGATTGATCTGTGCCAAGTCCAGCCTGACCTTGAACACCTCCAAAGAAGGGCCATGAGGATGGTGAAAGGGTCTGGAGGGGAAGCTACATGAGGAGAGGCTGAGGTCACTTGGTCTGGTCACCCTGAAGGAGACTGAAGGGAGATCTTACTGCAGTCTTCAACATCCTCATGAGGGAAAACAGGAGCAGGCACTGATCCTTTCACTCTTGTGACCAGTGACAGGACTAGAGGGAATGGCCTGAAGTTGTGTCAGGAAAGGTTTAGGCAGGCCATCAGGAAAGGGTTCTTCACCCACAGGGTGGTCAGACACTGGAACAGGCTCCCCAGGGCAGTGGTCACAGCACCAGCCTGACAGAGTTCAGGAAGTGTTTGGACAATGCTCTTGGGCACAGGGTGTGACTCTTGGGGTACACCTTGTACAGGGCCAGTAGCTGGACTCAATGATCCTGATGGGTCCCTCCCAACTCAGCATCTTCTAAGATTCTATGATAATACATTCCTCCTCCAATCAATTAAACTACTCACAAGAATCCATTTACATATGGCAGTATGCACAATACCAATCACCAAGGTTTACATATTTCAATAAAAATAGCTGTAGCCCACTAATTATTATAATGTGCCTATCCTAAGAAAAACGCAGTGCTACGTATTTTACAAGTTAACCCTTGTGCACCAGTATCTAAAGCATCTCTAAGCATGGAAAGGAAAATCAGGTTATCTGGAGGAAACCATATGGATTATACAAGAGGAAATCGTGTGACTAACCTGATACCCTCCTACAATGGCATGCCTGGCTTGGGATGATGAGGACACAGAAGTGGATGTTGTCTACCTTGACTTCCACAAGACTTTTGACAATGAATCCCATAACATCCCCAGAGGAAAGCTCAGGAAGCGTGGCTTAGAAAAGGGGACAGTGAGGTGGACTGAGAACTGGCTGAATAGCAGAGCTGTGACACAGGCACAGAGTATACCTCAGTATATACTTTGACCATTTTTTTTGCTGTATCACAACACATTGTACTATGGCTCCTGTGAACTCTAGCCATTACAAGCTGATAACTGAGTTATCAAATTTTACATATATACACAGAATTGAAGTCCTGTTGTATTTTCGTGTCTCTTTCATTTCATATATTCCACATCTCTTTCAATACATCATAAAATAAATGTCCAAATAAACAGTACAAAAATCAAAGGCATGAGGTAACGAAACAAACTGATGACTGAGGATTGTGACCAGATGGTAATTCAACAAAAGGAGTGACAAGAAGAATGAAGACTAGAGGGGGAGGTAAAGGGAAAGCTCTAGGATAAATCTCCCAGTGTATTATTTCCATGTAGAACCCCACTGCAATTCAATCTCAGATTACTTTGTGCAGGCAACGGTATACATATTAACTATTAGTTGTGAACAGAACAAAAAGGTCTTAGTTTAGAGAACCAATAAGTTGTTAGTCTCAGAAGTTTTCAGGAGTTAAAGAAGAAAGGTTTTTTCAGCTCCAGTGGACTCATACAGGTTTAGACCAATGGAGCAGGGTGATGAAGCACCACATGAAAATCTAGTGAAGCTTTCTAGAGAAGAAAAGCAACATTTAGAAGGGGGAATAAAAGCTACAACCAAAACCCAGGATGGTCTTAATCTAAACAACTCTTGCCCCAAAGAAATCCAGTGGAAACCTGGCAGAAGCCTTGAAAGACAGATCTTAAAGCAGCTCACACCTGTCCATGGGAAAGACCTGACAAGAACTATTTGCAGTAAAGGGCAAGAGTCCTCAGATGCCATACAGCACGACCTGGGAACAAACTGCACCATACAGAAAGTTAACAAAGGTATTACAGTATGCTCTTTTTTTTAAGTTTTATTTTAGGTATAGCATTTTTGTCCTACAAATTTTATGTCTGAGATCAAGCTACTCTCTAAGCATTCAGAATTTGGCTGCAGTCAAGGCTGACACTTGGGCTGAATACCCTCCTTTCAGTCTCAGGAAAAAAGGAACATTAGGTCTTTTACACAACAGCTGAAAAAGCAGGGAAAAAAAAACAGAAAAAAAATGCTGTGCCTGTGATTCCAGGAGGGAGTTGCGTGGGGCTTTTTGGGTGTTGTTTTTTTAATTTTAAGGGGTTTTTTTTCAGTAGAGTACTCGCCAGAAAGGCAGACTTGAAAACATCAGCAAAATAGCTGCTTGCTGCACTTTGTTTCTACTCTGCTCAAGCAAAAGAGCTTTGTTTACATGTTTTGTGTAAATAAACAGCACTGCACATATACACACATAAACAATCCTCAAATCATATATTTCTCTTTCTGAGAAGAACAATTTGGCAAAGTCTCAAGTACTAGCTATCTCCTGGGCTCCAAGAGTAGAAGTAATACATGCCAGGTTTTCTGAATGCTGATGTCAGATAGCCAGATATTAACTAACACATTGTGACTCTGTGTCTGTTGCCTGCTCAGATACCTTGCAAAGGAACTGAGCAGTATCTCGATGTCTGCAGCTCAGATTAACAACTGGCCTTCCAGTCTACCTCGGAGACATAGCCTTGTTTAGAATGAGAGCAATAGGATTCCTTCTGCCTTTTTTAAAATGGCACTTTTTGACCACTATTATCAGACATCTCTTTTCTGGAGCAGACTACAGAGAAGTAGGATGTGAGACAGTTTATGTTTCAGAGGTGTTTACTATTATTATGGATCCAAGTGCTACCTCAAACGGATTTTGTGACAAGCACAGATACCAGTTCAGCAGAGTAAGTATAAGTAGCACTGCTTGGTTTTGGTCGTGCCTGAGCTTTGCCTTCATTAGATGTATGAGCCTGACACATCCAGCAGTGTAAGTCTGAAGCAGAGAGTATGTCTCTAACACATGGTAAGAATATACATCACTCTTCCTTTCCAGAAATATAGGTCTAAAAACTAAACAGGAGTTATGTGGTAGACAAAACTCTGTAATATCAAACTTCCAAGAGACTAAGAAGTAGTGGCAAAGCATTTATGCATTTCATATCCTCAGCTAATTTCAATATTTTAGATGCCCATATCAGATGGCAAAAAATCCAAACAGACTTAGATCCAGTTTTGACAGGTGCTACTAGGCCCATGGGAGACCAATGTTAGGTCTATCTGATTAAAAGCTAACCACAATAGAAACAGATCCAGCAAGGATCAGAAGCAAAACAACAGCTCAACCCTAACTACCTCAACAGCGAAAATGGAGCATGAGAGTCACCTACTCTTATGACTATCAATTAGACTATATTCCCCCAGTGTGACACCCAGCAAAATGAGTCAAAACTCTTCCCAAAAAACACCGTGAAAACTAAAGGTTATTCCCTTAAGGGGTATGGGACTTATTATGGGATGCGGGGAGAATGAACATTTTGGGATTGTGTAAACCTTACCACAGTACTGTGAGAACACTGTAAGAATAAGCAAGACACTATGAAATGTTCAGGGGAAGGCATTAGATGCAGAGGAAGACCAGTATAAAAGTGGGTAAGGAAGAAGTAAGTAAGGGAAAACAGCAAGGAAAAAGAATAAATGGGGCAGGTCCAGCACAAATGAGCATCTGGTCCCTGCACTTGTCTGACTAAGCCCTGCCCTTGATCATGACAGTTCATCCTATATTGTCAATAAACCCTATACCTGTCTCCTTTGTGTATGCACTTTCTATTTTGAGTGTGTATGTGTGAACTGAAGCCAATTTCAAGTCAGATTAGCCAGCAAGTAAATAAGGTCCAAGTGCCAGCAACTGGAGTGAGAACATGAATCTTGAGGGCTCATACATTTAGGGGCTAGAAACTACTTAGAGCATTTTAAATTGGCTGGGAGAGCACAGAGAGCTTTGTGTGTGAGTTTCTGTGAAAATTCCACCACGGGACTTCCATTGTGAGGAGTTGGAAAGGAGGAAAAGGAGGGGACTGTCCAGGCAGTTCTTGCCTCAGTGCTCTGTGTGTTTGGGTGCCAACAAAAGCCCTGGTTTGAGTCTCTGCTGCCCTGCAGGGCCAGCTGTGCATGCATTTTCTGTACGTGAGCATGTGCATGCACACACACACCTATGGGGAATCTGCTCTCCTCACTGGCTGGCCCTGGGGACACAGCATCCTGCACTTACCTATCCAGCTACAACAGGAGATATTGCCCCTGGGACACAGAGCTCTCCATGCTTGGCTGCTTCTAACATGGCTAAAAGGACACATACCTTTAGCAAGGTTCTTAGCAAAGCTCTTGGCAAAACTATCAATAACACTTTCAAGGTGAAGTGTCTAAATCTGCCTTAGATTTGAGTTTGGGGTAGTCTTTAAAATGCAGAATGTCTAAGCTGTCCTGGCATCTGTTGGAACACAATCCATGAAGTTTTGCTAAGGCATTTTTTTAAAGCACTGGTACTTAAATGATAGTAAAAAAAAAAAAAAAAAGTATTGGCATTCTCGGGCACCGTCCTGCTTCAACTGGATGACTTCTGGTTCTTTTAATAGCCCTTGAAATTCCTATGTGCTAAGCACATTTGAAAAGAATCTTGACCAGTTCTTTCCTGTATGTTCTCTTTCCAACTCGGGATTCATTTAACTGAAAAGTAACATAAATAAAGCAGACACACAGGTGAAACAAAGGACATATAAATTAAGCAACAGGAACACATTCAGTAAGATTGCCTTGGAGAAACCTGTGAAGAGATTTCTATAAAGAACAACACCCCTTTTAAATATTAATGGTCTACACAAAAATAAAAATGTATTCACTGGCAGCATACTGCAGTTGGGGTGCCCAAGGAATAGGGTCTAAGCTAATTCTTTGTGTCAGTAATCCACGCACAAATATCAAGAGTTCTTGAGAGAAAGAGTCTTTCCTTGATCACCAATAACTTCTTTGTAAGTTCATTCTTTTACTTTGGTTGTGGAACATAAGCATTCTGAGGATGGCTGTATCTCTTTTTTTGGCTTTCTAGCCTAATACTCTGAAACATTAATTACCTGGAAAGGAGCCAAGTGAGATTTCTAAGTCCATGAAGGCTGTTTGTACTCTTATTTATAACAGAATGAAAGGTTTTAATTGATAAAAATGTACTTCAGAATCACTGTGGTTGATGATCTTTTTCATACCTTAGGGAAGTCTTGGTCCAAAGCTGTATTAGTCTTCTTGGAAGCTGGCACCTCTCATAGCTAAGACACCAAGCAGCAGTGGAAATTCCTGATTCTTGTCACATATGCAACAAGAGCTGTCAGAAAGGCTTTACACTGTCACACTGGGAATGACAAAGCACCACTCAGAGGAAACCACCAGACGTAGTCTCCTAAGGGTAAGGTAATCCTTTTTTAGAAGGATTCATAAAGAGGAGAGCTAACTCCAAACATCTTCCATTCTAGTTCATGGCATGAAATAAACAGAGGTGGATAGTGTGATAGTGTCTGGTATGTGGGCATAGCAGGAACTGAATGCTTTCTGTGGACAGTGGCTGCAGCAGCTGAAGACAACAATGAGAATCCATAGGACCTGATGATGGATAGAGAAAAACAGAAGAGCTGTCCACTGAAACCCACTGAAATTTAAAACCACTCTTCCACTTTCACAAAAAAAAAAAAACAAACAACCAAACACTGCTGGATATTCTGACACAGGAGTTGCAAAAGAAAATAATGCTGTCTCTTTATAGTTGTATTAATGACAAAAATAAAACTCTCAGTCTCTGCCAGAACTAGTAAAACTTAAGCTTTGGCAACGCAGGCCAGAAATGTAGTTGAATAGGAGTTTCTGCTGCAGAAATATGACCTCCTTTGCCCCCAGAAAGGATACACACTATGGGCATACAGTAGTACTGAGCAACAGAAGTAAGGATAAGCCCTTGCCTCCTTAGAAAGGTTGACCATCCCAGCAGGTTTGGGGCATAGAAGTTGCTTCATAAAAACAAGGCACTGAGTTCTTAAAAGGTTTCATGTTAATCCAATGACATTTTACCAAATAAGAAGTAGGTTCAAGAAGTGCTCCCTTCCATGGAATAAGACCACTCCAAGTCTGGGGAAAAGAAATCTTGAAGATTAACCAGCCCAACATGACAATACTAACATTTCACAACTCTCAAGAGAAGAAAATACAGGTTTTTTTAGTAAATTAGGGTATCACTAATTTACAGCCATTTGTTATATTAGCCGATATCAAGATAAAATAGTACACTTATTAATACAGAGAGGTTATTAAAAGTGCCTTTATTAAACACAATGGTCAAAATCTCATATAAATAGAAAACATACATGAGATGTGGTTCTGGTTTTGAACATTGTCCAGTCAGGAAAGAGAAGCAATCAATCACCCTGACTGACCTAAAGCTATAACCAGACAAGGAAAGCTGTATAGATAAATCTGGTGAAGAACACAGGCAGAGCTTGGAGTTGCACACATTTCTTTGGTAACTGAAGCTTTAAAGACTAAAAAGAAAAAGAGAATGAAGCAGAAAAAAAGGAAATTGCAGTTCACTATCCATCTAGTCACAAATATCAGCAGGAGTTTGGCAGGCACTGTAGATGAGATAAATTTCGGATCTTCTTAAGGTAACAGTGACTATTTAGATTTTGTCAGAGATCACTGAAGACAAAAGGTGAATTTTGAAGAAAATACAGAAGCACCTAAGGCAGATACTGGTTCAGGAGTGTAAAATTCCTGAAGAAAGAACTAGTCAAAGATCTTCTGGTCTCAAGACCCTTGGGACAGACTGGAAAGTTTAGATGTCCTCCAAACTGTATGGTAGGATTCACATGAAGTCAAAAGCTGAGAGTTATCACAATTTCCTGATAATATGCTTATAATACAAAATATGCAACAAAATGGAATGCTTAAATTTGCATGTATTTGCTTAATACACTCCTAGCATCCCTCAGTAACTACATCAATTCTGGATCAATGAAAATACATGTATCACAACACAGTAAATTCACTGAATTACATTAATGTCTAAACATTATTGATTTGTAAGTAACTAATATGAATATGCATATAATATGAAGACACAGAAAACCACAAATTAGTTTATCCTATAATACACTACAGCAACAACAGAAATGCAAACTCTGGGCATAGGTACACATTATTTTATGCAATCTATCAGGTAACTTTCCTTTACCATCCACCTAGGGACAGGATTGGACATGATCAAGACAGTGATTAGGCAAAATGTTTCAAGTCATGAAACAGACTAAATCTGTAATACAAAAGGCTTTGCTTAAAATGATCCAGACATTTTACCCTGGGATAGAATTGGAATACCTTAGAAAGTATATTGTGCAAATCATAGTTTTCAAATTTTTTACATACCTTTTTCTTTAACCATTAAATAACTGTGTTCAAACCACCACTGGATTGCTTGAGTTAGTTTCCAGTGAATAGTTCTTATACAGGAAAACCTCATACAATGCCCCAGAACACTCCATCTCTCCCTTTCACAAAATTCTCTCATTTTAGTTCCAGCAGGAGCTGACAAAATCTGAGATTTTAGTTTACAGAAGGTATATTAGAAATTTCCCTGTAATAAATACCTCACAAATACCTGCATGATGAAAAGTTAATATTTTTTTTTTTTTAATAATTAAAGAAAAAAATTAAGTAGTGCACAGGCCACGAGTAGCAGGGATACTAATGATGTATTTCACTTGTTATTAAATATCAAAGTACATTATTTTTTTACCTATAGCAGAAATTACAAATAGACACAGAAATAAGCTAAGTCCATCCCTGAAAACAAAAATACACTTAAAACTCTCTTTTCAAAGTCTACAGATAAATTGATAGAGGCACTACCAGCTCTAAAAAAAGAGTACGGTGTCCCCTAAAAATATCACCTCAAGTGAAAAACATGCTCCACAAGTGGCTGCTTCTATATAAGCTATTTCCATGTTTTTCCTACACAAGGACAATGGCAAGTTGCAACATTCCTTCTCTCCACATCCCTGTTGTATTTCACTTAAAAGCCTTACATGCTAAAACAAGTGAGACTGTGAAACCTTCAATATGAAAACCACACAAAACATAGGATTTATTTTGGTCCAGAACTGGTAATCTAAAACTAAGTACCTAGACTAAGGGAGCTATACAGACACAGTGCCACCCAACAGAGTTGGTGGTGGAATGAAGTGCCTCCCTGGACAAACAGCTTAGGGCCCACACTAAGGCAGCAAATTTTCTTTCCACTTCTGAGATAAAATACAACAAACAGAATGAGCCTGTAATTTTGGGAAAAAAGGGAGATCGAGAGGGAAATATATATTGGTCATTGTTACCATATAGTAAACAAAAGAGAAAAGTTATATCTGTGTGACCACTAAAAATAGATTTGAACTGTCCTGAAACAGAAGATGTGCAGTATTTCTTTTATCCTATAAAAAAGAGCCAGTAAAGCAGAAAAAGAGCTAAAGAAAATATAGTATTTTGAAAATGTGTTTAGAAGTTACTGGAACTGATGAAATAGTTGCATTATTCTGACAACTATTTTTTTTCCAGTGCTAGTTACATAAATAATGGAATCATTATCTTATAATACCCCATTATCTAACAATTATTCCAAACCATTTATCTGACACACAGCACTATCAGCTTATACTTCATGTTGTTAGCTGATGATGCTACTTTTAAACATTATTTCTATATTTATTACAAGTTACACTTCTACCTTAGGAGTAGTACATCAACAACTAAATTAAAAGAAGAAATACACACACACAAAAACAGAATAAAAAAATTCCCTGGTGTTCTGAAACCCAAAGGAATCTTTCAACATCGTAACTTCTTTCACAATGCCTCCTCTAACACTTAACATTAGATCTCTCAGAAAAGGAAGCAGGCAGCACTCAGCCTCCATCTTTTTCCTTCCTTCTCATTATTTCAGATTTCTTCCTCCTTTACTTTATCCCTGAATGCCTCCTTGGCACGATCTGATGAAGGAACTCTGCAAAAGCAGTGAGAAATAAATTAATTTGCTCTGCAAAGATAAATTAGAAAGATAGAGGGGCATATGTACCCCAAGGCTCAAAAAAAAACCCCAACAAAAATCCAAACCAAAACCACCATTATTCCTTAAAACTTGCCTTCACCACCTGACACCAAATACTTCTAGACACTAATTAACAGAAACTTGTCATTTGAAAGTATCTTTCCTTTACTGCTTTTTATGAACCCCCAGAATCACAAGAATTGAATTATATACGCACCAGCTACCTACTTCAAGATTGTTCACTAGTGGCTGCTATCAATTTTTTTTTAAATAACTGAAGCAGAAACTCATTTCAAAGAAACATGCATATGCAGCCTTTGTAGAAAGAGGGAAAAAGAGCAGGTCAAACACCTCAGACTGATCAGCCTTGCTAATAACCTTTATCAGAAAATGCTCCACGGTCAAACTGCATTGCTGACACAAATTTAGAACCCAAAATCAGAGCTGAAGAAATAACAAACTCTTTGTCATAAAATGTGAAGACGAAAACTACTGTGTACAATAGGTTTGAAGTCTTAAGAGTATATCAAGTCACCCAGGTGAAAGAATTAACTTTTCTCAAAAAGAAACAGAAACTTGCCAAGAGTTCCACACAGCCCCTAAAAAGTGGGGGAGGGGAAGAAAAATCTGTGCAGCTCAAAGCATTCAGCATACTGTAGATGAGAAGAGTGCATAACTCATACATCTGAAATGAAAAGTATTCTTACTTTCCTGGAGGGCTCCTGAAAGACCATCCCTCCTCCATCTGGCTGCTGCTTCTTGCTTCCTCAGGACACGTGCAAGACTTGGACCAGTAACCTCATGCAGCCCCCAGAGAAACACAAAGAATGCGGGCGAACACGGCAGTTTAATTACTACTCATTAGATAACGAAACCAGGTGAGTGTCACATCACAAGCACGCTGCAGAAAAACATATCCATGGTGTCTTAAGGCTCAGACATCCAAACAAATCAATTCAGCGACAGTAGCTGCGGTGGTTACCTGATCCACCGCCCAGCCCACGTGCACACGCATCCTCAGTTACCTGGGTTACCTTATCAACACGAAACCAGGACTTTTGCCCAGGGCAGCATTAACTACTCGGAAATTTAGGACACAGAGATGCCGTCTGATTGTGTGTGCTAATGAAATATCCCACAGCACGCCAAAACACAGCTATCTTAATCTCATCATCTCAATTCTGCAACTTCAGTTTTTCTAGACAGAAGGTAAGGGGAAAGGAAGGATGACTCTATGAAAAATGTCTCAGTTCGTATTAATTTACTTTTCAAGGCTGCCAATGTCTTTCAACATCTCAGAGATTTCTCAACAAAAAGGTTCAACTTTCTTGCTAATGTCTCCTGAAAGGTTCTTAAAATTCTAACAACCAACTATCCTAAGAGAACATTGCAGGATTTCTAAAATGCTGAGCCTCCATAACAGCCAAACCATCCATTACATCCCAGCTTTCTTCCCATCAGTAAGATGTGACAGCATGTTGAACTTGCCAAATGAGCAGGAAAACCTACAAACACTAAACTGTCTTGTAAAAACAAAGACCAACCAAAGAAGGAGGCAAGTAATGGGCTTCTGTCTCATTCCTTCTCTATTGCCATTTCATCAGTCTCTGTAAATGCACAGAGCACCTCCTCTCCCCTCCCCTCTGGCTATGCAAGCGCTGTCTAGCAGCCTCTGCTAGCGTGGAAAACAAGAAACAAGCCATGGACTCTTTCAGATCTTCCACACAGCATTCCCACACGGAGAACTCAAGCTTCACAAGAAGTCCAACCACTAAGAGCAAGGATAAAAACCAGCAATAAATAAATATGCAAGAATTAATTCCCTGTGTTTTTCAAGAGCATGAATATTCTCATGTCTGTATGGCATAAATACACATTGCAATTCATCTACAGAGCAGATTAGGCCAGTTTAACAGTTCAGACACTCAATATTATAATTATTTCTTTTTTAAAAATCTTACATATTAATTTTCAAAGAGCCTTGAAAGGAACTGGCAGCTAATAGGATAGACAGCACTGTTTCATAACAGCTTGCAAAAAAATTCAGTCTATTTTTAGATAGCTAAAAAGAATGTGGTTATTTTAAAAAAAACCTCCTATAAAATAAAGATGTTTTCATTTATAACTGCCCATGCAGCTGATATGTCAAACCAATCTCCAGGTGAACAGTACCATGTATTTAAATCCTCAAAAGAAATCTATGTGCATATACAACAGCCACATTTTAATCTTTATTGCATGATAACACATCATGCTGTTAAAAAAAAAATCTTCTTTTTAATGAATGACATTCAAATGAATCTCAGATGAATGCATCTTTTTCTAATTGTTATGATCCTTTCAAAGGACCTCTTCATTTAGAACTACCATTAGTTCAACCATGAGCATGTTCTGCTCAAAACCAGACTGATCAGACGTTGGGTGCTGCATAACATTCATTTTTATAAAATAAATATCTGTATTATATACCAAATTCCCACATAGCAATGCCAGTACAAGTCTTTCCAAAAATCGAGTTAACACCTGTTTCCTATACTATTTTCACTCCATCACCCTCCCTGTTACCACCACCATTTTATGAGCCTTGTATTTAAAATTTTAAGGTACAAGAGTGGGATAAAGGTTAACAAATAAACATTCGCATTTTCTCTCCTCATTCTTAATTTTGAACAAGTAAACACTAAAATTTTTCTCAAAGCTCTCCTTATATTTCTCCATTTTGGAAAGGTGACTTAACATCCCATTCCCCCCCACCATTTTCTGTATCTCTCATTGCTGGTATTTTGTTATAACTACAGCTGGTGAAAGGCAATGCAGTTTGCTTCTACATATCATACATAAATACACTTATAAATCAAATTAAATTGCTCATTTTGGTTTTGCAAACCACCCATGCCACACAGCACTCGTTCATTTTGAAAGATATCTTTTAGTCTGTTTCCTTAAGATAGCATTCAGTGCTTTATCATGTCTCTCTATGCTGAGCCATCCAATAAAATAAAGTTCAGATCATCATTTCAGCCTAACACAGTTTGAGAGCTTAAAATTAACAGTATTTTTTTTGCCAACGTCCAATATTAAAATGGTGAAATAGAACATTCAGAGGGTCTTTTGCATACAGCCAAAATGTTTATGATAAATAATGGGGGGGAAATGGTATTACATTCTTCTAGACTGAAGCAGTTTCAAAAATAAAAATGCCCTAAAATGCAGCTGCAAGCAAAACAGAAGTGAGCAGGGCTGGTTTATTTAAAATCAACAAAATAATCACCAGGAGGCTATTTCACATCAGAAGACTTAAATGTACATTTAGTACCTTGAAGTATTTCTCTAAAAATGAAACAGCTACTTGAAATAGCACTAATCTGATTGACAGATAAAATAATTGCTTTAAAAACACTTCTGAGTCATTTCGTCCTTACCTGCAGGCATGAACCATTACTGCATGCAGCGACTGCTCCATTTCCTAGCACAGACTTGAAGAGGGATCACATCTATCTTACAGAATGTGACTAATAGGGGGATTTGCGATTCCTGAGCTACTTTCCAGAGGACACTCCCTTTGCCACATAACAGGGCAGGAAAGGCTCCGCCAAGTTCTATTTGCCAGCCATGTGGAGGGGCAGGAGCGCGGGCAGCGCGGCGGGGTCCGAGCGCTGCCGCTCGCGTGACAGGCGCGGGGTCTGCAGCGGGCAGCCCAGCCCGCCCGCCGCGACCCGCATGCTGCAGCCCGCCGGGCTCGGGGGAACACAGCCCCGCACCCCCAAGCCCCGGCAGGACGCACAAAGCTCGGCCAGAAGGGCAGGCTTGGGTGGGCACGGTGCGAGATCCAGCATGCAGCACGCGGACAATGCCAGCAGCCGCGCGGAGGCAGAGGGAGAAGCCCCGCGTTCATGCGGACGGGGATGCGGCCGTACCTTTCTGGAGAGGACGACTTCTCAGAGTTAACTGACATCAGCAGCTCAGTCTTCTGCTTGATTTCTGGAAAAATCAGAAAACGTTCACCACCGACACCGCCTGCCCTCGCCTTCCGGAGGTCTCGCTTCCCTGCGCCCTTTTGTCCGCCGGAGGCCCGGGACGCGGCGCTGTGCGAGGCCGCCCAGCCGCGCTCGGAGGGCCGGGCCCGCGCACATGACCGCGCACGGCGGGCGGAACCATCGCCGAGCGGGGGGCGCCGCTCCGCGCCCCAGCCCGCGCGGGCACCGCGGGGGCCGCGCCACCGCCGCCGCAGGCGGGGGGGACGCGGGGGGTGCCCGCCGAGAGGAAAAACGCCGAAACAAAGGATTCCCGGCACGGATCGTCTTCCCCGGTACCGTGCTAAGAGGTACTGCACACCCGCGAAAGCCTCCACATCAAAAGCCCTGAAAAATATGGCTCTTTGAATCATTTTTGTTACAAAAAGCGAGGTATTAAATCACTACTTTCACACACGGGTGAGAAGCTAGACGTGGAAAACGCTAGGCACACCTGGATTTTGGTCTTTAGTGATCTGCCTCTAATATCCCCCAAATACATTTTGAAAAGTAATGCTTCATTTTCCTTTTTCTTCCTTTTTTTTTTTTTTTTTTAATACCTAGTAATGCCCCCGGAGGGTGGTTGGGCACTGATCAGGTTCCCAGGGCAGTGGTCACAGCACCGGCCCGGCAGAGTTCTGGAAGTGTTTGGACAATGCTCCCAGGCACATGGGGACTCGGGAATGGTGCTGTGCATGGCTAGCAGTTGGTCTTGATGATCCTGGTGAGTTCCTTCCAACTCAGCACATTGTGAGATTCTGTGATCACCACCCCAGCACTTGTAAGGCCTGGGCCCGTCCCTCGTTACCGGAGCGCCGGCAGCACATCCCGGCAGGGACACCCAGGGACTCGCTCCCTGCCACTCGCTTCACAAGATCGTGTCAAAGCACAACAGAGACTGATGAAAGTGAATTCACCTGGAGCTCTGGAGTCAAGAGGTTTGAGACCCAATAAACCAAAAGAACAAAGTCAGGGATGTGAGCATCATTTTAAGATTGTATCCTCACTGGAGACCGTAGCACCACCTATGGTAACAGTGGTAAGACTTGAGCAACACTGTGGCCACCACTTGTTAACAGCCATAGTAAACCTGAACTGTTTGGAATTAACCATTCCACAATGGAAGAACTTCCAACCTGACTTTTCTTCCTCTCTTCACACAGATCTCAGGTACAAAGCCACAGAAATTTCTGAAAACAGAAGAGAAGCTGGGTAACTAGATGTATTGATTTTTTTTTTTTCAATTAAAGTTACAAAAATATTATTACTATCTGAATGAGTTCATCACTCTCATGCACTGGTGGAAGGCTTGCAAGCTAGCAAGTGATCATCACCTTTTAAAGCATATGCCACTTGTTTTTCCCAAAACACACTGATCAGAAGAACATCCAAAAAATATCTCAGCTCATCCAAAGTAGATGCTTCTCAGATCTTTGAAAACATGTCTGTGAAATGTCAGTATGTTCACAGCTGGCTCCACTGCATGAATGCAAATACCATAAAAAATTTATTTTACCATTGTCCATCCCAGGCAGCAAGTGGTCCTACAGTCACAGCTACCAGGATACTCCTCTGCACACCCAGACTCACATCCCAAAGGAGGGATGAACTAAAATTCATTTCCCTACCACAGACCCTTGACACCGACTGACTATAAATATGATCCTCAGCTTCAAAGACCAACACATTTTTAATTCCTTCTGAAGATGCTTAAAAATGAAAATTCATTACATAAACAGATATTAACAAGGCAAGATTTTACAGCAAAATAAAACCCACAGTTTAGAATAAAGTGATCAAATTACTTATTCCGTAACTGAGACTCCACATAGGCTTTGCAATGGATGTCTAGAGATTATTATACTAAGACTGTATTGCTAACAGTACACTACAAGATGTTAAAAACAAATCCAAGATAGAAGTAACTTCAAACTTAGAGTACCTAGATTCTCTACAAGATGCAGACATTTCACCACAATGTTATTACAGCACATATTTTACTTTTAGTAACCAAGTGACAACAAAGGCTTATTTAATATAGCTGCAAAAACAATTTAAATAAAATGAGACCTCATAGGAAAAAAAATCTAATGTCTTAATGAGCATTCTACTCCACAATTGGTAACACTTTAATCACAAGCTTTTGGGGTTTTTCTTTCCTCTGTTTCTATTCTGTCAATTTGACATATTTTCTTATTTGGGATTTACCAATCTTCTGTCTCTGCTACCTGAGATTTTTTGCAAGTGAACCCCTTTTGTTCATTTTTAAAAGCACATCTGTACCTTTATACATCCATACTGCACCAGCAAACTCAGGCTGGTACCATCACTATCACTCCTCATACAAAACTGATTATGGGAATAGTATCACCAAAATAAGACACATGAGTTTTACACTAAGTATCTTTAGGTCATAAGAGAATAATGTCTGCAGAAACAGCAATCTTCTCATTTGTTTATTTTGATTATTTATAAATTACATATCCAGAATTCTTGGATCATTTACAGAATTTATTAGAACTTCAAAATTGCATCCCAAGTCCAAATAACACAACAGAAAAAATCCTTCAAACTGCAGTCACCATAGCACCACTCGAGCAGCCTCTGCATCCAGAAGAATGTAAATTACAGCAATATTTGTTAAACTCAAAGTAACAGAAAAAGAAAAGAGAGGAAAAAGGAAAGTTTTACAATTGAACAGCTCTTCCTGGAGGTTTCTTGGTTCAAGATCCTGCAACCTAACACTTCCACTTTCAGTTTACCTCAAGCACAGTGCTACAAAGGCAAATGCTGGGCTGTTCAGGAACATCTACACCTCTTACAGATTCAAAGAATGACACCTTTAATGGGTTTCATGAGTGGATTTGGTAACTGATCAGCACTCAGAGGTACAGCGAACCCTCTGCTTAGTGAGCAAACATTTACATCCTCACTGAAGAGTTTTCAGTTGTCCTAATTTCTGAGGCCACAAAGAAGACAGCACTCTACACAGAACCACATCCAGAACAGATCATACCACTGACTGAATAAGAGCTGAATAGAAATGAAAATTAGGGCTTGCACATCTCAAAACAGCAGTTAATGCAGTAAATTTTTTGAGCTACAAAATAACAATAAATTCAGGTATGGGGTAGTATCATTGTCACCAACTCCTCAGTCATTCCATGCACTTCATCAGCCCACTTTGAGTAATTTTGCACTGTGTACAGATCAAGTGGCAGACAACTGGCTCTCAGCCAATGCCTGAGAGAAGCAGATACACTAAGTCTCTAAAGCCATTCTATTCAAGCTGTGATTGAATGAAAACAAAAACCAGAAAGGTTCTACACTGCCCAAAATGGCTTCCTAATCATCACGATTGTTATTTTTTCAAACCAAAGCAAAGCAGAAACTGACCGTATTGTTTTGGGTTTTTTTTTTAGCCTAGATGTTCGCCTCCTCTGATACACTCAGACTGGAGAAAAAGGCATCAGATGAAGTTAAAGCAGGAAGGCATTCGCTATGCCAAAAAATAAAAAGACCAGAGGCTTGGAAAAATGGAGACCAGAGTCCTAGAAAGAGATGCAGGCAGTTTCTAAACTCACAGGGGATTTGTTGGAGAGCATCAAGCCAAAAGCTCCAGGCAACCTGAAGCTTCCACATCAAATCTAGAGCAAACCACCTCCGAAATTATAAGGGAAGAAACTCTCCACACAAGATGAAGAACAGAAATTCTGTTATTTCAGCAACGTGAAAGAAGGACAAAAAGAAATTGATATGGGAACTAGGAATCTCTAAGGGATATATACATAATATGGAAAAAAGATCAGAGGAGCAGAATTAGCCTGGAGTTTTGTTTATTTGCTCTAGCAATTAAAAAAAAAACACACACAAGAGCTCTCCACAATAAAAGAAAATAAAAAATCCTAGCTGCTGTTTAAGCACAGATGGAAAAGTGTGGACAAGGTATATAGCACTGTACAAACTGTTCCCTGTGACATATGGGTAGATATCAGAGTCACCACAATTTCAAAGTCAACTAACAGAAGTCACTGTTTCACTAAAAATTTAATCATGTCTACCGCAAACAGATTATCTCAATGGTCTACAACATGTTCATCAGTCAAGATTAAAATATCTTACTGACAGTACATGCATTGAATTTATCCAGGGCAGAGATCCACTGTTGCAGAACTCAACTAATACAGCTTCTTCTTCCCATCACCCCCCTGCCCTTTTGAGAGCAAAGGAAGAGACAAAGTAGCATTGAAACATAAACACCTTCAATTTTTTGCAATGTAAACCCTCCCATACGAGTTTCCACGCATCCTTTTTAAAATGAATATTATACTAAACAGATGCAAGAAAAATATACTTCATTTTTAATTAACAGGTAGGACTGTCCACACATTTTGTTAGTCAAATCTGATAATAAACTAGCAGGTTTAGTGCTTTTCTTCCATTTTATGTGTGGTGTATATGTTAGGACATAAGCTTGAGGTGCTTTTAGCCTTTCTTCTACAAAATCTTTAAAAATGTACTTCCTTATCAATATCCATCCTAGTCTATTCTCCATTGAATTTTCCACCCTCACATCACAGCTCTACAGCTGCTTGGATCTTACAGTTTGCCTATAAAATCCTCATCCTACTGGAAGTTGACTACTTCCAGTATTACTGTTAAAATAAATAGTCCTGCTTCCCAAATGAATCTATGAAGACAGATCTGAAACTATTAAACAAATCAAACTAAAATTCTAAGTAATTTTTCAGCCCTGAAGTCATGAAATGAACTAGGAAATTTGGTATCAGTAACATGATTTTATGTGGACAGATCTATGTTTTTGAGCTTTGGATAACTGTTGTACAAGTGACATGCTAAACAGCACAAAAGGAAATAAATTTAACTTCTCCTGATGAGGCACTGGACCCCAGACAAAATTAGACAGCTTTGCACACAACTTGAACACGGTGCTTTGTATATTTTAGATCGTGTACTTTTAAAATAAATAGTTCTAATAGACTGCTAGAATCACAGGCTGTGTGATTAAAACGGGTTTCAAAATGACACAAACACAGAGCAAGCCTAAATTTGATAAGCATATGAATACTAAATGGGGTAGTATGGAAGCGTAAAGAGTATAACTGCCCTAAAATAAAATCATCTTCCATATGTTACTGAGCTTTTAAAGTGAGAAAAAAAATAGTAGCTTTATGGACTTTTTCAGGTCTCTCATGCATAACATTCACATCAATACTGATATTCACATCCATACTGATACACAAGCCAGCAACTGCCTCACTGAAGAATAAGTGACAGGAAAACTAGCTGTCTGCAATCTCCTCTTGAGGAGATTACATTAATATTCTTAGTATTATTCCTCTTCAATATGTTAAACAATATTTCTGCTCAGAGCATGGGGAAATTACAATAGAACTTTTAAGATTAGGCCATACTTGAAATATTAAAATCACCATTTTAAGAAATTGCTTACTTCCAAATGATAAAGCAGACTCTCCTTTTCTAAAGAAATGTATTAGAAAAAGTCAGTAATATCAAAATGCACTTTAAACATTTTTGTAAGAGTCGTGTTTTAGTTACTGTTCTGAATGTAAAGAAAGTTTTGAAAAAACACTTCCTTGTCCCACACACAAGTTCTAGGGACGAGATAATAAATACAAAGGGAAGTTTTTTTCTATACACTGCACAAGTTCAACTACAGCTGGGTCCTGCTCATGCTCAGCTAGGCAGACAATATCTAGGAGTCAATATCTAATTACAGGAAAAAAATTATAGAAATTTTAAGTCTTTCATTTTCCCTTGCATAAAGAGGAAGATGGATTTACTCAGTATCTACAGGTACATTCAATGGACTTAATAGTACTGACTCTTTTGGGTTTTTTGAGAAACCATACTTTGCATCTGATCTCCTTGTAATCTCAAAGCCACTGCCTTTTACATTTCTGATATACTTAAAACTACTGGAACCATACGCTCAGGTACTTTTAAAGAACATAGTAACATCACTGTTGTCCTTCTAAACAGTTTTCCATATGTGAACTGTGGTTGAAAAATAATACTTTCACAAAATATTCTAAGGAAAACCTGTCTTCCTTCAAAAGGACTGTTAGTCCCACTTAGTACCCAAGAGTTAAGTCTATCCTAATTCTTAAAGACAGACATCCTTCACACGCAGATGACACTGCCAGTTGCTTAGCATTGTTGTCCTTAACAGAAACAGAGGCCAAAGCTGATCTGAAAGACAGTACAGACCTTAAATTGTAGCTGTTGCCTTGTTTTTGCAGAAGAAAACGGAAGACTATTGAAAACTTACAGAACAATGGTATTTCATTCAAGAAAAATAGCAACACCAGTACTATCATTTTACAACTTCATTTCACTGAATCTTCACCATTAGGAGGACACTGAAAAGCACGGGATACAGAAAGCAGTAAACGTGGTAGGAATGAATCACACAATGCAGATCACAAGAGTGAAAACAAGCTTGAAAATGTCCACCATACAGTCAAGCTTGTTTCTGCTTCTCCGAAAGGACAAAAAAGAATACAAACTGCACAGATGAATTTGCCTTTTACTTGTTCAAATAATTAATTTCCAAATATATAAATATACATAATTCACATAAGCTACACCTCTGAAGAATTTGTAATCCAGTCAGAACAGATATTAATAATTTTGAAGGAAATTTGTAGATAAATTTGAGGAAGCATTAGATAATTAAGAAGACATGCATTATTATATGCTGTAATTAATAAATAGCCCATTATGTACATAGGGAAGAAGAATTAGCTATGTTTAACTAGTTAAACATAACTATTAATTTGAATTTCTTTTAGTCATCCACATAACTTAACTAAGCTTTGATGGCATAATCCAGCATTTGATCTATTGCCAGACTGTAATATTCCTTAATAAAGTGCTTACTGGAACACCAAGGTGATAATAAGAGGAATTCTTCACTCTCATAGTTCTGTTGGGTCTGGCAGCATTTTCTGTACCAGATGTATGCCCAGCACCACGTTGCTTTTCCCTCCCTCCTCCCACCTCAGACCAATAAACAACTCTGACCAAAGTTTCTTTGAAAATCTGTGCTTTACAAAAAGCCATTCTGCAAAGAAAAAAAATTCTTCATTTTACATAACTACTTGTCAGATTAAATACCAGCAAGCACACCAAAGAAAGCACTATTAACCCCAACTATATCTGTGCTTGTTTATTTCCTAATTATTGATACACTGAACTTTGTAAGTATTTAAGGTTTATAAGAATGGTTTTGTTTGGAGGAAACAGAGAGAGGAGAACATTTCTTAGAGCTGACAGAACACAGAAAGTTTATTCCTACAAGATTATTAAATTTAGGGAAAAAAAACAAACAACCCAACACAAAATATTCTAAGTATGTTAAAACATATCCTCTGTTCTTTAAAAATCAGCTGCCAATTGCTTCCTATTATTAGGCAAAAACCCGTATTTCCATATGGAAATAGCAGGATACAAGGTAGCTAGAGACAGAGTGAATTAAAAACTTATTCCTCTGCTAGACAAAACACAGTAAGTAATTTGCTGTATTTTCCAAACTTTGTCTAGAGGCAAGTGGTTTGCCGAGCATACATGGACAGCTTTTCTGCTAAGGCTGAAAAAAATTCAACTTCTAGCAAAATAATGAATGTTAGACACCCTCAAACTACAGAACTTCTACAATCCTTACTATCTTAACTCAATGGATGGAGTGAATGATTTCTGATTTCTAATCCAAAATATTTCTAATTTATTCCTTTTATATTGTAGTGTACAATTATTACTGTTTAGGAATTAGGATCCTTCTGATAATAGCATTTTCTTTTGGGTCTATAATTTGCCTAAATGTCTTAAGTGCTGTTCAAATTTTCAACTACTATTATTTTTCCATCATTTGTTATTATGTGCTTTTATGTTTTTCAGAATTCAAGAAGAAAAATAAATTGCTCTAATGTAGCAGAATGACAATTCCAGTTTTAAAGAAAAAACAGGTTTCAATTCATCCAGAGTCAAGCATATGTTACCTTATAAAGACTAAAGCAGTGAGTCATAAAATCTTGCACACACTGATTCCTCCCTCTCCTAGGAGATGAAGCTACATGATTTACCCAAAAGGATTAAATGAGGTCACAATTTTTGAATAGATGTTATAACCTTAAACTTCAGGTTAGAATTTCTTCTTAGTCTTCTTATTTTTCAGAATCATTCACTGTTCTAAAAAGTCTTATATTTTTACTTTTCCTTACAAAATTTACAAATGGAAATCCTTATAGTAAAAATATTTTTGAATTGAGTTATTTAGACAGCATATTCACCGTATGCTTTTCAATAAGGTTTTCTATTGTGATTATTATCACAGTATCTACATAACTGGTTTTTCCAAATATTCTTGCAAGGTTTTTGACATTTCTTATCCAGCAAGATCATCAGGCTCTTATACTCCTTGAATTTTTGGATGCAAAGATATTCTCAGCCCAGTTCCTCTAGGACATGGGAAGGACTTGTTTCACCTTTTCCTGGGCTTCTAAGAGTACAAGCAGTTCTCAGAAAAAGCTCCATCAAAAAAGCACATCATCCCAAGCACAAAGCAAGCCAAAAATCTTTCCACTTTAGCAGTGACTTGCCCACTGGGACATAGGCCCACATGGTGGTCACCTCACCCAAAGTCTAAGTCTTGAGGAACACTGGACAGGTTACAGAGTTGTCTCTGTCAAACTTCACATAAAATGTTCCTTATTGTTTATAATAGAGACAAGAGGCAGAATAGGGAAACAAAAAGTGTTTTTACATGAAGGAGTAAGAACAAGAGGAGCATCCTCAGCAGCTGCTAAAAGTGCCAAAATCAAGATATTGATGCCAGCTGTACCATGCCAGACTCACCAAATAACATCATACACTCCTGGCTTTACCTACATTTGGACATGGCACAACTCCTGTGTAAATAAGCCTAACCATGTCCACTCAGCAGTACAGCTCTAGAACCAGTCACCACTGAACGAAATAGGAAGGATTTGTCTCACAGCAACCTTCCCAATATTAAACAAACCTTGAAATTCTGTATCTGAGCAGTCAGCCATCCTTCAAGTATGCTCCTTGCAGTTTGTTTCTTCTTGAAAAGATAACTGAAGGACAAGCTGTGAAATCCTCCTCGAGCCTGCCAGACCAACATCAATTACTGCAAGGAAAAGGCTTTGGATCTGTGGCACCTGCACATACTTTTGCTGTCTCTGAGGTAAAACACACAACTGGCAGAATAAACTTAACATGAAAGCACCACTTTCCAGTCACTGGAAATGCTCGTGAGCTGACTGCAGCCATCCCTGCCTCTCACACGTGGATGTGCCTTCCTGCTGCCATCACCACCATCACTGACAGCAAAAAAACCCTGAGATACTGCACAGAAGGAAATTGCTGTCTACTGTAACACAGCCCCAGTAACCACGATAAAGCTGTCATGATCACACCTGAGAACAAACACAATTCTCTGTTAATACAGAATCATTTTATTACCTTAGATTTTTTAGTTAAATAAATGGATCTACCTATTCTTAAATTACATCTTGATCAAGTTTAATCTTTTGGAAACAATATCATCAGTAAAGCTGTAACAGAGAAAAATTAAATTTCAGAATTATTACCAGAGATAAAATTGTAACGATGACAAATTTTAAATACGCACGCAGTGCCCACGAAAGGAGGAACCATCTAATTATATTTCGAGTGTTTTTCTCACATATACCATTTTCACTCTTTAATTGCCAGTGCTCTGGATTTACATAGCAACATGAAAATACTGGGGATTTTTCTGCTGGGCTTCTCCCTAGTGCAATGGACAAAGCAGTAACACAGAAAGTATTTCTTTAAACTGTTACAAATGCTAGAAAACCCAACACTGATAACCTGGCACTCAGCCAGCTTACATTTCCCGTTTTGTAAGGAACGGAAATACCTTTAATTCCTCAGATGCCTGTCTTTGTTAAATCTGAATGTAATTACTGCATAATACATACATGTACTGAATATCTATAATTGGAAGTATTGAAAAGGACATACTACGTTCACAAAAATGGAAAGAGAAAATATGAGGTGTTTCCAGGTAAGGGAATGCTATGAAAGCCTTCTAGTCCTTCAGGAATATTCTATTAGAAATATTTTTAATTTTATACATAAAACATACAACATGCATACAAATACATGTCAAAATATCCCCTTGCTTTGTTTTTGCTCTGTTCTTCAAAGAAATGGGATATTTTTTTTTAAACCAACATTATACATATGCAACAACAAAAAAATGATTGAAAAGGAATCTTGAGAAATATCTATAAAATTTTGCTGCAAGATATGAGAAAAGGAAGAAGAATTTTTTAAAAATCTGATCAGAAGACATTTCTGGCTACTAAGGACAAAATATTTTTACAGGAAGGAACAGAGTTGAAAGCAGCTTCAATAAGGGAGGTATTTACATAAAGCAGAGGTTTGTCCAGACCTGATGAGATCTGATCCTGCAATTAGTAAAGCTATTTAGATCTATGCTGCTTGCCTTTTTTGTCTGTTGTTCATTAATATCTCATTTACACTGTATCGTAATCAGCCACTGCTGATGTAAAATTACGAGTGTTCTTGGCTGGCCTGCAAACCTACCTCTTAAAACATTACGACTTTCAAGGTTGTTTTTTTTAGCTCTACTTTTTTTCTTTTCACACCCTCTCCTCTTCTCCATCTGACTTTCCCATCACTTATTCAGTAATCATATGAGGAACCTGCTATTGTCTTGCCTAAAAGCTGGCTACAAGGAGTTTCTTCTGCAGCAAAAACACACGGATGCAGGTGGCGAGAAATCACCCTCCACTCTGCGAATGTGCGCTGATGTCACGGCCCTCTGGTACCTCCCATCTTCTCCGAGATTGCATGATGCAGATTTTATTGAGGGATGCTGCTGGAGGTGTAGGACATCACCCAGCCTGTCCCCCAGCCTTCTCCTCCACCCCCTGTCCAGCGCTGGTGGCTGCTGTCACTGGCCCGTGCCCGAACCCAGCTGATGGCATCTTCAAACCAGGAACCCAGGACTTCGACACGTGCTGCTCTTTCCCTGCACACAGGCACAGGCTTCACTGTTGGCAAGACAGGTTTTCACTAACCCAGTCCTAAGTTTGGCAGTTGTTAGAGCAGCATTTAAACAATATACAATGCTGAACAGGCTGCCAAGGTGTCAGTTACATCTTTCATAAAAATAAAACCCTACTGAACTAAAGAAAACTGTTTTAGAAACTGATCGATGCTGATAATCACAAAGACATCAAAAGGAAAAAGAAAATGGGAAGACAGATTGGCAGGTAAAACTCTACCTACTGTTTTGGGTTTTGCTGAGGACTCAGAGCAAGGGTGCATCCCTGGAGCATTTCCCTTTATATAAACATAGGCAAACAAACTGAAAACCTTGTTGAATAAAATGAAAAACCTGATGAAAGAACATGGAAAATTGTACTATCTGAATTCTCTTCCAATTTCACTATCCTATTCACCATTCCCTAAAGCATCTAAGTTTACAGTCACAGAATATACATGCTTGAAAATCAGATTATTCAAGTTTCAACAGGACTGGCAAGTCTAGCCCAGACAAACCTCACCAACGATCATCCTGGCTACCATACAAGGAAGGAAACACAAGATTATGTATTTTTAAATGCCACTACTACTACCACCCTACCTTTGGGAAACATGGAATGTGACTACATTTATATAATCTTTATTTCTCCTGGTATTTAGCAACCATAATGAGAAACTATGAATAAGCATCATAAGAAGGGACCATCTAACAAATTGATTCTAAAACAATGTGATTTCCTAAGTTATGAGAATCATCAATGATAGCTTCAAATGTTAATTAGCAATTGCATGAAGGAGAAGAAATTTAAAAGAGTATAGAGACTGTTAGGAAACACATGGAGTAAAATAAAATGGGTAGAAATCACTGAGAGCAGAGAAAGAATGAAGCAATAGAAAAATACAGCAAAATTTCTGCAAGAAAGAGAAGGAACATTGACAGAGAAAAGGTATGTTGCCAAGGCAAAAACAGACAGCTGAAGACAGTAGACAAAGAAGGATGAGAAAGCTCAGAAGAGTGTAGGAAGCAAACCATACTAAAAAGGATGAGGAATAAAACTTGCAAGGGAAAACACTAAATGCAGCAAATGCGTTCAAGTCAGCTGAAAAGAGGTTGTTAAGGAGGACAACAAGAGCATTTTGAATATTTTAAGGAAGACTGATGTGTGCTTTTCTGCATAGTGTCTACAGGACACCCCAGAACACGCAGTGGAAAATAGCGCCTGCTTTCCACCCAAAGGACATGACACTAAGGACGTTACTGCTCTCCCCCCACGCCTGCACTGCTGCTTCTACTCAAACAAGCAACTAAGCAATGACAACAGCAGCTGAGGAAATGGCAGATCTGCAAGTTGCACCCATCACCTTACATTTAAAACCATGCTTTGGAGATTTCTATACACTGGGAAATAAGGTATCTTGAGTACAATTTAACCTGACTTTAAAAGAGTACAAAGTGAATTTAGAGAACCCACAGCATCTATTTTTTTACATTAGAAATTCAGCTTTTGCCCATTTTGAATAAGGCAGTACAATAAAATCATGGAAACAAGAAGTAAAACATACATTTAAAAACTGGATCTTCTTCAGAGTTCTGATTAGTTATTCTTCATACTTATTATATAGAAGACTAGAAAAAAGAGTTTGCTTTTTTATTTTTTAAATATGCAACACCCCCAAATTGCTATGTTAAAGCTGGAAAAACTTCCAATCAAAATGAGTCAGCAAACCATTCCTCCAACAAGAATAAAAAAAGAGCAAGACGTAACATTGTCCTGGTTTATTTTTTGCTTAGAAATACCATTAGGAAAAGTGATTGAAAGTGATAAAATATTCATATTTTATCCCTCTAGGATAAGTATTAAAATTATTTATTCCCTCTGTTAATATGCTTGAGAAAGCACATAAGGGAACTAGATAAAGAAAAGGCCACCTGCAGAAAAAGTGTAAATTAAATTCTTTCATGTTATGCTTGTCTATGTCCAAAGGTCCTCTAGCTAGAACAGTTGTAAAAGCTACTAAACCCAGCACTTGTAGGTGTATAAATCTCTAGTGTACTACTGAGATCACTGAGGATATCAGCATTATTTTTAAGAGGGAAAAAATGTCTTTCCTACAGCTCTATTTATTCCACTGACTGAAGAGGCACAATGACAATTCTCAACCACTAACATTTAGACAGATTAAACGAATTCTGCCTATTACTGTCTTGACCTGAGTTACCAAGCTCCTTTTACCATAGGCAGGGAAATTGCCTATGTTGGTTACTTGGTTAATTTAACCCCAACCAGGCTGAATCCCCCCAAGTGCCAGCATCTCTCCACCAACAATAAAGAAGTCTGTGTAACCAGACAGAATGTGGATGCCTACACTGAAGAAAGCCACATGAGATCAAGTGAATCCCACTTTTACTGTACAGATTTAGGTAGTTGTAGCAATTCATATAATCTTCACCCATTTAGTTACCAACTTCTGTTGTCATTTAACGTGGGAATAAAATATCACTTAACATCGCCCATCTTTGTGTATTAATGACACCAACTCACTTTTCTTCTGTAAGGTATAAACAGGGAAACAAGGCTATAGCTTGGATGGTTTTTTAGTTTGTTCAACAGTAGAGTCACTCAGCTGTTCAATTTTTTAAATTTCTTTTATTCACTGCAATCCACACATAATAAAGATTAGAACAGGTACTAATATACCTCCAGTAGCCCCTAATTCCCCTTACACACATACAAGTCAATCACATTAACGTTTCATCTTCATTGAAAAAGAAATAACATGGATGTGACAAAGTTTCAAAACAGGAAACACACAACTAACCAGGGAGAGTATCAGTGGAGAAAAAGTGAAGTGCTTATAAAAGTTCAAAGAAAATTGTAAGAAGACTGCATAGGCAAGCTGGCTAAGAAGAGTAATTTTTTAAAAGGAGACAGAGAACAACAAATTTCTGGTGTATTTCCTTCTTACTATCACTCCTACATTTATGCAAAGTAACAAAAGGGCTAATTTTTTTAAGTACTATGGCAGGATAGACAAGGAAGTACACAACAGCACAGGGAAATAGAAATACTGATGGAAATGCACTCAGGCTGATAAAGTTAAATGAGATAAATCTAAGCAGATATATTTGTGGATTAAGAGACACAATGTAAGTATATTTTCAGACATATAATGCCCCTAATCTCTATTCATATGAAACTCCTGTTTACCAAGCCAAATTTTTAAAACCTGTGATGGGTAGAGTAAAAGCCATTTTAGAATCATTATTTTTATTTACTATCCTAGAAATTTTAAAATTCAGGGGTGATAAATATATTGCTACTGTTGGCAGCACAACAGAATTACCAATGTAACCCTTGTGTTGCTTCCAGAACATGATGCTCCAGAGCAGGTATGGCCCCAGTCCATGTTCTGCAGCCAGGGCCAGGCTCTGAAAAACTCTGGATACTGCCACAGTTACAGCGACCATTATAGATCCCTTTCCACTCAGTTGTGCATTTTATTTTTTTTTTTTTAACTCTGAAGCAAATACCACACTAGCTATTCACATACGAGCGTGTGAATTCCTGACAGAAGACAAGGTTTTAGACACACAGCAACTTCAGGAAAAAGAATCCTCATCAGAAAAACAGAAGCATCTTATAATAGGGCACATTTTAGCAAAGAATAGAAGACTTAATCCTGTAATCATTCAATGAACTAAGATTTTAACAAATCTACTAACAGGCAGCTGACTGATAGAATAAAATTGAATCTTCCACAGTCCAAGTAACAGGCAAAAGAGGAAATAGGTCAATCAAGAAAGATGTCATATTTTGCTGTGTGGCAAAATCTAACCCAGAGTGCTGACATGTAGTGTTTTTTGTTCTGACTTACTACTTTTATAATAAAATTTTACATTAAATAATGGAACATTTTAAAATATAAATATACAGTTAGAATTCAAACCTAGAGTGCGATTAAAGTGAAAATATCACCTAAACTGTAGCTAGTTTTTATTATTAAACCATGTCACAAAGTATAAATTATTTTATCCTGCCAATTTTATTCTGCAGTGTCAGACCATTGAAATATCTTTAAAGAAGCTAATGAGAGGCTGTCTAGCCATGGCACAGGTTGGCTTATGCCTTGCATGCTGCCATGCATACAGATTGCACCACAGCAGCTTAAATTACCTCTCCATTACACTCCTGATGATAGTATGCACATACTGAGTGTCCAAGCAAGAATAATTGCATGAGATAATCAAAGTTTAAAAACAAACACATACAAAATACAACCATACCCTAACTACTTCCTGTGCATTTCTGGCACAGCACCCACAAAAACCAGTCAACTGGAGGATAACTGGTTGAGTTTGTTTCCCTCTACTTTTTTTTTTTTCCTTTTCTGTTTTTTATTGGTTGATTGGTTTTTCTTCTTAGCCTCTCCTCTGTAATAGGGACATCAGTGTTTTGCAAAACAGCCTGAAGGAACAGAGGGTTCACACAGGTGTGGGATTTCTGGTCATTGTAAGTCACTTAAGTCATTACAAAATACCAGAAATGCCTAACTTGACCATTTGGTCCTACTTGTACAGGGCTGGTTTATGTGCAATTGGGGCAGAGCCTATTTTTGCCTCCTCCCTCTTGCCCTTGGACAGCCACAACAATCAAATATTCAAGACTGCTGCTAATTTTACAAATTCTACCTTAAGTATTTCAAAGTTTAGAGCCAAGATTTGTCCCCCTTTGCCAATCAAGGAGGTTTTGGCAACGCTAAAATGGGCACAAGTATGAGAACGAAATGTAACCACACTTCGGGGGTTACTAGCAGAGATAAAATCCTGCATATCATTAGCTGCTAACACCTACCAAAAGCAAACCTGTGATCTGCATGTATTTGCTCACTTGGGATATTTATCACAATCCCAGCTTAAGCCCTCTAGCAGGCTTTTACTGGTCTTTCCTTACTTTATTGAGAGTACGTGGTCTTGAATCATGTGAAGGATTCCTTTTTTTTTTGCCTTGTCCTTAAGACTATTTTTGTATACCAAATTGACTATCTATATATTTTAGGCTGTGTGTTAAGCTATTAAGACCTGCCCAGAGAGTATGTGCTCAGAGAACACATATTTTAAAGTACTAGTCTCCTTGATATTGTTCATTTTCTCAAATAGCTTCATTACATGGTGGCATTGTTGTGACTGGCTCAAAAAGCAGGAACTTTCTACTAAATATGAAAAGAATATGTAAATTGTTATGTATGAATGAGCAAAGTAAACATGAGCTATGTTTTTCATTTTTAAATACAAAGCTATGTATCCCACAGCTACCTGAAAATATTGCTGCTGATTAAGTAATGTTCACTTCAGTTCACCTGACCCTTTCAGTCAGTCTGGTGTTTTCCATGTTTGAAGGGCTCACAGCAGGTTTCACCACATTTCCAATGCTGAGCAAAAACCATTTCAGTCTTGCTATACTATAGAGCTAGACTGGCTCTCTAGAACAGGACATCTTCATCACTGACCTGGGCTCTGCCCTGTAAGACTTATTCAGAGAATGAAAAACATTCATTAGTTAGAGCAAAAGGGGTTGAAATCAATATTTTATTACAGTCCATGTTTAAATCCCTCTAGTAATTCCTTTTCCTTTGCAGTTTGCTTTACAGTTTTAAAAAAAAATCATTAGTCATCTTTTTCCTGCAGCATTCCTCAGGGCAGACTGATTATAATGCTGCTTTCTCTCTCTTTGTAAGCAAAACGCTGTAGAGGACACTTGGCACTGATGATGCTCTTGAAGCACTGCTTTCCTCTCATCTCAGAGACAGTTGTACTGCACACAGTTCCTCAAAAAACCACAATCATGACCAATAAGTACCAGGATACACGTTTGATTTATTGACACAGCACTGTAGCATAAGTTCATTCAAAATTCAAAATGCACATTTTTCCAGTGATTGTGGATTGTGTCAACTGTCAGGGAGACCCCAGACACATTTTCCTTTCGAGGACTATTGTGCTGCCTTCCAATTAAAATCACTTTCTTTTTCTTTGCACATTAATAAGTACTTTCTGTACCTTCACAAAGAAATGCTAGGATAAGCGTGCTCCAAATACGTATCTACATTATGGTATTAAAGCCTTTTTAAGATACATTTTTCATGCTAAGTCCTTATTTTTATCTCCTTCAGCATTACAGCCATGGAGCATTTGTGACAGACTTCAAAGCCTACTAAGATTCCAGTTTTTCATATTCTAGCTCCAACACTGCCATCAGACACAATTCACAGCAAACACTGAGGATCCCCTCTGTACCAGACAAAACATCTTACATAACAATGAAGTATTCTTATATAAAGTTTAAATTACACTACCCTCAGTTAGGGTTAGAACATGCTGTTCCATATAAAAACATAGAGGCAAGACTGCTTCCCTGAATGAAGAGCTTACAGGCTAAGAATACAAGGAGTATGCCATGGGAGAAGAGAAGGCAAGCACAGTGAGATAAAAGCATTTGTAAGTGCATCTACACAAGTAACGTTTATCATTAGAGTAATGCAACTGCCAACCAAATCCATCATCTCCTCAACTCCTTATGGCTATGATGGCAGAAATGGCTAAAGAGTTTGAAAAAGATGAGTGCAGCAGCTACAAATGTTGGTGATGAAGGGTATTTATAGGACAGGAACACCATGGGAAGAAGAATGGAGCATTTACAGGAGATAAGGAATGAGTGGGCAAGCTTACAATGCTGACAGATATGAAGAGACAGATGATGCAATCAGATTTGCACATGAGGGAGGAATAGGGGGCAAGAGCAGATAATAGGGAAAAAATAATCTAGCTCAGTTTAGTGCACATGTTGATGAAGAAATTTTGAAAGGATACTTCAGTCAAAATAAGAAATAGAATTCATTGTGTATGCTTCTTGGAAGGACTCAAAGGGATGATCCTGCAGTTGCCAAGTTGGTAGATAAGGTATACATATTTCCTTTCTCACATAAATTCTTCTACCCACTTGAGAAGCTGCCTTTCAGCATATAAATGTATTTTCCTGCTCCCAGCTGTAAGAGCCTGACAGAGAGACTGAGGCTTCAGCCAGCTCTTAAAATGCTGTTTATTGCATAGATGAGGTTCCAGCAGTTGAGGGTTGTGGGTGAGCCTACAGCTGCTGGCCATAGGCAAGTCATATGTCCTGAAGCCCATTTAGTTTTAGTTACAATGTATTATATACTTTTCATTACAGAGCATTTTAATACATGACTATCAAATAACATCATACACAATACTTTTTTACATTTACATACAACCTATCAAAACTGCTAAAATTACCATATTATGTTAGTGACTAGCCATTCATCGAAGTTAGTAGTTACATGTTAAAGTTTGAGACTTGTTCTTCAGTGGAAATTTTTGAGATCTTTACTTGCAACACTGGTTTTCTTGTTTGCCTGTAAAAACCCTTTTGTTTAGTAAAAACATCTTTTGAAGTGAATTTATCCTTTGCTCTAAACCATAAAAGCCCCTTCCAAGTCACTTGCTCTTTACCTTCTAGCTACCCAGTAAGATTAGCTCAGCAATTCTTCTATATCAAAACTCGTTTTCATTCCTATAAAACCTTCTGTATATCTGTAAAACTCCTCAATTAAATTATCATTTTTCCCAACACCAGCCTCAATTAAGACGCTCTTGTGCATCTTGCATCTTAGGTCACAGCACAATATCAAGCACTCCAGGGGTTAATTCTTTTAAGAGCTTTCATGATTCCACACTAGCATAGAATTCACATAGAATGAACCAGCAGTCTAACACAACTTCATCTGCAGTATGGTATCTTTAGCAGCAGTGTTGTTAACATATGGAATTAATGTTATGCAAAATTTGAAGAAGAGATTGGTAATAATCTTGCTGCAGTGCCTCTGAGAGCAGGAATAGGAAAAATACTATGAGTTAAATGACTATGTCTTCTAGAACCATGTACTTTTAAATGCCTTCCTGTTATTGGCTTTATGACTTCATTAGATGACAAAACTGTATTAATTTCTTACATAAATGTGCATTTCTTTAAATCTCTACTGAATTCTATATTCACCTAATTATATGCCTGAATAGTAGGATATCTCAGTATTATTTAACCTTTAAAACAACAGTGCATATATTTAACACTATGGATTATCTGGTTTTTGCCTCTATGTATGCAGCAATATGGAGAAACTGCTCCCGTTCATTTAAATTCTAATGCTTTTCTTGAATCACACATTTCTATATCATACGATCACAGGTCTCTTTTCCAGATTCTTCAATAACAGAGATCAAAGTAGCCTTCATCCACTCCAACCTTCACTCTGAAACTACTCTAAAAGGGTGCTAAGCATCACTTGAAGGACAAATTTGGCATGCAGAATTTCTAACAGTATGTGGCTTGCCAAATCATGCAGAAGAAAGGTTAAACAACTTTATCTATATCTATCTAAAAAAAAAAAAAAAAAAGAAAAAAGTCAAAGATGATACACATAATGATTTTCTAGACAGAAATACCAGCTAATAAATGAAGATCAAAACCTTTTTTGTCTATTGATTGCTTCTCATTCTTGAGCAGGAAGTCTTGCTTTAAGTCAAATTATGCTAATTAAATATAATGATCTCATAGCATTATCACTGTCAAAAGCACTACCTGCTCACTGAGAAGAGCCCCCAAAGACTTCAAATTATAATAGTCATCAACACATGGATGAATGCAAAATCATCGGGACAAACCAGTTCCAGGTCTTTGCTTTTCTACCATCAAGACAATCAATTAAAACAAGTTCAGTGAGAACAGATCTATAAGTGAGAAAAATAACATAGAATAAAATTACTCAAACCACTGAGTCTTCAGTGCAGCTGTCAGAGGTATCAAAGTCTTAGGGACAACTGCAACACTTATGTCAAAAAGTTTATGTAGATTCTAATGGCTTCATAGTTTGCATGTAGTGTGCACACAACCCTGAATCTCAGAAGGTCCTACCTCTTAACTGACTAGTGTATTTAATCTATATCCCATTAAAAATAAAGAAGGTAAGTAAAAGGCAGAATTATAACTTCTGA
Source organism: Sturnus vulgaris (assembly GCF_052056855.1). NCBI lineage: Eukaryota > Metazoa > Chordata > Aves > Passeriformes > Sturnidae > Sturnus > Sturnus vulgaris. The sequence continues at coordinate 61,564,005 of NC_142247.1, read as the reverse complement.
AACCTAGTGAGACAGGGTTTCACAGGATAATGCTTTAATATTTGTAGATGCATCAATCAAAACATAGAAGGCCAAATTTTAGGGTATTAATTTTCAAATCAATACTTCCTATAATTACCTAAAAATGAACTGACTATTGTATATTTAATCATACAGTCAAAGAATACAACAATGTAGAAGAATTGACATTCTCTTTGAATTAAATATCACAGCAATCCCCAGACATGGGTTTGTGCTTGAGGTACTTTTTCCTATGGAAAGGGCACATCTCAAAATTCAGAACTGCTGATGCTGATGAGGGAGTTAATGAGTTACCCTGAGTGAGAAATGTCCAACAGGGCTTCAAGAGCCCTCAGACCATAATTTCTTTCAAGAAGGCAGCAAAGGAAAGAATATAAAACCTACTTAGAGGGCAATTTTAGAGAATGCGAAGTATTTTTCTCTGTTGGAGAGCTGGCATATGGTGAGCTATCACAATGTTCAGTATTATTTACAGAAAACAATTACAGAGCTTACCATTATCTGAAAGATAAGTTACTACATCAGGTTTAGACTCTTGCAAAATAAAATACAGACATAGGAAAAAATTAAACAAAAAACCCAACATCATTCTCAATGTTAGAGCAAAAACCATATACACAATATGATAGCTTAAGGGTCTCTGCAATTCTGTGCACTGTGCTCTAGGATGACCCTGCTTGGCAGCTCCTGTTCAAGTGCCTCGTCCTCATACCAGTGGCCTCTTCTGAAAGCTGACACCATTGCCAGCAGAGAAATCCTTCAGATAAAAACTTGGAAGTAACGAGGTTCAAACCAAATTTTTTCCCTTGCAAAGTAGGCTAAAAATGAAATACTACTCCAAATTAAAATACCTTGAGAACATTGCTAGGACTATCTTTTCCTTTTACTTAAAGGCTATTATTAGTTAGTTATTTTCTTACCAAAGCACTGGAAAAGCTTGCTTTCCCCTATGATGTATTAGGGCTTCAGATTTATAACTATACAGTGCATGTAAAAATATTGCTGCATAAAAGAACTAACATCTTCAGTCATCACTAACGTGTATCAAGAACAGGCAAAATGAGCAAATAATTTCTAAAACACATACAGTAAAAGATAAATAAAAGCTTTGTCAATCCACATGAGTCTGACAAAAAATTCCACTTTGGAAATTCTGTACTATAGAGATCTATCACTTGAGGGCACAAAAAAATATTTGTTCTGTTTAAAACATCATAGGTGTTAAACCCTCTTATTTTTGCTCTGCTTTAGATCTGACAATTCATCCTTTGATGGAGAATCTGACTGAACAAATATTCTGAGTGCCTAAAACAGTATTTGACTCTCATTTGGTAATTTAATAACTGTAAATGAGATGCACATAAACAAAGAATTTGTTTGGAGAGCCCCATCAGCTGATGTCTGAGATGGGAATGAAAGGTCCCCTTTGTCTACCTAAAAGATGTTTTTCCAAGTGACCTCTGGCATGTCACTTAAATTGAAAGGAGGAGCCTGAAGCTTTCATGAATCTAAGGTTATATTCCTATGTGACCTTTGCTAAAGATTTTTAATTTACCTAGTTATTACAAAAACCACCAGTTTGTTCAATTTAGAATATCAAGTGTGCTACAAGTCACATAAAAAATGAACACGTAGAGTCCAAAACAAAATTAAATGTAGGTCTCATGCAAAATAAAATTGTCTGGTTTACTGATGTCTTTCAAATAATGATTCAAGAACTCCTGACTCAAATACATGCATTGCTGCAAGAAGCTAAAAATCAGTACAAGACTGAGATTATGAATCTAATCATATTCATCTCCTTATATGGATTTATTAAATTACCAAAGGTTTTGATTTCAGTTCATCACCAGCAGCAGCACAATCAAATAATGAAGCAAATTCAAGACAGGCTTATGCTGGAATAATCCATTGATTTAGCACTTTAATTGCTCATGTTTCAACCTGCTATAAGCTACTGTAAGGTTTTCCTTTACAAGTCAGGGCAATTTTTTCTCCCATCAGTGTCTAAATAAGTAGCTAAGTATTCCTAGTTGCTCTGGGATTTTATTTCCCTGGAAGTCTCTACAAATATGAATAAATACCCTAATGCCTGCCTTAAGACTTAATTCCGAAATATGACCCAGAAAAACTTAATATGCCAATTTCTATGATTAATTTTTTTTAATAACTCCCAAGCAGCCGCCTTCATGATCTCATTTATTTAAAGTAAAATTAGCTTTCTCTCCCTCTTCTTCTGGTATTAAAATGAAGCTGTGTCAGCCCTATTGCAGTTTTTGGTGTTTAAACTTGATATAGGTAAGACTAACTAGCCCTTTGATTGCTCTTCTTACACAACTGAATACAAAGCCTTCCAACCACTTCTGCCCACTCCATACTTTCCACTCCAGCACAAGTGCAAAATGCCACATCTAAGGCAGTTACATCACCCTAATGGTATCAAAAAAACTGAGTAACACAATATTAGTTTCACTCACAATAGCCATTTCTTTACACACTGTTAAGTACCACACAAGCTAAAGAACAGCATAAAATTCATAACTATGGCTATCTGAAATTATAAGACTGGTACATCATAACATACATATTGCAGTCCTGAAACACCACATCTTCAAAGCTATATCCACACTCCTGGTCACTGCAGTTAAGATATGCAGATAGATCTGTAGTCTAAAGCCAAAAATAAAGCAGTACAGGAATAACTAATTCTTTTCTTGCTTAAAGTTCCAGTCTTAAAATCATAGAAAGCAAAGCTTATGAAAATCTCAGCACTACAGCCACTCCACCATAGCCTGGCAATGAGTCACAAATGCAGTCACAAGTCACAAATCCTTGTTAGACACAAGTTCCAGGTTCACAGAACACAAAAGCCATTTTCCAAAGCAGCACAGCATAAGAATAATCTGCACAGCAGCACAGCTCCCTCTCCAGCACGAGGTAAATTAAATAAGACAGAAGTACCCTTTTCACATTCCTTCCCACACCAATTTTCACATTTAGCAATATTTATTAAGATATATTTGGACTGTATTTTTCAATTGTTAAAATATTGAGATTTTGAAGATGTTCACTAAATAAATTCAAAAGGGTGGGTAGAAATACTTGCAAAAATAAGTAATCCCAAGAACACTGTCATAAACAAATTACATAATTAACAGAACCTGATTTCCTATTATTTAAACTTTTTCCCCCAGCACTCTCTTACTCCAGTTACTGCAAGCTTCTCCAGCACCCTTCAAACACACTTTCCTGACACAGGGCAGCAAAACTCTGACACCTGCCCAAACCAGAGGTGTTAATTCAACACTCCCTGCCCAGCAGGCAATTCCAATGCATTTTCATGGTTTGTCTTTGAGACCCAGATCTCCTGATTTGGTTTTAAGGCTAGTCTAGAAAAAATTGCCACTTGCAAAGCTTGTTAGGTCCCTGGAAGATTTTGAAACTCTCAACTTCTCTGAACTACTACCTGTACTTAGAAGTTATAAAAATATGTATTCTAGTATTCACAACTATTTCCGGTCTAGGACTGATTTATGCGCAGATCAAGGGATTTCTGAACAAGTAAAGCTCATCTTAGCCCCTCAACATGCTAACATGGAGATTAGTTACATTAGCTGATGCAGTTTAAAGCAAATTAAAACAGTATTTTAAACCTACCACAGAATGAAGAAGTGAGACCCCTTTTACTTTGCAGACTGTTTTAGACAAAAGCATAAGCCAGTGCCCTCTTGGCTCTTAAATCCACCAAAGCAAAATGTAATTTCTACGCTGAAGAATAGAAAGAAAAGTTTTGTTCAAAAGAAACCTCACTGTAGAAGAGGACAGCACTCAGAGAAAATCTGAAAGGAAAATAGGTGGGACCTTTCACCTATCTCAGAGTAGCACACTACTTAAGTTGCTCATTCAAGTGAAAAACATCAGGCTGTGTAGTATATCATGGTAGTTACAAGGACAGTTGCATTTTTATTATACAGCTCCCATGCTCCTAGCAACAAACTACAAAATACCTAATTCTGTGAAACATTCTAAAAATAGTTCATTTCTGACTGATTTTATCAATCATGCAACACAAAAGTAGGAAAGAGGTCAACCCAAACATGGAGTTGAGTGATGGACAGTATTCTGCTTGCTACCACAGAACTGTCAAACCTCTGTGGAAGATTAAGGAAAAAAAATTCCAAAAAAATTTCAAAATGCACTAAAGGGTACTAAAAGACGCAGCTTTTTTTTCTGTAGTTGTGGAACTGACTTCCCTTTACTATTTGCATTTGTGGTTTTGTTCAAATTGTTCATAAGCACACAGAAAATCAGCTGCTTAGCAAGCTAAAATTTCAATTGCATGTCATGTACACTTATGTATGTATATGTATGTATGTATGTATGTGACTTATAAGCAGCTGTGTAAATGATATGTCAAACTTCATTCATGTTTGACAGAGCAGTCACCTTTTATGGCAGGAGAAATTAAGTAAAAGTCAACACATACTTGTAAACAGAAAATTACATGAACACAAATGGAAACAAAGCTTAGTATAATGGGAACACAATAGATTCCATAGCATATAACTTGTTTATCTTTCAAGATAAGGTCTTGGGCCTAGGCTACTTGGATAATTTGCCTGAGACAACAAACATACATGAGAAAACTCGATACAATAGAAACACTATTTTAGTTTGTATTCAGGAGTTAACTAAATGAGCCCTGTAGCCAAACTGCCTTGCATTTGCTCTTCTTTTACAAAGTAAAAGTCAAGTAAGGAAAATAATTCTACTACACACAAATAAATGTTTTTGCATTGCAGCTAACAAAAACAGATCCATACTTTGCTGGATCCATTTCTCAAAAGCATGCAGTACTGAACAGGAATAAAAATCCACACGGATTCACATGATTTTGGAGCAAAGACCACTGCCATCCTCCAAAATTTCTCAGACCACCATCAAAACTCATTGTCAGCTTAGTATTTATTGTAGTTCTGCAAAATCACAGCAACTCATTTTTCCCTGCCTGTCATGTCACAATTAAGGAGCCACTGGAACACAGATGAACCAGAAACACTTTATTTCAGGGTCTACAAACACACACATACTGGGAGCGCAAATCATAAGGTAAAGGAAGAAGCAGTGAACTACTTTAGACACTTCTGGTGATTTTAAAGAAACAACAGATCAATTAGCTTGGGTTCTGAGTGTTCAACCTGTGCTGTTTTCAAGGATCTCCTCCTTCCCAGGAGCCACATCTCCCTCACTGCAGAAGCAGCCTGCAGTTCCTGCTCCCCGGGGCTGTATTTCTGCCAGACACAAAACCAGGTTCAGCTTTGCTGGATCACTGGGAGACATAAACCAAGGGCACACCTACACTTACTCTGTCTTCAAGAAGCAGAAGGGAAAATTACAGAACTGTTATTTGCATAGGGAAAAAACATTAAAAGCATGTACAATCTGTAAACTTGAAACTGGAAACCACTGTGAAAAATATTAAAATTGCTTTAAATGAAGGGAATTAAAGCTAGCCTTTGCAGCATGTGAGGCACACAATAAAACAAGACATCCCACTTTCTGATGTGTCTTAGACAAAAGCACAGGGCTATCTACAGAGCAGCAGTCCTGACAGGATACTTGCTGAGGCAGGTGGTTCCAGCAGTCCATCTGCTGGCTTTTGCTATGTTTTTGTGTTTTTTAATTTATTCGAGGATTCTTGTTTCCAAAGAAAAAAAAGCTCTCCTAGACATAAATGTGATCAGGGACTTGCTTAGTGATTAATCCAGCTGAAATCAGTAAAAGACAACCTAGCTTTTACAAGAACAAAGGCATTCAGTACTCACTCTTAATAGGAGTCCTCAATAGAAAAAAAAAATTAAATTAAGTACAATTCAAATATCAGAAAAAAATTGACAACAAGGAAAGCATGATGGCACTGAAGCACAAGGAATGTTCAGGTTGTGTCATGGTTGTCCTTGTCCCTACAGAACCAGGAGTTGCCTGAAGAGGCAAGGGAGCAACACTAAGGTAGAAAATCACAGAAAGTATTAGAATACTGTTAAGAGAGACCCATTTGAAAAGACTCAGATTTGGAAACTCTGTGGTAACACAGACACCAGACCATCACAGAAAACAAAGCACTCAGATCAAGAATGCCTGGAGGGCAGGGACACATTGTGCAAAGTACATGCCACACCTGGAAGAAAAACTGTTAAGCAGCAATGACATAACATTACTTTTGGATACAATATACCCTGAGAAAAAGGACAGCTAAGAATTAAAAGTGTTTCTTTGTAGTAGAAAAAATACCACCAGGACTCAAAATCGACACAATCACAGAAAATACACTCTATTATATAACACAGGAAAGTTTCTGCCTTGCACTAACCCAGCCCACCTCAAACATAACCAGAATACTTCACCTACAGAAACATGTAACAATGAATACCAGTAAGAGGAAAAACAACAAGAAAGCATTGGACTCTGGATCAGAGTCTAAAAACCTTTAACAGCATTTGCCAACTCATTTTGCCTGCTAAGTGAATTTTAGCATTTACATTCCCTGCTCAGTTTTCCCAGATAAAATACCGATGTGTCTTTACTGATCCCTATGCCTAACACAGTCCATAACCATGAAGCACTTTCTACACAGCTTCTAACAGAGTAGTACATAAATTATAAATTATTAAACTTAATAAAAACCTTAATAGCAGCAGACTCTACAGGTTTTATCACAATATAAAGTTTTGGAAATACTTTCCTTTTATCCCAGTAGTGTATAAATATCTACTGTAATTCAGTAAGATTAAACTACCCGCTCTTACAGAGGCAGTGCATGCAGAGAACCACGTTAGAGCGACACCACCAGGTACAATGTAATTACTTACCTTAAAAAGAAAATTGAAAAGAAGCTGAATTAAACCTGTAAAAAAACTTCAACAAGCAAACAAAAAAAAAAATCCAATCCTTAATTGTCTAGACTTGATACACTAGACATAGTAACTTATGAGAACACTATCACTGGCTTTAGGAAGCACCACTCACAACCTCGTTAAAACAAGCAGTCCAGTCTGATCTATGACAGAGTTTACTGGGCACAAAGACCATCAAAGACCATCAAATCAAGAATTTTCAACACCACTTGAAAAGCAGCACCTTGAAGGGAATTCTTGTGCTGTATCAACCACACCAAAAACAGATCAGGAGAAATTGCATGACATTGGACTGAGAAGTCACTGCAAAAGCCTAATACACAGCAGACAAACAGAACAAAGGCAAAATATAGATCACTTCAAGATAAATTAGTTCCTCTAGCCACTGCCTGATAAAATGATTATAAGTACTAACAATATAAAGACTAAGCATTAAAGCAATAGACAGCACAACCGCCTCACACAGCAAGGTTACTGACATGCCTATTACTGACAGAAAAAAGTACTGGAAACAAAGCCCAAAAAGTTAAAGCACTCAGGAAGAAAGCCTAACAAGAGTACAGCATACTACAGAGATGTTTCAAAAATTCATGTGGAGTGGTACCGGCAGGATGGAGCAGACAGACAGGAGCTCCAGTAAAACCCCACTAAAGCAGAAATGCCACTGTTACCACATGCCAGCAATTTCATTACATGTATTCCCAGGATAATAACCCAAACAGGAGCCTGAACAGTTCCTTGAGCAGGAACACCAGCAAAAGCATCTTCAATAAACATGCAGAAAAAACATATACATATCTAAATAAAAGGACCAGATATCTGTGATAAGACAATCCCTGTGACATGGGATATGGTTTCTGTATGTGCTCAGCTGTGCAAGCACTTCAGTCTTCTGTCTCACATACAAACCCAGCCTGTGTGCTGTACAGTGGCACCCACACCAAAGAAGATATAATCAGCACACCCATTAATAAATGTCTACTTGTAACAGACAATTAAATAATGATTTCATCGACAGCCATAAGTAAATTCATATTGATTTTAAATTAAGTAGTTTGAAATGTTTCATTTCACCAGTAAGGATTTGTTTCTCAAGTAACACTGATACAACCCAACTGATTCTAACTGGTAGGTTGAAATAAGTTTCATCAAGAAGTAGTGTGGTAATAGCTCACTTTTGCAAATGTCAAACAAATATTGTAGAAATACAAAAAAGGGAAAAACACATTTCCTCTCTATACAAGCAAATACACCCAGCTGTCCTCAGTCACCAATCACCCACACCAAGTGCTTTGGCAGAACATTTCCTCTCTACATCAAGAAAATCTTGCATACAGCAAGTTGTAATGTTTTCACTTTAATCAAACCTACTCCCCAGTGCCCCATTTTAGATGACAACTTGAGCTGCATATATTGGAAAATTTTTAATTGATATTGCCACCTAGCGGCTTGTTTCAAGAATATTAAATAATCATAAAAGCCAGCAGGAGAACATCAACATCTACAATAATTTTCCCAAGACTCATCAGATAAGGTTTTTCACTATTATAGAAAAATCTAATTCTGTTTTCCACCCAAAACAAAAGAAATCCCCAAGGACTACATATAGAACTAAAGCTAAGGTACTTACTCCTCAAAAGAAAATTATTTCTATTGCCAGAATAAAACAGCATCACAAAATCATTTGGTTTATGAATGCAATACTGAAAAACTCTCCAAGCACAATTTCAGAGAAGTACTACTATGAAAACCTATGTATGAAGCTTACTTTTTTCACTTTCTTGAATATAAAATAGAAAAGAGGAACATACTTTCCATCTCTCTGGTCTTCACTTTAAAGTAGGTCAGCTGTTGTATGTTTCATGTCAAGATAACCTGAATACCCTAAATACAGAAAATAAAATGCAGTACAAGTCCTAATATAAGAGAAAACAACTTTCAAAACAATTCTACCAACAAGTGCATCTTAGTTATAAGAGAAAAGAAAAACTAGACAAGACGTTCTTAGTATTTATGCAGCTTTTCCATTGCTATTTCATATAGTAATAAAAATCGTTTGGGTTGGAAAAGATCATCAGCGGGAACCATTAACTTAGTATTACCATGTTGACCACTAAACCATGTCACTAAGTGCCACATCCACATGCCTTTTGAACACTTCCACAGGTGGTGATCACTTCACTGGACAAATGAGAACTTCCCCACTACCCAGATTTTCCCACTAGCTACTACTGCAGTTCTCGGCAAGGAAATAATTTAAGATAATTATAAAGCAGCTTAAGACTATATAGACTTTCTGTAAAAACAAAGCAGATTTTATTGGAATCTTAAAGCTAATACTCTTACAATTTTTCAAATGTACATGAAGAACCCCTTCCTCTGACAAAGCTTCTGTCTGTACTTTCTGCAAATACGATGTGCTGATTTAAGTAGCATGTTTTGAATTCCTACATCATCTATCTTCCTGGAAAAAGGCCCAGAATGCCACTTCCCTCAGCCATCGCCAAATCAACAATAAATTTGTGCCTCCTGACTCCCTAACTGCCTCTTGCCAGTTTGCAATCACCTGAGCAGCAGCAAGTTCAGAACAGCAGTTTTATGTATTCAGCATATTTGCATCCAGGCTACCTGACCAGAGGACGGCGATCGCTGCTCACCACGGATCACACACAGCAAGGCCATGGGGACAATAAAAATGCTGCTGCCATTGTCTGTAATGGCCACAGGCTTTGTGTTAAGGTGAGCCTTGGGACTTTCCATGTTCTGTCTGAAGATCTGGCCTGCCTGGAGATTTGTTTTAGCATTGAACAGCAACAGCCCACTGATCAAAGGACTGTCACCTACTTTGTTTCAGCTATTGCTTCACCTTGTACAGCTGTGCAGTGTAGCACCCATTGTTATATACATATATATCTGGAACTAATACAGCAATAATAATTATTCTGTGTAAATAACTATTTAAGATGCTGGAATAAAATGCAGTATAAAGGGTTCAAGACATGGAACCACTGCAGAGGACTAGAATATGACAGGATGATACAGAGACTTGGGGCTAAAAACACCTCACCAGTGATCAGCTGATGGCTGCAGAACTGTAACCTGGGAGCTGGGCAAAAACACTCACAGAAGTAACAAAGAACAAGCATCAAACTGATATAAAATACACTACTATATAATAAATCTGGATGGCTTGACATAGATTGTAACATGGATTTACTAGGCAGCACAGAAATAACCTGTGGAATCACGTAAAAATTATTCAAATGGATTTCAGAATAAGGAATAAAAAGCTACCAACATCAAGCTCACAGACCTCTCAGCAGTGCCAGGAGGCTGATGCCTGGCAATATCCCTCCCTTCTCCCAAATGAAAGCATCCATCCCAGAAGGGTAGGCATAGCACTGGAGAAAGAGTAGGTACTACAGAGTTTAGGTATGCATCATTTTGTCTGTAAGCTACTAGTAACAAATACCGTTATCACTGTAACTCAACTATCAATAATTATTTGGTTTGACCTTTAAGACTTTCTAGCAACCTCTCTGAAACCTGGGTGCAACAAAGCAGTGAGGAGAGATTCTGAGATTTGGAAGGGCAGATTACAGATGGCTCCATTAGAAGCTATTTAACCTGCAGAGAAATACATGTCCAAGCTGCATTAATAGAACACCTCAGCAGATGGTGGGCACAGATCACACTGCAAACATGGGAGACAAGCAGTGAAGAAATTCAGGCTGAGAAAGCACAGAGCTGGAATAGTCATTAGATTTACCCCTTCCCAGTCTCCATAAAGAAAAGAATTCAGAATTATTTATCATCCTGTAAATAAGACAATGTGTTGCTCAGAGGGGAAATAGCAAGCCATTTTATTTATACATACAAGCACACAGACATTCTCTCTTCACCTCAGTAGGTCCCCATTTCCAATTTTCTCAGACTTCTTAGAGCATTTTGGGTGCCTGCTCAGATTCACTGGAGCACATGCACATTCCTTCCCCATCAGTGAAACCCTACATTGTACATCAGTCTTTCCATCTTCTGCTGAAGTAATAGGCCCCTTACTCTGGCTCTGCCGTGTCTTCTATTTCTTTTCTCCAACCATTTCCCCTTTAAATTCATGTATATCTGCAAAGATAAGGCAGTGCTACTATACATTCACTGACTCTTCATTCTGATATTCTAAGTATATTGTATTTACTGGCAGCAAATATGGCCTTTTCTGCTTTCCATTGCAGCTGATAAAAGCCAACATTAAATCTTATCCTGTGAAATGGGGTGAATATGCATTTAGTTCTTGATTTGGTTTTATTTCCATGTGATCTATAATAATTCAGTTTGAAGGAAATCCTATCATCTTAAAAACAAGGCAGCTTGCTCTGTATTATTTCACTTGTTTATAATTGTCATACATTGATGAGAACACCACAAGAAGCAAACCCAAGAAGAAAGGTGGTAATACTAGGCAAAGAAGTGAGAGGGGACCTATTTTTTCACTTTGCTGTTTTCAGCCTCTCCTGGAACACTAAGAGATTACACACTTCATCCTTGCTATGATGAAGATGAAAGGGACTTTATCTACTGAGTTCAAATTATATTTAAAGACTCCCAAATTAAGTTTCTTATGTAAAGGCAGTATTTTATGTACGTGCACATACATAACTATTACTTATTACGTATACCAGTACAAACCAACCATGAAATATGAACAATAACATTTTCTCAAAAATAAAATAGTGGCAGAATTGGCACAAACTGTGGAGAAAAAAAAATCAATACAGGACACAAGCACGGAAAAGCAATAAAATCTTTTCCTTAGCTCTGCAGCATTATTTTAAAGCAGCGCCTTTATTAACAATGTAAATTTCACAACATCAACATGGAAATATCACTACAGAACAAAATCTGAGCAACAGTTTGAAAAGCAGACTCTGAGAATTTAAGATTCTTCTTGCTGGATATTGCTTCTGTGCAGCAATCATTGCTAAGTCAAACCTGCCAACATCTGGCATACCAAAGCTCAGAGTTTAACACAGTAATTTAAACTATACACAGTTTCAATTCAACTTAATACCTCGGGCTGTGCACTGTAATTAGGAAGAAGCTGGCACATATTCAGGTCCATTGCCCTTGCATATTAACACCACTATGTCTTAAAAACATTCTGAATAAACCAACAGGACAAGCATGTTCTCTGCACTTTGCAATCAGGTCCTGATGCTAAGAAAAAACTCACAGAGATCCTATGAGGTCTGGTTTGCTTTTTTGAGTTTTTGCTAACTCTTGAATTCTTTTCATTATTTTTGCCATAATTAAACACGTACTGTATAGATTTAATAGAAACACTGTCAACATATATATAATGCTACTTTCTGATTTAAAATCTCAGACAAATTCTTCTACTTAAATGCATGTCTTCTATAAAAATTCCCACTTATTGAAGAAATCAGATAAAGTGATTTTTAGCAATCTATGCATCACACAAACTGAAAATATAATTATTTGCTGACACTTAACTTTCTGTGATAAAATCATCATAAAAGGACCTTCTTTTACAGTTTCATAGTTTTTTTTTTAAAGTGGCTTTACTACTTGACATACTTATCTAAAATGTTGATTGTTTTAAAGTGGGAAAGGAGCATAACAAGGCAAACGTGTCAAATTGATTCAGATTGCAGCACAATTAGAAGAGTGAATTATTCATTTTAAATGTATAGCCCCCAAATTATCATGTTCCTTTTTCATCATTTGCAAAGGCAGAATATCAGGCAAATCCATTAGGAAAGGCCTATAATTTTCACTATAAAATGAATTCTGCTCACCAGACATTGATACACACAGTGATCCCACACACTGATGTATAGGAAAAACTATAATGAAAACAGTAAAACTTTAAAATTAAATCTGTGGGTTTGCTTCAATATATGTATTCAGCTGCAGTTTATTTTAATGCTCCTTTTAGTTGCAGCTATTAAAAATTCTGTTTTCACTGGCATGGTAAAGCAGAAGATTGAGACAAGGATTAAAACAAGCAGCACCTGCAGAGAAGGTACAAGTGGACGAGAAGGGAGCCTGATCTACTTAAACTTTATCTCGAGTTTTCATAATGTTACAATTAGGACAAGATATGGCATCCTGTGAGACACAAGCTACTGAGAGTCACTTTGGAAACATAAAATTAGATCAAAATTATCATTTTAAAAGAGAAACATCTTTATTCCCAAGACAAATATTCTCATTCCACAAAACGGATTTTCTGGCTTCAGCAATAAATGTTAGAGAATACAAGTACACTACTTTTCAATTATAAGAACAGGATAAATAATTTTATTTCCTGCACCATGTTTCTTAAATAATATGTAAAAAAATTGTGAAACTTTTTTTGCAACATTTTTAGATGAACTAATCAATTCTCAATAACACTTGTTCTAGACAAATAAAGAAAAACAGGTATTGTCTATTGGAATAAATAGTTTCAACCTTGTTTTTAAATGCTGGATTTACTAAACAACTTGGATTAGCAGTGAAAATGCAACATTTGAAAGTAACTGATCCATACTAAACACCAAAGCAGTTATAAAAGAGGTATCTGGTGATCTAAAATACAGTGGCAGCCTCAGCATAGTTCTTTATAGCACTATCTCACATTTAAGTCCACTTGAGATTCACATACTGTGTTTTCACATCCAGCTTCTCCAAGAGCCTTGACTGGCTTGTGTGCCCAAATTATGTCTGCCCACAACAGCATTGCTGAGTTCATCACAAAGCTCCCAATTCCCAGCACTGTTCATTCCTGATTAGAGTGTCTCTATGAAAGCAACCACCAAAATCGCTGTGTGCCATCTTCTCAACACAGCTGACTGTCACCAAATGGCACAGAGAAAAAGGCACTCACACTCACTGACTCCAAGGACCAAGCAGGAAAAAGAAGCAGTTTATTTACATTTCTTGTCTATTTGTAGAATTCCAACAGTGACCATGGATTGGCCAGTGAGGATAATACCTCCTGACCCCATAGGTCCCATCAACAATCCATCAATTCTCTCTTCCTCCATAGAGGAGTGCAAAACATTCATTGTTTACAAGAACAGTGTGAGAAACTGTAAAAATTATCTGTCAACACTCAGAAGGCTGAACACAAGGGCAACAGTTGACACAATCCAACTTACAAGTTACTATATAGAAAACATTTCTGGGAAACAAAAAATAAACATTAAAAGCTCTAACTAACATTAAAAAGAGGCAGAGTGGAATTTGATTAGATGTCTAGGGACCAGCATCATGGACTTGGACACCAACATGTGCTGAGACAGCATGTTACTACTATATAAAACAGGTCACCCTGAGCAATAGAGTAAAGTTAAGAAAAAGTAAAATGCTTTTTCAGATACTATCATCCGTGAAGATGATTTTTATTCTTTTGAGCCAGAACTCATAATAGTATCATGGAAGCTCCTGGTTGTGTTCAGGTTTCCCTGACACTTCATAACATTCACCTGGGAATAGATTCCAGCAAAAGGGATCTGTCATACTATGCCTTCTGACACCAGGAAAGGGAACCTGAAAGAAAGCTTAAGTCTCTGATCTCCTCAGGGCTCCTTCTTTCATAAAAATGCTGAATTGTAACCGCTGCACTAAAAAGAAAAATCATTTAATGACCCATACAGCCTCATTCTAACCAAATCACCATGGGTTTGTTTTGTAACTCAGTTACCTGGCAGCAGTCAAGCAGCATGCTGATACCTGTGTATTAGTGAAACTTGATAGCAACCCTTCCCTTTTAATCACTCACCTTCCCACTCCATCAGTCTGTTGCTCCTGATTATTTAGCAGCAGGGTTGTAAAGTTACTGGCTGTGCCTTACACACCAAAGCCTAGCATGGCCTATAATCTTATGATTGACACTTACACATGGCAGGTTGAAATAAGAAGCTTGAAATTCCTCTTACTTCACAGGTGATTGAACTACTGAGCTATTACATAAGCATGAGAACTGAAACCTTAAAGCTATTTGTTCACAGCAACTGAGGAAATAATCTGAACTCTTAGATTCACAACTTGAAAGCAATCCCAGGCTCATTTTGGCATCAAACTCAGACCTGCAGATGGCATCAAAGCCTACAGGAAAGTAGCATTTCAAGCATGCCCATTCCTTCAGTATTTTTTCCTCCCTGGAAAGCCTCCTCACCTGATTATCATAACCTTCCTGTTCTTGGGCATGAAAGCTCTTCTCAAACACGCTGCTACTAATTCACTGTACACTTGGATTTAGGAGCTAACTCCAGTTTCACAGCTCCTTCCTGAGCCAGGTCCAGAAGTGCCACACATTAGACCACCCTGTTTGGATCCAGCCTCACAGATCCTGTCAGGCTTGAAAATACCATCAGGTCCTGCAAGTGATCCACAGAAGTGGCCTTGAAAATCTAAGGGCTGTCCCACTAATTTAGGTCAAACACATACCTAGGCCAGTTATTATACCACTGGGTGCCAGAAACATGTGCTTAGAGATGAGTATACAAGTGGATCAATCTGTATTAGGACAAATTTACTTGACAAGTCTTCAGCAAACAGGGGCTTGGAAAATCACTGCCCTGACATTAACATTTTTAAAAACTACTGATGGTTCTGGTTACCAGCCTTATCTCTCTTACACCCACCTGTAACTTGGGACTCTACAACATATTGCAAAGCCACACTCTGTCTCTTGTACTGTACAAAAAGAAGTTGGGTTGGAGGTTTTTTTTTCAGTGAAGTCATTCTTTGAATACCATTGTTTTGTAATGAACAAAGGCAAGTTATTTCTTCCACCCTTTCTATACCTCTAATGATTTTTTTGGCATATCAAAATGCTCCTTAACCACCTTTACATATCTGAAGTGTACTAGTCATAAATTAAGCTGCCCAATATCCTCAATCACCTTTACTACCTCCTTCTTTGAGCAGTTTTTAGTTCTACATAATATTTTTTGAAACAGTACAATGTGAACTATGTCATGACCGTAAATGTAAATCACAATTTATAGAGAAGCACAACTTATTTTAAAGCATTAGCTTTCAAACCTTAAAATAGTCATTAAAAAAAGGCTGGCTTTATTTATTACATATTTAGTCAAGTACTTTACTTAACTAAAGTCTCAGCTGCACTTAACTGGCATTCTTTTAATTACTTTTTACCTGGATTTTAATGATTTTTTACAAACATCTACATCCCAATCTGTGATGAAAAAATAACATCACATACAGGTGAGCAGCAACAAGCATAACAAGCGTAACAAGTAGGAGACAAACACAGTCATTACTCTGAGAAATTACTGAGGTGAAACATGAAACTAGAAAAAGCAGAGCAATGCAAAGGGAAGAAACATGTCCCAAGAGAGCTTTCTTTGGAAACATGAATACAAAAACCAATACAGTTTTAAGTCAGCTTGAAAAGCAGTAAACAACTGATTTTTAATAGGAATTTAAGACACACATACTGTAGTTAGACTGCTCTGACCTTTATCACTGCAACGAGAACAGTAGAGATATAAATTTTTTTCCTCAGGGATAGGAAAATATAATTGACCTCTAATGATGGAATACTCCCTTCCATTTTAGAAAGTTGCAAACTAAGCATTGATAATAGCTCAAGGCAACCTAAGCCCTTGATTCTTTTAATCTCCTACATTCAAATTATCGACTTTTAATTGACTAACTTCCGTTGAGGAAAAACAATGAGGCACCACCACTGTCAAGAAGCATTATTTCACCAGGGTCTGTTCAGTAGTTTGTCTTTAACCAAGAAGCTCAAGATAAGATTCCTTTAGCATTAACTCAAAGTGACTTCCTTAGTAGAACATTTCTTCATTAAGGAGGATATTGATATACAAGTCAAAAGCCTGCCAACTGCTTTGCTGGACAAAACCAGATTATGTGTTATTTAGACATATATACTATTTTAAATCATAGGATTTCCCAATGTATAACTTAAAATAAAAACAGTACACATGAAATGCAGAAAAAGTTAGTACCTTTACAGAAGTTCACTTTGAAATTTAGGCCATCTTTTTCAGTCAAAATGCTGGTTCAGAATAACTTCTGTTAAATACAAAAAGTTCTTCTATGGTTATCTTAGGCTCAGATGCAGATTGCTGAAATTCTGTTCTGTAATATGTGCTTTATTATATAAGGCTTATTTTTCCAGCCACATCTCCACATACCTTCTGCACATTATCAGAGATCCATCCAAACACAATACTTTCCAAAAGCAGAGTTCATCCTGAAAGGTGTGTTACTGGGGTAGACAGTGGACACAAGAAGACTGCTGTCAAAGCTCTGCACTTCAAATAGGACCATCCCTCTTACACTTACCATATGGTGTAACTGTTAACAGATTAAAAGTGAAAAATGATATAACAAGGATAAGCGTTGTAGAGAAGGGAAAAAAAAAAAAGTCTTGCTAGGAAAATCAGGAAGCAAGGGTTATCACTTCAAATATATGAAGGATGAGACAAACAGTACTTTAAAGACACAAATACTGAGAGCCATAATGACAGGTAGAGAGATAATTTTTTGTTTCTTCAAATATTAATATTTTTAATTTTCTTTTTAAACAACCTAGTAAAACAGTGCCCATTCCCAAAGTCCCCATAGGCAATTAGAACAGAATTAGTTATTGATTATTAAAATATGGGCTAGATTGCAAAGATAAGAGTCTGGTAGAATCACAACAAAAGCAATTACTTCTAAAAGGGAAGGGGATCAATTATGAATACAACTGCTATATAGCCACCTTTTTATTTTTATCAGTCCTATCCCTTTCTTCAGTAGAGAACTGAGGTCACCTTATTCATCAGATATTGGCGTAACTTTGGGTTCTATCCTTCTGAATCTTTCCTAATCCTCCTCTTTCAAAAGCTTTTAAGAATTTAACATTAGCTTCTCTGTCATTCTTCAGTAAATCATCCCAAGAAGAAAAAAAACAGCCAGCAACTTCACAAACATTAATTACACTTGAGGGGCAGATACAAGACCACTGCAGACTGTGTGAGTTTATGGTGACTTTAATATAGAAAGGCCAAGAGCTATATCTGTAGCCTCTGGTCAGAATATATCCAGCCAGTACTTACAGGAACAGGAACTACCTAATAGATGTTGCTTCTAAGAAAACTTACTGAAAAAGGCTGAAAAACACTGTGGTAGAGAAACACTAACAAACAAAAGCAGTGCACGACTTTTACACATTTAAGAGTTCATAAGGATGTAAAATATCCTAAATCTTGATAGCTATAAAATAATTGTGGATGCAAGAAGTTAGACATGTGGAAATGCACAGTGCAGAAATCTGGCACTTCCCTTGTTAGCCAACACAGATGTACTGCATCACTGCACGTAGTATCACATGGTCCGTATCACCTGTTCTAAAGTACTGCTTTAAAACAAAACCAAAATCAATCTTGGTATCTGGATTTATACATTTGTATCAAAATATGCAGCACACATAATCCCCTCTCCTCTCCCCATACACATACCATCAAATGGAGTTTATTTACTTACAAAATGCACTATTTTAACTTTGGTTAAAGATGTACAGTTGACATGCTAAAGAGGACAACTTTAACCAGGTATTCACTTGGTTTTTGTTATATTCACTTAGAAATAAAGTCAAGCAAAAAAATACATCCAAGGTCGAAGCTTACCCCAGTTGAAGCCAGTACTAGTCTGAACATAGATCCTACCATACCATTAAATGCAAAAGGTAAATGTACCTGAGGCCATCTGTTAGCACTAAGTGAAGGACAGTAAACAGGCTTGTCTGCCTGTAAGCAATTCTATCTCTGAACAGACTCAGGTATCTGTCAAAATCACTATTTCATAGACCTTTCTCAATGCAGACCTCCACTTTAAGGAGAAATAAATCACAGAAGACCCAAATTAACAATTTTGATTAATCTTTTGTACAGCTGAAAAAATATGTAAGTAGTTTGCACACACAGCATGCAAATTCATCTATTACAACCAAAATCAAGTGCTAACTTATCTTAATACAGTGAGATACTCTGTTTCAGTAACCTGGATGTTTGATTTCAAAGTAAAGTCATACCAAGTAAATTTTATTATTACATGCAACTATAGATAAAGTCTTGATTCAAGACAAAGTGCTTCCTCTTCAAAATATGAGATATTTATTTTCTTTTTTTTTCCCCACTCTATTTCAAAAAACCCAGATTCACCTCCACCAGTCCTCCTCATTGACTTAGGGGGTCAATACTGAGCAGCTATAGGACCAATCTTACAGTCTTCTTTGGCAAATAAGGTCATTACAGACAAAAAGCTATTCAGAGTACTGCAATTTTTTCTTCTTGTGTCATCACCTTAATACTCTTCAAACAAAAGCCTGTAAGTAAGCTACAATACGATATAACTCTCCTAGCCAATTTTACAAGAGGAGTCCTGCAGTTCCCTTTGAAGCACATTGTTAACAGCAACAATGGAAGTAATTCCATAAAGCTTTGACCTGGCAGAGAAAAGTTTTCCAAAGAACCACAGTTCAGAAAAAAAAAAAAAAATTAAAAAAAAAATAAAAACCAGCTTTTTTCCTGTAGTGAACAAGTTCACTACGGGGAACTTACAGTGTAGATTCTCCACCCCTCAAATTAACATTTTCATTTGCAGATACTGTGCATTTGATGTGCATCACAGATACCATACGCCTCTAAAACACTCGTGTATGCTGTAGCAGTTGAATTTAAAGTAAGGATAGGAACAGGACAAAAGAGATACTGAAAATGTCTGATACTGGTTTTATTTTGGGAGCCTCAACTATTTGCAAGGAGACTTAAAAACTTGAAAGGAGTTTTGCTTTCATATACGAGTTTTTGTTTGCATGAAACAGAATAGGTTGTCTCCAGAGCATAAAAGTGGTTTGAAGAGAAAACATACGTAGCAGAAGGGAAAAGATGGCTCTTGTCAACTACAGCAAAATTACTTGTTTCATAAGGCAACTGATCAGATTGGAGCATTACATCTGGAAATGCCAACTCAGTCAGGCAAATGGCCAGCTCCTGACTGTGCAGCCCGACTTAACAGTAGCCAGCTTCTTCAGCAAACACAAACACTACCAGTTCTGTACTTAGTAAGTCTCTGTGAAAGCAAACTTTTAACAAAGTAATTCAGCAAAGCATCCCACTTAGCTGCACGAAGAAGTGTATTAAGTGCTCTATTACCTAAGAATAGAAGTTTATTAACAACCTTGTGGTTAAGACTTAACTGAAAGCTTCAAAAATAACTCTGAACTTCGAGCTACAGTGAAATTTAACCTATTTCCGTTTTCAAACTGAAAAAAACCAAATCCACGTAACACTACAAACACCAAGAATTTTGGAAACAAGGGAATCAATTACTGCATATCTTGCACATAACATTTGTTTCCATTGCAGTAACTCCAAATTCAAACGACTGAAAGCATAATACAGCTTTTACACAATGCTGGAGGAAACAGCACTAGTGGAACAGGATGTGAACAAAAGTTAGCTGCCGAAGTCTGATCACCACTACACCAGCACCTCATCTATGCTATTTTTACTCATCCTAAAGGGGGAAAAAAAGCACCCATTCACTGAAACTAGAAAAAAAAAGCAAACCAAATACTTCATGGTCAGAGATACATTATTATTTCTTCCAATAGAAATCACAAAGCAAAAGACCTTGCACCTTGAGTCATTTGCCATAGCACATAGCAACATCTCTCCAGGAGGAGAGGGGAATGAGTGACATCAGGACGTATTTCCCTGTCAGAACAAAGCAGGTAGACTGGATCCCCAAGTAATGAAAACAAAGACAAGAGCCTATTGGCAACTTAATGAGTCACCAATAAAGTCCCACTGAACAAAACACAGTGAAAGTTAGTGACAGAACTATGTAATCCTTCAAGGACAAAAAATGAAATAGTCCAAAGCCTCATTGTCCTAGGAAAGAGTAAAGTGTGAACACTATAGAGATGAAAGAATGTTCCTATGTGGTTCAATGAACAAATATCATGAGAGAAGATCAACTGGACAGTGACAAGAACATGAAAGACTAGTAGAAAACAAGAAGAGGAAAACAGAGAACAACTTCTGTTCTTATCTGTAGGACTAACAGAAACTTAAAACAAACCAAAGATGCTGGTATTAGCATCGTTGGGGATTAGACACATCCGGGAAAGGAAAATAGCCTGATGGTACCGAGGTGGATGAGAAAAGGACTGCCTGTAGATGGGACAATGATGCAGAAAGAAACCTCGGCACAGAAAGCACTGGGAAAGGAGACCACAAAGATGAGAGAACTGGAGGGAGAACCGAGAGGAACACGTGGGCCGGGCAGATCCCCGACAAAACGGGGGTTCTCAGGGCCGGCGGCCGCAGTGCCAGGCGCGGGTTCCCACGGGGCACCGGGAGGCCTTGCCCGAAGGATGCTCAGCCCGGCGCCCGGGCTGGGGACGGTCCCCGAGCGGCCGTGGCGACATCCCCCGTGGGAGGGCCCGGCCCGGGCGGGTGCTGTGCCGTGCCGGGGGAGCCGCCGTGTGTCCCGCGGGCGGCGGAGCGGGCAGCCGGGACGGCCCGCAGGAGGGTTACGGGGCACGGGGAGCGACGCGCGAGGAACGCACGGACAACGGAGGGGTCGCGGGGGGAGGCTCCGTCCCGGCAGGTCGGGGGTCCCCGTACTCACTTTTTGTGGGGCGCCGGGTGCTTGTCCCTTCTGGCGGCCGCCGCGGACTGCTTGGGCCGCCGCCTGCGGGCCTGCAGGACCAGCACTGCCGGGAGAAGAGAACAGCCGGGTGCCGGCGTGAGCGGCGGCCGCGCAGCCCTCCCTGCTCCCTCCCGCCCGGCCGGCACAGCGCGGTACCTTTGCGCGAGTTCATCGCCCCGCGCCGTGCGCTGCTCGGCGGGCGCGCCGCTCCCCGGCTCGCCCGGCTCCGCTCCCGGCTTCGCTCCCGCTCCCGGCCCCGCCGCCAGCCGCGACCGCGCACCGGGCACCGTCCGGCAGCATCGGCACCGCCGCCCCGCGCCCGCCCCGCGCCGCCGCCGCCGCTGCGCAGGCGCGGGCGAGCCGGCGGGGCCGCGGCCGGAAAGGCGCGGGCGGGGCGGGGCGCGGCGCGGCAGGTGGCGGCGGGCGGGCGCACCTGAGGCGGGAGCGGCCCCGCGGCGGCCGCCGCCCAGGTGAGGCTTTGCCGGGCTGCCGAGCCAAATGGGAATTAATTTTGCCAAGCTTTCGGTCGCGGTCGGAGTAGCGGAGTGATCCGCCCTGTTGCTGTGCCACGTTGGGAGCTGTGGCAAGGGGCAGAGCTGAGAGGCGTCAGGCTCTCTCCACGGCAGCAGCTGGAGCGAGATCAGCTTTAGCTTGTCCCGAAACCTGTGTGGGGTGAGATGCCAGAACCAATTAACCTCGTGGCCAAATCCAGGGAAATTAGATTTCCTTAATTCTGATTCTCACTAAATTGTTGGATTAACATGACGGAAAACTCTTGGCAGTTGGTTTTTTCCTGCCGACAGCATCTTGTTACCCATGGTACCAGACACTGCTCAGATTTGCCATAGTAATGACCCGCTGAACACTGCCCCTTCTTACTTGAGCTATGCACAGCATGGCTCAGCGCTTGACAGTGTTATGACTGAAATTTTGTGCCCATGTACACCTTAATGCCTCGGGCCAACTATGATCAGGGTCATATCCAAAGCTCCAGTCTAAGTGTGAGGGTTGTCTGGCTTATCTTCACATGGCATTTTAATTCCAAGGCATAGTAACTAAAAGATAACAGGGGATGGACATTAAATTTTGAGGCAGAACTGCTCTCGAAGTGGCGACACAAAGAATCCATAAGGATGAAGATCCTAAAAGCAGCTGCAGTCAAGGCATTATGAGAGTGAAGGGAACTAGCAGTAATTGCTGGTCTTAAGTAATTGGATCATTGAGATTTCATCTAGATAGAAAATTGAATCCCTAGGCCTGGTTAGTTCAGCTTAGGAGGGGTAGAGCCACAGAAGGATAAAGCTGGACAACCCAAAAAGGAGGCACTACAATGCTTTTGTGTCTGACTAGAGCCTGTTGAACGGAAAACAACAGGACCATGAAGTTTCTAAACTGCAGCTCTCATAAGGCACCCCAGCTGCATTTCTAAATTAAAACATTCTCTGTGTCCAATCCTCCATCATAAAAGTACACAGGAAATAAACATTTCCAGTATAAACTGCTACCAGCAATGTGCAACGCTGGTAGGTTACATTTCTCCCTTACTGTAGTTAGTTTTCAGTTCAGTGTGATAGGTTAGGTAACAGAAGGTTTTATTGAAATTTTGAAGGCTTTCTTCCAAGAAAGTTTTGGTGCATGAAAATTAATAATAGCTGAATGTTAATAAAGAAGATTATGTATTTATATGTTGTTTCCAGGCTAATTTTAACTTCCCTGGTTAAACTGTGGGCCTGCATGAATACTTGGACCTCTGTAGAGAATGAGAGACAAGCAGCTGATGATGGAGAAAACAGTAAGACTTGCTTTTTTTTCTTTGTCAGGGCAGTGCTGCAGTAAAGTTACCTTGTAGATATGGCTCTAGAGCAAACACCATACCAGGGTTCTGATCATCTTTTCAGCAACTTGTGTTTCATTCTATTTACTTCAACAGGAGCTTTATATGTAGAATTGATTGGACAACTGAGTCTTACAGGCAGCTTTGCTTACATCAACAGGATTATAAATCCACCCTATCTGGAGTCAGGAAGGAATTTCCCTCACGAGCATAATGTCAGCAACATAATCAGGGCAAGGGAACAATCTGCCAGCACACAGAGAAAGGAATTGTTAGGACGAGGTAAGTGTATACTACACACACAGTTTCAGTCAGTTCTAGTGGAAACATATTTTGGGACTGTATTTTATTGGGGTTTTGTTGTTTTCTTCCTCCCCTACCCTGCCAAGCATCACTCAGAGGATGATAATGCAGAAATGCAAAAAAAATCACTGAGACTCTATGTATGTATAGAGGATTACCATGTGCAATTAACTTACTGGAGAGTAAATTAAGGTCAATAGAGGCTAAACATATTTCAGAAAATGAAAAAAACAAAAACCAACAAATCCCCACCCTATTTCTCAGACTCAAGAGACTAACACCCTGAGAACGCAAACAGTAAATGAAATTTTTAAAAATTTAAATAATAATTTTATTTATGTGCTTGTTAAGAGAGAGTCTACCCTGTTTCTTTGAATCCACTCATTTCAGGGAAATCTTCCATCTTTATTTAAATATACATCTTTTTCAAAAGGAAATGATGAGCCAAGAGAGAAGGCAGAGTAAATAGCAAAAGGCAGCATTTGCAAAAATCAGTGTACAGCGTAAAGGTGGACTGAGCCAGAATGTGTCTGCCTGTCTCTCTCTGAACACTTTATGGGAACAGTTGTGTTTTGTTGCAAGGATTACCATAGAGGTCATTCATGCAGGGGAAAGGTGCTGTGAGGTTCAGGTGATGTGACCTATGCAGAAGGGAGGGACAACAGCAGATTTAGTTGATCTTAGGTGCAAACATCAGGAGAGAAGCAGAATTAGGTATCAAATTATAGAATGGTATTTTTGCCTGTCTATAATATAGTTTGAACCTGATAGCCACAGATATTTAGTTTGTTTCCTTTTGACCTAGCTTTGAAACATTCCCTTACATATGAAGACTAACTTTTCCTTTTGTACCGAATAAGAAGTTGCCTAGCAGCAGTCCTGTAAACATGATACTGTCATCCATCTGAGAATAACTGAAAATTCTTCCTTCAGCAGAGGGATGTTAGAAAATTTTGCCCTGATTTCTGTACCACTTCCTTTTAGCACTGCTTTTCCCACTCTGTAATAGCATGGGCTCATATCCTTATTTCTGCACGTCACAGAAATCAGGATATGAGCCAACTCTACACTGCTCTTGCACAGAGTGGAACAAACATGAAATAATACATAAGGCAGAGGAAGAAAAAAAAAACAACAAAACGATAAGTGGTGGGAAAAGGAAAAAGAAAAATGTAGTGAAAGGAAATTCCCAATTACAGGCAAGCTCTCATTAATATGCAAGTCCAGCCTTCTCATCCTCTCGCCTTTCATTGCTGTCTCTTGTTCCTTCAGTTCCCACCCCCATTCTGAATTTAAGTATGACACACCCAAGTAGGCATACAAACAATGAGTCTGTCCTCCTTTTGCTCACTTGAAGAATTTTCTGTCTACCAATGTGGGTTTTTTCCTCCTATAGTATGTAAACAAAGCAAAGAGGACAATTCTCAGCTTGGTTTTGAGCAACACAGACAGCAAACTTACAGATAGGAAGGATTAAGCAACAGTAGCTAAGTAGCCGAGTTTCTTGTAAGGTCAACACTATTGGCTCATCAGTGCCTAAGTACAACCAGTTAATATTATTAGGAGCATTGCACAAGTCAAACAACAAAAGTAGGCTGTTATCTCCATACTGTAATGAGAAAAAAATAGCAGGAAGCATGAGTTGCGATTTCCAAAAAAACCAGGAGGTCATAAATTCCTCAGTTTAGATTCCTGGCTCATTCACTGATTCATTGTGCCCTTCCTAAAGCAAATTACATGACTCACCTGAGTAATTTTCTTCATCTATAAAATGGTACAGTACATGCCAGCTACACAGAGTTTACATTGGTAGAGAACTCTTGTTTATCAAGTTAATTTGGATTACTAATAAAAGAAGAAAGACATGAAGGACAAAGCAGACCGGTTTAACACCAATTTGACATGAAATTAAAGACTAACCTGTGCCCAGAAATAGCTGCACCAACCCAGATATATATTGAATGTTGTCTAAAATAGGACATGAACTGGCATGACTTAACTCAGATCTGAAATAGAACTAAAACAGACTCTGGCAATATTTTTATAAAAATATTTCTTCTAGTGTTGAAGCACTCAGGTTTTCAGAATGACTCATTCTAGCTTCCCCCATTACTTCCAGCAGTCTCCCAAAACACTCCTTCGATTAAACTTCCTCCAGTTTCCTGGGTCCTTGTCTTAAATTTCTTCATTAGACTCCACTCCTGGTTCTCATCTCTTTACCCAGCTTGCCTTTCTCATCCTCGACCTGCATCATCTCTTTTTTCAAATATATTGTCTTTTTTTTATTATTCTGTTTGAATTGGATGGTTTCTTCCTTCATGCTGATTAGAGGTCAGCAGGGGAAGAAAGGATCACTGAAAGATCAGCAACTGCTCTCAGTTTCCTATTCAACCTCTACACAAGCAATTATAGCAAAAGTTTCTCAGCAGTGATGCAGTGGTGTTTTGGATTCAGTCCTACTATTTCTTTCTGATTGGCAGCTATGCAGTATGGTCATGCATGTGAGAGATTCATCTGCCAAGTAAGCATGGAATATTTTCAGACTTAATTATTAAACACTCACATATCTCCAAGATGCACAAAATGCTGTTTTACAAAGTCTCATAATTTGCCCACATTTAAGGAGATTTTCCTAAGGATTTCAATGGCACATCTTTGATATTAAGGCCTCTTTCTATGAAATCTCAGCCTCCTACTCAAAGGTAGGGATTGCCAACCAGTGAGATGAGAATCCGTTAGAAATCAGATGCGGGGCTTTCCCTGTTTGCCTTTCTCTCGACTTGGACTACACAAACAATAGACACAATGAAAACAATAAGGGACAAACCATAAGCTTAAGCATAATGTAAGAGGAAGCAATGGACTCATTTTCTCTGGAAGAATAAAGCTTCTTTCTTCCCTGTAACCTCCTCTGTAGTTTTACTTGATACAAGATGTTTTCACAGCCTTCAGAAAAATCAGACACCAGCTGACTAGTAGGATGATGCCATGTTATGTCAGTAGTACCCCAAACGTCCTTTCTTCACACATCCTGCAGTGTGACATCGCTACAACGCCCTCGCCAACACCCTTCTGGGAAATTAACAGCCATTACCCCACTGCTGCTCAGTGAGGACCAGTGCTTCTTTACAAACTTTCAGATTACAATGCATCCTGAAATAAACTTCTGTGAGGGGAATGGCCAAACAAGTTTCTGTGGGTACAGTTCCAGAGCTTCATCTTGACAGCACATTCGCCCTGTTTCATAGGAAACAACATTTGGTAAAGGATGGCTCATATATGCTGGCAATGTGCTTTAGCAGCTACAGTTATCAGTATACTATTGTTTGCCATTAATGCAAAGAACATTGCCTCTTTTGCTTAATTAGTTTTGACTGAATACTGAATCCAAGGAACTACTGGGCTAGAGGGGCATTTCCAAGAAGTGGCTGAGGATTCTTTTCATATTATCAAAACAGTATCTTTTAAAAGTATTATTTATTTCATTACTCAGCATGGGATATTTCATTCCATATGATTAAAGTTTTACAAAGTTAACAGTAACTGGATCTTACGAAGTGAAATGTCAGCCAATTTCATAGGCATTACCAGCCTGGTTCATAACTAGTATGGACTAGCCCTTCAGTTTCATTCTGTCTGGATAGGTCTATAACATATCTATATCATGAAAAACATCTACAGGAGTTTTTTCAAAAGCAGAAAATCTTACAGCTAATTGTTAAAATAAAAGCAGAAGTAGCTTAACTTGTTAGCCATCCTTGTTAGCCTTCACAAAGAACACTCATGAATGAACCTTGTTATTTTCAAAGAACTGAAGAAAGACTGATTATCCACCTCTAGGCATGGGAAATTCCCTGTGCTCCTACTATAAGATATGTAACATCAAATCACAGTGAAAATATTATAAAGTCATCTATGTTCATTCACAGCACAGAGAATTAATCTACTGCAATGTGGCCTTGTGCATTGTTTCTTAGAAATTAATTCCGTGGGCTTGATTTTTTGGGTTTGATTTAATCATGTTTTACGCCCACCTTGCCATTCATTGTAGTAACACAAATGACTGTGGTAGGAAATATTCACATGCTTTTGCCTTCAGAGCTGCAAACTATTATAATAAACATTAAGAATGTAAATATTGTCACCAAAGAGTATGTCTTTGTTGCACTGTTTACCTGTTTACTCAAGCCAGGCCTTTAAAATCACTATACTGTTAGAATATATTCACACAATAAGTCTGTCTATTTATAGTAACTTCTAA
Source organism: Sturnus vulgaris (assembly GCF_052056855.1). Lineage (NCBI taxonomy): Eukaryota > Metazoa > Chordata > Aves > Passeriformes > Sturnidae > Sturnus > Sturnus vulgaris. The sequence continues at coordinate 61,535,969 of NC_142247.1, read as the reverse complement.
GCCATGAAGATTTTTATCCATTTTCCAGAACACTCAGTGCCTTACTGGCTGGGCTGCCCTGGTACAGATAAACCACAAAACTAACGGATTATGGCTATTTCAGTTCCCAGTGAGGAACAAATCCAGAGCAGGACAATTATTTCTTCTTTGTTCAGATACCTGACTTTAACTTGTTTTGAGAACAAGGGATTTTATTTTCTTCAAACACTAGTTGCAATAGGTATATAAGTCCGTTTCCCAAAACGTCCTCCTCTGTCCTAACTTACGCATTTTTCTTAAAGTAAGCACAGAATTGCAGAAAACTGCAGAAAAAGCAGAATGGCAAGAACCAATTATAAAATGGTGACAGAATGTGTATCTGGTTAGCTGATGGTAGGATACATCCAAATCAACATGTTTACCAGTATGCTTGGCACTATTTGCATTCAGTGGAACAATGCACTGGACCATTTATATGGGAACAGAAGCAAGAAATGTTACTGCAAACTCAATTCACTCACAGCATGCCTCTAATCATGGAAAACCGAGGAGAACAGAGTGCCTTTTCTGTCTCTTCCTTTGAACTGTAGTTGAAATCCATGTGGAAATATGATGATGTTGATGGTTCCTTGTACACACCAATTTATCTAAGACTGTTCTGGTTATAACAACAATGGTTGGATTTGATGATCTTAAAGGTCTTTTCCAACCTAAACAATTCTAGGAGGCTGTGATCTTTTTCTGCCCTGACCAAAATTTTGAATAAGGCTCCTTGTCCTTTCTTTTCCCCAAAATAATACTAGTTCAAGATTAAGAATTCTGATACAAACTAAAGTACTGTTTGAATTGTACTGGGAATTCATCTGCAAATAAAAAAGTATGCAGAAATCTTATTTGCAGTGAAATCAATCTCAGTTGCAATGGAAGTCTGCATACTCCTATCCTTTTCTCTAGCGTTAGCCTGGTCCTCATTTAAAGGACTTATATATGTCCAAATAGTCTTTCATTTCAGGAGTTGATGATTGGCTATTACTCTTTAAAATTTGGAATTGCCTAGCCATCTGAAGAACCTGATTATGGGAAATACATGTCCCCCTTATATCACATACAACCTGGTAAAAATGTGGGTACTACAGCTTACTGGACATAGGGGAAAGAAACTGTTCTTGATTTTGTAATATATATTCTAACTTTCCAGCTCTTCTCTAAACTATTGGCAACTACTTCTCATCTATCTTTTCAGAACTCAAGTTGCACCTTGGGCCCATGTCCAAGGTTTATCTGCAGCAAGTTATCCTTGAATCTTTGTTAGTTTTGTTGTGGTTTTTTTAATTGATTAGGTTTAATTTTTTAATTGATAAGGGTCCTTTTTACCAAATGTGTATCTGATTTGGCCCACAGAGGGAAGAAAGAAAAAAAGTGTCACCCTGTAACACTTCGTATCATGCTGAGCCTTAAATTAATATTTTATGTGCTTACTGTGCTTTCATTTCATCTCTTTTTTCTGTTCAGAAACAGTCGTATCCCATGCTGCCAGTGCACAGGGCCTATAGTATTTCATATTAATGCATTCTTGCACAGAGACTCTGATGGTTAGGGAGGCCCTTGCTGAGGGACAGGAGCTGTCAGATAAAAGGGATGTTTACTAGTTAAGGTTTCAAACAGCAGTGCCATGAGAATATATTAATCAGCTGGAGATCCCAGACTGGAAGAGGAAACAACTTTTCCCAGTATCTGGTAGCAGACCCTTTTAGTCTGGCAGGCAATTAGCCAACCACCTAAATGGACAGAGAGAGAGTAAGCCATAGAACAGATACAGGAAGTTCTCTCCAACAATTTCACTGACCACTATGATTTTCCTCATATTTCAATCATTTGTAAGACTCATCAAGCAAGAACAGGGAAAATACACAGTTGAACATTAAAAGGATCCTGAATTATAATGCTAAGGCTCGCTAAAAATAAATCTGATTCTTATCTTTTTGGCTGGAAGGCATTCTTTGAACTAAAAGAGACAAGAGAACAGACACAGCAAATACAAAATTATTTCTTCATTTAACACAAATGGGATTTAGCATGAGCACTCCCTGGAACAGTGCTTTAATGCTAGTACTTGTGTGGCACTTAAAAAATTCAGGTGTAGATAAAAAGGTAGGCACTTGGTTCTCACTAAGCATTTAATCCTAGCTTTCAGTAAGTTTAATAGTTACCAGTTAAACCATGCCTAGAGAAAATTGTTAATTCCATAGGTAAATTTTCACCAATTGGAATTTATATTGGATTCTATGTGGGCATACCCAACAGAATAAACGTCTCAAGGGGAAAAAGGAGACAGAAGTTACAACTCCTGTCCTTAACCAAAGGAACAGTCATACTTACCCATCTTCTACCCCCCATACTAATTAATATCTGCACAGGTTATACTGTGGTGATGCTGTAATTCTATCCATTTGACACAGTGGCTGTTAACACTTCTGTTCCTGAGTCTGTCCTTTGGTAATGGCATGGTCTCTGTCTATTTGGTTGTTTTTGAGACCTGCTCCACATCACAGTTACCATTTCACCACCTCTGCTGCAGGAATTTCTTACACTACAGCTCTTTTTGCCCCCATTTAAAATCTGATACAAGCTGTTCTGCCTCAAAAGCTGTCCCATGTGAATAGACACACAGATTTACTTTATTTTCTTATTCTGATTTTGAATGACTCTCTGCTTGATTCTTCTATTATCAGACTTACAAAAAATGTTTATCTGTAAGAGTTTGCCACCCTGAATCATCTTTTTTCTTGTGCTCACCCTAGAGGACCAGTAGAAGGTTGTGCAAGTCTCCAGCTAGCTCACAGCATGCCCAGACACAGCTGTCCCAGAAGTCTCTTTTTGCATTGCTTAAATGAAATAGCTGTACAGAAATGGAGAAAGTCATGTGAAAACAGAGACTTAAACTGCTGTATGGTCCCTCTTGGAAAATGGGTAAGCAGACAAAAATGAAAGTTGTCTTGAAGTGTGCAAAGCCACAGAATAGTATCACAGTGCATGTGCTGCAACTGATGTTCACACTGCTAAATAGGTGGGATGGATACCAAATGACTTTAATTTATCCACTTAGCTAGGCAGATAAGACTAGACTCAGGGGACTTCAAGAATATTTCCTAATACGACTTTTTCAGGAAGAGATTGCAAAGTATAAAAGTATAAGCCATGCTTCCTCTCCTGCCCTATTTTTGGACATCAGTGGCCTTGTGTAACTTAATTTTTCCTCTCTCTGGGAAGAAATGCTTCAGAGTTTCATCACAATAATTTTAGGTTTTTGTTGTCAGGGACAAACATGCCTTCCTGAATTTTTTTAAATGCCAACTGCAGACAAAGATCCAGGTGGAACTTGCATAAGCAGGTCTATGTTAGCTCTAAATGAGCTACTTCTGGGTATTATAGCAGCAAGCTGTTATTGGGGACCTGTGGTTACTCTGTGCTAAATTAGTGAATTAATGAACTAGTAACCTAGAAAATTAGCAGGCTACACTGCTGGATAAATGCAAGTCAACTAGTTAAAATTAGCTTAAATTTATTAGGACAATCTATAGTTACTCAAGATCTACAGAGCTGAGAACTGTTTCTGTGATCTTGGACCTTAAATTACACTCTGTCATGTAGCAATACATTACAATCTCATTGGCCAGTAGACCACTGAGTTGATCTGAAATTCAGGACCTGGAATCCCCAGCTATTTCTCAGCCTTACACTGAAATGAAATCTAGCCAAGCTTGACCTTCTCCACCACCTGGTTTCATGGGTGGAATAAGAATTGGGCATGAGGCCAGAAAGCAGCAATGCTGTGCTCTGGTATGGTCTCTGATCTGGAGGAACTAAGGAACTAGGGTTTGGTTATACTGAGCAGAAAAACAGTTTGCATTTTAGACTGGATTTGAGAAAGTTTAGACTGTTTCAGATTAATAATGTGTTGAATACTGTGTGTATATGTTGGGGGTTGAATGCTTCGCTTTTCTTTCTGTGGAATTTCTCCCATTGTTATGCTAAGTAATTGTGGCTACACCTTAAAACGACAGATAATGTTCTCTCGTAGGGGGGTGGCTGGAGGGGGAGGGGGGGGGAACCGGAAAAGGAAAGGTGGGATTGGGGGTCTGGAGCGGGGGGACTAGCTCTCGCTTGGCTGGTGGAGTGGGAAGACAACCTGGGCTCTGCTCTGGCATCTTCCCCTGTCATCCCAGCGCTGAGATCCACGCTCCCTGCCTTTGGACATCGCTCCGCGGCTCTCCCAGCTCACCCTACTACCTCCGGACACTCTGCTGAGCACCACGACCGACACCGTGAGGGGGGAGTAACTTTCCCCATCCTCTCTCTCCCCTGGGCCGCGGCCGCCATCACCCAGCCCTCTTCAACTGCGCGGGACCTGCCCTGCCCCCACAGCACCGGTAACAGCACAGGGAGACGGCCTGCGGCCAGAAGGGACTGGAGTGGAGCTAGACTGTTTCTGTTGCCAATTTTTATAGCTGTTGTTGTTTTTTTCTGCTTTTGTTAAATACCAGTAAAGAACTGTTATTCTCATCCCCATATCTCCTGCCTGAAGGTGTCTGAATTGGACCTAAAATAATTAAAAGGGAGGGGGATTGCACTCTGCATCGCAGAAAAGGGGCTCCTGCCTTTCCTTAGACCATACCTGTCTTTCAAACCGAGACAGATTTTGGCGCCCGGAACGTGGGGCATTGCCTGAGGGCATTGAGAGAGGGGTAGAAAAGGGGATAACAGTTCTTAAATTACCCAAGCTTGTGGTAGGTGACACCATGCTGTCCAGCTTACCCTGGATTGGCCTCCATGTGGTCACTGCTATATCTCTCCCATTTGCAAGCCCTTTTTTAAACATGAGTTTCATAACCAAGGTTACTGTGGCTATTATCCAGTTTATTATGTGGGTTGATCAGTTGAGGAATTCATGGATTTTTAATTTTCTCTGGAAGATGGCCACATGGATTCAGAGCTATCACACTCTAAGTGTGTGTTTCTGGGGCTACTTCAATAATGGTACTTACTGTGAGGAAGTGGCAGCAGGTGAAATTTTTTCTCAACCCATCACAGGGTTTTTGAAGTTCACCCCACCAGTCTTCAAGGGGTTCCAATCCACTTTAAATGCTAATGACATTATATTGTGGCTAGTGTTGCTTATATCCCTGTTAAACCTGTTCTATCTAACATTCAGAGATAAGGGGAGATTGACTTGGATAACAACCCTGATACCTACCCGAGGAAATAGTGATGTTACCCCAGAGCCTGATCCTGTCCCAGAGACTAGGGAGGTTACCCCAGAGCCTGATCTTGTCCCAGAGACGAGGGAGGTTACCCCAGAGCCTGATCCTATCCCAGAGACTAGGGATATTACCCCAGAGTTTGACCCTGCTCCACAGCCCACCTCGGAAAGGAACCACCCAGAATGGGTGGGGGTGCTAGCAAAGGAGATACGTGAGATGGGCCAGATGCTGAAGGAGTACCTCTCCCCAGCTGGTGAGAAACCCTCCCCCTGCCTTAAAGAGGGAGACTCTGGTGGTGCAGCAGTGGGACCCACAGATGTTACATCTGTCCAGGTTCCAGCTGAACTGCAAGGGCACTCACAGCCAGCAGCAGTTGCCCCTGTGGAAACTAGGAAGTCTAAGATGAAAACAAGGCACCTAGATAATAAGGGTCAGGAAGGGGGCCCCTCACAACCAGCAGGGGAGCCAGAAGTTGAGATCATCACCGAGTCCCTGTCATACGAGAGTCTCCGTAACCTGCGAAAAGACATTGTACGGCGGGGCCGTGAGGCTTTTACAACCTGGTTACTGCGGGTCTGGGACCTTATGGGTACAGGTGTGCAACTGGATGGTACTGAGGCAAGGAATTTGGGAGCCTTGACCCAGGACTCAGGTGTGGACCAGGTATTTGTAAGGGAGACAGGTCTCCTTTCCCTCTGGGAGCGACTTTTAATGAGTGTGAGAGAGAGATTTGTCCACAGGGAAAGAATGCAGGAGTACCACCAGAGAACACGTTGGAATACCCTTGAGGAAGGGATCCAAAAGCTGAGAGAAGTGGCAGTACTGGAGGTGCTCTTTGGGAGGGATGGACAGCATGACAATGACCCTGACAAGGTCAGGTGCACAGGGCAGATGTTGTGGAATCTGGCAAACCTGGGCCCATCTCAATATACCCCCTTTATTGCAATGATTGATGCTGATACCAACCAAGTGACAGTGGGTTCTGTTGCCAACAGGCTCAGGAATTATCAGAGTATGATGGCTGGCCCAGTGCAGGCTCATGTCTCTGCTGTGGCTAAGGACCTCAGAGAGGAGTTTAAGGAGGAGATGAAGGAGATAAGGGAAGAGGTGAGGAAGATCAGTGCAGCACCAGTGAGAGTCATGGACCCCAAAAGTAGAGCCCAACGCCCCCCAGCTAGGGAGAGAGGGTACACCCCACGTGCTGACCTGTGGTTTTTTCTACGTGACCACGGGGAAGACATGAGAAGGTGGGATGGGAAACCCACTTCCGTCCTGGCAGCACGGGTGCGCCAAATCAGGGAGGGGAACACCAACAGAGGGAACTCCACTAAAGTGAGGGTAGCCTCAGCCTCCCATGGAGGTGCAGGGTATTACAGAAGGGAGGATGATCTGTCAGATCCCCTTGAAGGAACCTCCAGTATGTATGCCCAGGAGAGAAATAATAACCAGGGCTAGAGGGGCCCTGCCTCTAGCCAGGGAGAGGCACGGGAAAACCGGATCTTTTGGACGGTGTGGATCCGATGGCCTGGCACATCAGAGCCACAGGAACACAGAGCATTGGTTGACACTGGTTCACAATGTACATTAATACCATCAGGACATGTCGGAAAGGAACCTGTTTCAATTGCTGGGGTTACAGGGGGATCTCAGGAATTGACTCTGCTGGAGGCTGAGGTGAGCCTGACTGGGAAAGAGTGGCAGAAACATCCAATTGTGACTGGCCCAGAGGCACCATGTATCCTAGGCATAGACTTCCTCAGGAATGGCTATTACAAAGACCCAAAGGGACTCAGGTGGGCTTTTGGAATAGCTGCTGTGGCAGCAGAGGGCATTAAGCAGTTGAACACCCTGCCTGGGCTATCAGAAAACCCATCTGCAGTGGGACTCCTCAGGGTGAAAGAGCAACAGGTGCCAATTGCTACCTCAACAGTGCACCGCCGGCAGTACCGGACGAATCGAGATGCCGTGATCCCCATCCACAAGATGATCCGTGAGCTGGAGAGCCAAGGGGTGGTCAGCAAAACCCACTCACCCTTCAACAGCCCCATCTGGCCTGTGCGTAAATCGGAAGGAGAATGGAGATTGACAGTGGACTATCGTGCACTGAATGAGGTGACTCCACCGCTGAGCGCTGCCGTGCCGGACATGCTGGAACTGCAGTACGAGCTGGAGTCCAAGGCAGCAAAGTGGTACGCCACCATTGACATCGCCAATGCATTCTTCTCCATTCCTCTGGCAGCAGAGTGCAGGCCTCAGTTCGCTTTCACCTGGAGGGGTGTGCAATACACGTGGAACCGACTGCCCCAGGGGTGGAAACACAGCCCCACCATCTGTCATGGGCTGATCCAGGCTACACTGGAGAAGGGTGGAGCTCCAGAACATCTGCAGTACATTGATGACATCATTGTGTGGGGGGATACGGCAATGGAAGTATTTCAGAAAGGAGAAAAGATCATTGAGATTCTGCTGGGAGCCGGCTTCGCCATTAAAAAGAGCAAAGTCAAAGGGCCTGCCCAAGAGATCCAGTTCCTGGGAGTAAAGTGGCAAGATGGACGGCGCCAGATCCCCAGTGAGGTCATCAATAAGATCACTGCAATGTCTCCACCAACCAGCAAGAAGGAAACACAAGCCTTCCTAGGTGCCATAGGCTTTTGGAGAATGCACATTCCTGAGTACAGCCAGATTGTGAGCCCTCTTTACCTGGTCACCCGCAAGAAGAACGATTTCCACTGGGGCCCTGAGCAGCAGCAAGCCTTTGCCCAGATCAAGCAGGAGATTGCTCATGCTGTAGCCCTTGGCCCAGTCAGGACGGGACCAGATGTGAAGAACGTGCTCTACTCTGCAGCCGGGAACCATGGTCTGTCCTGGAGCCTTTGGCAGAAGGTGCCTGGTGAGACGCGAGGCCGACCACTGGGGTTCTGGAGCCGAAGCTACAGAGGGTCCGAGGCCAACTACACTCCAACGGAGAGGGAGATCTTGGCCGCCTATGAAGGGGTCCAAGCAGCCTCAGAGGTGGTTGGCACAGAAACACAACTCCTCCTGGCACCCCGACTGCCAGTGCTGAGCTGGATGTTTAAAGGAAAGGTTCCCTCAACCCACCATGCCACTGACGCCACATGGAGTAAATGGATTGCCCTCATCACACAACGTGCCCGTATTGGAAACCCGAATCGCCCTGGGATTTTGGAGATTATTACCAACTGGCCGGAAGGGGAAGACTTTGGCCTTGCCGACGAAGAGGAACAGGAACAGGTGACCCGGGCCGAAGAAGCCCCACCATATAACCAACTGCCAGCAGATGAAACATGCTATGCTCTTTTCACTGATGGTTCCTGCCGCATCGTGGGGATGAACCGGAAGTGGAAAGCAGCCGTATGGAGCCCCACACGACAGGTTGCACAAGCTACCGAAGGAGAAGGTGGATCGAGTCAACTTGCTGAACTCAAAGCTGTTCAGCTGGCCCTGGACATTGCTGAAAGAGAGAAGTGGCCAAAACTCTACCTTTACACTGATTCATGGATGGTAGCCAATGCTCTGTGGGGATGGCTGGAAAGGTGGAAAAAGGCTAACTGGCAACGTAGGGGAAAACCAATCTGGGCTGCCAATGAATGGAAAGACATTGCCACCCGGGTAGAGAAGTTGCCTGTGAAAGTCCGTCACGTAGATGCCCATGTCCCCAAGAGTCGGGCTAATGAGGAACACCGACACAATGAGCAGGTAGATCAGGCTGCACAGATAGAGGTGTCGCAGATAGATTTAGACTGGCAGCACAAGGGAGAGTTGTTCCTGGCTCGATGGGCCCATGATGCCTCAGGTCATCAGGGCAGAGATGCCACATATAAGTGGGCACGAGACCGAGGGGTGGATCTAACCATGGACAGTATTTCCCAAGTTATCCATGACTGTGAGACATGCGCTGCCATCAAGCAAGCCAAGCGGGTGAAGCCCCTCTGGTATGGGGGGCGATGGTCCAAATATAAGTATGGAGAGGCCTGGCAGATTGACTACATCACACTGCCTCAAACCCGCCAGGGCAAGCGCTATGTACTGACCATGGTGGAAGCCACCACTGGATGGTTGGAGACCTACCCTGTGCCTCATGCCACTGCTCGGAACACCATCCTGGGCCTGGAAAAACAAGTTCTTTGGAGGCATGGTACCCCTGAGAGAATTGAGTCAGACAATGGGACTCATTTCAAGAACAGCCTTATAAACACCTGGGCTAGAGAACACGGCATTGAGTGGGTGTACCATATCCCCTACCATGCACCAGCTGCAGGGAAAGTTGAACGGTGCAATGGCCTGCTTAAAACCACCTTGAAGGCACTGGGTGGGGGAACTTTCAAGAACTGGGAGATTAATCTACCAAAGGCCACCTGGTTAGTGAACACCCGAGGTTCCACTAACCGAGCAGGCCCTGCCCAATCTGAGCCCTTGGGAATATCGAATGGAGATAAGGTTCCAGTGGTACACATGAGAGGTATGCTAGGAAAAACTGTTTGGGTGAATCCTGCCTCCAGCAAAGACAATCCCATCCATGGAGTTGTATTCGCTCAAGGACCAGGTTGCACCTGGTGGGTGATGCAAAAGAATGGAGAGACCAGATGCATACCCCAAGGAGACCTTGTTTTAGGGTGAAATACCTATAGTACTGTGCCTATGTCTCTAACTGCATGTATGTATATATAATGTAACAGTTTAATTTGATATAGCATATTAGTATGGGAGAAATTCAGGGGTGGATAATGTTGGGGGTTGAATGCTTCGCTTTTCTTTCTGTGGAATTTCTCCCATTGTTATGCTAAGTAATTGTGGCTACACCTTAAAACGACAGATAATGTTCTCTCGTAGGGGGGTGGCTGGAGGGGGAGGGGGGGGGGAACCGGAAAAGGAAAGGTGGGATTGGGGGTCTGGAGCGGGGGGACTAGCTCTCGCTTGGCTGGTGGAGTGGGAAGACAACCTGGGCTCTGCTCTGGCATCTTCCCCTGTCATCCCAGCGCTGAGATCCACGCTCCCTGCCTTTGGACATCGCTCCGCGGCTCTCCCAGCTCACCCTACTACCTCCGGACACTCTGCTGAGCACCACGACCGACACCGTGAGGGGGGAGTAACTTTCCCCATCCTCTCTCTCCCCTGGGCCGCGGCCGCCATCACCCAGCCCTCTTCAACTGCGCGGGACCTGCCCTGCCCCCAGCACCGGTAACAGCACAGGGAGACGGCCTGCGGCCAGAAGGGACTGGAGTGGAGCTAGACTGTTTCTGTTGCCAATTTTTATAGCTGTTGTTGTTTTTTTCTGCTTTTGTTAAATACCAGTAAAGAACTGTTATTCTCATCCCCATATCTCCTGCCTGAAGGTGTCTGAATTGGACCTAAAATAATTAAAAGGGAGGGGGATTGCACTCTGCATCGCAGAAAAAGGGGCTCCTGCCTTTCCTTAGACCATACCTGTCTTTCAAACCGAGACAGTATAAAAACCTTCTTTTTTCTAAATTTAATCACTGCTTAATCATGCTTCCCCAGCAGACAGTAAAAGAGCATAAACACTTTGGATTCTTTCCCCCTTTTCCTTAAAATAGTGTACCATTAATTTCCTGTTTCTTAAGAGTTATTTTGGGGGTTTCTAGGCTTGACCTCTGGATAATCATCCCTCTTTGTATATAGCAACATTTCACCCTATATATTGAAGCAGTTAGACTTTAAACATCTCTATTTTTACTGCACTCATCTTTTAATGAAGGTTTAATTTAATTAACGAGGTCATGGTATCCTAACTCCCAACTTCTTTTTACAATGCCCAAAAACTTTGCAAAAAAGCTATCTGAAAAGTATCATGTTTGTTGTTATGCTGCATTTATGTTTATTTCCTAAGCAATACAACAAAGGCATCTATTAATGAAGAGCAGACACTCAGTTAACCACAGGCACAGTTTTTAAATCAAGTAGTATTTAATTAAATTGGAAAATCGTCCTTTTGTAGGGCCCAAAGTGTGGAACCTAAATAGAGATATATGTCAAATTGCTCTTCTTTGAATAAGTACTACAGCTTGCAAGATAGTAATTTTAAAATGTAAAGAAACATTAGCACCAGAACATTTGAAATATGAGAAATTTTTAGTTAAGTTTTTAGAGTTCTCACGCTAAGTAACTTATTCATCTCATAACTCGTTTTACGTCCTTAATTTCTTTTTCTGAAGTGGAAAATTACTTGTTTCTACTAAGTGCAAGAAATCCCATACTCTAAATTAATTAAAACATCTACATGAAACATCCATAAAGCTATCTTAGTTTTTTTTTTGCTCCTGTTTTAATTTTTAGTGGGATTTCTATTAGTATTTTCTTAGCATATTTTCCAAGAAAACAAGATTTGTCTGAATGATTGGTCTCCCTCTGATATATTTTTAATTGATTGCCTGATTTCAAATGAAGCTGGCAGTGGGTTTGTCTGCCAGTTATTAAGTCTCAAAGTTGCTGTGAGGACACTAGGGATAGCCACTACTAATGTGTCTCTTGACAGCAAATGAAGGAGAACTGAGAAGCCTTCTACTCTGTTTGGCAGGATTTGAATGAGTCAACCCATTCTCCTACTGTGGTCCCAGCAACAAGCTGGAAAAAGGCAAGCAGAGGGTGTACAAATGATGTACAAATTACTAGAATGATGTACAAATTACTAGAATTACAAGGTGGGGGAAAGCATCTGAGATACAGAATGGAGCTGAGGGTATTGGAAGGAAGTACAGGAAGCAAATAGAAAGACTGGAAAAATATTTTGATGGCATCATGGTGAGAAGTTGTAATGAACACAGAATACAAATTTATCAAAAACAACCTACATTGGTTTTACTACTCATGAAACACAGTAGTGGTTTCATAGTTCAGCACTGTTTTTATTTTTAATGGAACCTATCTGAAGAGAAATTATTTTTAGCTAATGAACACATTGTGATTTATATGTAAGAAAGATTTTTAAAGGGACTTTAAATCCTATGCCTTCGTTCTGATTGAGAGATGCAAGAAAAATTGCTAATTTATTGTTTTAAGATAATCCTTTCTAATTTCTGCCAAGTTCAAGATCTTCTCGTTTACTCTCTCATGGACCAGTTGAACTGCATTCTTCCCAATGTCTAAATCTGTTCCTATTTTTACCAGTGTGTACAAATATATCTGAAGTCAAATAAATAGAGATCTTTTGTGGGTATTCTTAGCTCAGAAAGTACACCTGCCTCTAGGTCAGTTATGTGAACCATCTAGACTTAAAGCAGAAAATCAGAATTTACCATCTTGTTCTTTAAAGCAAATAATGGATTTGTTAGTCTGAGCTGCAGCTTTGTTTAAGGCACATTTTTTTTCAGCTGCAGCCATGCAGTGATTCAAGCAGCCTGCTTGTTGAGTGTATTTATATGGCAAACCTTGCTGAGAAAAACTGAGCATGCCTTTATCAATATGCTGTTATTGAGCATGGGGAGATTCAAGCTACTTGCCCTTGTAATTTTTGCAGGTTTTTTTTTAAGTTATGACAAATCTTGAACCCAAATTCTTTTAACGTGGGTACAGCACAGTTAGCTGGTTACCTTGAGCTACTTGGAGCTGATCTAGATACCTGGAGCTAAACCCTTCTGAAAATCTGTCTGCAGTGTGTTGTGGGACATTTTTTCTCAGTATCAGTTCAATAACAAATACTGTGTGCTGCTAGAAGATGCAGATGCTCTTCACACACTACGTAAATGCATTTTATAAAATACCACACTTAGGAAGGTTTTTTTAAAGGGACTGAATGTATCTAAGGAAGTAGAGGGATGCTTCAAAATGCATTAAGAATCTTTGGTGGTTTATTAGTCTGTATGGTTGTCAGCAAGAGAGAAAGTATTGGAAATACAATGTATTTTACATGATTATTCACGTTGTAATTGCCACTCTATCCTCAACTGTATTTCTGTAATGGGAAAAGTAACACTAAGAAAATGAGTGGAATTATTATTTGTAGGACTGCAGTGACTAACAGTGGCATGAAAACTTAATGGACCTATGAAAGAACACTCTGTCTGCAGAGGAGTGTGTTGTCCATAGGAAAGTGTCTGTACAGAAACTGCCCACACAGGGCTGCTGTGTGGTGTTACAGTGCAGCAGTGAGCACAGTGTTTCTGTGGAGGCTGTTTACCTAGCTCAGCTATCGTGATTTTCAAATGGGACCTTCATACTGCACTGGAAAGAGTTTTTCACAGTTTCTCGGTTTGTAAAAGGCAGTTCCAGACCCTATTGTAAGGAGGTGTGTAGAGCCAAATAGCTGCTGATTAATGCTTTCTGTTCTGTGCCTGGAGAATTTTATGGATTACAGTGAATAAAAGGCTAATTTGTCTCCTAAAGTATATATTGATATAAATGTAACCACTTTTCTGCACTACCTAACTTGGGTTAATGGAGTGTTGCTTCAATGTATTGTGTTTCTGGCATGTTCTGACTGTATCTATAATGTCTTTGTGTGGCCTGAACTTCCTATTCATTATAAATCGGTGAACAGCAGTAAGCAGTTCAACAAACAGATATTTCTTAAGCTCTCAAACTCAAAGCCTGAATAACCTAAGGAGAAGTGCAATCAGACCTGCCAACTGTAAACAACAAACACTCTTCTAAAATGCAGAATGGCTTTCAGATAAAATAAAACTGAAAAATTAGGTTGACTTGCAACTCAGCTGTAGTTTATGAAAACATTAATACACAAAAGAATGAAGGCAGCACCAGTGCCTGCTAACAACTCCCTGCTTTTCTGCTTTTTTCTCTTTTCTCTTTCTGTTGCTTTCATGCCCAGTGTAACACACTACAAGCATACAAAAGGAAAGGGCTGCAGGGTTCCCTGAATTGTTCCAGTCAACTCTCTTCATGTTTGACTGCTAACTCCCATGCATAGAGATTAGAGGGAGACTGGAATAAACTTTAAAGTCTATGAAGAAGCTGGAGCAGCAGCAGAGCAAGAAGTAGGTGTTCATTGCTCCATGCAAAAGTCTGAAAATGTACAGGTACTTTCCCTGTTTGGCCCTTGCTTTCACCTTTTATCTGTAAGCAATTATTCTGAAATTTTTGGGTCTGCACACACTTATACCTGAATTTGAAAAGATAATGTTGGTTTCTTAGTTAATTTTTCCTCCAGAATCTGCATTCTTCCAAACTGCTTCATCTGTTCCAGCAGTAGTTTCAGAATTACTTTGGACATAACGTTATATACTGCACATTTCCATTTGATTTTCTGTAGCAGCATTTACTGAAGCTAGACAGGAAAATGCCCAGACTTTCCAACCTGGAGCACCAGACTGCAATGATAGTCTGGTCATTTTTTTGTGTGTATGTGGTAGAAACAGATCCACCCTTGCTTTTATTTCTACAGAATAAAGTCATCAATCCCAACTGTATAATTGTAGAATTTTTACCTGGACCCACACCCCTATGCAGCAGGCAAATACTGGTCAACAACAGAAAAAAATCACAATATATTAAGATGTTAATTTAGATATTATTTTAAAGAAAGGTTTTTATTCTTGGAAAAAGCAGTATGATTGGCAGTGAACCAGTTTTCAGAGAACAGAAAATAAGGAGCTGAGTTTATTAGTCAAGGCTGTCTGTCTTTCATAGCAATTCATCAAAAACATGCATGTATTAGAAGAAAGATGAAAAGGTATCTTTTCAGTCCTGGAAGAGGAGACTGTCCTTTCAAGGATACAATGGTGCTTTTCAAAAGAGCAGTGACTGTGAAACTTGTCCATCAATGGAAGGCTCCTTTCAGAGCAAATCTCTGTCTACCACTTTAGGTAAATATTCTCTAACATTCCCAATTGACTGAAATTATTGTTGCATAAAATATCTGTAAATATTACTTCTTTAATATCTGTAAAAAACAGGGGAAAACCCAGATAAATTGCTTAAGCAACCACTTTCTGAATGGTGTCTGTTGAACCAAGCTCCTCCCTCACCACAAGTTAAGAAGAGGAAGAAAGAGAACTCTGGACTTCAGTATTGAGGACTTGCTTGTCTGACTTACCCCAGCTCAGACTGTGACTGGCCAACGGGACTTCAGCCAAAAACACTTCACCTCTCATTCTCTTTTCCCTTTTTTTTCTATTCCTCTTCAACACACAGTTTCCACAGAAACAGAGCAGCACAAATAGCACAGATTTTGGGTGCCGTTCTAGAGAAGTAAATGTAACAAAACAGTCTGCATATAATGTCACATTTTGGTAAAAGGCTTTATTAAATTCAGAGGTTATATGGATACCAAAAATTATATTTGGAATTCTCTCTCTTCTTTTTAAACCTTTTATAGTAACTCCATGGATTGTCTGACAAAGTGGCAGCAGAAATATGAATCTAATATTCTATTTTATCACTTGGCTTATAGGGCTTTTTCAGATTTCTTTCCTCCCTACTATTTATCAGCAACATTGGCAAGTGTCTAACAGAAGAAACAGAATCAGGCATCCACTGTACCAGCTCACTATCCAGCTTCCACTGTGCCCCACAGCCAAAATTAGTGTTATCCCTAACACTGTTCTTATTTCATAGCTACACGGTAATTTTGTACACTGAAAAATACACTGAAGGTGGTGGAACATATTCCATGTTCCTAGCTAACCACTTAGCAGGTACCTGAGAGGTCCTTGCCTGCATAGCACACCTTATTTTTGTGCTCCTAAGTATGGATGCACTGGCCCAGTGAACGCTCAGATAAAATAAGCTGCTGTGAAGTGACATACTTAATATTACCTATTTCCTATTTGAAATCATTGATGTTTTCTGTACTGCTTCTACACAGTAGCCTGAAGTCAGTCGTGCTCTTTTTGTCAAGCAGCCAGGAGGAGCCAGGGATTACTTTTGCTAGTGCTAATCAGTTTGAACAACTCCATATGTGAATGATCTCCTTCATTTCTCCCAATATCTTCAGAGAGCGGAAGAGTGATGGGTGATAGAAAGGTGAAGGATTACTTGTATTCTGGATTTTATTGTCTACATGCAAAACTAGGCACATGAATAAGGAGCACTACTTTGTGGCTATAACCTGGAAGTTAGTCAAACTCAGGTACCAGGATTTTCTGTATGGATGATGAGGAATGAGATTTTGAAGTCATTCATAACTCTGAATAAAAAATACCCTAGGTATTCCCATAATCCATTTCAGTTTCACATCTGTGAATCTTTGATATGAATGCTGTGGCTGCTAAACAGTTTTTAGTGGCCAGATCCAGTTGCACTGAGAAAAACAGGCATTTTACCAGCAGCTTAATAGGGTACAAAATTTCACAGCAATAACAGTGATCAAAGGCAGTTAAAATAATTCATGGAAAACCCAGTGTGACAGCAGGCACAGGCAAGGCAGGCAGGCATGTAAAGAGCACACACTTCTACCCTGCAGGCCAGCACTCAAGCAGCATCAGCTGACAGGAGAGCTCATTTTCTCCCTCCACCTTTGTAGCCTTGGCTTTTCCTGCTGCGTGGGAGGCAGCAGCTTTGCTGCAAGAGAGGGTCCCACCCAGCATCACTCCCCACCCTCGCTCTTCCATGACCTTCATCAGCCCTGTGGGCAGCTCACACTTCAGCCTCTGTCCTGTCCCAGCTGTTCCCCTCCTCCTCTGCACAAATACACAGGAAGGTCTTTCACCCTTTAAAGGCCTTCTGAGATAATTGTGAATAGGGGCAGAAATAAATAATTATTCCTCCAGCTCAGATCCCTATTGCATATTATATTTTGTCTTTACCATCTTTGCAAAACCTGAACAGTGCCACTCAGAGAGTTGATCTGTGGGTGATCGCATCCTGTTTTGTCTTCACTGCTGCAAAGCTTTACAGCACCTCTGAATCAGTTGGTCTAATGGTGAAATTAAGATAAAAAAACGTATTTCACAGTTGCCTCCCAATCCTATCCTTAAGGTTGATTTTCTATAGTCATATACATTCTTAATTTAAACCCACTCTGTAGAGCACATTAATTTTTTAGGGACAAACAGACTTGGTCAAAAAAACCTCTCTCTGCCTAAAATTCTCCCTGTCTGTCTAGATAAGATGCTTTTCCACCTTTCTTCTATTTCCAACTTATCTACAAAAGGATTTAGAGATGAATTTGAGAAATAAGCAGCTTTTTATTTTTTTTTTAATGGCTGAAGGGAAAAGGAGAAGAATCAAAGGTGATAGCCTATTAAAGTGCTATAAACTTTGATAATTTGTGTTCTCAGAAAACCCTTTTTTGTCATTATTTTGGGAATCTGTATGATTCATTTTGGACTGTTTTCAAAATTCCTCAGAGAACCTTTTCGGTGAAATTGCGTTGGGAATAAAATTCTGTATTTAAAAAAAAAAATCCCTTTTTCATAATACTATATTTTTAAATTTTGCATGGTAATGAGTTATCACCCCCACTTTTTGCTTCATGCAAGGCCTCAAAATAAGCATGAAAAATGCAAACAACCTACATATGAAAAATACATTGGGCTTTTAATAGTTCTTTCATTTTAGTTCTCTGTGGTGCTATTAGTGACAGGTAAAAATCAGACCAGTTAAGTGCTGCTGGTGCAAAGAGGTGTAAAATTACAAGTTATCTGCTTGATTGTCTGTGCCCCTGGGAGGCATAAAACTGAAGAAGAGTGAGAGCAGCTATTGCTGCTCTATTTTATTAGCTGTTTCTACAGACTGGGAACATCTCAACTTTGTACCTTAAGATTTTCAACGAGCATCTTTGGAGGAGATTGACTCAACATGCTTCTCACTTGCATTCTCCTCCTAGGCAGATTTATGCTCCCATCTGCTGAGATGTGCTATCCTGATTTCTCCTCCTGGGGAGCCTGAGAGTAGGAAGACATTACAAATTTATTACAATTTGGTAATGGTTGGTCGTATTTTTTTTCCAAAAGCAAACCTCCTTTAGTTTACATTAAACTGAGTTTCTGTGGGAATGTACTGATGCATTGTAATAGAGATTAAAATAATTTTTTAATGATACCACCAAATGGATATATTAGATCATTTATAATATAAGGGTTTTTAATTGTTAAACCAACCAGAGGAAAAAAGCTCAAGTTGCAGCCATATTATTATTTTCTTTTTATATTTTACACTATAATTCTGTATGTAAAAGGAGCACTTGACTAATGGAAAGACAAAGGGGTTATGACTGCAAGCCCTTTGCCAGCTTATACTTGGAAACCATGTTAAGGGTAGATCATAACAGAAAGTGATTGAGCCATCTTCAATGGTCTCTACTGATGGTCTCGACTTGCCAATGTGGATCAATTTTATCTCTGAAGCAGAACTTGCATTTCCCTCCTTTCAGCCCCTGAACCATAGGAAGGATGATCTCAAGGATTTTGTCTGTAGATTCTCAAACACAGGCAGACAGTTCTTTAGTATGTCAGAGAATGCTTGTTGGTATTGAGAAAGGAGTAATAAACTTTTCTGAATATATTAGAAGACTTGGGAAACACACAGGACTGATCTTATTAAGCTATTTACCTTGTGGTAGCACATGCAGGTCCTTCAAAATGCTGGTTCTTCAGTGTATGAGGTACTTCATACCACTCCAAATTCTATCTGAGCTGATGGTAGTAGATGAACACATAGTCAACAGGGAGAACTAAGAGAAGGGTAATTATCATACCAAGCATAGTTGTAAGATGCAAGCTACTTAATTACTGACAAGGATTTTGAAGACAAGGAGGTACTTGATGTAGGAACTTAGAGAAGAAAAAAAAAGTATTTTAGGGAAGCTCTCCTGCACAAGATAGAAGAAGCAAGAAGTAACATGACAGAACAAGTTGGACCAATGCATAGCAGAAGTCTTGCTGAATGTTTCCCCTAGCCAGATATTTTCAGCTAAATGTTTTTGCCTGGGAGAGGTGAAGAAACAACTTTTCAACCTACCACAGTCAATGTGTGTAGTCAATGGCCAAATGTTAAAATGACACATAGCTCTTTCTCTGTTGCCCCTACCACTCAGACAGCCTGGAGCTGGTGATAGTTCTAGCACTGGCTTCCTCCATGTCACTACAGCTGTCAGAAGTGCCATAATCTGCCTTGTCAATCACTAACCTCCATTGCTATTTCCAGTCCACTGTTCACCTCTCCCTCAGAAGTGCACTGAACCCATTCCTGATATCCCTACTGGTATCTAGTAGGTTAATTAAATTCCAAGTGTGAAGGCTGGACAGGAGCTAAACTAAAGCTTTGTATAAAAGACAAAGATTTGATCCCTTAGGGCTTTATAAAATAAATCTCCATGGATCCATGTCTGCTCAGAACTAAGGAGAGCCACATCTTTTTTCCTTGATGGGATCTTTTATATGCCAGTCAATGAGCAAAGCATGCATACCTGGGATTTTTTAAGTCCCAAGCAAACTACTCCATTTCGTTACTTTCTTATTCTACTCCAAGAGGGAAGGTAAGTACAAGAGATGAGAAAATAAGTTACCCACATACATATACCAGTTTTAAGTCTCATCACATAAAAAGACTGTGAATACAATACAACTAGAGAATGAAAAGTACGAGACACTAAATACTGGTATTAATAGCCTGGCTAAGAGGAAGTCTGAGACAGGCTGGGATTGGGACATGACACACAGGGTCTTAAAAATAAGGACAAATCTACGTGTTGAGGTTAATGAAAATACCTTCCTTGCACCAGTGCTTAAAATAGTAAAGAGGCTAGAAGATGACATTCTGACTATGTCAGAAAAGACTGATAGCACAGATTTGGCCTGTTTTTTAAAGTGATTTGCATAGGTACAGTGGAGGTTTTGAATGGTACTCGAGCATTCCCTTGTCCTGGGACTAATGTTCAATTAGCGCCATGTGTTTCAGATGCCGGGGAGGCTCAGGACGGCCACCACCTCGTGTATACGATTCCCTGCTTTGGCTGTAGCCGGCTCTTGGAAATTAAACTTTTCTTCTGCACAGTTGCAGTTCTGTAAATCATCGCCTGCCTACCCTAGACGCTTCCCAGGCAGCCTGAACAAGCCGGCGGTGACGGAAGCGTGGGCAGGAGCAGCCCCTGGCAGGTACCACCTCCCGGCTCCGCTTCCCTGCCCGGCGTCAACGCGGCGAGGCCGGCCGGGGGCGGGCACAGCCTGGGGCCGCCTCCGCACTCGCGGGGCCGGGCCTGGGGCGGGCTCGTTCCCGCGCCGCCTCCGCCTCCCGCCCCGCCGCGCTGACGCCCGGGCCGTCCTCCCGTGCCGGCGTGCGGGTAAGTGGCTCCCCCTCGGCGGCTCCTGCCTAGCGGCGGGCGGAGCCGCGCTCTCCCCCGGCATCCCCGCAGGGCTCCGCGGCGGGGCCGGCTCTCCGCTCCCCGCCCGGGCGCGGGGCCGGGGGGGCTCCGCCTCGGGGCAGCTTCGCCCCTTCTGGCCCCGGGCTTTGCCCTGCCGCCCTCCGGCGCGCTCCGCGTGTTGCCGGGACCTCCGCGGCAGAGCCCTTCCTCCTGCCTCGCCCCTGTGCCCCGCCTGCTCCGGCCCCGACCCGTCCTCCCGCCCTGCCCCGGCAGCCTCGGCGTTGGCAGCGGCTCTTCCGGCCCGGCCCGGCGCCCGGAGCGCTGTGGCGGCGGCCCGGCCCGGCCCGGCCCGCGGGCTCCGAGCTCTGCTGCCCCCCCCGCCCGCGCCGTCCGCGCTGCCCCCGCTGCAGGTGTTGGTCTTGGGGCGCTGCTGCTGCACCATCGCCCTCTCCTCGGTCGCCTTTTAATCCCACGTGCCTCGTCTCATGAGAAGGCGGCTTCGTACCCAGCGCTGCCGCGCTCCGTTACTCAGTGCCCTGCCGCCCCCGCCGTGCCTGCTTGACAGGTACCGCGCCAGGAGCAATCGCTCGGCGTTTCTAGTGGCGGGGAATCAAGTGTTTTATTGGTAGTAGTAAACTCAGTCTCTGTTAAAACATTAAAATTGCTGCGGAGTTGATGTTTATGCAGATTCTGGCTTTTATGGAAACACCTGTTAGGAGAAGGGTCAAGGCAGTTGAGCAGCTGTCAAAAAATAATGGACGCTTGTCACTAGCAATCTGCACAAGTGAGGCAGTGTGTGCCCCGCTCGCTTCAACGTGCTCCTGCAAGCAATTATCCTGCAGAATTCATCCCCGGTGATGGCTGCCCTTGGGCACAGGATAGTACTTTGTAGTATGTGAGTCACTCTTCTACTGTGAGAATAGTCTGTGTGATAACTTCGGAGTGTTTGTGCCCAACATCGAATTCTTCTAACAGTCTGTGTAATTCAATAACTAGGTATTACAGTTTTATTTAAGAAGCATGAAATTTCCTTTGGTGCCACTTTTGGCAGGAGGATTTCACTTTGCTGAGTGGTGTTTTGTTCACTAGGTGAAGATACTCACAAGCCGTCTAAAAGCCTTTTCCACTTCAGTGCTTTATAACCAAGCCTCTGTAAATTTTGATACATGGGAAGAGAATCTGGAAACAGTGCTGCATTGCTTCACTTGGCTATGACTTTTACTTTTTATTCCTCTTGAAAGAAGGATTTTATGAACTTTTATTTGAAGACAGACTAAAATTGATGCTTTCACCTTGAAGGTATGTTATTTTGCTAATTGTTCCACTTTCTTTTGTGCGTGTCTTACCATTCTTCAGGCCATACATACACTTAATTTTTTTAGTCTCTCCTTATTTCCCTTTTGTTCATTTATTTTTGTAGCATCCATTTTCAGTTCTTCATTTGAGCAAAACATTTTTAGATGTTTCTAAAACAGTTGTTCCTTGCTCTTTACCCTAAGTTGGTGATCCCCTCAGTGGTGAGTCCAGGCCATGGAGCTAACTGGTAACAATTGGTTACCAACCCAGCACATGCTGATGATCAAGGTAGTAGTGGGACTTCCTTTAAAAACATACTCTTTGAAGTTGGATAGATTATGCTATTTAGTGGTTGGAGAAATAACACGGGGTGATGTATGTAGCTCTGACAGTAACAGCTGAATCCTGTTAATTTAGAAATTTGGTTGTTGTGGACAAAATTGACTCGACATGGGGAATTTAGTTTATTGCCAGTTAACTTTTAATTACTGGTTGGCTAGTGATATACAAAGAAGACCACTACTTAAACACAGACTTGGGGAAAACTCCTTTCTTCCCCTTTTCTCTTTGGCCCCACAGGTTATGCTCTGTCCCTTGGACAAGGCAGTGATAGTGCAGGAGGTTGAGGTTGGTACATGGACGTTTCTTTCTGCTCATTTATTCTGTTCTTCATGGGCCTCTCAAGGGTGTCCCTGTCCCAGCACAGGCACCTCCGCAGGCTGCAGTCCCTTCAGGGGTGTCCCTGCTCCAGTGTGGAGTCTCCTTCCAAAAGTGCATCTCCAGCTGTGTCCTCAACAGTTGTGCCCTTCTCCATGCTTCCCTGTGCCTTTTTGAGCACCTTGTCACGAGTCTCCTCCTGTGCTTTCTCTTGCATTTGCTGCTGCTGGCAGCTTCTCCCTTTCTCAGATAAACTGGCTGAGTTGGAGGATGGCAGGCAGCAGGTTTATGGAGCCAGCTGGAACTGGCCGTGGCCCACATAGTCCAGTTTATGGCCTCTTCCCATGCAGCCTCTGCTACCAAAACCTGCACTTTATCCCCAATACACTCCTGTGCAGTACACTCTGATTGGGTGATGCTGCAAGAAAGGCCCTGTTCATGCCTAATAATATGAATTCCAGTTTTCTTTTATACACTTAGAAATAAAAACAAAATTCTCTCATGTAGCTTGCTAAATAGCAATAATGTGTTGTGTCACTAGGATGGTAATACTTTAGCAATTGTATTGATTAACGTGTCCATCTGAGTAGTTGTGTTTGCTTCTATGCAGCTGCTGATACCTGGGCCAGGGGCAACTGCTTTCTCTAATGATTGCATTATATATGTTTTCATAATATTTTTTTTAATAAGACTTTCTCAAAGAGTTATTTTTCTTTTTTTTTTTTTCAGATCTCAAGGCAGTGGTTCTGCTAATACAAAGGTGGCAGCTCTGAGCCCTATCCCACCAGTGTGAGTAGTCATGTTCTTCTCAGAGATTGTTTAATTTCCTTGTTGTTTTGTTTGTCTCACTGATTCAATGATTTTGATCTCTCATCTCTCTTATATTTCGGGCTGAATTGATGCCATCTTGAGTTCTGTGTGGCATTGTATGTGTTGGAGGAACATAGAAAATGAGGACATGACATTTCAGGTTTGGGGGAACTTGGCCATTCTCTGTCTTTGCAAGATGGAATCTGGATAGAAAAGGGAATAATTGAGGTTAGTCGTGTTTAAGAGAAGGTTTGGAAACAGTTTTTTA
The DNA here is from genome assembly GCF_052056855.1 of Sturnus vulgaris. NCBI lineage: Eukaryota > Metazoa > Chordata > Aves > Passeriformes > Sturnidae > Sturnus > Sturnus vulgaris. Next base: position 61,512,463 of record NC_142247.1, on the reverse strand, counting down.
GGTACTAGACTGCTGTTGACAGCAAAGCCTGTGTGCACACAGGGCTGGAGGCAGCCGTAGTAAAGGTGGGCAAGAGTGATGATGGTGGTAAATGGTCAGTGTAGTACTGAATCCTGCTCTGCTCCTGTCCTGCGTGCATGCTGCCCTGGGTGGGTATTAAGCCCTCATAATACCTTCCTTCTTTCTCCCCAGTACATATTGTTTCTAGGTGGTCAAAATACCTGCTTGATGTTTAACTTAAATGCAGAAAGTTTATGCTTTTCCTGAAAAATTGCAGGGGACAGAATGCTTGGAGTGACGTGACTATGTATTGATTTTGCTCTTAGCAGACAGAAAATAATCCTTTCTTTTTCTTTCTTAGGGCTTTCTATCCTACCTTGTGCCTTAAACATGGAAACTGTAGAAATGAATAGTGTATCCTTGAAACGTCCTCGTTCTGAGGATGATGTGGCCAGTGCCGATGAAATTAAAAGACAGAAGATCTTGGAGAAGTCCAAGGCAGGGAACGACTCTGGGCAGAGTATTGAGAATGTAACAGAACAACCTGAGGACACGAAAAGTGAAATAATCCCCAATGAGGAAAGTGAGGAGCAGGAAGAAGAGGAACTGGAGGATAGTGATGAAGATGGGGATCCAGAGAGCTTTGCAGACATGATGAAGCATGGACTGACAGAAAGTGATGTTGGCATAACTAAATTTGTTAGCTCTCATAAAGGATTTTCTGGAATCTTAAAAGAGAGGTAACTCTTTGTCTTGTTAAGGCTGTTAATTCCTTGTGTAACACAGCTGAACTCCATTTTCCTTTTTGTACTCACAGATTGCAGCTGGATTAAGTGAGGTTCATTATTTTTTTTACAGCTGAGACTGAAAGAAAGGTTTGATTTGGGACTTTTCTAGATTGTGGGCTGGGTTTTGTTTTTGTTTGGCTTTTTGGGGTTCTTTTGTTCTTGTTTTTGTTTGTTTTTTGTGGGTTTTTTTGTTTTGTGCTTTTTAATTTATTTTCTTGTCAAGTGGAGCTCTGAAGAAGGAAGCTGTGTATGAGTAGAGATACATGTATACACCAACCTTTGCTGTTTCCTTTGCTCTCTGGCAGCAGCAGAGACATAAAACCTTATGCAGTACACTCACCTTTTGTACCTCTCCTTAGTGCTGATATGAGATGCACTGAAAAATGGCAGCAAAACCAAAATAAGTAGTTAGGCTTTAAATTACTGTCTGTTCAGTTGTACTGTTATTTACATAGAATATACATTATATATTAATACATAATGTATTTATATATTACACATTATATATACGTTATATATATAATTACATTCTATATATACATTATATATTAAAAATGTATTATATATTTAATAAGATGTTTGGGGTTTAATAGCTTTTTAAAATGAAACTTTTAGGTTTTTAAAATTAAGGAATAGCTTTGAATAAAACAGAACGCAAATACAAAAGTTCACTGAAGAATCACTGTTTCCCTGACTTAGCAAACCAGTTAAGGTTGCTTTGTTTACACACTGAAAAGTCCCTGTTTTTAAATACTGGCTTCACATATAGATAAATTTACATAATAAAATGATATATACATATTATGTATGTATTTAATCTTTATGTGCAGCATTAAGCAGCTAGTGTAGTCCTTCTCTGGGAAACATAGTCTGTGCTGAACCTTCTTCTGGGAAATCTGCCAATTTTGGTTGGCCAAAGGTAGAAAATTCATGCGTTTGTGGGAGTTTTTTGGATCCTAGTTTTTAACACCTATTATTAATTTATTCTTGGCATTTTTATGGTACCATCACTGGCATGTCTAGACGGATACAGATAATACAAGAGAGAACACGTAACACTGCTCAGGAGGGAGTTCTGCCAATATGATGTCTATCTGCACAGAGAGATGGCAAAAGGTGCTTGGGGGAGGTACAGTAGAAAGTTTCCCATGATGACGTTTTATTAGTCTTTCAACAGTGATAGAATAGGAATTATTTTCTTTTTTTTCCACTTGGCTAGCAAATGCTACTTAAAAATCATTTAGCAGTTGCAACACAAACCAACTGTGCTCTGTTGTAGTTGGGCTGTTTTTATTATTAGACAGGAGCGACTGGATTGAAAATGTCACAGTAAAGATCTTTCTTGATGTCATAGAGTATGCAGTGTAACTTTATTTGAATTATGTTCTCTACAACTGAAAAATGAACAAGGCTGAATTTGTCCTGCCTTCGGTAGAGTGGCTAAAATGCATTTTATTTTGCAGGTTATTTGAAGTGGCAGAGATAATGCAGTAGTTAATGCATTGCACATTGTGGCAATGCAGTAGAGTCTTAATTGCCAGTAATGACTGAAATTGAGGATAAGCATTACTGATCTCTTCAAGCTAGTGAGAGAATGACTCAGAATAACTACAGCAGGTGTTTGTTGATCTGCAAAGCACTCTGCTGTATTTGGATATGTGTTCCTGTGGCATCCCTCTGGGGGATGGGAATAGGTACAGCCTTCTCATGGTTAAGTTTGTTTTATGTGAATTGAATTACATGAATTCAGAATTCTTCAATGAATTCTTCTAACAAACAGCTTTTTAGGAAAGGACTTTATGTGATGTGGGATTTTTATTACATTATTTATTAAATGTAATGCATGTTTCTTTCTATTCTATCAGATACTCAGACTTTGTTGTCCATGAAATAGGCAAGGATGGACGTGTGAGCCATTTAGATGACTTTTCTGTTCCAGTGGATGATGAGGTAAATTTTGAGGTAAAGATTCGGTAATGGCTGTGCTTCTTAATGCTCCTTAAGCAAGAACATTAAAAGACTGGAAGCTGTTCCTTGAGAGTTATTGGATGTTTGTTTTTTATCACCAAATATGTATTAGGACCCATCAGAAGAAACGTTTACAGTTTTGTCAGACGAAGACAAGCAGCGTTTAGAGGAGCTCCAGCTTTTTAAGAATAAGGAAACTAGTGTTGCCATAGAGGTAAAATTAATAAATTATATTAAGTTTCAGATGGGGGCAGAGAGAGGCTGAGGGAGGCAGGGAGGGAGTGAGTAGAAGGTACACACTTTCTAATGCATGTAAGTTTTAAGAGCAATTTGAATGTGATATGACAGATAACACCAAACTCTGTCCAGTTTAGGGTCTAATTCTGTGAAGTATTACAGATGTACTCAAATTCATGCATGTATGAGTTGTCACTTTGATTTTGGTGAGACTGTACATAGGAGCTTAAATATAAGTTTTAATTCCTGTGGTGTTAATATTACCTTGCAGTATTTTCGTTTCTTGTCTAGTTTTATTTTAAAGAATAAGGCATAAAATATCTATCATGATGGAAACACTACTTTCAAGATCAATGTTTAGTGATTTAATAGAAAAGAAGATAAATATGGTCTTCTATAACAAGAAAGATAAGAAAACTAAATTCAAACCTTGATATTTTTAAACTTTCAAATATTGCACATATTCAAAGAATAACTATTGAGCTAAATTTTGGGACACAGAGATGCAGATGGATTATATCTGGTAGTTTCAAGTAAGCATTCACACATTACATAATCTTATCTAGCTAATTTTTTTTCTTTTAAGGCACCCTCCCCTTTTGTATTAATTTATTGGGTTTCTGTATGTATATGTATTAACACAGGTAATTGAAGACACCAAAGAAAAAAGAACCATCATCCATCAGGCTGTGAAGTCCTTGTTTCCAGGACTGGAGACTAAAACAGAAGATCGAGATGGAAAGAAATACATTATTGCTTATCATGCTGCTGGGAAAAAAGCATTGGCAAGTGAGTTTCAGTATCACAGTAGATGGGTAAAGTAACCCAAAGTAAGAATTGTTGTTAAGTACTTCAAGCGAGTGTGCTTCCTGATGTAGTCTTGCTTCACTTTTTCCTTGTGTCAGCTGATGCTGTACATCTAGAATGATTAGGACCACAAGAAATGTTTTAAATTTAAATTCTATTTGTTTTTCTTTCCAAATAATTCATCCAGTGCAACCATGTTAGAAGAGAGAACATTATCTTCTACTTCAGTGGGAATAGACAAAACAGAGGCTTTATTTTCAGTACTTGTTTGAATTTAACTTTCATGATCTTAACTGTGTGTGTAAGTTTGCTTTGTGGATGTAAGAGGCTGTAGTTGGAAAAAGTACATTAGATTAATACATGGTGTAATCTTGATTGTCTTGAATATTCATGACAAAATTCTCAATGACTTGAATAGAGACAAGTATCTTTCTGTTTTCTAAGAGTTATAGTTTCATATAAACATAGTTTATTTACCATTATTGTTACTTCTGCTTCCAAGGCTAATTATATTTGCAGAAAATTATCTTTATTCATTATAGATCACAGTTAATCTTTCAAAATAATGAAGGATTTTCAAAATGAAGTGTTATCTACTTTCATCTTGCAAAATACTGTGCTGGATACTGGGAATAAATTAACGTGTTTTACATCTTTTAATGTTACTTAAAATTTGTTGCTACTGCAAGTTGAGAGGACTATCTACCTGCAGAATGGTGCACATTTAACTAAAGATACTAAGGTTTGGTTTAAATTGGATGCATTCTTCTGTTGTTTTAACCTACTACAAATGATGATATGTAAACCTAACCCTTTAAAATTAAAGACAAAGGAGGCGGAGGAAGGGTAAAGAAATACAGTAATTTAAAATGAGAAATAAAATTATTTCCCCCTTAATTTAGTTGTTTAAGGCTTGTTGTAAGCAAATATAGGAATGTTGTGTTTTTATTGGTCCAATTATAATGTGTTTGTCTTATTTAGTCATGTTTAGAAAATGTATATGTTTGCATGCTTTATGCATGGAGTATGTATACTTACCAGCACAAAATTCTCCTCAGCCAGTTTTGTTCTCTTATGGTTTGTAATGGTTTTTCCTCCACCTTTTCCTTCTGCTGCTTCCATTCTTTAACAACTGTTGCAGTCAAGTGGATGTTGTTACGCAGATTTAAGGGATACTATGTAAAAAATTTAAGTATTTTAAATATGCTGAAAAGAATTTAGTGGTGTGTCTCTAGGATTAAAACATGTGGAGCACCATCTTGTGATGCAGAGAAGTATCATCTATTTAGACTTGGATTTCCAGCTGTGATGCTGCAGGCATCTGTGCATTTGTTGGTGGAGATGTGTCAGTTTCTGTGTGTAAATGCTTATGGATGTAAGATTGAAGTTCTTTTTAGTCAGGATTATATTTATCTTTCTTGTTTATATAGCCACAAATATGTCTTAGTCGTGAATGGGCTCCCCAGGCAAGAAACATTTCAGAAGTGTAGAATATTGGATTATTAGCTCTGATACCTGATTACTTTTGTTGATGACATAAAACATTACCAAGCAAGCTTCTTAAAATTTAAAATCAGAAGGTACTTTGTGTCTATAGTCAGTTTACCCTCCAAATACTTAAAATACTGTCTTACTAAATTTTCAGTAAACTGTTGTTTCATCATTGTCCACAAATTAAGCTTGTTGCATCTCCAGTTGAAGCTTTCCATATGTTCACTGTTTGCCTCTGCACGATTCCATTCCATAGTTGTCTAAATTGCTGTCATCCACCACCTAGCTGTTGGATACTACCTGAAGCATAAACAATCCCATAACCATAAACCTGCATGTTCACCTCTAAAAACCCTTTGACAGTCTGAAAATTAAATGCTACTCTTTTGTACTCTTTATGCTCTGCATTGGGACAGAGGTCAGAACTGCAACAGGTAAGAGACGTTGACATTTCATACTAACAAAAATGAAATGCCAACCAATACGACCTGCTAAAGCAACAGGACTGGCCAAACTTGTAACAATTTCTTAAAAATCCCTACATATAAGTATACTTAAAATGCCCTGAAACAGCCAAGGATTAGGCTTGTTCTACCTCTTTTTCGTAGTGTAGTGTAGGCAGTATTCATTTGGTGCAGGGAAGGTCTGCTAGTAATAAGTGATATGAGTTATCAATTTTGACAGTATATATTCACAACTGTGGAAGCTTTCCATGGATTTCAGTTAGCCAAGCCTTTGCCCTTCAGCCTGTATTTCAGACACTACTATCTGTTTTTATACAACTTTAAAAGCATTTATCACACACCCTGCTATTAAAAAAGAGCTTCCAAGCCTTGAGTTTCAGCAAAAGGTTTGAAAAAAGGGCTTGGAATTATAATTTTATTGTCAAAAATGTAACATGACTCTGAAATATAGCAATAAGGACTGTGAATTGTCCCACTGCTCCATCTACCCAGCTAATGCTTAGAAGTATTGGGTGAGGAATGGTTGAGTATCAGGACTGTGGCTGCAGCCTCCTTTCAATAGGATCATGGCTGTGATGCCCAAAGCATGAGGAGCCCATTGGTCTGTATAGTACCTGCAGAGTCCTTTTAATGTCAATCACATTAGAGCTCACTTCCTGAAGTGTGTTGAAATGACCATGTGCAAGATGTATTATTAAATGTAAGGAATGGTTCTAGCTGGAGAAGGTTCTCCTTTGTGAGTTGAGCTCTGTCTTACTCTCTTCCCTTCTAATTGCTGAGATCTTCATGGAGAACTTTGCTCTTCCAGCTGAATGCAGTGTTTCATTGTCTGAGTTGAGGAGTAGTGGTGGCTCAGAAGGGGAGACCAGGGAGAGCTTAAGGTCTCCAGTTCAGGTCCTGTGAAACTCTGTGGGAGGGGAGCTGTGCTTAGAAACTGATGGTGCAAGGCAAGTGGTGCAATAATTCTAAGTAAAACCTCTACATATAGTGTTTGATACTGCAGCATCCAAAATTATCTTTGCAGAAGTGTGTACGTGAATGGCAGCTTCTCAAAAACAAGCAAGAATTAAACATACTTACTATCTATGTGGGATATCTGGATTTTACAAAACCAGTGTGGAAAAAAAAACAGTATTTCCCAAGAATTTCCTTTCTGCACTGGTGTTTGTATATTGAAATAAAGCTGGCTTTTTCAGTTAGCTTTTGCTATTACAAAAGATGCTTATGCCTTTTTTTACAAAATCAGGTATGTCTGCTTAGTGGCTAGCAAGAGATAAAGGAATTCTTATTTAAAAGAAAATGAATTCTTAGTTTTGTTCTTAAATAAAAAGGAATTGATGAACTTCAGAATTGAAGGAACCTCACAGTTGGTTGCTAAACCTCTATAGAATCAGCCTCCCTTCCATTTAATGCCATTGACAGTGGATTATTGGAAACTGAAAGTTTTATCTCTGGGGGTTTTTATGTGCAAAAAAAAGGCTTAACAAATCATTGACAGTTTCCTTTCTTCTCCAGAAAATGTCAGATAGTAGCACAGAATTGTAAATCAGTTGTTAGTCTGTGGGATCTGAAGTTATTTCAGCCTCTGGCCTTCTCTAAGCATGGCACCATACCTGCCATGGATTGTATGTTAATGTCTCTCTTCTACCAGATTTCTTGCTCCCATTGGATTTTAAAAAATAACCATCTTAAAGCAGTTTTTGAGCATGACTTTTTAGGGTTTTTTTAGTGATACAATTCATTATTTTACATGACACACAGAAAAAATACTACAGAAATAAAGAATAGGTTTGTACTATAAATAATAATTGTAGTCTTCCCACAAACAGGGCTCTAGTGATCCTTAAGTGTTAATTATAGAAGGAGTTAGAAGAAACGTGTAGTTTCTATTGCTTAGAGTCAGTATAATGATAATGTTTTTGGGAAATTTAATCAGGTAATGCAGCAATTAAATGACTAGGATATATTTTCAGATGTTTTCATGACAAAGGATCTGTAACTATTTCATTCAGGGTTTTCTAGGTGAGAGACCTGATTGAAAAGAAGTTTACAGTCCAGTGGAAGTGGTTTTTCAATGTGCTTTACAGCTTTTGCTGTCAGTAATTAACTCTTTCCTTTGCATTGTTTTTAAAGCAGATAGAAATTAGCAGAAATTGAATCTTGCATATTTAAAATAAATGTAGATGCAATGGCAAATATATACAATTTTTTTAAAAGTGACACTTTAACCTTCTTGCTTTTAAAGATCCAAGAAAGCACTCTTGGCCAAAATCAAGGGGAAGCTACTGCCATTTTGTACTGTACAAGGAGAACAAGGACACTATGGATGCCATTAATGTCCTATCCAAATTTTTAAGGTAAGACTGTTGTTTCTGCCATCCTGGCTGGCATGCAGCCCTCCCCCTCCATGTTTCTTGGTGCTGTAAATGTTATGCTTCAGAATTATGTAAGAGCAACACAAGTGATTGCTATTCTCTAATTCGTAGACAGTTTAAAATAAAAAGTTACTTTAGAACATCAAATTTAAAACTTAGAAGTTTTGTTAGGAAGTGAGAATGGAACAAAATGAGCCTAAGAAATTTTAAAGACTAGTCTGCTGTTTCAGTGGAAAAAGTCCACAATTGACATTGGCTAAGAAAGATTTGGCAGCTGAAAGCTTCAATGTGCGTAACCTGAATTAAAAGCCATTTTTTCCCCAGTGTGTGAATATATGCAAGTATGTTTTGAACTTGTCAGATATTGTTGTGATAATATGCTGATTGGTTCCTAAGCAGTTACAGTTGATAAACTGTTGTGCCATGTATTAATTTCTCCATGGCAACACAGGCTTAGTTCCTTTCACCCCATCAAGTGCAGAAACAAAAAGATTTGCCAAGGCCTGACATGAACACAGTGAATTGCAGAGGAAGAGCAGTTTTAAAATTGGGTCAGTTTAGTGATCTACTCGTAGGGAAACTTCTCCACTTCTGCCCTTCTTTTCCCTTTGCCCTTCTTGTCCAAAAAATCTTTATAATCTAGACTGTAACCAGTGAACTACTTAGTATTGAGAACAGAATGGCAAGAACATAGTAGGTGAAAAACTGTATGTAATGACAATCCTGCTACCAGCTGGAGCCCTTAACTGGAATAACTGGAAATACTCTGTCTAACACAGGCTATAAAGTACAAAGTGAAAAGGAAAGGAGATTTCCTCTCAGGGAAAGGAGTGGATAAAATTCTAAATTAATTTCACATAGTCTCTCATAATGTGCAGGCATGCTATTCAAACAGACATGTTTGAAGTTTAAGGAAGAAGTAAGTGGACGTGATTTTTTTTTTTTTTTTTTTGTGAAGTTGGTGGTGGCTGTGCATTTGTGTATTGAGTGAATGTATATAAAGAAGTACTTCAAAGTTCATATTTTGAAAGCATTGTTGTGTTAAAAGTGAATTGTCTACATATAATTAAAACAGAAGTTTCCTTGTGTTTTATGTACTCATGAATGAGATTAGAAAATGTCACACACACCTCAAATTGTAACCCAGTTCTAAGGAATGATTAATAATTCTAGGCAATTATGTTGAAAATTATGTTTGATCTGTTGCTGTTTTAATATACCTAATATCTGTTACTGTTGTTTTTAAGAGTGAAGCCAAACATATTTTCCTACATGGGCACTAAAGATAAAAGGGCTATAACAGTTCAAGAGATCGCTGTTCTCAGGTGAGTAAAAGTACAGTCTGGAGTATTTGCACTTCTGCTATGGTAGCTTGGATATCTTACTGAATACCTAAAAGACTCAGTGACACAATGGCAGGTTCAGGTCCTGACCTTGTAAAGCACAGGTGTTAATGAAGATGCCACAATCCTTTTGTATTCTGTGATTACTGCTGGTATTTTCAGTCAGTGGTGCTCTGAGTCACAGGCTGGTTACGTGTACTTGGCCGAGGCAGTGGCACAGATTGCCTGTGTGCTCTTAGGCTGCTTGGATCTCATGCAACAGCAAAAAAACAGAATGACGTGGTGAAAATAATGTCCCACTTCCTTCATGGCTTTTGCTTCCCTCTTTCAGCTAGAATCCTATTTTCTTTCTCACTGCACTCTCTGAACAGTGCTAGAGAAGACTAACGCTACCCTTGCTCATCTCTGAGTAGCCAAAAGGGGCAAAAAAATGCTGAGGAATTTTTCCTGTCTTAACCTACTCCCTCAAGTCACCTTCTAGGAGGAAATAAAATTTACTTTGTCATGATTCTAAGATTATGATATGGTTTCTGGGCACTTTAAATTAGTGTAAGATCCGTAACTGAGAATGACAGATGTCTCCCAGTCATGTATTACAATATTATTTAGCTGGCTGGAATATCCTGCCTGCACTACACTATTTTTTACAACTTTTTGGAAACCACACTCCTTGAGTGAGGAATTCACACCTTGAAAGCCAGAAGTTTGATCAAATCCTTGTTAAAAGGAAGGCATCCACTACTGAACTGTTCATATATTTTCTCCCAATGTTCTGTATGTGTGTGCATTAGCACATATAAAAGGAAATACTGATTTGTGAATTGTGAGAAGCCCCAGATTTGTGTTGCTGCAAGGATGCTTTGCAAAGTGGTAACAGTTAACCAGAAGTGTGGTGTAGCTATCTCAGGTGCTGTTCCATTTACTTTTTAACATCCCATTCAGTGTTGTGTCCCAAAGCTCTAAGTGTTGTGTGGTGTCCCCTGACTCTCCTGCACAGGAGAGGAGACATTGTCAGTTGTCAGCCTACTTTAAGCTGAGCATGCTGGCCATGCTCGTTCATAAACTTCCCTATCCTGGTAACATTTTAGCAGACGTGTCCAAGAGCAGCTTGATGATGCAAAGAACAGGATATGCTTCCAAAAATACTAGCAACAAAAATGGCAGGTATCAGTGACACATTGGATTCCATGTTCCTTCATCTGCACTAGGCATACACAGTAGCTAATTTTACTTAACTGTATGATCTGCTAACTAGGGTGTATTCACGAAGTAATTACTCAAATAACACAGAGTTCAGCTTGTGGGGTACAATACATCAATACTGCAATATGGTTTTTTTTGGAGTACATGTTATAACGTAGATGTGAAAAGACAATGCTAACAGTCTGTCACAGTATACATTTTCTTTTGTATGAGTACCCTTAAGAATTATGTATTATCTCCCTTTAGCTGTTTCATTAAAGTATTTTGAAAAGGCAGCAGTAGAAAATTGGGGAAACTGTACTCACTGTTTTTCATTTTATAATGGCACCATTTCTGTATTTATGTACTTTTCTGAGCATAGGTTCATCACTATTGTCTGTTTCTTTTTAGAATCACTGCACAAAGACTTGCTCATTTGAATAAATGTTTGATGAACTTCAAATTAGGAAATTTCAGTTATAAGAACCATCCACTGAAATTGGGAGAACTTCAAGGGAACCATTTCACTGTTGTTCTCAGGTAATATGTTAGTAGGTATTTAGACAGTTCTGTTAGAATTTTTTTTCTTTAAATAGATAAACAATATCAGTGCATCTTGTATTATAAAAAAAGTCTTGTTGGCAGGAGACTGTTGAATTTGATGCATGCTATATAATACTGATGTTGAGCTTTAATGTAACGGGCATCTCAAAATAGCATAAACCCTTAATCTGTCTATAACAACTTTTTTTAATGCTAGAAACATAACAGGAACTGATGACCAGATAGAGCAAGCAATGCATTCACTCAGGGAAATTGGATTCATTAATTACTATGGAATGCAAAGATTTGGAACCACAGCTGTTCCTACTTACCAAATTGGCAGGTATGTGTTGCTTTCATCCTCCCCCCCCCCCCTTTTTTTTTTTTTTTAATTTTATTCTTATCACCATGTAACTTAATGTATTTTTGGGAGCATTCTAACATATTGCCTGTACCAGTTTTAAATTTAGATTTAAGAGAGATCTTGTTTCTGAACTTGCTTCAGCAGTTATCTTGCATAATAGCACTACTTCTAATATTGCATAAGTCTAAACACTAATACTCGCTTCTTTGATAAGTTGACTAAATCCCTTTAAAATATTTAGTCAGTACTTAATATGCTTTCCTGTTTGAATCCTAGAGCTATTCTACAGAACAACTGGAATGAAGTAATGGATTTGATATTAAAACCACGACCAGGAGGTGAGAACTGAAAAATGATACATCATGTGTTTCTACCTCTTCTCCAAGAAGTATATGTTTAGGAAAAGCTTAAGCCAGTTTAGCAGTGGAGGAGCAATCTCCAGACTCTCCCTTTCTGCCTCATTTCCCTTGCTGTGCAGTTTCTTGCAGTGGGGCTGAAAAGGGACCTGAAAACTTAGTGTCTGCTCAAACTCCATGTGAAACCTTCCAACCTCAAGTGTTCTGTGATTCTGTTCATCTCTAATTACCATGACTGAAACTTTAATTTTTCAACTGTTTTAACAAAAGGTGAGATGGATGCTTTCTTTGGTGTATAGTTAAAATATTTTTATTTTACATCCTTTTTCTAGCTGAAAAGGGATACTTAGTCAAATGCAGAGAAGAATGGGCAAAGACTAAAGATCCAGCAGCAGCCCTCAAGAAACTACCTGTAAAAAGGTGCGTGGAAGGACAGCTTCTACGTGGACTCTTAAAGTATGGAATGAAGAACATAATCTCTGCATTTGGCATAGTGAGTGTAAAAGCTGGGTGGTATTTACTTGAATAAACCTTCTTTTGCTGGTATCAGGATGAATTTAAAATATACTCATTGATGCTTGATTAGAAAGTTGAGTTTAAAAATCTTTACATTTATCCTGCCTTTTTGCTGGAAGTACTGCTGCACAGTAATTGATGACATCTCTAATTAATGTATGCATAATGAGCTTTCCAATTTATACAACAGTCTCTTTGGTGTGTGGGAAGCAATACAGTTATACTTAGTAGCTGAACATAATACAGATCTGAGAATTGTGCAAATGTTCCGTTTCAGTGTTTTCCTGATGCGTTAAAAAAATCAAACTGATGGTGATTTATACTTTATTTGAATTTTATTTGATTTACACATTTATACTGAATGAATCATCCTGATATAGAGGTGATGGATTCACTTGTTGTTTTCAAGTACTGTAATCAAGATCGAGTCTCTGGAGAAAATACCTCATCACTAGAAACTACTGGGCCCATGGTAGGATCTGGGGGATAATTTCTTGTTTATGAAGAAGATAATTAGAGTAACAATGTGCTTTCACAGCTGCAAAGTTTACTTAAGATTTCAGGAGGTTGAATATGAATTCAGTGTTTTATAACAGACCTATATGTTTGACTTGCAGAATTTAAAAAATGTGTTTGGTTTTTTTTGTTGTTGATTTTTTGGGGTTTTTTTTGTAAAATTAAGCACAATTCTTTTTTGTGCAGATTTCAAATGTATAAAAGCATTATTTCTTCACATATCCTTTTCTCAAACAATGAACAAAAACCAAATATGTATAACAAGAAACTTTGTAAGTCTTTTTTCTGGATAAGGTAACATTTCAAATATAAACCATTTTGGTTATGATTGTCAGAAAAAACAAAAAATATATCTTTCTAGTGTTTAATTTTTTGTTTCTTTACTTCTAGATACCAAGAAATAATCGTTTAATGTATATTCATAGCTACCAGAGTTATGTGTGGAATAATATGGTGAGCAAGAGAATAGAAGAATATGGGCTTAGAGCTGTACCAGGAGATCTCATACTTAAAGGAGGTAAAATCAGACAAAGCCAGTGATGGTATATAGTTCAGATTCCTAGGAAAACAAGGCATGTAGTTGTTTGTCTGGTACTGCTTACGGAATTTTTCCCACACTGTTTTGGTCTGGTGATACCTGAATCCGTTGGCTTGTTTTAGACAAATTGTGCAAGGAGTTGGAAGTTGGGTATTGCACTTCCATGAGCTGTTTGTGAGCTTATTTTTTTTCAAATGACTGGGTAGGGAAGACAGACTATGGAGGACTGATTATTCTCAAGAATTACCTCAAACCTAATTGAGCTATGAAGAACTGTGGAAAGATGTTATGAAGTTTTAACCGTAGAAGTTTTTGATTGAATTGGTATCATGTAAAGCAGAAGCTCCACTCAGTTAAAACTTTCTTTGCTTGTATTTGCTCTGGCATTTCCTACAGTATATCTCCTTTATGTATGCCTGATACATGAAAGGGGGCTGTTCCTCTAGCAGTCCTTACTTCATGTAGCTTTAAGTCATTGGAAGCCAGGCTGTGATTCTGCCAGTAACTGTGTCAGCCTTGGAGGCTGTTACTTCTTTTCTTAGAAATGTTGTCTGTTAAGTGGAGGTAAAACATGGTAGTTATCTTTCCCCAAGTAAGCTTATTTCAATCAAAGGCTTCATTTTTAAATTTAGCTGAAGTTAACTGTCACAGGCATCAATACTGGTAACTTCATTTTTCTGTCCTGACTGTAGCCACAGCTGTTCACATTGAAGAAGGAGATGTTGATAACTACACTATCCACGACGTAGTGATGCCATTGCCTGGATTTGATGTTATCTATCCAAAGCATAAAAGTAAGTCTGACTGTTAACTGAAATATTTACTCTGAATACATAAGTCTGCTTTAAGATTGTTTTTTAAAAGGAAGATTGAATCTACTCAATTTTGGTGACTTTTAAAGCAATACATCACTTCAGGTCTCTAAAACATTAATGTCAGCCTTTTGTTGCTGCCAGGGTGCTCTGCTCAGTCTCCTTCCCACTGGGAATCCTGGATGACAGCAGAGCAGGCACTAACCTGTACCACTGCAAGAAGTTAATCAGGTACAGGATTTTGTCCTCGATTAATTTAATGAGGTTTCTCTTGGCCCATTCCTCTACTGTGCCTCAGTCCCTCTGAATGGCAGTCCTGTCCTTGCATGAATTGAATGTTACCCCAGCTTGGTTTAGCCCACTTTAGATCACTTGGGGTAAATTCCAGCTCTTCTCCACTGTTTCACAGCACATATCTCAGTTCCTTGAGGAAATCTGCTTCTAGGTAGAGCTGCAACCATTAGTGACTATACTTTGAGATGCTGAACCAGACAGCTGTTACCCACTTACAGTCCACCCACTGTAATGTTCTAACCTCGGACACAAAGATGCTGTGGAAATACACTGACAGCCTTGCTAAAGGCAAGGCAGGCAATAGTCCCTGCTCTCCCCTCATCCACAGGTGTAGTAATTTCATCATAGAAGACAGTAAGGTTGGTGGGTATTTTGCTTTTTCTCTGCCTTTTTCTCCCCATATTAAAATCAGTCATTGTGTGCCCAAAGAGGATTAACTCCATTATTTTTCCCAGGGACCAGACTGAGCCTGACTGGTCTGTAATTCCCTAATTATCTTTCCTGCTCTTTCTGAAGTTGGGTGCAACACTTGGTTTTCAGCAGTTGTCTGGGACATCCCTAGATCTGCAACAATCTCTGAGGTGATAGAGAAAACCTTCACCATGATGTGAGCCAGTTCTCAGCTTGTATCTTCTCCCACTCCTGGTAGTCCCTCTCTTTCTAGACCTTGCTTCTAAGAAGAGAGGCCTGGGGCACTTTGCTGGTCAAGGCTGAGGCAAAAGAGGCACTGAGACCATCAGCCTTATGTCTGTCACTGGGACAGCTGTCCGATTTAGCACCAGACCATCGCTTTCCTTGTATCTTTTCATTCCTTATGTTCCAGCTGAACTCTTGTTGGTATTGATGTCATTTGCTGCTTTCAACTATAACTGAGCTTTGGCTTTCCTAAGACCATTTCTGTGTGTCTGGACAATGCTGGTATAGTCCCTCTTTGTAGCTGCCCCTAGGTTTCACCTGCTCTGTGTATTCTTATAGATGAGGTTAGTCATGAGTTCCCTGCACGTTTTCCTCAGTATTGGATTGAAACGTTCTTGTACTCGGTTGTCAAATTGTCAACCGATTTCTCTCTGCTGCTTTTTAATGAGAGAGTAATGGGTAGTCTGGCCCTTTATTTTTAGTTGGTTTTTTTTTTTCATATACCTGAGATAGTCCTGTGAAGTCTAGAAAACTGGAAAGCATATATGAGATGGCATTTAAATGTCAATATTTTGTAAATTTTGTTTTCAGCTGAAATTTTGTTTGATGTGTTCTTTGTTACTGCCTCTACTAATCAGAGTGTAGAAGTAAACAAGTAGTAAGATTTGCAATAATTTTAGACTTCTTTGTAGCATTTTTCCCACATATGCTGAAAACTACTAAGTGTAAGGGAAGGGAACTATATATGAAAACAGGCTGTTTAAATTGGCCACACTACATTCTCTCCTATTAAATATTTTCTTCTCTTGCAGTTGGTGAGGCCTACAAGGAGATGCTGGTAGCTGACAACCTTGATATCAACAACATGAGGCATAAAATCAGAGATTACTCACTTTCTGGAGCATACAGAAAGATTATCATTCGGCCTCAGAATGTCAATTGGTGAGTGGGAGCATAAAGGAAATTACACTTGAATTGACAGCGTAGAGTTTATTTAAGTACAAAACAACATGAGACTAATCCATGGGACATCCACACAGACTGAAACATAGGTAGAGAGGAATCTCTGCACTTTTCTCATGTTTTTAATGCAGATGAAGTGGAACTATACCCTTATTTCTTCCTTGTTTCTTTTGTTTTGGGCTGAAGGAGTATCAAGACATTTATCTAGCTGTTCACTCCTTGCAATGGCTTGCCTGAACAATTCATAGATAATTACTTATGTTGAAACAATGATAGATGACAAAAAAAACCCTGTTTTAAATATTATCTTGCTATGAGAAAGGTGGTCTCCGATTACCTGTTAATCAGAAAGTTTGTCTCACTTAAACCTACTAAATCACTGTTGTTAGAGATATAGCCTAGTTTTCATATGGAAACTGAATAAATACCTTTTAAACAGGGAACTATACAAATGTGCAGGAAGACATGATCCCTGATGCATAGAATAAAATATAGAGGGTCTAGGAGGGAGCACAAAAGTGCAAATATTTATGCACTTGAAACATCAGCACTAATTAATATTAGGCTTACCTACTTCTGAGTTAGTTTTTCAGTCCCATGGTTCCACGTGAGATTTCTGTTAAATGAATGGCAGAAACTGTAGAATGTAGAATTAAGCCCTTTCAAAGTTTGGATGACTGTATTGGAAGGCTTCATTCCTGCTAGGTACTCTTAGAGTTGACACCATTCTTCCCTTAATGTCATGAACTATGCATCTTGTATAGTTGGAAATTGACAGCACATAAAGGCAAAAAAACTTCTCACTAATTTACAATTGTTTCTTAATAATCATAAAGCTAAGGCAAGTCCTCTGCATAAAGCTTTACCTGTTATTTTGCCTAATTCAATTTCAGTTGTAAGTGCCAAATTGCAACAATAATAATAATAAAAATAGTATTACAGTAAGTACACATTTATATAAAATGTTAATCTAAATAATTTAAAATAATAATAAATTTTATGTATATTATAAAGGGAAGTTGTTGCATATGATGATCCTAAAATCCCGTTATTTACTACGGATTTGGATAAACTGGAAGGAAAACCATTACCAGTTCTCCCTACAGGTAAGTTGATTTTTCTACTAGTTTGCTAAATGGAAGTTTGATCTGGCTATTGCTTTCAACTGCTACATATTGAAAGCTCCTTTAAGGAAGAGCTTTCATTTAAGTATTGACTGTTAAGCAATGGTAACAACAACCTCTAAAGCCAGGTATCTAAATAAGGACCCTATTTTCTTAAGGATGCAAGTAATTTCTCCAGCATCTCTGACTGCTACATTTTCTTACAGGCATCTAAAATCGAGTAAATGCTTAGCAGTAAATGTCTGTGACTAACAAAGGTGCAGTTAAGTCACAAATGTATTATTGGTGCTGAACATTTAACACAAATACTTACCTTTGGTCACAAGGTGTTTTGACAGTGCTTTCCAGAAAAGTGAAGACAGGCTAGGAATTCAGTCTGAAAGAATGTTTGCTTTTAAAAGAAGAAAACTCTGAAACCACCACTTTGTGCTGAGAGAAAATGTTAAAAAAATTGTTTCATTAAATTTTTCACTGTGAATTAAAAACAGGAGTGTGATGGTGGTGGTTGTTTTGCTTTATGGGCTGGGGAAGTTGGTTGTGCAAGCTTAGTTCAGTTTAGGTGGCATCCAGAATAAGCATTATATATGCCCTTAACTACTTGTTCTTGCTTTTTGTGTCTTGTACCTTCTGACAGATGGCAAATTCAGGGCACTAAAGATGGAGTTCTCCCTTCCCCCATCCACTTACGCTACCATGGCAATTCGAGAAGTTTTGAAAATGGACACAAGCATAAAAAACCAGACACAACTGAATACTACCTGGTTGCGCTGAATGAACTGCAAAATTACTTAATTTTAACAAAGTGGTTTTTATTTACATGTTCTGTACAAATCTTTAAAGAGTCACAGTAAGAAATTTGTATTTTTTTAAGTTTTTTTTTTAGTGCTAGCATTTAACTTCAGTAGTCTTTTGCAAGATGGTGACTGTAATGTAATACAGATTTTAGTGACTGGTGCTTTTTACTGACTAAGTTGATTGAGCTGTAATATGGGTGCGTTTTTAGAATTGAGCTTACAATGGCATCAGACCTGGAAGAATGTTTATCTTGCTTTCTTTGAGCAAGCACTGAATGTTTTCACGAGTTCAGCCGACCTTGAAGTCTTTTCAAATACAATGAATTACACGAAGAAAGATGAATTAGAACAAAATTAAGATAGTGCTGAACATACATATCGCTGGAGTTTTGCTGGTAGCATTTGCACTGATGCCATAGCAGATCCTGTTAGCAAGGCTTTAGTGTGCTGCAAAGCTGTACAGCTTTTTTAACTAGTTTGACTTTTCCTTGAGAAAATACTTTTATTTTCCAGCTAATACCCTGTACTAAGGAACAGGTACTAAAAATAAATTAACCTGAAACTCTGAGCGTGTATGTGCTTCCTTTGCACTTGTCCCTTGCCTATTGTTGGCTGGGAATGAGCCGGCCTTCCTCTTGGGAAAGAAAAAAATATTGTGGAGCTGCTTTAAAGAGACCTGGCCTTTGGAGCCAAATGCAAAAGCATGTGTTGCTAGTCCTGACGGCGGAGCTGCACGGCGGGGAGGCCGTGAGGTGCCAGGCCGTGTCCCTCGGAGCAGTCCCCGGGCCGTGACAGCCCCCGGGCGGGCGGGCGGGCGGACGCGGTTCCCTCTGCCCGGGCCGTGTCCCTCACAGCAGTCTCCCCGGGCCGGGACAGTCCCCGGGCGGGCGGACGCGGCTCCCAGTCCCCGGCAGGCCGGGCGCGGGGCCCACGGGCGCGGAGCCGCGCCTGCGCCCCTCGCTCCGTCAGCCGCTGACGCGGCGGGGGCGGCGCTGCGGCCGCCGGGACGCGCGGGGAGCGCGCTGAGGGCTCCGGGCGGCGGCAGCCGCGGCCCTCCCGTCCCCGCGGCACCGTCCTGCGAGTGGGAGCAGCGGCTCGTCGGCCGTCGCCCGTGGCGGGGGAGGAAGGGCTCGCCGAGCCGCCGCCGGGCTGAGGGGCTGTCTGGCCGCCCAGCCCCGGCCGTGGTCGGCGGCGCTTCGTCCGCAGCCTCCCGCAGCCCGCAGAGCTTCAGCCTGTGCTTGGAAGGGCCCGGCCCCTGGCCGAGGTGGGTGCTGAGCCGCGGGGCTGAGCAGGCAGCTGCTGGGAGGGATGCGCTCAGAGTCCTGTTCCTCTCTCCTGTAACCCCATCCTTTCTACTAAGTATGAAAAGATCACCGCTTGGTTATTTTTTTCCTGCCGTATTATGTTTACATTGCTGCAAACAGGAGTTTTACTACTCTGTTTTCTTTATTCGTTTCTTCCTCTGCAGCGCCCTTGGTCACTCTGTTCTTCTGCTGCTCTCTATTGCCTCTGGCTCATCAGCTGCGCTTTCTCACTCCTGTTGTCAGTTTAATAGGGGTTTTAGCTTAATTAAAGCTTGTAGCAGATGAAGTGCAAGTGTATATGTTTTTATTTTTAAATACTGTTTTGAAAGTGATACTAAGAAGCTGAGGATTGAACTAGCCAAACAGTTGTCATTGTTGTCTTTTCTGTTTCACTGTGGACGTCGTCTCAATGTCAGGTTTCTCTGGATGCTGCCAAGTGTGTGGATCAGCAAGTGTCTTTTATTTTATACTGTGTGGGGTTTTCTCGGTAAATATTTCAGTGATGCATTTACTTTCCAAACTATTGTAAGGCCACATGGATACTTTGCTAATAACACATTAATCATGAGTTGATATCTCTGAAATACCCTAAACTTGTGGAAAGGGAAAGTGGAATATTATCTTCTTTTGCATTTTACAATTTTTTTGTAGTTTTCATTAAGTTTTCTATATTATATATGTAGGAACTACATATTTGTTGAACTGTTTTCAATAGTATTCATGTTTTTGGGGAAGGAATAAATTAACAGATATATTTCTCTTTGGTAGTTAATATATAATAAATCACCAGTTGGATATGTAAGCAAGGTTTTATTAGACCTCAGATTAGACTTAAGCCAGCAAATTATCTCACTTAAAGCAGTATAATTCATGAATGTGGTATTTCAGTCTCAGTTGAAATTGAACTGCCCAGCTTTTCATGGAGTTTTGTTCCTCAGTAGATAATATTTGTTTGTGCTGTCTTAGTGTCATCTAATTAGAAATTGTATACTCAGTATTGCAGAGAAAGAAAACATGGCAAGCATTGCTATTGAAAAGAAAGAAGTCACTAGAGATCTAGAGAACTGTGATATTCCATACTATGTTTCTGAATTTGTGGAAAGAGAACTGGGAAATGACTATGATTCCCTGGGGAAGCTGGACGGCCTGATTGAAAAGCTATCTGAAAACAAAAAGCACTTAGAAGAACAGGTGAGCATCTTTCTGCTTTATTTTATTTTCCTCTTCTGAACATGCTGTATGACTGCTGAAGAATATTAAACTGAATGAAATGTATCAGTATCTCAAATGGTACTGCTCTACACAATGCAGTGGTTTTATGTCTGCCTTAATACCTCTCTGTCAATGCAGGTACTAACAGTTTCATCAGAAGTCCCTAAAAGAATTCAAAATGCCTTAAAGAATGCAGAAGATTCCAAAAAGTCTCTGAGTCAGCTTCTAGAGGAAGAAACTGTTCTGTCTGAGGCCATCAGTAGCCACTTGCTGAAAGCTCAGCCGTGGATGGAGGATCTCGATGTACTGATCGGTCAGGTAGAGGAGATCGAGCGACACTTGGCCTACCTCAAGTGGATTTCTCGCATAGAAGAGCTGAGGTAGTTTCTGAGTACAGTATATGTGCTCTGAGACTGGTGACCTGGTTTATCCCGTTATTAAAATATTTTAAATTCAAGAAAGTTTTGTCCTTACTTTTCAATATAGGACTGATTTGTTTCTGTTATTGTTAATGAATTTTTGGTCTTGATTTTTTGTGTTTTATAGTGATAGCATTCAGCAATATCTGATGACCAACAATGTTCCAGAGGCAGCCAGTACTCTGGCATTCATGGCAGAACTGGATATTAAACTTCAGGAGTCATCTTGTTCTCATCTTCTTGCTTTTGTGAGATCCACTGTTAAATTTTGGCATAAAATCCTTAAGGACAAATTGACAAGGTAAGAGAGATACTGTGACTCCTTCATCTTTACACTGTACTCTAGGTTGATGTCCACGTGCTTGTTTTGTGTTGCAGTGACTTTGAGGAGGTGCTGACGCAGCTCCGCTGGCCCTTTGTGGGGCCACCTCAGTCCCAGGCATTTGGCCTTGCTGCACCAGCCAACGCTCCTGAGGTGTACAACAACCTGGAGATGCTGTTCTGTCAGCTTCTGAAACTGCAAACCTCGTATCCTTTTAAATTCTTGTGGTTAGCAAGAACAAAAACTGTTAGAGATGCACATTCTCAAGGAGAATTATTTAAAATTTTATTCTCCCTAAAACCAGAAGATAATTTATGTTACTTTGTATTAACATTAGAATGTTGTGGGGGGCTAGGGGGGTGGTTTGTTTGGGCTCTTTTTGAAATTTAGAAAATGCCAAGTGAAAAAGTTGTCCTTTTTGTCAGTAGCAACATTTTAACTTCAAGTCATCAGATCCAGTGCTCTCATGGTAGCTGACAGTTCAGGTTGCATGAGAATTTGGCCTTACATTGTTTGGTACCATTACCCGTGCATGTTAATGAAAAAATGGTGATATGTGTTTTATTAGACACAGTTAATGCTTTTCTTTTTGTAGCCTTATGTGAAATCAGCTTTAATCACTTTAATAGTCCCACCCCAGAAGGAAAAGAGGGAAAACTAAATATACATGTCTTGGAAGGAGACTTTACAAAAAGGGGGAGACTGCATGAGGATTTCTGTTGTGCAGAATCATAGTCTGCCTTTGAGGTTGCTCAGAGGGCACTGCTTCTCATTTTGTCCCTGATTTTTATGAATTAAATAATTCACAAAAAATTAGTTAAAACTAAAGCTCAGCTCAACTAAATCTTTTCTGTGAGTGTGTGTGTGACTGTGACTGCCTTTTTTTTTTTTTTAATCATGTAATGGAAAGGTGCAAGGCCGCTGTACACAATCCTGAATTGGTAACAATTTTGGTTTGGCAGAGTGGCTCACTTAAATCCATTACATGAAAATGGGAAATCATATGTTGCATTTATTAATCCCAGGAGTCTTTGTCCTCCTTTAACAAATAGGAATAAGTGTGTCTGTTGGACAGCCACTGTGTTTGTTTCTGATAATGGTAGTTTGCTGGGTTCTTATAAGTTTCCTAAATCAAAAAGACCTAAGGGATGTGTATTGTTATTGAATAAATAATCCCTAAAGGGCCGAGTTATATTTAATATTACATAAAATGGAATATTTGGAGTATCTTTTATATTTGAGGAATTGTATTGTTTTCATAATAGTGCTTTCAGTCAATGGTGTAGAACTAAGCAGTTTTCATTTTTATATTCAGTTGAAATGATGATGCTGGAGTAATTCGACATTTAATTACGTCCATCCTTGACTGACAAACTTAGAGATGAGCTGTTAACCAAACCTAAACAATTGCCAGAAAAGTACCCTTTACCCCCTTCACCACCAATTGTCCTTCCGATACAGATCATGCTGAATCCTCTTCAGAAAAGATTCAAGTATCATTTCACTGGAAATAAACAAACCAATGTTCTTAACAAGGTATGGGAGAAAGTGGTTTGACATTTCTAAATTGCTTTGTAAGCAAGCTCTAGATTGCTGTATTTAAATTGTAGATTTCACACCTTCCAAAATGAGGATTCCTCAAAACTCTGCAGTCCTTGTGCCTACCTAAGTATGGACAGACATCAAGATAGCACTTGGAGACCTTTCAGAGACACAGGCAATAATTTTCCCTTCCCAGATCCTTCAAAAAGCATTATTACAATCTTAGACTGACTCCTGTCTGTTCACAAGTTTTGATTAATTTCCTCTGTCTTTTGGTTTTGCACTGTTCTGCATTTCTTGTGCTCAAAGGCTGTGACTTTGATTTTGGCACTATGTTTTGCTACCTTCATGTAACTGAAAATGTTGCATTCTGCCATTAGGATATGAAATATGATTAGTTTAAAGGTACTGTTAAAGAATTCTTTTTTTTTAATGGGTTGAATTTTTTAATTGACATAGAACAAGAGATGCTGAGTCTACCAGTTGGAAACTGACTCACTTTTTGTGTGAATTGCCTTCAAAGACTGAGGATTTTTATCTGAGAATTACCATTGGAATGGGTTTCATAGCATTAATGCCACTGTAACACATCTGGAGCAGAGTTTTACAGCTGTTTTGTAACAGTTCTGTTGCACAAGCCTACTTATGATCACCTGTAAATGTAAATCTAAATACATTTGCAATCTTGACAGATGCTACTACAGAACTTTTTAATACTGTTGTGTATATTAGTGGGAAAGAGATGTTTTAGATATGAACAGAATCATTTTAAAAGCAAATGGAAAAATTATGTTCAAGACATTGAATTTTCAAACAACAATAGGTGAACAACTATTTGAAAAAGAACTTGATAAGAAAAGTTTACAGGGAATCTAGTGTCAGATCAGAAAGAAAGATATTTCATTAGGGCCTTGCTGAAATTGGGGTTGGATTTGTTGTTGTTGTTGCTGAGTAATTTGGATAATGCAATAAAGAAAATACCAATGTAAAACATTTAAAAGGCAGCAACCAGAACAGGATTAACAGTATTTCAGAGGAGAGGCTCAAAGTTCTCAATGGCCTTGCCCAGCTGGGGAAGGAGTATTATAAAAACCCAACAACCCAGGCATGATAAAATTAATGAGACAAGTGAAAATGGATACAGAGGTGAGAAACAGACACACAAAATGTGAGTGCACCTGAGCAGAAGATTCTTTAGCCATTGGGAGTGACGATACTGGAACTGCTTCTAGTTGCACTAACTAGTGTTCATCAAAACTTGCAGTCCATATTTTTAGGTGTGGAAACTGAAAAAGCTTGAAGGCATTAAAATGTGAAATGAGAAGGTGACAATTCTCCACTTTTAGGGGGAAGGTGTGGCAGAGGTGAGGTACAATAACAATAAGAGCAGAGCTTTTCTTGGGAGTGCATCCTTTTTGTTATACCAAGAGGTAAGGGCCACACAGGACAACAGGAAGAAGTTTATCAAGCAGAAACAGGGCTTTCATGAGTGAGTGAATATTTTCCTAACAATGCTTTTATATAAATGAAAGTTAAGTAAAACAGAGTCAAAGACTTGTGTGACCTGAGATCGAGAGAAGGCAGGGAAAGAGTTGTATTTTTAGACATTTGTCCTAAAATACTAATACCACTTGAATAAATGTTTGGTTGCATTTAATAATTCCTTTTCTTTTTTAAATAAGCCTGAGTGGTATTTAACACAAGTACTTATGTGGATTGGAAATCATTCAAAGTTTCTTGATGACAAAATCCAGCCAATACTGGACAAAGCAGGATCTTCAGTGAATGCTGGGGTAAGTCATTAAATGGTTTGCAAATGTGAATATAAATATCTAGGTCAGCTTCTGATAGATATTTGCATAGGCCTATTTCCACTGAAACGTGTACGTGGTGAGACTTAGTCTAGTAGCAGTTTCTTGTGTATATATTTGCACATGTCAGTACTTCCTGTCTCTGACATTCACTTCTTTCCTTCCCAAAGCTTGAATTCTCTCGTGCTCTAGTAATGCTGATTTTGGAGAAGTTGGCTGCTGATATTCCCTGCCTGTTGTATGATGATACACTCTTTTGTCACCTTGTGGATGAGGTACTTCTATTTGAGAGAGAGTTATACAGCGTTCATGGTTATCTCAGCAGCTTCCCCAGTTGCATGCATATTCTGTCAGAAGAATCCTGCTTCCAAAGGTGGCTAACAGTGGAAAAAAAATGTAAGACTTCCAGTGCATTTTGTTGGCCTTTATATTGCACAGTCAGAAAATATGTGTCTACTCACACAGTCTACTTACCCCTTCTTAAATTGGATAAGCTACTTGGACAGGGCTACTACCAAAAACATATGTATTTTTATCCGCTGTAATTATTTTAAATAAAAATTGATTAGGCTTCAGCAGTGCTTCTGTATTTTGTGGGACTCTTGCCACTAAGCTGTAGGCAGTCAAGTGGGCTTATTTTTAGACAAATGTTATGTGTGTGCAGACAGAGATGGACTTTAAATTGAAATAAGGGCGAGGTATTAGTTTTTGAGAAATTAAGAAGAAATGTATTGGAAAGGAGCAAGCCAAAAAACAAAACAAATCCCCCAAACAATTCTAACATTCAGCTCTGTTAACAGCATTGCAAATGCAGATATATTGAAGCTGGTTTTGTATGAAACGAGTTGTCAGTAGTTTTTATAACCTGAACATGCAAAATTTAACTTACTAGAGATAAGGCTTTTATGTTAATGTATTTTAGAGGGACTTTTGTTAGATTTTTTTTTTTATTAAAAACTTAAAAGTTTTTTGCATCTCAGTTGCTCTTCAGAAAATGGACTCTATGCTTTCATCAGAGGCTGCATGGATATCACAGTACAAAGATATCACTGATGTAGATGAAATGAAAGTTCCAGACTGTGCTGAAACTTTTATGACTCTCTTGTTAGTTATAACAGGTAATTGTGTTTATGGGCATTGCTCTTGTTTGTGTAATGAACAGTAAAAAACCTTCAGCTAACAGATTTCTTTACTAAATAGTTTACTAAATATTCATTGTTAGCGTAGTCACCAAATAATCTTGCAAAGTTGTGATGTTTGCAGTTTAATAAAAGCTTCCTTTTCATTTTGTATTTTGGACATTAACTCATGCATAAATAATCTTGACCTAGCAGAGTGTTTACAAAATAATAATTAAAAATATACATTGGATATTTACCATATTCTCTCATAGTTGGCAAAATATAATTTGTTGCACTGCAGTAATAAATCCTAATAGTCCTTTAGAATCTGTAACAGTTCAGAAGCTATTAATAACTTTTTCTTATTTTGCAACAGTACATACATATTGTATCTTCAATGGCTTTGTCTTTCTCTGTGTGAGGATGCTTGAGGGGCCACACTGGAGGGTGTGATATTCATTGCTTCAAGTGTTAGAATGCAAACTGCTTGTGGAATCAGGAGGGGGAAGAAAGTTGTTGCATGTTTAGCTTTTGCATAGGCAGTTTCCCTGAAAACATTGAAATTTCATATGTTTTAAATACTGACATTTAAATATTGACTATATGATGTTCTCATCAGCGTGAGGTGGTACAGTAAGATGCCTGTAATGTTTCTTTTTGGAAAGCTTTTATTTTATGTTGGAAAGCCTAAAACATTTTATTAATGCCTTTCCAGACAGGTATAAGAATCTTCCAACAGCTTCCAGAAAACTGCAGTTCCTAGGCCTACAGAAGGAGTTAATTGATGATTTCAGGATACGATTAACTCAAGTAATGAAGGAAGAGACAAGAGCTTCCTTAGGATTCCGATACTGTGCAATCCTTAATGCTGTTAACTATATAGCAACAGTGTTGGCAGACTGGGCTGACAATGTAGTAAGTAATTATTCTTCTTTAGGAAAAAAGTATTTTAAAATGGACTTTGGATGTTTGTTTCATAATAAACATTTTATTTTTATCACTTTTAATGTGTATTCAGGAGAATTAAAGAAGAATGAGTTATAAATTTGGATTTAGTAAAAGATGTATAAATAAGGACAGGTTATTGTTTGAGGCCTAAGCTGCCAGTTATAAAACTTTCTAGGGAAATGCAGAGACAGCCTGGGAAATGGAATAATCTGAGGACACCAAAAAAGAGTAGTCTCTTTTACGTACTTTTTATTGTAAAAAAAAGTGAATTCATTTTGTAGATCTCTGAACCAGAGCAGCAGCCTTTGCCTGGTGCTTGAACTCCTCCCATGGCAGGAGAGCTTAGACAGATCCCACGTGGATATCTCTGTTGCAACACGGTTCAGGTGCAGCCCAGAAAAGTCACTTACTGATAACTGGGAATTAGTGCCTGCTGTGCAACAGCCTGGTGGCAGCACAGCCTACTGCAGAATTTCAGCTTTTCTATAGCTCTTGGTGCTAAAGGTCAAAAAACCTGTTACACACAGAGTGTGCAAAGTAAGGCACTGTGTGTGCTGTGAGCAGCCTCCAAATTCTTACTGTGTTCACAGTAAGAATCCTGCTCTAGCAGGAGATAATCGTGACTTGATAGGACAGCAGCCTTCATGTTGTATAACTGCATCTATTACAGTGTCCTGATCTGCTTAAAAGCAAAACTAACAAGCCATTACCACAATGTCACATCGATCTCGATAAACTCCATTTATTTTCTTGCTGCTGTCAGCACAGTAAATTTATGATTCAATGAATAATCATTGCTAAAAAAATTACAATAAAGTTAACTTTTGCAAATCTTAAAGAGGCCAAGGTAGGGTTTTTAAAAAGCATGCTGCTGTCAATCTTAAAATATTTTTACAGTATTTCTTTAGATCTGTTCCCTTTACCTGTCTGCTGTTGTATCAGAAACCTATATCAGTTCCATCACTAGGATTAAACTACCAAGTTTTGTTTTGCACTAAATCACGACCATAGGGAAAGACAAGAAAGTGTTTTTAAAATCTTTAAATTTTTAGTTTTATAAATGTGCCAGGAGAGAGTGTTTTCTTGAACTGTGCCTAACAAAATACCAATGAAAAGCTCAAGGGGTAAGATTATTTTCTGTGATGTTCCTCTCTGGTTTTGTTTGCCTAGTTCTTCTTGCAGCTGCAGCAGGCCGAGCTAGAGGTTTGTGCAGAAAGTGACACGGTGAGCCAGCTGCAGCTGGGACAGCTGGCGTCCATGGAGAGCTCTGTCTTTGATGACATGATCAACCTCCTGGAGCGCCTGAAGCACGACATGCTGACCCGACAAGTAGATCATGTCTTCAGAGAGGTCAAAGATGCTGCAAAGCTGTACAAAAAAGAGAGGTGATTCTGTTTATTTAATCTCTTTACAAATTACAGTATTATTTCCTTTTTAAAATATTAAACTAAGTAAAGGCAAGAACAGATAATAGACAGTGGTTTTTTCTGGAGTAGGAAAGCTGCAGAAAAGTTCTGGAAAATTCCCTTTATTCTTACCTTGGGACCATTGTCGTGCTGTGTTTTCTAATGCAGTTCCACAATTAGTGGATGCATTAGTTAAAAACCCTAGGAAAGATTCTGGATCATTCTAGTTTTCTATTTTGAGCAGGAATTATTTTCTTCACAGTAGTATTGAAGATTTTATGCAAAATGGCCTGTCATGACTCTTATGTCTTCACAGACTCCTAGGGCTTCTTGAGTACTTTTTCCTGAGTAGAATTTCTGAAGTACTTCATAAAAGGAATAGAACTCAATGATTTTCAGATTAGATGGGGTTCCCTAGAATGACATGTTCAGAGATTTATAACTAAAGCATGAGTTTAATATTAAATGAAATTCAAACACAGCATTAGACTGATAACTTTTAGATTAAAAATGGGAAAGAATTGTCTCTGAAACATTGTAAATGGTTAAGATTTTTTTTAAAGGGTAATTTTAACTTCAGTTGTTGTAATATGAATGATTTCATTCTAATGACTGCAGTGCACTGGTTTTTTCAGGTGGTTGTCTTTACCCTCTCAGGCAGAGCAAGCAGTGATGTCTTTGTCGAGCACCGCATGCCCGATGTTGCAGACACTGCGAGACCGTTTGCTACAACTGGAGCAGCAGCTCTGCCACTCACTCTTTAAAATCTTCTGGCAAATGCTTGCAGAGAAAGTGGATCTGTACATCTATCAGGAGGTGGGTTTCAGTGTGACCTGTGCAATGCCACGTCGGTGTCAGTGACTGGCTTAAACTGCAGATACACCTCCTTGTGTTTGTAGATCATTATGGCAAATCATTTCAATGAAGGAGGAGCAGCACAACTCCAGTTTGACATGAGTCGGAATTTGTTCCCCTTATTTTCACACTATTGCAAGAGGCCAGAAAACTACTTTAAGCAGTAAGTAGGCAAATGTCTGCTCTATTGGTATTTCAAAAGTGAGTGTCCAGAGAAGTAGAAGTGTTCTGCTTAAAACGAAGATCCAGGATTTTTTTCACAGTTGGTTATAATCCATGCTTTACATGTGTGGATCATTCATGCGTCTGATGTTTTCAACTAGGAAAGTTGATTCTGCAGCAGGTACTCGGACAACAACAGACTGTGGCATGTGTCTCTGAGTATTTTGTGCAGTCAGGATGTCTAGATAAAATTATGGAAGGAATATTAAGTAGCACAAACCTCTGAAACTTGGGCCAAGTAAACTAGTCAAAGATACAGTTACAACACAACAAACTTTATTGTTTGAAGGATTACTTTAAACTATGTTCCTCCTCGGGATTGCCTTGTGTGGGAGTCCAGTTGTTGTCAGGGACGAGAAGCTGCTACTTTCTTTATGGTTTGTCATTTTCACTAGCTCAGAGTCTTGTAAAGAGTCCAACATCAAAATCCTCATCTAATTGGGGCTGAAATCTGAGTATTTTTTAAACCAGCATGGAGCATGGAAGGTTTTCTGTTACACTTAAATTTGTGCTGCTTACATTAATCCATGTGACTTTTCCTTTAGCATAAAAGAAGCCTGCATTATCCTGAACCTGAATATTGGCTCTGCCTTGCTTCTGAAGGATGTCCTACAGTCAGCTTCAGAAAATGAACCATTAAAGCCAAGCCAGCCATCTGCAACAGCAGCACTAAATGAACTTGGAGTTTATAAACTGGCTCAAAGGGATGTTGAGATTCTTCTCAATTTGAGAGCTAGTTGGCCAAATACAGGAAAATAAAGACTTCTTCAGAAATGGTTAATAACTTGGTCCAGTTTTCTTATTCCAAGCAAAAGCAAAGCAAATATCTTGTAATATACTTATTTCTTTAATTTCTGTATGCTGAGATTGCTTTGATCTAATCTTACACCTTATCCTATACAGCTAAAAAAAAATTCAAAATGCTACAGACTTAGTGTTGAACTGTGCAGATCTTATTTTCCATGGCCACCTTGCCACTGCATTTGGAAGCTAAAACTATGTTTAATGAATAGTCTGCTTTGTCAGTGTTTGCTGTATCATTCTAAGGAGCACAGCATTTTTATACAACGTGGGCTAATATTCCCTATGTACTGGTCACTCTTTAAACAGAGATGTTTTATATCTCCAAAGTCCAGGTAATGGTTGTTCTGTATTTAAATGTATATAATCAATGCAGAAGGAAGGAATACGTCACTCTTTTCTTCATACAAATTAAGATTGTTTCTTCTGTACAAGACTATCTCCTAATTTTTTCCAAGAAGTTTCTCCTTATAAATTGTACAGTGTGTGCTAAGTTTGAAAATACCACTCAGAAGTGCTAACTACCTTTAGCACTGGACATTTGTCATAACTTGTTGAAGTTGTTTTTTCCTTAAAAATACACGAAAACCAAAACCCAGCAGAAGTCCAAAAACCAACTTAATTTTATTCACTGGTAATGAGCCAACAGGTAGCAATCCTTTACTGTAAACTATAACCTGAAGGAGGAAACTCCAAAATACTATTTCAGTTGCATGAGAGAGATCTACTTTTTTTTTTAACCATCTAATTATATCTATCTGTTATAACCATCTAAGAACAGCAATTCCTAACAATACTCCCTCCAGTGCCTGCTAGACATGAGCACATTCTTGTCATTTGTCCTTTTCAGCTGATTGCTCTTCTGAAGGGCAGAGAAGATGAGAAAAAGTGTTGCTTAAAATCGATTCTTCACAGCTGACAAACCAGAAGAAAAATTGGGGAAAATGCCTGTTTTTAATATATATAGCAGACCACTGCTCAAGCTAATACACAGACCAGCTCTCCAGCATCTTTTTCTTCCTAAAACAGAAAAATAAAGTCTCTGGTTAGATAATGAGAATAATTAGTTCATTACCTTTCAGTGATTGCAACCGTTAAGAAAAAATTGCTCCTAGAACCATACCTTGACTATGGGGAATTATTTGAATTCTGAACCCATTTAATCTCTAGCTGTGGTACCACCCCTGGCAAAGAAGACAACAGGGCCTCACTGTTCCACATTCCTAGATCAGTATTTTAAGCCCTGGGCTGCCTGGTGACCTGTGCTCTCACCTGGGGGGCAGGTACCAAGAGAGGATCCTGACACTGCGGTGGTGGAGGGCATGGAGCTTGGTTCACCTTACAGCAAGGCAAGAGGGGCAGGCAGTAACTGACCTTTTTTAATCTTGCAATGCAAAGTGACACGGTCAAGCTTAAACTAGCAACTTTTAGCTTTAATTTATGTAGCTTTGTAAATAAAAAATAAATCTCAGTGAAATACCTCCTATTCACCCGCCCTCCCCAAAAAAAACCCCAAAACCCCCCACAATTTCAATTAAACTTACATTCCTTCCTTGAATACATCCAATGTGATTATCTCATTGTCTTCCAGCTCCAAATCCTCAGTGCTCAGTCCCAAAGTTTTAAGAGCTGAAGTTAGCAAAAGAGAATATCTTATGCGAGTCTTTGGAAAGGCAAATTTAAATTTAAAGGTGTCTAGATCTAACAGAAGGTAAACGTGTGTAGCATAACAACATGTAACTTAAAAAGTAGGAAACTTAACCACATGTAACTTTTACTTTCCAAGCTCCAGGTCGTGTGGGCAGCTGTGTGGATAACTCTTAAGTATACGGATGGGTAACTTTGAAACGATTTTAATAATTCTGTGTAAGGAAACAGTGCGGTGTGAGGCGGGGCACAGGTGGACGCACCTTCCCTGTACTGCGCTGCCCTGATGTAGCCCTGGCCCAGGACATCCAGCAGGCTGAACATGGCGTCCACGTTGGCCTCGTCCATGAGGAACGGGTACTCGCCCTCGGCTCGTCTCCCAGCCTTTACCCTCTCCAGCACCTGGATCAGGAACTCGCGGGGCTTTTCTGCAACGAGGTCAGAGCGTCAGAGCGCCCGCGGGCAGCGGGCCCTCAGCGGGGCAGCGGAGGCCGCGCAGCCCCCGCTTGGCGCCGCTCTGGGCGGGCCGGGCCTGTGCGCACCGGGGCGGTGGAAGAGCAGCAGCGCTCCGAGGCGGTGCAGCAGCTCGGGCAGCCGGTGCCGCCGCAGGTACTCGCGGCTCCGCTCCTCGCCCGCCGCCATCCCGCGGGGCCGGGGCGGCGTGAGGCGGCGGCGGGAGCTGTGCTGGCCCCAGGCCGGGCCCGAGGAGGGCGGGCAGGGCGGAGCGGCCGAGCCCGCAGCGGCTCCGCCGCGGGACGCTCCGCTGGGGCGAGCGGGAAGGGGGGAGGAAAAACCGACTTTCCTGGAAGTCGTCACGTTAGCACCGGAACAGACACGCCTCGCTCCCGGCTGGGACCCGGCTCTGCCTTGGTTCGTGGGGAAAGAAAATTACACGCGGTAATTTTAACACGTGTGCAGGTGAGGGTCTGTTATTCTGGAGACTGATGACATCCCCTCTCAAGGCCTATTGATATCTCAAAGACCGCTGCCAAGAGGATGTGCCAGACTCTTTTCAGTGGTGCCGGCGACAGAAGAGCATTGGCCATAAACTGAAACACAAGAAGTTCCACCTCAACAGGAGGAAGAACTTCTTTACATGAGGGTGGCGGAGCACTGGAACAGCTGCTCAGGACGGTGGCGGAGTCTCCCTCTCTGGAGACATTCCAAACCCGCCTGGATGTGCTGCCGTGTCCCCTGCTGTAGGTGTCCCAGAGCAGGTTGGACAGGATGATCTCCAGGGTCCCTCCCAACCCTAAGGATTCTGTGATTCTGTGTTCTCACCTCCAGCCGTCTCCTTCCACCGGCGGTACCACCTTCACCTCCCACCGCTCCCCAGGCACAGCCCTGGTTCATCCCCACAGAGTGAGGGGCTGCCAGGATGTTCCCAGTGTTCCACACCCGTACGAGGTGCAAAACCAGTGGCCGGCAAGTGAGAGTAAGAGAGTTTACATTTTAAAACCATTATTGAGTCTTGCAGCATAGCCTGTGCAAACAGGGAAGAGACATCAAAGAAGCTTTTGACTGTACTACCCACTGTTATTAGGAGAACCATAATCAAGTATAGCATCCCACTGAGAAAAAAATTTAAGGAAATCTACAAAGATATAACTATCTGCCATCAAATAAAATCAGACAATGATAAATGAGTATACAGTAAAGAAGAATAGTATTCCTTTGAAAAGTCTAGCGCTAAATTCATTTGATTATTTGCCAAACTAAAATGTCACAGGACATTAATAGAATTCACTTATTTTTTCTTAGATAAAGTGGGAGAAAGGCAGCATCCAAAGCTGCAGAGATTGTACAGCCATGTGCTGCCTGTATTCTCTGTTATTTTAAACTGACTATGCTACCTGCTTTGAGTCTCAATTAGGGCTAGAGGAACTGTAGGTTTCCAAGAGTTGCCTCCTATGACAGTTGCCAGGCAGTGATGGAAACCTCCTTTTCCTAAGTAAAACATTCCATAGTTACTCAATCCATTCCTGCATGTCTTTCTATGCCTTTCTGCTGACTTAGTAAAGCATTAGCAAAAATTTTTCCTAAAAAAGAGTCATAGGAGAAAGCGTAGATTGAAATGTGGAAAACTACAAACAGGAGAAGAGCTGGTCAGCAGAGGAGAAATAAAGATGTGGAAAATACATTCTTGAAAATGAGAACCTAAGGATAGGAAGATTGACAGGAAAAGAAGAAGCAAGTGAAATACTGGTAGGTAGGTCAGTGTTTGGGTCAAGGAAACCAGCATTTGGCAAAGGATGTTTCTCCTTTAGTAGACAACAAAGATAACCAGTATGAAATACACATTAAGACTAAAATTTTAAGAATAAGGACAGGAATTACAGATTTAAATGTGTCTCCCTGACGAATGGTTAAAAAAAACACTAAAGAGAGCAAATCCCAGTTTTATTTACAAATAGAAATGTAGTTTTTAAAATTCTATTTCACTATTAAGGAAGCATAATTTATTTACTTGAAAAAATATTCTGATAATTAATAATGCATTTATTATTTATGTAATAAATTATTACACTCAGTTCATACAATGGTAGTACCAGCTATATATATGGACTCTAAAAGTATGATAGTTCAGGATAATTTGTAAGGAGCTCACATGGGCTATTGTAAGGGAAATTTAACTTCTGGTGGCTGAGAAAAACAGGATTTGATCTAAAAGTATTCTGGTTCCATTACAGAGATGCTGTTAAATTAATTTTAATAAAGAACTAAAGGACCAAATTATTTTCATCTGTTTAAAGTGGTTATATAAATTAGATTTGTTTAAAAGGCTTAATACCTGTTGTGACAGAAGCTGAGCCTTCTACAGAATATCACTAGTAATTTAAGCCTTTTATCTAATTTAATAGGGCTAAATAGACTACAGTGAGCCTTTAAGAGTTGTAATGAAGAGAAACAGGGACTGCAGGTCAGATATGCAGCTGGTTCCAGAACAACCATTTGTCTTGCAGGGGAGAACAGGTAGATGGACGTGTTCTTTCAATGGGAGTGTCACAAGAGTGAAGTGTAGGGCTGTGGGAAAAGGCAGGAGTAATACGGGCTGGGAAAGATCCCTAGGTGTGCCACAGGCTTCCTGTGCACACGGCTGCTGAGAGCAGCTCCTTTAAGGCTTTACCTGCCTCTGCTGCTCCTCAGCATGGACATTGCTCCCTAGCCAAGTGCTTCCCAAAGGGTGAGCTGGAGGGATTGGTCCTGCCATTCCTGTAACTGCTTTGGAAGAGCTCCACCACCTTCCCTCTGTGTGTCCCCAAGGACTTCCAAGACACAGGTGAGTTCCTTATCAGGGGATTTTTTATGATACATTTACAAAAATACTAAGCTTGAGTATTAATTATCCCAACAGCCAGAACCACCTTTTTCTGTTGTTTTTATTGTACAGAAGAGCAGAATAATTAAGTTGAAATTGTCTTCTGGAGATCATGTGGTCAATTCCCTTTCCTCCTCAAACTGGGCTAACTTCAAAGACCAGCTCAAGTTGTTCACAGCCTTGTCAAGTTTTTACTGTTTCCAGAATGGAGACTCCACATCATTTGCTCTGTGTTCCAGTGCTCAGCTACATGGGAATGGTATCAGCCTGTATCCTTGAATCAAGCCCAGCTTTTCCCATAGGCTTCTAGAAATGCAGGATAAGCAAGTCCTTCACTCAGATGTCCTTGGGATAGCACCTCAGTGCCCAAAACATACCCAAAGCTCTGAGCACAGACCTCTCCAGTTAAAACCTGATGCAAAGGCACCCATGAGTGCACCTCCATCACTTCCCTGTCCTCTGTCACCAGGTTACCTCCACATGTAGTGGGGCCCACATTTTACTCACTTTTCCTTCCATGCTAATGTACTGGAACTGTCCTTCACATCCCTCACTAACTCCAACTCCAGCTGAGCTTTGGCTTTCCTAGTTGTGTTTCAGCATGCCTAGGCAGTGTTTATTCCTCTAGGGTAGTCCACCCCTGCTTCCATAGTCTGTGTACTTGCCTTTTGCCTCTGACTTAGTCAGGAGCTCTCCATTCAGCCATGCTGGCCTTCTTCCATGTCTGCTCAGCTTCCTGCAGATCAGAATGGACTGTTCCTGTGCCCTCCTGGGCCCTTTAGGTCAGTCTTCTGTGGGATTCTGACAACAAAATGTCTGCAGGAGACAAAGTCTGCTCTCCTAAATTGCAAGGTTGCAATTCAACTATGTATCTTCCTCACTTCCCTCAGAATCTAAAGCTTTGGTATATTGTAGTTGCTGCTGCCAAGGCTGCCACCAGTGTCAGTGCTCCCAGCAGCCTTTCCTTATGTGTGAACAGCATGTCTAGCATAGCCTCACTTGCCCTGTTGAGCCCTTCTGTCAAAAAATTGTCCTTGATGTACTACAGAAGTACCTGGATCACCACTTGTGCCATCCCAGTCCTCTCCACAAGAACAAGAGCCTAAACTGTCAATGTTGGCATTTTTTTTTTCTTTCCCCCAGTCAGCTGCAAAATAAAGGCTAAACCTGTCATCAGAAATCATGTACTGGGAAAAATAAATCAGGAATTACAAAAATACTTCTTGTTTCTGAGTCAAGGAGAAGTAAGAATAAGTCACAAAATGCCTAGTTTGATATCAGAAGACTTTACTGTCACAGAACTGTCCACTTCTCAGTCGGCTGAAAAGCTGTGAAACTGATTTCCTGGAACTATGGTGGACTCCTGCTGAAGGCAAAGGGGGAAAAAAGGAGCTACTTGAGCAGAAGCCTGCATCCTTTGAGATATACAGTATATTTTCCTGTTTAAGCTCTTCAAAGCACAGCTGCTTTTATTCCAGCAATATCTGTAGAATGAGTTCACACTACACAGGGTGGAAGAGATCACAGGTCCATCCCCATCGCCTCGGTGTCTCTGACACTCCATGGTTTAAACAGACATTTCGAGCAACAAAAAGGTGGCATGCAGTTAGGAAGCAGAAGCAAGTATGGATTGTGCATCTCCAAAAGTTCGTGTTTCTGAAGACTAACCCCTGTCTTTTCCTGTACTTGATGACAAATCCACTCATCTACTCTAACTGTAGTCACTTCAGTCAGTACTTTTGTAAAAGCAGAGTTACCAGGAAGAGCCCTTGTTGGTGTTACAAACACAAATCCTAAAGAAAAGTAACATGGAAGGAGTAGCTCAAGGCAAGATTATAAAAACAACAAAAAACCCAAACGTCCAAGAAACCATACAACAAAACCCTCCAGCTGTTTATGGGTCAAAATAAGAGAAACCTAAAGAAAAAGGAAGGCAAGTAATTGCAATTTAAGAGTGGAGCTGACCAGAAAGGAAGGTTTCTTTTGTAGGCTATTGAGAACAGCTTAGAACTGAGGCAAGATATATATCTATACATTTATTTATAAATATATATATATTTTGCACCTGTGGTGGGAAAGGCAAAGAGGTTGAGCCTGTGTAGTCATTTCCCAGTAGTGACCTCTCTCACTCACCTGTGCTACAGCTCTCCAAATCAGCACTAAGGAAATTTCCCACTGGGAATGGATGATGGTTTCTCTTCTGTGGTGATGTCTCCTCCATCCTCACTTCACCTGCTGCCTCAGTAGGGCCAGGCTGGAAATGGGCTGGCACAGACACGGGACTCCCAGGGCTGCTCTCGTGTTCATCAGGCTGTTCTTTGTGCTCACACCAAAAGGACTTCACACCTGTGGAGTCTGTAAATGCACTTGTCCATGATAAACAGCTTTTCTAAAAAACTACCCTTGTGGTGTCACATCAACCATGTTAGCTACTGCTCCAAGTTTAATCAAACTCAGACTGAATTTCAGAGCTTAATATGTCACATTTGGGAAATCAGCAAAGGGCACAGATGAAGGCTGTGCCCCATCTCAAATCCCTACTGGTGTCTTACTCACAAATCAAGTTCTCCTGAATCCTGATTATTATTGCTGACAAACTTCCCCTAAAGCTTCTCTTCTTTCTGGAGGGATAACAGATCACAGATTAGAGCCAAATATTTTGGGCCAGCCATAAACAACAAAACCACCCCACAAAAAATCCAGCCTGTGTCATTTGTGGTGCATTACAAAATGAGAACAAGAGCTCAGTACTGTCTGCCATGGATCCCCCAGTCAAAGGGCAGATGGGACCTGCTGCTGAATGATCAGCTTTAGCTTGCTTCTACTTAGGAAAGAATCTTTTAAAAGAGATCCGCATTTGCTTTGAATAGTTGCTTTCAGGAAGTATTCAAGGAGCAAAAACAGTATAGGAAAATCTGCATGAAATAAACATTCTTGTGTTCTGAAGTCTGAATGTGTTGTATGACTCTCCTCCAAATATTTTTGGAATCGGTATTTGGCATTTTTTCCAATTGTGAATCCTGACAGATTTTGAAGAATAAAACAGATCCTGGTTGCACACAGCAATGACTTTCTTCTAAAATAAATAGTTCCATGGTAAAAACAGAAGCATAAAAACGAGAGTGCAATGAAAGTTACAGTGTGATCTGCTTCCCTCTAAAATTGCTGGTATTTAGAGCATGTTAGAGAATCCGAGCAGGAGAGGAGTGCTACAAGCAAAATACTCGTGCATAATCAAAAAATGGAGGGAAAACCCAACTCCAAATATGCAAACAGCTTATAGATTATTCCAACAAATCCATAAGAGCTAAAAAAGTACAGATTCATTTTCGGGAAGTGAAGTCAGTGGTTGTCAACTTTTGCTGGCCATAGGCAATGATGGCAAGCAACTAATATATCAGCCATATTGTTTTCTTGGCTGTAGTTTTAATTTCTAATAGCTGCAAGAAATAGCAAAGCATCTTATAAACACAGTGTTACTCTTTAGCCATACGTGGGGACCACTTTTATCAGATGAAACTGCAGCACCTACTGCTACTTCTGCTACTTCATGATACTCATTATTTCTGTAGTGGAAAAGAGAAACTAAAGATTTTTTAAAAAAAGCTTTCAAAATAAAAGTCTCTCAGAGTGTCTCAGATCAAGGCACTAATTGAACAGTAAAGAGGAAATTCAGGATTTGCTTTTGTGACAGGTATCAGAAAGTCCAAGACATCACACAAAAAGCTGTTTACCTAGAAGGTAAAATTTCCCTCCTTCAATTCCCTTTTCCTGCAAGGCAGCCCAGCTTCCTATCTCCTCTGCCAGTTCTGAGTGTATGCACACAAAAATGCACTTTGCAGTCCAAACTGCTTGCTTTTAGAAAAGGTACTGTAATTGTGAGCATCTTTCCTACAGTAAATCCAAGACAGTTTCCAGATACTTCATAAAAGGAGCATGACAATGTACATCTTCCCCAGATTTGCAGAAGAGGGTGGCTGCAAGAGAAAAAACTGCAATCCTCTCTGCAGAGCTGTCGAGCCAATGAACAATTTAAGTCTCATTTGATCTGTAATTGGAACAGGCTTTGCATAGAACAAGAATCTTAATGCCCAGATAAGAGCTGCAGTTTTAGTATTAACAACGATAAAAAGACTGGTTATAAATTTGTACTGCCCATTGAAGTGAGAATTCCTAAATCTAGCAGCTGTAACAAAGTTAATTCTTACACTGATAAGGAATGAGAAAATGCATTCAGCTAAGCAAAGGAATTTTAAAATGCTTTATCAGTGCAAAAAACCTCAGTAGCTGATCGCTGCACGTGTCTTGACATGTAAATACAGAAATATTTTAGACATGAATGCCAAAAATAATCCCAGGGCAATTCAGGCCTGTACAGAAAGCTGGGCAGATCCTTTGAACTACCGTGGAATTCTCAGTGCAGGGCATCTGCAAAGTGTATTTCAGCCTCTGGGAAAAGAAAAGCCAGTCTTGCAATACACACCATTTTTGCTTTGCAAAGAGAAATAATGACAAACCCCATCTGTTTCTTACAAACATATAAATTATTTTATTTACAAAGCCATGTTACAAAAAAAAATAATAATAAAGCAAAAAACAAAAAATACAATCGCTCACTAGAGAATATCTCCAGGCCCGGTGTTGAACCATGGCAGTATCAATCAGATACATGTTTGTTCTGGTTTTCCTTTTTTAAACTGTAAGCCATAGAATTTACTATTTACACCTACTTTAGACATTTATTCTGCTTACAATTATCACAAGCATGGAATGAATTCTATTTGATACTGCTAATACATAAAGGTGCAGGACAAAGAATGAAAATACTTAGTGTTACAAAATATGGATTGTAGAAAAGAAATTGGCTGTACAAGTATGGCATTTTTTTTTTCTTAGAATGATTGGACATGCTTTCTTCAAAAGTCTTCTGGAAAAGGTTCTAAAATCTGTAGTAGGAAAGCACAATATAGCAGGTGCAAATTCATTTCTGTGCAACAACAGTTATTTAATATATCCCATGACTGACCAGCTATGCAAAACCCACAGAGTTTTGTTAAAGTGCCATGGGTCAACAGCATAACAAAATATAAGGTGTAAATAGAAAAATTTCTTTTTTTCTTATTTTTTTTTAAAACAATAGTTCACTGAGAATCAGCAATTATAGAATATGCTGTATAAACTATTCTCTACAAAGGTCGATCAGCACTATTTACAATTGTTACATCGATACAAAAGAAGGCATACAAGTTATCCAAGTCGCTTTTTATGGCTGACGGGCCTATGCATTGCGAATGTGGAACAACCAAAGCTTCTGAGCCTCTATTGCTGGAAACAAATCACAAGGTTTTCAGGCAAATGGGGAAGAAAAAGAACTACGAGTGAATGCTACACTAAGAATGCATTATAGGCTGGTCCAGTTTGTATCCACTTTTTTTCCAAAAGTTTACTTCCATTTCATTTTGCAGGCTAAAATTTCCAATACATTTAATTAAATAATGATTCTTTGAAGATGAATGAACACCACGGGATTTTACTTCGTGCTTAACTTTCCTGAAATGCTGTCAGGTGTAAGCCAGTTGAAAATAAAATTTAAGCAGCATTCAAAGGACAGGCTCCATAATTCAGCTTTCCAATTAAAAGATGCATGGAAACAGCTAAAGCTTCCTAAAACTACAAAATTGCTCCTTCAGTCACTGATTAGCATTATTTCTCAGAAGCAACCACTGAATCTCACAACCACTGTTTTCCCTCAACAACTAGAAATAGCAGTTCATTGATTACAGAGGATGACTTTGTTACTGAGATTTTTTAAATCCTGCAGTTTTATAACTCAAAATAAATTAAAAAAAAATCAACATAGTACTGCTCCTAAAACTGAACAAGACAAAAATTGTGCAAAAATAACAAAGATATGTACACATTTTTCAGTCTGAAGAAATGTACAATAAAAACATAATTCAAAGAACGTTTTAAAAATATAAACATTGCTTAAACTTTCCTAAGTTTCATACTGTTTCTGAAACTATACCGATCAGTTAGCTCTGAAGTATAGCAAAACATAAATTATTACAAAATTAACACTATAAAAATTTATTTTAAGAATATTTCTAAACTTTTTTTTTTCAAAGGGTCTAGCCTTGTTTATAATTGCTTAAACATTTTTAGTCTTAAAATTTGCCTTAACCCTTCTTTTTTAAAAAAAGAAAGTAGTAATAATCTCCCTATTTGCAGTCTCTTGCCTTTCCCCAAGATGTAAATAAACCAGCATATAAGTGCACTTTTAACACTGTAGAAATAAAAATTAACTCCTCTGTACTATTGTTCCAGTACCTAGTATTGGCTTCCTGATTATAAAATCTATATTTTATTAAAAAATTATTCAGTAATCCTATAAGAAACACTGTCAGTGCAATTCTATTAATGCAAGCCAATCTGCTCAACTCCTGTCCTCGCAAACCCAAACTGCTCACTGAAGTTATCAAGTGCTGAGTTCTTAAGGGTCTGGAAATCCCCCAAGATATGGGGATTTTACAATTGGGCCCCTGATAAACAGTAATTACAGTTTGGTGCAAAATTCTGCTATGCATTGATTGAAGTATAGATTCCTTAACAGCCTGATCCTGGAAGAGGCTGAACACTCAGAATTCCCACTGAAATTATTAAATGCTGTAGGTACAGAGCACCAATCAGGATTAGTCCCTAAAGTTGCAGTGCCCCAGCTGTTTGCAAATTACTAAGAAATGCACTCAATTTTTATCCATAGGACAAGCTTAAATACAGAATTACTGTAATTTTTATTTAATGAAAAAATTTGGAGATCCTTTAAATAAATTCAAATCATGATCTGGATTATTTTTTTTTGGAATGTCCATTGTGTTCTGGTCAGGAAACAAAGGGAGCATTGCAACGCTAACAGCTTTAAAAGGCATGAAACATAACCAAGCAGAACGCACAGATCAGTGGCAAATACAAGTGGAAAAACTAAACAAATCACTATTACAGTTTTCTGTAAATTTAATTCTCTTTAAAACCACAAATTCATAAAAGATTAAATCCATCTGCAGGACATAGAAAAGAAAAACCCTGTGGAGTAGGGCTGCTGAGAGCTAGAGATTATAGGCTGGTTCCTTTTCCTTGTTATGGAAGAGTCCTTATTCTACCAGTCCGGTTTGATGTCTTCTAAAAGAGAAACCAGAGCCAGGTTCAAAATCACACAATGTCTTTTGGTATAAAACACTTCAATAATGTCTGTGGCTGACAGTACTCAAAGCAGGAACTTATTCAGGTCCCTGAACTAAATTTCCTCCCTGTTTACTGACTACATTAGACCTTTAAGAAAAGGAACTGCTTTGAATAAATGGCATATTTCCTTTTGGGACGGTCTGATTTTAGTAAGCTTTGGTGAATCTCGTGTTCATTAACTTGGTTATCATTACAAATAAAGAGCAGCAATTAGACGACAACTCTGAAGAATCTTTTCCTCTACACAGCATGTTTTCATGCACAAGGAATCCTCACACAGCATACACGTTGTCACCTTCCCTTAATAAAATGATCTAGTTATTCAGTATTTAAAAACCACCGCATACTGAGGTCTTGAAGTGTTAACACTTTCAGGCACCTAAAAGCACTATGAAGACAAAAAGACTTGATTAGTTAAAAACCTAGAACAAGAATAAAATCTGGAGAAAAGACACTTTTAATACATACAGACACAAATAATTTGACTG
Source organism: Sturnus vulgaris (assembly GCF_052056855.1). Lineage (NCBI taxonomy): Eukaryota > Metazoa > Chordata > Aves > Passeriformes > Sturnidae > Sturnus > Sturnus vulgaris. The sequence continues at coordinate 61,469,693 of NC_142247.1, read as the reverse complement.
TAAAACTACCATTCCATTAATTTTTTTTAAAGACCAAGTAGTTTTTGTAGGGAAAAGTAGTATTTTTTTTCTAAAGCAACAATAGTTGGAAAAACAGGCATGCTTTTATGTATACAATCCCTAGTTCAGGTCTCAAAGAGGGGCAGCAATATTCATATTACACATTAATTAAGAAGAATCCATTTTGAGTTTAACCTGGTGGAGTTTAATACAAAGGGAGAGAACTGACAGGCCCACAGTTCTCATGATCAGTCCCACGGGAGTACCTGAGTGAACTTCAACACATGGAGCAAATGATCAGAAGGAGCTACTCCTGTGACATCAAAATAACTACAGGCCACCGTCAGCTCACAACTCAGTAATGAGAAACACTCAGTTATGGGTGGCAGGTGACTTTCACAGCACTGCCGTGTGTCCTCTCACTCTGACCAGCTGCTTTGGGAAGGCCAGCAGGAAGCTCTCCCAGCTGGACTGTGCCTGGGTGGTCACAGGTGCAAACAAGACTGGGTTTACAGCCCAACATAATTTTCCAAATGCCACATTATCACCCAGCCACTCAACCCTGTGATGAGCTGTGGACCCCTCTCCGTTCTCTTGAGAACAGCAATCTTCTCCCTTTGGCTCCCCCTCTGCACCAGCAGACAGCCCCGCCAGGCTGCCTGGCCGGGGAACACAGTAGAGGCAGTCCAGAGGAACTGCTCCATATGCACATTTAGCTTGGCAGCTGCAGCTCTGCTTCCAACTGCATTGTTAGAAGTCTGTTGCTGTGATGTATTCATGAAAACTTGCCAGATTTTTCCAACTATAAACCCTGGTGTATAGCAGAGATTGTCTCTGCCTACAGACCTTGCTTCACTTGGACTGCCTGATTATCATGGTTATAGCAACAAAAACATTCAAAACAAGAGAGCTCAGCTTCCACAGTAATACCTTTACACAGCATATACTTGTAGATCCACTTATTGCTACCTAATTATTAACACCTTTATAATGAAATATTACAGCATAGTTTAAGACAGAAATTTTATTTAGAGACTCTTCAATTGCTAGATTGGAGATAAAAGCTGCCAACAAAACAGCTCAGATTTCACAGTGACAAGCATTTATTAAATAGGGAATCATTATTCATGGTTCCAAGTATTAAAATCCTGTATAAGTTTAGAAAAAAAAAAGTATAATCAAACTTAGTATCAGCTTCGTTTTTTTTTTTTTGTATTTGTACTTTGAGCTCCAAATTCAACTACCAAACTGACAGAAACATACTTTTTAAAAGCAAGAGTTTGTGGGGCTTAAAACAAGCAAACACTTCTATTTTTGATAAAGTTATGAAAACAGGCAGCTGAAAAGCTCTGCAATAATCTCAGTTTACATAGAGCTGACACAAAATTAATGTTTTGTACTCTCAGGTTTTCCCCATGGGATCTAGGCAACAGATCCCAACAAGTTCTGCTCCCCGGGTAGTGTGTATCTTATACTAACACAGGAGCAAGATGTTAAAACAAAAACAGTTTTACACTTCAGAACAGTTTGTCACTGGCAGTTGGATGAGTGTCATACAGGAAAATGCCACTCCCTAGAAGTATGAAGAAACTTTCCACTTTTTTCCCTTCAGAGTAGTTCTTCCATACATATATATACTGCTTTGCATTCAGCAGTGAGAGAAAAAAAAATTACTGTTTGGCATCAATCTCAAGATATGAGTGATTCAGAGTATTCTGAATAGGCATACAGTGGTGGGTTATCATTACTATTCCTTTCCTGTTTCTACACAACAGAAACTAAGCAGCACAACCATTTGGAACAACTATTCATGCATAATTTAGCCAGAATACATAACAGAATTCTAAGACACTGGCTGTACAGAAAAATCCTCTGGATTAATTGTGACTATACCTTGCTGAGGTGGGAAACCTTTTCACACTAGACACTAAAGAACTTGATACTAAATTCTTGATAAAGTACTCAACTCGGAGAGTCAAATAGTAGGGGCTATATTAAAATAAACCACTGTAGCAGTCCTCCCGACAGATGAGGGCTGGATCAAATAAGCTGAGTTACAGCATTTATTATAGCCTATTTAAGAAGAGCTTATATTACACATGGGTTAGTTACGCTTTCAGATTAGTTTCTCTGAATAGTCAAGTGCCTCATCTCTGTCCTGTTTCTGCTCTCTCTTTGCTGCTTCACTTCTGGCCTATTTTTAAATGCTGTCCCTCCTGTGCCAGTCTGGGGACTCTGCTGTGCCATCTTGCTCAGCAGGAGAAGTTGGATAGAAAAACCATCAGAGATCTGCTGCTGCTGAGCCTCTATCACCAAAGCAACAGCCAGCGAGCAGCTGGCTGAGCCATGAGCCAACCTGAGCTGTAATACAGGTGGTGAAAAACAAGCAAAAAATTTGTAATTCATAATTCTTGGAGGGGGAAATAGCTGGAAAAAAATTACATGAGAGGAAAAATCTAATATTAGTTCACTGAATGGCAGCTTCTATAAAAAATTGTATTCATAAAGAAATTGTATTTTAAGATTTTATAGTATAAAATGCTTAAAAACTGCTTACAGACTACTTAAGTACACTTTTTTTAAAAGCAACTTACTTGTCTGTTGTGTACTGGGTTTGATGTACTCGAAGGACTGGATTGTGACAAAGCTACACTGCTATTTTTTCCAATCTGAAAAACATTAATTGAGCAGTATTGAGAGGCATATTTGTCAGTTGAATTCAGACGCTGGTGATGGCCTTCCCTTCCCTGTGTAACGTAGTACCAATCACGCTGCATTTGGAACACAGGTATTTTGCAATTGCAAAAGATACGCTTCAGATAGAATCATCATTATCTCTCAGAGCCTGTATACTTTAAATAGTCTTAAAAGGCACACAAATACTGTGACAGGTCAGAAAATAACATACAAAACAGTTGCTGAGGGAATATAAACTGTAACCCCCCACCTCTCCAGACTGTAATACTGGTTTCTCTAGTTACTTAGAGCAGCTTTTCAGAGAGCACAGAGTGCTCCAGGTCATGGGATCCTCCCCAGGAGACCTTCCCCACTCCTGGGGAGCTTACACCAAGTGGCCAAGCACCATGCCATAAGTTATTCCATTTTTTTCTATATATCATTAATCAATAAAGCAAATATTAATCACAAGGACCAAACTCTAGAGATTCAAATTTGCATTTGTATCCATTTACTGCATCAGAGAATTTCTTTGGGAATGAGTGTAAATTGTAGAACACATACGTACATACATTTTAAAAGTACTCAGTAATAATAATGCAATAGTCCAACTGCTTGTTTCAATGTTTGTGAGTTTACAGCACTCTGCAAGAGCAGCCGGTCAAAGGTTTTTCTACAATGACCTGTAAACATGGTGTAGATATTTCTGTTGTGACACAAGAAGGGACACAGCTGTTGAGTCAGAGGAGTAGTTCCTCAGGGGTTACAAGACTGATAAAAATTAACCATGGACACCTGCCTGCAAATGGCAAATGACTGCAGTGTGAATAGTTGTTTACAAAGTCACTGACTTCAAGTAACATCATATTAATCCTTTAATGGAGGGGCAGCAAGAACCTGTCTCCTAAACAGTGAGAAATGCTGTAGTCAGTTTCTTACTGACTTCGTGGGGCTGTGGCATTGGCTGGGAGGGCCTTCACAAGAGCAACTTTCTTCTTCCCTTCTGCAGCATTGTTTGTTACTCTGCCATTTCATGTGCAGAATGAAAGGTAGCCTCTCTCTTCCTCTCTATCTGCCCTATCTCATACAGACATTGTCTGAAACAGTGTTCTCTGTTCAGATTCTATCCAAAATAAATGTTAAAAGTTTTTATTTACAACCAGTTTTGAAGGTGCTCCCATGGTGCATGAAGATTAAAAGGATGGGCTTTTGCCTGTCCTGCTCCCTTCAGCTTGTATTGCCTGTCACAGCTGTTCTCTAAAGGGTAACATTCTTTAACAACAAATCTTGACTAAAGATACACAACCTTGTATCTTTCCTGGTCCTTCAGAACACTGGGACACACCTGCAAATCTTTCTTCTCTACATGCACCTTTACAGCATTCATAAACCCCTTCATAATAAATACATGTCTTCCTTTTAAATAGAGAAATAGTCACACAGGCTGAACATGTACAGCACTCTGAAACTAAAGAAAGGTTCCCAGATATCTTGGGTCTTTAATGATGGGAAACCATTTCAAAAGTGTAAGTGGGAGGCCAAAACTCAAATCCCTTTTTTCCCCCCAGTATCTTTTAAAAACAAAACGTACTTCAAAAACCAATGGTTAATACTTCCAGTTACTATCTATCCAGTCTAGAATTGAATTAAATAAGAAAACTGTACCTGAGCCTATCATCCATTGCTATGTTCTTAGTTTCTTCAATTTCCCCTATTACATGAAGGAACAGGAGCAAGATTTTAAGCCACACCATTTTTTTGGGTAGAATTTTTACTGTAATTGCATTACTAGAACACAGCAAGTCAAACAGCACAGCTTAAAAGGGAATTTAAGTATTGTATTCTCCAGAGCGCCAATGAACACATGTAGAGTATGTATATTTGACCCATATGCTTAAATGGGTACAAATTCCATTGATGTTGTACTGTATACAGTATCCTTGTCTCAAAGACAATTAGCTGCCAGGCTGACTTCTGAAATACAATTAACTCCATTTTACATCCTATTTTTGACTACTGCTGTAGCTCCAAAAACCAGCAGTATAAAAGGAAAGTGTGACCAACTTTTACACATACACATGCACATATATGCATGTATACATATATATATGTATATATGCACCTGGTCATATTTATATACATAACATACATATATATATGTATAACATATTTAAATATCTATATTGCAACACTCATTACAAATATTTAGCCTCTTACTTTAAAAAAATATTAGTCAGAATTACATTTTCATAAATATTCAGCAAAGACCTCTGATTGATTTCTTATGGTTTATTTACTTCTATTACTGTGCAGCACAATGAAATACATCACAAATTGAAACAGGGATGACACACAGGAACAGATTTGACCCCAAGGGAGCTCAGAATTTGAACTCAGAACCTCCTTTGTAAGATTTCCTCACACTGCACTAGCTAGAGATACAGTCTATGTCCTGTGAAAAGATGATACAATCCATTTCCTATTACCCGTGTTTGTACCAAAGTACCAATTTGTACGTACTTACTTTTTCTTTCCATTTGGCACCTTAAACTTCCAGGCAATTTAATCTTTTTGGGCACACGTTTCAAAATTCAGATTGTCTGACAGAAGGAAGAATTTACAGCAACCTCTGCTGACTTCAGTTACTTGAAGATCAGTTCTGATTGCAGGACACATTTAAGAAGCTTACAATAGAAAGGCAATGCCACTCCCCATTTTAAAAAGCCAAACAAGTCATCTCTGTTGCACCTCTGCTGGAAGTAGGAAAGAGAAAATATACCTGCTGGGCCAGTCTTTGAGACTTGCATTCTGTCTCCTATACTAGCTTTAGGATTCATTTATTCCTCTTTTCCTCTCCCATTTCTGCCATTATTACTTATGGATTACTTTGCCCTTATCATCTTCTTTTCCAAATTCCACTTGTTTTTATGTGCAATATACTTAGGAAATGACAGTGTCACCAAAAACAAAACAAAACAAAAAACCAAAAAAACAACAACAAAAAATTTCCTAAGCTACCTTCCCTGGATTCTTGGAGGTATCCTGATTTCTATGGCTTTGTCTTCCAGACGCCAGGGCCAAGAGCTGTTCTGTGTGCACTGCACAGCACTACACACAGTAGCAGAATGGAACAGTAGGTCATTACAAAGATTGTATTGCCAGTTTTCCCACCAGATCTTACTTCACATACACTTTTGTCCTTATACAGCTCCACTGAAAGAGGAGACAAAGCTCTGTTGCTATCAATGAAGCAAGCATGTGTAACCTTATCTGCTGCACTGACTTCAATATTCTGTGAACACATGTACACTGAAAAAGGTAACCAGATGTCAACTAAAGGTCATCTGGTTAGGATCCTAAATTCTTAATTTTTCCAGTTTCAAGCAGGAAACAGCATCTGAGGTCAGGCACCTCAGAGTCTCCCCAGGAGAAAGGTAGATATGTTTTACAGAAGAGATATGAAGTGACTTGTGTAACATTGGGAAATGAATCAGCAACAAGTTTGAGAAAAGAAATAAACAGAAATTCTGACTCTCATCTTCCTGTTTCAGTAACACAATTTATTTCAGAGAGATGAGAATTGAGTAGAATTTTTTTTCTAAAAATTATTTATCCATTCTGGACATTCAGTTTTACTTTCAGAGATACAAATAGCTACTTTAATAATTGAATAAAAAAATCTCATAAAAATATTTTGAGAAAGTATATATATATGTATATATATGATTTTTTTTACTCTCAAAACATCTTTCTATGACTGGTACAAAACAAATACAAATACATTTCTGTAGTAACCTAGAAAGTAAGTTGTGTGATGAAAACCCATCTGAAGCATATGTGGTATTTTCTCTTCAGCATGAAATATTTCAAGGAAGTCAGACATGATCTGCAAAAAAATAACTAGAAGAGTCCCTTACCTGCCGAGAGATGGAGCTGCTTGTAGGATCTGGCACCGCAGAAATAAGGTTGGCAGTGCTCTTTCTATGAACACTATTCATACCAGGCATTTTAGTGATTTTACAGGCTTTGCTACTAGAACTAGAGTTTTTACGTTTTTTTCCTTCTGATTTGTCAAAAGAAAGGGGTAGAGAAGACACTGCATTATGTGCTCCCAGGGAGTGGTCCCCTGAGTGGTGCACAAGAGAAGATACAGACAGATTAGAAGAGTCAATACTGCTCACTACCATGCTCATGTGTTTCACTGAGTCTGTTGAACTACTTGACAATGAAGTCCTTCCTGAGGGCTCCGATTTGGCACTGAGTGGGCTTGTTCCATTATTGGTATTGTGCACAGACACACTGTTATAGGAGGATGTCGCCTGATAGGAGTTCAACGTTGAACTGGGGTTCAGAACACAGTTCTTTTTGTGGGACCCTGAAAATGAAGATGAGGAAGATGTCTGCAAAGACAATGAGGATGATGACGATGAAGACGACGACTGCGGCTTTTTCTTTTTGTTACTTGAAGACTCATCACTCCGAGATGACAGGTCTTTCACTTTTGAGGATTTGCTGGTTTTTGTTTTGGATGGCTTGTGAGATGGGGAAGGGATGACTGCTGGCACTGGTGACACAGCTGATGGCGCCTTAAAAGTTGAGTCCATGATACTTAGGCTTGCAGCCACGTGAGGAAAAGCTGTGGTGTGTGACATAATGGAATTTGTCTCTGCCGTTGTCACAAAGGCTGCATTTGATAACATGGCTGATGTCATTATGTAAGAAGAAGTGATTCTTGAACTGATAGGTGTTGAAGGAATATACACCGCACTGGGGTTGCTGAAGGGCTGTAAGACTGATGCTGGAAAAGGAGTGGAGACATGTGCTGCTGGAGAAGGCATGGGACTGTCTGCTGCAGGTGGAATTTTCCTAAATAGAAAAGGAAAGGAAAAAAATAAGAAGAGATACATAAAAAATTCCATCTAAACAATGCAGATAGGAAATAATTTCCATTAACTTATTCAAAAAGGCAAACCTAGTTCATTATAATTTTGATTCCTATTGTATTCTGTTAATCACATACAGCAATTAAGTGCACAGTATTACAATTAAAACACATTATTACAAATTTCATTTCCTTTTTCCTTTTCTTATTTTACCAAACAATTAAAAAAAGCAAATAAAATGCCTGACATTGGCACCTATACTTATCCTAGTCACTACGTTTCATTAATTGCATATGTTTTGCTTCAAAGTTCAAGTTGTAGAACGGTTTCAATATCAACCTAGACTTATAGGTTAGATTTCATTAAGGCAGTAAATGAGCCAGTCTGGGGGGGTTGTGAAGCATTGAGCATAAAGAGGAAAGATCATCCCTTTCCAATTGCAGTGCTATTCCCAACAGCTCATTTGAGAGCTGGTTATATTGGATTAAACAGGTAAGTTATTGATTAATTTTCACTGAAAAATTGACAAAATATTCAGTACAGCTTGATAAGCTTTATGAACAACTGAATACTCTTTTGAGAAGAAAGTATAATAATATTATTTGTGGAATTAGTAGGGTGTATTCAAATTCCTTTCCATTCAGCCATCATCTATTATTTTATCTAATGTGATATTATCAAAGAACGAGACTTTCATAATGTCTCTTCAAAAACTATGTGAGCTTTTCCCATTATTTAGACTTAAATTTAATGCACAGTTTAATCTTATTTCTCTTTTTTGAGAAGCTGCACAGCCCTATAACTCTGCCCTTGTTATCCTCACCACTGACACTTTTCCCATTTTTAAAGGCATATTCTTGCCCTCATAGACAGAAGAGCAGCCCTGGGTGTGCTGTTTTATCACAAATTAAATCCTAATTACAAGCATTCTTTCCAGGTATTCCTCCTATGGAGACTGTTGGACAGAACAATGTTTATGGCACAGTTACATAAGGGATTATACACAGTCCATGCCACCAGAAATGAGGAAGTCCTACTGCCTGCCACTTGCAATGCAAACAAAGCTGCTTATCACAGCTGTCCTCCACGTTTCTTTTAAAGAAGGGCCAAGAATTTCTACCCATCTTTGCAAAGTACTTTGAGAACTAAGGATGAAAATACTTTGTTAATGTTACAGTTCTGAGAACATGGCCCTGCACCCCTGTACCTCTGGCCACAGCTGCAGAGCTACAGCACAGCAGCCTCATACCCAGCTCTGCGTGGGGAGCACAGGGCGAGGTCAGCCCAGATGGGGGTTGAGGACAGCAGAGGAATAAAACAGGGGTTAGGCACTGTCAACTTCCTGTGTTATACACACAAGTTAATGGCTGGAGCTCATTAACATATTAGAGATGACATAAACAGCTAAAATTTGGGAAAACTTTTAAAATCAGATTTAGTGGGAGCAGGATAAGGCCTGTTTACTTCTGGTATCAAATAACTACTACAGAGGTTTTGTTTTCTGTACTAGCTTGTATTAGTTGTAGTACATGTTTTTTCAGATACCCAGGCATCTTTTCTCTTGACAAATAAAGCCAATAGGTAACAAATTTTAACCTTCCTATATAAGGAAACTAAAATATTTATATTTATGGAAGGTGACAGACAGTAGTTTATGAATTCACAAAGCAGATAGAGCATGACTGATCTCTGAACAGACATGAAACTGGCCCTTTTATGGCAGAACCAATCACTTCCAAACTGTATCTCCTAGCACAATGGCACCATTATCATTAAGTTACCAGGTTAGTCAGACAAGCCAAGGTTTAGTGCTTAAAAATATATATTTAAATAAAAAACCTTGTTTATCTAATGGCTGGCATCCAATGAATATAACACAGTCCTGATAATTAACAGTGACACGAAACACTGCACTTTAGCATCATTACATTGGAAGAAGAATGCATATTCTGTAGCAGAATACCCCAAAAATCCATCCTATCTGCAGATGCCATGAACTAATAATTACTCTTTAAAAAAAATAATTAACCTCTATTTTAGAAGTGCAGTTTATTTCAATGGATCTGTGTAGTCAAGGGCATTATGGATTAAAAACCTATCATATTCCATCTTACACACAGACAGATGTGCACCAAGTTCCTTATCTTACAACTCATAAATCTTGCACAGCAAAGCCTGAATGGGTGATAGAGGGGAATTATAAAGGCATAAAATTCTAAGCAAAAATCTGGATTCTTAGGGACTAGAAAGTCCTAAATCTGGCAGAAATTTACATCGGACTAGGAGAATGTTCTGTTGAGCTGTATATTCCTCAACAGAGAAGAGAAGATTTGCATATATGTTACTGCTATACCTTAATACAGAGGTAATTTTACAAACACTGGCCATGGAGCGTTTAATTTAGAAATTTTACAGAATTAAAAATTACCCACCAAGTGTAAAAATCCACTTACTTCCACATCTGTGAGTTCAAGTGTTTTTCTACCATGGAGTTCAGTGCGAATCGAAAATGGTCCCATCTTCTGTCAAAGACATAGTACCCTCTTCCCATTAAACGACTGCCATATGAACAGAACTGAAAGAAAAGGTATTTCAATGTTGCTTATAAAAATGTGTTTCTACATTATGAAATATATATTGATAGATCAAGGAACACCACTGTAATTTGTATCATGCATATAAAACTTCTTTTAAAGTGTGGGTTTTCTTATCTACAGCATAAATATATATTTTTAAAGAATTTTTTATGAAATATGTGCATAATATTTCAGCTTAGTGTAAAGTATATTTCATACTTCACTAATAAATCAGTGCCAGAAAAAGAATGTAACTGCTGAAGTACTTTTAAAGATAAAATTCTTAATGCCTCAGAAAGACAAGGTACACTGTTCTGTGTGTCTTAAATCTCATAATTGCGTGACAGCAATAAAAATTTAACTGAAGAGGAAAAAAGTGCAATGGGAACATCTTTAGTATCTACTTAATAAACAAATCCCTGACATTTCAGTAAAAAAGTAAATTATCATCCATGGCATCTGTGCTACAACAGAACATGGGATACACTCTCCACAGTGCATGAAAATCAGCTGGAGGAATAGTATTAAGGGAATGCTGCAGAGTTCAGGAGTACTTGCACCACTTCCTCTGGAGAACTTCCTGAAAAGTCCTACTACACTGAAATGTTACAATCAGGAACCTGCTCTTGCTTCAACTCAGTCTCACTCATCTACATGATGCAGAGAACTGCTGCAGAGAAATCTGTCACAAATCATCCTCTCAAAATAAGACAACTGTCCATCATACAACAGACCCAGTCACACCAATTCTGGCTGACAGCAGAAGCACTGATGTGGCAGAAGAGCATCTGTTCAAAGTGCTTGTCAGCTCAATGGACAGCAAGTGGTGACTGCAACTGCTCGTTTTAAATCTGTTTCATGACAAAATTAAACAGGTTAATTAAAACCACCACCTAAGTTGATAAACTAACCTCACCTCCCAGTGAGCTACCACGAACATCAAGTACCAGCAAGAGGCAATTTAAGTAGCTACTGACTTTTCCCAGATCAATTATTACCACGTGGCCAGGAGAGGGACTTTGTAAGGAAAACAGTCTACCCGAATATGAAATTCAGCAATTTACCATGAACTGGAGGTGATTTACACTATCTTTTCTGACTTCACACTGATATGGACTAAGAACTGGTTTGGCTACCAGCAACTGCTTCAGCTGAGAGATGCTAAGAGTTCAGAGAACAGATGAGTCAGTGGGTTTGCCTTGAACAGAACTAGGATCCTAAACTGAAATGGCTATTGACAGCCACGTCTCTCTGCTGAAGCATGTACAGAACTGGCTGCACTTAGATTATTTTTGAATTGTGTGGGCACCCATGCAGTGAACCTTTAGTTTTTAATTCACAGAGAAGCAGTCAGCAAAACCAAAGCAGCATACAATAGTACCAAGGAAATAGAAGGTTTCTGCATATCATACTATTATGTGGACTATGGTAATTCTCATTTTCTCTGTAAGAAACAAATGCAGGATTTCATCTGACAGTTATTTAATGTTTGGGTCATACTTTTTCCTGGTGTCTGAAAGCAACAAGTTCTCCTTTGCTCTAGGGAATACAAACAATGCTACCAGCTATCACAATGTTTGCTTTATTCTACATATCATAGGGAAAACACCTAAGTGTATTCCTTGGCTCAATTTTTATAAGAACCAACTCCTAAGAACTTCAAAAGTTCTTCCACTGCTTCTTGGTTTGAACAGTGTAAACAAATTCACACTGCAGAGATAATACCACAAAGCAGCTTTTACTACTTACAATGAAATTTCTCACAAACACAGAAGGACAAAAGCAGCAGCTCAAACATACTTAAGTCACCACCAAAGCCTTTCCATTTTGAGATGAATGAAGCAGTAGTTTCTAAGTCCACATACACTCACATAAATGACATTTAATTACTGCTTTAAACCAGACTACAGAAATAAATGGAAGCTCTCTGCCACCAACTGCAAGGTACAGTTTTGTAAGAACTGCAATAACCAAGACAATATCTGCTCATGCCACATTTAAAGCAATGCAACTTTCCTCAGTTTAGCATAACGACACCAAATTTGAGGTCTACTGAGAGGACAATCTAAAAATAGAACTTCTGATTTTCTGCTGCCCATCTTGTCCTACATCAATGTACCATGTGCACTGACCAGTGGTCTCCTCCTACCTTATCCCATCCTTACCCTTTTCTGTTGAATGTATTTTTTCTCTTTAGAACAGTTCTCAGAATGTAAGATCTTCATTCCTTACCTTCTTATTAAATTACGTATTTGTTCTCCCCTCCTTAATTATGCAAGAACAATGGCAAGGCATGCCAGAGACTGACACATACCCCAAGAGGTCTGGGATGGTGTCCAGAAAAATGACAGTCTAATTTCTCAGATTCTTCAGCTCCATCCGCTTCTCCTTCATCACTGGACAATCTGCTTGTGATATCACCTCCCATGGAAGGCAGTGGCAGCTCTGGTACGTACCCACTGTGGTTTGAAGAACTGTTGCTGTTAATGCTATTTGCAGATGAAGGTCTAGAAGGAGAATATACATTTAAATAATTAGCATTTAAAGGCTCTATAAACCTACCTGCTGCCATCAAGCATCAAAGCAAATGATGGCAGAAATGATCAGTGTAAACAAGGACAGTAAAAGACACTGAATAGCTGACATTTGGTCTTGTCTGAAATATATCGTGGAGTTGTCATCGTTAATATTAACAGAAGGACCCTTCTATTGCCTGAAATTTTCAATTTGTCATGAAGTTGGATTTCAGATCTTGAAAGAGACAAAGTATATTTAAAACACAAATAAAAATCAGGTATATAAAATCATCTTATGCTGAACCATTACTCAGCTACTTGATTAATCCTAAGAGTCTAGTTACAAAAATCCTACTAAAATTAGTGTACTAAATAAAAGAGTGTTTAGCTGACCCCCTTCTACAAGCAGATTATTGAGTGAAGTAACTGGGAGAACTCCTCACAGCATGTAGGTTTTCTTTACCATTGTCTAAAATGCAATAAAACAAAGTAGGAATGTCTTTGGGTATGATGGTGCCTTGCCTTTCAAAAGTAGTTTAAAACCAGATTAAATTAGAAGTGGGGGTGGAAAAGACTCTCAATTGCAGTCTGTACAACCAAGTATGTTTGGAGAGCTCTGAGGCTGGAGGAGATGCCCACACTGGGCAAAATCTATAGATGATCTTCAGTCTCACGAATTCATGCTGTCAGGACAGCAATGCCTGAGCTTGTGGACAGGAGCCCTCTCCTGACTGTGCAGGGATTGCTCACCCATGGCATCAGCACTGCACTCTCACTGTGTCTGACTGCTCAAATCCTTCTCCTCCTGTACTACTACCTCTGCAATTTCTGCAGCTGACTCTCACGGAATTGCACTCCAGTTTTGTTACTTTGACTGGAACACCTACTAAATCCCATTTCTACCTGTCTGTCTGCACTCCTCTCTATGGAAGGACTGTGTAAGGTCACTGCTTTTACAAGAATTAGGCAGAGAAGGATCAATTCATCTGTGGGTATTCTTTCATTGTCTTTTCACTCAAACCCTGCAAGGCCCACCTCTGCCACCATAAGAATAAAACTTCATTCAGGCTTGGTGGCCCCACAGAAAACATTGGAAACAGCTGTCTCTATAAGACCTGAGATAGCAAATACAAGAAATATCTCTTTGAAATAGGGACTATTGTAGTAGGAAAGTCCCAAAACGAGCACCCAATCCAGACCAAGGTTTCTGCAAAGAAATGAATTATAAAAAAAATATAAATATGAACAAAACCAAATAATTTAGTTCTATGCACTCCAGACAAAATTACTACCAAAAAAACCCACAAATAAACAAACGTGTGTGAAGTTTTCCAGAGGATAATTGTAATTCAGTACATCAAATACCTCACGCTGTTTTTTGCAAAAGGATGCCTTCAGAAGATTTCATTGTCCTTCTGAAGACTGTTTTTGTCCTTTCTAAGAAAAATCTTCAAAACAAGGGAAGACATGCTATGGATGCTTAATATCAGTAGTTTTGAATCAACACTAAATTACAACTTTTTTTACAAGAATTCCATTGATGTAATTGGCAAAGTATTTCTGGAGAAAAATTCTATATAAATGTGCAGAATTTTACCACTAGTACCTACACTGATTCATGTAAACAGACTTTTATTCTCAAATGTGACCGAATATAATGTGACTGTATATTGCATATATTACATATATAATGCAATATAGTTCTCAAATGTGACTTGAATATAGTATTTCCTAATTATTACCGACCATTTTAGCAAAAAAAAAAAAAAAAATGCTGTTAGTCTGAGATCCTGAGCCAAAGGTGAACACTATTCCTTTCCTTATTCCCAATTAGATCACAGGCTACCATGGACAGAGTTCGGTTAACATCAGCTAGCAGAAATTCTTATATTAATGTTTTGTTGTGCAATTGCCTAAAGAAGTATTAAATGCTTATAAAACAAGCTGTATGAAAGTCTAAGAAATTTCTTACAGCACTTTCAGAATGCAGCATTCCACACTGGAGAACTGCTTACCTTGGAAGTACAGAATTTGGTGGTCTAGATTTTGCAGGAGATGTTACTTTAGATTCTTGCCCAGAGTTCACTGAGGATCCTGACAGAGAGTCTTGTGCTGGTGTGGGCTGGCTCTGATAGCTTTCCCTTGCAGATGGTGGATGCTCTTTGTCTTTTGCAACTTCTTTTTCCCTGGATCGAGCTTTGTGTTCAGCTAGAAGGATGTCAAACTGTTTTTTACGGCCTGGAACTGCTCGTCGATGATTAAGTGAATGAGTCTAAAAATAGGGTGGTTAAAAAGCATTTGTGTGTGCATGACATTGTTTATGAGTCCTCTATACTTCTGATACACCACTACTCTAAAAGATAAAATCTACTTCAAACAACTTTAGCCACAGTTATGGAAATAAGGTGCTATTCCACATTATCTTGGATAATTTATAAAGTCATTCTTAAGAAATGCCAACATCAAGGCTAAAATTAGTTTTTGCAACAATTTTTATATAATAGAGACTATTGACTTACCTTTTCCAAGATGGAAAATAGAATTCCAGTAATTTTACGATATTAGGAAAATCATTGTAGCTTTTAAGTTCCAATGAAAAGCTAACTTCATTGGATTGAAAAACTTAAATACATTTTAAAGTAAATTTAGCTGATCATCTCTACTGACAGGCAGAACATACACATACAAATGTTCATTAGAAATGTCTCACATTGCAGCTACTTTTTGACACAGGAGTTATTACTATCACAAGGGCAGCCTCCAAGTAATTTATTATACAAAAATATGGTAATTTTTTTTACTAAAAACTGACTATATTTCAACATTGTTGCACACACGAACCAAAAAAGAAGCATTTAAAATAACACTTGGGCTTCTACATGAAACGTTAATGCTTTCTGCATAATAAAATGACAAGAAAAAAATCTTTTTAGAAATATCAGTGGAATAATGCAGATGCTCTGATTCAAAGAAACAGAATTACACAAAAGAATTACCTGAAGACAGCGCCTGAATACCATACCCATTGTCTGTAAGACAGGAGCAGGTATGACCTCTCAAACTACTGTGGTAGGATTTAAACTATAACAAAGCATCTGATATTCTATCTTCTAAGAAAAATACCTTGCAGGTGAGCGATCTTGTGCAAGGTTTCTTTGTTTCAGGATCCAGTACTCCACAGTGCTTATTTGGGTCAAATTCTCTTTCTGTTTGATGGGAGAATGGGAAACGAGAAAGAAATAGATTACTATGGAAGTTTTAACCTGAGTAGCTTATAATTTTTGCCTATTAGAATTTAATTTAATCAGGCTCAACCAGAACCACTGATCCCAACCCCAGCATCCCATAAAGTCCATCACTCATATAGATGTGCATTTCTTTGTCCTTGCATATTTAAAACCATTCAGAGCAGGATTTCAGACAAAGACTTCACAGCAATAAGTCTGCTTGCAGTGGAGTGGAGTGGCCCAAACAAAAGACCAAGCCAAATCCCTGTGACTTCAGCTCCCTCCAAGGCCATAAAATACAGCATTTGCAGCTCTGGCTCCAGAGCTGGGCTAAAACACAAAGGGCATCACAAGTGCTTTAAAACCTCATTTCTCTGACATACTCAGAAACTCTAGAAAACAACCCATGGTTGATTACTGGTGGCGTTTTAAAAATAAAATTTATTTAAATGTGTCCCCCAAATCTTTACTAAAATAACATGTATGTTAGTTTTTATTTCCCCACATGAAGGGAGGGATAGAATTTATAGTTTGCTGATTATGAAAAAAGGCATTTACATGAGTTCTACTCATGATTAACATTAAAAGGGCATTAATATTTAATATGCTCTATCTGCATATTTAATTTCATAAATATTTTAGTATTTCTATACCACAGATAGCATCACCTCCATTAGGTTATGTTAATATAATTTTAGGGTTTGCACTAAGAGCTGTAACAAAACTATGGATATACATTTTAGTTTGTGCCATCAAAACCCTCTACCATTACCTTCATACACCTTGGCAAATTATGGTGTAATTGGCAGACTGGTTTGCTTTTGTTTGGTAGGGGAATATAAACTATTTGCCAAATCCTATTTTAACTATACAGTGGTGCTAAATTCAGATACGATAAACATCCTGTACTCAGATACAACATTTAATCAGAGGACTTAAAAATTCTTTATAAACAAACAAATGGGAGCTAAAAGGAAGACAGTGATTCACAGCTGTGTTACAATGTTATGACAGCATCACAGCAAATAGAACAGCTGGAATAAGAAGTATGGACAAGTAACTTATGTTAGACAGCAACTAGCCTCCAGATATCACAATTTCTAGCAGTTTTATGTATTCTGCTATCTGGACACAAAAATGCTTATGCAAACATTAAATGGTTATATTATTAACCGATTAACAGAGCCATACAAAAACTGAGCTTGGAAAATTCAGGTGGAACAGGTTTTTTTATTGGTGAAATCTACAAAGGGATTGAAATATGTTATAGGTAGTTGTAGTTTTTTTGATATTTACAATACAACAGAAATACAAAAGTAGCTGTGTATGACTCAATATAATAATAATTTTTTTCTACTTAATAGATGAAAACACATGTTCATGAAATAAAGGAGTTAGTTACTCCTGGGTTTGAGTGTAAGATATTCCTATTATAGTTTCCTGAATGACCCACCTAAAACCTTCAATGCAAATTGAAAACACAAACTAAAGAGACAATATGGACAAATAAACATGCCTTCAAATGAAAAGACCTGAAGGCAATTACAAGGCTATGGAATTTGTTCTGAAAGTCACCAAGCAAGGACTGTTTTGGACCAAGAGGGAAACACTTCAAAAATCACAAGTGCTCCAGATTGGTACTTGCCAGTAAGTGGCCTAACCAACTAAGACTTGCAGGACTGATTACAGCAAAGCCAGTTATTAGGAAATGTATACAGATAAAATCAATATAAGGAGTTATAAGAGGGAAGAGTGGGAGCCTCTGCCATTGACTGAACAACTAAATAATATGGTTTCCCTGAGAAACAGAAAATACTGAACAAACAGGAAACCACTTCTCCTGGCTGAAGCATTTATGGCTGCTCCAGTGAAATCATGAACATCTAATTGCCAGCTACAGACATGCCTGGTTTGGGCAACACACTACATGAAACACACCACCTTCTTATCAATAACAAAATGTAGCTTCTGACTATTGTGTTAGGAAATGTGGAATGCATGTGGCCCTCGTGCACAGACACAGCTTGAGAAAGCTGCTTTTCTGGAATGGATTCCACTTCTTCACGTTCAGTGGACAAAGTGAAGAGCATTTGTTATAACCTCGCCAAGAGAAGAGCAAGAGCCAAAACTGAATTGTCATAAACCTCTGTTTGCAACTGAACAGTTTTTCTTGGCGTAAGCTGGGTATCTGCATTCTTTAATGTCATCCCAAAGAGAACAAGAACTAAGGGAAGATATAGGAAAAAAAATTTTTTTTTTGCAGTTGCTACTAGGAAACCCTGATCCGTTTATGCTGGGGAGCTACAGACTGTCTTTTGTGGTTCCACAAGCTGTTTCCTCTCTCTCAAGGACAGTGCTCCTGAAAAGAGGGCAGGTTCATTCATCACACAAACAACCACCAGCTCTCAGCAAAGAATAAAACAAACTTCAAGCACAGTCAGAGAAATTGTGTGAGAGACAGCAGAGGTTGCTAAAAAGGGAAGGAAACAGATGCAAACTGGCCAAACTTATTAGGGAGTTTCAAAAATTAACATCCGTACAGCTCTAGGGCAATGGACTGAGGGAAACCTAAATCCCTTAGCTGCAGTTTCATCCTTCTCATGTGAAATGAATGAAATTATAGGATATCTCAAATAATCATCTTGTTGACCTTCCAAGATCTTTTTCTCAGCCTTTGCACAGTCCTGTATAATAATGGAGAGGAATATATCATAGTGACACACAATCTACAGGCAATTCATCTCCAGTGCTCTCAGGACTTTAGGGATTTGCATAATCCCTAAATTATTATGTTGCTGCATCAGTACTCAAGGCAATGGAAGTAAGATGGAACAGATCACAAATCTGATCATGACAGAGGAGCTGTAAAGAAAAGTCTCAGTTCTGTGTATTTGTTAACCATATAAAAGTAAACACATGCCTATCCAGGTACTCAAATCAGTCCTGTGCAGAAATTTCCACCATGTTCCCTAGCCTAGAAGACACTGCAAGTCAGAGCTTAGAGAAAGAACAGTGCCAGAGCCACCTTCACAAAAAAAGCCAGGAAGCTTTAGAAAGGTCTTACAGAACTGATTCTCTTTTATGAACATATTTCTGCAAGCACTTGCACAAAATTGTACAAGTATCACCCGCAGCCCTGCAGTGGTAAGTGGTGACATGAGGAAAACCACTAACAGTTTCAACTGCTGAAGGAGGAATTTTTAATTTATTAACTAATTAGCTAAATTGAGCATACAAACCATTGCAGGAAATAACAGGTTAAAAGGAAGCAATATTCTAAATTAACTGCAAAATATAGTTTTTATATTGGATCTTAAAAAGTGAAATAACTTAAAAAGTAAAAAGTAAGGGTTAAAGCCTAATCTTAAGCTACTCTTAAGAGCTGTGAAAAACTATAAATGAACAACGGTTCTGTTTTCTTATATGCCACCTTTAACTAGTTAAGAAAGCAATCAGTGTACTGAATCCTTTCAGGCAATGGCATTGTTCCATGTCCCACACAGCCCTAGCAAACACCTCACACTGGTCTGAAATCCAGCCAAGGTAGCAGTACCATAGGCTAACTGCCAAATCTGAGAAAAATGAAAAAAATAAACCTGATATTCAGGCGAAAAATAGGACACACTCATTAACTAGAAATGAAAGCATTTATCTTGTACAACTTATACTGGTTCATAGTGCACATTCAGAAATCATGTGAACTAACTTTGTGCCAAAGTGACGATCTAATGCGGATCATGCTGCCATTAGCAAAATTAGCCTTTCAGCACACACAAGAAGTTGCTGCCCGAGTCACAAAGTGCTGCCAGCTGACGAATAGACCCTGCACAGCTTCTTCAGCCATAAACTTGAGTCAGTTACTTTTGCTTAAAAAAATATATAATATAAAAACCCTCAAAACACTTTGATTCCTTTCATTCAGAGCAAAAGTCTGCTTTCTGCTTTCAGGGGCAAATTCTCTCCTCGCTGCCCAACAGCTGGCATGAGTCACCTCTACGGAACTCCATGGAAAATAATTCTTCCTCCCAGTGGATGGCAATCTTTCTAATAGAGCCTCTGCCCTCCCACAGTGTGGTGTTCTGTCCTTTGGTGGAAGGTTTGGACAGGAACCTACATCCTCAAAACTACCGTGCCTAAGGCCATTCGGGACATTTCCCATTTAATGCCATTTTCTCAACTCCACTGTCCTGCCTTCCTGAAAAAGATCAAGATCCTCATGCTAGAAACATCACCACTCATGTGAACTGCAGGGGGAGAGGGGTTAAGGGAAATTATGACTTCTCCAGCATTTCCCCTATCTCCTTAAGAATTTTCTCAAATCTAAAACAAACAAACAAAAAAAAGTCTTTAAAAGATCATAACTTGGAGGATAAACCAATGTCTTAAACCTGTTCAACCTTGATCATGACTGAACTAAAGTCACACAACCAAGGCATATTTTCCTTTGTTGTAAACAGACTCAAATCCCATAACAGCATGAAGAAGTCTCTGCCTTTCTGTTTTAATGAATTTACTTCCTTAAAAATTTGTATCTGACCTGCTGACCAGCAATTTCAAGCTAAACAGAATGTGTACTTTGAAAATACTTTACACATGCTAAGAGTGTGAAAACTTTCATTTTCATACGTGCAACCTGGCATCATACAGCAAAAAAATCAAACCAAACCCAGCACTTTATTAGCTGCATTATGAGCTACAGAAGCATTAACAAAGTAAAACAGACTACCACAGAAGGTGAATCACAACATAACTTACCTGAAAGTCTTTTGTAAGGCTTGTTACTGCTTTTAGTGCCATTTTGGTGTTTCTTGTCTATTGATGGAGCTACAATTCCTTTGCCGTTCAGAATCTTTTCTGGTGATGGTGGCACTGACTTGGATGTCAAACCAGATTTAACCAAAGTTGGAGCAGGTATGGTGGATGAAGAAGCTGAGGAGGAAGTGATGGTGGTAGTGGTTGCAGAATTCATTTTAACATTGGCACCATCTGCCTTCACTAGGTTAGGAATTTTCTCTAGACTGACTACTGGAACAGGAACGCTGCAAGATCAAAGAAAAATATCCATGTGGTATTTTCTGCACCAAAGATTTATGGTTTTTTAATCCCTTTCTACAGATACAAAAATTTCAATGCAAGAAAGTCTCTTAAAACCAGACTAAAATGAAATACTTGGTACCAGTATTGACTATTTGTGTTCCATCAAGCATTTACAAAGCCAGGCATCTGTAAAGCCTGGCAATGTAGAGAATTATGAAAATGAACCTCTGTATTTTATTAGGATCCACTCCCCTACTATTCATAAGCAAAATCAGTATTTGGTACTAAGCAAAACATACCCCTTACAAATACGGACTCATGCCTTTAACACAAGCACATACCAGATATGTGTATGCTGTACTAAACTCACCATGATAACGAAGTAGTTTGCTAATAATATTAATATTTTTAAACAGACACAAAAATAATTCATTTGCTCAGATGTGTCTGAATGACATACAAGTTCTGGAAACAAGGAGAAAAGAGATTTTAAGCATAGAAATCTTAACAGCTGTCCCTTTAAAAGTATTAAAATCCTTGATGACTTGAGCATTACTACTATGTATTTTAATAAAATCTTAAGGACTTAAAAATAAAAATTCTCAATATAATTAATAATTAATTAATTAATAATAATTAATAAAGTTGTCCCTTTTCAGTGTAAAGTCTGCAGTAACTTACTTATTCTAACTTTACCACCATTGCATATTCCTTACACTAACAAATGTTACCTTCTCAATTTGAAAGCAAAAAAGATTGAGACATTATTTCCAGCTGCAACAGTATTTTAACATTTCTGGGCTCTATCTACATGAAGAAATATCCAGTGATAGATTTTTATCTACTCAACAACTCCAAAACTGGATATCTTGTGACTACCAGTTAATATATAAATTATATACCCCTCTCTACTGAAACAAACCCAAATGAAAAATATAACATAATGCATGTATGATTAGGGACATCCCTCCATTCACAACTTGCACAGAATTTCAGTCTTCTGTGTCTGAAAAATGGCACCTTTGCTGCACCTTTCTACAGAAGGAATGTTTAACAGGTGTGGAGTTTTCACAATCAGAAAAAGATGATTTGGAGATGGCATTCTCCATGGGACACACTTTGGAAACATCGATGCAGGGGCCAAAATAACTCAAGTCTTGATTTTCCTGGGCTCCTACAAACCTCTGTTTCTCTGTAGATGCTGAAGACAATAAGCCTTATTCTAAGGGTATTTTAACATAGGAAAATGTATAAACGTTGATATAAACAATAAGTATACACAACCATGAAGAAGATTTAGACACCAAGACATCTTCTGGAGCTGAAATCAAATAATATAAAACTTCTATCTCCTGTGGTACTATAAACATAGCAGTTAGCCAGAATACAGATGAATTGCAGTATAGTGTAGAGCACTGGCCAGCAATTAGGCAAAAAATGCACCTTACAAAATCAGAACTGTATTAAGTATTTCAGTGAATGCAAACATGTAGCTATGTAGGAAGGATTTGATCCTCTCCTTTTTTAAACTGCTCTGAATTTATTAAGTTAAGTGGCAGGCAAAAACTGCAACATCTCAGCACAGGAATTATTCTGTTTTTAAACAAATGACAACTACATTTTCTGAAAATAGGAGAATTTTATATTAAGTATTTCTACTATACATAAACTATATAAAAACATATGAGCAAATCTTCATGCCCAGTTTTTAAGAACTATATTAATTTAAAATACTCATATTCAGTGAAAAAATCAAGTGTATTATCTGGTTTTGTAGTGAAATATTGTTAATAAAAATGAACAGGGTTTCTCTGTTTTGCAGTTCTCAGAATCTCAGATCCTAGGGCACATATGGATGGATCACTATGATAATGAAAAATGCCCAGGGAGGGAATAGTTTTGCTTCATTTTGTTACAGATCAACAAGTCACTCTTCATTATGTGTTTCATTTTAGTGCAGAAGAAAAAAGAAAAATACTCCAGTATCTGTGGAAATACACATTCTATAGGATTCCTGGTACTCTACAGTGAATTATTTATGATTTTAGAAGCTACAGATTATAATTTCTCTCTCTCTTTTACTGAATGCAAGAATGAGGATCTCTAATTTAGTCTTAGCATAACACATGCAGATGAATTTATAACCAAATGGCAAACTGGAAGGTCCACAGGACCAGTGACTGGAATCAACTACTACAGTCTTAAAAAGTAAATAAATTACAAATGTTTACATTTATATTTGATGGTTAAAAAGAATTCTTTTCCCAAACAGAGTTTTTTGAGTAAAAATTTGAGAATTTATTTCAAAAGTTTGTTAGAAAAAGAAAATCCAGGTTTTAAATCTTATTTACTGTATTTTAAAAGGAGTTTTTGAACAATGTTTGTTTAGATCTTTTAAAGACAGCTGTTGGAAGGGACAATTAGAAAAACAACATACAACAAACACAAAAAGTGAGGAAAAACATCTATTCAGTAAAGACAAGTTTACTTTTTTTGACAAAAGAAATTCTACTAAGAATAGCAGTATCTATCTAAAAGGCAGTAAGTTTGCTTACTACCAAAGCAAAAACATCAGAAAAATTCATTATTTCTTCTGCACTAAGAAGGAAATAGGATAACTCTCTCCAATCAGATAAAAACACTTTTTGATTCCTTCAGTTAGTGCAAAGTGCCAGCTGAAAAGTAATGATTGGCTGTTTTCTTTCTACATAAGGAATAATGTGGCCAAGGGTTCCAAAAGAGTTGGAGCAATATTGGGTCCCAGCTTATTAATTCCTAATTGAATCTTGGAATCTTAGAGAAGCTAGCTGAGTGCTGTGCTTGCATCCATGCTGAAAACCCAAACAAAAGTGTCTTGGAAGAAATACTGGAAAAGCTAATAAAAATAAATGGATAAACAATAAGTTGACATGGTTTTGCTAAGGATCAGATTCTGGCAAAAAACTATGGTTTCACTTTTTGATGAGGTTACCAGTTAAGCTGACAAAGATAACTATGAAAATGTTCCAGTTTTTGAAAGGCATTATAAAACACAATTAAGAACGAAATCTAGTTTTTCAGAGATTTATGATTCCTTAGGGGTGTTTTGCTAGGGGCATTTTTAGCAATCATTACCAAGTCTGACATGACCAAAAACTTCAGTGGACTTGAGAAATAAAGATAAGATTACTGGTGATAACATTTGCTGATGGAATCAGGATTGAGGGGAACTAAAAAATGAAGAAACAAAGTTTAAAAAGCAGTATGGAGTGTTTGGTAAAGTTCATTAACTCAAAGAGACATTTTAATACAAAATGAATGTAAAGTTACACATGAAATAACAAACTGTTCAGTCTGCAGTGAAATGCACGGAAACAACACAATGCAAAATAGTGACAGAAATATTTAGTGGTCATAATGAATAAGCAATATGAGGTTTTATTGTACTGTACTTATATCAAAAATGGATATGGCAAGTAAGAAATAGTTTTCACATGCCCCTGGTTATACTGATATTGGAATATGGCTTCCAGTGGTACAATATCAACGTTGATGAATTAGAAGGGAAGTAGAAAAAGGCTCAAATATGAGGACGACACAAAGTGCATGGTCATGACAGGCTTTAGAAACTCATCTTCTTTTTCAAATAAGGTAACATTTCCTTCTGTTTTCTCACACTTTGTCAGGCAGTTGGAGTAGATATCATTGCAGGTCCCTTCCAGCAAGCAAGAAAAATAACTGTAGTATGTCACAACACTTTTCATACTAGTAGCTCCTTTTACTTCTGTTTTCCTTTCTCTTGGCTTTTAAAGATTATTTCTCCTTCCTATCACGTAATTTTGCTGGGTTTATGTTCTGGGCATTTGTAATTATATGCATTCTAAAAGCTCAGCCACTCATTCAACTCTCCAAATTTGTGAGAAAAGAAATTCACAAACACTTAAAAACATAAAACATCGCTCTATTCTACATTGCTGGGATTGTCTCTATAATGTACAAAATGTTTGTGATTTAACGTTAGATTATACGGTCTAAGTTAACCCCGCTGAGTTCTCCTGCAATAGGAATATCCTTAAATCATTACTATCTTCACTTTTGCAGCCTCAGTATGAACAATCCTATTTCCTATCACAAAGAAATAAAGGCCAAGAGATGATTAAAAAATACTTTGGAAAGTGACATTATAAATTTTAAAGGATTGTCCACAGGTCTACCTTTGGGATCCTTTTCCTGTTTACAGAAAGAGTCAGTTTTCTCTGATATAATTTCTCATATAATTTCCATCTCATTTTTTTAATTCTCAGAACTTCTGGCAGGCTAAATTTTGTGGAGGAAGGCCAAGGAGATCTGCTTCAGCTGGTTTCTCAGCACTAGCTTACTTCAACACTTTACCTCAATTTCATGCTGCCTTAGGATCATGGATAGGTGGAAATGAACACCCTGTAGCATCACAGCACCTCCACGGCAGTACCCAGAAGCTGTGCTGAGGCACAGCAAGTGAAGCAGCATCCTTTGGGCAGGTCAGCAATGAGGAAGAGAGCTCCTGGCTGCAGGAATGCCTTTTATAAAGGGTAAGCATCTGAGCTATGCTTACTAATCATGATCACTTGTTCATTATTATTGTTATTTCTACCAATCCTTTGCCTTTTTTCTCCCTAGTTTCTACCCTTCTGCTATACCTCTTACCACCTTGACTGCAAGCTGCAGAAAATGATGGTTTGCACTTATCTTGTGCACAGTACATTGGTGCTCCAGCTCTGCTCTATCTCTAAGCACTGCTGTATTAATAGCAACGATGGTAGAGATACAGGGGAAAAAATCTGAACTGACAGATATTTCTGGATTATGTATTCACAATAATACTTTATATTCCAACGACAAGAAGGAAGTATTAAACCAACGGCTAAAAAATGAAACAGTTCCAAATCTCTTTTTTCTGATCATTCCAATCGTGATTTTTAAAGCGTTAGCTATGGAGCAACCTGAACCTCTGGAGTACATTTTAGAAAAACACAGGACATGAACAAGAGAAAGAGCTATTTGGTCAATGGGTAAGATGATGGCTCAATCAAAACTATAACAATTTAACAACAGAAGTTGGATCTACATGAACAACAACAGACAGATCTACTGGGCTATGCTGTTGCAGACGCCATTCCCAAAATTCTAATTGTAACAACTAAAATTTAAAGGAGACACGGTACAAAAAAATCAAGCAAGTCCAACAAAAGTTGTTCCGGGTCTGAAAAGCAATCATTAAAGTGATATAATTCCTGAAATAAGCTGATTTGACAACTCTCTGGAAGAACTTAGGTGAAATAAATGCTTGGTAGGAGATTACAATGTAACAGACAAAAGCACTGAAGACCTGGAAGCTTCTGAAGATGATAAACCAAACACATTTGGCTACATCATGAATCCTATTAGCAATTTTGAGACAAATGTTTCTGTGTCAATTGAAAATTTATTTCTAAAAGCTAAAATTCTATTGCTTGTGCAGCAGCTGAATGGAAGAGAGAATTTTTAAAATTAATAAATTTTATTAGTAATTTCACCTTAAATCAGATCTGCTGAATATTTTCTAGTATTCTAAATAAATATTATGATTAGCAGACAGATTTTATTCTTTAACAAGTCATGTAATCTAAGGCACTTAACACTTTACCTTGCAAGAGAATTTCACTGATCTTCACTTCAGTTGATTTGTGATTTGCTATGTGGTAATTACAGTATCTTTAACTACTATATGCCTCATTTTTCCCCAAAACAAAACAAAACTGCAGTATGATCTCCCAGCACGGCTACAAAAGTTATGTAATTCTTGGGTACAACTACTGTCACATTCATTGTCAAACAATCAACAGAGCAGTACAACACTTTTAAATGGTTAAATCTACCTTGTTAATCATCAGTAAATATTTAGGATGCTCCCAATAAAGGGAAAAGGACTGGTGGAAATACTCAGTTATTTTGTTCCCTTTCAGCTTTTACTGACTGCCAGAATGACATCTGTTGCCAGAACGGAAGATATTGTTTACAGATTCAGTGAGTCTGCTGAAATGTGGATATATAAGTTGCTGTCTGTAAAAGGATGAGAAATAGGTTTATAGTCAATAGCGTTAATACTCTGAAGTCCTTTCTGATTTTCTTTTAATTAGACTTATAAAAGAATCCTCTCTTGTATAAAATTCCCCTCCAACATTCAGAAGAAAATGTCACTATTCAGTCAATAATATATGGTTTCAAGTAGTAAATGAGGTACTTACACACAGATGAGACAGGTTATTCTGCTATTCTAGTTAACATGTGAGTGTATAGTCTAACCAATCAGATTTCCTATTTTCAGAATTTTATCCCATAATTGCCCATAATGTTCATCATGCTTAAAAAGATGGTGGGTCCAGATTTATAGGAAGAATATATTTTTCCAGGGCAAGGTAAATTCTACAGCTAGGTAGAAGCTGCTGTCTTTGAAATCATGCCAACTTGTGCACGTTTCAGGCAGAAGGCTTGAGCTATGCCTTTAACGTAATTTGAGCTTATTTTTTGTCTCGTGAGAGAATGGTTTGCATTAGATGATTTACTGTTTTAAGGCAGTTGTGTCCAGAAACCCTACCTAAAATCATAACCTTCTTGTGCTAGGTATTACATATAAAAGGGAAGGATCTTTATAAAGTAAGTAGATAAATCTTAAAAAAAAGGGGAGTCTCACTATTTCAAATTTATAGTTGGAGACCTGAAGCTGAGGAGACCAAGGCATACCAGAACCAAGAACTGAACCTAGATCTCAAGTTACCAACCTAATGGCCTAATCACAAAGCATCTTTCCTGCAGATAATGAAGACAAAACATTTTCCTAAGGGATATAATAGTGACCCAGTTCTGCTGTCGTTTATATTTTTGCAACTCTGCTGCTATCATCACAGTCACGGGAGGATGGGCATGGCAGTCTCAAAGCCTGTATGTGTACATATATCACAGCACATGATGTAAGACACTCCCAAAATAGTCATTTTTGCAGCCAGAATTTTCTTGTCATCTTATAAGGCATCAAACATTATCAAAATACAAAATGAACTCCAATAGCAGCTGCTATTGAAGATAATTGACTACAGCCAGTAAGTTTGCATGAACATCAGTTAAGCCAATTTAAAGAACTCTGCAAAAATTATCCAGTTAAAACTGTTGAAAAGCATCAGTTCTAAGAGCTGATAGTGTAATGGAAGATGGACCCTAAAGATAGCAAACTGGGTCAATACCTCACTTGCTATATGCATCTTAGAAAAACACATTTGATGGAACATGGAAAAAGTAATCCAGTCCTTCTTGCTCTTCCTACATATACTTTTTTTCTTCATTTAAAAATATCCTAGTTTCCTCCCTTAGAAATATAGAGGATTAAACTGAAAACTTAGGTAAAATGAGAATATAGATTTTTTTGTTGATTGTGATATATAAAGAGATAATTTGAACAGCAACATATTTGGTAACTATTACTTTGGTACTTACCATGGTTTATCCCGTGACACTTTTGAAGGAAAGACTGTGTGCTGTTTGCTACTGGAGGTAAGTAGATTGTCTTTGGGCGTTTTGAATGGCTTTGAGTTGCTGCTGACAGGGTTATGGCCGCTGATACAGGATTTCGGTTTCATCTGTACTAGGGATGTCCTGGAATTACAGGCTGGAGAAGCTGGAGAAGGGGAAGGTTTACACATTGAACTGTGTCTTCGTTCTGTAACAGAAAAGGAATTAATTTTACATCATGTCATAGGCTAAAATTAAAAATACAAGTCGGGAAAGAGGAAATTGTTCTCCTCTATGCTAGTTACAATGATTTTCATCGCTCCAAAAAACACTAGTTCATTACTGTTGTGAATGCAATCAAGACAAATGATAATTAGACAAAATCAGCTTCATGAAGTGCTCTGAAAAAAAAAGTAAAAAATAGTAAAATAAATGGCAATAATCTACCAGAAAAATCTGTGTGAGGTCTACTTGGTGTCCCAGCTCTTTCATGTCAAGAAGAGAGTATGCAACAGCTAAGATGATCAGTAAAATGCTCTCTGACAGATATACAATTGCTCCTATAATGGTTTATGATGAAATCATCTGACCTGGTTATTGGGCAGTTTACTTTATGATGATCTTGTTTCAATTTTAATGAGAAACTGTAAGGAAAACAACAGGAAGACTGAAAGTAGCAAAAGGTCTACTGCTCCTGGCCCTTCCAGGAAGGCAGGCTCTGCCTGGTTCGCTTGGTTATCTCCAAGCCACATTCAAGGTAAAGTTGGGGTTTTTTTCCACACAGAGAAAATGGCATGTGCAGAAAACGCAGGAAGTTTGTCTCAGTAACAAACGTGGCATCTGGAGGCCAGCACTGCTCACGCTCCCACCAGAGGCCTCTCAAGCACCGCAAAAAGCAAGGCCTGGCTGACCCCGCAAAACACAGACAGGCTTCAGTAAAACTGTCTTGGTTGGGTCTTTATTAGTATTTTTTAAAATATAAGTGTCCTATCCATCATATTGTCAAGTAAAAAGACTGTTTTGGCCATTCTTTACAAATCATCACTTTCTTGAGGGCAATGCTTGGCCAGTCGGCTGCATCAGTGTGCAGCAAACAACACAGCGCAGCTTGTGCTGTGAACTTCAGCACAACTACAAAATACTACAAGAGACAGGAACTGATCTTTGCCATAAGATTTTTGAGGGGTGCTATAAATTTTGAACAGTCCTGTTGGCCCCATTTGTGAAGCACCCTTTCCCCAGCGCACTGACCCTGCAGAGAGCCAGCCCCAGTGCTCCCTTAGCCAAAGGCAGCAGCGGGTGGCACAGACGGGCTGGGGGAAGAGGAAATGCCCCAGCAGCAGAGCCTGGCTCATTGGCACGGACTCCAGTTTGCTGGTGCCCGAGCACCAAGAGCCTGATCACAGTAGGGATCAGACAGGTACCCCACAACCAACATGGTAATCAAATGTAGCAAGCAGAATGTAATCACAGACCAAGTACTTTGGACAAGATGGACTTTCTCATTCAACATGCAGCAACTTTTCCTTGTCTAAAGCCTTCAGCACTTAACTTGAAGAATCCAAGTGGGTGCTACTCTTTGAGCTTGACCAACATCACCCAGTCAACCAAGAGCAGGTTAAGGAAGCACCAGTGACTTGCTAATATGGGAAGATTTTGTATTTGCATCATCCTGCACTGTGCACTTGCTAGTTTGATATTTCAAGAACAACTAAGAAAAATTTTCCCACAGAGAATCAAAACATGACAATTTGTCTGGCATCCTCACAAGTAAAAACTTGCCAGTAGCAGAAGGATTCAACCACGATTAACTTGCAATAGGCATATACCTCAAGAATAAAGAGAAATGCTTAAAAAAAAATCCAAAATGTTTCTATTAGATCTCAAATGACTAAATAAAGACATTTTTTTATTTAAGATCAATCATTTCCATATCTTTCCATTCACAGCTTTAACTACCAATGCTGGAATTCCCTCTAGATTCTGCTGCAACTGAAGAACAAAACAGTCTTATTTTTTTTCAAATACAAAAGTATCTATCCTCACTCCCAAAATGCCCCTTATCATTTGCCAGTTTTCACCCTACCACACACTTCAGTGTGCAGCCTCTGCCTTTGAAAGTCCTTTGCAGGATTTACATTCATTTCACCTCACATTTGTGGTAACACCTCTGTAAGCTACACATCTGATTCTGAAATGCACAGTTCCATTCACAGACTGTTTATTTTATTGAATAATAGTTATTGTTTCAAGATTTGCCAACCTTCTCAGCACCTATTTAATCAATTTTAAGCAGGCTAATCAAAATTTGCAACTTTCCCTTGAATTACTTGAGGACTGATGAAAAGGAACTGCTATGCTACCAACAAAATCAAGCCATATATAAAGTAAAACTTGAGAGAAAACATGTTTCCCACACACATACTATATAAACTTAGGATTAATTACTCCAATTTTCACCACAGCTACTGGTTTTCTTAAGCCTGACTGCTTTCTAGTAAACTGTGTCATCAATATCAGCCCTATGGATATGTTTGGAAATGAAATATATTACTCTTATTGAAATTAATCTTCTGGAAAGATGAACATTCAAGATACTGATTATCTAAATTTATATTTTAAAGTCATTAAGTATCACATGCCACAGCCAGTTATTTTATAACAGTCTTTTTGTACTGGATTTTTAGTCAAGCTATAAGTTTGGTGCTTTTCCCAAGACAACTTTCTCAATTTATTAGTTCCCAAAAGCAAACCAGTACATTAACCTTGGATTTTTTACTCTAACATAGAATATGGTGGAAGAGGCACTGTCGTAATTAGACAATATTATGAAGTGCATCCCACTACTTTAGGCAGCACATGTTTACTTAAAAGATAGGGAAGGAAAAAAAGGCTTATTTTATCTGAGTGTGTCAGACTGGTGGTCATTCTTGTGATCAAACCCAACTGCTACAGAAACACAGCTACAGAAAGTCTTCCACCTTTTAGACAGATTCCAATACACATTTGAGTATTATCAATGGTACCCAGCTTTTTTTCAAATTTCTTAGAATGGAAATGGAAACTGTGACCTCTGTAAAGTCATACAGGAGAAAAATGTAAATAGTGCCACACAACCAGAGGTGTTCTGAGACACTGCTTGGATGGGTAAAATCTGCACATTTCCTCTCAAAAGTTAACGACACTTCAATGTCAGCAGAAGAAGATGGCAGCAACACCTTGCAGGTATGACAGTGTAGAGCTGGAAGAATAATTCCCTCCAAAGGGGCAGAAAATCCCCTGTTTGAGCATGGCTGCAAGAGGCTGTATTTGACAAAGGTATGAATTCTCAGACAAATCTCAATGGTGACGGCATAAACTGGAACTAAATATTGGTATATTCCTCACCAAGAATTGCAAGCTGCCTCTCAATTCTTCATTCCTTACAATGCATGTGGACGTCAATCACCCTTAGACACTGGTAATGTGTTTCAGAGAAATAATGGGAATATATGACAAAAAAAGTTCATCAGCTGTCAGAATCAACTGCTTAAACCAGGATGGTCATCTCCTCTATCAAATTGACTTTTGTGGTTAAATATTTTTTAAAATTTTTTACTAATTTGTTCCTATTTTACATATATACAAGGAATTACACATAATGTACAAATCTACTGTTATACAGCCTATGCAATAAATTAATGTGCAAATAAAAGACATTTGCACATCAAATAGTTGTGATAATATTAAATATTCACATACTAACATATTCAGGAGACAATCAGTTATCTGTGTAACACTTTCTATGCTCATTTGCAGTTCATATGTAGACAGATTAGATCTAGCAGAGCAGGTGAACTTGTATTCACACAGCTGAGGACATGGCTGTCCCTGTTCACATACACCGGTGATACAGCCAGTGGACATTGATGAAACTAAAAAAGAATGAAAGTTACTGATAAGATACTAACCTAAATTCTACACACTTTTCAGCAATGCAATGAATATATGCTCCAGTTCAAAAGATAATTTTTCTAATTAATTTAAATACTTCCAAATGGATGCTTACGTTCTCCATAAATAACTACACTTATTCTGTTTTTTTTTCTAAATACCAAGTGCTGTCAAATCCAAAAGCACAGGAACACAATCAAAGTTACAATCCTATTTACCACATTAATCCCTCTGCAAACTCTCAGCTGTCTCAGCACAGCCATTGCAAGCAACTGACAAGCAACATGTGACTTCTGCTGTCAAACAGTTAACATATTAATGACATTAATCTCAGAGGAAAGTTTAACACTCTCACTGAATTACCTCACTTTCTATAGAACCAATTTCAGATCAATATCTGTTACTTCTTCTATTCAGTGGCAAGTGTCTGAAGGGCCAGCGTTCCATAAAGTTCTAAGGCACATTGCAAACTCTGCATTAGTAGCATTGCAAATGATCTTAAACTATTCCAGGAGATTCTCCATGTCCTATGGAAACATGGATATAGTCCAACATTCTCAGCCAAATCTGAATTGTTTGTAGATGTGAAGTACTTATGTTGTTGGAGACCTAACTGTCCCTGAATCTCCAGAGCTTCTCTCCTATGCCCTTATACTCCATTTTTAATCCTCCTTCCTGCCTCCTGCACAATGCAACGCCCTGCCTTTCTCCAAATCTCTGCTGCAGCTGCCAAAGTCCTCTAGGTCTGCCTTTAAATCTGTAATTCCACTGGATCCTCTCTGATGGGTCACCAGGGAATACTAGCAGCTGTTTTGCAGGAAACGCCACATCTCCTTCTAATCATAAGCAAAAAAAGCAAAGCAATGGAGGGGCAACATGAGCTTCAGAGCCACAAGCACAGTGTGTGGGAAAATGAGGCAAAACCACATTCTGAGTAGAGAGTCTCTTTTCAAATTTTTGCCTCGACTCTTATACACAAGATCAAGCACTCACTAAACTCACAGGAAACCTTACAATGACTACAGCGATTGATTACAGCAAATATGATGCCGGTAAAATATGTCAAACATTGCAGTTTCCTACCAAAAAAGACCATTATGTGATTCTGAAACTGCAGATATCTCCAATCTGGACTAGAAAAAAAAACCCATTTCTTAGGATACCCCACCTGCATCCACGTTTTTACCCAACGTGTGCTACTGAAAATTAATCAAATCAAGTGAAAAGCTTTTAGCCAGTTAGTGCATTCTCCATCAATATGACAGACAATCATGGAAGAAAAATGTAATGATACAGTTTGAGCATAGAGAAAGGTATGTCTTTCATCTTTCAATCCTTTTTTTTTCTCAGATACTTGAAACAAAACAAGAAAAAAAAACCCTTTATGTTGTCAGACAACAAATACTAAAACTTTGTCAGCACGACTCATTTTGAAATATTACTCTTGTTTAGCATGATCTGACTTCCTGTGTGCAAGAGGCCTAAAGTAAAAATCAGTTTTAGGTTGACCCATGAATAACTCAGAAACCCAGTATTATGGATTATAGCTTGGTATAATACTTGGTAAAATCAAACAAAATTTAATTGCTAAAACTCAGAAAGGTAAGAGTTATTTACTGCTAGTAAATATTTATAGAATAAAAAAACTCCTTTTTAAGCTTGTAGTCATCACAACACTTGAGATCATAGTCCTTTTACTTGGAATAGCATAAAGTAACTGATCCAACTGCCCTTAACAATATGAATACTGTTACTCCCCATTTACATAATTTAAGCAGATGGCAATGAAATTTAGTATCTCATAGCCTTCCTGATGAAGATGTTACTCCTGGTAACTCATATACCGCTTATGCACAAATTACATTTTTTCTATTTACATTATATCCTGAGGTGCTTTGTTGCACAGCCTTTCACTGTGCAAAGTTGAGCAATGTATACTTACAATTTCAATAAACGGCAAATGAAACCTACCACCTTGTACTGATCCCAGTTCAAAGTTTGCAAATGTACTTGGCATTAATCCTAATAAAACCAAAACAGAAAAAACCCCACACATGCCCAAAAAGCAACAGCCAGCAACCAGAAAATGAACAACTTAGACTCTTGCAGAAATGTGTCATCCTGCAGGAACTGGCAGCTGGTTCATAACAAGAATTCATAAACACCTTGTAAGCACTTTCATTTTGCAGCACAGTCTGAAAAAACACTAGCAAAACCCAGTACATGAGGTTAAACAAAAAGAGAATCGTATTTGATGTTAGCAATCTACAGCATAATGTTGCAAGATTGAAGGATAACTTTACCAGCTTTTTTGACAAAACACTATTCCAAGTCCAGCTGAAAAAGTTTGGAAATAATATCCGCAAACCGTTCCACCCTTCTTGCACTGCGCACTGGAAAGGAAACAGCACAGTCGGTTTCATTTTGATACTTCTTGTAAACTGACAAAGGAAATAAACTGCCAGCTCCAACCCCCGGACTGATCTGCTGCATAAAACACTGCTCAACAATCACAAGCTTCATTCCAGGTCAAATGACATAATTGGGAAATTATCAAGTGCTAAAATAACCACCATTCTGCTGGTGTTTATTTACAACAAACACAAGCTTCGCTTTCTGACAGAAACCCACTACAACGATTCTCCATTTCACAAAGTCTACAAGTGAGTAGGATCAGCAAAATTATGCAAAACATCCTGCTAGAAGAAGAAATGTAAACTGAGCCACTTACAGAGAGGAGCAGGCTGCCAACTTAATCTGATTCTACGACGACTGTAAACATGTACTTTTGGAACGTGAAGCGATTCACATTGCCACAGATGCCGTCAGAGAAACACAGCAACGTGATTAGGTATTCTGCACACGGGGAAAAATCCGGCAGATGACCTGCCGCAGCAAATACCAGATCTGTGCTCACACACACCAACTGTTGTGACTACAGGCACTTGTTAAGCACCAAGTTTCGGTCCTACCAGTTGGACACCAGAACTGAACCCGTGCCAAGAACAACACGAGCTGAAAACGGCTGCAGGGCTTTTTTTTTTTTCTTTTTTTTTTTTTGTAATTGTTGATACAACTCAAATAACTGCAGAAATGAACCAAAGTGCAAAACTAAAAGCAGAAAAAACCCACAAGTGTATATTTAGAAAAAAACACTGACTTTTTACTTCCTTGATCCAGGAAAGCAGGAGAGTGTTTCTGTATAACGAAGTAGGATGAACCTGATGTTTCCCTGGAAATTATTTTATTTATGGGACAACCTGGCATTTGTCAGGATTATTATAAAATATGTGAGAAATAATCTCTAGACTATCACTAT
Organism: Sturnus vulgaris; assembly: GCF_052056855.1. Taxonomy (NCBI): domain Eukaryota; kingdom Metazoa; phylum Chordata; class Aves; order Passeriformes; family Sturnidae; genus Sturnus; species Sturnus vulgaris. Next base: position 61,434,023 of record NC_142247.1, on the reverse strand, counting down.
TTTACATTTACATGGCCAAACGTCTTAAAAATGGCAAAATTCCATAAAGAGCCACACACAGCACTTCCCAGAACACTAGTATTCCTCTTGAGTAAAAAGCATTAAAAGAAGGAAGGTTCAAATGGAACTCCAAAAAATGCTTCAAATAGCGCAATTAATGATCCTAAATGTAAACTGAAGCTTCTGGGTACTTGCCTGCTTCTTTTATAAAGATTTTGAGACATAAATATGAAGCTCCAAGATATCACTTCAATATCAGACAGACAGGAAAACAATGGAAGTGTGAATACCCTGCCCTGGTGACAATGTCAGTCTTCACATCATTGAGCAGGAAGACCTAGATTTAATCGCAGTGTCAAGCCCTGTTTCTACAGCTACAGAAGGGAATATTAATGATTTAGGATATTAACTTGATTTAAAAAGGAATTGAAGACTTAAGTAGGAATTCATCACTCTTGTAATGACACAATTCCACACGTGTAACCAGCATTTGCCACCTGACAATCTGCATTGCTATTGAAGAAAAAATGACGATTTTCAACTCTGTATTTCTCAGCTCAGCAAGGCCAAAAATCCCCAGGCAAAAAAGAAGTAACTGAGCAAGCGAATCGCTTTTTTGAGTGACAGCCCACCTAAGAAAAGCAAGGAGAGCTTATGCACAGAAATTTTATATTCTGGTGGAAGAGATGCTCAGGCAAGTCCAACATGAAACTAGAATCTGAGCTAAATATCACCTCAAAACTTGTGTCCAGTGCTTACACCACAAGGACAACCCTCACCATCCTTTTGCACTGGTATCTTACTACGTGCTGACCCACATTCTCACCATTTTTGTACTCAGAGGATGGAAATGCATTATCAGCATTCCATCCTTCCTAAGGAAGGAACCTTCCTAAACTTAGGACAGACACATCAGGTGAAATGCTAAAATATTTCTAGTAATCAAACCGTACTCTCAAAAATAGATACTGTCAACAAATCAGAATTTTGTGGATGATTTTATATGTGAAGAGAAATCTTTTATTTGGCTTAATATACAAATATATAAACAAAACACCTATTCCTTTATTCAAACACACGACCTATATAATTACACTTCAGATTGTTGCACATCCTCTCATGCTTTGTACCATGTAACAGACCTGTTTCCTCAGGCAGATCTTTCACATTCAAGGTCATGTAACGACACATATTTTTATTTATTTATACTTATGAGGATAAAATATTCCACTGTATCTCTATTTCCATCTTTAATTATATTTACATAACAATAACAAAATTAAGCAATTTATGTACATGATTGCTTTAAGAACTAATTAAATGTTTCCCCTAATCTATCATAAATCAGAAATGTTCAATGTTTCTTTAATGTTTTACTTAATCCAAAAATATATAATGTCATTTCTTTTTACTGTTAAGAAAAGATAAGCTATTACAGAGTGAGACGGGACTATTGAGGGTGTTTGGGAAAAAAAAAAAAAACATGCTGTACTATGACTCCGAGAAAACAGGCTATCATTTTTAGGTGACATGTTCTTCATCTGGCTCTGTGAAAAACAGAACACCAGATTTTATTCAATATCAAGATCACATATCACTATCTCATTTTATCATTCCATACAAATAACTTCTAGAGAAACAGTAACTTCACTGAAATTAGCCCAGAATAACATCTTTGTAGGACTTGCATAGAATCTGCTGTTTAAACCTTCTGCCTTTTTCTGTTACTTGGGATCCAAATCCAGCACCTAGTGAATCAATGTATTTCTTAACAAGCTGTTTTTTAAGCACAGAAATAATGGATTTTTTTTCTAAAAATATGCAGGTTTGAATGGTAAATTGCTCCATCTCTGTTACCCTGAGCTTCTTTGCCCCCAGCAGCCTCATCATTTCATCCTGTATTCACAGTCCTTTGCCCCTCTCCCCAAAGAGATGGGATAAGCTCTGTTTGGTCTGCAGGTAGATATGTGCCAGCTGTCAGTACAAGCTGCAAATGTGCTACTGCCACATGGAATACCATTCTCTGGGCCACATTATTTAAGCTGTCTCCTCACAGATGCTGATTTTCACAAGACTGCTGAAACTTTGGATATTTGAACCAAATCAGCAAAGAGCTAAAAATTCTCAGACAAAATAGAAAATATATATGATCACATAAGGTTTATTGCTATTATTATTTTTATTACCAGTAGCATTATTACAATAATTACAATATTTTAGGAAATCCAAGCTAAAATTGGTATATTAATTTTTTTACCTGCTCTTCTGTGTTTGCCCTCCTCATGGGTATTCCCAGGCACCAAATAAATTCCCTCAGAATATTCTGACATAATTTCAAAATTCAGGTAACCATACAGATCTGCCCAGCTAGGGACACTGTTTTGTTTTGAAAACTAAATGAGCCTACATTGTTTCAATTGGCTTTATCAAAATATACTACAGAAGCAGCATAACTGTCAGTTCAGAGTATTTCCTCATTCCAGATATTTTAGATAAATCAGTTCACTCATCTTTCAAGCATGTTATTTGCCAGAGGTAAGAAAATCCATTATTTATAATGCTGCATGAATAACCACAAGTGATAACCCCTAAATACACAGACTCTGAAGTGAATGTGCAAAACAATTCCTGAAGAGGTCACTTGCTCATGTTTCACTCATTACATACAATAGCTCTTACAAACAAGAAACCAAACTCTTAACCTTCTACAGAAAAAAACTCAAGAGACAACACTGAAAAACACACCCAAATACAAAAGTGGGTTTGTAGGGTATTTTAAATCTGTTCCTCTCCTTTTAAAAAACTCTTTAGCTCTGTATTTTCATACAGCTTCTTAATTCTAAAATTGGTTTCCACTTTAACTTGCATCATTTATGACTTCTAACTGTGCAAACTAAAGAAACTCAGACCTAACTGCACATGAATGAAATAAATGCAAATCAACTTCTGAGAGTCCAAGTGACAACTAGTTCATATTCTATCTCTTCATGCACCTCTTGGCCTTTCATCACTGCAATGAACTTCTTATACTACAAATTACTTCTTTTGGATAAACTATTTCTCCATTCATAATTTTAAAAATTTCCCATCATTGCTCTTGTAATGAGAGTTTTTTATGTCTACAATATTAAATGTCTGCTATACCTATATATATATATATATGATTTTTTTTCTTTGATAGGTATTTGCTCACTTTTTTCCAAGTTGAGTCTTCCGAAGTTTGTTGAAGCATGGTGAGTGTTTCAGATGCTGTGTGAAGAAAGGCATTTTCCAAGGCCACACAGCCATTAGAGTGAAGATCTTAATTTAAAGCATTCCAAGTTTATTCACCCACTGATGTTGCCTCTGTTATAAAATAATGTGCCAGGAATAACACAGGGAAAAAGACATGGGTGATTTCCAGTACAACTATCTACCAAGGTCCATGAACTGCTGTGACAGCACAGCTGAGCAATTCTGTTTTCCCTTCTCCCCCCACTTCCAACGTCCTGAACAACCTGACATCCAGTGCAGGTGGCTCCAACTTTCCATGGATCTTCTCAGAAGCACACACAGAACATATTTTAGAAAAACTTTTGGTAAAAAAAAATATGTGTAGGTGCTCACCAGCTGAAGATACAGGATATTTTTCCTATGAGACATTGTAATTACTTTCTATACTTACTTCTATAAGGTAATAGAAAAACAATCTCATTAAAGCAAGGCATAGCTCAACTCAGAACAATTATTATGAGTTTTAACAAAGATAGTAAGCAAACAAACCAAGATGGTTAGAAGTCCAACTTGAAGCAAGTCCACACAAATGAACTAGTTTTACCTGAAGACATTTAACTATTATATATTTAACAGGATGTCTCTGAGAAGAAGCAGGCAGTAAGTATCTTTCCAAGGTATCAAATGTTTCATGCATGTCAGGCATTTTTGGTTTAAACCACAAGAGTCAACTGAAGCATATGTAAAACATTAGGATGATTATTTCCTACTAGGACTTAGCTGCCTTTTTATAGTGCTAGAACCTGGTTTCACCCTTGCTTGGTGTAACATTTCACTTCAGGTGGGAAGAGATGAATAGGACATATATTTGCCAATAGATGAGAGTAACACTTGGTCAGCCAAGAAATGACTAAAAGAGAATAAGCTTGGAAGCTAACAGGAAGAAGAGAAAACAATTTTAAGACAAGGATTTCAAAGTGGGTTATTTATAGAGTCAACACTCAATTATCCATGGACAGATTATCTGTACCAGAGATGCAGAAACAAATCAGCTCCAGCTGGGCTCATTAGCAGAGGTGCAGCTCCGTGCAAATGTCCCTACACTTCTAGGGACATTGTGGGTTCAAAAATTACACAGCATCTTTTTTTCAGCATAAGACTGAAGTCCTTTTTTCAATCTAAAGTGAGTCACTTTGGTTGTTTTTGTTTAGCATTTCCAAAGGCAAGAGCACTGGGGAAAATGGCAAGGACTTCAAAGCCCCCGCCTGGCAGTGTTACCCCCGTGCTCTGGGTCCCAAGAAATTTTATTAACTGAGGCACAGCGTCAAGCCTGAGCTGGCTGTGTGCATTCCTGCATTCTGTGTCAGGGCTGCAGCCTCCGCCAGGGAGCTGGGTGCAGACAAGCACCAGATACTTGTGACAAGGCAAGAGCCAAGCACCAGCCAGCATGGCAAACAGCAGGCATCTCAAATACAGCTGGGGTGGCCTCTGTGCAGAGGGACTGAGCTGTGAGATCACTTGAGATTACAATTTAAAGTTAAGTAATTTAAACCAGTTATTCTAAACGAGGGAAGAATTAAAACAAGTACTTTTCTAACTTGAAGAAAAACACAGCCACAGCAGTATCAACTCAGCTTGAAGCTGTTTTCCTGGCCACAATGCCAAAAGTGTAATTGACAGTCAAATACAAAGGTAGATTAAAAAAGGGGAAGGAAATGGAAAAAATCCAACATGACATTTCTTACCTACCAATTGCTTCCTCTGAATCAGACTATCTGTGTTCTTGCACAAGGATTGAAACCTTTCTCCATCTCTCAGGACACAGCAAACTCCAGAAGAGACTATGATCTTCTGGAAGTTGTCCCTTCTCATCAAATTCATGTTCTACAGTTGAAAGAAATCCTACTGTTTAGAGATAACAAGAGATACTTCTAAATTTGAAGAACTTAAGACTCAATTTATTTTTTTCCAGCAATGGGAGTCACTTGACCAAAGAGACAGGGAAAGGACAACAAGCAGGATACTGGCATGATAAATCTCAGCTATAATCAACTGACTCCAGTCTGATTACAGAGGAGGAACTAAACTCTGTATTTGGCAAATGGATCACAGAGCAAGTCTTTTCTAAAGCTTTTTGCTGAGTCTGCCAATTGTTAGCTAGACAGTACAGCAGATTTAACCAGCAATGGCTAACAAGTGAACCAAAACTAACCATGCCTGAGCTATCATCTCTGGGATTTGCCTACTGTATCTAAATACTGAGAGAAAAACGTTTATTTACACTGAACTGCTCAAGTAGTTTCAAAGGATAGCTAGAAACAGAGGATCACTAAGCCCAGAATGAGACAGAGGAAGAGGGTTACCTATCCCATCAGAAGATCATTGTAACACTTGAGGAAATCTGCAGGTCCTACATCTACAACCTTATTACCCCCCTTCCTTTCCTCCTCCCTAGTCCCAAATTCCTTGACTTTCCAAGTTGCTTAAGGTCTGAAAAAAAATTAATTCACGGCAAAAAAAAAGTTCAAAAGCATATTCACTAGGATAGATATTACTTATAAGAGAACTCTAGCGGTTTTATTTGTTCTTATGTCTCCTTACATTTCAGATCCCTAAATGTCTTCTGCCTAAAAGGTGATAGCAGTGGAAGTTACAAAAGGTCTGCTGTCTGTCTTTGCTGTTTTACCTAAGGACATGAGGTCTGTTCTCAGTATTAGGGACTAACATATTTTGGAAGGTGTAACATTCAGCAAACAAAACCAGAGAATAGATCTTCTCCTGTACAGTATTTGCAAGTCTGTGTATGGTATTTATCTTGGAATACACACTAATGAGGACAGCAGCACAAGCACTAGAAGGGAAAAGACTCAATTACTGTAAACAACTGGGAACAAAAGACTGTTAAACATTCAACAATCACATCAACAGAAGGTTTAGAAGTCTTTACCTTGTTTACTGTAACAAGATTAGGTTAACTCTCCCCTCTGCCTCTTAGCCTCATCAAACTAGGGAAGACCATAAGAACAAAACCACTGCACTAACTCACTCACTCACTCACTGAAAAACCTCACTGCCCTGCCCAAAGTAACAGTAAGATACCAAAGTGTCGGGGGCTACTGCCACACTAAATTTCAGCCTGCAACTTCCAGCTAATCACCTGCATATCTGTCAAGCACATACATGTGAACTACACTTGCATAAACTTTCTGCTCCCTTACTGCTCCTCCCACTCCAAGATACCAATTCTAGCCAAGAACTTGATTAGCAACAGACTATGAAACACTTTCAGAGAACATCAGAGGTGGCACTTACTAAAGGACAGTGAACTTTTATGTCCTGAAGGCCCCAAAGCAAAGTGTGGCAGCTGGCATCGGGCATCGCATGTTACACCTGCAGTCATACCACGAATCAAAAAGAGATGAAATTTCTTTTTCTGCTCTTCTTCTCTTTCAAAACATTCCTGGCACACCTTTGGCTTCAATCTGGTATTAATCCATGGCTGAATTACAGTGTATGAATAGAGACTGGGCACATTGTATAACACAACCTTGAGTCTTTTAGCACTTGCTTACTAGAATAGGCTGCTCTTGCCCTGCAAGTACAGTGGGTATTGTTGTCTCCAGATGTAGTCTCATAGAGCTAATATACTGAAAAAGGCCTGCTGAGCCCTCTTTCACAAGCAATCTTGATTCATCCTCTATCAGGGACCTCTCTCTTGTTAGTAATTTTATGCCAATTTAGGAGTTGCAATTATTACATGCTCTCCCACCCCTTCCTGGCTAACTGTAAAATTATTAAACAGCAGAGTTACATGGACTACTTTTGTAGGACTTCTGTCTTCCTCTTTATAATTACCTGTCAAAATCTGGTACATAGCGAGTTTTAAACAAGTCATTCTATGCTGGTTTTGTATTTTAATTAAATATAAAGCAACTCTGGTTAGATACCTCAGGACATTTCTCACTTTACAGAAATCAGAGCTCATTTAACAGCCATATATTTCACAGACTTAGACAGACACCTCTATCAGATAACACAGGTTGCAAGTAAACAAGCAGGTTTTATTTTTTCCCCTGTAAAGTCTAATGAAGTTTTCTAGTGTCACTCAGATTTATAACCATTTAGAAAAATGTAACAGAGATATAGAACTTTATGTTTTTCTCCTTTTAAGTTCATTAGAACAAATAGAGAGAGAATGTAATCCATGCACACAGCACGTAATCCAGCTGTAATTCATACCACAGCATGGCAGAGGTAAAGCGGTAATGCCGACATTAAACCTGATACTATTTAGCCCTTAAAGCTTGCAGGTAATCCCTCTCTTTCCAAGAACTGCACACTGAGAGAAATCAGATATTCTTAAAAAATAATTCAGTATAATGAAAGTTTTAAATTACATTTAATTTTTAAAATGAAATAATTTAAATTGAGCTTAGACATCTAGAGCCATATTGAGGCTTCCAAAACACTCAGCAACTGCCTTGTACTTTATTTAAAAAGCTCTATAGAATAAATATAAAACAGAGCACAAAAAAGTTGACAGCTGCCAATTCAAGAGTCAGCAGTTCACACTGGCATATTTTGTTTAAACTACTTTGGTACCCCTGTCATGTTATTAATCAATTTTTTTTTAAAAACCCTCCATGAATTATGTATTTCTAAAATACTACCTGTTACCAGTGTAATCACAGTTTGCATTATTTTTTAACCACATTGCCACATATGAAATGTACCCCAAAAAATGGCAAAACAAAACACAGAACATAGAAACACATACTTCAGAGAGAAATAAAGGTGAGTCCTTGAAAATATGGGTCTTACTTAATTTCTAGTTACCTGCATCCATTTTTCCTTAACCTTTCTGAGGCTGCAGCAAATTGAGCTTAGTGTCTGCTCTCAAGCTAAAAATCTTTGCAATAATTTGCGTAGATTTGTGCAGATAAAAATAAAAATCACAGACTATATTAGATTCCAAGACTGTAAGCAACACGAGCTATCATATCTGCACAACAGCATGCTGATGTAGTTGGGAAAAAAAGTAAAAATAATCACAGTACAGATAACCAAGGGTCAAAGTTCTGGTTATGCATGAAGTTTCAGTATTGGCACTTCCTGTTCTCAGTCTAAAATACTCATAATTTAATCTATTTTGTCCTTCTTCGCTAAAGTAATGAACTGCTATTCTCTCCCCTCCTTTATATATCTATACTCGGTTTGCTCACTTACATTACTGTGAACCATTAGGCCAGTTTTACAAGGTCTCCGGTCCACAAGGGGCATTGCCACACTCAGTCACGCAGGCCGGGCTGCGCTCAGGCTTCAGGCCAGGCTCAGCCCGGGAGCGCCCTCCCGGAGCGGGGCGGGGGCTGGATGGCATCGCTTGCACCCTGGAACGCCTCAGCTCCTTCGGAGACCGCAGGTGCTGCCGACAGCCCTTAAACACGTGTCACCTCCCTCCGCACCGCGCACGAATGTAAGGCTGGGGATGTTTTTCTCCAGCAACAGCTGTGTCCTACAACCTCGTGCGGCTCCTACGCCAGGTTTCTCACGCCGCTCGAACACAGCAGCAACAAAGCAAGGCAGCATCTGTAGCGACCCTCACTCACATTCAACCCGCCGCTGCAAAACCCACCAGCAGCACCTTTCCCTGGCGCGCTGACAGCTTCGCCCGCAGGGCTCCGGCCGTCCTTCGGCGGGGCCCGCCGGGCCGCAGGCGCCGTCAGCGGCCGGGAGGCTGCCGGGAGCGGAGGGCCGGGAGGAGGCGAGCAGAGAGCCGGGACGGGAGAGCAGCGGGCCCGCAGCTCCCCCTCCCGGAGCCGCCGCCGCTGCCGCCCGCTCCCGACATCCGTCCTGCTGCTCCGAACCGTCCCTACTCACGCGACGGGCAGGGAAAGCCCCAACAGCGAAAGGTTAGGATCGGCAGAACTAAATGCAAAACTCGTTTCACTTATCACACGATTTTTCTCCTGAAAACTCGTCAAACTTCTAATTTAGTTTTGGAAGGCTTAGAGAAAGTCAGTCCTTCGACCAACAGTGTTACAGCTTCAGCCACTGCCGGCAAGGAAACACACGCTGTCCACGTTAACACCAAATTCAGGTTCTGAGCTCCACACAATAATGTATGGTAATTGGTAATAAAAAATTAAGCTTCTGATTACCTTTGATTTTTACAAGCAAACCAAGGATTAAGATCCTGTTACAGTCAGCTACTGGGTAAACACAAAGGTCTTTATCGCCTATTTTTCTTCTTACAAGTACTCCATACTCACAAGTATGCAGATATCAGAGCTATGGTGTCACCACCCAAAATAAAAAGTTCAGTCAACAAGCTGAGCTTTGCTGTGGCACAGCTCTGCGTCTTAAGGCAGCCCTGTGCCAAAGCCTCAGCCAGCTGACTGCTGCTGGAAATGGTGGGTTCCCCATTAACCAGAAATACTTCTTTTGGCATAACTCTCAAGATTTGGAATGGCAGTATGTTTAATGCTTACCTGATACCATTACAAGTAATTTGTTTCAACTGTATTTAAATGGGCAGCCACTCAGCTCTTCTCGCATACATGCAACTCCTCTTGCAGCCAAGGAGTTGTTGGCTTGTTCACTAAACCCAGCCAAACCCAGTAATTTGCAGCAGACCAGCATGGGACCTAAATTTAAATGCAAATTTATTCTCACAGCTGTGTCCAACATGAAACACACCAACAAATGCAAGCTCACACCACAAGGTATTTTACAATGTTTCAGGATTAAATTCCATATATTTGAACACATACATGGAGTGGTGTTCCCTAGGAAATTAAGCTGGAAGATGTTCTCTGGAGTGCTGCATTCCCTGGCTGCACACCCTCCTAACTGTGCAGGGATCCCAGTGGAGCAGGAGCAGGAATGGCCCCAATTTATTCAAGTTTCTATCTTAATCACACAATCTTCTGCCTGAGGCCTTGGAAGAAGATGGGGAGTGTGAAAACAGAAGCAGAACTCTCGAAGATTAGTTACAGTAAGTAAGCTCTTCAGAAGGCAGTGTGAGTCCTTCTGGCAGTGATTCCAATTGGACAGAAGAGAGAACTGGATTCAAGACATCCTGACCCACTGGACCCAAAAATGGAGCTCAGCAATTTAGTCAACAGATCTTTGAAGGTGCATAACCATTTGGTTTGTGGCTTTGTTTGGTTGCTTTGTTTTTAATTTAATTTGAACATGAGACTTGTAGTAAAATTTGAGGCATAAGCCTAGCTAAACAAAATAGCCCTGAATACTTCTGGGATTCCTGTTTAGGAAATTATTCACTGCAGGTGTACATACCTCACAGAAGAGGCAATCACTAAAGCCAAGGAATAATGAGACACAATAAAACATGGAAGTATAAATAAGCAGAAGAAACAGTAATAGGTATTATCAACATGCAAATAATATCAAAATGCAAGTAAAAAATAAGACAAATAGGTTAAATGTTTAAAACTGACTGGAAAAAAAAGCCAACAAAAATATATGCTTGTAAAAAGCTCCAGCTAAGCTGAGAAATAGAAGGTTGAAAGGAACTACGGGTTGTGTTGTATTGTATTCCTCCATCATTTTATGGTGAGGACATTACACACCGCTAATACCTATTTGTATATCCCAGATTCATGCCTGTGGAGCAGCTGTCAAAGCATGCTGTAACACATAATCCTGGGGAACCACAGGGCTGCAAGACTGCTGCAAAGTGAATGGTGATTGCTGCCTCACATCAGCATGTGATAAAGGTCATATCAGAGGTCTTGAACAGCTAGTAAGGCATTGAATGATCATGAATATTTAGAATATAACACAAGGTAACATCAAGAGAGGGTTAACTTCTATAAGGAAGCAAAACAATGCATCAGAATTTGGGGTGGGGGGGAGGTGTAGAATATGCATAGTAACCATGCAAACAATCTAGCAGAAGCAAATTCAAAGCAATGCTTCCACTATCTGAAAATAAAAATCCATCTCCTAAAAACCAAGGCTGATGTTAGCTTTTAAGATACAATCAGGATGTTGACAGTTTTCTGTATCTTAATATTGGGCATCTAAAGTGATCCATCAATAGATCACCTAAACCAAATGTTTCAGGAAGTGATAACCAATGCTTTAGTTTTCAATCTAAAATGGGCAATTTATCAGCAATATTAAGACACATATTTAAATAAGAAAGGACTTCTGTAGTTGAGCTGAAGACCACAGACACTTACCTTACAGATTAACTTCTGTAAATAGTTATCTTTATACAATGTGATATTAACAGAGACAGATAGTGATAATTGACAGACATTCTACATTCTACACGTTCTACTTCCTATCATACTAAGAAAATAGTGCACAGGAAATAATTATTTTCTAACTCTAGAATCTTAATATAGAAATTTCTGCACAGAACACACAATCTGCAGAAAGCTGAGAAAAAAACTAGTCAATAGTTAAAATAACTATTCATTGTAGGTAATATGGGGGAAAGGATTTTTTTGGGGTGAAGGATCACTTTCTTTGCTCATCCTGCAAGCTTTAATTAAGTGGCAATGAAATAAGGAGTAGCTAAGAATGATTATTTTGTAACTTGTTTTCAGGCTATAAATATGTTTCTGGTTATAGTAATACTACATATAAAACCATTAATAAGACTGCCTGCTTACCAAAGCCTGGATATAGACGTTAACTTGCCTGATGTCAGCATGAAGTTAGGATATCAGGGTGTTTTTTGGCCTATTTTGAAAAGAAAACTTCTAATCTCTGTAGTTAGTTTTGGACTGACAAAATGTTGGTTCTGTCTATAGAAGAAAAAAAAGTGATACGCCAGTAGCACTTTATGATGACTCTTTTATGCTGTACATCAGAATACTCCCATATAATTTTCAACATGAGGCCCAAAATTTACATATTAAGTGCTTTCCTGATGGACACTGCTATTATCAGACAGCTTGCACATTTAAGCTACTTGAACCCAGAAACATTTCTTAGTACTTAGCACACGGAGACTGCCTAGTCTGGAATGTGTATTGGGACTAAAACTTTAAAACACAGAAACAAGAGTACAATCTGTTGGGAGCATACATGTTTCTTGCAAAAGCTGTGCAGGCCTAAAATAGTGCTAAAATTAATTTTGTTTCCTTGTACTGCTAGGTAGGTCAACATACAGGATTTTTTTCCCACCTAGAAACAAGGCTACAGCTTCGGCAATTCAGAACCAGCAAAACCAGAAAAAAAAAATTAACCCAGTAAAACACTAGCATATATATTTGAGTGGCAGCTGTATGAAGTGTTCCAGGTTTTTCTGTATCTGTACATTAATCTCACTCTGAACCCCAAACCAGGTTTCTTATGTTTCAGTACCATGGATATTGCAGCACCAAAGGACAGAGGAGAGGTGTTAGAGAAATTCAAGTCAAAGTGCTTGAGATAGCCAAAATTGTACTGATTTTGCATGTGGAGATTATTTCAGAAGAATCTATGAACCTCTAGCTGATTATTTCTGAAGACATCTTATCTAAACCACATTTAGCAGAAAAGAAGACAGGGACCCAGATTTCTATGAATTTCAATTATCCTGACTCAACTCCTCCAACAAATGAAGCATCTGATCCGTTTTCAGAACCACACTCTACAAAGCTGTGTTTGTGGCCTATAAGATAATCCTTTTACTCCTAAAACATTACAGACCTTCATGATCAAACTGTTGTACTGAGGAAGAGTACAAAGCTCTGACTAACAAGTGGTGCTTGACAGACACTCAGTTATGCTTACATTACCTTACCTTAGATGAGGCTAATGCCTCAACAATCCCAACCTTTCACAGCAGCTCCTCTAGAAACCCCATGAGATTCTGGATTCTTGTTTAATCTCTTGGAAAAATGAGGAACACTAGTGTACTTGAGGAGTGCCTTAGTCCTACACAATCCACTACTAAATCTATAAATTAGACTGTTATTTTTGGGAATTCCTAGAAGGACTGAGATATATCCATATCCTGAGATAGTGCCTTTTTTTTTTTTTTCTGCTTTTCCTCTCCATGTATCAGAATTTGTCCATATTTGAGGCAGGGAACAGCTACTCCACTGCCTTTCACTTGATTTCAGTCAGTCCTTGCCTGAAATTAGCTCTATTCTACTCATACAGAGATTTATGACAAACAGGGTTCTCTTCCTTTTCATTCTCTAGCCAGGCCAAGAAGGTGTTGTCCATATAGGTGTCAAAATGTATGCAAATCACATTTTAAAATCGGCTTCTAATAGCATAAGAAAAGACAACCTACTCTCTGCATTCTTAGGAAAACATCAGAAAGTGTTTATCTAATGTCTAGCACAGGATTTCTTGTTTCTCGTTAGGACCCCCTAGGGGTTCCTAAAGACCAGTTTGTCTTATTAAAGATGAACTATCATAATAACAAAATTAAGAACAAATTTTGTTTCCATTCTGAGTTGAACACAGCTTTTTTGCTGTAAACCTTCAAACCTAAACTATCCAGGCAAACTGAAGTACCAAGTAGTGATCCCAGTCTTTCCAAAACAGCTAGAGCTAATATTGTACAATCACATAAAGTCCAGTCTTTGCTCTTGATTGCTTATGAATGACTTCAAACACTTGGGCACCTCACCAGTGCCATGGGTCCAGCAGAACCACTTAGGATTTCACTTAGGTACACATCATCCTTAAACACTTCTACAATAACCAATGAAACCAACCCAACAAGGAACATGCATCCCTCCTCCTCCACTTAAACCTGAATTCTTCAAGTGAGCTCATGGAGACAGCACGCCTTTAAGTACTCCTGTCGTACAAATTTTTCCACTGCTCTATGTCTCTAGAAGTTTTTGAGTATTTTAAAATAATATTTGCTAATATACTTTACTGATAATATTTACTAATTTAATAATGCTAAATGACACACAAAGAGTTAATGAATTTACAAGTAAAATACATACAAATAGTATTTCTTATAGGAGCAATGCTGCTGTACCTTGCAGTGGTTTCTGAAGTCTATTACTTTTGTACTCATATACACAATGCTTCCTTAAGGTGTTACAGGGTCTCAAATGTATCCTTTAACTACCTATAGCAAACAAGCACAAATCTGTTACTTGATGTGTGCAATGCTGCACACACCTTCACAAGCACCCCAACATTATAATTCTTAGCTGTGAAATTCCACAATCGCAGCTACTAGTTGGTATCTCTGACTTAATTCAACTGATAATAAAGGGTTTATTTCAATTAGTCTCATATTAGAATCAGTGATTTAGATTTAAATTAAATTCACATCATTTTCACATCCTGTGGGTATGCATGTTTTGACAGTACTGCAAAAACGTGCTGCAAGTTGCATAGAAGTTGATTGAAACCGTCAAACTAGTATTTAATTGCTTGCTGACATGTACCTCAAAAATAGTCCAGAGTGGATTTATCTGAACATATAAAAGGACAAGCAGAAAACACATTTTAAAGTCATCTCCACGCATTGGAGAAATACAGGTTTTATTGCTACATTTTTAATTCCTGAATCAAATACTACAGCTTTTGCCTGTCATTTGCTCTATGACTACATGCATCACCTCAGACTTTGAGAATTCTTTCTTCCATATAATGGATATTATAAAATAATACTTTCAAAATTAAACCAATATTTAAAAGAAGTTTTAAACATTAAAATTTCCTTACTTCTTTTTTTCTGCTCCTTTGAAAAAAACTGTAACATCTGTGCAGTCAAATTAAATACATCTGCTCAGATAATGTACAAGAAAAGCAATCCACAAGCAATGTGTAAAGTTCACAAAGTTTTTGCAGAAACTTGTATTCAATCTGTTCTCTCTCCTGAATTTGGTGCTGCAGAAGGCAATATTCTGGACGCGTAGTCCAGCAGTCCTCACCACTTTTTCCCCCCACTTAAATCTCATTTTCTGTAATTTATAATTTTTGCTTTAATCCTAATCAGTCAGTAAAGTTTTAGAGTTGTCTTCTAGACTCTCTACGTCTTTTAGTAATTTTAACAGGCTTACTTCACACATTAAAACCTACTCTTCACCACCACATCCCTCTTTAGGGCTGTGAATTCCTGTAAGAGAAGAGTGCTTTTGGACAGGAAAAAAAAAAAGCACATTGCCACCAATTCTTAGAGCACAGAATTGCAGAATGGCTTGGGTTGGAAGGACCTTAAAAGTCATCCAGTTCCAACTGACTTGCCATGGGCAATGACACCTTTCACAGGTTGCTCAAAGCTCCACCCAACCTGACCTTGAACACTTCCAGGGATGGGGCAGCCACAGCTTCTCTGGACAACCTGTGACAGGGTCTCACCACTCTCACAGTACAGGATTTCTTCTAATAGCTAATCTTATCCAGCCCTCTTTCAGTTTGAAGCCATTCCCCCCTGTTCTGTCACTACATGATTTTGTAAAAAGTCCCTCTCCAGCTTTCTTGTAGCTCCCCTTGGTACTGGAAGGTGCTCCAAGGTGTTGCCAGAACCTTCTGTTCTCCAGGCTGAATAACCCCAGCTTTCTCAGTCCATCTACACAGGAGAGGTGCCTCAGCCTTCTGATCATTCTTTGTGGCCCTCCTCTGGATTTGCCCTTACAGGTCATGTCCTTGTTACACTGAGGGACTCAGATCTGGATGCTGTACTCCAGGTGGGGTCTCCTGAGAGCGGAGCAGAGGGGAAGAATCCCCTTCCTTAACTGGCTGCCCATGCTGCTTTTGATGCAGCCAAGGATATGGTTGGCAATAAATATATCAATCTAGTTAAGTCAAGAGCCTGTAGGTAGCAACTTCAAAAAAAAAAAAACAGCCCTCAAATCTGAACAGACACAGCCCAGAAAAAGACCACTTTAAGATAAATTCAAATGGTAAATCTTTCATCTTCAAGGTCAGGTGTCCTTTTCAAAAGATATGCTTTTAAGATAGTAGTTTAGAGAAGACAGGCAGAACTGAATTAATAATTAATTGAGGCTGCTGTTCCCTGTGCAACAGCCACTCTGAACCAGGCATTCTCCCTGCTTTTGCCTTGAACCATCTCTTACATTCACCTGCTGCACTGATGGGTGAGCTTAGCTTGCTAAACCAGCAGAAAAGTAACCAAAGGGGGAAAGTTGCTAAACCACAAATAAATCAATTCTCCTATTATTTCATAATAAGTTGAATAGTGTCACTACAGGGTGAGAGGAGCAGCAGGGAAGGACAAGGGTCCCTGGACTGGGTAGGAAGGGTGAGCTGTGACGAGCGTGCTCTGCTCCCTGCAGCAGCATGCCTTCAGATCCATTTGGGACACCCTGCCACAGTGATAGTCAATAGAGCTGTAGAAAGGGCACTGATGTCACCAACAGAGAAAACATCCCAGATAGATGATCATGTTTTAAAGCTACTGGAGGTTTTGTTGCTGTTGGAACAGGTTCTTGCTTATTTTACAAGGACCATGGTTGCCACTCGGTTGTCAGTCCTTGCCGTAAAAGAGCACCTTGTGAGCTGTGGTTGCTCTCACAGCTGAGTCTCCAACCCACCTGCTCTTCCTCGAGTCTCTACTAATTGAGGTAAGAGTTTTTTCTCACAAAACATCACTGACCACTGTACTATTTCAAACAGTGTTATTCTGGGAAACAATGGCAAGTGTGGTAGTCTGGAATCAATTGGGTGATACTTGTACCACAGAGTGGTGTTAGTTTCCCTATCTGCCTTCAGTTATGGCAGCAGAGAAGACATAACAAATGCAGTAAGAATGTAACTAACTAATGTAACTAAGAAAGTAACTAACTCTGGTATTTAGAGAAATGTAATTAGGGGTCCGTAAAAAACTGGATAAAAAGCCAAGAGAAATTTCACTCACTATCTTTCTGTATCATCAAGAAAAAGCACACCTCATTTTCAAGAACAAAATACTAGAAAAACTTAGACCTGCTGAGCCTACTGGACACTGCAGACCTACTTCATCAGCGACTTCTGCATATCTAAGAAAAGAGAATTAATTAGAGATAATTAATTAATTATTAGAGAATTAATAGAGTATGAGGAATTTGCTGTAACGGTTCTGTGTGACTTGGGACTCAACACTATTATAATATTAGTACCTTTCTTGAGAGACTAATACAGTTCATAAAAAAAAATCTAATATCTAATCCTGACAAAGAAAGTTCTTTATATCATAAATAAAGCATTTTGTGTATTTCATTTGCCCCAAAGTTTTCAAATAAAATATAAACTAGAAATATAACTGTTTTACTATTTATTTTCTCTCTTAGTTACTTAATCCCATTTTTTTAGTTTAAATAATTTTTAAAAGAAATGAATTAAGAAAAATAATCTCACTACGTTAAAATTAAGTTCTACATTAAAACAAAGTTTCATGATACCAAAACTGACTACATGTAATAAACAAAATATAGGTTGCCCATCAAAAGAAAAACCAGGGTGCAAGACAGTGTAAAATCGTTAGTAATGTTCATATGAAGCACAAAGTGATTATTTGCATTTCTTACAACACACTGAATATTCCACACGTCAGGAAAAGAAAAACCATGAAAGCAAGAGACGTGAGCAAGCCTTTTGATAATGTAAGAATAGATGGATTACAATCAGTCTTAAAAAAGCAAACTGCTAGAAAAGATGAGACCTTTTCTGTAAAATGGCTAATCCACATTAATAAAACCACTACTAAACATCACTGCAGGTAACAATTTACTTTAGATTAATATCACCTAAGCCAAAACCTATTTTAATGTAACAGCATGGGTTACATTTTAAAACAGTTTAGTCATTTTAACCATCAGCACAATGCAATGTTTCTAGGAATGCAAGTCATTTTTATTAGGCAGCCAGCTGCAGACATTGCTGGAACTAAAGTTCCAGAAAAACTGGGAAAATTACCATTCATATGCTTTCAAAAGCTTCCCAATGAATGGAAGCTGTGTTTGAATGGCAGAAGTCAAACAATTTAGAAACTAGATTAACAGAAATAAGTAGTGATTTATTTGCAGTGTATCTTTTCATTCCACATAAAAATGCTTGCCCTTAGTGACCAAGATTTGGTCCATACTTACAAGAAGATACTACTGCAATGATGTATTATGAAATAATCTTTGAAAAAAAATGAACTAGGAGCAAGTGCTTTAAAGAATTACTTTCCTGCACACAGCACCAGGGACGGCAGTGATGACTAATGGGCAGAGGAGCTGCTGCTCGGCCAGCTCAGTCCCACAGTGTGGGGGAGGCACTGCATACCAAGGAACGCTTGCAGGGAATGTGAAGCAGATACTCTTGTATTGCAGGGAAATAAACAGGGCAGTAAGACAAATAAAGCTGCTCAGCCTTTCCTTCCGTGGTATTTTTAAAATATAATTAAAATAAACTGCTAAATGTTAACGGAATATTATGAAAATTCCTTTTGTTTCCATATGTAAAGCTAATACTGAAAGGGTTTCTTACATATAGATGTCTATAATGTATTCACCTAAAGAAAATTAAGCTCAGGTCTTCATGTCCATTACACATGATGATATGTGCAAAGCCTACACGATAAAATCTTAAATTTTGTAATAATACTGATTCTCAAACTTTCATCATGCTTCCTTTTTACATGAAAATCAAACATTTTAGGCCACAGTACACTTTCCTATACAACAGTTACCATAGCTATCATTCTCCAATTCAAACAAGTTATTAATTATTACACCTTTACCCAGCAACGCTTCTCATGAATATTTCTAGATGATGAAAAGAAACTTCTTGTTCTTAGTTAAAAAACCAGAATTTAAGTTCTTTTAAATAGGTATACTTTAAAAAAAAATAACAATAGAAATAGACAATGTTTCAAAATTTCCAGGAATATCTTAGGTGATCTGAATGATACACTTAATACATCCTACTGCAGTTTCTAAGTGTATAAAAAGTGAATTACTTAATGTTATGTTGACCACACTTTATCATCTCAAATTTTAGAGAAGTTACATAGAAGTTCTAGGCAGAAACTTAGCACACTTGGAATCCCCATTTCTCTCAATAAGATCAGTATACATCCTGCTAACCAAGGGGATCTCAAAGAAGTCAGCTATACCTGCACAATGTGACATGTCTGTGCTATAACCATGGTTCTGGGACTGATCTGTGTGGTTCAGCTGAAGCTGAGCATTAAAGTGAAACATATCAGAAAAATGGGAAAGGCAAAGCATAACAAGTAAAACCAGCTTAGGTCAACAATGATGCTGTTTCATCCAGTGCAAATGTCTTACGTGAATTGCACTAAAAAAGAATCCTACTTGAAAGGGAAAGAAAAAAAAAAAAAAAAAAAAAAAAGAAGAAGGGTCAAACAGGGTGAAATAGAGCCTTTAAAAGCCCGGAACAATTTGCAACACAAATACTGAGGGGCAAGCAGCTTCCTCTTTGAATGAAGCAAGGGTCTGACCCGTTCCTGTGTCACAAGTCCCCGCACTTATTAAATATGTTTTCTACTGACAGTAAAACAAATATCAATTCTATCAGCTTTACAGACATGTGTGTACCAAAAAAGACACCAAACTGCATTCCATCCAGTTTTAGAAGAGATGGAAGATGTATTTGAATGAACTTCTTCAGATCTTTGTTGTCTGAACTGCTCCATAACATTTCTTGTGATGAAATAGCTCATAACTTGGACTTCATAAATAAATATTACCTTCATTTTTTTAAGCAGATAATGTAATAACCGAAGAACACAAAATGACTGCTACAAAATTTACAAGAAAGACACATGAAGATCATGGAGAAAATGGTACCTTGACAACTCATGTAACTCCACAGTATGCCTTATAATGCTGAGTTAAGCTACACTTTACGCATTAATTTCCTTCAGAGATATAAAATGCCCAGGTTAGATCTGCAGCTAGCTGACTCTTACACAGACACCCACAAGTTTCAGACGATTATGTTAACTGAAGCTATGAAGGCTGTAATACTTTTTGGAAAAATGGAAGTAGCAGTGGATCCTCAAAATCCTGAATAGATCTGAGTGAAGTACAGTTTGCAATCTGCCAAAGCTAAAGAAGAAAAGGCTGCAAAGTGAAGGTATGATGTGCTGCTGCAGCAGGGGAGAGAATTGTGTTAGATCATACATAAAAACACCACCTGTTTTACCTGTTTAACAGTTTATATTATGCAACTCTGACTGCAGAGAGTCAGCTGGCATTCATATATTCTCTTCCCATTAGTCAGAGTTTTCCAACAGATAATTCTAAGTGTTAAAGAAAATAATTACATTGTATTTTTTTTTGTGTTATACATATGTTTTAGGGTAGAAAAAAGCTCAGTCTAACCCTAAATTAAATATTAAAGTCCAAAACAACAAAATCAAGACATTAGACAATTCTAAAATGACATTAAACTAAGTTCAAAAACTGAAAATATTTGTATTTTATAACATGTAACTATGGAGCAAAATGTCAATGAGTAACAGTTAAAGTCTTGCATTAAACTAGCAGGATTTAAGTGTTCAGTGGAATGAATTTGTTTCTCTTTTTAAAGCGTAGTACTTGAAGCTCTATGTATCATTTATTTGAACTTTGTTTCATCTCAGCGATACTATCTTGCTATAATTGTCACTTTCAAATCTGTGAGTTAAAATACAAAATTAAATGTGAGTTATCTTCTTATGGAATGCATGTGGTACAAATGCTGGCAACAACTTTATCATTCCTTCATACAACTGCATCACATGATAAGCAACTGGAAATAAAACCATCGTAGTGCAGGGGATACTGAGTACCTCGGATCCCTCTACAGATGAAAGCAAAGCAGAGGCTGAAGTCAGCTTTGCCAGGTTTCACTGACACAGATCTGAACATGCAAAGAAGAAAGACAATTCACTCCTTCCTGCCTGCATTTCCAAAATCTACCTTTGTACTTCAACTTTACATCACACAGACTGCAAACAGGCCACTCACAAGTTCAAGATGACTGGGCATCCTCAAATCAGGGCAGAAGCAAAAATTCAGCTTCGTTCTCTTATGCCTCCCTCCACCTATTTGCTCTGAGTGCTAAGAGAACCACCATGAGAAGGCAGGAAAGCACATGGATAAATACTAGCATGAAGTGTCAAAGAGGAACTACCTCAGAGCATGCATAGGCAAGTATCTTCACTTGACCCACGTTAAGCATAAGATAAAATCTTTTCAATTGTCTGTTTCTAAGAACTCCTAAATTGGAGGATGGCTGAATAAGTATCACAGCGATCTCAAAGCTACTAATGTTTGTGAGACATGGTAGTTCAGTCTATGTGGTTTTGTTTCTCTAATTTATGAAAATTAACTAGCGTGAAAACTGTGAATGTAACATGGACTGGATATGCAAATATCCTGACCTGTCCCTCTTCCTAGTTCCAACAAAAAAACCCCCAAACCCTGCTAAGCATGTTCCTTGCTGCAGGATTGCCACTGACCTTTCATTCTTGTCCCTTTTCTAATGCAAAGACAGGTTAATTTTGAGCTACTTTATTTCCAGTCTTCCAGATAGTGTTTATGGAGCAGTAGGGACCTGGGACATGGAAGAGGAGAAAGGCGGAAATAAGTTTTCATGACTCCCAGGATTCCAAACTAGAACATGCGAACTCTGATACTGGGGTTGTGTGTAACAACCTTACACACCTTGTCCTCCTGCTTTTGGGAGACAGTATAAAGGGGTTTTAGTTTTTCCTTGTGGTTTGTTTTTTACCCACCCCACCCCTTCCACCTGCAAGAAAAAGCTTCTGATCTCAACAGGGCAAATATTAAAGGACACCTGTAGTATTACCATGCCATACATTAGGGAATATTTAACTCTGTGTATATATTGCCTATAGCTCTCTACTGGGCTAACTGGACATGAAGATGGAATGGAATCAAAAGGGAACGCTCAGGCTTTGTCAACCAACTCACTGCTGCTAACTGCTGCCTGAGGATTAGGCCTGTCCTCCAATTTACTTTATATTCACAACACATCAGTAGTTATCACTGGACCAGCAAACACAGCAGCTGATATAGATGGCTTTTCCCCTCAAATATCAATATACTCCTGATCCTCTGACAATTCTGTAACTGCTTTTATTTCTACTTTACAATCAGCTATTTTTGCTTGGTTCAGAGAGTGGATTCGTATCTAAAATTCTGACAGAATAGGAAGTATTTCTAAATATATTTTTTATTAGAAAGTCATTTAGTGCTAGGTCTTTAAACAAGACAAAGTTGGTGAAAGGGAAATTACTATTTTCCTGATTAAAGCCTTTCTGTAATCTGTCTGAACCCCAAATCTTCCCCTCTTCATAAAAGGTCTCTGACAAGGATAAAGCCTTGTGAAGGGTGTTAAGGAGTTGTTCTTTCTCCATCCTGCTGAAATTATTTCAGCCTTTTATAAACACATTTCCTGAACCACAGATTGGATGCCAAGTATTGTAGTTGTCAAAGTTAGGACGAATTCCCTCTCTTACACTGTTCAACCACTGTTATTTTATGCAAAATCAAAACACCAAAAGGAAAGAAGAAATCCGTGTAGACTGCAACTTGTGTTTTCCAATAGCCCTCAGAAGGGTAATTCTGTTTGTTGTGTTTTAGAAGCCCTCAGTCTGCAGGGAATTCTGTTCCTCTCAATCATTTGAACTTCTCCATACAAAACATGCAACAGGAGAAGCAGGCAAAGCCTCACAAGCTGAATTGTTCCACCACACCTTGGCAGATGAGATACCCCAATTCTCATTAGCATTTCTTTATGGAAAGGAGAAAAAACACCTATCAACATCAGGTAGCCCACTTAAGGTGCACTGGATTCAACTCCCCTCAGATTTGGGAAGAAAGCATATAGAGAATGTCCAAACTGCACATTAACTGTTCTAATCACCATGCTAGTGGCTAAAGGAACAGAAATAATTTTGTAGTCTTAGAATTTAATTTCCTCTGGGGTTTTTTTTTTTTTTTTCCAGTCTCTTTTAAGAGATTTTACCTCAGGCCAAGTGCAACAGTTCACCTCTATGGACATGGAAATTTTTTTGCTAAGAAAATGAGAGAAAGATCAGTTACACTCGAGCCATTTTTAATGTGAAAAACCGCTGTGTTTTCTTCTTCAGCAAGCTATAGGGAAAAAAACCTATTCTTTTACAAATTGCATCTACTCAGGAAGTGGCAATAAACCACTCCCTAGTAGTTATTACAGAATTCAGGCTACAACTGCATTTGCAGTGCACTGGACAGGTCAGGCAATATACGTGAACACATCCAGAACACACACACATACATGCATAGACACGTAGAAATAAAACTTTGCTTCGTATACAGTCATGACAAAAATTATCTTTATAGTCCAGATAGACTTAGACTTTATGGACCAAAGGACTTAGAATACCCATCTCCAACTGAACTTGACACAAGGGAAATCCAACTGACACAGTCTACTAAACCTCTAAGTGAAATGAGGCCATGTTTGCACATTTCTTGAAGGAAAGATACCTGCTGTTGAGACAGAATGGAGGGTTGCAACCCTCACCCAAAGGCTATAGAACTACTGACAGGCCAAGGAACAGAGGGTAAAAATGGTCCTCAAAGAAAGAATTTAGCAATGGCATGCAGCAAGAGCCTGCATTAGTGCGTGAACTATTCAGTATATCCAGAAATGATTAAAAAAAAGGTCGTGGTTCGTGAGAGCACAGTATTTTTGGTACATAATTATTTAGAGTACTGAAGATGAAAACCAGCAGATTGCAGAAAGACCTAATACTGACCAGGGTAATAAAATAGTAAATTAAATTAAATGCAGAGAAATGTAAAGCAACAGACTCTTCGCTTTATATATAAATGATGATCTTTCCATTTTTATTATGCAGTAATGAAACTCTGGTCTTGTAACAGTTCTGTGAAATGATCATCTCAATGACTGTGGTGGTCACAAAGACAAAACAAATGTTAGGCAAGTAATACAGCATGTGTCATGCCACTGCTTCCCTCCCTTCAAAAATGGTTTAGAAGAGTTAGGCAAGATATAAAAACACATAGGAAAGACATTGGGAGTTTCCACAAGTGACAATTAGACCAATTTGGACTTGTCAGACTGGATGAGTGATGACAGAGGAGGGTTATGGTGTACATTTATTATGAACATGGACAGGAAATGATAATTTGTTGCTGGTTCAAAAACAAACCAAAAAGCAAGGTATTTCTTCACACAGCGTACAGCTAAGTTTAATTATCCTTTCCAAGGAACTGCATAGCTCTCAAGTTTCCATTAACTTCAAAAAACCCACTGTGTCAACAGAGCTGTTTAGCAGCACAGGGACAAATACCAGACTTTTCTTTTCAAGGTTTCCTTTTTTGCTGCACCATTTCTATACCCATTTAACTAAATATGCAGTTCTGCACTGCGCTCTTCTTCACAGGCTTATCTGTCTGGTCTTGACTATGCCTTTCCTGCTCAAGCAAAAAATGCTGAAACTTTCACTCCTCATTTTAGCATTCTTGCTATGTACATCTGGTATTAGACAGTGACATAAAGATTTATTTAAACTGCAAATGAATCCTTTGTTGTCCTAACCAGATTCAAAAGCATTATTTCCACTTATATTTTACAGTCTTCATCTATCAAGAATCACAGAATGAGAAACACTTGTTTTCAGACTCATTAGGACAAGCACAATACTTCCACAAGATACTTCCACAGTGAAAGCTTAAAGAACACACAAGGATGCACTGGTCTCCACAGTTTCTGCAGTCCTGTCACCATCACATACAAATCAAATCTATCTGAAACATCTACAGTCAATGCAGACTTTTACAGTATTGTTGGCCAATTACTGGTCCAAGTTTCAGCTTGCACAGATGTATTTCTGCTTCAGTATTTTTAGGTAGAAGTGGCACCAAAGAGAGACTCTTCCCTGTCAATCCTAACCAACTGAATTAAAAACTGAAACAGATTTTCAATTACCAATCTCAAACCTAAAACACGAAACTACATTTAATTTTTAAACAGTTGAAAAATCAAAATTCTCTAGTAACCCAATTAGTAAAGCGTAACATTGATGACATACTCGTGAAAAGAATACCTTATAAGACAGAAGGAATAAACTGAAAGCACATGTATCAAACAATGATACATTAATGCCTGCCTTAAACACATTTCTCACATGCAATGCTTGATATTTTATGTAAGTATACTATTAGTTATACTTCATTAGTTGCAGAGCAGATGCTAGGCATGATAAAAGAGTATTTCACAGCAACAAGAAGTCTGCCCAAAATAAGCAAGTGGAAAAATATGTTATTTCCCAGAGAGAAAATGTTCCTAGTTAACAGCATCACTAATCTCACAAACATAAATAGTTAACAAGGCAAGTTTTCTAAATTTTATTTAGGCATCTTAACTATAAGTATGTTTTGGTGCAGAAAGCTAAATCAAGTATTTGAAAATTGATCATAATGAAAATATGCACACATTAAAGTGAACCAGTAGTCCATCATCATGTATGTAACATTTTAAACATTTCTTTCACTGTATCATGAGTAATATAATTTTTTAACCCCGCTAAATGAGTACAAAAAAATGTATTTTGGAAACAGAAGCCTACAGTGTGTCTAACCTACCTATAGTAATAGAACAAGGCCTAATTCAATATTTTACATTTTAACGTGACAATTATTACATTAATATCACCAGTTAAAGATAATAGTAATAAGCCATTAAGATAATTATATGAATCACTACAGGGGTATGAAATGGGAAACACAAGGAGCTTCAGATATATTTGAAATAATGAGAACTTTAAGTACAGTATTGTAAACCAACAAATAAAATGTTTTGAATAGATTTGGCACTAGTCAGGTACCAAAAGGCTGTGTACTATTATTACAATGAAATAAACAGAACTCAACAGATTTTTAAACATGGGGATGTGACAAACATGTTTGCATACTAGATGAAAAAAATAATATTAAACAAGAAGAATTATTTTAAAAATTAAACAGGTATACAAAACCTAGGATAAATGTTACTCCTAAAAACTGGGAAAAATAATTTGCAAGCCTTGTACTAATGCGTTTATCACAGCTGAGATTTCCCTCTATCAAAAATAAGGAGGTTTTTTTTTAAAACACCAAATAAAAAAATTATTTCTTCATGAAAGGCACTTAATGTAACTACTTCCAGCTTGAAAAAAAAAAAAAAAAGCTCTTGAAATACTGCCCAATATTTAATTTAATTGCTCTCATTGCACATCTCTGAACA
Source organism: Sturnus vulgaris (assembly GCF_052056855.1). Classification (NCBI taxonomy): domain Eukaryota; kingdom Metazoa; phylum Chordata; class Aves; order Passeriformes; family Sturnidae; genus Sturnus; species Sturnus vulgaris. The sequence goes on along the minus strand of NC_142247.1, from coordinate 61,407,614 downwards.
AGGACATAAGACTACCCTGCCCTCTGCCTGCATGCCAATGGAATTTTTGTATTCCTCACTACACCACAAGTGGCCTGTAGATGTTAGAAAGGCAATACAAACATTGCTGGAAAGAAGCACTTTGGCCTCTCAGAAGCAGAGCTTCCAGAACCTAACAAACTGCCATTCCAGTTTTCTGTCCACTCACCAGAGCACAGACAAGGCAGCTGTGGGGCCACAGCTGCATTCTGGGGTCATCCAGCCTCCTCCCAGGCCCAGCTCTCCAGCTCCAAAGGAATCCCTTAGACACACAACACAAGCTGCAACTCCAGCCCCACCTGCCACCTCACCTGCAGGCTCAGCAACCACAACTCATGGCACAGGAGATGCTCAGCTGCCAGGGAAGACACTACCCCAGAAAAGTGCTACTCTTTATGCAAGGAAAGGCCCAATATAATAGACAGGAATCAACTTTATAAGCCAGCTTGTTTAATACAAGGACAGTAAGAAATTACTAGACTTGTGATATGCTTTGAAAGAAAATGCTAAATGATAACACAGTAGAAATCGCTACGTTCAGAAAATTAACTAAATCCAAAATATGCAGACAACTACTAAAAGTCATGGTGAATGGGGAGGGCTATATGCAGACATGACTTCTACAGACTTGAAATGGAACTTACAATACTTAATAGTAGCTAATTCAAATGTTAATTACCTTCTGTAACACATGTAAAGTGAAACATTGCTACAAAAAAAATCCTACACCCAACACACAAAAATTCCACCATATCTTCTTTGTCTGTGCACATACAGGAAATACAAAGAGATAACAGAGAGACAAGACTTGCTCTTCACACTTCTGTATTTCTGAATGCAGTGAAGAAGCAATGGCTTCTTATTTGGGTATTTGGCAAATTCAGGTTCCACTTCAAATTTTCTCTCTTTGGAGTACACCACTATTTGATGTAAGAAGGAATTCGACCTTGCTTATCTTTTACTCACCAAAACCCTTCCAAACAAGTGACTTCAAAAAACTCTTAATTCTGTTTTGGAGTTTGTCTAGGAATTGGACCACAGAGTCTTTTTTTAAATTATTAAAAAAATATTTGTTCTCTAATATAGAAAGCATCCACCTTACTCAGTAAGACATGCTATGGAAAATTTCAAGCCAAATACTCCAAATATAAATTTTGTCAGGTTTCTACAGATGATGACAGAAAATTTTCACTACACTTCTCCCCTCTCTCCCACTATCACAAGCCCCATCCTTCCACCAATGAAGAAGCCAGAAGACTGATGCACTAAACACAGCCCTGTAAATTATAGTATGTAGGAGATTAAACTTAAGCCTAATACTACAGTCAACCTTCAACAGCTGAGTTCTATTAATGGACACTCCTTAAAAAAATCCTTATTGGTTACTATTTAAAACTACAACTCTATTAAAATATTGACTGAAAGAAATTACATGTGATACATATTGCCCATCACTGCCATGACAACACCCAGTTCAAGTATGTCCTGCATTGTTTATTTTCCCAAAGTAAAAAAATACAAAAGGGTTCGCAAATCAAATACTATCAATGAATACAAAATGTGAAAGAGATGAGTTAATTTATAATGGTAGGGATTATGTATAAACTAGAATAATAAGACTTCCAGTGCACTGAAAAGCCCAGTGTCATTATTATTCTTTCAATCTCCTTCCTATGTGGATTTATTTAAGATCAGCATTGTAAAATTCCAGCACAGTCAAGGCATCATAAAGAACTTAATAGAAAACATCAAGGGAAAAGACAATTAATTGATGTTTCACTGTCAAACTTCAATTTCATGCACAAGACCAGAAATATGGGGAGGGTGTGTGTAGGTCAGTATGCTGAATAGCAACTGCATACATGTGTGGCATTCTGTTCACTGCTGAATGTTTCCTCTTGTGGAATACTTACTGCTCTCTAATGCACATTCTTTTGAGATTCAATGCTCCAAAGTGTTCTTGCTTTCTCATTCAAAGAATCTTTTGAATGAAGAAATTTTTAATTATTGACACGTCAACCTAAGGCCAAGTTATCTGTGCGTTGTTGGCTTCCTACTTACACTACTCCTTGACCTTGTAACTCTTCATGTATGAGATCTGTTTCTATATCTGAATTTCCCTGTTTTAGGCTCTATCACTGATGATGAATTAGTAACAAGAAAGGAAACATTTTAAGCAACAGATAATTGTAAAAAATACCCCAAAAAAGCCAATCCTATCCAGTATTATGCTATTTGCTTATAAGAAAACAGGTCAGCAGGTCTGAACACATCTTCACTTTTAATCCACATGCTAGACTAAGTAAAGAAAGCACAACAAACTTCTCTAAGCCTTGAGCAGGTCTCAGCAGCCTGCCAGGTGAAGACACATTATGTTGCTGTTGTTCTGAACATCAGATGCACATTTTTCAGTTCCATCACAGTCCTTCCCTTTGATCCGGGTGTTACTCTCTACATTCAGGTTCCCTTTGTCTGATACATCTCTGCTGCAAAAAGCATGTGTTGTCTTGCTTTAGCCTGTGTTATGATGGGTGTGTTTTCCTCTCTTAGGAGGTGGAAGGTGAGAGAATAGCTCCTAGGTGGTAAGGTTACTAAATCCAAATCTCTCACTTCCTGGGCAAGTAAGTGCAGAGAAAATAGGATTTTGTTGTTATTTTTCTTGAATGAACGTGGTCTTGTCAATGCACCTTTCAGTGAAAATGTAAAAAAAGCCCAGGACTCCTTGCAGTCCTGAATAAGCACAGTAGCCAGTACAGAGGTGACCAACACTCTCACACATACAAGCAGCTATGAGGGATTTTTCTGTATTTTATCATTTGAATCAAGTACTGAAATGTCAGTTGATTGCCTTTTATGCAGCTAAGTGCTTTTCTGGCCAGATTCTATCAGCAGTTAGCATATAAACAAAGTAAGATTTTGTAACAGAATAAACAAAGACAGAAATTTGTATTTTTGTACCTAGTCAGAGCCTCAAGAATTGCTGACAATCTAAAAATATGTCACTCCAAGAATATGTAAGGAAAAAGATTAATTCAAAGGAGTGCTGGTTTAGTTCTTCCTCTTCAACCACATGTACCATTGCAGGAACTACAGCTGAGATTTTCATCACTGACAGAAGACAAAGGTTTATGCTTCTGGCTGCACTTCTGTCTTGAGAGCAAGATTTCTGATAGAAAGACTGCAAAGCTACCAAACCTTTTTTTGGAAACAAGGGGTTTCTGATTTAGAGCAATGGAAATTAAGAGTGTCAGACAAAATCAGTGTATCCTAGGCAGTCACATAAAAATATACATAATATACATAAAACATATAAACCTATCTTCCTTCTGTCCCTACCCCTACCAAAAGAAAAGCTTTAAGCTTGTCAGTCTAACTGCTACTGTTTCCATTTTGAAAAAAAAAGCCATAGGGACACGACCAATTTTTATTATTTTAATTCTTTTATGCAGGGAAACCTGAACATGTGACAAGTAGAAAGTTATTTAATCAATAATGATATCATAGAACAAGTTTTGACAAGGCTATAAATAAAGAAAATCGCAGTAACAGGAGAACCACTCAAAATGCTATTGCCCTTTAAGGGCACAAAAGTGCCTCTGATAAAAGGTCTAATGCAGAGAATAAAATATTAACAAACTCCCAAACAGTTATGTTTAATAAAAAACAAGGTACTGAATAATCAAAAATATAAAAACAGAATAATCAAATGTGACACTGACACCTGGATCAAAATCCCTATGCAAGAAAGGAAACAATTAGTAAAGCTCAAGCCAATGTTAAAAAAGCCAATCGTTCTTATTCATACTTTAAGTTCAGCCTTCTTGTCTGTAATCACAGTTCATTAAATTGGAACGCACTACCAGCACAACGTAAAATAGCTAGTCTGAGTAATTCAAAATATATAAAACCTCTTTCAGGAAAATAATTATGATATGGAAGACAAAATAATTTATTTATATTCTTCAATACTCCATTACTTTTCAGTTTGCTTTTTTTTAAAATGACACTTAAACAGCCAAACAGAAGGATAAAAAGGAAATATCCTTTTGCAACTTTCATGAGGACATGAAGATACCAACCCAAGGATTTACAACTCAGAAGTAATGAAAACAAAGTGTAAGTTTTTTACTTTTTTTGAGGAATAAGAATTTCTACTTCTTAATTGAAGACTGTTAGAAGAACCTGATAGACAGGCAGGATAGATATCAATGAGCCTCCAAGCAAATATATTAGCAAAAAAAAGAGGTCTTTTTGGTCATTTCTCCTTGATGAAGCAAAATTGGTTTCCTCTGTATGCTACAATTTCATCAAATGGGGATCTTAACTATTCAATTCATTAAGATACTATCCACAGCTTTGGAAACTGTTCCAGAGTATGTGTGGAAGATTTCTTTGATGGTTATACTGCTGCTATTTTTTAACCAAGCTGCATTATTTAGCTGTGCTAATCCACCTCTTACCCGCCCCCACCCACAAACCACCAACTTTTTCTTTTTAAACACTTTCCCATCATTAATTAGTTTCCTCACAATAGAAGTAGAAGTCAAGATGTCTTGACAAGCTCTCTAAATGTACACTGCTTGACCTTCACTGTGCCAGAGCTACCTTTTATGAGAGGTTTTCCTTTTAACTGGGAAAGACCAAAGTTAACAAGACAATTAATGTAGAAAACATTTTAAAAAATAACCAGAACTGTATCTTGCTCTTCAGTCTAGTAAAGGACAATGCAGTATAAGAACATGAAGCTTTAATCTTTCTGGTGGCAAAGGAAAATGGAAATGTCTCCTGGGAAATGGTACAGGGTGCCATCTTCACCAGTGTGTAACAATGACACACAATTGCACAGGGACAGAGTTAAGCATAGACTGCGAGCCTAAAGGTCTCCTAGAAAACAGAGGGACAAAAAACCCTAAACAAACAGCAAGAACATTATCATACTTCAGTATTGTACTCTGGCACAATATTGTGAAGTCCCAAGAAGTGCTCTTCATTGACATTGGCATTTGAGAACAAATTAAAATTTTCTGAAAATCAAAACTACAATTCCTCACATGCCAAGTACACTTAGGAATGCTACAAGCTGCATATCCAGACTGATTTCTTTTTTCAAACTACTTTGTGGATGAATAAATACAACTACATGTTAACACATTAAAAAAAAAAGTAAATCCAAGATACTGTACCACTACAAAAAGTTACTCAGAAGAAATGACTTCAGAAGCAAACACCACTATTTCAACTCTATTGCTCATGACATTATGATGTACTATTTTCTAAGTGCACAATAATACCAAACAACCTCAAGAAATTATTTGATTTACGTGGTTTATCAAGCAGCCTATAACAGCATATCCCTTCCAGGTAGGCTTACATCATATAAAAATGAATGGTTTAATGCTTACAAATGGATACATTTATCCTGCAGATGCAAGGATGTGAAACTGCTCTTAAAAACAGCTCAGTATTTCTCTGACTTACAGGCTAGAACAGATCTGTTACCTTGCAACACCAAGCTTTATGTTGTGTTCACTACATATACTCTCAAGCCCAGCAAGTCGGTCCTCTAATTAGCTGTATTTCTTCTTTTACCTTCCTGATTTCTACTGCCTAAGGTTCTATGATGCACTGTTTGCTTTTAAAAATAGCTTGAACCACAACCAGATTTTTCTTTTTTTCCTGCTTGATATTTCAGGAATGAAACTCTCAAAACTTAAACAACATCTGCCTTTATAATTTTCACAGCTTCCCAGAGCCATCAACAAGGATGACTGCCACTTGTCTGAAATCAGAGGCAAATAGAACAGTGGGTCTTCTTACACTGGAGAAAGGCAGATTCCAGCAAGGGCTCAAGAGAAATGTTACAAAAACCTTTGCTAAACTAAAGCATTCCAGGGCTGCTCCAAAGCCAAGACCTTCAAGTTACAATGCAGGGAACCTAGGAACATAAATCATGTGCCTGGCATGGACCTAATTTCTTACTGAGAGGATATAGATTGGATCTTACTAGGGATATTAGCAACAAACCACACTTTGTGGGAGATTCTGGAATAGATCTCTATAAGCCCTTGTCAGCAGCAATAATGACTCCCCATGATACAACCTACAAGAGCCAAAAAAACAGTAGTGCCTTCTAATGCTCTCTCATTCCATTGTCCGAGTTACAACTTTGAAGTTGCAATTCAACGCCTGTAAAAGAATGCATTTTGTGGTAAATATTATAGTCTACTGATAGACTTGCCTGGCATCACTGAATTTACAAGCACCCTGCTGCATCCTCTAATTAAAGAAAGTCTGATCCACCAAAATGAATGTGTCTGAAGGTGATAAAACTCTAAAAAGACCAAAAAATTAAATATTCCTGCTTCACACAAGACCTCTGTGCAGCCAGAATCAATGTCTCAAATGAGGCCTTGTCCAGACCTTTCTCAATGGACTACTGGAACCGTAACACATCCAGCAAAAAATTCTTCAACCACAAGCAGCTCACGGTTGATATGTTTTCTAATGGGAGCTTTCTATCATTTTCTAACCACACAATTAAACTACAGATTAATTAGTAACATCTCTGTGTAGCTCTTTTTTAAATCTTACTCATTTCTAATGAAAACAATGATAAATTAGTAGATGCATTTCACATACATAATATGGAGTATTTTTAACAGATTAATTATTTGAAAATAAATTATTAGTATTTTACAACAATTATCGAGACTTTGAAGAAACCTATCTTCTAAAACTTAGTTTACATGGTTTTAGTACATTACCTTTGTTGTTACTTTTTTAAAACAAAATAATTTATTTATATATTTAAAGCCCTTTCAGCAATACTCCAGTATACCTTTCCTGAAACAAGTCTGACTAGATTAAGTACAATCTTCAAGACCTTTGGTCAATTATTTTTAGTATTCTCTGGGGGCTTTTTAACACAGTCCAGTTTTTTCCCAAGTCTTTCTTGACTTTAGGCTCTTAAATCAAACAATTCAGAACTTAACATTCAATCACCCAGTGTAAAAGGATTGCTATAATGAAGATGAAGTAAAGAGAATAATAAAAATAATGGAATGCTGGAGAAAAGATAAAAACAAGACAGTAACTCATGGAATCTTTGCAGTTTACATGCATTACACTAACACCGATGGTAATGCATTACTTACAAAGAGCTCAAAAATCCTTTCTAACAAAGAGAACTTACTCTCACCTAGAAGGAACACCATTCTATGTGCCTACTGCCTGAAAACAGGACTTTCACACTGCCCACCAAACCAGGTTAATGCCTAGGAAAGAGCACAGCTATGGAAGGCTACAGCAAGGCCTCCCACAGCTTCTTCTCTCCTAAAGCACATTTTATCAATGCACGAGTTCAATGTTTATTTACCCACTGTACCTACAACCACATGCAGAGAAGCTTTTCTGTTACTCACTGAAAGAATCATAAGATACCTGAGCTGGGCAAAAAGAAACCATATAAGACTAAGGGCAAGGAACAATTTTTGAAAAAAAAAAAAAAAAATAGCAGGATGGCTTGTTAGCACATTGAAATCAACACCTGCCCCCACCATTAAATTAATAAGCTCTTTTCACCCTAGAAAATACTTCTAGATCCTTTCTCATTCACTAGACAAGAAAGCTGGATTTCACTATAACCATTTTTTCACAATTATTGCAATCTAGGTCAAAGCTGGTGGTAAGTCTTACAACTGCCTCCCAACATGAATGCAGTTGCTCCTGGTTTGTTGTTAGCAGTCTATCCATACAAACACAGTGCAGTATTTTGGTAATATGTCATTAAAAGTAAATAAATTATTTTTCTGTCCATCCCACTTCCATTTTTCGATTACTAAGTTGCTTTCTTGTCAAAAAGACTAAAAGTGGTACAGGGTTTGTGAAGTTTCCTTGTATTTAGACAAGTAAAATCTTGCTGGAATAGAAAAATTCTTTTTCTTAAAGTATTTAATTGATTCCATCCTCAGTAGTAGCTGCCCTTCATTATTATGCAGTCAATCCTTCAAATTATTTTGATTAAACTACATTTTATTAGACCTCATATAAAGCTAGCTATTCCAGTCACTATTTGCATGCCTTAAAAAAACCAATAAAACAACAAAAAAATCACCACAGAAATAAATCACTGGACAAATAACAAATAAACCACTAGATAAGTAATAAATAAACCAGATCTTGGGATGAAATTTTTCAGAAATAATTGAAAGTAATTTGTTAATCAATACCAAAAATTTCTAACTGGAGTAATTCTGCTTTCAAATAGTCAACATAAAAATCATCATCTTGTTGTTGTCATACTAACTGAGAAATTAATATATGTATATGCTTCTCAAGACTCTCTTGAAAAATGTTAATTTAAGAAATAGGTTTCAAAATGCCAGTTTTGTAAAAAATAAAACCTTATGATAAATATAAAAATATACCCTATATATATAGTTATGCATGAATCTCATCAGAAAACATAAAAATCCATAACAACCAACTTCTAGTTAATGTAGATCAGTATCATAGACCTCACTTTGCAGCTTTGATAAAAGATAATGCAATGTTAGGTCATAACAGTTTTAGCCTAGCTAGTCTCTAACAGGATTTATTTGCTGTAACAGGTTAATTTAGTTTAACAAGCTCAACTTGAAAAGTTCAGCTTCCAGAACAATTAATTGAACTTCCTCTACAGGAAATATGCTTATTTGAAGGCATTGCTGGTATTTTCTGTGGAAGAAACACAAGATAATCAGAAAAGTCTGTTTGCAAGGCCTCTGTTATGATTGTATGCAATGATTCTTGCAAGAGCCATACACCAGTTTGGCACTGTAATTCAGGAAAGAAAACATTCACTTACCGCAGTGTGACTGGAAAACCTGTGGCTTGACTACCTGATTGCAGATATTGCACACTACAAGATAGAAATCATCATGAGCTGGATAATGGCCAAATAAGTGCATATCTGTGGGAAAGTTAAAAATATATACAAGAATTAGAAGTTATGCTTTAAATATATATTAAGAAAAAAAATTGAAAATACTGTAGGGCCATTACTGTTATATTAATTTACACAAAGCAAAGGTATACATTGCTCCATAAGAGCTTCTTACTATGTTAAAGAGATTTTTTCCCTCATTTGGATTTCAAAGTCCTGTACTAATGGTGCAGTCTCATCCCTCAGTCTGAGTCAGAACACAGACTGCAACACTTTTTCTTAACACTCACTGCCAAGAAGTGGAATAAGCATTTCTGTACTGGTCAAATGTTGAAACAGTAAAGGAATATATTTTTTTAAATCTCTGCCTAAAGATCCTTATAGAAAACACATTGCATAAGTTATGCTCTATGTTACAATATTCTAAGCTTGACTGTAAGTTGCCTGAGAAAAGCTCCTGCTTAAAAGCTAGTTATAATAACCAAAGTCAAGGATCCTACAGCTTAAAATACAGCCAGGAATGACATGCCATATGAAATTTCTAATTCTGTGCAAATGCCCTTCCCTAGTTCTGACACCCTGCTGTTTGTTCCCAACAAATAGTGTGGGAAGAGATGAAGTCGACTAATGAGGTACTTCTTGGTGATGGTATGAGGAATTCAATGAAATCCAGACAGGTACAGTCAGATGATGACATGCACTTGTCCCTCTCAGATGAAACACATAATGTAATACCTGCATTCTTAAGCCATTACAAACAGAGTAAAATGGACTTAAATTACCAATTGAAGGCCTCAGAACTCTAACATTACAAGTGAGGTAGCTTGTTCTACTCTTCATTGCTATAACTTAAGAACCAGCACACATACTCATCCACCACAGCTCAGCTTGGAGGACAGAAACTCCAGTCACTTTAATGCATTTCAGTGGGATCATGTCACCATACCCAGTGTTGCTAATGAATGTGTTGCTGCATTAGTAACACCATGCCAAGTAGTGGCCCCACAGATCACGTTACCTCTCAGATTATAAAAAAAAAACCTTGTAAATTTCAGTGTTATTCAGGAGCATCTGAAATCTATTACAGAACTTACAAACGTAGACTGAAATATTAATCTGGTGCCTTTTAAACAGGAGGAAAATCGAGACAACAAACATGTACAATAGCAGCTGTGATTGATAAACATCAACAACTAAATCCTACTTCTCCAGTAAGTCACTATTTCTAAAAAATAGTGATTTCTTTCAAAACAGACTCAAGCAGGTACCGTAGGTCATTAGTCCTTAACTAAAGCAATTATTCTGGTCCTAGAACTATTTTAATAAGTAATTCTGCCCTGGCTTCTGGCATTGTAAGTAACATCACTGCTTATGATAGCAGTGCTTGGCATGATGAAGTGAAAAATGTCTTCAGTTCCCAAAAAGCCCAGAGGAACAGGGCATCACTCTCATGGTAATACAGGGAGTACCACAAGTAAATCCAAAGAGGCTCTTTCAAGAATTCTTGGGCACAAACCAGCCCCATCAACCTGCAGGGATTTCATAGTATGATATGATGTGCATTGTTCCTTTATCCACTGAAAACCAAAACCCTTTCTTTCTGTTACTGCTTGTACCAGGCTATGAAATCAGTTGAAAGGTTAAGCAGACACGACACCTTTGCAGTGCTGGTCTTGCACTAACCAAGCCTTCAAATGCAGTACAAGTAGATGAATGCAATCAGTATGTTCAGCCTAAATTTAAAAGAATGCCAGTGGTGAGGTATAAACCTCTTTGGTGAAATTAGTGTTTAGTACTAGTAAAGCCAGAAGTGCAAAGTTAGGTTCAATCAAATCTTCCTTACTGGTAAAATAAATAAAACCCTAAGCAGGCACTAAAATGTGATAATTCAGTGAGCTTAAAAATTATTTTACACTGGCAATTCTTAGCGGAGAGTTTTGATCAGAACCTACAGATTTCCAATAACAGCACTATAAGTTCCACAGAAAGGAATATTCCTTCTGGGTATGATTTGACACAAAGTCTCAGCTCAAGACCATGCTTTTAATTACAGTTATGAAATATTTTTAAAATGTTTAAAATCTCTCAAAATATTATTTTCTGTTGTTTGAAAGGTACAGTGACAATCCTCTTATGAAAACATAGGGACTTTGCCCTTCACAAACAGAAAAGTTACAACTGTTTTCCAGTTTAAATTCCTTCGGTTCATTTAGCCTCCATAGGTCTGTATTCTAACCTTTAAAACACATCCAGCTCCAAGTTACCTAAAGTTTGGCTGGGTCTGAGTCTTAGTTTTTATGATTTCTGGCTGCAGGGAGTAACTTATAAAAAACCAGAAGGTATTAATACTGGCAAAAACCATTCAAAGACAAAGGTGGGAAAAGGAATCAGGTTAGTTCACAGGATTACAAAAAACATCTACCTTTGCATCAGGCACTGCCAAGGAGACAGAGCAGTGAAGGAAAAGTCCTGCAAGCTTCCTCCACTACCGTGGCAAACACCACTGCACCTAACAGGTAAATAGCACCATTTGAGGGCTGCTTTGTTTTTTTCCATACTCCATATGGGTTGATATACAAAGAAACTGCACAGACATGTAAGAGAACCAAAATGCTGCTGCGAGATACACAGCATCAAAAGGATGCACGGATGCAGAATAAGTGACATCCTGAAGCAGTATTTTGGAAGCTTTTTCATTTTTCAGGTGCCTAGAAATAGCCCAGTGGAGGTGCAAATGTCCAATTTAAATGTGAGTCTTCTGTACAAAGTTATCAGCCCCCTCTCAAAAGTCCATTTAAAATAATCCAAGAATCCTGAGGATACAAGACGACAGGCTGAAAATAAGAATCACAGCACACAAATATACTGTTGTTATTGAATCAGAATAGATAAAAAACTTAATTTAAGCACCATCTTTCAGGTTTTTAAGACTCCTTAAAACTCTCACTATGCAGGAATTTTTAAGAAAAGAAAATTCTTTAAGTCCAAGCAGGTTCAACTACCTCTCTTAGTTTATTCATGCTAACCAGATTGGCACAAATCTGTTTTCATTATTAAATTCATGATTTGTAATTATATAAATTACTTTTCAATTGAAATTGCACAACATATTAATATTGTCTCACTACAAAGTCCAACTGGGGATACACTTTATTAGATGTAATAATACTACTAATGCAATCCAGATCAGAGAATTTACAATGAATAAAGCAAGGAACATTTGAAATTTAAAATACAGTAGAAAAGATAAACAGCTATATATCTTTTCATACAGGTTTTTCTGTTTTTAATAAGAGCAGTTCAATGCTAGCATGTCCTACTCAAAGTAAGCAAGACTGAAAGATTATTTTAGACACTGGTATCATTCTTGGATCAGATTGCAGCCATTTGACAATTTAGACCTTCTGTGTGCAACAAAAAAAAGACAATGGCCTCTCCAAACAAAAAACTTCTAAAGGCAATAATCACATCTCTGCCTGCTTAGTCAGAAGCAATGGTGATAAGCTTTTCAGAAAAGATTACTTTTGGGGAAGAAAACATGTCTCTAAAGTCAGCTCAGGCAAAACTTTGTCATGGAAAGAGACAAGACCACTGAAAAAGACAGGGGATAATTACTGAATAAGGTGAGTGACTATCAAATGGTACTAAAATAATTATCAAGGTACAAAAATAATATGGAGGGACAGAAGAGCAACTGTAAGGAGTATTTATTTTCTACCAAAAAAACTGCCTACCCCCTAAAAGTGAAACAAGGTGACCACAGTGTGCATGACTCACCACACACTGGCATGGCGACCTGCTTGCTCCCTCTGTGTCAATACAGACAGCCACAAGTGTGAGACAGAAAGCCCAGCCCAGCCCTTCTGCAAGGTAAAAGCACTCCATAGCCCCATCACACTCGCCTCATTTCACTGGAAGATACTTCCAGCAGATTCAAAGTAGACTTGATGGCAAAAAGAAGTGGTAACTTATTTTTCAGTGCCCATACACTTTCCAAAAGGGCCATCCACAGATACCTCACTCCTTGCAGTGCTCAATCACCATCCCCTCAAAATGAAACACAACTAACACAGCCGTGCCCATTGATACTGTACAATGACAAAAGCCTGCTTGAAAATGAGCTACTGAACTAACAGGATGCAAAAGTGGCCCATATTATGGGAAAGATATTCTATATAGGTGGAAATCTGATACAGTGAATGGTGACTGCTCGAAATTACTTTCATAGATTAAAATCTTAAATAATACTTTGCGTATACTTTGCTATGGCACTTGAAAAATGATTACAACTTCTGCCTGTAGGTTTTATATTACTAACATTTGCAAATAAAAAGAGAGCTGTAGCCATACGACACAGTTTTGTAAGACATCAATTTGGTGAAATGTGCATTAAGAGCAAAAATACCATAGAAAAATAGAAAATGTTGCTGCTGCAAATTGTGGCACAAATACAAAAATGCAGGTGTCAGATATGACTTTTTATCTTCTCCAATAACATACAGAAAGGAATTATTTTTAGTAACAATCAAAGGCAGATGACTTATATGAAGTTCCTTGTCTATTATTATATAATTCATAATCATTTACATCCCACTGTATAATAAAACACGAGCTAGAAATAATCTAAAACATTCTTCCACTGCAGAATTAAGGTTGTCAAACAGTAAGACCTCACAGTATTGCGTGGGAAATCAAGTTTTAATGATGATCTTTTGCTATAAATTATAGACACTTTGAACGTTCACTTATATATCTGTTGCTCCACTAAATATACCCACAAAGCCTGCTTTGAAAAATATTAGTAATGTTTATGTGCCAAGAGAGAGAAGGGGAGTGAGGCGGGGAAGAGAAAGACTATTCAAGACACACTGTACACGGGTTTAAAACTGAAAAAGCTAAGTTAAAAAAAAAAATAAAAGCAATGGCAAAAATGGCAACAGACAAAACCAAATACGTGTGATTCTTCCAGCTCCTGGAGCTACACATTTTTAAACTCTATCTCTAGAATTGTGCCAAATATTTCCCTTTTGTTTCACAGAAGCGACAAATCTGTACATCATTCAAGAACTGGAGTAACATACAAAATCCTTCAGTGCAGTAGATTACTTTAAAAACTAAGTAATTTGAATGGTGAATTGAAACCTGAAACTGAAAAAAAATAAAAAGATAATCTTCAGGACATTACTCAGACAGCAGTTAAACAAGTTTGCATAGACAGACTGGTCTTATCATAGAAATAAATGTCACACTCTTTCCATTTAACATGAGCTTATTCTCCCCTGAGTGCAGTTTTTTCTTACTTACACAAAAACCAGTAAGTCACTTCAGTAATTAGTTCGCCTGTATAAATTGCATTTTACCCCTGAAAATGTCAGTCACAGTTGCAAATTAATCACAGAATGATTTAAGATGAAAGAGATTGTTGGATGTCATTTACTCCTGCTGAAACTGTGGCTAACTTTAGGGTCAGAATCACAAAAATCATCTCTTTTCTGATGGAAAAATGCAGGTCATGGTTAAAGTAATCATGAAGTTAAGGAAAAAATAAAATTAAAATATTCATGACAGAACTAACACAGGACCAAACACAACTGTCATAAGTCCTGACTGATGCCCTTCAGGCACTAATACAAGGAACTTAAGATTCTGCATGCTAAAAATTCAAGTGAGAAAGAAAATCAATGAGAAGAAAACAGAAATACTGGCCTTCTCAGGAACAGCAGTAATAAATGAAACATGACTGTAATGAAGAAAAAAAAAAAGCAGGGAAAAATCAGCAAAGAGACTTAAGTGTCAAGTGTGGTAAAGAGTCAAGGTCATGACACCTTTAAACCAGCCCAGTATGGCTGAATGGTATGCTGCCTCCCAGGTTAGAGCAATCATAAGGACAGTGGCAATCCTAAAGAATGCTGGGAATAGTTCATTAATTATAGTGCAAACAATAAATACCACCCTCAATGACGCAGAAAGACTTTGTACTCCACTGCCTTATCTAGGCATTATGAAATGGTACTGAAGATGGAAACGGTGCTTTCCATTCCCAAAGATCCATAACAAAAGAAAAAAATAAAAGTTCATAATTGGGAACCAGTGATCTAAACAAATATTGTGGATTAAGCATATCTGCATATCTTTTGTAAAAACCTTTGTTTGGAAGGGATTATAAAGTAAACTATGCAACACTGACATTACTATTTTGCACAAGACACTACATAACAATAAACAGAAGAATAAGCACGGGAAAATGTGAGAATGTTGTTCTTCCACAATTCTGAAGGCTTTTATGTAATTTATGCAGGCTATTTGCCACCCCAGTCTAAGGTAATTTGCCAATAGAGGACCAGAATTGCCCGGGCTACCAGATTAACATACCACAAGAATACTGTAAGACACAAAACTCACACTTCAAAAAGTATGCTGCATACCTGTGACACCAAGAAATCTCCATTTTTCCTGTCTTAAGACATCTAGAGGATAAGACAGTACCTAAAGTAAGTTTTTCCTCCTTGAAAAACCTACTCTTTAAAACTTCATTATATGGAGGCACAGGGCCCCTTAGCTCCTGGGGTAGGCAGAAGATAGATCATCTTATGGAACCTCTATTTCACTCTCTGTACAAATCAGAATTCAAACCGATCAACGTCTGGCACTGGTACAGTCCTTTTGGACTCCCAGCTTCAGATTCCTGCCCCTCCCATGTGCTTATACCATCAATTAACTGATTACACAAGGAGTCAAATTCAAGCCAACTCTGAATCAGGAGCAAAGCAGTATGAAGAAGGACAGAACAAAACAGGAAAAGATTTGGCAGTTTGATTCCATAAGCTGCCCCATTGCAGAACCTCATGAATGCAACCATCAGCATGAGAGGAATGAAATGCATAGCCCAGAACTGGACAGCAGGAGGGCCAACAGGACCAAGATCAGTACAAACTGCAGTGGAGCAGTGGTGCCTCTCCAGATTATGCAGGAATCGATCACATATCTGTGCAATATTAAAGGAAGACACTTGGCTCCAAAAGAAGCTTTGTAAAAATACTTGCCTCTCAGTTAAAAATAGCACTAAAGGTATTTATTAATTTGTAACATATAAAAAGACGCCGAAATATTGCATTGTGCTTGTGTGGCAAGATTTTGGTAGTGGGGAGAGTCAGAGAGGTGACTTCTCTGAGAAGCTGCCAAAAGCTTTCCCCATGTCTGACAGAGCCAATGCCAGCCAGCTCCGAGTCAGACCTGCCACTGGCCAAGGCTGAGCCCATCAGTACATCAATGCCTCTGTAATAACATATTTAAGAAGGAAAAAAAAAAAGTTACTGTGCGGAAGTAATTGTTGAAAGAGAATAGAGATGTAGAGAATATGGGAGAGAAATAGCCCTGCAGACATCAGGGTCAGTGAAGGAGGGGGAAGAGGTGCTCCAGGCACTGGAGCTGAGATTCCTCTGCAGTCCATGTTGAACACCAGCCTGTTTCACCATGGAGGTCCATTGGGAAGCAGATATCCACCTGCAGCCCATGGAGGACCCCACACTGGAGCAGGTGGATGCCCAAAAGGAGACTGTGATCCATGAAAGCCTGTGCTGCAGCAGGCTCCTGGCAGGACCTGTGGCCCCATGGAAAGAGCAGCCTATGCTAGAGCAGGTTTCCTGGCTGGGATTGTGACCCCCTGGGGGACCCACACTGGAGCAGTTCACAAAGAACTGTAGCCTGCAGGAAGGACTCAAGCTGGAGAAGGTTGTGGAAGACTGTCTCTAATGGGAGGGACCTACACTGGAGCATGGGAAGGACTCCTCTCCTTGAGGAAGAAGCATTGGCAGAAGCAACATGTAATGAACCATAACCCCCATTGCTTGTCTCCCTGTGCCGCTGGGTGGAGAGGAGGTAGAGAATTGGGAATAAAGTTAAGCCTGGGAAGTAGGGAGAAGTGGGAGGAAGGTATTTTTAGGATTTGTTTTACTTCTCACTATCCTGCTCTGATTTTGACTGGTAATAAATTCAGCTAATTTCCCTAAATCAAGCCTGTTTTGACTGTGACAGTAATTGGTGAGTGACCACTCTCTGCCCTTATCTCAACCCGTGAGCCTTTGGTTATATTTTCTGTCCCCTGTCCAGCTGAGAAGGGTAGTGACAGGGTGGCTTTGGTGGGTACCTGCCTCCAGCTAGGGTCCAACCACCACAGGCATATCACCTCCTTTGACAAAATTCCTAATGTTTCTATCTAACACTTTCTATTACTGAAATAATTTTTAAAACCAGATTCCCATTTTGCCATTTAACTTTTCAGTTATTTTGTAGAAAGTAAGCAGATAGGGTAACTTTTACCTTATCAGTTTCTGAATACAGTGACTTTCCTGCTTGCCCTTCAGTTAAAGAATCTCCCCATTTCAGACATAAAGAGTGCAGGTACTCAGAAACCAATGTACCTTTAAGAGGGAAGGTTATAAAGCACTGAGTTCTGTTTGGATGACTGTGAGAAATTTGGTTAACACTTTCTTTTGCCATCAGAATTTAAACTAAGGGCAAATACAACAGCAAAAGTTGCTAAAAGATATCAATAAATATTAGTGAACATTTGCATTTGGACACTGCAGCTCAGGGCTGGAGTGACAGGGGATAGCACCAGAAAGGATCAGCAAGGACAGCCCATTCACCAACTTGGCAATAATGATCCTTCTCTTGCAAGTCTGCATGGAAGAATTTGGAGAATGGAATAAGGCTACAAAGCAGGACAAAACACAGTTTAGGAGGGTGAAAGACAATAAAACCAATGTTTGAAATTGAAATGGACATCACTCAATTACACAGTATCTAGTTTACAGTAAGGTAAGTGTAATTGTAACATAAGAACACAAGGCAATTTTAACAACTCCAGTAACATCTACAAAATTGTTAACTGTTCTTACATTTTTCTTTAATTATTAGCTTCTACTTCAAGGAAATTATCTAAAGGAGCTTCTTCCTCAGGAACCTGAATTTTTAATTGCCTTCTCTTCTACATACAACAACATATTTCAGGAACTATAGCAACTGCTTTTGAAGGCTGTATTATAAAACCCTACAAAGTCAATACTCAGAAGAAAATCCTGCTACATTGTAAAACAGATACCAGCTAAACATATTAAGATCCAAAGACATATACAAATGAAAACAAAAATTGAAACGAAAATCCCAAAACAAAAACAATTTTTCCACAAATCAGTTACTAAATATGCCTCAAAAATCTAAGTGAGCAAAATACAAGGAAGAAATAGGCTTTAGATGTGTTCAGAAGCAAGCTAGAAGAGTAATATAAATGTAAAATTATCTTCAAATAACAGGTTAACATTTAGATCTGGCTTTTGGGATATAAGAACATGTGTGCCACCAAATATCTCTATTTTACCAACCAGATACATTTAGTCTAATTAAAGATATCACCTCCAGCTACAAATTTCATCTTGCTTATGTCTGGAAATCTTCAGGACAGCAACAGTATTATCAAATAACAGCAAAAATTAAATTACTGAGGGCAAGGAAAAAAAAAGCTTCATTATTTATAAGGATTCAGACTATGTGCTCCATATCCAGAAGAAGAGGTGACATTCCCTCTGCAGAATATATAGCATAACTGTCCCCAGACTCCTGAGTATGGAAAGCATGGCAAAGAGCTGATCACAGACTTTATAACCTTGCAGATACAGTGGAATTCTCCTAGATCTCACATATATCACTATCAAAAACCTCAGAAAGTGAGCATGGCTGCACACAAGTATGCATACAAGGGATAGGGAATGTGCAGGAAAATCACCAATCTCTACATTGGAATTCTGATTTCTTAGCATCCCACGTGCAGATGTAAGAAGAGGAATGGCTGGAAATCATTTTCATTTCTCTCATAATTCAAAGCAAACATCCTGCACCTTAAGTGGGCAGTCTCCACAAACCATACAGCAACAGAACAATTCTTGCTTTCTTAAATATGCATCAAGAAGAGTCTCACTTCAAATGAGACTTGTCAGCACAAGTAGTAGCCTTCATGGATGATGGAACTAAATTTCAGCTCAGATTGATGTACAGCTCTCTGGAATCAGACATTTGACCTTTTAGCAACAGTGAGAGGGCTGCACCACATCCATACTTTCCACAGCAGGTGGACTCTGACAACTCCTACGCTGGGAAAACACACCTTGACACTGGAAGAGATGTCATTTGCAACTTAACTACAGTAACTCATAGAAATACACAGTGTTTCAGCTTTTGATTTTTCTTTATGAAGATTGTTAAGCTTTCTGATACATAACCAAATAAACTAAACAGGTATGGAAACATCATGAACACACTGGTCCTGCAGAAGCAGTAAGATGCAGATATGGAGATATCAAATGCTCCTTGCAAAGAATCAAAATAATTTAATAACCCATTGGTAAACTTCACAACAGTACCTCTGTATTACACATCATCTTTAGAATAAATCTGAGTGAGTACTAAACTGGTTTTTCCTTATTTTCCCCATTTCCCTCATAGCTTCAATGATCTTTTATTAAGTGAACAAGTATCAGTGATCTGAAAAATAAAGGAAAGTAAAATAACTTCTCTGACATTTATTTTAAGGAAATGCTGAATATGTAATTTTAGGGACTACTAATAGTCATATTAGGGATTACTGAATTTGCAGCAAAGAGACAGATGTTTTAAATACAATTAGTTCGCAATACTTTTACTAATTCCAACATTTGAAGTGCTAGTAATGAAATACCACAAGGATAGCAGGTTTTCCTCTTTCATTTTCTTCTCAATGTGCACTAGGAAAAAGCTATCTGTGCAGTCCTGTGGAGAAAAATCCCATGGCCAAAAAACCCTTCATTCCTATTTCTTCTGTGCAGACTGCTATGAAGCAGACTTTAATCCTCCAAGTGGTGTTTCCTTCATAAACACTCAGCAAGACACAACTGGCACTCACATGCAAAGCTGCATTATCTTCTGCAGAAGAGTGACTCTGGTTTAAGGCAGTACAACAGGACTGAAGGAGAGTGGGCTTAATTCCTGGCTCCCAAACAACATTCTTGCATGACCCTGATTAGATTTTTCTGTGCCTCAGTATCCCATCTCTAAAATCAGGATAATATGCTCTTTGTCTGCACTGTCTGTTTAGATTGCAGCCTTTCAGTATTCTCTTACTATTTGTCCATACACTGGGACCACAATGGGGCCCTTCATTTTGGCTGGGATTTCATTATGACAATAGGACAAGCAACAAATAAGATAACTTGCAGTGCATTTTACAAGCAGTGTGTGACAATCTTAAGGACATAAGTTATTAAGGATTAAAGAAAATCTAATAAAAATGAAATTTTCACAGCTTTCTAGGCCACCATTTTAATAATATTATTATTATTACTATTATTATTATAAATAACATTGTCAGAAATATATCTCTCAGAAAATGATCAATTTTTATAGCAGGGAAAACTATGAGTAAATGACCAAGCAAACATTGAGAAAAAGAAAATCTTTAATCTCACCTATCTAATTTTACAAAATGCTAAGTATTTCATTGATCTTCACTTCTCCCTACAACAAGAGTCAAGGCCAAGTACATCTTTTAAGTCAACTCTCTTCTCACTCAAGATAGAAAGTGTCTGCTCATTTTTAATCAACAGATGGATATTAAACGGAAATGTATTGTCTAAATGTACTGTCTAAAAGGACCCAAATAATTCTTAAGCCAATTCTCCGAGCTTTTTCTGTATTGCCTCCTATACCTATAACAGCATCTCTTTTCAGGAATATTGCCTCTTATGCAACTCGGTTCTCTGAAGAAAGTTATTTTCAGATAGACTTCCAATAACATCATCTTTTTCCTTCACACAGCTCCAAATGAAATAGTTTTAGCTCTCTTTCTTATTGGCATACACATCAAGTTACTGCTTAAAGTGTTCAGCTGTGGGGTTTCTTCAGTTAGAGAACTTTATGCCAAGGAAAAACACATGAGAAAAAATATTAATGAATAACAGGAGGAAGAAAGATGAATGAGAAACTTTCTAACCAAAGTCCGAATATACAAAATATCTACCCCAAGGCCACTTAGACAAAACAGTAAAAAAATTCCTACAAATTGAAGAGCAGCCTGTAGTTCCACTATCACACAACTCCAGAAAACAGCTCTCATTCTAAGAATTCCGGTCTCAGGGGAATAATTATCTTTGCAAGTGCAATCAGTCAAATACTTGTACTGTCTGAAAAAGCATACGTACATCAACAACTCTTACACTGAGATTTATACAGTGCATTTGCATGCACACAACGAACATTTCCCAGGATAGGAATATGCTCCTACTGGTTCAACATGTTGCCTACAGAAAAACAAGTGAGGCAATGCAGCACTCTGTGCTGGTACAGTAGTCTTGTCCTTATTGCAGGAGGTAAAAGCACAGTTTAGCTGGACTAACCGAGTCCATGACTAGAGCCTGCTGCTCACCTCAGCAAGTGTTCTTACCTCTAACAGACACAACACTTAAAGAACATCATCATGAAGGGTTCAGGTCAATACAAGTCTGTATGCCACTAAAGTGTCCATGAAATCTTCAGTATGAACATATTACAGAATATATACACCCTGCATTCAGAGGTATTCCATTCCTTCCACCTCCCTCCTTCCTCCAGGAGTGCTACTAACAGTTTCTCAAAAGGTACAGGATCAACCACAATTTAAAGCCACAAAATAAAGCTTTGCAGTTAAAGTGACCACCCTGTAAAGAAGCAAACTCCACTAGCAAGCTCATGCAAATTGATGCCATTAAATAAGAGTAAAAATAAGTTTTTTGTTCCTACATTAAGCAAAAAAAGGCCTTAAGAAACTTGAGGAGATTTTATCAGCTAAAGAATGAGCAGAAGAAACTCGAAGTATTTTCCCTCTGAAATATTAAGATATTTTCAAAACATTTACAGGGCAAGTCTAAAGTAACCTGCCCATCTAGTAGTACTGAAAAAGCAAAAGAAAGAAATAAAAAGCAACGGAAGGCACACTTAATACTTTTGCCCGTCATCAACTTATTATGTTGCACAGTACCTACTCCTGAGACAAATCATTGGTTTAATATTGTCACTCAAAGGTATGTATGCCTTTGATAAATATAATAAAAGCTATTAATGGGGGCTCTTTCCTTTTAATGAAAGAAAGAAGTAGTTTATTAGCTCAATCATGTTATTGTTGTGTTTCAATTTCTGCTACACTGAATACTGCACAAGTCATATTCTCACCTGCACATATATAATACTCACTACCTAACAAACAAAAAAAAATGCAACAATTTTGTTTTCATATTCTCAAACAGAGACTTGGGAAAGCTTCAGATATCGCTGGAGCTGTTTCCTTTGTTGCCTGGACAGGAGAAAAAGGTGGCTTTTGTGAAATAAACGACTCAAAATATTGAAAGATAACAGGTTTTTTTCCTAATTTTAATCTTAAATTCAGGACTACTACAAGAATCTTTCCAGCTCACTGTTCTTCACAACAGTATATCACTTTCCACTACTTGGCAGTAGTGATGACTTACTAGTACTTGATTGGTATCTCAAGGGGAAAAGTACCACAAAGTAGCATTTCTAAGACTCCAGAAGTCTTTCTCTTTAAAGGAAGACCACTGCAGGTGATCAAGTATCAGCAGGCTGAGTTGAGCTGTTCTACACGGATTAAAAAAATAAGAATGTTTCAGATCCATTTGCCCAGGAAGGCAGCGAGCCTCCTTCTCAGCACAGCCCCCGAGTCACCTCACCACTCCTTGCAGCAGGTACATTGCAGTTCATTGCTGCTGACACCTGACTGAAATTAGGATATGAAAGGCTCAGACATTTTTACTGGTCAGCTAAGAACATCCTAAGAACACACACAAAGAAAACTTCACCAAGATTAAAGCAAGATGCTGAAAATGGCTCTGTCTTGGTTCTTGGCACAACCATGCAAAAGGTAAGCAACCTTTGCTGACACGACTTGGTCCCAAAGCGATGCTTTCACCAGCACTCAGCTTCCCACATTCATCCCATCCACCTAAGAGCTCGCTGACATGTGCAGACCACTTAACACTTCTTATGCTGCAGTCTGATGCCTGTCAACTTTGCTTAGAAGCAATCTCCCTTCCAGCATTATACACTTCTGAGGATTTGGGTGTTGCAAAGCAATTGTTCATTTATTTCTGAGGACTGGGGTGTAGGGAAGCAGCTGCTATTTTATTTCATCTAGTATTGAGAGTGTTGTGTTAGCTCTTCAACAACTAAAAAAATATCAATCAACCAGTTCTCTTTAAAGACTGATTCTTCATGTGTTTAGAATGCACGTTTTTTTCCTCAAGTCTGCTGTGCCCCCTAGTACTCCATAATTTATCTAATTGTAGGGTCACTGGAACAAGAGGTTTCCTAGATAAAGTTCAAGACACAGCTTTTCAGATACACTCAGCTCTCTGGCACATATCTGGCTTCAGCAGTGATAGTGCCTTGAACTGACAGAAGAAAAAGGAGATAGAGGAATAAAAATACACTGCCTTGTCTCATGGATTTAAAGTACACTCCAGCACCATAAAGCAATAAAAATCATCAAGATGCATGGACAGAGACCACTTAGGATACTTTCCCACCAATTCCATTAAAAAAAATTTCTTCCACATTATCACAAGGAACAAACCTTACCCCCATTTACTTTAACAGTACAGGTCCTTGGAGGGCTGTTACTAATTACTGCAAAATCCAACAGACAGGACAGTGGACAAAGGAAGAGTCAAACCCTGCATTCCTTCATCCTCTATGGGGAAAGTTTTTAGACAAATTTCTTGAATTCTTAGTGTCTTTCCCTGTACATCAAGAGGAATTATAGACATTTGTAACTTATAATTAAACACTTCCAAATTTACGAATGAAAAGCATCACACAAGAAAAGAAGCATATCCATTATTATGCACATTTGAATAAATGCTAACAACTTATCTGCAACTTCATGTGATAATTACAATGGCATAAGTGACAGCTAATTCCTACCACAGCATTTCATCTGGAAAAAAAACCACTGGTATTACTACTTTTCCAAAAGACTGAATTCAACAAAATTCAGTTTCTGAAAAAAAAATAAAAAAATAAACCACAACAGAAAGTAGCCTGAGCTTGCATGAGCTGAAGCTGCTTCAGTGTGAAGAGGTACATACACATTTTGGGGGATGCAACACATCTCAGCATAGGACTGTACTATGTGTGCTATTGCAGCACCAGAGCTGTAGAAGGTACCAACCTCAGGAATCTTGCCAGCAGGGTGGTGAGAAATTAATGTGGTGCATAGATGAAAGGTAATGAAGGGTAATACAACACCAGACAGAATCATTATTCTAATCAAAAGAGCCTGTGAAACTCTTTGTTAAAGAGTCTAAATACCTGAGTAGAGAAAAAACTAATTCTAACACTAACTAGCACAAACCCCACTCAGCACAGCACAAAGAATGACCACATACATCTGTAAAGTGCATTTTTGGAGTATCATTCACAAAACCTCCAAGTCAGTGATGTGTACTTCTTCAACAATCTCATCTTGGACAGACATGTGAGTTTTGTTGAACTGTGTATGTGAATGGCAGACACAGCTTGTTAATGTAAACTCCATGCTAACGAAGCTTCTGTAAATGATCTATCCAACTACTCTGAAATTAAATACCATCTTGTTTCCAAGAAGATCATAAATAATTCTTCCAATAACTTTTCAACAGAAGGAATATTCTGAGCAGAAAGGTTGAACAGTTTCAAGCATTCATCATAGGAAGCCTCTGCCTAAGGAGAACTCTTAATTCCCAAACACACTTTCTTCCAGAGTGTTAAAATACAAAGCACCTTCAAAGCTTCTTAAATTAGTTTCATACCACATTTGTTATTTTAAGTCTCCACATTTGAGCGCAGTACATTATTTGGTATCTAAAATGTGGTCATTTGACTCTGTTTAAAACTTGTCTCTCAATTGCAAACATTAAAGAGTAAAGAATCCTTGTAGTTCATTAAACTGTACTATTTTAATTTTGATTATAACATGTTTCTGCAAGGCAAAAACCCTGCAAGGACTGTGAAAAAGAAAGCATTAACAACCTAGCAGCACATCCTCTGAGTAAGTTACTAGGATACATAGTTACTGCATAGTTACATGATGATACAATAGAATTAAGGCAGTTTGGACACCTCACCTATACATTTCTTTATTGATTTAATTAAGTTTTTTAATACCTGAAAATTTATCTTTTAACTTAGTTATTCTACCTGTATTTGCAATACTTGAAGGATACTTGCAACAGTATTTTAACTACTAAAAATCTTATAATATTACATTTTTTTTCAACATGGTTTCATGTTAGTGAAAAAGACAGTTGTTTTTTTCTTCCTGATTGTATCATCCTAAACTCTTCATAAACATAAATTAGAACTTGCTAATTACTACTTTTCTATACTTTCATCATTTAAGTGAAAGCAGTTTCTTTTTCATGCACCAGCTGAATTTTACAGCTAACACTAGCAAACTCATCAGATATTAAATTCAACAGCAATGCACTAACATTGTCAGTAGAAAACACAGGCATAACTAAGATTTAACCCCGAATTCAAAATTTTTGTCTATATCTCCACATACATAAAGTGGGAATATTAAGTTTCATCTCAGAATTATATTTTACAGCAATAAGAATATTGCAACTATTTACCACTTACAGTTTAGATGCTGACCACTTGGCCATTCTCAATTAGTGTATTTTGGTTTAGTATCAACAGGGTAGCTACCAGAAATTAAACGATGACTCCCCTTGTCAAAGAAAGGAGAAATAAAAAAACAGAGCAATCATGAAAAAGAAATTGTAATACCATAAAAGTCACTACTAATCATTCATGCCCAGTTAATTATCAAAACATGCCCTAATTCTTATTAAAATAACACTCACAGCTAGTTCACAATCACTGTTTACATTCCAAGTGCTTTACAACTGCATGTTTCAATAACCTTACAAGGACTTACTCCTCTGTGGAAACAGCATTACAAAATGTCAAATTTGTTGCAATACCACTGATGAAATTGTGAACAAAATCATCTCTACTAAAATTCCACCAAGAGGATATGGTATACAAAAAAACCCCAAAAAACTAAAGCATTCATTCAAGGTGAGTACTTCTTCTTTGAAAAACAAAACAAAACAAAACCAAACCAAACAAAACAAAACATAAAAAACCCAGTTCTATTGTCAACTATTTCACACACTTGAATTGTATTTCACTTGATTAGAAGTTACAGAAGAAAGTACATTTCAATCACTGAATTACTGTGTTATCACCATGACATCTGCATACAAGAATGTAAGGATCTCCTCAGGTGACACGCACAGATTTGACTGCATGGCTCTCAGTTACCTTCAGAAGACTTCTGGATTTTACAGCCTCCAGACTAAACGAAAAAACAGTCAATATTCTGAAATCTTAAGAAAGATTTTGGACATGTAAGGTGAGTGAGATCATTCATAATGAGAGCTATGCTGCTGTTAATGAAAACTCTTTGCCTTTTATGTGCCCATGCAGAGTGCTGAACACACATACCAAAGCAGTCAGTAGCCCAGACACATCAAAACTCAGGACACTTTAAGCAAACAAAACCTTAATCATTTACCACACTTCTTGACTCCTTCAAACAGATTCTGATGATTTGCAAACTCCCATCGTCTTCACATTAGGCATATCTGAAGCACTTAGACAAAGCAAATTAGGCAAGAGGTCACACTGCTAGGCAGGACACAGCCCCTGAAACTTCAGATTATACATTCCCAGACCCTGCCCCGGTATGAATTCCCCTGGCTCCTCTTGCCTACCCTACTCCATGGTAATTTCCACTCACCTCTAGCCCCTTCCAACCTTTCCCTTGCTCAAATCTCCCTAATAAAAACAAAGCTATGGCCAAAAAACAAACAAAACCAAAAAAGCCAGGAGCAACTCAAAGCTATGTAAAAGAAGCTATCACATACAACACAACAAGCAACACGTCTCTGAATGAACCAACTCCACAGGAGCACTCGGAGTCAATTTGCTTCCTTAAAAAGAAAATAATTAACTGATACCTGCTAAAGAGAAGGAAAGCCTCCTTCAAGCTATGGAATATACACTGTAGCATCAAACTGCTACTCTGCCAACTCCTTTGATCTAAACACTAATTCTGAAGTAAAAGAACCCCACATTTCAAAGTTAGCTCAGATTTCAGTATGCAGGTTACTGGAGGGCAGTCCACAGATATTCCTGTACACATTGTACACTCCAAGGCAAGCTTTGCCAGTGCTTCTAACAAGAGACCTGGATTTTGCTAAGTACCTACATTTGACTGCAAGTACAGGAAATTTTTAAAACAATTAAACGAAACAAGAACAATAAGAAATAAAGTACACATATTCTGTTCACAAAATCTCTTCCATAAGACAGTCCTTAAGACACTTTCTGGAGAGACCAAAAAGCAATTTTTCTCTCCTCAAATAAAGGGAAATTAAAACTTAACTTGACAGCAGCAGTGTAAAGGTATGGCTGGTCAGTCTCCAAGTTCCCAAATACAAACCTGGTCCTCCAGCACCTCTCATAAAAATATCAGTGGTAAGGAGGATGTAGCTTCTATGCAGATACAACTAGCTATGCTGTGTAAATAACAAGATCTATGTCTAAGGTGAATATTGTTGAAACCATGTCAAGTGTTGCAATTATATGCAGCAATTTATTTATTTTTATTCACTTCAGCCTCACACAATCTCCATATGCAGGTGCATTTAACCACAGCACTCCAGCAACACAACTAGAGATTTATCTTATATGTCTGGAGCTAGTCACTTGGCCTCTCCATGTTTCTCTGTTTCTCCATCTGTGATGCTTCACAGAAAGCTTGAGAGGCTTAATTTATTATGCAGCCTGCCAAGTGCTTTAGAGAAGTGTGTTACTACAGCATTTAAACTGTATTTGTTGGTTCTGAAAGGGTAAATCGTTAACCAAATCAAAATGAAACCAATAATATCCTTAAAAGGTGGCTGCACTTTTTAAATACAGAAGTATCATGTTTACCTTACCTGCCTCTGTAGAAGAAAAGCCTCCAGACTTAAGGTATTTTATTACATTAGGACATCAGGAGATCTGATTTTCTTCTGAACCCCCTTTCCATCCATTTACTGTTACACTCTCAAAGGAGGTGATAAGCAGAGAGAAACAAACCAGCAATGCCAAATCAAAGTGACACATGGCCAGCCAGACTCACAGTCCAGAGGCCACAGGGAAAGATCTCTACTAAGGAATCAGCAATGTTTAACTGACAGCAGATGTCAACTACAGGTTGCCTGATCAGGGCAGGAAACAGCTCAGATGCTAATAAAGACAAGGGCAAACTGCTCCCAACACCTGCAAGACAATACACTAAATACTGACAGTAAACATATTTAAGCCTTAGACGTCTTTCAAACCAGTATTTCATGTGAAAGTTTTGTATCTCTACAAACCCCAGGTATAGGCTTTTGCTCTTTTCAATCATGTTTTTACTGCAATATCACTGAAAGAATTCTCAGGAAGCCATTTCTGGCAAGCAAAACAGTCCACCTAAAAATACTGACGATGGACAAAGATTATCTTAAAATACTAGGTATATAAAATATGGACACATACTAAGCAAGTCCCAAAAACTAGTTTCATTTAAGGGTATTTAATATATATTTTTATAGCTAAAACCAGCTAAAAGAGGCAGCTGGAGCAAAATAAGAAACTCAAAAGAGAAACAAATAAATAATAGTATGATTTATTGTAATTTTTAAAATTATTAAAATATGACTAGCCAAATAAGACAAACAATCTCAATGTTTCACAGATTAAAACCAGTTTTCATTTAGGCAAAAGAGCCCCCGCACACTGTATAAAAGTTGCAACATTAGATCAAGCAACATAAGTGATACCTTGAAAGAGGGTAATTTTGAATCACCAGATATTTAACAAAAATCTTGAAACCCAAGAGCAAACATGATTCCAGACAATTTTCTAGATATATGAATATATGTGTACACATATGTATATATTTTTAGGAAATCTGCCTGCAGATTTTCAGCATATAGCAATGCTCCAGTGCCATCCCTCATCTTAATCCAGCCTTGTTGTGTGCTTTATTTCTTTTTCAGACTGAAAATACGTATTTGTACCACACTTTGCTGCTGGTGTATCCAGCACACAATTTAAAAGACGGCCTGATGCAACTGTCAGGATTCTGCACTAGCTCTCTGCACCCTTAAGCTCCCACATCAGCTCTAAGTATTTCAATCGCACACTTCCACGTCCACACTGCAGAACCCATCCTGTCTGTAGCATCCTGAGGAGTAAAAATAACTGGTAAAAATAACATTTTTTCCTCCTGCAGGTCAGTGTGGCTCTCTCTCAGCAGGCAACTGGAAGTAAGAAAGCAGGGTTTCGGTTCCATCAGATGCACAGAGATGGACAAACTTCTCTTCTGGAGCCAGCACCTCACCTATGTGCCATATCAAGAATATAGCGTTTAACAAGTTAGCAGGCTTCTGCACATTTCAGGACAGAAATTCTCCTGGTGTGACTGCTGCCATTTGTCTCTTGCAGAAGCATGCAGTGACATTTTGGCAAGGGGAGTGGGGAAAAGAGGAAGGGCTTTTTTGTAATCAATAGACATAAGATGGAAACACATGGCTCTAGATGCCTTGCCTTTTTGTAGGTAGGACACTGATAAAAAAAGCCAAGAAATGCCCTGAATAATTTGGTGCTGTCATGTGCTATATGAGGTTCTGAAGCTCTGCATCTTATTTCTTATTTCTTATTTTCTGAAGCAAGCACAACTTTTGTAAGATGACAGTCCTAATCCATTTAAACTTTGAGACTGTGGCATGACAATGTAGAGCATGATTTTTTTCAACAAGTATTTTGCTCCTGTAGAAAGCAAATGAGGACTAAGAACTTTGGTGCTCTTAGCCTCCAGCTTGAGTAACAGCCATGAGGAACAGTACCTTACAGCAAGGTGAACCCTTGAGCTTTTTACAGTACCACTGAGGGTCAGTACATTTTAAAGGTCTTTATCCAACAGCAATAGTGATACAGATCTGCCTAATACACAGCCCAGCAAACCACTGCCTTGGCTGGACACACTGTGCCAACAGAGTAACTTCATCTGACTATTTCCACCAATTTTTAATGAATCTCTCCCTCCTGCAGGGTTTCAAGTCTCTTTCTTGAATTCTTGCTTTCATATTAGAAATTACCCTTTTTAGTGCCTTATGTCAAAGCACATACCATCTTTTGTTGTCAGATTTTCCACAGTCTCAAATACAATTTACTTGAATGCAGGTATGGATTGAATGATGCTGGGAAGGTTAAGTACACCAGTCATCTGATTGATGATCATGGCTGTTAGTATTCCACAGTCTTACAGCAGATCCTGACTTAATCCAACATTTGTTGGATAACATGATATACCTATTGAGGAGACCATGACAAGGTCCAAACATTCAGTCCAGCTCACTATACATTAAAGGTGACTCCAAATGTAAACTTCTAAATATTTTGCAATTACTCAGCCAAAAACTGATGGATCAAATACCCATCAAGCTGTGCAACACTGTCACAGCAACAAGGAACTGAGGAAGACTCAGATTTCCTGAACCTTTAAAATCTCCTCATGATATCACTACAAGGTAGCACAGGATATGTGCAACCCTGTGCATTCCCAACCAGAAAAAGCCCACATGGGGCTTCAAAGTTCACATGGCTCTACAACAGAACACACACTAACACATATTTGGAGCAAACTTCAATGTCCAATTCATGGTTTATGTTAGCCCTTCCAACTGCAGCAAAACCAACAACAGTCTATTCCACAGTACTGAAATTCTTTAGTTTTTGTTGGGTGTGTAAGCCCCAAACCCTGGTATTTAATACAAAGAAATTAAATATTGCCTATTTTCTTTTTTTAGAACACTAATTCATGCTGTCTTTTTTTACAGTTTTTGGAGGCAGCAATACTGGTAAGGGGAGGAGGGTGAAGAATTTATGAATTTGAGATGCAGTGCATTTGCTCTCCACTTATTTTGTATACAGTGCCTACAAGGACCACTGGTGCTGGGAAAATCTCTAAAAGCATGTTAGGTGCTTCTTTTAATCCCACATACATTTCCCATCTAAATTGAATCTACCTTAAATCAGCACTGATTGGCCTTGCTGTCAGCAAGAAAAATGTGACACTTTCACTCATACTAGTGGTGATTTTACAAAAAAGGGGCAAACTAAATGATACAAATGCTAATATCCTTCTAACAACTCCTACTGTCTCTTTTGAAAAAGTAGGATAAAATGAGTTCTCATACAATTCATTAGAAATTACAGAGCCTTTTACTCTACCACAAAGACTGCCCTGCTATATTCTCATAAATCCATGGCCACGAAGGCAGGACCAGGGAAAACCTGCTGACAAAAATTGCTCTGCTTCACAAAGTCGAAGAAGGTGTTTGGGTCCAGTTGTCAATTACCTGACCTTACAATGAGAAGGCACAAATTATCTGCAATGCTTCTGAAAAGGCAACAATTACATCGGTAAATTAGTAAGTTATGCTTAGAATAAATGACTGGAGGGACAGTAGTGGTTTTGATTACCAGAGAAACACTAAGCGAGATTGGAAAGTGTTGCTTCCTCTTTTACCTGCTGTTAAAGGACAGTCCCTTCTCACTCACAGCATTAGAAAGCTTCTTTTTGCTTTCATCACCTCATCTTCCACATGAACTTCTTTTCTTAACAAAAGCAGCAGAAACAATGTATGAAATTTTAGGGAGTTAGAACAAAAATCTTCCTCATGATCTGTACTGATTCTCTATGTTAAAACAGGCCACAGAAATTAATCGTACTATTTTAGCCTCAAACCCAAAGGTTGGCTAAAGCACTGTGTGGTTCCATGAAAGAACCAGGGCCTTGTGTGAGGATTTTGCGTCACAGAGTCTACTACACCCTTTGATAAGCTGTCCTTATTTAATTGTACCATTAGAAAACTGCATCTTATTTCTAGTCTGAACTGATCTAGCTTCAGCTTTCAGCCATGAGAATCCCCTTAATCTACCTGACAAAGAACCATCTAACTGTCAGATACCTTTACCCTAAATACTTATAGACTTACCACGTAGCCTCTACTGTCTGTTGATAAACTAAATAGATTTAGCTTCTAAAATCTTCCATTCTAAAGCTGATTATCCAGGCCTCAAATTAATGTAGATTTTTTCTGAACTCCTTCCAGTTTTTCCAACAGCAGGTGTGGACATGAGAACTGGGATACAACACTTCAGTAAAGCTGTATAAAATATAGCATTATCCATCTCTCCCTATTTTCCCAGTCATGCACTTTCAGCCTCCTTCAAGACTGCTTTGCACAAGGAGTAATACTTCAAATAATCAACCCTCAAAAGCAATTCTTCCATCTCTACTTATATTCGATCTAGTTCTTCCAAACACAAAAAATTCAGAATGGACCATGGCCAAGTTTACTTGTTTGCTGTAAAGAAAAATATATGTATTCCTAATCCCAATTGCATAAGCTCCAAGTATGGTGAAACATATAAATCCACTGTCTGTATTTTACAAGAGAAAAACTGCAGAGAGAAAGATTACACTGCAATCATGTAATAGTTACACAATTTAAAGCTCCCTCTTTAAACTACTATTTCATTCAATAAACTCAACATTCCCAGCCTATTTTGCACTATGGTGCTCTGATGCTCATTTATATATTCCAGTCTTGAGGTGCTTGGATGGTCACAGCAGGTTTTATTCCCAGCAAAATCTAGTGGGCACAACAAAAAATTGCTTCAGGCAAAAGCCAGTGTTCTTCCAGACAAAAGGCAGAGCTGCAGGCTAGTCCTGGAGGATTTGCTAATGTTATAAATCTACCCATGTAGTGAAAATTAATTGCCAGTTATAATCTTCAATTATTACTGTATCACCAGCTAGTTCCCCTTCCTATGCTGGATGAAAAAGAAACCTGAGCAAAATCATGAACTGTCCTAGGATGACCATTTTCACAACACAACAAAAAAAAGTCCAATTTAGAGATTATAAGATCATATCCTATCATATCTGGTAAAGTCCATGGTCCTCACTGGTAGAGCAGGTGCAGAAAAGATGACGGTAGTGTTTGCACAGAAAAGAAGCAAGCAATCTAGCTTTTGGAGCAGTAACATCAAATTCTGCCTTTAAGTAATTTAAAAATTATTGAAAAGTACCATACTAGAATATGTAGTGACTTGTTAAAACATAGTGAAGTACTGCAGGTTTTTGCTGTAGTAAGAACTGACCTATCCTTCTAAGTGTGGCTTGGGTAACTTCTTTAAGAGAAAGATAAACCCTAGCAATGTATTTTGAAGCATGTCAGTCCTTACTTTAACGTAAGTAAATGTAATGTAAGTAAAATTCGGTGCCACTGGCAGCATCAAATTTTAAAAAACAGTAAACAGAGTGCTAGTCAATAAAGCCTGTCACAACCTGTCATAGGAAAAGGTAATGTGCTCTGGTATTCTGCTTTTTATTTTTCTCCCCATAAATAAATTCATTCTACGTACGTGTATTATCTTTTTAATCTAGAAATAAGGCATTGTTCCTTTCCTTTTGAAATTGTTATGCAATAACATGCTTCAATAAGGACTGGATTATACCCTATCAGTGGAGAGTAGGCTTTCAGTGCTCTTTCAGTTAATTCCAGGGCAGGTATGATTGGTCTTTCAGCAGCAGCAGCCATGCTTGCACATCCTCTTTCAGTGACAAAAAATTTCCACACATAGCTGGTAGGATACCTTGGGCCTCTTTACAAAGAGAGGTGATCTATAAACATCAGTAGTCAACTTGTTTCTTCTCATGACTTCTTCCCATCCACTCATTCCCTCTACCTTTCCTCACATTGATGTGAATCTTATTTCATACCCTTCCCCTGGATATATACACATTGTCTTGATTATTACTCAAAGCAGCTTCAATATAATGATTTTGAACACAGGAAAGTCTCTCTCATAACCTCACAGTACTAAAATGACCAAGCTTTCAAGAGCAATTGTTCTGTGTATTATTTCCATGCACAATATGCTTACACGTGGTATGTCAGAAATCTGCCATGGAAAGCCTGCATCTAAGGGGTTCTCCTAAAAACAATTTAAACGCCAGAAATTTGGACACAACAGGCTCATTTTAAGGTTGATAGTCAAGAACAAGAGTCAAAACTGTTTAGAATTTTGCATGTCACTTATCCTCCCAGCCTGTAACGTACAAACAAATAGGCAGAAAAGAATTAATAAAGAAGAAAGAGTGTAAAAGAATGACAAATGTTGTCGCATACACAATGTGTTAGTTTCTCTTCACTTTTTGCCTAGTAGCAAAACTAGGGCACTATTCAGTAGAACAGATGAAGCTGAAGCCTAATAATAAAGGGAATGTTTAAGTATTTGGAGAACAGAGGGCATGTTTAGGGAACAGAGTTAAGAAAGATTAAGATTTATCTTTCAATATTTATGTTATTTTTGCAGTCTGGCAATTACAATTAGTTTTGCTTTCCAGTGCCGAGACAGTAAGACAATATTAACAAAACAGGGAGAGTTTATTTTTACAAATGAACTGCTTTCACTAGAAATCTGTTCTGTATGCTACTTTCCTGTGTGCTATACTATCAGCTTTGATGCCTTCTTCCTCCACATCAACTAATTATTCTCTACCTCCTTCAAATTCCTCCTTAAAATAGCTTACTGCACGAAATTTTTCAACATTCATAGACTGATTTTTGTCTTCACAACATAAACTACTTATGGTTTTGTCTGAAATGTATTGAAAGCTCTCAGAAATACAGACCATATCTGGCTGTTTGAAAGCTAACACTTATATACGTTACATCATTTGAACACATATATGCCACATCTCTTTAGAGCTTTTCCAAATACGTGCTTAATTACAAGGAATTTTTAAAAAACTCAAAACAGACGAAAAGCCTACAAGAACTCCCACAGAGGATACACTCTTACCTTCCAGGAAAGTGATAAAAGTTTACAATACCTTTCATTTGCCAAGGAGCTTGGAAAACAAACAGTCAGAATAGTAACAGGTATCTTGAAAAGCTGGAAGTAACAATAAATGCCACAAAATAAAACTCGTAGCATTCCCTCCTTGAGCAATGCAGTCAAGAATAATTTTTCTTGATGAGCAAGAAACCCAAAAATATGTAAAGCTGCATTACCTCTTTCAAAATTTAAATACCTAAAAGGCTTGGTAATGTTCACACCCAGTGTGTTGCGAGTTATGAGAGAAGCTGAAGAAAACTTACACCAAGCACAGAATGTTCAAAGACTCTATTAAAAGCACTATACACACAGCTCACCATAATTTCAAGAGCTGAAACATTTTTCCTCCCATTTCTCCTCATGTTTTTCCATTGCCATGCATTCAGTTTCTTAATATATTTGCCCAAGGTTCTCCAAGTCTTCTAAAAAGCCAAAAATACAGCAAAAGCATGAATACAATCAGAACCACAAAACGTCATGATAGTGCACAAAAAAAAACCACCTGAGAGACCCTGAAGAGAAAATCTGAAGACTTTTTCTTTCCCCGTTTTCTCAGCACCTCTGCATGGTGACGTGTATAAGCTGCTGGGATGACTGAACATTGATAACATACAGGGACATGCAGAAAGTTGCTTGGGAAAGGCAGGCAAGGTAATGAAAAAAGCCTTCCAAGTCAAAAGATCAGCTCAATGCTCTGTGCGTGAAGGAACAAATCTCTCCCACAGCATTTTCCTCTTCTTTAAACAGTTGTTTAGATCTACTAAAGAGATGTGAAAACCTGAGATTAACTTCTTAGACGCTAAATGACATGAATGACAGCCATTCTGTGTAACCCCTCTAAAATTACTATGTCCGGCTTTCTCAGAGAAAAAAAAAAGTGCTGTATCATAAAGCATGCCTGCCTGTAGCATGTAGACAGGAACAAGCTGCTTTGCCCTGCAAGACAAGCAAAAGCCATACAACCATGGTTACCGCAGCACCGCGCCCAAGCTCTCACGATACACCCTGAGCAGTACGACATTACCCGGGGCCCAGTCCACGATAATGCAATCCCGTGGCCTTGTCTCAGCTCTGGAAGCAGGAAGCACAAGTCAGTATCAGTATGCAACAAATCATGCAGACATATTATCTACTTATGCTGCACTGTAAAGAACAGAACTACTACTTTCATGTCCATCATGCTATGTGATAGATATGACCAGACACTCTTCACCCTCCTTGAAGAGCTTTTTTTTTTTGTGATGGTTTTTGCTCTACTTGCCAGTACTAGGTCCAACTCCACCAATCCTGAACTCACACTTGTCTTAAACATCCATTTTCTTTGCTATATTCTCGCCTGTCCTAGAATTTGCAGTGGAAAAGAGAACCAGTCTGAAAATGAGGTTATCGCACATTTTCTCTCTCTCTCTCTCCTGCTGCTTACTAATCTGTGCCATTCCTCCAGTTGAGCTGAACCCACACCTGCAATTTCAGCCTTTTTTCTTCCTACTTTTGACTCACTCCTCAAACCTTTTCTTTTGTATCTATTTCTTTCTCTGCAATAGAATGCAAATATTTATTCCAAGAGAAAGCGAGAAAACATAATAACCATTTCACATTCTCCCTTCCCACTCTCTTCCTCTTCCTTATAGCTCTCCCTTCTTCCCTCATACAATAGATGTAAAACACATCTGTACCACTCTCTCCTTGCCTCACTCACATCAGCCCATACCTCACATCTCCCTTCTCCTCCCACTCTGACAGAATAGGACAGCCAATCAGTCTTTTTGGTGTTTGGAAGTCTACTTCTGACTCCTTGATTCTCTAACTACATTACTCTTCCAGTCCTTCTTTCACCTCCAGGCTTATTATGCTCTGTTAGACAAAAAATTACACTTTTGTCTCTAACTTCAGCGTGAGTTTCCTTCATCTGTCCCTTGCAATACAGTGAAACTGTTCGCACTAAAATGTCTAAAAACCTTTTACTATTGCAACATCACAAATTAATCATTTCCATCACCCATAACCCTTGTGCATTCTTCACAAAAATTAAGTGCCTTTATCCTTTTGAAGCATTCACTCTCTGTTTCTGACTTCTGTGACTCTCCCCTCTCCTACTGCCCATCCTTCCTGTAGCAATCTCTTCACAGAGTACTGGCAGGCTACTTATTCTTTTTTAGACTTTACTTAGTCTTCTAGCAGGTCTCCATTGAGCTGTATCTTTTGCCTGCAACTTTTATGTCTGAGAATCCTGCATTCAGCTCCTGAGAACAGATCTCAAATATAGCAGATACATCTAAACAAAAAATCTCATTCTATCTGACACCTCCTGCCACTGAGTAGCTGTTAACTGCAGCTCGATAAAGCCAGAACAGAATTTAGATCTCACCACTCCTACCTTCTTTTCTCCACCTCCTCTCTTGATCACCCTGGACAGCATAATCAACTTATCCATCATTCGGATATAAAATACTATGATAAACTACTATGTCATCTTTGCCAGTAGCTTCTCTCTTAAACCCTTCATTCAGGTTACATCTACATCTAAATGATTCCTTCTGTCTTGCATCTCTAGGACAAAGAAACTCTGATCTAAACATCTTCAGTGCTAAAGGTTTGTCTGGGTCTTCACCTCACATTAGTTGTATTTTCTTATTTTTCATGTTAGCAAATATTATTCTGCTTGTTCACACTGTTCCAGAAGTTCTTTCTTCAATATTGTTATACTGCTTTACTCTCTGCATCCTTCTATGCACAATCCTCCATTCCAAATTTAAATACTGGGAACAAATCATCTTTGCTTTCCAGGCTTCTGTCTTATATACGCTAAACTGTCCATATCCTACTTGCTGTCACACCATTTGCTCACATTTCTAGTTGGTTCATGACGTCAGTATCCATTTATGAAGCTTTCAACAAACAGCCTGTATTTTCATTCAGGCCAATTTCCACACCTGAGTAAGGTTACCTACCAAGCTCTTTCAAAGTTACTTCATTGCCATCCAAATATCACCTTAAAGCTTTCCTTGCTACAGTTCTAAGGAAGTCACTTAAGTTTAGACTAAAGTCAACCATCTATCACATTGAGCAACTAAGTACTTTTGTTTGTCAATATTAAAACTCCTGCTTTGTCATGCATTAAAAAATTAGTTCTCTGCAGCACAATTTCACAACACACACAAGCACACACCCTTCCTCCCTTTGCTGGTACCCTGCAGAGTAGCACTGAATGCCTGATGGGGCTGCTAGGCATTAGGACCATGCATATAATAATACTGCCTCCCCAGTCATTGCAGTAACAGATCAATTACTTATATTCTTCCAGATCATTGTCCTCTGACTACCTCCATTATCAAACCCAAAGAAACAAGGTTTTGGCTCTGTCAGTGTTTGCTGTGGTGGCATGGTCCAACAAACATTTCAGATGTAAATCATCATATCATCCTGTCTCAGTAAGACATAACTAAGAGCAGCTTAAAAAACAACTGAATATGCTATCACATGATAATCTACCTAATCTACACAATCACAACTGACCAGTCTGAAAGCCACCTGAGGACAGGATACTTATCAGAGATTAAAAAGTGAATACACATAATGATTTACATTTCTTTGAATCTCAGCCTCCTCTCTGACCATTTCAGCTCAAAATGATGACAAGCTCAGTCACCTTATTCTATTACTGGAGAGGTCCAGTCCCATCCTCTTTTGTCTTGCTAGAGAAGAGAATTTTGATCCAGCAAACTTCTCAACAACTACTGATATGACATTAGCAGTGTTCAATCCAAACTTCAAATTCCCAGACTCTGCCTGCCCCCTATGTCTAGTCCCCTGCAGTAGGAAGAGAAAATAATGACTGGACAGAAAACATAAAACACTGTATAATAGAAACAAATATAAACAAAATAAAGAACATAAAGAAGATCACACAGAATCAAACCCCACGAACTCTTGCCCTTTGCCAGTCATTCTTATGTTGTGATGCTACTTCATCAGTCACTCTTCTGTCTCTTCTGCTGAACACCTGCTCGCAGGGAACGGAAAGGGAAGCCAGCCTAACCCCCTGTGTACCACGCACAGCTCTGTCACAATACAACTGCTTCCGTTTTACAGATGATTCAGGAGGGGCCTGCAGACTAAGTGAAACTGCACTAGACAGATACTGGAACCAGCAGTTGTGCAGAACCTGGAACTTCGGTCAGCAAGTTCTTTGCTACTTCTGGCTGATGCTCTTTCTGATCTGGGAAAACTCTCCTTCTTTTTTGCCAAAGAGCACACACTTTGTAAATACATGAACGCAGAAATCAAAAAGCTGGAAGACCAAATAATTGTAAATTCTAGTCAAGTAAACTGTAAATGTCAAGCAAACAGAGAGATAGGAATAGTGCTGGGCTTAACCAGTGTATTACTATACAACTTAGTAAAATACGAAATGAATTTACTAAATAATAAGCAAAACATTTCAGAAATAAGGAAGACATTTCTATGAGTACAAGACCAAGAGCAATCAGAAAGCTCTCTTCCCCAGCAACATCAGTGACTTTCAGGCATGACTTTTAGTAAGCCATACATAAAGTTATGACAAAACCAGTCCCTTAAAATCAACCATAGAAAGTGGCACAGAAAAGAAAAAAAAAAAAAAAGAGAGAAATTATTCATGCTATAGTTGGTTTTCCTCTGTTCCGTATCAGTTTCAAGTAGCTGTGCTGGATTCTTCCTTCAGTTTGAGTCAGCTTAGTCAGCTGCATAGCACTGTGATAAAAAACTGGGCCACTTTTATTCTCATAGCATCTACCCTTCTCATCCAGCTAGAGAACCATCAAAGATTTCTTGCTATAGACTTGCTGATAGACTTCTGTCAAACACCCTTACTGTGTTACGACAGCACCTGCCAAGGGTTTTAGCTGCATATTAATTACTTAAAGACACCAGCTTCACCTGGCATCCTGCATCATTAACTCCTGAATCAGCTTTTTGAAAGGCAAGCTGAGGAACTTCTGCACCAAGTTGAACTTGGAAGACAGAAAGTTCCAGTAACTTAATCTATGCCCATACAAACCAAAAATCCTTCTTGCTAGTTATTCCAAAAATCACTCTTAATAATGAATAGTCACGGCATCCAGATAAACTTATATTGGAGTTAACTCTAAGAAACACTCATAGCAACAATAATATTTTTACTGAAGGTGATCTTTCTTAGTAATGCATGCAGTGACTACCAGAAACTTTCACTTTGCTATCAAAAAATTATGCTTTCTGCCTACAGGACTCCTGTGATTTACAACTTAAAATATAATTTGAAATGTTTTCTATAGGATTTTCAACTGCTTTCATCTCATTCATACACCTCAGCCTTGGTTAAATGGCTAGTATTTTTTGCCCAAAGGTAAAACAGAACCTGATAACGTC
Source organism: Sturnus vulgaris (assembly GCF_052056855.1). Lineage (NCBI taxonomy): Eukaryota > Metazoa > Chordata > Aves > Passeriformes > Sturnidae > Sturnus > Sturnus vulgaris. The sequence continues at coordinate 61,367,206 of NC_142247.1, read as the reverse complement.
CTAATTTTCAATTAACTAGAAAAAAAGGCCTATATCAAAGAAATTACTCCACAGTGGAAATGGTTCAGCTCTTGTGTAGTCTCTTTTTAACACACAGTAATCTATATTTCATCTGCAAACTATTAACTACATACAGAGGCAGATCAACATGAAGACACACACGTGTTTTTATATCTAAATCAAAATTAGATACACAAAGTCATTTACTTTCTGTAGTGACAGCAGGGCTTGGGGTACCCTCTAGTAAACACATACATTTCCCTGTTTCTCAAGTCTGCTTACAAATTACAACTACTAGAAGAAATGTCAGAGACAGATCCTTAGTGACAGTGCTGGCAGTTGACAGGGAATCACACATGGTTTCCCCACACATAATCAAAAAAGGTATCTTAAACAACAGGAGATCTAACCATTTAGAACAACTGATGCACAAATCCTGCACTTCATCAAGACGTGCACCTAACAAAACCAGGTTTTTTAATGAAGCCATTTGCAGTACAACAGTTTTAGATACATATTCAAAAACATCAAAATCTTGATTCAAAACACAGAATGTCTGATCAGAGAGCCTTACCATTACTCCACTCCTTTTATCCAGTGTGTGGGATGAAGAACTAAAGGACAGGTTTCAAAAAATAACTACGCAACTATGAAGATAAACTACAATTCTGACTAAATTTTCTGGGCGCTATCATACATAATGCTTCATTCTTCCTCTGTCATCATTCCTTGAAACACATTAAATGAGGTGACAGCCATAACCAGGAGACATGCCACCCCCTTGCAGAAGCTGTCCATATAAAAAAAATAAAAATACCAGAGCCAGGTATCATATATAGAACTGATCAGTCACTTACACACCGGAATTCAATCCCACTGTCATTTCTCATCCTAAACAAAGACCCTATGGGGACCTCTGCTTACTGTTCTTTTTCCCAGAATAAAGATAAGAACGCTAAGAAAAAGTTTCTCTTGAAAGCAGCCAGTTTTGTGCCCTGCCAATTCTGAGTTCTTTCACTCATCAAGCACCACAGAATATTACATGTGTTTAAGAATCAGAATCTCTGGAAAACTGTATTAGCATACAGAGAAGAGACAGAAAATTATACAACATTCAGCCCTCTCTTTTGCCCACTGCAAAACCCAAATCAATCCCAAATCACCAACTATGGTGGTCTAAATTCAATAACCTCACTTCTTTCTTTAGAAGTAGGTGTTTAAAACCTTCTTATAATTTTCTTTCCCTCTCAGCCCTTTCTAACATTTCCTACTACCATAAAAAGGTAGAAGATGAAGATGAAGGCAGTAAGCAAAATGAGGTTCTATTCTTTTTTGTTTAGCATGTTTTTAAAGGAGACAAATAGCAACACGGGCAAACCACTAGTAAATAACAACAACAAAAAAATTTAAACTTAACTGTAATCTCTATTCTTAGGTTAACAAGCTGGTTTTGTCTTCTCTTCTTTCACAATCTCCCCATAATAATTTTAGTTCTCTTCCTCTTACCTTCCACAAAGTAGAATGTTGTATGTCACATCCTTTTTCCCCCCCAACAGAAGTGTTCCCTACCACCACCTAACCTCCTTAACTTCTTACGTTTCCAAGAAGAATGATAAAATCATCAAGATATTTTTCTAAGGAATTAAAAAGATACTGAAAGTAAAACTAATCAGTATCCCTTTAATTTCATTCTTATGTAGCCAAAGGATGTATCAAAAAACTTTCCATCAGATATTTGTGTGGGAAGTCAAAATAGGAAAAAATAATTTGCAAACAATTATCCAATAGATTTAAAACTCTAGTTTGCACGTGTAATCATAAAGTAAAACGGTCAAGTTAGGGGTGGAACAATAAAAATCTCTTAACACAAAATCGGAAAAACAATTAGAATTTTTTACATAACATTCTTAATGTCAAACAATAATGAATCAGTATGGTTAGTGAAAAGATTATCTAAGACAAAACACACACATCATCAGATTGAAACTTCAATAATACAAACCCAGTGAACTGGGAAACTGAAGTTGACTATGACACCAAGTACCCAGACACAGACCTAAATCCCATAGGTCATATTTAACTCTGCTATAACTCACAAAGATACACAGGATATCTTTTGCTCATTTACAGCCTGTCTACCTACAAACTCTGACTCCCACAACTCAGTTCTTGCACTTTACTAAACCTATTATTAATACAAGTTCTGTACACAAAACCAAAAAAATCCCGTCCTTCCATTATTTTCCCAAATATTGTATAATGTAAAACACAAGCCTGCAAAATTAAGCTATAATCATTTACAGGTTATGGCTGATAATAACAGAACACTGTACCTGCCTCAGGAACATAGTAACTGTGATGTTTTACAGAACACAAACTCTCAAACACAGACTTATTTTACTATGTCTGCTATCTGCAAGAAAATCTTCAATTCTTCAAACATGCCATTCAACCTTTCAAAATTCAACATAAATTCTAAATGCTGCCCTAATTCTGATAACCCCTCTTTCAGCTAAGCCGGTTGCTTGGTAGTGATTTGTCAGATAAGTTACACAATACTGTTTCTGTTTCCTGATTAGATAAGCAGATAAATTTTTGGGTTTTTCTTCTGGCACAAACATTAATGTATAAAATTTCTCATTTTCTGCGAACACTTGGAACTTTGTAATCCCCTCCCTACAAATCCACATGCCAGTAAAAGTCAATCATGGGCAGACTGCATGTGCTACAGGAAAACTCAAGTATCAGCACGCAAAAAGTAATTCTGTCTAGAAAACTGAACAAACGATCAGGAAATTTCTCTCCCTCTATGCTGCCTACATATACACTGCAGAATAAAGGAAAGCAGTGAACAATACTTCTGTGTCTTTACTTTTACCCTTAAGATGGGGCACGTGGCCTCGGTGCATCTCTTGTATCATAGAAATGAACAGCACAGTCAGACTGTGACCCCTCTGTCCAGGGATGCAAGTATCAACCCCTCAGCCAGGCACAGACTTGGCAGGCAGTGCTCCTATCCCCCACCTCCAGGAAATGCTGCCTCCCACGTCCCCTCCTGGGCCAAAGGGAGGAACAAGAGCAGCCCACCACTCTAAGCACATGGTACACAACCAGAAAGGAGGCAGCAAAGCAGGGATCAAGCTAACTGGAAGCACTTCTTGCCACCTAACACCATTGTTTTTCTACAAAACCAAAGCGAAACACCTTGTCATGGTCTGAAGACCAACACATTCCCACTCTTTAGCTCCCACCATGCTCTGCACAGTTTCACTCTAAAAAGCCTTCTTGGTAAACTGCTTACAAAGGAATGGCCGCACAAACCTGGTCACATCAACCAAAGATGAAGTGCAGACAAACATGAGAAGTAAGTGCAGAGAGACCAGGTTTTACACTATCTTTATCGAAAAGACAGTAATTTTGATACTTAAAATTCTTTCCATCTGTCACCCCTCTCCCACCGTTACTTGATACAAGAAGGCTACAAGTTACATTTGATTTTTCTAAGACACCGTAGATGCCATTAAAAAGGCCTATTCCAGTCGGTAAAATTGTAAAAAAAAGGAGTAGGGTTTTGTATCCAGACCTGTCATAACCACAGTCCTCCTCTATGAGTAAAGCAGGCAAAAAAATTCAACATGTCACACAACACGTGAGCAAGGTCAGAGTAAAAGCACAAGCATTTCTGCAAATACATGAGAAATGTTTCCTGCAGACCCATCAAACTCTTGAAATTTTTCCCCACCTTTATTAACAAGGACTGTGAGGCCAAGGAAGATTTTCAGTGGGTGTTCAGACATACAGATGGGTGTGGTGAAAATACCTGTATTAACAGACTGCCTAAGTGGATATAGTAGAAATGTTTTGATAAATACTAATTTATTCAAACTTCATGGAAGTTATTTCTAAGTGATCTAACACAAGTTACTACTTGAAAGCAATAACGTCCCTAAGGCTTTTTATTTTCTAAATATAACAGTCAATTTTGGGGTTTTTTTACACGGTATTATGACATAAGTACTATAAAAGCCAGTAAGTGCTTCACACCTGTCATGATCATAATGTCAGCAATGACATAAAGCTTTGTTTGGAAGTAATTTTTCTGGATAGTGAGTTTAAATAGAGCTCCTTTGATGGAGTCTCTGACCCCCCAAAATACCAAACAAGACTAGAAGTGATAATTTAAACTGAATCTTTCTAGGAAACAATTTGCATATTATGTATAACTAAGGAGTACAGATGCTTCAGTCTTTATATCCCAAGCTTACAATAGGAATTTGTGTTCAAGTACTTCTGTGCACAAAACATTTTGTCTCAACAAATTAAGGTCCTTATGAAGGCACAGCTGAAGCAGCAAAATTGTTGTTCAATTATTTTTGAATCAACATTACTGACAGATATACAGAGCCTTGAACCTTTTACCTATAAATAACTACACGAAAATTCCAGTTCTGCTGCTAACTTATCTTTGGCTGACAAAATAGAGAGGTTCAGGCACGTAAGAATCAAGATAGGAACACAATCATCAAGCTTGGCATCTCTGTAAAGGTCTTTCAAAAAGGAAGGTTTATGGTACTTTAAATAACTTTAATGCGTACTCCATACAATTTTTGTAGTTTATCACACAAATCTACATTACTCATTAATTCATTCTTTTTTCAAGAGCTTGTTTAGAAAACATAAGATTCCTTTGAGCTGCCAAGATGCTCAAAATCGAACGCACGTGTAATGACAACTGTAATGTAATGAGAAACTTAACATCATTTCACAATATATGTCATGACATTACAGGTAATAACGGGGTTTCTCTCAATATGAGCAAGTCAAAGTTTCACTATGATGGGATCGTTCATTATGAACTGACTTCCCAAGAAGAATTCCTCAAGACAGAGAGGTTGTGTACGTAAAGTGCTTTCTTAAGGAAACAGAAACAAACACAAAGCTACTTGAAAAAGCATCCTGAACCATTTCACTAGTTTCACTAGGTGTTACCTCAACATGATGTTAATGACACACATCACAAACAAAATGTTTCTCCTCTTGCAGCTGACAGAGCTGTGACAGGCCTGGCATACTGGCAAATAACAATAACCTGGAATATGCCTGTTCACACCGATGGTACCAGAGGAACTTACGGCCCAAATGACTAATTTTATTTGTTTTTGCATAATATGCATGGGTTAGTGTAACTTCAGATAATATTTGTCGCTGGCTGCTCAGTTGACTGTAGGTCACACTCAGCAGCGCAAATGAAGAATAAAATGCAATTTGAGCTAAAGTGAATGAACTCAAAGATTTTAACAATCCCTTTCTCACTGCAAGGGAAAGCATCTCCACCAAGTTGCTAATAATAATATAATGTTTAAAGTTTATATGCTTATCTTCACACGAGCAACTGGAACGTTGCACCAAGGGACAGGGTCCACAAAAAAATCCAATATGGCCACTGATGTGTAGTTGTCTTTTGCCTCAAAATTGTCTTATCTTTTACCACGTCTGTCACTTGCATGTATACACCTGTTATACCCATACTTCAAAAGAAGTTGACACAGTGACAGTCATCTGCATGTATCCAACCCTGAAACGTTCTTCACGGCAGGGAAATCCATATGCTATCAAACAACCCTGTCAAGGCCAAACCACAGTCATTCACAACCACCAAGAGACAGACAGGTAGAGAGGTGTGCCAGCACTATCCACTTACCTTCTTTATTAAGCCTCATAACCTCCCTGCTTTTTCCACCCTCCTTTCCAGTCTCTTCCAGATCTACACCTGCAGAAGAGAAGCAGAGTCAGGAAGCGCCGAGGGCCCTGAGGTGTGCATTTATTGTTTGGCGAGGGGAGGAGGAGAGGTGAGGAGGTGAGCAGTGTTTCTATTTGCAACAGCAAAAGCACAATGGTCGGAGCATCTGCCAGGGAGCGGAACCGCCGGGCCCCCCGCGGCAGCACCCTCGCCCCCCCCTCCCCGCCCGCGGCATCCTCCGGCCCCTCCGCGCATCCTCCCCCTCGCCCCCTTCCCCCACCGCGGCGCCGGCCCAGCGCCGCGGGGCAGCGGCACGGCAGGCGCGGCGCGGCGTGCGCCTCCCGCACACATGGCACGGGGGCTCGGCCGAGCGTCAGCTGAGCGCCCGGGGGGGCGGCACCTCCCGGCCCCGGCGGGAGGAGGGAGGGGAGCGGAGGGGGGGGGGGGGGGCGGCCCGGCCGGACCCCGGCCCCGCTCCGGGGGGAGCGGCGTGCGGAGCCGGACCGCGGCCGGTCCCTGCCCTTACTGTGCGGGGGGGCGGCGCCGTGCGCGTGCGGGGGGGCGGCCTCCCGCACCCAGGCGGCCCAGGGCTGGCCCAGGAACGCCTCGGGACTGGGCACGGGCCGCTCCAGGGCCGCCATGGCGCCGCGCCTGCTCCTGCCTCCTTGTTGCTTTTCCCGTTTCCTTCGGCGGCGGCGGCGGCGAGCGAGCGAGCGAGACACGGGATTCGAGAACGCCGCACGTCATCCTCGGGACGTTCCGCCGCCCACACGGGGGTAGTGTCAGCCCCTGCTCCCTATCAGATCGGGCTCCCCGCCGCACAGCGCGCATGCCCGCGCCCCCCGCGCCTGCGCCCCGCGCCGCCGGCACCGGGCCCGCGCCCGCCCCGAGGGGCGCCGGACCCGCGCAGCCCCCGCGCTGCCCCTCCGGCACCGGCCCGGCCCGGCCCGGCGCGGCGGAGCAGGGCCGGCGGCCGAGGAGCCCCGCCGGGAAGGCGCAGCCGCCGGCCGTGTGCGCCTCAGGGCTGCGCGCCCCGCGTCTCGGAGCGCCCCGCAGTAAGTCCCCGGGACGGGCTCTCGGTAGCTGCGGCACGGCCCCTCCGCGCCCCAGCGCGGCCGCCAGCCGGACCCGGAGTGCGGGATTGGGGCTCCCCCGCTGCCCTGCTTCCAGCTGCGCTCCTGTGGATCACCTATAGCCACAACCACAGCCATTTTGTTGTCCAAATACTGCCTGATCTGTAGTAGGCTTGATCTGTTTGCAAATGGGATTTTTCTCGTTTTGGTGTTCTAGGCTAAGGTACAGTAGCTCTGAACTCACAGGTCCGGCTACTCTCAAACAATACTGAGGTTTTCATCTCGCTCTACATAATCTATGGGACGTACATTCTTTTAATTTAGGATAGTGCAATTTTTTGCTTATTTCACCGCTGAGGTAAGAATAAAAAATAACCGTGAAAATTTTATACTCAGTATACCTGCTCTGGGTTAGGAGTTTCAGCATAAGCCTGTTGCTTCAGCTCCCACCTGTTAAACCAAATATAAACGCTCCCAGTGAGGGACTTGGTTTCGTTTTAGCGGCCTCGCATATCCCTCACGTAGTGTCTTTCATACAGCTCTGCAGTCCCATTAGAGATGGTGAGGACTGAAGTTAATGGTTCAACAGACACTTCTCAGAGTAGTGATGTGAGCTTTGCGTCGTCCCATCCCCGTCCTGCATCTTTTCCCAGACACTCATTCACTTTTTGCTAGTTCAAACCATTGTGGGGCAGTACTGAAGTTGAGCATGGAATTATTGTGGACTCAAAAAAACAACAAAAAACAACCCCCATCCCCCAAAAAACCACACAATAACAACAACAAAACCAAACCGAAACATGCCCACCAAAAAGAAACAAAAAAACCCCCACAACCAAGCAAAACATTTCAGGCCTGCTCAAAAGTTGGAGCTGTGGCCAGAGGGGCAGCATAGGAGTTACTGAAGTCAGCACTTATGCCTGTGGAAAGGTGGATGGTGCTGCAGTCTAGAATGGATTTAAGTAAATTTCCCACAACTGCATTAGGACTAAGCTCTTTACAGTGCTAAAATGGATAAAGATTTGGGGCAAAGGGCAGACACTCTTTGCCTTATGTACGCTGTCAACACACTCCATCTCTTCCAAAAAATAGCTGGAATATACAAGTCCTATCTCTAATACCCAGAGGTCAGCCTAAAATCTTTCAATCCATATGGCCTAGCCAGAGTGCCTCCAGTCAAGTAAACATTAGCTACAAGAAACATCAGTAACATTGTCAAAGAAGCAGAAAGCTCACCAAAATACCCTTCAAATAAAACCAGGCAATCACAGCAGGCTTGTTAGCAGCCATCGTGAAGCAGACATAGACTGCATGACCTTTCCTGGACTACATGTGGTGTTTCCAGAAGCAGGAAGAGTAGTTGTGATGTAAGACAAAGCCCTGGCAAGACCAATTCAGGAATATTATCTGCAGTTCTATCCACCAGTTAAAATTAATCTTCCTACACACACAAAAAAAAAAAAAAGTGTGGAAAGGGTTATGAGAAAGATCAGAGGAATTAAGATTGGATCATTTGAGAAGAGTTTTACTAAGTCTAACAAAATTCAGCTGGTAGTGCAAATTATGTTTTTAATTATAAGGAGACCTAATCACCAATGAGGAAGAAAAAATAAAGAAATTACATAAATTGCTTATGTTGAGATTGAAAACTGCCCACTATACTGAAAAACTTTGGTCAGGAATAACAACATGGAATTCCATAGAAGGAATGATAAATGACATGGACTTAATAGTCAACCACGTTTGACGCTTGTGTTCAGATTCATTGCAAGATAATTGAACAAATGTCTTAACAGTGGCCAAATAGTCTCATAATTAGAGAAGTTAAACTGCACAGCTTATACTGTAACCCCAAGATGTGTATCTGGCAAGAAGATACAAAAGAAAGGCATGTGAGCACCCAGGAAATCCCCATCAACGGAAACCAACATTAGATTTCAGGGAACTATGGATGGCCAAACGTCTAATATTAAACACTACCACAAGATACACAAGCAGTAAAGCAATTCCTAACAATACAACTGAGAAAAAAGTGATGGGGTAAAGCAGTTAATACAAGCTGCCTCAAACCAAGCAAAAAAAAAAAAAGTGAAGAAACTTTCCAGCTTTAACACATGGCACTGATCTACATGCTGCTTACCATGACACACTGCAGAACTACAGTCTAGGTTCTTAACAGAAACAGACCATATGAAGGAAAATTAGCATAAAATCAAAGATTCAAGATGTACCAATTCCTTCCTTTCCTTCCTAAAAAAAAAAAATCCAGTGACTTACAGTTTGAGAGAAAGGTTTCCAAAGCCCTCCCCAAGGAATTTCTCCTCTCTACCATATGCATACAAGAACAACATTATCATTAAACAAATGGTTCCACAATCAGAATGATAGGATCATTTACATTGGAAAAGACCTTTAAGCTTGAGTCCAACCATTAACCCTAATTCAATCACTAAAACATGTCCCTAACTGACACATCCACACATATGCCTAGCTTTCCTGTGATCAGCATCTTTTGTTTAAAGAGTGTGAGTTCTGCTTTGATTACATCTCTGCTGCCTTTATGATCTGCAGGAAGAAATAACATCATCCCTTAGCAAACCAGCAGCCAATTTGTCTCCATTGTCTTGTAGGGTGCAAGTTCTGAAGATGCAGGAAAATATCCTCACTTCTGCACCAGAACTTCTCCCCAAGAACACCTCTTATTTCACTCCACATTGGTGTCAGATAAACTAGTGTATTTTGCATGGCCAGCTTGATTGTGTTCCAGAGCCTTATAGCAAAATAGGAAGAGAGTTGATCTGACATCCTAAAAGTTTTCCCATTGTTAGGAATATATGTAGCTCTGTCTTGTGAATGTGAACTCAAGCTGCAGCTTTACTGTAGCAAGACCATTCAGATGGTTTTTTCTTCCCTTCTCCTGTCATCTGCTTGCACAAAATTCGTAGAAAGACCAACCTATTTAAGACTTTTACTCCTCTTTCAGATTTGTTTTTATTAATCAGTTGGGCCAAAATTTATGGGTGGAGAGGAAAGAGAGAGAAAGTCACAAACATGGTCACAGAAGACTTATTTCCTTAGGAAATCAGTAAAAAAAAAGCATCCTCTGTTTTTTTTCCACCTGCTCACCAATACAGAAAATTAATTCTTCTATGACCTTGAACAAGTCACTCTGCCACAGAAAAATAATTAAGTCAGTCAGAAAAAGTCCTTTCCCTCCTCAGTCCCTGAGGATTTTTTCAATTGACAAGCAGAAGCTTCCTTTTTCTATGTGGTTTTTCAGAATTCAGGGTAATGCAATCTTGACTTTGGTTGCAGCTTCTAAATACTACAATGATCCAATCATTACATGGTATTAAAAAAGTAAACTGTAAGCAAATTATGGCCTTTAATTAATAAACGGGAAAATATAGATAAAACCTCAACTCCAATCTTTTTAATGCATATATCATTGGTCTTTTAATAAGATGATCTCAAAATGCAAGCTTTTTGGTAAGTAATCAGAAGATTAAAATCATATGTTCCTATTCCTACTTATTAGAATTATAGTTAAAGACTTGAGCTTTATAAAAGAACGGTAAAAGTTATGACATTAGAAGAGATCCAAAGCTGCGTATTAATCTTTGGCTTATTTGGAGACCAATCCAACATTTTTGTGTAATTTTCCAGATCTGAATGTGAAGACATGACAAATTAAAACAGCAATTCTCACATGTGGCTGTCAGGAATATCATATGTAGTCACCATGTACAAATAAATAATGACATGACTTAACTTCAGCTGTACTGTCATATACTGAGAAAATACCATCAGAGTGCTTGAGAGCACATGTGTAGTCACAACAACAACAAAACCACATATACCTGGCAATACATGCACCAGATGGCTTTAAACTGGCTACAAAAGTATTATAAAAAGCCAGCTGTATAAGGCCTGAATATCATAACAAGATTATAAACATGTGATGCTTGTGACAAAGTCATATTTTAAGCAGTTTGGCAGGAGATTCATAAACACTTCTCAGGATCCTGTTTTGCAACAGAATTACCACAATGGTGGTTTTGTCTTACATTGCAGAAATTATTACATAGCAGACAGTTTTATGAACCCAGGTATCTACTTTGGTGGAAATGGAGCAATAAATGAATCATAAGATTTTCTTACAGATAGTCAGTGATGGAGTTTGCATAAGAAAAGCACCAGCAAAGTGGCTGGGTGTCAGTCACAGGGTGTGCAGAAATTTTAATCCTTCAGCATTTTGAGGAGTGCAAAACTAACTTGTATGTTTACTCGTGTACAAACTATTTTTATGGTGGACTTATACACTTGGGCTGATTTTAAACCTGTAGATTATCTATTTGTAGTTGTCTATGTGCAGTCTCTCTTTCCACAGTGGATAAATGGAGTTTCTATTTCATGCTACAGCAACACCTCAGGTTAGCAGAGAAGCTTGAATTGAGAAGGTGCAAAATCCGCCAAATGGATAGTCCTGCATTTCTCCATCAAAACGGATTCTGAAACTTTAAAAAATACAATGTAACATTCTAGTATGCTATGTGATAATTAGAGTAGCTGAATTAATTAAATAAACTGGATACTTTTAAAAAAGTCCTATATCTAGGTTTCTGCAAAAAGATGTGTACAGTATGCCCATTAAAACGGCTCAGGACTTAGCAAGCCAAATGTAGAAGCCACTATGAGCCAGTCTCCCTAGAGCCACTCTGGCCAAAAGTGCTGTCCCTGTACTATTTCTGATCTCTCTGTTATTTCAGAAGGTGTCTCAAACACTATGTGAGCACCATCATAGCAGACTTAAGCTAGAAAACTGTATTAAATAGACATTTATAGCAGAGAAATCTATTTTTAATATCCTCTGAAATAACACAAGAAAAAAAAATCTGAATTATGCTTTTGGTTCCATCTTAGCCAGAGAAACTAGCACTTAAAAAAGAAACAGTCAGAAAAAATGGAGAACTGAAAAAGAAATTAAAAGTGAGATACTCTCGTATCCCAACAAAAACATGTTTCTCAAAAAAGGGTTGCAAATTGCTTCACACAAAACAAAGCAATGCTTGAAACACTGCAGCAGCACTAATCAGGTGAAATGGGAGATCTAAAGAGAGGTGCACCATACAGGTTCACGAACAGACAATGCACAATTAGGTAACTTATTACATTGAACTTTGGGAAGTTTGAAGAAAAAATGATACCAAAAATAAGGCTATGAACTGGAAATCAACAGCTACCTGCACATTTCAAACCCAAGAGAATTATGCAAGCAGTGTGAAAAATATTGCACGTCCTTTTGCTCCAGTGCCCAAACAATTTTTCTCACGTGTTGGTTGTCATCTAAATGCATTAACCTACTACTGTACTGTCCTTTCCCGAGGATAAGTTTTCTTCTCTACTTTATTATGGTTGCTGGAGTATTTCTGATACCAAAGCTGGCAATTTTAGCTATCAGTGGACTGTTGGCCGTCTTTGTGCAGTGCAGGCATGTATCTTCACTGAACACGAGGGCTTCAGAGAAGCCAAACAGTTTCTTTCTTTTTCTGCAACAGGTTTCAGTCAGGAGCCTCTGAGAATTCAGTTTTTGACCCATGTCAGTTGGTAATTTTCTCTCCCTCAAAAACATTCCCTGTGTCCAGACCTCCACCAAACACCTGAACATCCAGTCTCAGTGCTATAGTATAACCTGTATGAAACATGGATCTCAAACTCCCTTCTTAAAACACACTGCCCAGAGTCCCTGGTCTAACATTTCATCAGCTGCTCTTGTGGCAAGAAACTGAGGATGAGACCAGGTCAGAGAAATACATTCCCTGAAGAAGAGTGACAACTGATGCATATGTTTTGGAAATTGGAAGGCATGAATGAGAGGTCAAAGAGCACTTGGCAGGCTAAAATTCAGTTTGCCTGTATTGACAGGTACTCAGGATTTTTGGTAAATAATAGTAACAATAATATTCTCAAAGGCCATGTCCAGATTTTAGAGGAAATGTCTTAACCATCCAGTTGGGATAGAAAGGAAGAAACCTGTAGGAGTTCTCTGCATTTTTGAAAGACAGAGCAAAGTTCTTTAGATATAAAACCTCTTGGGGATGTAGAAAGTTACCTTGCCTCAGTATGAAGTCTACTTTCAAATAGCGTGCTGCTTTTCTGTGCTTTGGCCTCCCACAATGCCTGTGTGAATAACCAAAACCACAAAACACGAGTCCCCAAAGATCTTCACACATTTCTCGTGAGGTAGGCATAGAAATATTCTTTCATTAAAAATTAAGTTTGCCCTGATGAATAATGTATATTATAACTTTCCATTCACCAGTATGTTTGCGTGTGTTGGCAGCACACAACAGCAGCTTCCTGCTTTTCCCTCATTGCATTGCAGCCAATTTTCTCCCATTCTTTCTCAACACAGATGCCATATTTGTTCTGTTTGTATCCCTCCTTCTCCCAAATGCTCCCTATTTCTGAATTTTGTTCCTACTGTCACTTTATCCTGACCCTGCATGGTGTGATTTCATCTCCTGCCAAGTTACTCCACTGAAACACCAGTTTGGGGCCTGTTTTGCACTCTCAGCTACTCTCTCGCCACCCTCCCACTTGAGCCCAGCTTCCTCACCAGAGGTGACCATATCTTTTAATATACACTGCCTTGTTTTTTATCCCCTACTTTGCAGTTAGGAGACTTTCCTTTCCCTCCGTGGAGGACACGTCTCTCCCAGTCCTGAGTCACCTCTCCCTCTCCCACCAGTGAGCTGCCTCTTCCATCACAAAGCTGTTTGGACTTGCCCTCTTTTTCTCTCTAAACGATTCCTCCTGTTTTGGGGCATGTGCCCTTTCCTTCTCCCTCCTCTCAGCAGCCAGCTGCCCTCTGCCTCTCCCTGGGAAGCCAGCAGTCCTTCCCAGCCTTTGCCTGGCCCTGGCTGGAGCCCCTTGGCCATGGCACAGGGGTCTGCCTCCTCTCCCATCATTTTCCACAAATGCTGGTGCCCTGGCTGTCCCCCTCTCTCAGTAGCTCACTGATCCTCACTGTAAAGAGGGACTCATCTCTGCCAGGGCCAGGTGCCATGTGTGAGTGGGCTGAGGGGTGACCCCCAGGCTGCCTGGGAGGGATGTCCCTCAGTGTTTGGGAGTCACTCAAGTGTCCTTCAGCCTGGCTGTGAAAGTTTGGGGTCAGCCAGAAAAGAGGTTTGAGTGAGAATCACACTGCTACACCTTTGGTAAGGTCACATTTGGTCCCTGCATCAGTGGAGAGCAGAGAGAGCCCAGCTTGCTCACATGGCCCCCCAAGCCCTCTCTGCTTCTAGGAGCTGGCTCCAGGCACACCTTGCTCGAGGTTCTGAAATGTTTTGACAGTTGTTATGGTATGTCCTACTTCCAGCTTGTACAGGAAGCAGACATGTTGAAATCACAGAAGAAAGCAAGCCTGTTCATCTTGTATTTCTGGCTGAGGCTGGAAGTGGAGTGCCAGAAATCAATTGTGTCTCATCTATTATACAGGGAATTCTCTTGTAGCTCTTTGCATCGTTGTGCTAACTTTGCAAGGAGCTTTGTCCTAATAAGATTCCCATTACAGCCTGAAGAGTCAAATGTATTATCTTCAGCACTGCAGACTTCAGAGTCAAATGTAGCACTGCAAGTTCTGCACTCAGTCAAAATGGATCTCGAAGGCCTTAGCGGGAACTGGGGTATAGTTAGTGATGTGTTTGACTACTAAATGCACTTTTACTAAAAAGTAAAAACTACGTGTGATGTTTAAGCCTTGACTTACATGTATAAACCTCTCATGGGCCACCCTGAACTTCTGTCATCAGACTTCACCTTTTACAAAGGCAATGTGATCATTGAGACCTGATGTGGATGGACATCAGTTACAGATCAAGTGAATTTTTAAATTAAATCCTCCTCTTAATGATAAAAATACATTGTCCTTTGCTATTTTTTTGAAACTTGTGGTTTGATGAGTGTTCCCGAGGCACTATTTCCTTTAAGCAATCCAAGTATAAGCATATTACTAATAATACTTTGGGTTTAAATGGAAACCATAGCTGGTAAAGAAGACAAAACTTCAGACATCATTAAAAATATCCCATGTTACTTACGAAGGGTGACTACTTCTGAAATGCCTATGAGCTAAGACTACAACTTTGCAGGCTCAGATTAAGAGAATCTTTGTACATCTATGCCCATCAAACATTTTAGCTAGCTAATAACATTCAGTGGTACAGATCTGTGCATTGAGTCAAATCTTATTTTGTAGATACTCAGCATGTGACATCTGGTATATGCAAAAATTACAAGACCGATGAAAAGTAAACAATAGTGGTTTAGGAAAAAAAATAACTAAAAATCATTACAAAATTAGCTTTTGAGAATCTTGTAATTCAACTTCAGATACCTGTTTGATCCAAGGTTATAAACAGAACTGTCTGTTGTTTCCCAAATCTTTTAATTGACAGATAAAAAAGTGCTTTTTCTTTAAGAAACTGCAGGCACCTGTGGATTCCTTGTCTGTGTTTAATTCTGCCAAATAATATATAGCAATAATAATAGATGACTTGAAAATACTCAAATTCAAACCATTAACTAAGCACGAACTCCTCTTCCTCCTTGTATGGAGTTGGAATATTTTTCTGTGTATACTAAATCTGAGCTCTTACAATTTTACTTGCATTCATATTCATTCAAGGTTTCTGTAGTAATCTGATAATACAATGCCTGTTTTTCCTTATGCATTAAGAAGAGTATTGGCACTGCAGCTACTGGTGACTTCAAAATATTACAATTGTGGCCTGTGATATAGGAAAGCTGGCAGAATGAGAATGCTTTATGTATCGTGTGCTGAAAAATTTTGCAGTAGATTATTTGTCCAAGCATATATTGACTGTCAGTTCTCTATAAAAAGAGGTGTCTACTCCTTTGTTTACAGGAGAAGTGGAGCCCTTGTTCTGTGCCCTCACACATCATCATAATTAGCACAATTGATACAACTCACTGAAATCTATTAGTAGCATAAGCAGTGGCATTTTATTGAATTATGTGTTCATGTCACAGTAGAGTTGGGCACTTCTGAGTATTTCTAAAGTTTGTAATCAGTGGAGCAAAACTCATGTCATGCTCTTAAAAAGAATAGTGTTAGAGGTTATATGAAAACAGACTGAGTTTTGGTGGTGACAAGACCTCACAACAGTGCCTTGATAAATGCAATATATAATAACAGTACAATAGGAATTGAAATTGAAAGATAAGTCTACACTGGAGGGATTAGAAATATCTTGTATGGAGCATTGGGCCATGAACCTGTTTCTTCTGGGTTTGCAGAGGGAAAACTTGAAGGGCATCTCTGGGGTTTGAAAATGCTCATATGTGGGTAAATTCCTCCATTTACTCGGGATTAAATGTTTTTGCCTATGGAAATTTTTACATCAGCTGACAAAACCCCCTCAGTCTGTCTTTGTCAATCTGAATCTTAATGTAGCCAACTGTTCTGTTCTATTCTCACACTACATTTGTAGTGTAAGAGTCTAAGAGCATGCTGTGTCAGCCATGGGATTATTGGTCCTAGATTTTGCAAAATTTCCCATACACATTTTTAAAACAACAGCAGATAATTATGAGAGTTGACAGATGCCACAGACGTAATTGTTTTCAGCAGTTACAATAGATGTTTTAAAAACATTTCCATATTCAAACCTTTAGTTAGTTCAGGGCTAGTGAAATACAGTCCTTCCTATTTTCTTCTGCCCTCAGGATATCCTCTAGGGATAGCAACCACCAGGACCTCCCTCTTCCTAGCTCCTCATTGCTTTTCACCCACCTGGCTCACCTTTTAGGTCACTGCTCCAGGTAATTTGCTGGGCTGCCTCTCTGATCTGCTGCCTCTACAGCTGTCTGGACTTTTCAAAGGCTTCAGAAAAATCATGCCTCAAAATAACTATTCCATCGAAATGGAACCATGTCTGGAAAGATGGCTGAACTCATCAGCATTTTATTTCAAAAAGTAACATGGATAAGAAGCTCCATTGGCACCAAAATATGTGTTTGTATTTAAGGCATGATGATGTAACTGTGACTTTCCTTTTCTCCTGTCCTTCTCTCAAGCTTGGCCTGACCTGACCTGGGATTAAACAATCAGAAGTCACCATAACGTATTTCTCATGCTCGAAGATCACAAATCACAATGCATTTATACCCATGCCCTGCCTGTGGCACATGTGGCCACCCATTAGTGACATGATAAAGTTTTCCTTTCTTTTGTATTGTTTCACTTCCCTACTCTGTTTACCCAAGAATCATCCTAACAGTTGTTGGTGGGAAGAGATACCGAATGTTACACATCTTCTTGTCCCTCAGGAAAGACATTTGGTAAATTTGGAATGAGCATCTAATCTCTCCAGGATGCTCTGAATGTAAATTTGGAAAGAGGAATTTCTCCAAATAATTATAGTTTAAATGCTGAATTCTAAATATATTTATTTTCTTTGCTTTTTTGTTGGCATGTGTTGCACACATGCTGGAAGAGATTTCTTTTTTGTGGTTGCTATGGTAAAAAGCAATCCCAAGTCCTTTTACTTAAAACCCATGAACTGCAATTAACTGTTTAATGTTGTAACAGACAACAGCTCTAGTAACACCTTAACAGCTTTGAGCATGATACTCCCATCATCTCAGCAGATGGTGATTTTTGGCATTCTGTGTTTTCAGTTTATTCTTCTCCTTTATAATCCTTGCCATTATATCTTCTGACAAATGCTTCTGGACTAACTTAATTGCAATTTAATTCTACTGAGACACCCCTCAGATCTCAGATCTTTTTGTATTTCTGTTCAAGGTGACCAATATATGCCAAAAAAAATTGTGTGTGTATCCCTGTCAGCAATTATAAAACCAGATTTTAAAGTAAGAATCTGTTTCTTCTCATCTGTAACCATAAAATACAGTCTTGAAACGTGCTTAGTCTGCCACAGGTGCCCTTCATCTGAACAGAAAAGGAGAAATAAATGATTCTTTTGTGGAGAAGGAGTAACCCTGAATGTTTGACAAGTGTCTGAATTAAATATCATTTACCAATTTCAACTAGTTTTACTACAGGGAGTTGCCCTTCATTACAGAGGTGGAGACTGAATTCCTCATGAATTTTGCTCATTGTTTTAAAGATTTATGACTAATATAAATCCTTTTAAACAGAGAGTTTCAATTAAATTGAGAAAAAAATTCAATTTTGCCAAGACGTTATCAAAAGCAAGATTGCCTTGTGAAACTTTTTCAGCTACTCTTCCTTTTCCTCTCATATAAGGCGTTTGTACTCCATCTCTAATTTTTTTCCACTTAGAAATAAATTCTTTGGATTTAAAATCAGCACTGTTCTCCATTTTGCTCTTTAAAGGGATTTTGTGTATTTAGCAGGCAGAACACTTCAGATGTTTAGTTCTGTAATACAGGACCAAATAGAGGGTTTTTTTAGTACCTTTAGTGGCAGTATTGGCATTTCTTCTTTTTTAGGAAAAGAAAACAAGAGGGGAAAAGGAAAAGAATAGTTTTCCCAGAATCATAACAAGATAATATTGCAGTTTCAGGTTTTAAAATATGAATGTCTCATTCACAGCTATTTCCTGGCTGACTCCAGGTTTCTATGATTATTATTTATTCAGTGCTGATAGTGTGCCTGACATTGTGCAAATATAGAAAGAGATATTCATGTGGACTATCTGCCAGGATTTCCTAGTTGTTAGTGGCAGTGTTAGCCTCTTTAAGCAAAAGCTTGAGGCTGTCTTTAAAGCAGAGATGCTTTTCCATGCTGCCAACACGCAGCTTCATACATATGACCGTGGGAAACACTGCTCAAATGCACAAGGCTTTGGAAGGATGGACCCAGTGGAGTTTAATTTAATTAGTACTGCAGCAGTGTGTGGTACCTCTAACTAATCAAACCTTTAAGAGCAGTCATGGTAATTTTAAAAGCTGGACATTTTTTAGGGAAAGGTGATTTGATACCTAAAAAATCAAAGAAAGACTGTTTGCCTGAATACTGCATGTTTTAAAATCCTGTGTGTTCTGTGAAATCCATGGACTGTTTTGTAATCTATTTGTAGGACTTACTGATGGCCCATGTACTTAATTTACCTGGATAGTGATGGTGTCCCTCGAGTTGTTTCTGCCATTTGCAGACTATCCATTGCCAGACTGACATCTGCCCCTGGCTTTGTCAGAAACAATGTATTTCAAATTGTAGCACTGAAGGTTTTTGTCCAGTACTAATTTCTCAAATTAGGGACATTCTGCCAGGGGAAAAAAAAATATACATATATATAAATAAATAAATAAATAAATATCTTAGTTTAAATGTTTGTCTTTTTATTAGAAGTCTATCTTTGGATTTCCTTTCCAAAGAGTCCCTGAAAAATAATTCTAAGGATCTTTAGTGACACTTCCTTGACTTTATGCATGGAAAGAATAGAAGGTTTGCTGTCTGCTGTTTCATAGATGAAGAATATTTTTGTCATGATCACTTATAAAAATAGTAACACACCTGAAATCCCACCAATAAAACCAACTTGCAGTGAATGAAAAGGTGGAATGCAAATACTTGTCCTTGTTTTATCCCTGGCTAGGATAAGAGTTCATTATCTGATTCTTTTTCTTTCCCCAGCACAATGAATGGATGATGACAGTAAGCTTATCTCTTTGTCTGAGGTGGTGATACCACACAAGCTAACACTGAAAGGCCTTCTTAGAGCAACACAAATCATATATAGGAGCCAGTATCAAAAAGCTCCACATCCAGAAATGAGCACATCTGCCACGTATCATACAGAAGCAGCCAAACCAAAAAGATTCATAGAAAAATAAACAAATCTCTGAGGAGCTTGAAAGCTGAAGTTAAATATCTTGAGGTCAGTTCAGAACTGCAAAGAAAGTTAAAAATGGATATATCAAATCTGATATATAAATTAAAATTCCTGTATTAGTCATAGTTGTTATATCCCAAATTTTGTTTGGAAAAGGAAAGACAGTGCTCAAATTTCCTTGCCTCTCCACCCACCTCCTTCAATGTCTTCCCTTTAGCTTTCAAGCAATTTATTTACACTGAGCAAAATATCTGGTTTGCACTCACAGGAAAAGTTTTAATTAATTTTCATTTTACAAATCCTCCACAATATTTATTCAAAAGACTGGCAAATTCCAGGAAGTTCACCCATCCCTGAAAAAATAAGTTTTGTAAACAAATCTGGCAACAAATTTATTTTAATAGCAGCAATCCTGCTAATCTGTCAAGATGTAGTTGTTTCTGACACTTGATTACATTCTTCTTCCTTAAGAATAGAAGATAATTTGCTACAAACAAACCATTTAGCTGGGACGTGGTGACTGTCCCTCTGCTATTTCACAGAGCATTTAATTCAACAGAAAAAAAGCTAACAGTATAATGCTTAGCACCTTTTATTTTTTTTTAACAGAAGCAAGGCTAAATTTCTATAGTCACAAACAACAACAATTAAGAGCTTCAGAGCCTTTAAAACCTATTCTTGGTGTATCCCACAAACTGGACCAGCAATACTCCACGTCTCTGAACATACACAAAGGGCATGTTTCCACAGGAATTTTTTTGCCCAGACATCTATTTTCTGGCCATTTGTTCCTGTACATATCATGTCCAGGTCTTATCCAGCCTCAATTCATGGATCCAGTTCCCTGTGCAGCAACACCAGCACTTGTGCAGGTGCATTAACCTGAGACAGCCCAGACTGATATGACACAACTGAGTGGACTGTGCAGCTTAGTCTGGTTTCATAAAGAAAAATATCCATGCCCAGAAAAATGTTTTATGCAAGGAAACAGTATCAGATGTTTGGAAATATCAGTAAAGCAAAATAGGCAAGCCCTGCTGCTTGTCATTAATGTAGATTGAAACCAAAGATAAATAGGTGCTGATGTTCAACTTAAATGGACATCACCCTTCTTTGTGTTAAGACTTCACCCAACTGGACTGCTGGGTGTGTGGACATTTTGGGGTGTTCACCTCTTGATTCTTAAAGAGATTTGACATTTCATCTCACTGCTGCTCCTAAGCACAGGAAAACAATTTGTGAATCTATTTTATGTCACGGCTTCATAAGACTGCATGTCCTGGTGTAAAGGCTCAGCTGGTGCAAATGTCAGTATAGTCCTGGCAGTTTGTATCAGCAGGCAAAATCTGCCATCCATCTTTCCTGCCACTTCCTCAGCTCCTTCAAACTTTAAAAGACTGATCCAGATCCCAGTGAAATCAATGAGAGCTTTCTCTCTGTGCTGGATCCAGCAGTATGCAATCTCTGAAGTACAGCAATTAAGATGTTGAGCTAATGTTAGTAATCCTTTCCTGCCTACCTAGAACACCCAAACTATCTGAGTCAGGCTTCATTCCATGCAAAAGCCCAAGGAAATCAGTTTGGTTTGTGTTTGGTTTGTGACTGAAAGATCAGTCTGTGTCCCCATGGACTAAGAGGTGTGGGGGAGTTCCAGAATTTGCTGCCAGTTTCTTGCCATTTATTTCTAGAAGCTGTTAGCTTAGATTTTCTTTGGCTAAACTAAGTTATGGGGAACTGAGATGATAAGAGTGAAGGCTTTGGACAGTCGCATTTCTAGATGCTTATGAATGTACAACCATTGCTTTTCAGGTTCCTCTTTAGATTGAATTTTAATTCACATTATGGACAATCAGGACAGTGTCCTATTTCTTTCCTAATACCACATTTAAGGACTTGGCCAAATGAGCAGAAGTAAAGAAAATAACCCTAAAAATCCTGGCAGAGTTTGAAGTCAGTAACTTTATACAGTACTATTATTGTGAGACATTTTATTATCTAAACAATTCCTCATTTGGAGGAACTTCAGATACACATTTTTTTGCAACATATTTTAAATCAGTGTAGAAAATGAAAGGATTTATATTTGATGTAGGGATTTATATTTAATGATGTGAAACAATGGATTTTTAAAATATAAGCCAATTAACTTAGCAGCCCCTTGCTTAATTGGCACTCATGCTATTTAAAGGAGTGGTGGGTGTCTAAAACTTTCTCAGGTTGAAAAACAATATTATTTTACGTTATTGATTCTGATTCTCTTTGTGATTTAATCCTTTCCTTTACATGGCTAGGGTGCAGAAATAGTGGGAAAGTCACAGCCACAAGCAATAACATGGCAATTAACTCAGAGGTACTGGTGGGACATTTAAGTAATTTTAAGTCAACATTTATAAACATGATGTTGCTGGCTTGAAAATCTGGACATTATTTGCAGCTTTAGAAGATTTGATTACTTAACTGATTTTGATTTTCAAATTACTTTTGAAAATCAACCACTGTTTTGAATCTGCTCCAGATGGGCAAGGACTGAAAATTGTTATGATCTGGCACGTATTTGGTAGCATAGATAAGTGAGTTGATGGCCTCATTAAAAGTATCTCAAACATATGTGCTGATTAAAAACTCCCTCATCTCAGGCTCAGCAGGGTTTTGGCTGAAGAGAACTGAACTGCTTTGTCACCCCTAAGGGCCTTTTCTGGCATGACAACAGGAGGAACTTCATAATGCTGCTGCACACAGAGGTGAATGTGAAATGTGTCATTGCCCAGCAGCAAGTGCACCCTGGCACAGGCCAGCAGGAACTTCTGTGTGAGTACATGTGTCCCCACAACCTGAATGAGAATCACACAGTGAGATTATGGGTTTAGAAGTCTAAAAGTGGTATTTATTTTTTTCCCACCAACAGGTCCTCAAAATTATTGCCTATCTGGTTAAAAAATGGTACAGAGACAGGCACTGGAGGTTCAAAGGCTCTGAACATCAGAACCAGACATCCCAAACCCCCTTGCTGTCTCTGCAGAGAAACAGATGTTTCAAAAGTACATTACTTCCCATCCTAAATGAAATAGCTAAAGCTGGTCACATCAGTTGTGCCCTAGTAGTGCCTCTTTGTTTCCAAAAGAAGCCTAGGTGTATTTTAGTAAATTTAAGGCAGGCAAGATAAATCCCATTCTCAACAGCATCCCATCATGCTGGCAGCTACTTGCTAAACTGCTGTGAGAATATTTTGCACTTTTTTCATAACCTCAGAACAACTGAACAGGGTCTTTCCTCCAAAGTGTTTCGACTCAGCTCCCACAACACAGTCATTTTTTTAAAAGAGAAAATGTACTATTTCTAGTAACAAGCCTGGCAAAGACACTGACCAAAGTGATATCCCTGGCACATAATATCTCTGGGTTTTAGGATGCTTTGTAACCATTGCCTGCATGAATTAAATGACTCCTTTCTGTTTAGACAGCTGGAATTCTGTGTGGCACTAGATGGCAATATTCCCTCAGCTCCTGCAACGGTCAGGGGAGCCATACACTGCAAAAGGACAAGTCCTGACCTTGTTTCCTTGTTATCACCCATGTAGCTCATATTATAACAGCCAGGTTTTATGTGACTAAACTCAATCTGGGCTGCAGGGCTTTTTAAAATCTCTGTGCGTTCATCCACCTACCTTTACAGCTTCACAGTTCTCTGTCAAAACATTTATTGGACACTAGGTTTACTGTGTGGGATCTTCTGTTTCATTAAGGAAGCTCTTACGGTCTCAGGCTGTTCTATGATGTTGATGCTCAAATCCACAGGCAGGAAATATATACATCCGGAATATTGCACTAGTTTCCTGCTGCCTTTTGTGTATTAATGTGGTGACAGATTCAGTCAAGTCATTACTCAGATATAATGTTGCCTCATGTCAATTGTAAGTAGATTATTTTTTGCACTCATGTTTGTTCTCATATAAAATCAGCATAATCTAAACTCAGCAACTGTAAAAAAGTAATTCTATGTCTGTACCCAGATGGATTTAACCCTATCCCTGTGTGATATTTTTAAAGGTTTTCTCTAGTCAAAGAGCTTATAGACAGCAAGGAACAGGACCAGCTATGAATATTGCCTATCTTCTTTGCATGATTAGGATTTTTTTTGCCTTTGTACCATTTTATCAGGGTCCAGGTCTACTGAAATTGCTCCTTTCAAAAGCAGGCTTGTCATTGATTTTTGTGCGACCGCAATCATTATAACGATTTTCCAATAATTAAGTACTCTGAAACAAAAGTGGAGAGTGAATTGTCCCTCCTTACATACCACGCCTCTCTTCTGGCCTGCTGGAGAGCCACAGAGCCCAGCTGAAGGCCTCAAAGTTCTTGAAACTGTAAACAAACAAAATTTCACACTGATAGGAAGTAGTGAATTATTCTCACTCCTCTTGTTCAAAGGATGGAGGAATTTCTATGTAAAAACCCACCTATCTCCATAGGTTTCTCCGTGTGAAACTCCACCACCTGAGCCCTCTCCCTGTGCTCAGTGTTTTCTGTTAGTTGCACACTTTTCTATGGGTTGTTTTTTCAAAGTCAATAGAAAATATTTCACATGTGCTAAAATACAAGGTTGCTTTTGCTAAAACAATCAAATGCCTTTTGCAGATAAAACAGGCAAGGTATGTCATGTTTCATGATGCAAAGGCCTGTTTAAATAATTCTTGATGATATAATAAAATACTTGACTAAATGAAGTGTATTACACTGTGTACATAGAAACCTTGGAGTTTGTGTACCCATATTTTCCCAAAGCATTCTTTCTTGTTGCACTTGCATCTTTTTCTATTCACAGCCTCGTTTATATATTTACCAAACAGCTCAAGTGGCCAAGCAATTACTATAACAAATGTGTAATATGCAGTAAATGGTGTATCATGAGGTACAAAGTATTGTGTGGGTTCAGGCCCTCATCCAATAATCAGTAAATGCAGAAAGAAGACTTCATTGGCCTCAACACATTTTTCAGTGTATCTTTACTGGCACTAGAACTTAGTTTGGAAGACATGATTAAAATTCAAGTGTTATACATATCTGGTATGGACAAGTGATATAATTTCTTGCAGGCACCAAATGTTCTATGTCACAACACTTTATCCATCTCAAATCATAAACCACGAAATACTTGCTGGTAACATCTACTTTTGCTTGGGCAAATGAATATTAAAACTTGTTATCACTGACTTCCTTGTTTTGTTAAGGCAGAAGAAAAGGTAATATTTTTTAGCAGCACAAGAACTTCTTAAAGAGCAAAATATTTAGCAGCAATGTGTTTTTTACACATCACGGTGTCTTACAGTTGTCATGATTGAACTTGGAAGTGGGACTAAGACCTCTGGCTTTTCTAGAGTTTCTTTGTGGCCTTGCTGATATAATTTGATCTTTTCATAGGGAGCATTCAGGTACCTCTGGAGCTTTCTTGAATTCATGTTCTTGTAATCGTGTCTGCTTCAGTACACATTTGTCTAGATGGAGCAGAGGGAATGGGAAGGATCAGAACAGTCTCTGCTAACTTAATGCCTTTCATATTCCCAGTGGTCCTAAAATAAGAGCTCAAATTCTTTGTTGCAAAAGACAAACTCTCAGGATTCTTTCTTCTCTGGCAAATGCTTTCATATCTTGAGTGTATAACTGCTGGAGTAATGGAAGGACTTTTCAGCACAGATAACAACATCATTTTCAGCCTTCTGTGTGCACTCACCCAGATTTTAGGGTGTTCTCCACTTAAATCTGGATCCCCGAAAAAGAACTAGGTATGATGGAATCTCTTCTTGTTAACACACTTCAAGTTCATTGTCAAGGGAGTGACTAATAGGGATTACATGTTTACAAGTCAATGCTAGAAAAATACCTGCCTGGGACTTTTTTCCATAATTGTATGGGTTACTGACCTAGCTAGGATGGGATTATATTAGATGAGATTAGGTGAGCATGGGTAGTACTCTATGAATTTTAGTTTGTTCTTTCCACTCGGAAATGGTACAGAGAAAGTTTTCAGCTGAGAAATTGACAGAAATAAGTTTCTGATGTAGGATGCTAAGGTAATGTTTTACTATTTTAGGAAAGGTTATCAAGGCAGTGAATGGAGAAGCTGTAATGTTTAAAGAGAAAGGAAATGAAAAGAAAACCTGACAGTCTCAGTAATATAATTCATGAAACAAAACTAATAAATTATCATAAACTGAGGTTGGATCAAGTGTATGAAAATTCTCCTTAGGCTGTTAATTTTTGGTGAATAATTACCACAGTAGTAGCAAAATATCTACTTTCCCATGAGTTGGCTAAAGAGTAGAGAGCCACTACTCTGGCTGAAATAACCATTAATGGGAAAATTATGTCTTGAGCCTCTGATGCGTTTGAAAAGTAAGAGAACATTTCCTTCATGTTGACAGACTGGAAGTCAATTGAGAATTAAATACCTAGAAAACAACTGAACATCCTGAACCTGCACATTTTGTTATGCAAGTAGACTACTTCTCTGAAGCTGGCCTCTGTTGAAACACCTCACTTTCCTGAGGCCAGGCAATTGGAAGCTGGCACATCAAGTTCTGCTCTCTCCCACCTCATAATCCTCACTTCCCATGTTTTTTTCTCTTTGTATCCCAAGCTAAGACCAATGCATTCTGTCACACTCCTCTCTGTTGATCTTTTCCTTGGAACCAGGATTCTTTAATCTCTTGAAAGATGTTGCATCTCCTGCGTATTCTCCACTTTACCTGATTTTCCAGAATACAATTTTTAAGAAGTGCAATTTTTTTGCTCCAAAGCACCCAAATAAAGTTGTAAATCATCTTGAAACCAAATAATTACAAAACCCCCTTTTTTGACCTCTTCATTTGCTCCAAAATTAATATCCCCTCTATTTTGCCTGAAAACTCCCTATTTGTATTCTTGCTTGTGTTGCCTTAACCCCTCTTCATCTAGCTGCTTTATATTCCCAGGAAGCTCATTCCTGACCTCCTTGCAGTGTATAAGTGCCATTGTTGCTAGACTTGCCAGTGAATTTCTGCCTTGCTCACCTTTTCCTAATTCACCTGTTCCTAACCAGCTTGTGTGCTTATTTTTTTACATGATTTTCAACCTCTTCTGGACTCTCTTATAATTCTGGCTGCCATTTCACTTCATATCTCACAGCCTGGCAGGTTGAATCAGAGAACCACAGAAATCCACTCGGAGGAATATAAGAAATGAGGGATCTAAGGAAAGTAATGAGACAAGAAGAAGTGACTCAAGGAAGAAGAAAGAACCAGAACTCTTTCTGCTCACCCTTACTCCACCCATCTGAGCTGCTCTCCACACCCTCCTTCCTGCCTGCTATGCTTGGCTCTCCCCTCATCTCCATGGTCACCTTTACAGTCTCCTCACAACATGCTTGAACCATGAGACTTAACAGGAAATACTTGAAAGCCCTGGAGACATATTTAGAAGGAAAGCAGTTATTAACTACTCCATGGGTATTTACTTAGTACCTGAAACAATTACCCATTGCATTTCCAGGTGAAGTTGGGGACAGGCTAGCATTTCAAGCATGTGTTTATTCCAGATGCCTTTTCCATACATCTCTCTCATATGTCTCTATAGTGTCTATATCATAAATAATATCTGGTTTATGTTTATGGACTTTGAATCCTTCCTGAAAGTAGATCTGTGTATGTTGTCAGAAGGAGAGTCAAAACAAAGAAGCTGAGGAATGTATTTACAGGAAGAAAAAAACCACATCAAGCCACACCAAAAACAACCCCTCCTCCTCCCCACCAAGACCCAGCCTAAGGAAAAAATAAAGAAAATAAAGGATAAAATTGTGACCTCTGAGTTCTGGAGAAGGCTTGGCTATTCAGAGCATAGGATAGAATCAGTCCTATCACTCAAAGTAGATACTAAACAAATTTAGAAATGTATCTGAAAGACTTTAAAACTTATCCCAGATAAGTTTTCTGTAGTTTTTTTAAGACTTAAAGGAACAGGCTTATAATGGGATAGATTACACATTGCAGCTAAAAAGAGTTTAGCAGAATAAAGCTAGCAGCAGTTTTACAGTGTTCTGGTAATCAGTGGAAGATCATTGTACAAGACACCACATTGTACAAGCCTGGTTCGTGCCTGTGCACACAGACCTCATCATTGTGAGGTGTGCAGTCAGATCAAAAACTTCTTTGTGGACTCAGAAATGCATATGAAAGGATGGGCAAAGACCTGGTAGGTAAAGGGGCAGGTTAGAATTTTTTTACAAGATAAATATATTTACATTATTATCAGCATAACTAGGTCATTTAAGAGTCAGATTTGCCATATACTTTTTTTACTAACATGAAGTCTAGGCACACATTTCCTGGGATTAAGGAAGATCAAGTTCCTTGATACTACAGGTTGTATTCCCAGATAATAGAGTGTGGCCACATCCACTTTAAACCATTACAAGGTCCTAGAAGCACTTTAAAATAGATGCAGATTAGTCGTCAAATGAGTATTTCTCATGAACATTAAAATCAGTATGTGATATGTAGGTATGGCCCAGTTCCAATCAGTAGGCTTTACTCATGCATCTTTTCCAGGTCCATTGTGTCAGCAGAATTCTCCAGGCCACATGGGTACCACAGCCTAAGGTGTGAACACAGCAAGTGTAGGCAATGCCTGCCCTGGTGTTAAACTGGCTGCTCATGTTCAGCATGTTCAATTAACATGTTCATGCTACACAAAACACAGGAGCATGGAACAGAACTTTCTGAGCTATTGTCAGTTTTCAGTGGGACAACCACAGACAGTCATGCAGAAACATCTAGAGATGCCAGCTTAGATCACACATCAGTCAGGTTTCTCCACAGCTGTGTTAAATCTGAATCTCAAAATTCTGGCTCTTAGCAAAGCTGCTAAGTTTGTGCAGGGATGTTGAGAATCAACTAGATAAATCCCTGAGCAACCTGATTTAATTAAGCCTGCTTTGAGCAGGATATTTGACTAGGTGACCTCCAGAGGTCCCTTGCAGGCTAAATTATTCTGTGAGTCAATTCTAATACACCTATATTGCATTCGGTTCCATTAGTAGTGTCACTTCTCTCTTATGCTCCATGAAATAACACTAGGACTGCCTGTAGTTAAAAAAAATGTTGTTTGCATTGTGGGCTAGCAAGTTAAATGCCTAATCTAAGGGAACCAGTGCACTTCCATGGGGGTCCATGCTGTTCCTGAGACAGCTACACCAAAGCTGCATCATGTACAAACTTCATCATGTACACATGCCTCACCTCCAAGTAGGTGGTATGTGTGGTCTGAGTGATTCTCTGGTAGTCAGAAAAGAAAAGAAAATGTCAGATTCTTGGTTTGGGTAAACAAAAAAGAGTATTTGATTCTGGTGTGTGAAGAGAGCACCTCATGGCCAGAGTGGTGAGAGCAGCATGGTATTTCCAGATTTAAAACATACTAGATTCTCTTCATAATGCTTCATTGAATAAGACAATTATAGTGAAAGGACAATTAATGACTGTTTTCCCAAGTACAGACCAGGACTGTGAATGAAGCAAGGAGCAGTTCCCTGACAAGCAAACA
Organism: Sturnus vulgaris; assembly: GCF_052056855.1. Taxonomy (NCBI): domain Eukaryota; kingdom Metazoa; phylum Chordata; class Aves; order Passeriformes; family Sturnidae; genus Sturnus; species Sturnus vulgaris. Next base: position 61,337,976 of record NC_142247.1, on the reverse strand, counting down.
AGCTGACGGTGTTTGGAAACTCCCTTAGAGACATGGGTCCTTTGTTTCATTTCTCACTGCACAACATGAAAAAGAAGAATTTAGGTGGAGCTGATGTAAACTGGGGAAAACATACTGTGGTCTTCCTTCAGTTTGCATCCTGGGGACATGAAGGACGGGGCCATAAAGACAATGAAGAGCATGCTCCTTTTCCTAATTTTGCTGGGAGTAGTGTCTGGTAAGAACATGATTTCATTATGCTGCTAAAATTAGAACACTGTTGGCTGTTATACTTTCTCTAGGGAACTTTATAATACATATTTAGGGATCAGACACAGATGGGAAAAATCAAGTAACAATTATTTTCCTACTGAAATAGATTGGGCTCTGTGGTTACAGCAGTATAATGAAGAGAATATGACTCTTTGCTGAAACACTTTGTTGGATGAGGCACTTCAATTCTAATAGCCACTGCTCAGTGTGACAGCACTGGAGTGAGAAAGGAGGTCAGCTCTCTAAGAAACAATAACTAGTAGTTATACTCCAGTATCCTCCTTTCAAGTATTGATAACATTTCTCCTTGAAAAGTAAAGCAAGCAACCAAACAGGACCAAACACTCCTTTTTTTTTATGGAAAGAGTGATCAAGTACTGGAATTGTCTTCCCGGGAAGGTGATGAAGTCACCATCCCTAGATGCGTTTAAAAATAGACTGGATGTGGCACTCAGTGCCATGGTCTAATTGAAGTGTTAGGACATGGGTTGGACTCAATGATCTTGGAGGTCTCTTCCAACCCAGTCATTCTGTGATTCTGTGAAATTTGTGGACAGTATTAGTAGTATGACATCACTAACTTTGATCAGTGTAAATACATGGGAAATTTGCCTATATGAGTATTTGCCCATTAGCAACTTTTTAGATCTTCAAGCTGTCTGAAGTCTGCATGGCACACAAAGCACTGGTATTGCTGTAAGCTACCTGCTCAGGTAGGGTCATTTTGCTCTCAAGGAACTGTAAGAGTTCTGCCATCCCTCAGGAACCTGTCAGTACTTGGTGGTTTTCCTTATGTTCCCAAAACTGATTAGGATATTGGCTACCACTTTCAGCTTTCTTTGAAAAACAACATTTTTCTAACCTGCATGGTTGTGGATATAGAAAATCTTGAAGGCGTTACTCAAGCATCCTAAAGACTGGTACATCACAGATAAATAGGTCTTAAATATACATAAACGTCTCCAAACTAATCATTATTGCTTTGTCTTGGACTCATCATTTGTCAATGACTGTCGTTGATAATTCTGGTAAATAATGGATTAAATTTCTTCAGAAATATTTTATTCTGCAAAGCAAAGAGGTAAGCAAGGATTTTTCAATATGGAAGGAGAGTTTTTGTAAAATTGGTTGGAAAAAGAAGCAGCCATTTAGATGCAGTGCCTAAAATTTCAGTTAAAGAGCAAGAGGTAAGAACTTTTGATTTAGAAAGACAAATTCTGAATAAACAGCCAATGAAATCTTGGGAGATAATACAAAAATAGCAACTGCTTTCTACATTTCTAAATACTGTAAATTATTTCATTGTTTTTATAAATGGTTTCCATTAATGAACTGTGGCTCGATGAGTGAGCTGAATTCATCAAGTACTGTCCACAGAAGATTACATTCCACGTTCAGATCCACTTATGGAAATGTGTCTCCAGAAGCCCCTCTCAGCCCAGCCTCATTTGCATGGGTGATTTTTGTTGATGATATTTTCCCGAATCTGTAATAACAGTAAAAAAAACTTAGTCCTTCACTGGATCTTGCTCCTGCTGACATAAATCAGTAACAGCTCAGCTGAGCTACCAGGGTGTCAGATTGACCTGTTCAGATTAACTCTTTCAGGTAGGTCCCACCTCACAGTATCCCACATCCCAGCCAGTACCTGTAGAGTATCTCCAATGCCATTTTTTCCATAAATGCCAGAGTAATCCCAGCTAGATCAGTGACCCATGAACCTGCTGTATCTGCAGTGTGGAAGCATGAGAATCTCCATGCAGCTGTACAGGGGCCCGTAGGCTGCAGCTCTAGTGGTCTCAGACTAGTTCCTGTAGCAGCTTTTCACCTTGCAGCTCTGCAGCAAAAAAACCCCAAAAAACAAAAAAACTTCATGGGGCTTTTGCTATATGATTACTTTTGCTACAGTAATTGCTGGTGTATGAAGAGCCTGTCCAGACCCAGAGTGGGCAGTATCTCCCTCAGTGTCTCCCTCTTGGCACAGAGTGTGTGGGAAGTTTGGCTGAACACAGCTGGCTTTCTTGGAGAGTGTTTTGGACGAGCCAGTGAAGCATCCCCAAGCAACAGCCCTGCCATAGTTTGGTGTTGAGGTGCATTGCTGGTTCAGGGATGTGAGATTACTGAAGTGCTGTTTCAGGGCATCAAAAGCAGTCCTGATTTATGTTTTCTGCACACTCTTCATAAGATGCAGCACAACAGGCCTTTGTCAAAAATACCAAAAACTAGAAACTAAATGACAGAGAAAGCAAGAAGTTTGGTTTGTGGGGTCCAGAGATCTGGACAAACAAGGAGCTTGTGCAAATCTGTTGGATGCCTCACCAGTACGTGGAGCTTCCCTGCAGTTTTGAACCATAGTGTGCTTTTTTCTGCATCTTCTCCAAAGACTCCGGGTTGCTCTTCCTTGCTCAAAGCAGGAGACATGACAGTACCACCCCTGAAATTGTTATTAACTCACACTACTCAAGAGCCAGGCTTGCACACAGCTGCAGTAGAAAGAATTGGAGGAGGGAAAATGGAGGAAATAGGTGCTGCAGATAGTGTAGTCCACAAAAAAAGCATTGTTTCTTTAGTATCTGGGTCTTTATGATTCAAGGTACTTTTTGATGTAACAGTGAATAGAGGTACTAAGTAGTACAGGGGGGACAATGAAAAACTAGAACGATTTTTGGCTTCTCTGCTTCTGTACAAAGACATATATGAAGGCAAATGATAATAAAATAATACTTCAACAATAACCACTCTGTATGACAACACTATAGGACTGAATTACAGAAAAGATTTATTCTTTTGCTTTAACACTGGATTTACTACCATGCAATTCCCTCATTCATAGATAAAAAAGGAGTCAGGGCATTTTGTGTTCCTTTATGGCAGTTCTTGACAAAAGCTGTGTCCTTGTTAGCTCAAGATTCCCAGAAGTAATTGTACGTTCATTTTCACCTTGCAGGACGAAGAACCCAGTTGCTTAAGGGCTTACCTGCAACAAGCACTGTTGAAGAAAACTCAGCAGCTGGTGTTTCAGTCTATAACTTCAATGTGACTCTTTCTCCATTGGCTTCTGAAGATGTTGCAATTCTTCCTACCATAGTAAATTCGAATCCACTCACAGAAGCTTTTGACATTAAATCAAAAGGAGGTCTTGAATTCAGTGTGAGTTTTAAGTTTGAGTAATTTTCAGTTGTAGGCTGATATTTTCTGGATTACTGAACACTGACAGTGCACAGTGTCTCATCTTTTAATCAGAAACGAATTTTAAATGCAGACTGTGGCAGTCCTGTAATAGATATGACAGATGAATAGCAATAGCAATTATGATTTTTAATTGCATCTAGGAAAAATCAGTCATCACAATAATTCCATTAGTTCTGTGATTAAAAAAAAATGTGCTTTTTAAAAAATAAGAGGTGAAGTAGAACATGGCGGATCTGCTTTTGTTTTTAGATTTTATCCATAGTTTTTCAGTTTAATATGTATGAAGACACTGTGAAATTAAAGTGCCTTAGTTAAGCCACCACATACAGCTTCTGTTTGTCCACTTTCACCAAGAATTAAAATTAATTTGTCTCATTCCAAAATAAATTAAGCTGAATCAGATCAAAGTACTTTTTAATTCTGAACAAAGCCTGTGACACATGAGGAAGTTATCTTGAGGTAAGAAGTTATAACCCTTCCACACATCTGTGACCTGTCTCTATCCATTGCACACTCTTGTCCTGTGGCAAATGCAGAGCAATTTCCATTACTTCAGGCTGATTTTCGCTGTTGAATAAATTAGCAAGTATTAGCGCACATTTGTCACAGGCAATGAGTGTTCAGATGCATGGTAACTTGTCATCGCATTGCAACTTGCTTGTATGTCTGAGCCTGAACAGTGACACTGAAGAGTGGCTTTAATAGACACAGATATAAATGGTGCAGAGTCTTAAAAAGGTGATTTGAATATCCTTTTCTGTGTGTTTCCAAGGAAGTTCGTGTTTTCACAGAATTGATACAACAGCTCTTTTCTTGTTCTTTTTGCTGGTGTTTCTGGGAGAAAATTTGGGAAAAGTAAGGCTGTGGCCCTGGGTGGTATTGGCTCATGGATTTGGTGTGCGTGGGGGGAGCTGCTGTGGCTCCCATGCTCCAGCCTCCCAGCAGAGTACAAAGCTCACTTGTGCCAGCTCTGATGGCTCTTTACTGCTCCCCAGATGGGTCAGTGAAATGGCCAGAAAACCTCTCAAAAAAGCCCTCTTGCACCTGTGAAACATAGGATTGTACAAATACCTGGACTGAGTCAGCTGAAGAGATCATAGAATTATAGAATATGATGCATTATCTAGTCCAGCTCCTGGTTCTATATAGGACACCTCAGGAGTCACACTATGTGCCTGAGAGCATTGTCCAATCACTTCTTTAACTCTGCCAGGCTGGGGCTGTGACCACTTCTGGGTCAGACCACTGGGAAGCCAGTTCCAGAGTCCAGCCACTTTCTGGGTGAAAAGAATTTGCCTGATATCTAACCTAAACCTCCCTGAACTCTGCTTTGTGCTCTTTCCTCCACTCCTGTGTAACAATCAGAAGGAAATGGATACATCCATTAAACTGGCTTTGCTAACAGAGAAACAATAATGAAGGACTCCCTTCCTAAGCTTTATTTTGGCATTTTGAATTAAAGTGATCCCTTCTGCCTCAAAACAAAACATAGTCCTTTTTTATACCTGCTTGCTCCTGTCCCATGCCATCTTTATGTTGTGACACACATGAATTTATATTGTGCTTGTTGAGTGGGATTGAGAAGTTAATCTGAAGGAAAAATAATAGACACAAAGTCCTTCTTGTTTTTTTTCATGGCAAGGATGATGGAGAAATTCTTGTTCTAGCACAATGCAGGGTGACACAAGGATGAAAATAGATGGCCAAAAAAGCTGTAGACTGGAGACTGTAGGTGGAGATTGCTTCTTCCAAAGTGGCAGTTTTTATCCATTTCATACCACAGCCACATTATCAGAATGGCCTGTGAACCTTTCTGTGTTTTGCTTGAACTGTTGCTTTTTTCAACATTTCCTAAGTCACTTGGAAGAGTTTCAGAGAACGAAGAGTTTGAGCCAGTGAATATCAGTCATGAAAAAATCATAAAGCAAGCTACATACAAATTCTGCAAATTAGCAGATGAGTGCTAATTATAACTCATAAAGCAAGGATAAATACATGGGTGTTCTTAGTCAATTTATCTGATGAAGATTGCTACTTTTAATTACTTACACTATGTTGTAGCAGATCTGTAGAATATTTCACAAAAGTGATGTGATTCAAAACCAGACACCTCAGCTCTATCTACTGCCATTAAATCTTTGCTAAGATATAGAAAAAGGCAGTATTTCATGAATGAATTATGAGATTAGCTAAGTACCTGCTAGGACAGGCTCTTCAGTATTTACGAAACACATTTAATCCTGTTGCAGCAGCAGGAAGCAATATCATGTTTCTTGATATATTTTGAGACTTCTGAGAAAGTAACAGTTTCTGAGACCTCAGTCCTGTCCACTCTTCCTCACCTGATTTCTGTTTGAAGGTTCTCAAGAGCAGAAGATGTGTGGAATACATGAAAACATTCTGTTGCCTCAAACTACTTGGGTGTTCTTAGTGGTGCTCTCTGAAGATATTGGTGGAGTAGGGAGCAGGGAGCAGGGAGCAGAGAAATTCTCATGTGGAACAAGTGACAGACAGTTCAGGGGTGGAACTGTCTATCCTGCAGCTGCTTCAAGTGTGTGCAGTCCTGCTTTTATCAGTAAGCTTTGCTCCTACCTGAAGGAAAGGAGAATAGTGGCTCACAGCCTATTCCAGTGGCATGCTGCTCCCAAAAAGGTTCAAAAGCAACCTAGAAAGAGACCATTTAGATCCACACTTCCAAGGCCTTTATAAAGGTGGGGGAAGATGTGTATTTAGACACATTTAGTCTGGCTGTAGTAACAGCACCAGTGAAAATACTTGGCTGTGAACTTGAGGGATAATCTCCAGTACACATAACTTCTGCTTAGAACTGGACAGTTTGAAATGTTGAATTCATTGTATGTGTTTGCAGTATTTAGATCTCCATCAACATTGATTTTAAATATCAAGCTTTCCATGTTGTGACAAGCATTTTTAGAATGTTTCTTCTGTGTTAGCATCCCTTTTATGGGAAACTCGTATCTGTACAGTACAGGAGGAAAGGAGACCATCCTGGAAAGTTATTTTCTCCTGCAGTATTGTAACAAAAAGATCCATGAGGTTCCAGACAGCAGCTATATTATGTACCAAAAGGCACAAAACATTTGTGCTTCTGTTCACTGTCCTCCAACTCTTTGTTAATTGTCTTTATTTTGACTTCTGTCTTCTAACTGTGCTGACATCACTTTTGTGTTTGTCCTCTGGCCCACAGCATCTCATCTAAACCCAAGGATTTTTTCCATTATTCTCCTTCTGCATGCTCTTCAGTCTCCTTTATTCTGCAGTGTTGTAAATTCTCTGACATGCTACTTGTCGCATACACCCATGAGCCCCAACTGTTCTCCTTCTCCAGTTCCACAGCCCCCTGCTACTGGGTTCAAGTTTCACAGTTTTTTAGCCACACAAAACTCTTAACTGTCACTTTTTCCTTTTTTGTCCTTCCCAGTGAAGATCGAGGCATACAACTTTCAGCATCCTCCTGTTGCTCTGGACTCGTCCTAAATCCAGAATGATTGCATTTTATGTTTTGTTTCATAGAATATCAGTCTTATGCTACTACATATTCTGTGTTAAGAGGCAACATGCAGAGCTGGAAGCCTTTGAAATCCCCAAAACAAAATAAAGCAAATATTTGCCTGATCAATCTTGCAAAACTCAAGGCCCAGGTTACCATTTCAATTAGCTCAGAATTTTCCCCAAACAATTCTGGTGCCTCTCTCAGACAATGTACCCATGAAGTTCCCTTCTTCTGTGGTTTTTCTGCAAGTCTTCTTTCACATACAGGTTACAAAAGGAAGGTTCTGGTAGCTGCTAGACTATATGGTCTCCTGCCTACACACTCTTTATTTCAAGTAAAAGGTCTTCCTCCCCATGTTCCTAATTCACAGAAAAAGTGAAGCTGCCCTTTTGCCTTGCAAGGCTTTCTCTGAACTCTCATTCTCATCACACCTTGAACGCTACTGGAGCATGGTGTGGAAAGGAAAGTACTTGGCACAGACATGTACCTGCAAGATAGTCCTGAACTATTAAGACAAAGCATTGCCTGTGAGGCACAGCAGCTCCCTCCAGGCTATCTCCTCCTCAAACTGCTCCTCACACAAAAGAGCTTTGAGTTACTCCATGAAGACACACAACATTTTGGTCTCTTCACTCTCTTTCTGTCACATTTTTGTCACTTAGGAGATATGTGCCAACAAGTAAAAGATTATCTAAAATACTCACTCTTTACTGATTGAAAGTGTCCCCTTATTTATATTCACTCATTTGGACTATAAATTTCATGTCTTGCATCATGTGCTAATAATAATCTTTTATTTTCAGGTTATTACTACTGGAAACCCTGTCCTAGATTACGAAACTATGCCAAAGAGTTTTGATTTGCAGATTTATGTTGAAGATACAATTGGAAGAACAGACCTTAACATATTGACTATTCAAGTAACAGATCAAAATGAACATCCTGTATTTCGAGGAAATATGGCAATTCAAAGTAAGATAATGGTAGAATTTGAAAAGAACAATACTTGGAAAGATGACATCAGCTTAAAAAAAATTGAGCTCATACAATTCCTGTAGCTAAAGTAGTCTAGGCGTTTTCCTTTAGGAAAACAAGGAAGGAATAAGACACTCTTTTTATCAGAGCTTTGTTTTGCACGAAGAGTTGGTATGCTTCATCTCTGGCAATGCCCTTATATTTTTCTTGAAATTTTGTTTTAAAATTATTTAACCATTTTGAAACAGACGAAGAATTAAAAGATGAACATTATACCAATAAATACATATGTTCTTTTTAACTGGAAAATTGAAGTTTGCAGGGGTTAGAACCATTGAATATGGGTACATATTTCTGTAATTTGCTAGAAACTGGACTGATTTGGACAAGCAAGATAAATTTCAAAAAGTGCATATTGTATGTGCATGAATTTCTGTGGGAAAATCATAAAAACCTTGCTTGGCAGATGTTTTATATCTGCATATTGCATTTGTGCCTTCACATGAGAAATTAAGTGGGAAATAGACTTAGGAGTAAAACCTCAGAGATTGTGATCTGTGGTGGTACAAATGGTAAGAGGCAGAGCTCTGTCTCCTACATGGGGCAGTTGATGTTAACCAAGTTTCCTTTTAGACCAGGGGCAAAGATTCAGGGGGGAGGTATGTGCAGTAGCCTTAGGAATGAGGCTGGAGAGGCTGGACTGCAGCTGTGGCCAGTGCAGGATTTGCACGTCACGCTGTACCTGATGTGAGTGATGTTGCCATCTATAGAAAGGATGGGAAGTAACTGTCTTACTCTCCAAGAGATCTTATCTCGCTTATTTTCTTATGAAGAAAACCTGAAAAAATTGTACCAGATGCATCAGAATATAATGATGCAGACAGAACAGTTCAGTTCATTCCACAAAGTACTGAGAGTCTGTTTGAAGATTTACTGTCCTAACAGCACTGTATGGCCAAGCATACTTCTATATTCAGTTTTAAAAAATCTGGAAATACTGAACTGTGATCCCTTTGTAGCAGGTATTCAGAGCTCATTGCTAGCCCCCCAGGCCTGGACTGACCATAATGGAACAGTGAAGCCTGGCTGTAGACTGACTTTTTGCCTGCTGCACAGGGACGGGTTCAGAGCAGCCTGCTCACGTTCAGCACTCCTCACTGATGCCTCCTGAGCACACTGACATCCCTGATTCCATACAATACTTAGTTTGTAAAGCAAATTAGCTTCCCCCAGGGAAGAGGCTGTGTCATCTTCTCGGTATAGCTGGTGTCTTGCATATCATGGGTGCCACTGGAATCTAATAATAATTAAATCTGACACTTAGAGGGATCGACACAGCATGAAACACACTATGTGAGAGCTTGTTAAAAATAAAGGCATCAGCTTAACTCTCAGCTAGAGCTGCCATAAATTGGTGAGCACAGATGTCTGATCTGTCTAACTGTGTGGCTTTAGTTAACGGTACCAGCCACAATTAGACACTAATTGCGCATTTGCTGTTTATGAAAAAGCATCTCCCTCTCATTAAACTTTGTATTCATATTGTTATCCTTTGGGAACAACTCATTATGCTGCTCTGGGATTTCCACTGCTCTGATGAGGAGCAGCAGTCAGTAGGGGTCACAGTGGAAATTAATAGTCCAGAAAGAGCAGATCCAGCAGACTCAAAAGGGCATAAATCAAATAATGTGATCTAAAGATCTGTCATCCTGTTAATTGCTCTGCCCAAAAAGAGGTAAGTCTGCTGCCAGTGGTCCACTATGGGATAGCCCAGCTGTGAAAATCCATTCTCAGCTGGCATGGAAAGAAACGTACCTTGCACTGAATTATCAGCCTTAGAAAAGCAAACATTTAAGTCAGTGCAGACCATTTGCTACTTATCTGCCCCAAAGGTGTAAATGAAAAGCAGAAATGAAGAGGAAAGGCTCCGAGCTCTTCTGGCAGGGCACACGGCATGGACAGGAAGAGGATGGTGATGAGGACCTAGCAAAGGACTCTGTTCTCCCCATTGCATAGTAAAAAACCCCACAGATGTAGCCCAAATGCATCATTTACTCCACACCCTGTGAACAGCTCAAGAAAGACCATAAGGAAATATCAGTCTTCCCCCTGAAGGGACAATTCATATTGCAGGGGTGGTTGCCTGTTTACAGATGTGTAATTCGTTTCTTTTTATCTTTTGAGTATGTGTGATCTTTGTGATGATTTTGGAATTGCACTTGTGAAGTGAGAAGATGCAGCAGGCAGTAATACATCCTGACAGCTTCAGTGCCTCAGTCCCTTTGCTGCTGTGCCCTTTACCTTTACCCAGATAACACTGAGTACATTTATATCCATGCAGCTGTGACCATCTATGTGTTGGAAGGGACACCTCCAGAACGCATTTACCAGGTAGATGCAGCTGATCCTGAAAATGCAAAACTCAAAGTAAGTTGTATTAAACAAAAAACTCCAGAGATAATATAATCTGCTCTGTCTGAAATGTGGATGCCATTTCAACAACTTTCATCAACTTCCTTCCTTATCAGAAACACAGGAAAAGCTTTAATCTGGGAAAAAAAGAAGTATTCTCAATACTAAACTAAGAAAAACCAGCCTTAATGTTTGGACACAAACTATATTTTAACTTCTCAGCCTTCCAAAATTAATGGGTATTGAAGGCAGAATTTGGTATAGAAATCAGAGAGACAGTAGAAATTGTGAATTTAAAACTTTTAAAAGGCTTAAAAAATGTTTCTTGTAGATGGGAGTGACTAAAACTAAATAAAATTGTTAACCTTTTGTATCACAATGGAGATTCTTTTAAATGAGACAGTAAGGAAATCACTTACAAGACAATATCAGATTTTTGACAATCCCAAGACAAACTGTGACCTTCAGTTACGAAAATGTGTTGGCTGATCTGGAAATTCGCTTGGTTTTCAGAAAAACTTTTGGAAAATGATAAGTTGGTAGCTGGGGAAAAGTAACTGCACTTAGCTAAGAATTATGTTGTATCTTTGCTTTATTTAGCTTGGCTGAATAAAATATAGCACATTCAAGAACTGAACCTGAAGATGCTACTTCCATGTTTAGTGTTATTCAAGAAAGCAATTAGCTTTAAGTCTGTCCTCAGTCTTTGCCCAGTCAAACCGAGCTGGAGAGGAGGAAGGCAGAGCTGTGGGGGTTTAGCTCTGCTTTGTGTGCCAAAGCAATGGCAGTGAGTTCCATGTGCCTTCTAACCCCTCACATATCTGAGCTATAAGAAGCTGCAAATAAAGAAATGCTGTTACATCCTTGAACAGATCTGCTCAGTGGCTTTTGCAGGTTATTTGCAAACTCTGTAACTTGCCCTGTTCTACAAGGCAATGACTGAATTAATGGATGTTTAAAGATAAAAAGACTAATTTCTTGTTCTCTTCATTTCAGTATTCACTACTTCCTGCAACTGTGCCATTCTCAATCAGGGAAAGTGGAGACATTTTTTCCACAAAAAAATTTGATTATGAGAAAGATCCACATTGGTGAGAATGCATTTTATTCCCATGGCCTCTTAGCTTATAGTATTCAGAGAAATGTTTTCTGACATACACAAAATGATTCTTGTTCTGTTTTTCTTATTTAACAGTTACTTTTTAAATATAACAGTGACAGATCCAGATGGACTCAACTCAACTAAAACAGTGAATATAAATATAATTAACATCAATGATGAATGTCCTTACTTCACCACGTGAGTAAAAATTTTCCATTGCACTCAAAACGTAGATGTTTTCTCAGGTTTACTTCTTTGGCACCAGTGAGAGGGTTTAACATAAGGGCAAACAACTATGACAACAAAATAATACTGAAAAAAAGTATTATAAAATTGCTATGATTCCTATTCTTATATTGGAAAGCTTTGTCCTAATGTCCCTCATTTATTCTTATTGTATTATTTATAGTATTCTTAATTTGTATTCTTAATAGTTTAAAGTTTTCCAGGCTCTGCCTTCACGCTAAGAACAGCCAAACCAACTTGTTTTACTTGTTAGCATTTACAGGGGTTAAAGTTATGCAGAGACCCGTGGACAAGTTCAGACAAGGAAATTAATTTCACCCAGTGTAAATACAATCATATGGAGTTTGCTCCTTATACAGGTGTGCATTTCAACATAATTGTGTTTATTCATGCAGAAATGTCTAGACATAAAAATATCTCCCTTTTGATCAGTCTTCCTCTTCCCAGACACACTTTTAAACAATCCTAGTGATCTTTGAAACATTGTTGTCTCTTACAGTGTCATAAGCAGGAAATTGTGTCATAACACACAAGTTAGAAATAGCTTTTGAGGAGTAATGGAGTCAGGATATATTGAGAATTTGGAGAAATGGGAACGAATATGCATGTGCTACAAGCAGGCTGTTTTGCTATGGAAAGCACAATGGATGGTTACTTCTGAAGCAGGAGCTTGACAATTATTACAGTTGGTCTGACTCTGTTATTGATTTATCTTTGTCACTTGCATGAGACACTGATGGGATTCAAGGCACTGTCATTGTGTCTCCTGATTGTGAGACTATACAAGGTCCCTGCTGAGAGTATTTATGATGGATTCTCTTCTGCCATCTCTGCTAAAGTGAAGACAGGATAGCACCTGGGCCATACCAGGAGATTCCAGCCACTTGTAAAGAGCAATCCTCTGGATGTTGTCTCAACCCAGAGCAATGCATGGCTCCTGGGCTGAGGCCAATGATTTGGACCTTGATGGATAAAGGGGCAAATAATCTGAAGAAACAAAAGAATTAAATGTTAGAAATAGGCACGAATCGTTGTGGTGGTGGTGGTGTTCTTGATGATGTTGTTTTTGCTACCTAATTAATACTTGAACCTCATGTCTGCAATAAACAAGAGTGTTAATAGCTCATTCCATGTTACTGTACTTCTGCAAGCAGGAAAAATCCTCTTCCCAGTGCCAATGTCTGCACATTGTGTTCTGGACTGATTATTCCCTCCTAATGTTGCCATTTCTGTGCATTTATCTTTGTGTCTGGAATACCACAAGAGATCTTTTAAATATTTATCTATTTGTTTGAATTAGTGAAAGCTGCAGTGACTTGAGAATCTGTTACACCTAAGTTCTAAGACTGGTATGGCACAAATGCAGTCTGGTATTTGTTTGAATCTTCTCCCTTTTAGATTGACACAACAGATCAAAAAAGGCAGCTCAGTTTGTAAAGAATTTTAGATTAAATTGCACTTCGTGATCTATCCTTAATGTGTCCTTAATGTATGGCCTGTCCTCTGCTACAATGTGAGCTGCATGCTGGGGCTAAGTACTTCCTGACACTGTAATAATTAGTGCTGGGGTAAGAGCTGGGGAAACTTGAGGAGTTAGCAAACCTCCTTGATTTTACCCCAATCATAGCTGTCAAGAACAGAATTTCAAAGGGTCTTTTTAATTGTTCCCATAGCATATCCAAGCACATCTGGTTTTGGTGTTCACAACACTGCTTTGGCATTCAGCCTTTTGAAATCGTTGCTGTTAAAATAAATGGAAAACTCGTGGAGTCAGGAAAACAAAGGAGAAGACAAGAAAACAAACATACGTTTCCTTTGCAATTACATTGTAGTGAGTAAAAGGTCTGCTTGAACCATCCTGTAAAAAGCCACTGGCAGGTGGCAGACAGATGGACAGCAGGACACATCCCAGATGTAGCTGTGTAAGAAGTGGCCCCAACTCCTCCCCAGCTGTGCTGGTGTTTTGTGCTATGGGGATGTGCTCAATAATATCTCACTTCTTCCTAAAATATCTAGTGGGGATGGGATAATGACCTGCAGAAGGGTTGGCAGGGCTATGGGGGTGGAGCTGTGCTGTTCACAGAAAGGTTGGAGTTGGGGTTCCAGGGGGCCTAGGGAGTTTCCTACTTTGGGCCAAAACCAGTTAGAGTTGTGGGAATTCATGGAATCTGTTTCTTTCCACATGACTCTGGAAGTAACAGGAGAACAAGGAAGGAAGGGGTTCAATGCCAAGACTGAGATAGAGACTTCATAAATAACTGATACAACAGGTTTCATAAACTCCTTGTTTTCTTCTGGCAGTAAATTAGGTGTTTTTACTGAGAAAACCTTGTGTAATTTTTCTCAAGTATGCTTGCCTCTTTTCATATGAACTGACAGAACAGTTCAAGATAGTGTGTCTTCATAACCACTTTTAAAATTGCAAGTGGAGATCTTGAGAGGTGGGATCTTGTGTTCTGTCTCTGCAATTCTCTGCTCCAATTGCTAAGTGCCCCATGATGTCTGTCTTCAGGGAACAACAAAGGACTTGTGTTTTCCTGTACTAGGAACTACAGACCAGTCAATTACTTAAGTGGTGGCATAGGGTGTTTTAAAAGGGCAAAAAGTATTTAGTATTGAAGACACTTCTAATGCCTTTTTGAACTCTTGAGGTCCTTCAACTCCCTTTGAGTTCTAGAATCAGGAGACGCATGTATGTTCATGTGTGTTTGGGTAATATAAATCAGTCTTCTGAAATTCTTTGCACTATTTTTGTGTCCTGGCCTATGCATGTGGTTCAAGTCCACCAATTGTCCACCTGAGTACCCATGTGAACATCAAACTGCAACCACTGTAAGCAATTCTGCACAGTTGCCTGCCAGGCTGTATCTGACCTCCATGAAACAGTCCATAGGAAATTTGGGAGCACTGGCATACCAAACAGCAGCAGTAGAGAACCATTTTCCCAATGTAAAATGCATCAGATGACAGATGCTGCTGGGAGTCTGAGGCATGTTCATCTGTTAGGCACCCAGAAGAGTGCTCCTTCCTGCCTTCGCCTACTGCAGCGACAACTCAGCTTTTCTGTAATACTGTTGCTCCCCAGAAGGCTCCAGCATTGATTCCAAAAGATGATTAACTGCATTACTTATGTAATTTTTGCTTTTTTCTTGCAAAATGAAGGAATTAAAGCAAATGGCTTTATGAGCTGATGGCTCTGTAGGGAGATGGATGGCATGACTTAACCACCCTCTACCTCTTCAACTTTCATCATTCTCTGAAAGTCAAATTGCTTTTACCGTGGAAAAGTTGCAGAGGAAGAACACTTACTTGTGTGGCTGTGTCATGCTTTATGGACATGCCACTTCAGCTACTGCTACATGTCCAGCAGGCAGAACCAGTGACTGGGATATTTATCCAGACATACAAATAGCCATCTCTGAGCCCAGCATGGCCATGGCTCTGCTGCTACTGTTGGCTTCTCAGCTAAGTCTGTAATCAGCTGCCCTTACAAACAAGATGCATGCTTTGCTGAATTTTATTTTGTAGAAAACAAAGAATCTACAGGATTCCAGAGGAGCAAGGCCTGGGCACCATTGTTGCCAATATAACAGCAAAAGATCCTGATGATGAAGATTCTTCCAGCAGACTTTTCTACAGCATCCAGTCATCCGACAGACGTTTTTCCATAAATCCAGGTCAGACAAACAAAAATGTGACTTCTGACATATGAAAAATAATAATAATAAAAAAGACTGTCTACTTTGGAGAAATTATTTTTGCCTTAGTTTTAAATAGACTTACTTTATTTAGTGACTCACTGTAACAATAAGGAAAGCTCAGTCCCTTATTAGGGTCAAATTCTTTGCTCAGCTGACTAAGACTTGGTAGGATATCTTGAAGAAAGTAGACCAAAGGTGACTTCTTGACAAATATTGACTTGTGGCTGGAGGGTGGAAGTTCCTTGGGTGAAAATAAGATTTCTGGCTTATTTTTAATCTTTGAGGAGTGCAGTGACTTTTCTGGGGATCTTGAAACAGCTGCAGTGTAGTTAGACTATGATGTCCTCCCTCCTGTCTGAAATCCTCTCTAGCACTCAGGTGCACAGCAAATCTACACCTCAGGTCATTGTTCCATTCAGGACCCTCCTCAGGCAAGGATCTATCATCCAATCCATCCTCCATCATCCAAAAGATTCCTCTTTCTCATGGTGATCCTGTCTTCTTCATGGTCTCTGGGATCTGTACAACTGTTTCCCAGGGGATTTTCCTCCGAGGCTGGCATCCAGTGACAGCTTTGCTCCTTGTCTGCTATTGCTCTAGAACAGTTTATCACAATTGTAAGAAGTACCACACTACATAGTACTGTAGGGGATCAGGACGATCATTAAATGCTTGGGATTCCCTATGCCCTTTGGCCTTGTATTGCCACCTTCATCCTCAATTACACTCCAAAATGCAGAGGATGTATGCATTGTTCTTTTAACTCCTTTGTGCTCTGGGAATAGTACTTGTACTGTGCCATAAAAATCTTCTATTTTTGACAGAGGCTAACAGAAGTGAAAAAAAAGTACGAAGTGCATGGATGACCAGAGCACTTGGCACAGTCTGTCACAGCTCTGTTGATGTTCGAGTAGATTTGGAGGTGCTGAAAGATGCTTGAACAATAACAGTGGAAAGTGAAGCTGTCTTACTAGCTAGGGAGCAAGGACAGCACAGGTATTAGCAGCTCTTTGTCCTGGATGCTCTGTGAATGCACTCAGCTCTGGCTTGCAGTAGAAGCTTGAGAGTAAGGGAAACCTAAATGCTTTACAAGTCCTCTGCTGAGGCCTCCTAAGGCATATTTTTCAGCAATGGTACCTAGCCATTAATCCTATCCAGAATGTTCAGAGCCACTTTGTGTCATTAAAAAAAAAAAACAAAAAACTAAACCAGCCATGATTTGCACAGAACAGAAGACTTTTCTTTCTGCTGTCTGTCTGTCTGTTGAGCTGCCCTGCCCTCTCACACATACACCATGACCATTTGCTGCTTCTCCCCATGGTAAATGTGACTTTTGGCTGCTCTCTGACAGGAACTGGAGTGTTGCAGGTGGCCGGGAGAATCGACCGGGATGCGCTTCCCCTGCGGCTCCATCCCAACATCTCACTGACAGTCAGGGTGGAGGACAGCAGCGGCTGTGACAGTGAAATGGAGATCACAGTCATTATTGATGATGTCAATGACAACCCACCAGAATGCAATCCTTCTGCCTTCAGGTATGGAGTCTCTTCCTTGCCTTGGTGCTGCCTTGCTGCCCCAGGCCAGTGCACAGGCTAGGGCACATCCCCAGACCTACAGCTGGAGGATCAAGGGGACATTTATCATCAGCCTGCCCATTGTACAGGGCTCTTGTCCATTACAATACATGGGTCAGATTCTGGGTTGCTTCCTCCATTGTTGCATATTTAGGTCTAGAATTTGCTTAAAAAAGAAATCAATATTTTGGCCTGTGATAGATGAAGAGTTCAAAAGGAGAACTTTGCTTTGACAGGAAATGTGTTTGTTTTAAACAGGAAAGAAGCAAATGAAAATACTAGTCCTGGGACATTACTTGTTGATCTTAGAAATTACTGTAAAGATATTGATGTTGATCCATCAAACAACCAATTTCGTTTCACTGGATTATCTGGTTTTGGAAGCAATTACTTTGCTCTGGAGTCCACTGTGTCTGGAAGACTTGTGGTCAGTCATTTGTGGCTTTATGTTAGATTACCCCATTAGAGAAGTCAACTTATGAAACCTTATAAGGGATTTTTAAAATTCATTGTACAAGAAAAAAATGACTGTAATCCATTTCACAGTAAGTATGATGTGGAGAATGACTGTTTTGACTGGTTGTGAACTATATACCCCTAGATAGGATGCTTTCTAAGGATTCTACAGAATTTAGTGAACAGAGACTGTGTTCTTCAGTTTTAAATAAATGTGTTAGATATGATTGAAAAAATATTCTTTTTTAGGGAGTGTGAAGCACCAACTTTGCTATGGATAAACAGAGAAATTTGATGCCATTTCATACTCATTTACTCATGACAGACTGTGGAAGAGCCTTGCTATTCAGCATGAAGAATTTAAATACTTGAGAAATCTCACATTCAGTAACTCAGTAACTGGTCAGAATCATAAAACCACTTTGAGTGGCAAATTTTCACAAAAGTGTGGTGGGATTTGCACTTCTGTGATTTTGCATGTCAAAATATGAATTCCTTATGCTGATGGCTGCTGGCAAACTTGCATTGGCCAGAAACCCCACCAGTTCCTGGACATGTGCAATGGTGGTTGTTTTTTGCTTTAAAAAGAACTGTGGGCAGCTACAGAAAAAGGGAAACAACAAAAATAGGCATTCTGTCTAGAAGACAAGAGTGCTACAGGAGCAGTAAAATGATTTTGTATGATTTACTTTAATTTTGGAACTGAAGTTTCCTTGTCAATGAGAGCTGCCCTTAGCTGCTTCATCTGCCAACATAAAAAGTGTTTTCCTCGCTGCACTGGATATGATTGCTGTCAAGCCTTTGATCCCTGTGTATGTACAATGTAACAGACTATACCAAGTAAGTTGTTTTTCTGGGAATCTCCCTGAAGAGGCAACCAGCAGTGGATGCCTGTGTGTTTGTCCTGCTGCCCCAAAGTTTATGAGGCTTCCACAGAAAGATAGAAAGCTCAGAAGATTAGGATTTAAATCTGTGTGAGCCACCATTCAGTAACA
Organism: Sturnus vulgaris; assembly: GCF_052056855.1. Taxonomy (NCBI): domain Eukaryota; kingdom Metazoa; phylum Chordata; class Aves; order Passeriformes; family Sturnidae; genus Sturnus; species Sturnus vulgaris. The sequence continues at coordinate 61,319,557 of NC_142247.1, read as the reverse complement.
ACTTGGTTCCTGGACAAACACTGGCTGGACCTGATACCTTTCTTTAATGTCTGTAGGCATGAGCTCAACTAATAACTCAAGCTATCACTGTTAGCAATCACAGATCCTTGTTGAGCCAAGAAAGGGCAGCATAAATAACCAGCTCATTACACAAGCTTTGAATTGACTAAGGTAAAAGGTCAAAGCCTTATCATCCAAATAATTAAACTTTTTGCTCTTAAGGGGAAGAAATTTTGTTGGCAGAAGTGTGAACATGTAGAAAAAGCCTGTAATTCAATCCTGGAATTGACTATTAGCCTGTGTTATTCCTACAGAACTGTTCTATATACCCAAGGGACAAATCACACTTAAAGAATGCTGAAAAGACTAATTAATTGTCATCATGTGTACTGTGACTTCATGTATGGAGGTATAAATATGACCGTGTTCCTTTCTATTTAGATGACTGAAACTATTGATTTTGAAAACCCAGCTAATCCAGGAGTTGAAATTTATACTTTGACTGTCAGGGTGCAAGATATTGCCCATCCTAACTACTCAAGCAAGTATCCCTTTTACATTTCTTTTGATAGTTTTCTATGCTGTAACAGCATGGAGAGAGGAATACCATATGTATTTTGAATATATGCATGAGAAAATTTCACAACCATACTTAACTATGATTTAATCTTCTGTTATATTTCCAGATATCATCTACATTTATATCAGGATAAAGCCAGTGAATGAATTTTCCCCAGTCTTCCATAATTTATCTTATGTATTTAGTGTTTCAGAAATTACTAAAGGTACAGTAAGTAGCACCAAAATGATAGAATTAATGTTGTCATGTTGTTAAGTGCCTTTTTGCACTAGATGAAATTTCATATATGTAGATGAAGCAAATGGCTCAAAGTTCCAGTTCAACTAGGGTCTCACCATACAACCACCTACTAC